>NC_081192.1:40376974-41644474 GCF_902713425.1 Acipenser ruthenus
AAGTGGTTATCTTAAACATTAACTACTGACCTGAAAAAATGATCAAGTTTTGCAATTTTTGTTGTTGCTGTGTGCAAGGCCTTATACTTTTTTTCATGAGATGGCATTATTACGGACGGTTGAAATTCATGTGCTGGAAAGGATAGTGTTTGTGTTTTTCCTGCTGATGTGACTTGACACAAGTCATGTAATCATGTTATTGTTTGGATCCAAACACTTCCTAATTTGGTACATCTCTAGTTGCTGTAACAAAAAGGGCTCTGCAGCCATAATTGCTATGAATAGACTTACATCTTGATGGGCAATGTGGCAATTGAGAAGGGCACCCACTGCAATTGTGGCACGGCTGCCTACAATCTTGAATAACCTTCACACGCAGTCCATCAATCCAGTGGGTGGTAAGTAGGCTTAGATGGCCATTGCAAGTTAAGATAGATTGCATGTTTTCTGAACTGGTCAGTCTCATACTCTTTAATTGTAACCTGGCCCTTTATTTTCTTTAGAGAAAGACTGCACACTTCACAGTGTGTAAATCCAGCTCGACACTTCTCATGGCCCGATGGTTCACAGATTCAAACTTGTAAGCCAAGTTGAGAATGAAAAGCTGCAAAAGCCCTGTAGTTGCATTAAAGCATTATAACTAGGGCTTCTGATTTTCAGAAATCGGTATAGCCAATAAACACTGGAAAAAACTTGGAAATGATTACTCAATTCACGTTGACCAACCCTTACCCATTAAAACAACATTACAATTAGGAATGGAGGCTTGTTCATGGAATTTAAAGATGTATTACAGTTAAAATAGAGGATTTAAAACAGAATTGCTAATTGTGGCGAAATGCAAAAAAATGCCTATGCACAAAAACCCCAGAAGAATGTGCCCGTGATTTCATTGTGGAAGACAGCAAAGGAAAGAACTTAAGTGTGCAAGTACTGTCTAGTTACTACTATACATATTTTAACAGAAAAAAATGCCCAAAATAATTTCACACCGTATTTAAAAAGCGAAAGCCCCGAAAAAAACGTTTACAGAAAACTTGAAAATAGCTAAAAATAAGAACCGAAAAATGATATATAGAAGCCCTAATTTATAACCCTGTTTTGAACTGCATGTGGAATTGCTAGTGTAGTGTAGTACTGGTTGTAATTGTTTAAAAAATGAGCCAAAATGCCAAGCCATTACCAGCTTCTGTTCTGCATTCATAAATGTTATAACCAATGCTGAGAAAGCAAGGAAACAGATTTTCGAATTTTGTTCTAAAATAAATGTATTAATTACCGTAGCTGCTACACTGAATATTTGCAATTCCAGTCCTTGTAAAACCTTCAAGCAGTAGGTGATTAGATGTTTGTTTTTGTTTTTCCAAAATTGAGTTATTTTGTAGAAACATAACAGGTTTTTAATGTTTACTGGTAACTGTAACAGTCTTGTGTAATGCTGGTACTTTAGTCTGGATACTTTTAAGGATCTTGTTGCACCTTAGCACAATGGATTTAAAATAAAGTCCTCTTGTGCATGGCATTGATAATGGTTCCAAGGATCTGGTACTCCTACTACAACTTGAATTTAGATGAAATCTGGAAATTAGTCATAAGGTTATCTCTAGGACTGAACCTGAAACCAGAGTGTTATTGTGAGTTTGACAAGCAGATCTAATCAATTCTGGGTAGTTGCTGATGGTGAGGCTAAATGAGAAAGTGGTGGCATTTATGCATGTACAGTATTGCAAAAAGAAATGGCTAAATTTACACATAGGAAGCCTTAAAAGGGGCACGAATTGTCCAAGTGAAAAAACAGTCAAAATACTGCCAAGGCACTTTCTATTGCAAGCCCACCATTTTTTTTGTTTTATCCTGCAGCTGAAATAGCAAGGTGCTGTAGGTTTCTCCTGTTCTGCACAATAATAAAACTGTTGCTGCGTTTACATTTTGTTAGTGTCTCATCTTTTAATGCACCCTGTTCTTTCTGTCAAATTTCTGCCCGTAGAATCTGAAGCACTAGAAGAAACTGCATTAATGGTATCGTAGTTAAGGGAGTCCCTTTTAATTTTAGTTTCCTTAAACCTCTGCACTGGGTGTCCCTCAAAGCAGCAAAACAGATCTGCTGATGCATGAAATAACATGTATACTGCCTACTGGAGGCTATTAATGCCATTATAAGCAAAACAAAATCTTTGAAGACACGTTTGTTTTTTTATAGTTTTGTTTTGGACTGGATTTCTTAGGTTGCCTTTAATAGGTTGCTGTTTACAGTGAGTTTCAAGATTGTGGAGTTCTGTTTACTTCAGGGCACCTACCAGTGGGTTAATGACTCGACTTGGATAATGACTACTGATTTGACAGACGATTTGTGAGATTTTACATATTAAAGCATCAAATGCAAAATCGTCTGCTAAGAAATAATTAAATGTCAATCGTCTCATTACTGCATTGCTATTCACGGAATAGGTCTAGGTCTCATGTTGATTAGAGTTGAGCCCCATGACGTAGGTCCTTATTGGAGAATTTTTCTGACAAGGTGGTTCATGACTTATGATTGACATCAGATGTGTGTGCTCTTAGCACTGTTCATATAATTGTTTAATTCCTGTGATCTGAAATAAACTATACATACGAAGTGCACAATTTACAGGTTTTATGGCCTTAATGAACTAAAACAGTCCTTTAAAAGTTGAGAATTATTTTGGGCTTTATAAATAAACACACAATCAAGCATTAAAAAAAATAAAAAAATAAATAATAATTTGCTAGTCACTGGCTGTTCTTAAGGTTAAACTGGAGCATCAGTGTGTTCCAGTTTTAATCAGTGTTTTGGCCCTGGTAATTGAGTTGTGTGAAGCAGATTGGACTTTGTCAGAGAAGTTATGGAATTACATTTTGTAAGTTGACTTCCCTTCCAAGTTCAACCCCTGGAACACATCTTGAAGCACACAGAGCTGCACAGAATGACAGGTAAAGAAATTGTTTAATTTTTTGCTTTACTAGCTTTAAATGGAAAATGTAATGCACATTTTTCATTATCTCTTCAAAATGCTTGTGTGGGCTGGTTCAGTGCCACACAAGTTGTGAAGCATCATGCTTTACAGCATTGACCTTCTGCGCTCGGATACTGTGACTTGGAGTCCTTGCCAGGAACTTGCAGCAATGATGAGAATGCAGATCTGGTCCGCATTGGCGCGCAGCTCAACATTTCTAAGTAAAATGCAGAGATTTTGCTTCTAAAGGAGCAATAAAGCCATTGCTGGAAACCCCACACAGTACAATACAGCAAGCCTATAACGTGGGTGTGTTTTCATAAACTATGCAGCTGTTTCAGTCTGTCCAAGTTTTGTAACCGGTTGATGTTTTTGATGTACTGTACATGTGTGTTAATCCTGAGCATAATTTTTGTTCACTCTTTTTAGATATTTGTTTACATTCCTCAAATATTTAACTGTAGGGACACTATCTCCCTCCCTTGCCCATATGTCATTCTGAACCAATATATGTGCTTCAGTTTATAAATTACATATTCAAGATCTGTGCAATAAGAATCATAATATGATTTGTTATACAAAACACCTCTGTAGTACTTTAATTTGAAACAATATGCGTTAGTAATCGTTCAGAAAATTAGTAATCATATAATCTGTGTTGCATGGGTGAACGTTCTGTCAAAATGGCCTCTCCGCAGTCCATTCCCGTGATTTGTGTAGACATGCCAAAGAAAAATCGGGGGCGGGGGGGTTATATGATTCCGTATTCACACTGTAGTCATGCTGAAATCCATTACAGTAGTACGAGTGCCTCTGGACACGAAAATCAATAGTGCTTTGTTAGCAACAAGGCCATCAAGTGCTTTCTGCCTGGGTTTACTTCGATGGATTAGGCCTCTGAAATGGGGTCCACCTTGTTGTGCTTGACTTAGCATGATCCTTATCGCCATGACACCCACATGTCTTTGCCTGTGGCCATTATTTCCCAACTAATGCATCATTCCTCATTGCTTTAGTACTGTTCGGTGTCTTGTTTAAGTGTAATTAACTGACACTGCTGATAGGCATTGATGGGTCTTGAAATTTAAAATATCCAATAGACTTCATTTTGTAGTTTTCCCCCCATGCTTGCTAGACTTTAATTGTCCCTGGAGTCCTTATAAACTGTTTTAACAAGCAGTATTGAGCATGGTGAGATGAGAGCCCAGGGTTTTGCAAACTGATTTTGTAAGAGGGGGAGAGGGAATGAGTACTTTTCCACCTTGGGTTCCTGCATGCCAATGGAAGTGATGGGCAGTAGTTTAACCAAATAGCACTCCCACCCCTAAACAAATCTCATTGTGTTCTGTTGCAGGTTGTGCTGAAGATCATTAAACACTACCAGGAGGAAGGGCAGGGTAATGAAGTGGTCCAGGGAGTGCTGCTAGGACTGGTGGTGGAAGACAGGCTTGAGATCACCAACTGTTTCCCTTTCCCTCAGCACACGGAGGATGATGCCGACTTTGATGAAGGTAAATGGCTATTTAAGTTGGGAGGATGCTTGATGACATTGTGAGATTGTTTTGAACGGGTTGTCCACTAAAGTGACAGAATGTCAGCATTGGTTAACATGCAGGACCAGAATTACCAATTAAACACCAGATCATAACTGTAGATAAACCTGTGGCTTTTCCTAGTACCATATATCCAAGACAGCCGCACTGTTTGGTGACAATGTGAAGCATATGAAAGGGTTAGATACACCACATGTAACAAGTGTGTGTGCTAGATTTTCACCCTTGCAACATTCAACCACCAAGGGGCATATTGCCTGCAACAATCCAATATAAAACTGCAATGAAAACAGTGGTGTCATTGTGCTGTCAAAAAACCATTGGCGGAAGGGTTTAAAAAAGATTCTCTTACCCACGCATCATTCATGTTTTATATGGTTCCCAATTTTTGTCATGATTCCCCCCCCCCCCCCCCCCCCCCAAGCTTGTAGCATCAACTTGTTTTTAAACCTTTAAGGTTCATAAAAAACAAAAAATACCATTTTAAACTAGCCATGCTGTATTTCAGTATCCCACAAGGACTATTTAGTCAGTGTAGAGAGGGAGAAGTGTTTTTTTCTTTCTTTTGTAGTACGTGTTTACTGCAAACCCTGACAGTGTTTGTTAAGCACACCAACTGGTATTGTACAGCCTTGAGTTGGAAGAAGTATAAGAAATGTAGGATTTAATGTTACATTCCCTAAGTAGACTACTTTTGATTTACCATATTCCTTCGAATTTGCTTATCAAAAATAGCCTGCGTCTTAAATTACATTACAGTATAGTGATGCATGTATTAAAATTGCCAACAAAAGCTGTGACTACCTAAGTACACAAACAGCAACGTGACTGTTTGCCGAGAAAAGACGAACCAAAACGTTACTGCCCGATCTCGAATCATCCATGACGTACAGGCAGCCATTTTCAAAGGAGCATCATTAGCAGCTTGAGAAATTCAAAACTAAGCTTTTAAAATTTCAGCGTTTCTAACAAACAGTAACAGCTTAGACAGATTGAAAATGTTGGAAATGAGAAGCAGCACTTAATTGTAATGCTCTGTATGATAGCAGACGGCCGCAAACTGCCTCCATATGCGTAATTCAGGTTGTATCTTTGTAAATGCATTTAGGGTGGGAAATTTGGGCTGTGTCTTAAATTCGAGGGCATCTTAAATTCAGAGTAATACAGTAACTCCTTTTAGTCTTCCATATTAACACTTGCAGAGTTCTGCAGCAACATTACTAAAATAGTTTAAGGTACAGACTAATTGTCTGACTGCATAATATGCATGTTTTGGATCACATGCTCAAATTGTACTTTTTTAGTTTTTCATTTATAAATTGAGTACTTAGTTCAGGGACTGAATTAACTAATACAACATCATTTCAATGAAGGGTCATTGAATTATTATGGCATTTAATTACAAATGTTACAGAATGTACCATAATATAAAGGGATCAATAATACAACATACAGTAGCATGCTAGCTACTGCTGAATGTTGCAAGACACTGCGCTTAGTTGTATTGACAACCAGCAAAATATTATGTAGCAGCCTTTTTATTTTTAAAACCATTTATTACTTCTATGACTACTGCAACCACAATGTTAAATACCCAACAGTCTACCATTAAATTGTTGCTCCTTAAATAAGGGATAGCTCATCTGTTTTATTTGCAGCAATCTACAGAAAAGCAGTTGCGGTGCTTCATCCCAATTGCACTTCTTTGCTTCTCCGCCTTGCAAATTAACCTCCTGCTTTTTCCTGTTCTAACTTTGGAGATCCTGTGCCTGACTTTTGGTTTTATGTCATTCTTCAAATTTTAACTTTCATCCAAGCCCATTTTGAAACACTAGAATTTAATAGTTGTGTCTTTCATGCAAAGGCACTGCCGTTTAGTTTTTTGTTCGCATTGTTGTTGCAATATTAAATTGTATCAAAATAATTCTTCTAGGCATCTCTGGATAAATGTTTAATATCTCTTCTATGAAACTTGGTTCTGACATATTACAGAAAATGTAGAAAATAAAGAATCCCATGTAATTTTTAAAGGCAGATTTATTTATTTATTTATTTATTTATTTTAAATGTGTTCATGGCAGCCCTGTGAAAGACAGTAACGCGTAGGTCTTCTGTGGAAAATGGCAACATAAATTAAAAGTAAAATTATAGCGTTAGTCCAATTTACTGTAATAAAACATGTAGTCTCTGGCTCTTCGTCACTGAAAGGCAAAGGAGGATTAATTGCATGACCCCTCATTTGGAGGTATTTCTGCTAACGCCAGTTGGTTGGTTAATCATTTACTAGCAAATGGGGTGTGTGTTTGTAAAACTAGGGTTTAGAAACATAATCCTTTCTACAGTTGGCTGATTAAAAGTAACAGCACTGAACCAGATCTAATATGCAAACCACAATTTACCAGGTAACCTCAAATGGCGCTCTGGTCCATTTTTATTTCATTTAGCAGCCCTTATTTAAAATATCCAGGGCCTGTAGCTCCTCCGAGAGGCCATTTTTCAAAAGCAAGAACCACTTAAACAATAGGCAAATCTCGACAGAGGACTACTTAAAATGTAGAACCCGCCAACACATTATTCGAATGGTAGAAAGGGCGATTCACGTGGTGCCATTTGGCACAACGGGGGTGTCTATGTTATTAAGACTAAATAAAACTTAGAGTTCCAACTGGAGGAACGAGGCTGCTCGAAGCCCTGGCTGATCAGGAGTTAATTGTTCAGGCGAAGATGCTTTTACTTGAAGAGGGCTGTTCAGACACTCTGCTACTTTGTGTTTTTGTGTTTTATAAGGACAATTTAGAACTACATGCACAACCAGTCTTTCTAATCCTATTTGATGTACACTCCTCTCTCATTATACACTGTCATTGGGAACCATGCATATTGTGGTTCATAATGAGGTGTGTGTTCTGAAGATGATTTTAATAGGATTTATTGAAGCTGGGGCCCAAGGCATTATAGCTTTGTAACCGTGGTGGCGTAATAAGAGGCAGGGAAGTAGATTACTTTTCAATTGGCTGCTTCTGAGTGTAAATATTGCATCTTTGTGTGGGGTAAGCTGTTTTATCACATCTTCCCCTCTTCTTGTCTGATCGTGCATGATACTGCTTTATGCTAAACAGGCTCCCGGGGTGAAGCTGTGTGGTTTATGATGGGTTATAAGCCTGGCCATACCAGTAGGTGGCATAGTTGGACAAGATACTGAAATTCTATGAAACAAGTCACATATAGTAACTATAATGATGTGTCCCTTTTGGGGAAAATAAATACCAGTGTCATTGTGGGTACAAATTCATTGCTCAGATCATACCATCCAATTCTGGTACATTACTTGTACTTGATGTTTTCACTATTTAAATGCGACATATTTTCAAGCACTGTTGTTGTTCCTTAACCATAAACCTAAGCCTAGTGAAAATATTCTGTTGCGTGTCCCAAAGGATTTATGCTATGTAAATTGAGTAATTTGACTGTCCCTCTACCAATTTTCATTCAAATAATAAAACAAAAGCAGCAAACATGACTAAGGTGTGTGTGTGTGTCTGTGTGTGTGTGTGTGTGTGTGTGATCACAAAGGTGTATTTTTTTCTTCTGGATTTACGTACCAAACACTTAATTTATGTGTACAGAATTATAGGCCAGGTGGCGCATGCAAGATCTCTTCGTGAAAAATAAATTGTAACTGTTGGAAATGACTTGTTTTGAGGATTACAGACATATTTTAATGCCCTTTTAGTTGTTGAGTATTTGGCCAAGGAAAAAATAAACAAATGTGAAAAAGCATACCACAGTCCTCTCTGAACAATGCCAACTTGGTTAAAATACCTGTGTAAGAGGATTCAAACCACTTGCACGAATTCTGTGCTTCATGCATATAGCTCTATATATCTATAGATAAATCGGTTAATTTTACCAGCAGCGAAGAACCCTTGATTGGTTTTGCAGAGGAAGGATAATGCTTTTGTACCTCACCAGTTCTTTATAAAAATACGACTGGTAGCCTTGTCTCTTTCCATTAATTCAGTGCTTCATAAAAGTGTATTGTGTGAATAATGCATTTTTTTTCTACAGTAGAACAGCCATACATTTAGAAATGCTGAAAATGAATGCAGTCAGCTGAAGGAAGAAAGTAATTTGTATTAAAAAGGCATTTCATGGCTTTTAGGGCAGGAATTGATTCAGAGATGCTGTGATCTTGATCAACCTTGAATGGTTGAAGTCGCAAGCCTGCTTTTAATTTTCTAATTTGTACTTCTTACAGCTACTGCATGGATGGAACCTTTCACCTTTTAGTTTACAGGACGTGTGAATTGTCTTATTGTGACACTTAATTACCTTGGAAGCCATTTTTTTTCTCTTCTTGTGGAATATCCCCAGGGATAATCTCCAAAAGGAATAACACTGTCAGTTTAATCTGCAATATGCAGTAAGCTACTTCTAAAAAATAAAATAAAAATAAATAAATAAATAAATAAAAAAAAATAATAATTTTGTTAATTTATATGTAGGCAAAATTACAGTTTTGGTGACATTTGCAGTTTATTTCTTGAGTTGAGACAGCATATGGAATTGTGGAGTGGTAAACGTAGTTGGTTATCCCTGTAAAACACTGGTGTACCACTAATGCTCTCCGATGAATTTCCATGGTGTTTGAAAACCAGAGTATAACGACTAAGGGATTTCATGGAAACTAAAATAAGCAAATATAAATACGATGGATAAGCAAATTCATAGTTAAATTATGTATATAATAGCAATTTCATTACTCTCCTCCATGTATTTTATGCAAAAAAAAAAAAAAAACGTTCCTTCCTTTAGCCTCTTGGGTCTCTAACCAGCAACAGCCACAAGCTTCTGTGCAAAGTTATGACATAACCTCCAGTATAGAAGGGCCATGTGGAATTCCTGGATTACACCAACCATTTCAACAAGCAGAGTATTGTCAGTAATTGAAACCGATAGGGCAGAGCCACTGGGATTAGCATAAATATGATAATGTTGTGAATCTGTAGCAGTATGTGCCTTGCTCAAGATTGCAGTACACTGATAGCGATTAGTTGAACACTACACCACAAACCAGTCTGGCTACTGAAGCAATGTAAGCCTGCTCCCATGTTTATTTACCATCTCTGGATGTATGTCACCTTCAGCAGAAATATTGTGGTATCATCTAATTTGTAATGAAACTTCGTTGGCAGTCTTTTACACAATACGTACGATGTAACGAACTGTGTACCAACAGTCATGGTGTGGAATTTCTGTTACTACCATTGTGGTTTCAGCTATGCACTCATGTTGCGCGTCTCCTGGAATGTGAAGAATTAACCTAGCAGCACTGTGTTATGTAGATGTACTTCAAAAGAGTAAGAATTATATTATACAGAATAAAGTGAAGGACAGGTCAGCGGCAGGCACTGGTGACACGATGTATTTTATTTTTTTTCCTGATGAGCGAGGCTAGCGGAGGATAAGTTTGATTACTATTAAAAGACAACAGGCGGGTGAAGGTACATGAATGAATCCTGCTTGCTTGCAGCTGTTGCAGGATAGCAGGACACAATAAATGGATTTTCTGAAAGCTGAATATTGAATGATGCTCAACCAATTTCACTAGTATTCATCCATAGAATTACTACAACTGCAATACAGTATAATGCCACTCTCCTACAGGAGTGTCCTTGATTTTAGTTGGGACAATATCATTTTACCTATCTTTTTAGTATAGCTTTATTGCCTGGGGAGGGGAGACCACAGGTGATCATGACTGTCGATTTGACTTCTCCATAACAGGAAAAAATATCATGCACTAGCTCTGCTGCTTACTCACCAGTTTCAACATTTGGACTGAAGCAGAGACCGTGTAAAGAAATTGATTTCTAGTGGACCGCTGAGGTGCAATATGTTGAGTTCTGGTGACTGCAGAAGGACTAGGATAGAAGCCAGTCAACTGAAGCATTAAAGTATTAACAGGATTACAGTTATCCTAATCCTTCCGTAAAGTAGTTTTTCTCCCGGGATATCTGAAACTGAAGGAATGCATCTGTATCGACTGCCTCTCGGTTATTATGCATAGGAAACCACAGACAGTTTTCTACTAGAGAGGGCTGTCGATCATCTCAATATTGATACTTAATGGATCCGCTGAGATGTCGCATGTAATTTACAGGGATTTTCAGTTCTGTATTTATGACCATGTCCCTTGGGTTTGCACCTCTACATTGCTTTGGAAGTTTAGTGGGTTCTTAAATGCCTACCGCTCTGTGTTCCTTTCCCAGTGATCTGAGTTCTGTACGACTGCAGTCTTTCATGACTTTTGAGAACAGATAAAATTGCTGTTTTGTCAAAGCTATGCCTTTTAAGACAAATACTGCCCACCATATGAGGAATCTAGAATTCCTTTCCGCTTCTGACTGGGATTATGAGATTTGAGAAGTCGTCTTTTTTTTTCTTTCTGTGTCATTAGTGTTGCTTTTTATTGTTAAGCATTTTACTGCATTTGCTTTATATTGTAGCTACTCTATGCATATAACCTGAGCCCCATTCGGCTTGTAATTGGGAAGGATTTTGTTGGGAAATCAGTTGGAAACACAGCAGATTTGAAGAATATTTGTAGCAGTTAGGGTTGAAGATAACGATCTTTCATGGTACAGAATGCTAAAATGGACAGAAAAGGTCACTCTGACAGACATGATTATGATATCCAGATAGCTATTTTGCATTATGATCTGCCCCAGAATGTCAAAAGTCACATCTTTTAGATGGAAGAAATTTATCAAAATGAACCCGTGGGAACAAAGGCGACTTGTGGTCAGGGTTGTCTGAACTCTATTCATAGATTCGTATTTCAGAGGCAGCAGGTTATGCATGGGTTCAAAGGGGAAGGATTTAAAGTAATACATATAATTTTTTTCGATGTTAGGGTAATAAAATAAAAAAAAAAAAAGAATTTTTGGGACATCAAGTACTAGCAGCGCATTTTAAATTCTTTGTTACTGCTCATAGTTATTCCGTGCATATATGCACTTTGTGGCACATTTTTATGCATGCATAGTCAAAACAGGTATGTTGACATTGCTTCCAAGTATCCAGTTTGTAGTAGAGCATAAAAATGTAATTGTTTCTTAATGTAATTGACTAGTGGCGGAATATCTGTACACAGCGTATTTAATGTCTGATATTTTTCAAACATGCCATGGTCTTTGCTGTCTGTCAGTTTTTAGAACAAACTGTCCAGTAACACAATATTTATAATACAGGAGTTAGACAACCAAACAAACCATTTTACAATAAACCAACAATGATAGCCCTAGTCTGGTTGGTATAGTTTCAAACAAGACTTTCATAAAAAGTCAAAATGAAAACAAATCTTAACAAGGTTTCCCAGTTTTGGCCTAAATGTTGTGTGTTATCCTCCCACTGAATAGTGACGCAACTGGAACACTTCCACGACTAAATCCTGTAAATTAGTTAGGCTTGAAATTATTATTATTATTATTATTATTATTATTATTATTATTATTATTATTGGGTTATTCCATATGAAATATATCAAAAAATGGCAATTTTTCACTTCACCACCTCATTTTTGATAAATTTGCACATATGGTCTTTGGAAGAAATGGTTACACTGTGAATTGTAGGCTTGAGTGACCTCTAATTCAAGAGATACAGGTTATCAATGCTTGACCTTATTTGGACACCCACCCTGTCATAACTTCCTCCATAATTGACATAGAAAGCTGGTGTTGGTGTCGTTTTTATAGCTCTCAAATAGGACGGTATATTTATTATATCAAAATTGATGTGAAATACAAGATCAAGTTGTGTGAATCTGTGACCTTTGACCTCACCCAGGTCAAATCACGTAACATTGGGTTTTTGTCAGTTTGTGATAGATTGTATCCTAGACCCTTATCTACATTTTCTGCAAGTTTCATTTTGTGCCTGCCATTGGTTGAGGCACAGCAGAGTTGAATGCAGTGTCAGGTGAATATTCTAAGTGAAGCGATTACACACCTTACACAATTAAACAAAAATATTTATTTGTAATCTAGTATACTTGCACGTTAAATTGAAGCTGCAATGAACTGGTGCAGCTGTAACAGCTATTAATGGATTAACCAAGGTGCCCTATTTACACAATTGGCTAAAACAAACAAACATCATGTGAATTAAATATAAATCAATACTGAATTGTGCACTTTTAATTTTGTCCCCACCAGTGGTACTTCTGTCAGTGCATGTTTTGGTATTTTAAGTGATGCTTCTCCAGGAGCTGTAATTACCACCCTTCAAATCTAATGAATCACTGAGCCTGGAAAAGAAAACGTATTGTTAGAAGTGGTGGAAATGAAGATATTTCATTTTCAGGTCTCTGTCCTTTATATTTCTGCATGCAACACAATTTACCACTCACCTATGCTGAAGTTGCCCTTTTTCTTTGTAGCCACTCTGTCAAGGCTTTTCATGCTTTGGCATCTCCTCGTCTCTCAGGGTGTATGCCCTTCCTGTTGCAGTTCTTTGCTCCACTGATGTCGGCACACCCCCCATGTCTACAATAAATTGATCTGGACGGTGTGGGAAACAGAATGATCGTGCAGGAAGTTAATTTCAGCCTCCCGTTTCTTCTGATCAGCACACACCACCAGCCTGAGCCACCAGTGATTGTCATACTGAACAGTAACATATCCTTTCACTTGGTCAAATGGTAGCACATCCTGTTTGACTGTGATTGATTCTTCTCTTTGTTTTGTTGACTGGGAGAACTGTCGTACAAGGACTTTTGCTTTGGAAACTGGTTGAAAGAAGTGGAGATGTCGTGTGCCAGGCACAGTTCTTACCTTGAGGAATTGTTGCTCCAGAAAATCTTGCTCAGCTTGCCATTGTCAAGTATTCTACTTCAAGAGCAGGAATGTTGTCTTCTGCAAACCTGTACAATTGGTGTGGAGTCTGGATCTGGTCATGGTATGGACACTGCAAACTGGCTTTTCTTGCCATTCGTTTAATGGTTCCTCCTACATCATCACAGGATCCTTTGCCATGAGATGTTGCAAAGAAGTTCCACTCTGGTTCCACGCCAAAGTCTTCCATGTGCTGGCAAATGTTGAGGACATTTTTACAGTTGTTATATTGCTTTGCACACCCGTCAGAAGTAATGGATTTCTCGGGTGCCTCCCAAATTTGTTCTCCAAGAACTTCAAAAGATGCTTTTGAAAGCGATAAACAGCGACTGTGTCATGAGTCTGAGAATTCCCGTCTTTTGTCTCGCCAATAGCAAACAAAAGAATGTATGGTTGCCTGAGAGTTGTTCCAATGGTGTGATTGTGCTCCATCTTGCATGACGAAAGTGAAGTTTTCTGCAAAATCACAGACAACTTGGAATTCATTTTCTTAAAGGAGTTCATCCCTCAGCTGTTGATAATTTGCAGTCTGCATCTTTGCAATGAAGTCATGTCGACAAACGTTGGAGATGGCTTGCGAAAGTCTCTATGAACTGATCGACAGGTTCATTGATTGTCTGAAGGGTGGATCTGTCAGTTGTAGTCCACTTCCAATACTCCTGCGTCCACTAGGCTATCTTGAAATAGCATTTGTAGATGACTCTTGAAATCTTCAAGTGATGGACAATTTTCACACTTTCCTAAGTGGCAATCGACATAGGTGGGGAACACATGAGATAAGCTAAGCAATGCCGATAGCACTATGTAACACAATTTTTGTTCCTGGGTAGTAAGTGTTATTTCCTAATTGCTTATGCCTCAAAAGTATAGAAAATGGCTATTACTCCCCACAAACTTTGCTTTTATGACCAGGACAGTGATATTTTGAAGTTTGAACCTATTTCCAATGAGAAAACGGGCAAATTTGTGTCTTTTCATTCACAAAGTCAGAAAAAAAACAACATATGAATCCAAATTAACATGTATTTATACTAAAGTAATACAAAAAAGACTACAAAAGATTTAGAAGCGAGTAGTTTTTCGAGATTTACGATTATACTGTAAATCACTTTCACGAATCAGCCCCCAAATGTAGTCTCCCATCATGTTCTTGTTATACTGTCCTTGGTAGCGGCGTTCAAAGTCCAGTATATCCTTGGTGTCCCTGGTGTCCCTGCTGTTCCAAAGGCAAAGATAGCAGGGAAACTTGGTAAAACCGCCTTGGAGACCCATCAGGAATGCCACCATTTTGAAGTCTCCTATGACCTTGATGCCATCTCAGAAAAATGCAGATATGTATCCACTTAGGCAGCTGGAACTAAACTGAACTGGTGGGCTTAAGGCCCCTGTATTTATACTACTATTTATATTACTGGAAAGTTCTAGAAAGTTCTACAAGTTTACTCAGCACTGAATCTATCTGGAATGTTCTGGAAAATAGGTACATTTCAAAATATCACTGTCCTGGTCACAAAAGCAAAGTTTGTGGGGAATAATAGCCATTTTCTATACTTTTGAGGCATAAGCAATTAGGAAATAACACTTACTACCCAGGAACCAAAAAAAAAAAAAAAATTGTTACATGGTGTAGTGATTCAAAGGCACTTCTGTACTGGCACTCAGTTGTGGAAGCTTATAACAAATCAGCTTTACATTCTTGTGATTTGTGCAGACACACACACAGCATGTGTACCGCTCCTTCCTGCCAATACACACTCCTTTGGTTTCAGATCTGCAAATCTTAATGTCAGGATGCTGTAATGTGTAACTCCTTTGGTTTCAGATCTGCAAATCTTAATGTCAGGATGCGGTAAAGAATGCAGAGAACAAGCCATTTTTGTTGGTGCGCCCTCCTTCCCGACTCTTATTGTAAACAGAAACAAAAAAATCTTTATTTTCTGGCCATGAGTCGACTAACATCTTCCCTCTTGCAGAGATGAAAATTCTCCGCTGATTGGCGGTTTTCTGCTTTTACTCAGTCCCCTGGGGCTATTGATGTGATCAATGCAGATCTGGGAGGAGTGGGTGTTTCTTACCTCGTATGATGAACTGCACACACAGAGTGAACTCCCAGTCTCCATGTCGCTTTGGTCAGGAGAAAAGCCGATCTCTTTCCTGGAGATCCTTCATATATTCCTTTTTTGGTGATGTAATGTCCCTCCTCTATAAAGCCTCCCCTTCCTGGAGTATCTATGTACAAATAATTATTGTTCCCCTTTCCTCTTCTCTGTAGGACTGCTAGTTCTTCCCAGTGGCTATCGGTCTTTTCACACACATGCCTTCTGTGTGTTCACTGTGTGGTTCTCCTTTCACCATTTTGTTGGTAGAGAGGTCTGTCTTATGTGTGTTGACATGTCAGATGCACCGATTCAAAGGGCAAAGGCTCCTTCTCCCCCATTTCCGTGTTGTGAAAAATCACGCACTTCATCAGCTGAAATGTCAACTAAAAGACAAAGCAGCTCCACAGAGCGTCCGGAGCTCCTCCCGGTCTCCCCCAAAGAAGAAAACGAGTAAATCCACTCATTCCCACGGCAGCAGAGAGAGAGATGCAGTGGCCATTGCCAATACCCCTACTGAGGCTACCCAGCCGACAGCTCCACAGGAATTCTTGCCCCCGGTAACCAAGGATATTTTTCAGTGGCTGCAAGAGTTTGAAAGCTCAAGACAAACCTGTACCTCTGCAAAGGGTAACATCAGTGGCTGACACAGCCGCAGCAGCTTGGAATGCACAAGACCAATACTACTGTGCTGACACACGCAGTATGGGAGATGATGACCAGCCTCCAGAAACATCTCAGCATACCCCTAGGATAAGTGCTGTAGATGCTCACCCACGAATCATCCTTAAAGTTTGGAGTATGATATTGGAATTGGTTGTATTCGTGTATTGTGTTGGATTTGGTATGGGCTAGAAAGCAGGCTGCTGAATCTCGAATCCCGGTATCTTATGGAGAAATGTAGCTGAAGGGATGCCTTCATTGGTGTGGCTCAACTGTGTATGTAGGAGTATATATTTGTGTTAAACACTATAGAGCGCCATGTATCATTATTTTTACCCATGGCGTATTACAGTAATTGTCTGTTCGCTTCAAACTAATTTCATATGAATGTCCTATGAATCTAATTATAATATAGAATTGTTGTACTTTCCCCTGATAATATTCTCATTTTCTTCTGACTTGCCAGTTCAGTTTTGCATCTGTGTTCTTGCATCTGCCTGTCACTGGCATAGCTGCCACTATGACTTTGTTTATATGTGAAACTTGTTGTTTTTAAAGCTTTTAGTTAATTTAAAATAAAGCATCTTAAAATCTAAAAGAAACAAATTCAAATGTTTAATTGTATTGTTAATTAACATAGGCTATTGTTGAGCTACACCACTGAGTTTTGTAATGTGCCTTAAATATACCCCATTTGCAAACTTTAAGATGGCATCAAGCTTTAAAAAAATATATAATAATTCCAAGCATGCATTAAAACAATACCTAGCTGGCATTATTTTGTATTTAGTCATTTATAATTTTTATTATTTTCTCCCAATTTGGAATGGCCAATTATTTTTCGGCTCAGCTCACCGCTACAACCTCTGCTCTGACTCGGGAGGGCGAAGACGAACACACGCTGTCCTCCGAAGCGTGTGCCGTCAGTCAACCAGTTTTTTTTCACACTGCAGACTCACCATGCAGCCACCCAAGAGCTACAGCGTCGGAGGACAACGTAGCTCTCGGGCATCTTACAGGCAAGCCCGCAGACTCCCAGCCAGACTACAGGGGTCGCTGGTGCGCGGTGAGCTGAGGACACCCTGGCCGACCTAACCCTCTCTCCCCCCGGGCGGCGCTTGGCCAATTGAGCGTCGCCACCAGGAAGCTCCCGTCCTCGGTCGCCAAAGGAATAGCCTGGACTCGGACGTCCAGATTATAGGGCACATCCTGCACTCCACACGGAGCGCCTTTACTGGATGCGCCACTCGGGAGCCCCTTAGCTGGCATTATTAAAGACTGGAAACAACTAGGGGCCAAGTTCAGCATTTACATCCTGATTTTATTTTGGGAGAAAGTCCTAACAATGTTTAAGTACACACACCCCAAAAATTAAAGAACCTCCATTAGTCTTCTAGTATCCCCCAATTCACTGCATAAGAAAGGGTTAAATGACATGAAGACATTTCTTTGACCACCTAGGAAATAGGTTGATCTGCTTGTAAACATCATCGATGTGCGTAAATTCTGTATTTTATTTTTCCCCGCTAAAACAGTTAATTCTAGAAATGGGTGGTATGGTTAACGGCTAAATAGGTACCATTGCAATGCTAGTATATTAACATTAATGATTTTATTTACAGCTAACTTACCACTGTACGCAAATTATATACTGTGTAAATATATTTTAGTTCATGTAATTTAATTTAGCGTATCTTAAATACTGTAAACCACATCTTCCTAGTGCTACAGTACACCCTTGCTATAACGAAGCTGTTGGGGTCCCAGCCTTTTATTTGTTATATCGAGGGGTTAGTTATAGCTGTTGATTTAAAATAAAAGGTTTGTTAGACGTTAGTGTTTGTTTTTCCTTCATGTATCCGTCAATATATAAATAATTATTGTCATTTGGAACTCCGTTTTAGATTTCAGCAAAGATATTTTATTCAATACAGTCGAACAGTTGGCTATTCCATTTTCCCTAAGCAGAGATCATAACAGAGTCAACCACACAATACAATGCTGGGATTTAATATAGCTTCTCTTAGACATCACCCCTTATTCTTTAACCTATCACAAAATCATTGACCAAGAGGGTCCACGTTTGTTTTATTAACTTAAGTGATTGTAACATCAAAGCCTGTTTTAATGTTCCAGGAAACCCTGATGTTATAAAGATAAGGAAGGGAGGAGATTGTTTAAGCTTTTGAAAGTTTTAGACCAAAAAGTGTTCTCTCTGACAAAGCACAGGGTCCCCTTTTAAATTGCCATTCTGTGCACTTTAAAGCTTTCCCCTTAGCATCTGTCTTCCTGCTCCAGTAATTAATATTAAACCCAAATTGTCTTAACTAACTAACTAAATGAAACACAAATACTAACAATCGAAAACTAAACAGTTAATCTTTTAAACTAATTTCTTAAAGTGCATGTTTCTTCAACAATAGTGAAAGGACAATCAAAATGAACGATAAACTGTTGAAGTTACTGAGATGATATTGTGAATAAAAGTACAATTACATGTACCTGTTCGTTTCATCTATGCAGTATTCTGCCTTTGCTTTATCCAATTTCGTTAGAGTTAAAAAGCAGTACAAAAAAGAAAAAATCCCGAATTGAAGCTAAACTTTTATTCAAAATCAATCTCACACAAATCGTTTCGATGTGCACCAACATACAAGAATCCCAAACTGGTCAATATAGTTTCCAGCTTTGTTGCAACATAAAATGATTTTCTTTTCTGAGGCAGTTACACAGCATGTGCTTCTTAAGATAAGAGTGGACTTCATTGCGAGGTGGCATCCCGTGCGTTCAGACTGGGATGTTGACAGTGTATGTATATTGTAACAAAAATCCTTCATGCTATAAGAATGAGCCTTCAGCCTATTTCAGGGCCAAACTCGATGTTTATTACACTAATAAATGATCAAAGACAATCTGCCAATTGTTAACTAACAATTAGCACGTCGCTGTGGGCCACGACCATGCCGCAAATTAATTTTTAAAAGGAATCTCAGGGTGGAACTATTCTGTCTCTGTTTATTTGCTTCTCTTTGCTTTACAACAACAAACACTCCCCCCTATCACTGGTTTTTAGCCTCAGTTAGTCCCGCCTCATCCACGGCCAATCACCAGCAGCTCCTGTGGACCATGCCTGTCGCCCATAGGCTGTTCGAGCGATGTGAAACACAGACCCTCCTACTCCAAGCGTTCCTGCACTTCACAGACCTCACATAAGGTGTACTGTACTCTTGTAATGCATGGTACATCAATTGCAAGTAATATGGTGGTATTAGCAAAAATAAAACATCGCACAAAAATGCATTTGTTTGTTCAATGTCTTTTTTTTTTTTTGCTCTGGGCTGTGTTATAGTTCCATTTTATTTATTTTTTTCTTCTATTTCAGAAACTGACACTTCAATTAAGTTATACTGGAAATGTGTTCTTTTTTTGGCTAGAGCCATAGTTGCATCAGCCTCAGAGTTTGCAGAAGCCGTAACTCATAAATTTACTGTATTCCTTCTAATTTAAAATGCACTTTTTAAACCAATTTTTCAAAAATGGCCTGCTGCTCTGATGCTCCTGGGTTGGGGGATGGGAAACCGGCAGGGATTGCCTCTCCTCATCGTGCAAAAGTGAACCCTACTGGCCAGACACAGAGCACATTCAGAGTGGATAAGAGGCAGGGCTGGTCTCTGTTCTCCAGGATCGGTAGCCCGCCCACCTCTGCTCTGGATTGCATCTTAAATTCGACAATGGTATAGTGATGCATGTATTAAAATTGGCAACAAAAGACATGACTGCCCGAATACCAAACGACAACGTGACTGACTGGCAGTTGAAGGGTTCCATAGTAGTTATCCTCCAGAGTAGACCCTCCTCCTCCTCCTCGATTGTAAACAAAGCAAAGCTCTGCACCTGCCTGTGCAGCTATGGCCATGGTGCAGTAGCTTCGAACTGGCGCTGCTGCGTTCTTAAACAGGCACAGGCTCCCTGTGCACACCCCACCCCCGCCAATCAGCACCTCCTGATTAGCTCATCTCCAGGCAAGCCTTCCTGTTTTCCACAGCAGCAGCGCAGCTGAACCAGCGACAGGATCCTCCCTGTCACAATGCGTCATTAGCTTCCTTAGGAATTGGAAGAGAATTAGTCTCAGTTCTAATCAGACCCCCGTATTATTCTGCTTGCCAAGCAATACAACAGTTCACAAAAAGGGAGAAAAAAAAACATGTGCAAGTAATCACAACTGAAAATGAGAAGGGCATAACTGTAAAGCTTTGTGTTCAATATACAGAACTCATTTATCTTTGCCGGAAGTTCTAAACCTTGACGTACGGTGTTGCAAACCTATTTATAATTAGATGTTAATACTGAACTCGCCTGTATAATGAGCAGCCTTGATGCTGTTCGTAGACCTGCGGTGACCGGTATAGTTGTTGTCCGCAAAGATGTTTGATATGCATCAATTCTACAACAGTGTGGCTATGAATTCACACCATATATGAACAGCTCTTCATAGTTCATAGAGCCCATTGAATTCAGCTAAAAGTTCAACTTTTGTCTCAGATATTCATGTCAAATATTTGTTTGGTGTTTTGTATAATAGTTGGTGTACAGCATAAATATTTCATTTTCACGTAGAACACATTATACATTATAGCCCGGGGTTCACATAACTTTTATCATAGGTTCTGATGCGAGTACCAGCAGAAATGGTTTGGTACTCCACCAAAATTAGGGGTCATCATCCAAGTTGTTGTCTAGCACCACCTCCTCAGACAGTTCAAACAATTGGGATGTCAAGGATCAGGGGTGCAAATTGAGCTAGATTCTAGTGCCAGGGTATCTCGTATAGCGCGAGCAACATTACATTCTGGCGCCAGTAGACAGGTTTAATTTGTTGTTGTGTATTCGTTAGCAACCATAGATGATAGTTTCTCATTGGGTCTGGACTCGTGAAATGACCCACCCACACTCATCCACACACACAGCGCTGTGTAATTTGAATGCTGGGGAAGCAGGGAATGACATTCTTTAGTAGGTTTCAAAAACCACTGGAATGAGCAATACAAATCGGACACAACACTTTCTTGATGAACAAGGCCTAGAATAATATATAGGGAAGCAGTCTGCTATAGAGCACATACAAGGGCTGACTTTCATATAGACATTTTAATGATGGCTATTATACTGTTCTAATTTGCTATTCTGGGTCCAACAGCGTTTGGGCATAGCCGAGTTACAAATTAATATAATATAAATTGGTATGCAGTGTTCTTGCACAATATTTTCTGCTTCTGCCAAACAGATTTTATTTGCCCATCAGTCCTTGTAAAACGTATTCAATTGTTTTATTTGAAGCCTAGGTTTCTTTCATTGCTGTTTCAGATCAGATTGCCTCTCACCTCAAGTTTATTAATCTTCAGATTGCTTTCAGCCTCATGTGGATAACTTTGAATATTAAGGAAAGTTTTTAAATAAAAACGTCAACTCCTTTTGCAGTGGAATGCTGGATCTACATGCTTCAGTCAATAGACGGAGAGGAATGTTGTGTGGAAATGTGGCCTTTACTTATTTCTCCTATTAATTTCAAAACTAATGATAATGCGTTGATCAATATTAATGCAAGTCAATATTAATCTATTTTTATGTCTATTTTTTTTCAACAAAGAATGCCTTCCTTTTGTTTGTGGGTGCAAGAACATTTGATTACATTAAGCGTTGAGGTTTTAGTGACTGACCAAATGTGCATAGGCTGATTTTTTATTTTTTTATTATCGTAGTAATTTGATTAAATATGCTCAATTATTATTATTCTTATTTATTTCTTGGCAGACGCCCTTATCCAGGGCATCTTACAATTGTTACAAGATATCACATTATTTTTACATACAATTGCATTATTTTTTACTTATTATTATTATTATTATTATTATTATTATTATTATTATTATTATTATTAATTTTTTTTTTTTTTTTTTTTTTTACATACAATTACCCATTTATACAGTTGGGTTTTTACTGGAGCAATCTAGGTAAAGTACCTTGCTCAAGGGTAGAGCAGCAGTGTCACCCACCTGGGATTGAACCCACGACCCTCTGGTCAAGAGTCCAGAGCTCGAACCACTATTCCACACTGCTGCCCTGTCAATAAAGTTGAATCTAAGTGGCTCCTATGGGGGTTGGTTTCCTCTTTCCACATTGACTTGTAAATAATGAAGTGCTGTAAAAAATGAAAGGCTGCGATGATCTGTAACTTTGCTGTCAAGCTTTCTTTCTGTTCTTAATGGATAACATGCATTACAATGCATTGCTTAACTGAGCACATGTGTTAAACCTCCTGACATCAAATCATTAGTGGGCTCCAGGTTTTACTATGAGTTTCATAAAACACATCTGAGCTTGTTACATATACACTGTGGCCAATCAAGCTCATAGTAAAACCTGGAATGGGTGAATATTGCTTTGGATATTGCCTCTGTTCTTGCAAAGTCTGCAAAACTCAACATAAAGTACTGTACTGATCATAGTAGTGCTGCAACTATTATTCAAATAACTAAATTAATCAATGTTGCAGTGATTGAATGAATATTTAATTGATTCATCTCGGGGCCCCCTTCCCCATCGCAATGGTAGAGCCTGCTTTAGAGAGTGCTGCAGCATGTAACACAGAGACAACAGCATGACAGTTTGGTTCTTTACTTAATGTTAATATTATATTCTATAATCTTTGAAGCTTAGCCCCATTGAATATTGTTACATTCAGACTGGGACATTTCTATGTGGTGGTAATGTGCATAGGGTACATCATATTAAGCAGTTTTGACTGTACTTGGTTTTCTGTGTTATAGTTGATAGGATCCCACCTGATACAGTGGCAAAACCATTTTTTCTGTTGGTAATTTACTTGAAAGGCAAAAATCCATGTAATGCATCTATCTATACAATGTAGCTTTGTGACATCCAGAGAAACCATTTTGGAAAAACGAGCTTCTGGTGTCTAATTTAACTACATGTTTTGAATATGTTACCTTGTTTAATACAACCATTTTTTTAATGAAAAAAAATACTGATGGAACATGTCTATGCCACCTCTTGTTTTTTCTGTGTACTTTGTGTTTGTACATTAGTTGGTCATCTGTAATGACAAAAACGCTGGCATTGTCTCCAAAAATTTGCCTTTCCTCCACTGTTCCCTTTAAGTGTATCTGGGTATTTCTCGTTTGATAAATAACTGAGTATTTATTGAAAGTTGGGCTCTCTCTTTCCAGCAGGTCTACCAATCGTGATGAAACTCTCTGCACGTGGTTGGATTGTGATGTTGCACATAATATCAACAACAAACCTGAGGCAGACTTGCATTCTTTTATGAATAGTTTAGTTAGCTAAATAGTATTTCCTCTGCACTTTGTGAAATCCAGAATGACATTCATATTTAGTTTCGTTTTAGACACATTTAGATTAGAACTAGCCTATTCTGCACATGTTTTACGGATGTTTAGAAGAAAATATATATAGGTTACTAACAACAAAACACGTTGATGAAATACAACTAATAGGCTAAATGTATTAAATGTAGCTGGTTTTATTTATTTAAGCAGTGATTAGAAAATATGGTATGAGTACATATTGGTATTAAACTCTTTATGTATATGATCGTGTTTGAGGGGAGTGTTTTTGGTGTACGTAGCGATAGTGTTTTGGTCTTGAAAGGGAGAGTTTTGAACGTGAATTCAAAGCGCAGCAGAGTGTTTTGAACTTGCGTTCATTGCACTCAAGTCTGGAGTGTTATCAATCGATCTTTATATAGCACCTTTCATAGTGGACCACCATCACAAAGCGCTTTACAAGATGCAGTAACAGAAAATCCATAATACTTTAAATACAGAGAAATGCATAATACATGATGCAGTAAAAAAAAAATTTTTATGCATAATACATGAAAAAAATACATTAAACACAGTGAAAAGTGCATAATACATGATATAGTAGCATAATACATGAAATAGTAGCAACACAGCAGCTAATAGCAGATATCAGGCTTAAAGAGCATGGAAAGCAAGAGAGAATAAGTGGGTCTTGAGGAGGGGGGGATCACATTTTTTACAACTGGTAAGGATCCGGGCAGCGGCATTCTGAACTAGCTGCAGTCAGTTTATGGTGCGTGTCGGGGGACCAGCATAAAGAGAGTTGGAGTAGTCAGGTGGAGAGGAGACAAATGCATGACAAAGTATCACCGCATCTGTGAGGGAAAGTAGGGATGGACTTTGGAGATGTTTTGAAGATGGTAGAAAGAAGATTTGACTACGGAGGAGATGTGGGCATCAAAGGAGAGGTTGCTGTCAAGAAGTACACCAAGGCTTCGTACTGTGGGGGAAGGCAGCAGCAGACAGTTTCCAAGGGTCAGGGCAGCTATATTGAGATTCTTAAGTTGAGTTTTAGATACTACTGGAAGGAGTTCAGATTTGCTAGTGTTCAGCTTAAGAAAATTGGCAGACTTCCATTCAAAACACTAGAGTGTTTATACTGTGTAGTGTTTTGGGCGTCCTGCACCGGTGTAGCCCGTGCAAATTCACTGTCTTTGTCAGATTTATTGTTTTTTGGCATCGGCCCAAATATGTAAAGCAAAACCATTTTAAAAAAAATGTATTAACAGGATGTAAGTTTTTTGATTGTCACATTGCCTGCAATGTTGTGTGCTGCACGTAAATAATTAGTACAGCTATAGTTATACAAGAAAGTATTCATGTAAATGTTTTGAAAACTATAAATAACTTGTTGAAAAGAGAACAAGCAGGCAATTGTAACTAGACAAAAAATAAATACAAATCAAACAGCAGGATTGTCCTTTTCAATTTTTAACCACTGGAAACGATTTACAAACTACCTCAGTTATCGTGTGTTTTTGCCTTACCAAGGATGAACTGCAGAATGCTGGCTTGTTTAGGCTCACTTGAATTTGTGGCAGTTTTTATTTTTAGGTCGCCCAACAGGTCTCCGTACACCCATTTTTCTGTGAGAAGATGCTGATTTGCTTGGTCTCTGCAGGGCTTTTTCTCTGAGTAGTATTTTGTTTATGTTTTATCTAAGATTGTCCACCTGCGCATGTAGCCAGTACACTAAGTAGGTCAGCCTCCGCAGACTGCAGCACCTGACTAGGAACATAACAAAGTATGAGATCAGAAAG
Source organism: Acipenser ruthenus (assembly GCF_902713425.1). Lineage (NCBI taxonomy): Eukaryota > Metazoa > Chordata > Actinopteri > Acipenseriformes > Acipenseridae > Acipenser > Acipenser ruthenus. Next base: position 40,402,322 of record NC_081192.1, read on the forward strand.
ATAAGAGAGTGCCAGGCCATGTAATGCTTTAAATGCAAGTCATTTATTCTCTGAGTGACCGGTAACCAATGAAAATGGGAGAAAACGGTTATGTGACAACAGTACTTTACACGAGTCAACACTGCAGCTGCCGAATTGTGGACTAGTTGAAGCCTGGAAATAGCACATTTTGGAAGTGTTTTGATAATCCTTTTAATTGGTTTACAGGGCTAAAGTGTGTGTGTGTGTGTGTTTTTTTTCCCTTTCCTCCCACAATAACTTCAAAGGTAATCTTTGTTCTGCATACTGTATTACACAAAATATAGAAGCAGATATTTGTATTCACGCTGGGTGTGCCAAAATGGCAGTAGATATAGGTATTATTCTCAAGATGTGGATGTTGTAGGTAAAGTTGTAGCTTTGCTTTGGGAAGGGAAGGCAAGGCAGAGGGTACTGTGTCATCAGCAGTCTGTAAGTTCATACAGTTCCCAAGGCAGAAATAATTGATTGGATTTTTTTTCTTGTTGACAATAAGAGATTGATTAAATTGAGGGACTGAATTAATGAGAACAAAATATAAGCAAGAGCTACCTAGGAATTCTGAGCCTGTCTGATACTTCAGTCACCCTTTCATTTTTCAAACCTAGTCTATAGATCTTGGTTAATACCCCTACACCTCTCTGACATGTAATATAACAGTGCTTATCTGAACTAAGCACAAATTTATGTATGTTTTCCAGTGCAACTGAAAATGTTTTGTTGTATAGAACACTTAAAGCAACAGTGTCTTGCAGCTAGACAATAAATTAAAAATAATGTGTTTCTATGTACTCTACTTTATCCAAAAGCTGACATTCTGGACTGATGATGATAAAAAAACATTAGTCAGTAGACAAACATTAAAACCTTGTGCCAACAACTGGTGCCATTCTGATTTGATTTATAAAAGGTGTGCAAATCCAGCTTGTTCATATATTCCTCTCCATTTTAAAGTGAAGCATGCCACATACACTAGATGCAGAGGGAGTTGGGTGAACCAGATAGGGAGTGAACAGTAGTTAGAGGGGAACATGGAAAGAGGGGAACAGGGTAGAACAGAGTAGAGGAGTCAAGAACCTGCAAACAGGTTTCTTGCTCTTGGGCTACAAGAATAGCAGTTGGATAGCGGCCAGGGGGAGGAAAGTGAAGAGTTGCAGCAGGCTACACAACAGGTCATTAATACAGTGGAGGATCGTGTGGGTACTACTAGCAATCCTGCTGATCAACACAGTGGGGACAGTCAGAGGCAGACAATCACAGTTGGGTATTCAATTATAAGCCATGTAGACAGGAAGTTGTGCAGAAGAGACCCAGTAAAATGAGAGCTTTACAAGAAAGATATTCTGGGAGATATTCTGGCATTGGGCATCGAAAGAACCCTTAGAAAGACCAGAAAGGATTTAAACTAGGCAGGGGGTGGATGGGAACCAAAATCAGGTTTTCATTCGGGCTAAAGGTGTAAGTGATACTGAATCAAAATTTAAATGCCTGTGTCTAAATGCCAGATGCATCAGAAATAAAATGTTAGAACTAGAAGCACACATGTCAACTGAAAAGTATGATGTTGGAATCACAGAAAATTGGCTTAGTACTTTCACAAACAGGAGTATAAACTATTCCGTAAAGATATACTCGATAGAAGAGGAGGTGCAGCTCTATGTTAGGGATAGACTAGAAGTAAAAAAAACATCAATCGTTCTACAAACCAAGCGAGTCAATTTGGGTGGCGCTGTTAGGTAAAAGCACTAAAGTTGTTTCTATTGGGGTATTTTACAGGCCCACAGGTTGTATACAAGGCAAATAGAAATGCATGTGGGGGTATACATAGAAATGCATGTAGGGGTAAGACTACTGGAATCATGGGCGGTTTCAATTTTCCTAATTAGAAACTGAACTAATTGATGCAGTAAATGACTGCAGTGTGTTAAAAATCAGCTCACAAACAACCAGGACATGCTATGTAATATGGAACTAGTAGAACCAGTAGGGTTAGGTGATCATGACATGGTTGCATTTGAAATTGACTGTGACTCAAGACAAAAAGCTGCACGAACTAAAGTGTATAATTTCAGAAAGGCTAACTTTGGTGGAATGAGGTGGGAAATGAGAGAAATAGACTGGGCAGGGAAATTGCAGGATATGACAGTTGAAGTAAAGCAGAACAAGTACTGTATGCAACTAAAATGAACAAGTCCAGGATTAACACGCATTTACCAAGATGGTTACAGATCAATAAAAAATAAACTTGGAAAAAATGAGACGGATGTATGCGACTTGCAGGAAAGACAGAAGAGCAAGAATTGGGAAGAATATAGAAGTATGCTTAAACAGGTGAAAATGGATGTTAGGAAGGCCAAGAGATCTAGAAAAATATTGACAGTGGTGCAAAACATAATACTAAAAAAAACTGTGAAAGAGGAGGGTATTAAGGGATGAATATGGTAACAAGGTTGAGGACTGCAAAATATCTGATGTCTTAAACAAATATTTTCACCAGAGATGATACAAATGTACACATTGGACTCTGAATCTGCAGCCCTACTAATGCAAAGGGATTTGGACCATCTCTGTAACTGGGCAAACATGGCAAATTTAATTTTAATGTTAAATGTAAAGTATTGCATATTGGGTGTAAAGTCCATGCTATAAGTTTAAAACTAACAGAATGGAATATGGGATGAGGACTTTGAAAAGGATCTCGGGGTTATAGTGGAGTGTGACAGAAAGACAATGATTCTCGGTGGTAAATCTCCCTCCCGACCTGTGAGTGCACCAAGTAATGGGAACAGAGTACCCTGGACTGTTTGGCCTGACAGTTCATTCCCAGGGTTAAAAGGAAGTTGGTCATTTAGAAAGGGGTGGAGCTTCGGTGCACTAACTCATTGACCCGGAAGGGAAATGATGTGGCAGCTGTGGATTGGAGGAGCAGCTGCAATCATTTACCAGTGAGTCATGTGTGACAGTATAAATAGGGGACGAAGCAACGTCATCTGTTCCTTCGTTTTGGTTAGAGAACAATCTGGAAGGACCTGTGGTTTGTGTAAGAAAATCGTGAGTTTTGTTTGTTTATTGTCATGTCTGAATTATACTTGTGTGATTATTTAGACAGCTAAACACGATCCAGGAGCTGTCGCTAAAGGCCAGCACGAACCTGGACAACACTTAACCTTGTTTACACTAAAGTACTGTATTTTCACCACGAGCACTAGAGCATGCACTGTGGACTGGTGTTTGTGTTATGTGTGGGTGAATTAAGACTGGACTGTTATTATTTCTGGGCCAACCCACGGATTACAGATAATCAATTCGCGCTGCTGTATTGCTTCTCATTGACATTGTTATTATTTACTGTTGTTCACCATCAGGCATTTGGATTACACAATGCAACTATTAAACAACATTGCCCCTGGATTATAATTGTCTGACACTTTATTTATCACCTGCACACTGTTAACCACTTTGCCACACGTGGTGTCAGATAACGGGATTATGGATCGCAAAGCACTAGCAGAGCTACTGGAGGCGCTGGACCACAGACGGGAGACTGAGGAGAGGTACACGGCGCTCATTGAAAGGGTAGGTCTAGCAATAACACCACAACCTACAACAGTACCTGCAATAACGGCGCCGAAGGCACAGGCGTTGAAGATGACGACGGAGGATGACCCAGAAGCATACCTGGTCGCTTTCGAGCGGCTGGCTACCACCGCGTCATGCCCGCGAGAGTTCTGGGCGAGCCAGTTGGGACCCTGCCTGATCGGGGAGGCTCAGGCAGCATACCAGACGATGACTGACGCTGAAGCGGCCGATTACGACCTGGTGAAACTGGCAATCCTCCATCGCCTCAACATCGTGGAGCATGTGCTCCTACTAAGAGATCGCCTGGATTTGGTCGGTCATTTGGCCCAGGACAACCTCAAATCAGCTCAGTACCAGCAACAACAGCATTAGAATAAAAACGCATGAATTCGAACCTTTCTACCTGGAGACAAGGTAATGCTGCTGCTTCCCTCCTCAGAATCGAAATTATGTGCTAAATGGATGGGGCCATATGAAGTGATTCGGGCTATAGGGACCCCAGAGATATACCTTACTTAGCTCATTCCAGACGGTTGTTATGCTGATGCGCTGGGGAGACCGCACTGTGGTTGATCCCTGGAGCCAGCATCGCAGCTGTTGTGTGTGCTGATGCGCTGGGGAGGCAAAATAAGCTGATCACCTGGAGCCAGCATTACACATTACACACTCTTAACCACTTTGCCACATAGTCATCATTGAAAGTATCTTGCCAATGTGGTGCAGCTATGCTGAGATTTATACAATGCCCTAGTTAGACCCCAGCTAGAATACTGTGTGTAGTCTTGGTCACCTCATTACAAAAAATACATCATTGCAGTCGAAGGTACAGAGAAGGGCAACTAGGCTGATCCCAGGACTTAATGACATGAGGTATGAGGAAAGGTTAAAATAATTAAATCTCTTCAGCCTAGAAAAAAAAGTTTTTTAAAATCATAGTTAACCCAAGACACTACTTCAAATTTAGCACAGAGAACAAGAGGGCATAAGTGTGGGCAGCAGTGTGGAGTAGGGGTTAGGGCTCTGGACTCTTCACCGGAGGGTTGTGGGTTCAATCCCCAGTGGGGGACACTGCTGTTGTACCCTTGAGCAAGGTACTTTACCTACATTGCTCCAGTAAAAACCCAACTGTATAAATGGGTAATTGTATGTGAAATAATGTATAATGTGATATCTTGTAACAATTGTAAGTCGCCCTGGATAAGGGCGTCTGCTAAGAAATAAATAATAATAATAATAATAATAAAGTGTAAGCAGAGTAAAAGGTAGATGAAGTAATAGGATCTAAAACACTTAAACTTATGTTCTTATGAAGGTTGGATACTTCTAAATCAATTAAAACATTCTTGTGCTTGTTTAAAGCCATATGTTGTAATACAGAATTAATTTATACATGGTGTAGAGAAATTAGTCCATTAAAAACGGTTACAATTTAATGCGATTAGAAGGGAACATTGGGGACCAAAATTGCAAATAGCACAAACTGTCAGTTTAATAAACCTAGTTTCAGTTTACATGGTACTAAAGAAAAGTGTGAATTTTCTCTTGACCCCTAAGCAGGATAATTAAATATCCAATCTGCATACTATATGCATCTCCTTGAAAGCCTCTTTTTTTTATTTCCTCCATCAAACAGCAATTTATGAGAATGGCTAGAAGTTTGCTGTAGCTTCAGTCCCACTTTTAACTAATAGCTATTGTGTTGTATTAAGATACAGTGCATAATTTTGCAATAAAGTAGTCTGTTTAGCATGTATGCGTTCACGACGGGTAGCGTTGGTCTGTGAGGAATGACTGGTTGTTAAATGGAACCTTTGTCTTTGACACAATTTAGTTAGAAACTATTTCATAAATGGGTGTCATTTCAAGTTCATTTCAACGACTGAAACGGCTCTTCAGTATTTTCAGTTCTTTCTTGTATCATTTAAATCCCCTCCATATGTTGTGTCGCAGACCACAATGAGTTATATACAAAAATTGTAATACAAGCTGGTATGGCACCACCAGAGACACAAAAACAATTGTGACACTTTAAAGGTAGTGCATCAGTGAAGGGTCAGTGCACAGTATAGCAGATGTACAGTACAGCCTGCTGTCAAAGTGAAATGACTGAATTGTCAATATGTCATGAAATAACTGGGAGCACCATGTACTCCTTTTTCAACTCACTTACTCTTGTTTTGGGAGATGCTTTGCAGGTCTGTTGCTCTCCCAATGTGCATGAGACGCTTGTGTAATAAGACATAAGCTTTTATGAGAAACCGATCTTGCAAAATTGGGCGATTAATGCAGATGGACACAAAGGGCTGCCTAAGCTGGAATCCTGACTGATCTCTCAGGCAGTAACCACAAAAGGTCACTGACAAGAACAGTAAAAGAGAGATCAGGATTAGAATAACGAGTTCTACTCGGACAGGACACTGCTAATCAGTTTGAAGTGAGCACTGACTTAATTAGCATTGTATAGTTTGCTTAATTACAATTTAGATAATCAATTCTTAAAATAGCATTCATTGTGGAATTTGCATTGGAAGTCTCTAGCAGCTGGTTACTTCAGCCACTTCTCCCAATGGGAGGTCCTTAAACAAAGTATGGGTATGTGTGTTGGGGCATAGGGACCTGTGCAATGGTCAAATGCCTACACAAGTATTACTTTTTCTGTTTCAAGGAAGTTTTATTTAATGCAGAAACAAATCCAACTGCACATATTGCACAGTCTGAAATTGTATTATGTTTGTAGTTCTTGCTGGAATGCCTCAGGAAACTTTCTGACACAGTGTATAAAATACACACACAGAATTTAAAGTTGATTTTAAAAGTCGACATTTGCTTACAGGCGTTAATTATTGTTTGTCAAGGAATGAGATTCTGCAGCAAGAGCTGCTGTTATTTAGCTCCAGGACCTACAGTTAAATACTAGTAAGTGACATAAATGCAGTATTTACAGAAATGTAGCCAGAACAAAATGATTGCTTTGCATGGAAACAGCAGGAGGTTTGAGACTCTCTTGGTTATAGTTCTGTTTTTTTGTGTTATAAAAGTGATCCAGTAAGTGATCTATGCCCTTGCTTGATCCTTCCCTAGATTATATGAGGGATATCTTAAGTGGTTCATGTTAACTGATGTTACTACTGGCCTTCCATCTAAACATTTCCTCATTTTTCTTTAGCATTAAACTTTTATGCCTCAGGGTGTCGACATTCTACACTCACAAGTTTAAGTGCCTGTAGAGAGAGGCTGAAGCCTGTAACGAGAATGGAGTGAGTTTATGTATCTTGGTTGTGCTGGCTGAGGGGGAGATCATATTTCTTAGTGGGATTGGGTGGCAGTTCCCTTGGGGTGGCAAGCCTAGCTGTAACACCAAGCAGAACCGTTGACATTGAAGTGCACCAGTAGTGATTGCAAAAAAAAAAAAATCCCTATTGATGTCCAATGTAAAAAGGCCTCTTGCGGTTGTTTTATCGCAAAACTACCTGAGCATATAATGATACAAGGGGTTACTAAGTACAGCCCATCCACTTCACAGAGTAGTGAGCAAATGTATTACCTCTTTCTTTGACCTGAAGTGCTTTTTATTTGTTAAGTCGGAAGTGGATGAGGATACGAGGCTGTTTTAAGTGATGTGATGTGGCATGTTTTCTTTGAGTAGTAAGCTGTACCCACTCCAATTACACCAGGCACGTTGCACTTAGTGTATTTCTATTTAAGCATTAATGTGAGTCTTTTAAAAAAAAAAAAAAAATAAATAAATAAATAAGGGGCTCCCGAGTGGCGCATCCAGTAAAAGCGCTCTGCGCGGAGTGCAGGATGTGCCCTGTAGCCTGGAGATCGCAGGTTCGAATCCAGACTGTCACAGCCGACCATGACTGGGAGTTCCTAGGGGGCGGCGCACAATTGGCCGAGCGCTGCCCGGGTAGGGAGGGCTTAGGTTGGCAGGGGAATCCACGGCTCACCGCGCATCAGCGACCCCTGTGGCCGATAGGGCGCCTGTGGTTCTGCAGTGGAGCTGCCAGATCTGTGTTGTCCTCCGGCACAATAGGTCTGGTGGCATCACTGTGGATCCGCAGTGCGAAAAATGACAGCTTGGCAGGAGCACGTTTCGGAGGACGCGTGCTCCAGCCGCCGTTTCCCGAGTCGGCGGGGGGGTTGCGAGCGGTGAGCCGAGGATACAGATAATAATTGGGCATGCTAAATTGGGGAGAAAACGGGGGTAAAAAAAAAATTGGCAACGACTAAATTTAAAAAAATAAACTAAAAATAAATAAATAAATAAATAAATAAATAATAATTTATTGTCATTCAGAATTGTTTGTATTTGTATGCTTTTTTGAGATTCAAAAGGCTAAAATGTCTCCACCGGTTATGGGTAATTACTTGGATCCATATCTTTGTATGACTCTACCACTGCTGGACAATGAACTGTATCTTTTTGCATGTGAACACAGATTATTTTTTGTATCTGGTTAACGAATAAACTCTTGACCGCTTTGACTACTTCATAATTTACTTTATGAATTCTCACAGATTTGTTGGATCTGTGTATACATGAGCACTGAACAAGATGTATGTAAGCAATTTCTGGTTCCTTAGGTGTTAACCTACAAAAGGAAGTCATTCCTCTGCTGTTTTCTCCAAACTCATTTTTGTTATTGCTACTGTAACACACTTTGACCTCAGTCCTTCTGCAACATGCCACCTCTGGGAATGGTTGTTAAGTGTATTCTGCATGGCCGATAAGTCTGTCGCTAGTATGGATGCTCAGGAATATGCCTTGACTCGCAGCTCTTTCAGTGATACTCCCCTAGCAGGTGTCGCTACTAGGCAGTGATAATGAGGCCAGCAGCTGGGTTGGGGAGAGGATTTATGAATATTAATAATAAAGTGTACATTTAAAAATATGCGAGTTCCTGCTGTTTTGAAAACAATTTTCAACAATGACTGTTGACTAATTATTTGTAGATACTGTAGATTACTTTTTAAAAAGATTAATTGTGTTAATTCCTATAATGGCAGTTATAATTGAGTGGCAGGGTTCCATTGTGTAGCCCAGTGAGAACCACTGTTATCTGTAGGTGCTAAAACCGTAGGAAGCAAAGTACATTTGTGTGAGCTATAAGAATTAGTGATGATGATAATGCATTTAAAGATTAAACCCTAAATGTCAGCTGAGAAACTTGGCTATTCAATTAGGTTCATTTCAGCCAGCTGAGCTTTATCCTTTTTTTTCTTCTTTTTTTATGTAAATGTTTGAACAGTGTTATCAGGGTCAATAGTGATGACTAATTATTGCCTTTCACTTGTGGCCTACCTGAACTTGGTTCACCACTTTTCAATCCATTTGTTAAATAACTGCACTGATCCAAAGGTTCTAAACCTTAATTTATCCTGTGGCTGTTTTCAGATTTTAGTGTGCGTAAACTCATGCAATTCCCTGCTGTCTGTGAACGCAAATTCTGTCCCATTATGTTTGTGTGCTTTCTTGGGGTAATAGCCTATACTTTCCAGTTCAACAAGGGTTCAGGATGCCAATGCAAATTCAGGGCTGTTTATTTTAAAATCTGTTGAAGGCAACAAGAGGGATGGTTCAGAAATAAGATTTGATTGTATTGTTGTTGCTGGGAAATGCTTTTTATGGCCTTGTCAGAATATTGGCACCTTGTCGACCAACAGGTTTGTCTCGTGCTATGACCACGGTATTTACAAGGCAACAAGTGAGTAACAAAAGTCTGTATCGTGTCTATCAACAAAAGTTGCTTGTGTGACCAGGCCTTAAGATACTGCAATTAAGTTGACAGTTCAAGGTTCCAGAGGCAGTAAGCGCAGTCATTCATACATTCTTTTACATTAAAATAAACTACCCATGGCACAAATAAAATGAAATACTCATTCAGTTCAGGATAAAACACAATTGTAAATACTACTGGGTAGGGGTGAGTCGGTATACCGGTTTTGCTAATCATATGGTGTTCCTATGAACAAAGTAAAAAAAAAAGGCAATTTTCATATGAACACCTCGGTACTACTCGGCTTTCTCACCTAGCCTCACACTTGAACGTTCCATTCATTCTAGTTTACTGTCAATCGCCATCATCACTGCTGTTTTGTCTTTGCATTTTTCTACTGCAAACATGCTTCTAAACCAAGTGATTATACTTGCAGCCTTAGCAACGTGTCTGAGGACGAATGTTTTGTGAACAACTTTATTTAATTTTGTACTTTTAGAATTTAACAAACTGCAGCACCATGTTTTGAGCAAAGGATAGATCTTAACTGAATAATATATACTGTGGTACTATAGCATACTGTACAACTTTAGGGTGTGCTTTTTAAAGTGTTAAAATTATGCTTGTCTTTGTGCTATTCCTTTTTTTCTTTTATTTTTGTCATAGTAAAATATAAAATGGCCAAAGTTTAAAGTATTTTATTTATTTATTTATTTTTGTGGGTTTATTTTTGTGAGTTACAGATATGTACAGTATAATTTCTCAAGTTTTAGTAAGCCTTCATTTTATAACTTGGTTTGTAGAGCTGATGGAGCACTTGTTTCTTCTGGCCACCTATTTTCAGCCCATAAGGTCCCTTTTCAACCAGATGTTATACTATAACAAAGGGAAAGAAGTATCTGAAAAAATGGCAGTAATTTCAGTTTAGACATTACTTGTTTCATTAAGCACATTCATTTTTAGACCAGGAGCTTGTCTTCCCTACACTAAACTTTGTTTAAATTACCTGATGCACAAGAGAGAAAAACAATCAAAATCAATAGATACCTAATAGCTGTCTGACTGGACCCTGTCTACATAGGAGATGTAATTGATTACACTAATTTCCATTCTCAAACTTTGATTCAGTTTTTTGGCATACACTACTCATTCAGTCAGATTATTTTCCACCTTTGTCAAATAATGGTATAATCCAGAGCAGTTGCTCTTAACTGAGCACTTGCTTTTATGTTTGTACAGTAGAAAAGTTATATTCACTGCAGCAACTTTTATTTTCTTTTTTATATGAATACCATTTTTAAATTAGGACAGTTAAAGACCAATAAGGCGAGGGCAAGATGAAAAGTATGTGTTTCATTTTCAAAATTCTGATTTGAGTCTCAGAGAGAATCCAGCTACGTTTTATGTAAGTTACTATTCAGTGTAATGTTGCCAGAGCAAGTATAACATAGTCTTAAACATAATATCGAAGGGGAAACTAAATGCATTTCTTTTGAAGGCAGATTGTTTGCCAATTCAAATAAGACATTTGCTTATTAGGGACTGGTGGGGTGGTTAATCTTAGACCCTTGGTTTTATAAATGATAGTGTCTCATTCATTAACCCACATAATTACTGCAGTCATTTACAATATCTGAATTTCATCTCAGTTACCCTTATCAAACTGTTTGCATGAACTCCCAACAAAATGGAACAAACATTATTTTGTGAAGTGGAGCAATTTACAGAAATTGCAATTTTCTACATTAGAAAAAAATACCTATAAATCTTGACACCATAATTTTAGAATACTTGTAACTGTTAGTATAGCATAAGCATTATCCTTGGAATTATGTTGCCCCCAGCTCATTAGGCAAGTGGTTGAAATATTAATTTGAAGCTTTGTATGATGGACTAGTACAACTGATTTCGTAAATGCTGATTGATAGAATACTATTTGTGTGTTGTGTTGTCCGTTACTATAGTAAAGATGTGGTTTTGAGTTTGATTGCAACACTTTGTCATTTTGCTTTATATTTTTTTTTAAGATTAAAAAAAGCAAATTCACAGGGTAATCACTTGTGTCCACACCTGTAAGTAAATATTATGTTTGATGTGGAGCTTGACCATACTGTGTGTCCTATGTGTAGACTTTTTGCCAGAAAGCAATACTTGGTCAGCATGGTTTTTTTTAAAAATGTAAATTGCTCTCTGCTTTTAAATAAACTCTCAGTGGTAAGAGTGAGCTCAAGTGCCTAAAGATGAGAACTGGATTAGGGTCATTTCATGCCAACTCCACCAGTGCCGTTGCCCGTCCTTCTCAGATTTTCCTAGAAAAATTCACCTGGAGGTTTTCAGACACGCCGAGTTCAGAAATGATAGCTATTATTTTTTTTTTAAATTCCCTTTGACCTGTGACCTTGCAAAGGTCACCCTAAAGTGAGAAAGGGACCTTGACCAGAAAAATCACCCTGGGTGCAATCTAGATGCTACCATCATGTGTAGCACCTCGTTCTACTCGTATTGAATAGGGCTTTTCAGAAAAAAAAATACTAGGAGCACCCTACTCACTTCTGGCAAACTGCCAGACGAGGGGTAACTGACAAGTTTTATTCGAACTTCAGCCTAACCCTTTATTTACCCTGTAGTGGATGTGGGTCCTAAAATGTAAGTATTGCTGTAAGACCCTTAGGTACCAGTCTTCCAAATTCTGTGAAAAACATTTGGTTTTCAAGTCCCACCACTGGTCATTAAACCCCCTTGAAATTAGAATTTTTGCTATTTGTACCAAGTTTAGGCCATAATAACTTGCGTGGATGGACTCCAAAAAATCACCCAAAGATATGTTTGGATAGATGTTAATGAGATATACAACCATCAAGCAAAATATGTTGGTACCCGGGGATTTTGGATTTTTGAAGTTGCGTTTGTCATGCATTCAAGCATTGCTTATGGCCACTTTGGTGGGGCTAAAGTGCCACATAGTTCTATCCAAACTGGCTATTTCTTCAACTTTGCATTCTCTGAGGATTGATCTAGAGGAAAAAATAGCAGTATTAGAACAGGGTTAGAAACTAACAATATTGTGGTACTAGTCCTGATGTAAACTTACTAGTCCTTATGTAAAGTGCCTAAGTTGGAATCATCAACAACAGTTGGGGTCCTTAATAATAGAATTAGGTTTTATTTTTCTAAAAAACACACTGTTATAAATTTGATTAAAAAAAAAGGCTCCTACAGATCGATCAATCACTTGTTTGCACCTCGTTACTGAGCGATACTGTACTGTGTGCTGAGAAACTGACACTGACAGCACCAGACGGGATGACAGAGGAAAATAATTCTCAGCAGTGTCACCTTGCTGACAAAGAAGCTCCGCCTGAAATTGACATTGTGAATGTGTTGCTATTTACACAAATGCTGGCTGGTTTGTGGAGATGGGGGTTACAGCCTGTGAGTCATTTAAATAACTATGAATTACTACCTACAATAATTAATGTACACACACACACACACACACACACACACAGTCATCACTAAAGTATACGGTATAAATCTCCACATTTCTGTAGAATTACTTTACACTTACTTCAAAAATGCAACGTGTTTCAGTAAATTCAAACGCCCAACAAACTTTGCATCCCGCGCAGAGGGAGAACACAAATGTCTAAGTGAGGTTGGCATTGCAGGGGAGTTTTCAGTTCTGTTCCGAGTGACTGTTTTGTAAGCATTATGAATGCTTATTCACCAATGCTACACCCAGTTAGAAAATGGACCTTTCCTGCATTTCTTTTAACGCAAGACTGTGAATGTGAGAGTATATGTGTACATTTTTTTAAGTACTCGCCCAGAGGACTACTGAGTCATCAACTAGTCATCATCAGATTTAATTTGTGTCATGTGAGTGTGAGTTTCTAACCCTGGACTCATATCTGTAAAATAAGGTATCAGGAAGCTAATCTCTGGAGTTCACCAGCAGCAGTAGTAGTGGGTGTAATTGATTGCATTTGGATTTTGCATAAAGTGTACCCTTAACCAGTAGATAAATTCAGAGTTCAGAATTATTTCAATTGAATCCAATCAAAGGGAAATGTCATCCTTGCTTCTGTAAGGGGCAACATTTCAAGGTCATCAGGTTTGTATGCACACTGGGATTCAGGGTTTAACACAATATTGCTATCCATGTCTGTGTTGAGAACTGCCTCAGCCCTTCAGCTATGGCCCTCTTTTGGCAGAGTAGCAGGAGAAAAAACAGCTGTGTTAAAGTAACACAGCGCTGTTTACAGTAGCTAGCCTGTATATTCTTAAAAAGGGAATTAAACCGCCTTGTTTATGTAAACTGACAAGGACCTTGCTTGATAAAATTGTTAGGTGGTTTGATAGGTGCTGAAGAATGCCTTACTAGATTTTACAAACACTGTATGGAGAATTAGTCTGTATTTTAATGTTCCAGATCTTTCATGGTTTCATACACAGTATTGGCAACTAGGCTTGAATTTTTTAAGGATTTAACTGTAAAAGGTGGTATATTTTGAGGGTATTGCAGGAAACTGCAGTGTTACCTAGTATGGTCAGCAATATTTCAATATCGTATTAATCTGTTTGTGTACTGTTATACTTACTGCAAGTTGGCAAATCTGCAAAGTTTATTTTATCTACAGTAGTGATATTGGGGACAGATGTGTTTTCGTCAGTGAACCACTACACAACTTACTGTATGTAGTGAACTTAGAAATATTTGGCCCAAGCTAAATTCTATGTACAAGCAGAATTACATCATGTACAGCAACACCGATAGGAAGTCATTACAGGTATATCCTTTGGGACAGTGTGGATTGAGCCACTGCCGAGTGGTAAACGGGTGTTCCCTGTGAGTGTTGAATAGCAGTCGAAAGAGGACCAAAGGTAAACTTTTTTTTTTTTTTTTTTTTGCAGCTCTGCAAAAAAAAAAAAAAAAAATCCTGGGTAAATAGCATGTTACATGTATTTGTTTTGTTTGACATTTTAAACCAGTACCCTATTTGCCCACAAGATGATGGAACAGAGCTTCTTTTAAGCAGTCCATTTTATGGATTAAAGTTTGAATTAATCTTATTTGCCAGATGCCTTGCCTCTTCTGCCAGTGACAGGGTTTGTTGCAGTGAAATTCTGTACCCTACTGAAATGTGAAAAATATTAGATTTGAATGGGTTTCTTGGCAGTCTCGTTACACCATCAGTAACTTACTCCCCTCTTTTTTTTTTTTTAAGCCCAGGAGAACAATATCGATTCATGTTGGACCATTTCTGGCATTTACTATGTGTGTGTCTCTGAGAGATATTCTCTTTATTACTGTTAACTTGTAGACAATCTATTGGCAACAGTCCCTTGAATAGAAAGATACATGTATGAAAAAAAAACAAAAAACCTTGTACCTACAGTTAAACAAGCACGTGATTCAGTTATGATGTGGGGGTGTTTTAGCAGTTCAATGACCGAAGACATTGATGTGATTCAGGATCAAAAATAATGCAGCCATTTATCAAAACATTCTACAATGTACAATGATACCATCTGCTGATAGGCTGATTTTGGTCTTTGTCATATTGAAAGATACTGTCTGCCAAAGCATATGGCTAAGTCAACTCTGGAATTCTTGGAGAAAACGAAGATAAAAGTTCTGGATTGGCCTTCGCAATCACTAGATCTCTATCCAATATAAATGCTTTGGACTGATCTGAAAAAAACTGTAGCCAAGCACTGGCTGAGCTGGAAGAAATATGCTTGACAGAATGGGCCCAGATTTCACCATGTAACAAACTGGTTAAGAATGATTTAAATTTCTGAAAGCCGTAATACAAGCAAAAGGAGGACGCACAAAATGCTAAAGCTGGGGTGCCAATACTTTTGTCATGAAAGAATACTTTAAATGAAATAAGTTTGTTTTTTGGTAAGTATTATTTAAATTACTAAAACATGTGTTTTTTGCTTTTTGTTTTATTGAAAAGTGGTTCAAGTATACTTGTCCTTAATATGTTACCTTGAATTATGGTAAAGTAAGCAGGGGGTGCCAATACTTTTTGTCTGTGACTGTACATACTGCAAAATGTAGTCTAAGGCTGTGTTCACACTGGGTCCGTTTAGAGAGTTTGGTCCAGACTTGGTACAGTTTGGTGTGAAGTGTGAACAGCAAAGTCCGCTTGGGAAAGAATTGGTCTCAGTTCGTTTGTCAAACACAATTACTGCAGCGGATCGTGTAGAATCATTTTGCATTCTACTGGTGGCAAACTATTTTGTACAACCTGCAATGTTTCATTGGATCACATACGTCAAGCGACGATCCAGCAGCATTTAGACTCGGACAGCAAGTCAAAAACGAAAAAGGTTGCAGATAGTGCATTGCTTGAAAACAAAGGTTAAAAAAAAAAAAAGTTTTCTGAAACAGCAGCACATGACAGCGTAGTAATGTTAAATATGATTAGTTTCGTTCAAGAAAGACGGCTACAGTTGGGGCTGATTTTAAAACAAAATAATATGTATAAAATACATTAACAAAGCAGGTTACTATTGATCTCTGCATCCTGTATTTGTCCACAGATGCATGTTCTCACTAACTTTTAGAAGCAACAGCGCAGATTATGTTCTTGACAGTAAGTTTAATATATACAAGACACATTTTTAATTTCATGGAATATTCGATTTCATTGAAATATTATCGAGTTGGTATCGTGGGGTCCCAATCGATAAATATATTATAGTAAGACAGCAGGGAGGGGGTTAAAGTCTCCCTGCAGGAAAACATGTGCGGAATGCACATTCCTGTGGTTAATTGTGTTTTGCTTTATTGTTTGATTGTGTTGCTTTATTGTTTAATTTAATTTGTTAATGATTTGAGTGTTAATTATCCCCTGCGCCTGGTGGTAATTATAAATTAGAACCAGGTGCAGGGTATTTAAAGAGGGCAGTCAGATTGCTCAGGGCTGCTGAGTAGAAGGAGGCAGAAGAGGTGCTCTGCTTCCGAACAGTCGGGATGAAACGTAAGCGTAATGAAATGTAAACTGGTGTGATTTTGTCTGTTTGTGGTGTTGTGTTTGGTGGGGAAACGGCTTAGCCGTCCCACTTAGTCAGGGTGTTCCCGAAAGTTTAGTCAGTGCTCGGAAAGAGCTAGGTGTTTATTTTGTGTTTGTTTTGTTTGTATTAAAAATAGCGCGTCAGCGCGGAAAAAAAAAACATTCCTGTGTGTTGGGTCGTATTTTTAAAGGTGCTAGAACCCGTGTGGCAGCGTTCCATTTACTATATATATATATATATATATATATAAAGCAAGTGTTTTTTGGGGATGTACATAAAAAGGTTTATATTTTTTATATATGACACTAAAATAGGATTCCTGTCGTGTGTGTTTTTTTTTTTTTTTTTTTTTTTTTAAACAGATGCTTTTAACTGTTATTTTGGCCCCATCTATCTTTAAAAAGGGTGTTGGCTATGTCTGCTGACAAATGTCAGTCCACAAAAAGGATAATTTGTATGTTTTTAAAAGCAATAGGATTATATTTCGATGGATAGATATACTTACTTACTCACTCCCTCCTTTGCTCTCATCAGTTTCCATTTTGGTGCCCAAAAAGGAA
Organism: Acipenser ruthenus; assembly: GCF_902713425.1. Classification (NCBI taxonomy): domain Eukaryota; kingdom Metazoa; phylum Chordata; class Actinopteri; order Acipenseriformes; family Acipenseridae; genus Acipenser; species Acipenser ruthenus. The sequence goes on from NC_081192.1 coordinate 40,419,228, forward strand.
GTGGATAGAAAAGAAGAAAACAAAGCTGTTGGCCTTACAATTGTAATTTATGGATAAAATACACTTCTTTCCTAGTCCCTGTGATTATAATTGAATGTTGCATGTCATTGAGCAGGGAAACACGTCTCCTCATTGAGAGTAAGTAAAGCTTGTTGCTTCCATTGTGTGTTTTTAAAATAGGTTCTCCATCAAAGAGTAAGGCTTCTTTAGGGAATAGCAGTAATAAAGTAATTAGTTACTGTGAATGAATACAGCGTTCGGAAAGGGCAAGTTCATTTTGTGGATTAAACTCAAGGCCCTCTTGAAAGAGAATGGAAATGAATCTATTAAAATACTGTACTGCACCTGGGGTGTGTAAGAACACTTTCGTCCTGATAGACAATAGCCTAGTGAAGAAGGATCATATTATTAATAGGTTTTTTTTGAGTGGCAGTAAGAAGGTGAATCCAGCTTTGTTAACAAACGTAATACAGTAACTTCATGAATGTGTCGTAAATTGCCCTAGAAAATGGAGGTGACTCAGGGATGTACTATAAAAGAGCAGCATATTGTCATGGGCTAGTGTGGTCCAGTGGTTAAAGAAAAGGGCTTGTAACCAGGAGGTCCCCGGTTCAAATCCCACCTCAGCCACTGGCTCATTGTGTGACCCTGAGCGAGTCACTTAACCTCCTTTTGCTCCATCTTTCGGGTGAGATAATTGTAAGTGACTCTGCAGCTGATACATAGTTCACACACCCTAGTCTCTGTAAGTCGCCTTGGATAAAGGCGTCTGCTAAATAAAAACAAATAAATAATAAATAGTGTGGGATGACACTCCTTGTGCTTGGTTCCTTTTCAAGTACGAAATGTAACCGTTACCTAATTGGTGTTTACCTCCTAAAGAGCCCGAAATCTGAATAAGATATATCGAAGCTGCTCCGCCGAGCCTGTGACGCAGTTATGCCCTCCCCCGAGGGCATAAAAGGACTGCACGCACAGATCTCAGCATCATTTTTCCTTTGAGAGATCTGAACCTGACAGATAAGTACCTGTTGCTTTTATTTGCATATATTACTCGCTAATTTTGTGTATTAGAGTAATTTATGCGATAATTATTAACGTTGCATTACTTTTACTATTACACATTTTTTGCACACAGCTTGTTGAGTACCGCAGCGGCCTTGTGCCTCGCGTGAAGCCGGCGGCTCATGTCACCCCTTCCCAGGGACCAAGCAACTTAAGTTGGCTGACCTTGTTCTCTCCTCACAGGCTGCTTAGCTCTGTCTGTCACTGAACCGGTACTGAACTGTTCCAGTTCAGAACTCGGTACCAACCCGGCGCATCCATCGCAAAGCCACCAAACCGGTTTCCAACTGCAGTACCAGAGTACTCGGCTCGGGTCTTGACCCGCCCTCTGGCTGTTTGAGCAGACTGAGGCAACAGCTGTGCATCACTGTACGCTTGCTGGATTTTATCCCTGTGACTTTTGCAAGGTCTGCCAGGTGAGGATAAGCAAGGTGAGGTGCTCTTCCTGCCTGGGGCCAGAGCATGCCAAAGAGGCACTAACTACCTGCAGTTTCTGCAAGTTTTATGTAAGCTTCTATAAGCGCATGCATGAAAAGCGTGTGTCTCGCAGCTCTACAGAGCGCTCGGTGTCCATTCCACCAAGGCAGCGTGCTGCCCCATCACCCTGTTAGAGGTGGCTGCGTCCTCTCTACTTAGCTCTGTGCCAAGGGAGAACAGGCAACGTGCCCGGGGAAGGAGCCCACGTAATAAGCCGTCTTCACTGTCTTCCTCATCTCCTTCTCCAAGGAAGAGGAAGAAGAGTCACCAATCCACAAGATCGGCGGACAGTGGGCCACCGTTTCCCATTAGAGCTGCTGAGCCTGAAAAGCTTGTTTGTGACGGTCAGAATTATTTTACAGCCATTGTGTTATGGCAAATCCCCCCCCCCCCCCCCCCATAATAAATAATAACAAATGTATTAAAAACTACTGCACTATCGGTTGTGTGTAAAAAAAAAAAAAAAAAAAAAAGACAAAATGAGTCAAAATGTACTCAAATTTGGTTCATGTTCTTCAATGTTACAAATGACTACCGCTAAATAAGCAATGTTTATACACACACGCACGTATATATGTGGTGTAAGTAACCCATATTTTACTGTAAAGGTTATGTATTTAATCACATGCAGATCAATGTAATGTAAAGCATTATTCAAATGCTGGGGGCACAGTAGAATGTACATTTCTAATAAGATAATGGAAATCCTTTATCAACTAATGTACCATATAACTGGAGATTTTGGCTGGTATTAAATTTGCAGATTTGCTGCCTTGGTAGATTTTTGATGGTTTTTGAATTGGCATTTATCACTTAGCATGTTCACAAAGAAAAATGTCAGTTTTGTATTTCTACTTTTTATTTAAAAAAACATTAAAATACATGTTTACTTAATGAAATGTGTCTGCTAAAACAGTATCTAATTTACAGTAACTAGTTATAGCATCTACAATGTCACTGCAGCAACCTGGAGAACAACAAAGAAGGCCTTCTAAAAATGAGTTACAATATGTATCGTTCTTACATGGCCCTTCAATTTTAAGATATCAGTAACTGGAGTACACTTAATGATGAGCATTTGCTTACTCTCAGTTTTAAAACTTAGCTATGGTTCATTAACATTACAAAGTGGAATGATCACAGTATCATGTAGTAATTGTAGGACAGTACTGCACATGTGAAAACTTTAACAATAAAGCCGAAACAAAAACGCTTTAAATTAAAAACTGGTTAATAGGCTAGCAAGCACTGGCAAAATAAAAAGCTTTTTTATACAGTGCAGAACTAATTTATTTTAACATATTGTTTAGGGACTTTGCGATACCTGCACGGTGGATAGTAGTATCTACATGCATCGACAGTAACAATCCAAAGCAAGTATGCACCATTTAGAGATTTTCTAACAATCCTGGCATAAACAATTTTGGCTGCTACTTAACCCCCTCTAAAAACAAAAACTGCTTAACCTAAAAAAGAACAGTCCTACAGATACCACAGTAGCAGGTGCAGTTTACACATCCTCAGAGTTCCTGATCGCATCATAAATTCCATAATTCCTAAATCAATTGATGGAAATGTCCAATCTGCTTTTAATTTTTTAAAGCAAATTGGTTTCATCACTCACTGCCATTCTCATATTCAATTTGAAATCCGACGCATTCTTTCCCTTGTCCAGCGCGCGCTTCTTTAACCTGTGCTTGTTGCATACCACCAGTCTCTGAGGGCAGGATCACACATATGCCACACTCTGATTGGTGGAAGTATTATTGGCGATCCAATTCAAACCGCCAATAAAGCCAAAATAAATTCCACTCCAAAATGTCCCGTTATATGGTATGTCAAAGAAAATATTAAAGGAAGGTTGGTATTTCTTAAGCATTTCACTTAAAACTGGACATTAGGGCGTCCAGGTTTGTTAATTCCTGCCACCCGGACACAGGTGCCAATTCCCGGACTGTCCGGACAGTTGGCAACCCTAGAGCAGGCTGCTTTAATAGCCGCACTGCGGGGGCTATAACAAGTTCCACCACAAGGTGCAGAAACAAAGCCTCAGGCTAAGCCACAAGCCCAGCAGCAGCCCTAGGAGCTTGCTGACACAGTCTCGTGGTCCCTTTTCAGGGAGCCACCTAGAGTATTGGCATCAGTGCACTAGGAACATCTGTGTGCTTACTACTGTTCACACTGGCTACTCTCTGTAGTTCAAGCACGGTCCCCCGCAAGACACTGCGGTAGTCTCTCAGGCCTATTTGCATGATGGACCCTCTACACTTGAAGGAAGGGTTCTACTCCAGGTACTTCCTGGTGCCCAAGTGGGATGGTGGCCTCAGATCAATCCTCGACCTCAGGAGGTTTAACATGTTGACCATGAAACAGCTGTTGCAGTCAATCAGGCCAGGGACTGGATCTCCACGGTGGACCTCCAAGATGCTTATTTCCACATCCCCATCAGACTAGGGCACAGGGAGGTACCTGAGGTTTGCTTTTTAGGGAGCAGTGTATGTGTTCCGTGTCCTCCCATTTACCCTCTCTCTAACTCTCCGTGCCTTTTCCAACTGCGAATTATGCAAAGATCTGTGCATGCTGTCCATTTATGCCCTCAGAGGCGAGCATGACTGTCATCGGCTCTGCAGAGCAGCTTTGATACATCTCAGTCAGGTTTCAAGAACCTTAGGAGTTAAACACACATTAGGTAATGGTTACATTTCTATTTCAGGGAACCACGGTTATAATAATAACCTAACGGTTTCTTGGATTACTCAGTTTATTCCATGTTTTAAAGTGGATTGATAGCACCCAGTGTATGCCAGTGTTAGGTTGTGAACCCACAACTACTCTGCAGTTATCTTAGCCATTGAACTACTGTACCCAGCAAAAATTGCCTCAACAAAAACCAAGCAGTGTTATAATGCAGCTACAGTGCTGCTGCTGAGAATCTCTGCTCCCAATCTGTTAATCCCTCACCTTTTGATAAACCCTTAATAGAAAGCTGTGATGGACATGACATAGTTGTGCTAAGTGGCTTGCGCATATTGCTTTGTAGACTGTATTTGATTTACCTGATACTGGATTTTGGGGGTACATTTCTAGGTGAAAAGGTTGAAACCTGAAAATTTTAAATAAAAGGAAGTAGAAAACAACCAATGTAAATAAAATCAAAGCAGAGAACCATCCCAAGTGACAGATAGATGGCGCTATAAGCTTGATCTTCAGAGGTTTTGTGGTAAAGCGAGATATTTGGTTTGCTTCATTAAAAGTTTTGGAACTACCATGCTGTAAATGTAATGGTATAGCAAATATTGAGATAGAAATAATCAAACATAATTTTCTAAGCAATTGAGTCAGTATACAGTAACCATTAACACAAGTATAGACGCTACAGGCTTTATTAAGTTTGTGGCTTATTAACTGGTATCAAAGTAGCTATGACAGTTGCTTTGTCCTCCTGCTGATTTCATCGTTTTCATTCCTTTGCCAAGACCCATCCATCACTGCCTATGAGGTAGTTTGTTTAACTTTGCTTTAGTTCATCAAATGAAACACTGCTATTTTAGGGAATATCCTGCCAACCACTATTTAGGGGGAGGTATATCTGATTCAGAAATGGAATATAAGAGGGTTCTGTTATAAACTCAACCCATCAATCAAATGTTAATGTACCTCTTTTTCAGTTAAAAGCCAACTGTGAAAGGTAGTTGCAATGTGGTACGTTAATGCTTTAAACAAGTACTGTAAAGTTTTTTTGCATGTACAGTACTTGTTTAAAGTATTAGGTGACAACCTGTCTAGTACTCTTTCAAACTCTGGTAATTTTAAATCTGTCTCATCAATATATTTCATCTTCTGTATTTTTTTTTTTATATAATGCAGTAATCTTCTGTATTTTCTGTATTTTGCAGTAATTTTCTACAGTACTTGGTTGGGGCATCAGTTATTAAACTCAGGGAGCACAAGATGTTTTAACTGGTGTTTTTCTTTTTCCCTGGATTTAATGTAAATCTTGTATTGTTTCCTAGATTTAACAAAAAAAAAAAGTCTGGATTTAGCTACATACATAAATGTTAACAAACATATTCTTAAAAGTCGGAGTGTAAGTGCAGCTCTGCAGCACACAATGCCAAATCAAACACGTCAATGGGCATGGGCTTGCATGTTAAAGAGCTATGCACACTGGATGCGAGCAAGTGAATAAAAAATAATTAAAACTATTGGTTTTAAATGGAGTAATACCCACCTCAAGCAAAGCGAGCAGCACGAATGAAGCGAGCAAATATAGAAATAAATTTGTTTTATTTGTATTCGCGCTACGCAGTGTTTATCACAGTGGACCAATCGGAAATAAGGTCAATGGTAGTGGCTGTCAGTCTGCCCACTGTCTCGCTCACGCAGAGATTACCACAGAAATAAAACAAAGTGAACATCAATGAAAATGTTGTTATTGAAGTCGAAAAATATAATGTCCTTTATGATGCCAGTGACCGTGGTTATAAAGACAATAAAAAGGACACCACATGGCAAGAAATAGCAGAACAATTGGAAATTGATGGTATGTCATCTCTCTATTTCACCTTCATTTTAGTCAAAGTGATGGGGATCACCACACACTGGTTTCGTATTTCTGTAAAATTACACTTTTTTCAGCAAGGGAGGGGATGCAGGGGCACAACAAAAAAGGGGTGGCATTTATAAAGTTTGCGCACCACTGATCTAAAGCAATAGTCTTCATATTATTGGTTTTGGTGTACTATTTTAAAGGTCTTGTGTATGTTGATGTAGCTAAAACTACATTATTTGGTGAATTTTCCTTGAATTCTTGGTTTTTTGAAGCACATCGCCCATGAAATGGACTAAAAATGACTGTGCCAAAATCGTAGCATTAGTCATGAGTAGGCTTGCTACTTTTCGATATTAATCGGTAAAGGTTGTTAAACGTCGAATTCCCCAAAAATGAGTTTGACTGAAATAAATTTATATACGATAAACGTCGGTAAAACAACTGTTTTGTCCTGTCCCGTCTTCTTTCCGCTCTGAATGGCTTGGGGTCACTGTCAATCATCTCGGTGGTCCGTTAGTACTGTAGTTTCACTCTGTTCTGACAGATCTCGACTGAAGCAGTGCTAGAATGCTCTCATTTGCCAGCTGCAGCTCCTGTCATTCAAAGCGGCTACTTTTGAAATTAGCGGGTTAAGGTGTACGTAAGCTTTTGCTTTACGTACACCTTATATGATGACAGTTATTAGTTTGATTTACAAATGGGGCGCACAAGAAAAACACTTAATGAATATTGTGCACAATACCCTGGAAGATGGCTGAAGTCTCCGCGGCAGGACGAAGCGGGCCCGTCTGCCTTGCCTTCCAGTGACTCTGAGTCCAGCTGTGCTGAAGCAGGAGAGGGGTGGAGCTCAGACTACGAATAATAAGCAAGTTAGTTCTGTTCAACTGTCTAATGTTTTGTTCTGTGCATATTATTTTTACTCGTAATATATGCTATAAAGGTCTGCGTAATACACTTATGTGCTGCGTTTACAAGTTTGAGACCATTTTTAAATGTATAGCTCAGCTGTGACCAAAAGTTATTCCAATTAGAATGTTGGTAACCATGGTTTTGTTGCATGTTGAATATGATAAAGGGGTTTCACTAAATGAGGCGTTTTCAATGGCATACAAAATCTGTTTGGTTTTTTTTAAGCATAAAGGTCTATTTCACCCATTCTCTGCTTGAATTGAAAAATAAATATCGAAAAAAAGGTAAATTCTTTCTAAAATAAACATCGATATCAATCATCGGTTTGGCAAAAAAATAAGTCAAATAGTAGCAAGCCTAGTCATGAGTCATTACTGTACAGCAAAGTGGGACACAATCCTTTCTGATGCCGTATCCCTCCCAGGGTATTTCATTATGAATGCATTTTCTGTGTGAATGATTATGGGGGTGGGGGAAGCTGAGAATCTGTCAGCTGTGCCACTTTCTGCGGTGCCACAAGAGAGGTAAAGTGAAAGCTTGCTGTATCTCCCTCGATAGGCCTTCTATTAGTGAAGATTATAAAATGATTTTATTGAAGGTGTCGTTGGAGAAAGAACCTATCCTGTAGGGGAGTAGTGTAGTTTCTCAAGTTGTCGCAGTCATGAAGAGACGACGTCAGTGCGGAGGGGATTGTTTTACTTGCCAGTTTTATAGTGTGTGTTAAATAATTACAAATAAACTCTTTAATTTAGTCAGTAGACAGCACAGACAATATTGTACCTCAGTGGTCCGTTAGTACTGTAGTTTCACTCTGTTCTGACAGATCTCGACTGAAGCAGTGCTAGAATGCTCTCATTTGCCAGCTGCAGCTCCTGCAGTTTGTCATTGAATCAATGAATCAAATGAACGAAATTTAAATCGATTCACCAAACGGAACTGAATCAAATGAATCGAGACACTAAAAAGAATCGAACTGCCCATCACTAGTCCTCCCCCTCCCCCTCCCCCTCTCCGTCCCCCTCTCCCGCCGAGTCTGACTCACTAGTGGCCTGCTAGCTAGTGGAGGACGTGCCGGTGGTGATGCTGAACTGGCGGGATTAGCAGCGCAGACAGCCCTGCTAGCTAAGGCATCGCCATCAGGAGCAGTTTCCACCTAATTTTTTATTTGGCTTTCCTTTCCCACGACACGTTTCAAATTCAGTAGTGACGACTAGCCTAGGCTACGTGACGTGATCACATAGGGACCTCTCACTAGCTCACCACCACTGTTTCAAAATCAGTTACTTACCTCGCCGGCCCGCCCCATAACCTCTATGTACAAATAAGAGAGCAGGTCTGGAATTGGTGTGGCAGGATAGGATGCGCTTTTACGGGGGGCGAGGCAGAGGCAACTTTAACTCTGATCGCTTTTATTAGAATGTTTACAGTGGAAAAAATAATCATGCCGCGAGAGGTACCGGATCCGGGCAAATTAGGTACCAGAACGAAAAAAGTCAAGTCTGAGAGGTGCCGGATCCTGTTCCGGCAGGATCCGGCTCAAATTAAGCACTGGTCACCGGTTCAAATCCAACTGCTGCCACTGACTGTGTGACCCTGAGCAAGTCACTTAACCTCCTTATGCTCCGTCCTGCGGATGAGATCTTAAATCTATGTCCTATTGTAAGTGATTCTGCATATAATGCACAGTTCACAGCCTACCTATGTAAAGCGTATTGTGATGGTGGTCCACTATGAAAGATAAAAAATAAAGATATCTATTATATATAGACAGCACCTAAAATAAGATATTTCGAAAGAATTATATTGCAACCAAAAGCTATGGTGCTTGTTTTATTCTGTGTGCGGCAAAGAGAAAATACTTTTAATTCTCTTACATTTCCTTTTGTACTTTTTTTGTAAGTTTAATGGTGGATTTACTTGGTGGTAGGGTTATATTTTTGCTGCCATTGAAACTCTGTGCATAGAGAAACCCAGTGACAAAACCCAGCATGAACAGAAGTGGCTGATAGTATGAGGAAATGGAAACATTTTATTTCCTAAATAATTTCTTGTTTAACGTTGATTTCAATTACTCCAGCTGTGTGTGACTCATTTTTATATTGAGAGTTGTTAAGGCCTAAAATGTAGTATAAAAGGGATATCGAAAGTTTTTTTTCTGTTGATAAATTCAATTGGTATTATGGGTTTGGTGTTTTGTTAAAAGACCAAACTTGGGATGCCAAAAAATTCCATCTGTCTAGAACCAGTTGGTATCTAGTGCTGTCTTTTGTCATGTATCACAATACACTCCTGTCAAGATACATAACTCATGTGTACGACTCATTGTACAATTACCTGTACCTGTGTAGCTATGGTCCTCTTTAGTTCATTGGGGGGCAATTTTAAACCATCAAAACTGGATTAAGTGTGTTACAGTGGGTTCCACTAAGCCCCATATGGTTGCATTTCTTTCACATTGAGACTTGTACTGTAGCTCAAGCCAGTCTAGTAAAGATTATATATAGAAATGATGAGATCCTCATTCTGTAGCAAAGCTTCACCCTTAAATGTGCTTAATTACTAAACTTGTTGACCTGCCACCTAGATTTATTACTACTCCTGTTGAAGGTGGCTTTGAATTTCAGTCCAAATTGCTGTCTTGCCATTTTAATGTGTCACTACTGTAGAATGATGAATATTTCTTCATTGTGGCTCTTCTGTTTCCAGTCTAAAGGGATTCGAGTGTCTTACAGCAATACTGGGAGGTGAATAAAGCACCTTGCAGTAAATGTCATATGTATTTGTGCACGGAGGTATAATATAGTATGTATTGCCATCACCATTTTAGTTACTGTACAAAACCTGTTTGACTCACTAGACTGAAGGGAATAGTCAATATAGTTTTGAATTTGAAAACTAGCACTCCACCAGATTCTGCAAAGGATTTAACATTTTCCATTTTTACTGAATATTCCTTCAGAAAAGTTTGGAGTGGAAATCGCCTGTCCTTAAAATGAAATGGACCGTCTTGGAAATTTTGAGTGAAACTCACCTGGCGATAAATGAATCAATCGGTCATGTGAGACGGAGCCCATGTACATATCAAGTATTCCTGTTTCAAGATTTTGCTGTGAACTAAATTAACATTTCAATCTATGCAAAAGCATTTTAAATTACATTAAGCAAGTCTATTCATAAAATCAGTTATAAAATTGTGATTTAGATCACTGATGTGGTGGTGAGTTTTACTTTAATACTCAAACTCTTATTATTAACAAGGATAAAACTAGGTATTTTTTTTAAAAACTGTGATATAAGGAAGTGCCTGATCTTACTGTAGTTAATTTTTTCCAGTACATGCCTGCCCGATGACATTATTCTGAGCAGGATTATTGGCTCTTGCTTTCTCATTTTCCTGTGTAACATGAAACGTAGTATTCTGAATCATAAACTTGCCTGCTCAGTGGCAGGTTTGTATAAATGCATTCGTTGTTTTTGCACATGTAATGCCTTATTCATTATTTCAGGTAGAGGGTGATGTATACAGCACACCGCAGTCTGCTATGTTGCTGTAATCTATTCTCCCTTTTTGACTGAGGCCAACGAAAATCTGGAGGGATCTGATGGTTTTTCAATGTGTGGTCTGCTTTATACATTCAGAAATGTCTCCAGTGCTGGTGTTGCCTTGACAACATGTTCTGTGAATTTGGTGTGCAACACAAACACCTCAAACTCAAATAAGCATTTGAAGGCCAATGAAAAAGAAAAGAGTATTTATTTTGTATTTAATGTTTCAAGTCAATTATTATAATTGAATATAAAAATGTTAATGGCTAGCATCTTATGTTTTCTCTTATGTGAAGACCATTGCTTTCATTCAACAGGTTTATATAGGCTAGTTGTGTGCCTAAAAAAGGTTGCCTTTTTAAAGATCTGCAAATGTCTTGACGACAAAAAAAGATTGTGAACTGCTTGGTTTAAGTTGTTTGGGCACAAACAAAAAATTGACAAGCCCAGTCAATTATCTACATGTAAGGATGGTGGAGCACAATATAAAAATAAATCAATAATCCACAAATGACAAAATCCACAGTCATCTGGCACTAGTAGGTTTAATCAGTCTGCTTTTTAAGACGCGTCTGTTTTAAAAGAAGAAAATAAAACTAACAGTGGGTGGTTCTTTTTTTTTTTTTTCAGTAGTCAGGTCAAGTCTGAAAGCCAAACCCAAATAAAAATTAGCTACAGTAGTATACTCTGAAAGATAATAGAGCTGTATGAATGATCTGCTCTTCCCTCTTGATTTTCCTGCAGTTCAGTACCAGATGGAGATGATGCGCAGCTTGCGCCACGTAAACATCGACCACCTCCATGTTGGCTGGTACCAGTCCACCTATTACGGTTCCTTTGTGAGCCGGGCCCTTCTCGATTCCCAGTTCAGTTACCAACATGCAATTGAGGAGTCTGTGGTCCTGGTTTATGGTAAGTCTGGCTTTTCATTCTCATTCATTACTATTTTTTTCCTTTTTTTTCTCTCTCCCCCTCTCTTGCATTCCCTTTCTCTTACACCCTCTCTGTCTTGGCTTCACTCTCCTTTCTTGCTTTCTCTCTTCGCCGGTCCTACCTCTTAGGGTAGCCTTGGCAGCCCCTTCTAAGTAAATACAACCCAATGTCTGCAGCAGCCCCAGAAGCAGCTCAGTCTAGACAGGGTTTCCTTCTTTCTGTTTATTTTTCTTGCTATCAGAGCCCTGATGTGTACATTTTGGAATGCCTGAGGAGCTGCTTCATTTTTATTCCTCCATCCACCAGCAGCCCCCCCCCCACCCACCCCTTTTTTTTTTTTCTACTGATGGCTTGTGGAACCAGACCAGATGGCTTAACAAAAACAATTTAGAGAGTCTGGCTCAATACGTGACCAAGCAGATATGACACAGATTGTGATATGTAAAAAAAAAATCAATTTGCCTTTCAGGACTATGTCTTTTACTAGTGGAACGAGGGGATCACAATGGGCTCACAAAACCTTCACTGTTTTTTTAGCACTTATTTCTTTCCAATCTGCATCTACCTCTCCCAGGCCAGATGTTCTGCACTGTATCAGAGCTGTAGGTAATTTAGAAGCTTTATTGCACAGGTCTTAAAAAAAAATTAAAATAAATAAATAAAATAATGATATATATATATATATATAAAGACAAGGCCCACAGCTTGTCATAACTGGCAGGCGTTCCCACAGTTTCCAGCTGAGAAGTAAATGTAACATCCCCAGTATCTGTCAGAAAAAATCTTAATGAATATGATCAATCTTGAAAAGCTGCCCCTGAAATTGTTTCAGCATGTTAACAATTGGATTACGCTTTAGAACAACTTGTTAAAATACACTTACATTGGCTGGAAAACTTGCATTCTTGTACCCTAATGAATTTTCCAATTGTTCCAGACTTTTTTTTTGTTATTACTATTATTCAAACATATCATCACCTACTGAGGGGGTGTTTTAATTATTTTAAACACACAAAAACAAGTAGATACATTTAACTCCTAACAGAACAGATTTTTTTCTCATACATACGTATGTAGGTACATACACACATACATACACACACACACAGTAGGAATTTCTTAACAGCAGTATGCTAAAGAAGTCTGGAAACAATGCATATAAATTATTATTATTATTATTATTATTTAGCAGACGCCTTTATCCAAGGCGACTTACAGAGACTAGGGTGTGTGAACTATGCATCAGCTGCAGAGTCACTTACAATTACGTCTCACCCGAAAGGAAGAGCACAAGGAGGTTAAGTGACTTGCTCAGGGTCACACAATGAGTCAGTGGCTGAGGTGGGATTTGAACCGGGGACCTCCTGGTTACAAGCCCTTTTCTTTAACCACTGGACCACACAGCCTCTTAGAACACCATTTCTACAGGTACACAGATACCTATAGAAATTGTACCAAAGTCTTTTTTAATAAACGCGCATGCTATTATCTTTTGGCCTGACCCTCTACACCTTCCACCAGGTAAGTTTCTTGAAGACTGGATATTATTCCATTGTCCAGGGTACCTCAGCACAAAGCCAGTTATGCTGTGTAGCCAGCTGCCACATTGCCATTTAAAGCAAAGCACTTACAATGTTAATGTGTACCATTGCCTCAAGCCATAGTTGTTAATATCAAGAAATATTTAAAATGTAGATGATGATTGGCAACAACTGCTAAAGCCTTAGATATTTAACAAGGGAATATTTCAGAGGATTTTCATCATAAAGTGTTCTGTCTTAGGCATCTCTGTACCAATTTGTGCTACATATTCTCCCCTGGTATATGATCTAAAAACATAAATGGACATAAATACCTGAACTTTTAGTTTTTCTGACTGTGGACGATTTTGTTTTAGGTGCTCATATGATTTTATTTTTAATGGAAAGGTGGCATTACATCAGACTTTCAGCCACACCGCAGTCAGTAGCTGATCAACTTCAGATCAATTTTTCACCTACAGCTTTTAAAGAGCTTTTATCTCCTTTCCAATATTTGAAATTAAGTAGATTCATGAACTGGTTTGTTTTTAAAAGGAGACGGTTTTCCCCAAATGGCTCACCTCGTAATAGCACTGCCGCGTGGCGTGCAGGGTGAGTCATAAAACCAGAGATCGCAAGTTCGAATCCTGGTTGTGCGATGCAGCCGGTCTTCGCTGGGGATTCTGGGGGGGGGGGCGCCTCATTGGCTTTGGTGCTCCCAGTGTAGGGGAGGTGGGATCCGGCTTAGACCATTTCTCTTCATCGCTCTGCAGCGACGCCTACAGGCCAGGTGCCGAGTGTGCTTGGGGGTGGAGATTTGCTGGGCTGGGCTGGTCTTTGTCCTCCAGAGGCCGGTAGCCTGCAGACATCCGCTCTCGAGTACCTGGGTGTAAAAAGATGCAGATTTAGATTGTGAGCTCGGAGGACGCCTGCTGAGCCTCGGGTCCCTGAGCTGTGTGGGGAATCGTCATGTTGAAGGAGAAAAATAATAATTGGGCATTCTGGTGGTAATATTTGTATTTATTTTATTTTTTGTATATATGCACTGCCATTTAGGGCCCTCTCCTCTTTGGAGTGTAAGCTTTCCCTACATAACCTAGTTTTTGTTTTGTTTTGTTTTTTTCTTTTCACTGGGTCGAATAAGGTCCAGAAAAGGGACCTCAATGTTGGAAGTCACAATGCGGATACTGGTCGTATTACCTGTTATTTCTAAATGTTAGTTTATTTGTTCTTGCTTTATTTCTGCCTTTTGTATGAAGAGCAATTGAGAGTTAGGATGCCTAGGTTGATGAATGGAAAATTATCCATGTTCAGTACAAACGGAACATGACTCATCAAGATTTTAAGGTAGTTTCCTTCAATGTCAATGGGGTACTCGGTCCTGTTAAACTAAGTAAAATTGTAACAAAACTTAAGAGATAAGACACATATAGCATTTCTCCAAGAAACGCATCGTTCTGAAACCGAACATGTAAAATTTAAAAAGATGGGCTTTAAAAATGTGTTTTTTTTTCTTCTCCCTCTTAAGTCTGGCCATAGACAAGGGGTTGCCATTTTAATATCCAATGCAGTTAATTTTGAATATTTGTCAGAACTTAGAGGGAAGATTTATTATGGTAAAAGGGAAAATTGAAGGTACTCAAATAACTCTTAATATATTTGCCCCGCCCAGGTAGTGACAGTAACTTTTTTAAAAGAATGTTTAATTTGATAGCTTCTGAAACACAGGGAATTCTAATCATTGATCATTGGAAGAGACGGGTTTAATAGATGTCTGGAGAGATTTTTACCCTTTTGAACTAGATTATACACATTTCTCTGCCACACACTCCATGTATTCAAGAATAAATTATTTTCTTATGTATAATAAAGATAGACATAGAGTTAAAGATAGCAATTATAGAAGAAATGGATTTATCAGACCATGCACCTACTTATTTATCTCTACATTTGGATAGTAAGCAGATAGTAAAACTTATTAAACAATATTAAAACATTGTATACAACGCTGTCTGCGAGAATCAAGATTAATGGCCACCTCTCAGACTCAATTATACTAGAAAGAGGTACAAGACAAGGATGCCCCTTACCCCCACTTCTGTTCGCCTTATTTAGTGAACCTTTAGCACAATTGATAAGACAGAACCAGAAAATTTAAAGGAATACAAATCAGAGGGGAATAACATAAGATTGCCCTCTACACAGATGATTTTTTTTATATATTTAGAGGACCCCACAATCTCTCTTCCCGAATTAATGACATCTCTAGAAGAATATGAGTCTTTTTCAGGTTATAAATTAAATGTACAAAAACTCTAATTATGATCCTCCAACTAGGATAAACAGAAAATATAATCTACAGTGGCATTTATCAATTAAATACCTAGGGGTTTATTTACATAAAGACATATTAAGACTATTTGAAACCAATTATAACCTTTTATAATTCTAAACTTAAAGAAGATAGAGCAAGGTGGAATTTGTTAACCCTAGGTTTAAATTCCAGTGTTGAATCCATTAAGATGAAAGTCTTACCAAGACTTCTATATCTATTCCAGACCCTTCCAGTAGAGGTACCAATAAAACAATTTACAGAATGGGATAAGATGAGTTCAAGATGTATATGGCAGGGAAATAATTAGATTCAAAACACTGCAGCCATCAAAGGAATCAGATGGAATGACTTTGCCCTGTCTAAAGGATTATTACTATGCTGCCCAAATCAGACCGTTGGTAGGCTGATATAATTCAAATTATAAAGCTAGGTGCAAAGAAATTGTAGTTCAAGAACAATAGGATTTCCAGTCCAGGCAGTTCTGTCAGACAGAGCTGGCAAAAAAATGAATTGATACTGGAACTCTTGGCTCACGCCGCCAGTGAAGCTATGGTTTGGAATTATAAAAAAAAAAAAAATCAATTGGAAAAAGAGGCGACAGTGTTAAGATGGTGTGCTTTTGATTCTGGATTTGCACCAGCTAGCTTAGATAAGAGATTTAAAAGTTGGCCTACGAAAGGTTTGACTGCATTTTGCACAATTACGGATAAAGGAGAACTGGAGAGTTTCCAAGTTTTAAAAGAGAGGTATCATTTGGAATGTCTGGATTTCTACAGATATCTCCAGATGTGTTGTTATTTTAGTAAACAAATAAGGACAGATAAAATGAAAATAATTGATAATGAAATACTTCAGATATTTATTGCAACATATAAAGCAAAAGAATGTGCCAAGATAATTTCCAAGTTATACAATAGCTTTTTGGTATCTAAACCAGATTCAACAAAGTATATCAAAAATAAATTTGGGGGGGGGGGGGGGAGATAACCTAGTACTTAGAGGAAGATTGGGTAAACATTTGCTGGTTTCAGTGGAGTTCCACTAATTCACAGACTTGGAGGGAATTTTGCTGGAAAAATATAACCCGTTTTTTTTTATTATCCCTAAAAAAAAAAGACCCATCAGACAGGTGCACAATCAATGTGCTGGAGACATTGTGGGAGTTAAGAGGCCAATCACTCTCATTTATTCTGGTCTTGTCCAAATACGCAGGGATACTGGTGCAGTGTAGGAGTGGCTTTAAAAT
Organism: Acipenser ruthenus; assembly: GCF_902713425.1. Classification (NCBI taxonomy): domain Eukaryota; kingdom Metazoa; phylum Chordata; class Actinopteri; order Acipenseriformes; family Acipenseridae; genus Acipenser; species Acipenser ruthenus. The sequence goes on from NC_081192.1 coordinate 40,435,811, forward strand.
AAATTATTGATTTTGAAATTCTTCAATAGTTCTCTCTATTGTAATCTTTCTTTTGGATTAATAGAAAAGGACAGCTATTTATTGGGAATACTTTTAGCAGCAAGTAAAAAAGCAAGAACACAGAAATGGTTATTACAAGAGGCACCAATGGTGGAAGAATGGATAGATATGGTATATGAAATTTACTAATGGAAAAGTTGACTTTTTATTTAAAACTGCAGACATAACAGTTTCTAAAATATTGGACAAAATGGATTGTTTGTAACACCTCTGAGACCTGACTTTGTACTATGAAAGCAACCCTAAAACTACACAAAAGGACAATGGACAATTTACAACATCTCCCTGGGCAAATTTGTAAATAGTTCTTAAAAGATGAAAAAAATAGGAAAGTGTACTATTTTTACTTTTTTGTCTGAAACAAATATGTGCAACTGTATGTTACCTTCTTTTGCGAAGTAGGCTTTCACTAACCCTGTTATAGTATTTGGTACACCGATGAACTGAAATGCAGACCAAAGGAGCTTATGTGGCACTGAACTATATGCATTAGCTAAATCCAGGAATGGTCCTACTCCTTTTTTGCAGACTGAATCTGTTGCCAGATCACACTAAAATGCTCCAAGCATCCTGGAAAGCCTGGGATACCAACTTTCTTTGTGGAGGTGTCGATCATACAATTCCTCAATAGAGAAGTTGACAACCTTTGTGTCACAATGCTGAAGAATATCTTACCCTTCACATATAACGGGGACATTGGACGGAATTAGCCGATTTGCTGGTAGATTATTTTTCTTTGGGGATAAAGACCCCTCCTGCTCTGCGCCATGACCTTGGGACTACCCCAGGTGCACTCTTGTAAACTCTGTGTGGTGCACCATTGGGCCCAGGCGATGATGAAGCCCTTGCTTTCTTCACGGCTTCTTGGCCTGTCCCTTTCGTGCCCTGAATTTCAGACCAAAATTACAAACCACTTGGACGCTGGAGAGTGCCAAAAAAAAAAAATCTGGTTCTCGGAATCAGAATGGTAAGAAATGAGCCGCGTCAACAGATTTAACCCCTGAGACAACACATGCTAAATATATATACACAGGAACAGTGACATACATTTCAAAGTATCCTTAGCTACCTATTTAACATTTACTGGCAGACTAGACATGGGTATATTTTTCCAGTACCACAGAAACAGCCCAAATGTACATGTGTTTTCTGCCTAAACGTTGATTGCAGATTAGTTCTCCACAGGCTGTGCTAGTTGTGCAGTTTTAGTAGGGCAATATGTCACCTGCCAGATTTACCTCACAACAGAGAAATGCTCTACTAAACCGAATGACCCTTTCCAAGAAGATAATTGTGATCGAATGACATTCGGTGATGATCAACAAGGGACTTGTGAATGCAAGGTGATGTCTTTATCGCAGCATGCCGATGCTGCTTTTTATTTCTTTAAGTATGTAATGTTGTTAAGCATTGTATCTTTGTCTGTGCAGATCCCATTAAGACAGCCCAGGGCTCCTTGTCACTGAAGGCATACAGACTTACTCCAAAATTAATGGAGATATGTAAAGAGAAGGACTTCACACCTGAAGGGTATGTATGAAGAAAAATATTGTGAATGAATCTTATCAGCACTGTAGAAAGTGTCTGGATTAGAACAGCACATTCCAGCTTCAATATAGGGAATACCTGGTTACATAAAAAAAATACAAAAATACTGCAAAACAGGTTGCCTGTAACCGGTATATGTCACACACTAACGTGATAAAGTAGAGTTATTCAGGGTCACTTAAAAAAAAGTTTCAATGAGTTTAGCTGCTTATGTGATTAGAGGAACAGCTTTTTTGAAACAGTGAGACTTGAGCAATTAACATTCATGCATATGTTTTATTTAAACAAAACAAAACAGAGCGTTACCCTGCATTTTAACTAATTCCTGTTAATGAGCTACAGTGTGTTAAGATGTGTTATGGAATTTGGGTGGGTTAATCTCTATGTGTATATAATAATACATTGAATGGGCAAAAACTCAGTAGAAACCAGGAGTGATTTCCAAGTAATGAATGTCTGAATGTCAGTAGCAGCTGAGCCTGGTTTACTCTAGGTGTGCCCAAAGGGTTCTATGTGGAAATTGGAGGCCTTACTAAAATGCGAAGATGTTTTAAGAATTGTTACTTCTGCTATTAAAAATAAATACTGTGGGATGGAATATAAGAATAGTCACAATAATAAATATTGAACACACTGCACCCAAAACATTCCAACACGTCATTGATGACCTTAGATAGAATAAAATGTTGCAATGAAGAGCTTTTTGTCACCGATTTGCATGAAACATGAAAGGAATGGGTTACATTGGGGACATAGCGACAGTATCATACAGGCTGAATAAAACATAAAAATAAACTGCAGTAATAAGCCAAGCTTTACCACTGAATCAAAATGGGTTTTCTAGCCCTCATAAAGGCATTTCAGTGCAAACTACTTTTTCTCATTTTATTTTCTGTGTATTTGCCAAAATTGCTGATTGATCTCACCGTAGTCCTTAATGATATTTAAAGATCCACATCTTGGCACTTGCTATTAAATCCTCTGAAAATGCCAGGATATGCTGTGTAGGATGTTTTATGCCGATTAACCTTGGAAAAATACAATTTCCTGTTACCAGGCAAATTTGGTATTTAAATGAAAGCATCATAAAATATGGCACACAAAAGAATTATCTGCTGATCTCCTGGCTTCTGTAGTGTTGTGGTGCTGAATCCTTTGTAGGGACAGGTATGCTGCAGTAGCCCCTTGCTCCCTTTGTATGTTACATGCTGCTTATCAGCCATAAGATATCTTTGACTTCAGTTCTTCTGACCATTAACCTTTGTTTTAATACCTTTTTGAAACTGCTGCAACAGAGATTCATCTTTAGAAAGAAATGAACGAATATAAATAGATCAACAGGGGCTGGTTGTCTTTTGTACTGCGATCTCCAGACGCAATTGGAAAAATGATTTATAATAGAGACATAAAAGGGTGGCAAGTGCTCAACAAACATAGTTAGCTTTTCATGTTACGCTTGTGTGTTGCCTTCTAGGGTCAAAAGAAAAAGAAAGTTACCTACAATATTTGTAAAATCCATCTAATATTCTCACACTTGCCCCCCTCCAGACTTAAAAAAGCCAGTATCGGCTTTGAGAACATGTTCGAAGAAGTGCCGATCGTCATCAAGAATTCTCACCTGATCAACGTCTTGATGTGGGAGATGGAGCAGAAATCTGCTGTGTCAGACAAACAGGAACTTCTCAATCTGTCTAGCAGGTAAGTGCTAAGTCTGCAGAGTCAGTGTTTAGTTACAGAGTGTGTGTGTGTGTGTGTGTGTATATATGTATATATATATATATATATATATATATATATATATATAATCTATATATCTATATATATATATATATATATATATCTATATATATATATATCTATCTATATCTATATATATATCTCTCAGTACCAGTCAAAAGTTTGAGTACACCTGCTTGAAACCAGGTTTTTCATGATTATCTATGCTTTTAACTGTATAAACGTGTCTATAAACAATATTTCATTATATGATACATGTACTTATATAAGCTGATAATCAAGTGAATTGCATTCAAAAATTTTATTTTTAAATGAAAATGTAAATCTTGTCAATTTTAATGAAATGGTCACCCAAAGCAAGGGGATTTCAGTCTGAAGCCAGTTAAAAGTCTGAAATGTGTATAACACGGTGTTAGAACACTGGCCTAAGTATAAAAGTGCCTTTGTTAGATGTTCTCCAAGTTAACTAGCATGTTACCTAATTAACCTTTTGTCACCAATTATTGTTAACAGGTGAAGGACCATGATTACTATAAATATAGATAGCAAAGGCACAAGTTTGTCATTCCTGAATGTAAGTGAGCAGAAAATGGCAAAATACGCTCAGTTAAGCAAAGAAAAAAGACTGTTATTACTTTAAGAAATGAAGGTCAATCTTTAAGACAAATCGCAAGAACTTTGCAGGTGTCTGTAACTGCTGAGGCCAAGACCATCAAACGATTTGAAGAAACTGGCACTCATGAGGACCGAACAAGGTCAGGCAGGCCAAGGGTGACCTCAGAATCAGAGAACAAGTTCATTCGAGTCACAAGTCTGCGAAACCGGCAATTAACTGCCCCTGAAATACAAGCTCAGCTAAATGCTACTAGAAGTACAGATGTTTCAACATCAACTGTTCAGAGGAGATTGCATGAAGCTGGCATAACTGGAAGAATTGCTGCAAAGAAACCATTGTTAAGAGTGCAGAATAAGATGAAGAGACTTGCCTGGGCCAAAAAACACAGAAACTGGACTTTTGAGGAGTGGAAGTCAGTCTTATGGACTGATGAGTCAAAATTTGAAATATTTGGGTCCAAAAGCCGAGTATTTGTAAGACGCAGAGAGGGTGAGCGCATGAGTTCTGCATATGTGGTTCCCACTGTCAAGCATGGAGGAGGCAGTGTCGTGGTCTGGGGTTGCTTTGCTGGTGACAGAGTTGGTGCTCTTTAACAAGTCCATGGCAAGCTCAACCACTATGGCTATCATAGCATACTTCAGAGGCATGCCATTCCATCACGATTACGGCTAGTTGGGCAGTCCTTCATTCTTCAGCAAGATAATGACCCGAAACACACCTCAAAGTTGTGCAAGAACTACCTGGCGAAGAAGGAAAGTGAAGGACGACTCAATCTAATGACCTGGCCTGCCCAGTCTCCAGACCTCAATTCCATAGAACTTGTATGGGACGAACAGGACAGAAGAGTCATAGCAAAGCTACCCACAAGTGCCCTACATCTCTGGGAATTGCTGCAGAAGAGCTGGGAAGACATGTCGGGTGATTTCCTGCTGAAACTTGTTAACCGAATGCCTCGTGTTTGTGAGGCTGTTGTTAAGGCAAAGGGTGGCTATTTTGAGGAATCCAAGATTTGAGACAATTTTCAATTTTCTTGAACATTGCTTTGATACTCCTTATGTTTTGTTTTGTATATTGTAACATGTGTTTTCATTTTCAAGTATTTACAGAAACGTATATGACGTAAAACATTGTCAATTATGAAAAAAACCTAGTTTCCAGCAAGTGTACTCAAACTTTTGACTGGTACTGTGTGTGTGTGTGTGTGTGTGTGTGTGTGTGTATATATATATATGTGTATATATATATGTATATATATACATATATATATGTATGTATATATATATATATATATATATATGTATATATATGTGTGTGTGTGTATATATATATATATATATATAGAGATATATAGAGATATATATATATAGAGATATATATATATATATATATATATATATAGATGTGTAGATGAGACTGATTGTTGTGACATTTTGCAAGCCTCAATGAAAATCGTGACATGAGACCTGTTAAGTATTTAAGAAAAGTTTAATAGGTATTTAAATATAATGGGTTCTTTAATATTAGCAATAACTGAGATAGTGTTTTGATTACATAACCTCATCCTAATGTAAAACCCAATAAACTGGGTGATCTTTAAAATGCAAGTCAATAATGATTTTATTTAATGCTTCAAAGTTTAAAAAAAAAAAAAAAAAAAAAGGCATGTACAGCCATGTGGTGTGAAATGTTCTTTTAATTCATACGTTTATTCTAATTGTGAAATTCAATGAGCTTGTGTTTTGAATTCTGCGACATAGTACCATTAGGGTGACCAACTTTTCAGATTGCAAAAACGGGACACTTGCCATTTCTTTTTTTTTTTTTTTTTGCTTTTTTACTGTTTCCCCAGATTGGGGGGGAGGGAGAACCAGCATAAAATATGTGTGAGCTAGTTTTTCCTTTAAGTCTGTATTTTATTTGTAGCTTTTATTGTTATGGACTATTTGGCTGTTCTGTCTCGATGGCAGCGTGCTGTGTTTATTCATTTTTAAAAAGGGAAACTCAGGAAAGAAGAGCGAGCGAGTGTAAGGCATTGCAAAATAATGTGGCAGTGGCGGTGCTATGATGCGCTATAAACAGATATGCTATGGTTTGACTGTGGTGCTAACCTGTAAGATTGCACGAATTTGGGACAAATGCCGTCCCGGAGGCATTAAGCCCGGGACCGGGACTTGATCTTTACATTTCGGAACTGTCCCGTCCACTTAGGGACGGGTGGTCACCCTAAATAACATAGAAATGCAAGGCTCTAAATTGGCAACAAAATGGCCTTCAGTTCAATACATTTGTAGAGGGCAACGAGGCCACTGAACTTAAGTCAAGGCCAGAGCGTAGAATTCATATATAAAGCTAATTGTTGACCACAGAAAGAAATAACACAGTTTTAACTTAATAACAATTTATTAAGAATTTATTTTTATTGATTTTTTTTGTCTTCCAACCAGAAGCCTGCTGCTTTGGAAAAGTTTTGCATCATTGAGAATTTTAAGATCAAGACATTTTAAATAATAATAAAAAAAAACTATGAACATAATTTGTTCATAATTTATTTTGTGAACGGTAATTGTGTTATTACTGTTTTCTGTGGAGAAATATTTCTCTCCTGCTGTATTTGTGCTGGACCAGGCAAGATGCACACTGCAGTCTCTCCCACAGTATCTCGCTGCCGCTTTGGTAACTGCTTTTGCATCACCATTGCAAAGGCTGTTAGTACCTCTAACAAGTAGACTTCTCTGTCTCATGTGTGGTACTGACTGAGTGGTTTTGCCAGTGGCTTTTACAGGTGGGCATCCCTGTACATAGCTACCCGCGGTAACTGCGAACTAGTGTACCCGTACTGTACCGGTACCGAGGTCACTGACCCGCTCCCAAACCATTACCGTACCGAACCGGGACCGAGGTTACCACACTGGTACGGTGCCATCCTTGTAACTATACCAGTACCGTATTAGTTTTTGCTTTAAGCGTCATACAAGATGTTTTTATGTTATTTATGTAATTGTTTAATTTACTGTTTTTACTGAGTATTTTCTCTTGAGTGTGTGCGCAGGCCTGTCTGCAATGCTCAGCACACATGCAGCAAGGGCAGCTGTTGGGCTCAGCAGCACTGAGCAGGACCGAGATACTCTCTTCTGTTGTTGCTTAAGCAATTTCAGCCACAGTATCTGATGCTGTTTTGGCTTTTTTAACATCACCATTGCAAAGGCTGTTAGTTCCAGGGTTTGTACGGTCATAGAAATCCTGGAAAAGTAATGGAATTTTAAAATGGCGATTTCCAGGCCTGGAAATACCCTGGAGAAAAGAATAGATTTAATAAAAAAAGGTTTGGAAAAGTCATGAAGAAATTGCGGAGAATTTTTTGAACTGCACAATATGTTGTTAAAGACCTATCATTTTGTTTTCTCTGTTTGTCTGTTTCCTTGGTTGGTTCTGTGGATTTATTTTTATTTTTAACTGTTTTATACGGTTGCTAAGTAACAAACTTTTTTTTTTTATTGTGGAAAACTGTAAAACACAATTCTCACACACTTGATTTTTTAGAGTTTATTTTCTTCTCTTGTTAAACTGTAACTTGATTGAGACCGTAGGCGACTAACCCATAGGGCACAGGGGAGGCAAACTACCAGTATATATTTTGCTCCTCTACTTTTTTGCTCAATGTATACACGCTATTATTTTTGTTATGGTTTTGTCTTTAAAAGGTTTAAAATGTAATAAAAAAAGTCATTCAGAAGAAGAAAAAACCACAATAAAACGCACCCTGCACAAAGATTGGTTTGACCCATAGTCAGAACTGCACTGTTTACTACAACTGACATTAGCAGCAGCGTGTCTGCAACAGATGATGCTGGGCAGTTTGGAGACTACAAAAAATGATTGATTAAATAATATAGGCCAGGTAGTTGCTAGTTTAGTTTGTTTTTATTCTCTGTTACTTAAATGTATATTCAAGACAAGAGACAACCAGACTTTTATTTCTTTTATTTATATATATATATATATATATATATATATATATATATATATATATATATATATATATATATATATAGGAAGTTATAGGTTCGACTTGCTGGGGGGCCGTAAAAAGTAAAATGTTGTTACTGTTAAGCTCTAGTAATAATCTGAAGCAGTAGTATTTTCAAACTAACAAAAGCCTGTTTTTACTGTGTGTGGAACCGCGCTTGGCAGGGTCAAATGTTTTAGAGCTGCAGGCAGTTTACCTGGCCTTGCAGCATTTTTTTGCAGGAGGTTCGAAGGAGACATGTGCTTGTCCTTACAGACAAAACAACAGTGGTAGCTTACATCAACCATCAGGGTGGCTTCAGGTCACCAAGTGGCCTGCAAGCTTTTCTCTGGGTACACGAGAACCTCTCTGCGGGCATTACATCTGCCCGGGGTGACAAACTGGGCGGCGGACCTCCTCTCAAGGAGTTCCCTGTGCCTTAGAGTGGAGGTTTCACCCTGAGATGATGAGCCTCATTTGGGAGAGGTTTGGGAGAACAGTTAGGTCTCTCTTCCTCCCAGGAATCAACCCACTGTCCCCTCTGGTTCTCCATAATAGGAGGCGGGGACCCGCTGGCAGTAGATGCCTTGGCACACCAGTGGCCGAGGCAATTGTTATATGCCTTCCCACTGCTCGCTCTGCTCACGCTATGTCTGTAGAAATTCAGGCAAGACCAGGCCAAGGGGCTCCTAGTTGCCCCTTATTGGCCTAGGAGACTATGATTTTTAACCCTGATGCAGCTCCTGAGCGGCCAGCCGTGGACTGCCCAAGTGCCGCGACCTGCTCAGTCAGGCACGGGTGACCTTATGGCATCCCGACCCATTGAGCCTGCAGCTCTTGGTCTGGTCCCTGAACTTCTGCATTTGAGCTGTTTTGATCTGTCCGATAGAGTTATTGACACCCTACAAAATGCCAGAGCAGCATCCACATGTTCCCTGTACAGGTACAAGTGAGCTGTCTTTCAATTATGGTGTCTGCCTTATGAGTTCGACCCTACAACCTGTCCCATGGCAGTAATACATTTTTGCAGGACCTGTTTGACAAGCGGAAATCCCCCTCTTCATTTAAAGGTCTATCTGGCAGCTATTTCAGCTTGTCATGTCAAGATTGACTCGGTCTCCCCAGGAGCTCACTTCCTGGCTGGGCAATTTTTGAAAGGTGCTCAGTGGCTTCGGCAGCCTGTGAAGGACATTATTTCTCACAGGAGGCTAAAAACGTGGTGCTTAATGGCTTTCTTGCTTGATATCACTTCCGCAAAGCAGGTGAGTGAGAGGCAGGCATTCTCAATTGCAAAAGCCTGCTTAATTTTCACAGAGGCCAGTACAAAGATTACATTCCCTACCAGTCCTGCTTTTTTGCCAAAGATGATCTCCGCATTCCATGTCAACCAGTCTGGAATTGGAGGCTTTCCTACCACCTTTCCAGTCTGACCGGGATTGATAGCTCCATATGCTCTTCCTAGCATGGGCCCTGGCATACTACGTTGACAGTACAAAATGTTGGAGGCAGTCTGAGCAATTTGTCTGTTATGGGACTAAATCCTGTGGTCAAGCCCTTTCTAAGCAGATGCTGTCCAAATGCATAGCAGACATATGAAAATATGAACATATGAAATCCGACTCACTGTGTTGCATGTATGGATAAAGCTACCAACTTTCCGAAGCCTAAATCTACAATTAATGTGCAAATACTGTACATGGTACCCGGTGTTACAATAAAAACTTTCCTCACCTCAGTTTAATAATAATTTTGTGTTTCGGAGCATGTCTACACTGCAGCTGGCTGCCAGGAAACCGAATGCGGGTCGGCAGAATCTTTTTTTTGGAAAGTTGTAACAAGTGGAGCTGGTTACGACTAAAATCTAGTTTTTGTTCTGTATGTTATTCTATATCTGAGCTCTGATATAAAATACATATTGCAAATAAAATTATTTAAGATGCCTTTTACTGTTGGAATTTTGTATTTTATCGTCATGCTGCATCACGGTAATTAAGCAGTAATATCACCATCAGGAAGCAAATTCAAGTAAGTTACGGTAAATCTTTTTTTTTAAAACCTGAAAGAAACTTATCGTAAACATTTCTGAACAACTGACCTGAAAAAGTGATCAAGTTTGCACATTTTTTTGCTTAAGCCGGGCTTTCTACTTTTTTTTTTTTTTTTTTTTGGAGAGGATGACGCTTTTACGCTCTGTAGAAATCTATGTCCTTGTAAGGGTTGTGTTAATTGTTTGCTTTATTTTTTAACCCCCTGCTGATGCAACAGCCACACAAATCACATAATCATGTTATTGTTTAGATCTAATGCAGGAGTCTCTACTGTAGATGCTGTAGCTGAAAGGGCACTGCTGCCGTAATAGACATACATTTTGAGGGGCATTATGCATGGCCGCTGTTAATTTCGAGCCCTGGAAATGTACTGATCCTTTCCAAATATATTGATGGTATTTACCGACGCGAGAACACAAAATGAACAGTGTAACGCTCCATGTAACCAGATTTGTATTTGTAATGAAATTTTAAATACAAAATAAAAACCAGAAGTCAAATGTATGCTGAAGCCACGCAGAGAGAGAGGGGACAAAGGGAGGAGGCTTCACATTACATTTAAATCTAGCCTTACTATTCATTTTAAAAAGGATTCTATTTTTCAGTTTTCTGAACTAAATCTGATATGATGTTCCCCCTAGATTATGCCCCCAGGGTTACTTTTTTCATAAAAACTCCCATTTCTAGTTTGTATAACATTGCTCTGGCATGCTTTAAGATAGAAAGCAGATATTGTTGACAGCCTAGCTTGTTTACACTTTCAAAGGAAGTTGTAGCTTTGTCACACTTCCAAAGAGACATGCCCTTGCACAACTTGCTGTAATGGTACAGTATATTATAAATGACACATTCAATTTCTGTTTTCCTTTCTGAGCTAAAACAGAGCTTGAAATTGGCAAAGACTTTTTCCTTCAAATAGTGGTGCGATACTGATAACAGAAGAAATGCCTGGAGAGCTGGAGTTTTCAACGTGGACTACCACTTTAAATGCAAAAGCTATTGTGGTGATGGTATGGGATTTAAAAGCATTTATACCTGTGGCAATGTGCCCCGCCCCGTGTGCATTTGTGTTTTATGTTGTATGTTGCGTGTGTTAATGTTGGTGTATTGTAGTTGGCTACACGGGATATAAATGGGTGTGTGCAGCACAAGTTATTTAAAATGTATAATTGTATTTAGGCACAGGGATTGCACTTCACTTCACGTGCATTTAAAGTATTTAATATGTGAGAACGAGATTGCACATAATTAATTCACGTGCTGGGATTCAAGTGAATAATTAATTAGTAATTGAATCCCGGCACAACAGTATATATAGATGCATGTTTCACTCACTCGGGGTTGGGTGTTCGGTGAGTAGTGAACGGGAGAGAGAGGAGGAGGAGTAAAATAAAGTAAAATCATTCAAAATAATTCAACAACTGTTATTTACGATACTTGTTTGTTTTGACTGACCGTGTTTGTTTGTTTGTTTGTTTGTCTGTCCGTCCACTGTCTGTTTAGTGTTAATCCATTTTGTTTGTCTATTTATTTTGGCCTCAAGTGCTGTGTCCTGTGTTTTGTTCGACTATTTATTTGTTTATTAAAACATTGAGCGCTGCCGCGACTCAGTTGCACACAGTACGTCTGTCTCTGTGATTCTTTCTGGTCTGAAGTCCTCCCTCCAGCTAGCCTGTCACAATACCCCTTGTAGTATTTAGTGTTTTGAAAAAACAAACAAGGTTTGAAAGGGGTACGTTTTATTTTGGTATTTAATACAATTACTGTCTGTGCCAGTTGACTATAAAGGGAATATTCTCTTTTTAATTTGTGTCTCCTTATTCAGACCTGTCATAATTTTTGTGGATCAAAGTGATAATTTTTCCCCTGCAATGTTTTGCAATTGAAAGAATGTACTCTCAATCACTACTCTGTAGACTGTTGTGATTCCTCATAACCTTGTAAGTCAAGGTTACATGACAAGTTTAAAACTGATATTTTCATGAAGTTCTTAAGTCTGTCAAAGGACAATGGGTTGTTTTATGAACCACAACACAAGGTAATTATATGCAGTTAAATGTACTATTGTGTGGTTACACTTATTTTTATTTATTGTTTCCTGGAGAAATAGCCATTTTATTTCCCCCTGGACAGAAGGGATTCCTATCTACAACCTAATGCAGCAAAATGTATTAAAGTAAAAGATAATACAGTAAAGTTCTGAAGATTTATGTGGGTTTAAGAAGGCTGATAATTATCAGTTACTTTCTCAGTCCACATATGTATCTCTTTGCAATTCGTTGTTTCCCTAATAACCAAAGCAAACGCCACATCGTTGCAGCTTTTAACAATAACTCCCTGCTTCAGTTCTCTCGTATATTGAACTGGGTCCCCAGCAGGGTTGATTTTTAAATAAGTTGTCCTGATCCAAGGGCAAGTTTTGTATTCCTTTTTGGAAAATGTAACATTTGATATGGAGAACCATAGGCTGAATGATGCATTTTATAAACAATTAAAAAGTAGGATGGCTTATTCTGAAAGTTAAATCAAATTAATGTACAGCATTACTGTATCGCAGAACATTTTGTCTGTTTTATAGTAATAATGCAAAAAAGTTGCATAGAAACAAATCATGGTTCCTGTAAACCAACGATGCTGTATGGAGGTAAAAATAGTCAATTGTTAATGTAGGGACTAAGAGTGTTACAAGTGTAATGAGTTTACAGTGGGTGGTAGGGGAATGAAAAGATTGCAGTACTTCTGAAAGGGCAGGGCTGCCAAACACCTTCTGTTTTACAATAAGAAAATGTACTACAGTTGCCCTCACTTAGATCGGTCGCGTTTTTGTGTTAACATGATATGCCCGCAATAAGCGATGGACGATATAAGCATGGAGCACCTCCCACACATTCAAACTGTCCCCTGATCACCAGTACATCAAACAAAACACACAAGCGTGTATGCGGTTAAAAATCTTCATTAAGACTCGTTACAGTAATAAACATATTAACCCTTTCCGGTCCATTGTCGGACTGGGTCTGACATTGCAATTATTCCTCACAGGTCCTTTGTCGGACTGGGTCCGACATCATTATAGCAACGCAATAAACAGGTGTTTAGTCGTTTTTTCTCCGGAAAAAGCCGAGAAAACCATTAATTTGCCGAGTGGGAGCGACAGGAGCCGAGACAAGCCGAAAAAAAAAAAAAAGGCTCATCTCATGAATAGTCATACATGGTATCTGGTATCAGCTAACGGGGCGGGTCGTAAGTAAACAAGTTGGCTGACTGAATCAGTGTTTTTTTGAGATGTTATAGTAATAAAATAATGACTTGGATCGCATCATTGAGGAGTTTGGTGATAAAACGAGTGATCCGGAGATGATCGATCGGTATGTACGACTATTATTATTATTATTATTATTATTATTATTATTATTATTATTTATTTCTTACATAGGTGAACGCTATAGCAAACGAAAGGGTGGGGCGGGGCTGGAGATGCCTAGTGAGTGCTTTGTTGATATGCAGGGCCATTTAAACCCGTTTGACTGTGGGAAAAAAATACTTTTAAACAGCGCGTCTAAAATTAACTGCGCGTGTGAAAATTAATTAGACCTGACGTGCGATTAATAAATGGACCGCAAAGGGTTAAAACATATAATAATGAAAAAAAAAAATTTTTTTAATGGAAGTGCAAAAATAACTTCATACAGTACAGGTATATTACTACAAATTGTTTCCAGTGAAGAACTCTGATTCACATCTGGACGGTCTTTTTTTGGCAGTATGGACGCCAAACTTTTTCAACTTAGATGTCCCAGTCCAGCTCTGTCTGAATGCTGCTCCATAGCACACTGCAGTGTTAAAAGCACAGCACGCACATCAGCCGGCGTCACCAATGGCTGTTCCTTTTGGTCTTTCAGGTCATCTGGGTCCTGCTCATTATTCTCAGCATTTTCCGTGATGTCTCAACCAACTTTAGGAGGTCAGTTTTATATTGGTATAGCTACAATGCCAATACCACATTCAGTGTGTTAAGGCATAAATAGAATCCAAGAAGACAGTGTTTTTTACAGATACTACGCGGACAGCTGCTGGGATCAGCAGCGCTGCATAGGACCAAGATACGTGCTTTGGTTGTGATTGCTTGCACTGTATCTTGTTGCTCTTTTGGTGACTGCTTTTGCATTACCATTGCGAAGGCTTCCCTCAGTCTTGTGTGTGGTACTGAGAGTGGTTTTGCCAGTGGCTTTTATAGGTGGGCATCCCTGTACATTGCTACCCGCTGTGACTGCGAACCAGTGGACCCATTACCGAGGTCACCGACCCGGTACCGAACCAGGACCGAGGTTTAGTTTAGCTCTGTGCCAAGGGAGACTGGATGATGCACCCGGAAAAGTAGCCCACGCAGGAAACAGTCTTCTTCATCTTCCTGTGCTTCTCCTTCTTCTCCCCTGAGGAAGAAGAGTCACCGTGCCAAACAATCAGTGGACCCGGAGCTGATGGAAAAGCTCTGGGCATCCGTTTCCCACCAAAAAACGTTTCTCGCGGAATTACTGCGTGAACGTTCGGCGCCGCCTGTCCCCTTGGGGCCCCAGGGGGCTACGAGCGCAGAATTTAATCAGGAGGACATACTGTCCATCGCCGGCTCTGAGGAGGGGGCGAACAGTTCCCATTGCCTACAGAAGGCAAAACAAGGCAGTTGATTTTTGAGGATGAGTCTTCTGCCTCTCCCGTTCTAAAATTACATTTTAAATAACTCGTGCTGCACACACCCATTTATATCCCGTGCAGCCATCTCTATACACCAACATTAACACACGCAACATACAACACAGAAACACACACAAGGGCAGGGCACATTGCCACAAGCGGTTTTATACAAAAAATACTTTTAAATAAATACTTGCAATTGTAGTTGTCAGGGCTCAGCCGTTACCATAGACACGGTCTGAAGGGAAACGGAAGCTCTGACTAGCACTTGCACAGATGTATAATTTGAAGCGAGTAATTTGGGAAGATACTGTCGTTAAGCATTAGCTGTTTATTCCTTTTCCTTTTGGGGAAAATATGGCTTGTTTGCTTATATTTTGTATTAGTATGCGAATTCTTTGTTTTATTTCAAGTGGTGCAAACTTTGCACTGGAGCAAATGCTGTTTTGGTTTTGAATGAATTTGAATGAACAAATCTGCTTTTGCTTAGTATTTTAAATAATGAGAAGCTTGTTGTGTACGCCCTGCTTCAGTGCAGTGGGATTGAAATACAATTCCTGTCTTTGTTTAAGGGGTAGATTGCTGTATGTGCAATTATTATGACAGCCCCACAGTAGTAGGGTAGTGTAAATATATATTTTAATTTTATCTTATTGTATGTTTATAGAGGGCATAGGCAGTATTTACTGTAAATAAGCAGCTAATTAGAGTGGGGGCTGTATGTTGCCGTTATTGCCACTAATGTGAAATTTAACTACATTATTTTTCTGTGCGAGGTTTGTCCAAAAAAAAAAATTGTTTAATAAATATGTATGTAGTTAAAACATGATGTATATCTATTTGAGTTGTTTTATTAATGTGTATCTAATAAAACTAAATAAAATGAAATTTGTGAAAGCAAATGAAAAATTATGAAATAAAAAATTTCTTGGGGCTCTAGTTATGATAACGTTTTCATGTATTTTACAACTATAACGATTGCTTCTTAGAGTACAAAAGACTGTTCTACAGTGGTGTTCATAAGAATGAGTGGTAATCATCATACAGAGGCTTAGTTGCATAAGCTTTACGAAACTCATGATGAAATGGTTTTACATTTTTCATGATTTCATGTGGATAAAATCCTTGTCTTGAAGACCCCTGTTAACATGTATAATGTATGTTTAGTTCATAAGATTAACAGTTTGAAAGGGAATTAATTAAAAAAAAAAAAAAAAAAAAAAAAAAAAAAAAAAAAAAAAATCCTCACCTCGGGGCTCCAGACTGCAACTAAAATAGTAGCCAATGTGACTTAAAAATATTTTCAGCAACAGTATTTTTTGTTAGGCGCCGTTGTCTCCTAAACCGCCATTGACTGTCTCCTTTTAAAAAAAACTTGAAAAAACCAAGAAGCAGAGCCGTGTTTTTTTTTCCCCCCTCATTTACCTTCATACGTAATAAGGAAATACACCAACGTCTTTTGACATGCAGTGCATGTGGGATGGTCTTGCCAAATACGAAAGCACTAAAACTTGTAAAGATTTTAAAATAAAAGGTTGAGGAATTAAGAAAAACAGAGAACAGGGTAACGTATCGAGCTGATTTGTTTATATACTGTGTAATCTCCTATAAGAGTTTAGTACAGATGGAGTATACGTTTTGAGTTGTCAAAGAAAAATATCATTTTTTTCCTCGTTAGTCTACGGCATCTAGTAGTACTAGCAGTAATACAACGTCCGCATCTACGTTAGATAAAGACTCTGGTGAGAGACGATGAACAGGCAGAAACTGCACCTTCACAGCCAAAAAAGTAAGTGCGGCAATTTAAGACTTCTTGGCTTCAAGAAATTCCCTGCTTACGTTACAGTAATGAAAAACAAAACATGTATTGTGAATTTTGCACTAAAGCAGGGCCAGTTGTTGCAGGGAAAACTGATTTTATTTCTGGAACTAACCATTGTAAGAAAGAGTCTATGAAGAAGCACAGTGAACGCAGAAAACACACAAGTGCTGGGGACTACGTTATTGCAATAGTGTATTCTAACCCAGACACCGATAGCCAGATCCATGATTTGTGCTGCTGAAGTAAATGAAAAAAAAAACATTTAAGGAATTAAAAATGAAATTCAATGCTGCTTAAATGATTGCAGTAGAAGAAATGTCATTCACTAAATTTAGCTCTGATTGTTTTAATTAAGAGTGGTTTGGAAATATCTGAAACTTATGCAAATGTTACCGCATGTGCTGAGTTCATTGCAGTCATTGAAGATGAAATAAAATGTTATTTGCAGAAAGAGGTGCACAGTGCAAATTACCATGCCGTTCTAATTGACTGTGGAACAGATGTAGCAGGGAGACGGAATGTAATGGTGTACTGTAGGTATGTTTCTGCAGGTGTGGCTGTAAATTGTCTGGTTGGCTTACCTGAACTACAGCACTGTCATGCCCAAGGAATCTTAAACACAACCAAGACTTTGCTTGGAAATGTTGACAAAGAGTTTTCAGATTGGTGGAGAAACCAAACTTCAGTGTCAATATGGGGAGAACAGGAGGGGTTGGTGCTCTCTTGAAAGGTGAGATTGGACAGCATATTATATCATTTCATTGCTTGCCCCATAGGCTTGAGCTGGCAATGTTGGGTACGCAAAGATCAGTTTCAATGATTGAAAAAGTAATATGACCTGCAGTTAGTGTGCAAAATTTTAGTCGAAAAAGTAGGCATGAGTTGAAAGCAAATGGTGATGAGTTAGGCTGTAAAATTAGAATTAGGACACCTCCAGCTGTAAAGACGCAGCACTGGCTGTCTCGCATAACTGGACAGGAACAGTTTACTGCTGTGCATCATCACGTGGAGCACCTTGCTTCCACCTCCAAGAACACGGACATTAAGGGAAGGGCAAAGCATGTTGTACAGGAATGGGAAAACTTGAGTTTGTAGGGTTTTGCTGTTTTTTGCACATCTTTTCAGAGGTGTCAGAGCTCAGTCTTACACTCCAGAAGAACAGTCTATAATTCTTTGCCCGGGCTGTTGCAGCAATTGAGAACTGTGTATTGACAGTTAAAAGCATGAGCGAAAAGCCATTCAAAAATGGGAAACTGGAGAGCTTTCTCCAGCATGAGGATTCCCAACCACAGCCAGATCCACAGCAGTAGGGGCAGTTAGGCAGGAGCAGAGCCACCAGCAGTAGATTTTCCAGCATTCTGTTTCAGGATATTAAACTGAACGGCCCCCAGACTCGTGAGATCGTTTTTTTTTTTTTTTTTTTAAATCACAGTAAAAGAGTTTGGCTACAGGTTTGGAAGCACGATTAAGCTTTCCACTGAGGAAGGTGTTTCAGGTGAACTCAAAATTATTCAGTGTTTTTCAATTTTCTGCCAGGATGCATGGCCTAATAAACTTGCTGACTTTGGTGAACAGTTAATAATCTTACTTAATTGGTATAGAGGCCTTTTAGTAAAGAATGGTTGCAGTGTTGATGCAGTTCAGTCAGAATGGTGTGTCAAAAGTCAGTTTATGGAAAAATCATACCTTGGTTTGGGAGGTCTTGCTAACAAAAGAACCGTTTTGCACAGATTTAACCCTTTGTGGTCCATTTATTCAGCACGTCTCAGCCATGTCAGGTCCAATTTATTTTCACACGTGCAGTTTATTTTAGACACGCTGTTTAAAAGTATTTTTTTCACAGTAAAACAGGTTTAAAAGGCACTGCATGTCAACAGGACACTCAATGCCTCATCTCCAGCCCCGCTCCACCCCTTGTTCGCTGTATTTTTCACATACCTCTACATAGTAGTGCATACCGATAAATCATCTCCTGGTCACTTGTTTTATCACCAAACTCCTCAATAATGTGATCCAAGTCATTATTTTATTTCTATAACATCTAAAAAAAAGCTCTGCAAATGTCTGCGATATTCTTTGAGCGCTGGATGCGGAAGCAGCTATCTTCTTTGTTTCTGTCCGTGTTACCTATGTGGTGCTGGGGCTATCTGTATTCATGAGATACACCCCTTTTTTTTTTTTGTTCGGCTTCTCTCGGCTCCTATCGGTCTCACGCGGCCATTGAAAAAACGACTAGAGACCTGTTTGTTTGTTTTTTTTACATCTTTTTGATAATGTCGGACCGGGTCCGACATAGGACCGCAAAGGGTTAATAATTATTCTACATTTAGTGGAAATCTTGATTGTTCTGCCAAGATCAGCTACCCAATATGAACGTGGATTTTCTGCACAAAACAGAATTAAATCCAATCTGCGCAACTCACTTCATGTGGCTACTGTTGATGATCTTGTGAGAATACGTGCAGAGTGCTCTTCCCTTGAAATGTTTGACCCAGAGGCTTGTGTTAAGCATTGGCTTTCCTCTGGTAAAAGGAAACGAAGACCAAACTACACTTCCTCACCAAGTGGTACAGACATTTTAACTGTTGGCAACATTGATTCAGATTCTGAATAAGAAATGTGTGACTGTTGTATATAGTTCACAAGCCTAAGTTAAGGCTAAGTTTGAGTTCAGAGTACCAAGTTAAGAAACTACAAAAAGGAAACAGAGTTCACTTTTAAAGCACCAAAGATATAAAATGACACTATTTGAGGACAGTTGCAGTGGCAGAATAGCAGACCGGAAGAGAGGCAAGGCAGAGCAAGTTCACGTCATAAAGCATAAATGAACAGTAAGGCAGCAAACAAGTGAGTGCAAACATGATGCTTCTGTTTTGTATCATTTTAGTGCTAGAACAAGTTTTTTTGTAACTTTAGTTGAATATGGAAACAATCAAATCACTCAAAGTGGCACTCAACAATTGGATTTGGCGCCTAGAATCTTTGGCCTAGGAGCCATTGGCTCCTTGGGTAAAAAGTTAGTATTTTCTACCTAAAGAGTGGGCATCACCAGGAGACCCCTGGTGTTTGGCTGCAGTATAATCAAATTACACAATGATGACAAATTGCAGACATATTGTAAAGGTAATGGATTAATATAAATAATTCTGTAATGAAATATAGAACCATTCGCTGCAAGGGACTTACTGTTTTCACACAAAACATTTGGGATCAAAGCAGCAGAATGTCAGCCTTCAGAGACTTAACAGTCCAGTGAGTTAATTTCAATTTTATGCAGCTACACGTATTGTGTAACCATAAATGTTAACTGGCTCAATTAGCATTGTCTTAAAACTGCATATCAACATGTTCTTTTGCCATACACATTATCAAACTCTAATACACATCTCACTGTGCTTTATTTTGTAATTGCTTTCCTCTAAATTATACATAACCTAGTTTGGTACTTTTGTAATTCACATGTTTTTTAAAAGACAAATGGTTACAAAGCACAATACACGGGTATCTACTGTAAGCAGATGCTAGAGCCAGTCTGCACATAATGCACATAGGAAAAACTGGCCATGTACTGTAATGGAGCCAGCACAATGTTTTCTATGTGTTTTTTTTTTTTGTTTGTTTGTTTTTTTTTGTAATTAGAAAAATATGATTGTTTTATTTTAAGATTTTGGATTGAGTATTTGTTTAAAATTATTGGCACATTCAATGGAAATAAATGAATTGAAGAGGAAGTATGATGCATCATTTTTCGGTTTAAATGACAAGTCTGTACAATAAACTCCCTCTGTGTCCCTTCTTATTTGATCTCCCTTTATTAACAATTTTGTTCAGTCCAAATCAGTGGTCTTGATAAATGAAAGGGGTGAGCTGTAACAAGCTATGTTTTGCTGGCATTTTGTATCTGCTGTATAATATTATAATTATGTCCTGAAGCTGTAAGTAGTTTTTTTTTAACTATTTAAACTATAAGTGGACAAAAGATACCAACAAATACAAATAATGATACAGTAATGTGTTCAGTCTCTTTCCCTCACAAGGTTTCCCTGATACGTTTGAGACGATGTAAATTAAGGTCAAGGCAAAGGGCCATTTTCTTTACTATTAAGTTATGGCAGTATCTGGGATTTGTTTTTGTGTGTGTGTGTGTGTGTGTGTGTCCTAAATACAAATGGTCCATTCTTTAAAAATGTGTAATTATTTGGTCTTCGTTGTTATACTCATTCAATTTGTCTGGCAGCTCACAGTCTGTTGCGCTCGTACAAGAGTAGAAGGCTGTTCAAAAAGTGGATTTTTTCTTCCACGGCCAAGCAGATTTTTTTTTTCATTCCATTGGTGGAACTGCTGTGTCAGCAGAATAGATCAGTTGTTCCCATAATGGTAGCTTTTAAACTGCCAGCATTGATATATTTATTGTAATCTGTTTTGTGTCACTAGTAAGCAAACCACAAACCGGGAAGAATCTTTACGGCCCTAACTATATATTTCTCAATGAATGGAAAGTACTTTCTTAATACTGTGAAGGACTTAGCCAGGGACATTTAAGATTGCCGTTTATGAATACCGATAAGTAGGATCTTGCCCTTCTGATCTTAATAGGTTGCAAGGAGGAGCTATTTCCTTTGGGATAAGTCCAATCTTGACACATTTCTAAGAGGATTGTTACAGTTGATGAATGGTTTAGATTACACTATGTAACACAATTTTTGTTCCTGGGTAGTAAGTTTTATTTCCTAATTGCTTATGCCTCAAAAGTATAGAAAATGGCTATTATTCCCCACAAACTTTGCTTTTGTGACCAGGACAGTGATATTTTGAAATTTACCTATTTCCAATGAGAAAACGGGCGAATTTGTGTCTTTTTGTTCACATAAAGTCAGAAAAAAACAACATATGAATCCAAATTAACATGTATTTATACTAAAGTAATACAAAAATGACTACAAAAGATTTAGAAGTGAGTAGTTTTTCGAGATTTATGATTATACTGTAAATCACTTTCACGAATCAGCCCCCAAATGTAGTCTCCCATCATGTTCTCGTTATACTGTCCTTGGTAGTGGCGTTCAAAGTCCAGTATATCCTGGTGGAAGCACTCGCCTTGCTCCTCCGAGTACGCTCCCATGTTCTCCTTGAATTTATCAAGATGAGCATCAAGGATATGGACTTTGAGGGACATCCTACAGCCCATTGTGCCGTAGTTCTTCACCAGAGTCTCGACCAGCTCTACATAGTTTTCGGCCTTGTGATTGCCCAGGAAGCCCCGAACCACTGCGACAAAGCTGTTCCAAGCTGCTTTCTCCTTACTAGTGAGCTTCTTGGGGAATTCATTGCACTCCAGGATCTTCTTTATCTGTGGTCCGACGAAGACACCGGCTTTGACCTTTGCCTCAGACAGCTTAGGGAAGAAGTCTTGAAGGTACTTGAAGGCTGCCGACTCCTTCTCTAGAGCTCTGACAGATTGTTTCATAAGACCCAATTTGATGTGCAGTGGTGGCATCAGCACCTTCCAAGGCGTCCAGCAAGGTCTTGAGGCTGTTGTAATCCTTTTTGAGGTGCACCGAGTGAGCCAGGGGAAGAGACGGGTACTTGTTACCATTATGGAGCAGCACGGCTTTGAGGCTCCTGGATGAGCTGTCAATGAAAGACAGTATAACGAGAACATAATGGGAGACTACATTTGGGGGCCGATTCGTGAAAGTGATTTACAGTATAATTGTAAATCTCGAAAAACTACTCACTTCTAAATCTTTTGTAGTCATTTTTGTATTACTTTAGTATAAATACATGTTAATTTGGATTCATATGTTGTTTTTTTCTGACTTTATGTGAACGAAAAGACACAAATTCGCCAGTTTTGTCACTGGAAATAGGTAAATTTCAAAATATCACTCCTGGTCACAAAAGCAAAGTTTGTGGGGAATAATAGCCATTTTCTATACTTTTGAGGCATAAGCAATTAGGAAATAACACTTACTACCCAGGAACCAAAAAAAAAAAAAAATTGTTACATGGTGTTATCAGACTAATACATCGCTAGTGCAGATAAATATGTTTTAATAATGTGATCACCCTGTACTTAAGTGGAGAGAGGTGAGCTGGAAAGATGGTCAACAGATATGCCATTGCTATATATCTATAATGGGAGTCAACCTTATTCCAGAGGTTCAGTGATAAGGCAGTGAACTTGCAAGAATCCCAGAGATCAGAATGTAGGAAAATGGCACATCAAATTTAAGAATAAAAAGTGTGGTGTTGCACTGAATATAAGAGAGAATGGCTGGTACAAATGGAAATAGTTATTCAGTGGCCTCACTTTTGTAATGACAGAATGGTAATGCAATGTCATTATCCAGTACGGATGAATTAATTAAAGCGTTTTGTGATGGTGGTCCACTATGAAAGGCACTATATAAAATAGATTGATTGATTGATTGAGTCATGTACAGATGTGCATGTGGAACCCCAGGATGTACAATTATGTACAATTCTCAACACTTCCAAGCAGTGGTCTTGTAAATTATGTAATATTTTTGAAGCCCACTATCACATTGTAATTAAACAGCATATTATAAGATAGTATAACATGTATAATTTATTTGCTTTCTTTTTTGCAGCAATCACCTTGAAAAGAGCCTTCAACTGTTAATGGACAGGGTGGATGATATGAGCCAGGACATAGTGAAATACAACACCTTCAGCAGGAATGTGAGCAAACAGCAGCAACAGAAACACCAGGTACTTGAAAACTGCCTAACAGCTTCCTTTCAGAAACCTCCTAGCCAACGCTTGCCCTCCTGCTAGACATTTTGATGTTGTATGCCAGCACAGTGCTGGGAATTGAACATCCTTATAAATACTCTATTGGCAGCCCTTGAGGACAACAGCTTTTCTTAGAAATGCCTGTACATTTCCCATGAGTAATTGTGTTGCTTTTGTAGTGTATAGCTTTTTAGCAGCTATCTCTGTGATAAGAATAATCTGATAAGAGGTTACCATCCTAAGCAAATATTCTGGATATTTGGTTTTCGTGGAGTAAGTAGCTTCAAATGTCATTCCATTATTTTTGTTTGGAAAAATGTTTTCCTATTTACCTTCCTATTCTTTGTTGTTAGCAATCATTTTGAGTGGTTCTAGGATATGTCTCTCCAAAAGAGTTATCATTGTTTGCAAATATGTCATTTTATCTGGCTTTGAACTTCTTTGAGCTGTCTAAAGTCAGCATGCAGAGCTGTCACATTGGCACTTTGGATACTCCAGCTCAAGGCAAAGTACAAAGCCAGGTAAAGGCTGATTTTAGAGGAGCAATATATACCAGTACATTGTCAAATAGTAAGGGGAATTAAAAAAAAAAAAAAAAAACCGCTTGTCCTTTTTAATGTGTTTAAATGAAGATAGATATGGTTAATATTTTTAATCTTTGATTTTGTCCTTTGCATTGTTGACCAAAAAATTAAACCTAATAAATTGGTTAGACCAGCCACAGGAAACATTATGTAGTAATTTAACAACTAAACCAATCTTACTGCCTCAACCCACTTTAAGATATGAGAGTTAAACTTGGTCTTTCTTTATTTATTTGTCTGCAGGGATATTTACATGTTTTACTGTCATTGGTAAAGAAAGGTTGATTGGCATGATTTTAATATCACCACAAGGGGTTGGCTGTATTTTGATTAAAAATGAAAGATTGAGGCTCACAGATAAAATGAGTCATAAACAATGCATTTATTCCCACCTGAAACTCTGTCATCTATCAAAGGAAACTTTGATATCCGTCTGTCGGGATGTTTAGTATTTATGTAAATACCAATGAGTTAGGAAAATGAACATTCTTGATAGTAACAATTACTTCTTGCCCATTTCATTAAAAATAAGGCAGAAACGTGATCAAATGGAATACATCAGTGGATGCTTTCACTACAAGGAAAAAGAGTTATCAACATCTAAAGTAAATTTAGATAAAAAAGCAATTTAGAAAAAACAGATCTCATTTTAGAAAGGAGCCAGAGTAGTGTAATTTGGTGGCATGTACATTTTTTTGTGCTTTTTTTTTTTTTGCTCCTATAATGAAATTCTGTGAAATCGTGATAAGATTACACCTGCTGTCACATATTGGCACATTTTTCAAAGATGCCAGTTTTACATTAAAAAATTAATTTAGTGTACAGTTGAAAATCAATTATCTGGTCTTTGATGGTATCGATACCTGTTTTTGAGCTAACCTAAAACTATTATAGTTTTTAAAAGTGCAAAGTATTATTTGAGTTGCTTTGCCAGGTGGTCTACCATGCATCCCCCAAAACTGTAGGGAAAACATATAGGTAAAAATCAGCCCATCATTCTAACTGAAGTGTGTGTATATATACAGGAGGAATGCATGTGCAATAAAACTGTATAGCACTGGAATTGTCCATTTGTCCTTTTATCCCTTTCCCTTTTAAAATATCTGATATTGTGTTTTGAGGCTTCAAGGATGATTTCAGGGACCATGCGTGTTTTCTGTGATTTGAGGGTGCAGCACATTACCCTTTTTAATAAGAATACACTGCTCTTGACCTGCTACATAATAAAACCTAATGTGTGTGTGTGTGTGTGTTGTTGTGTTTTTTGTTTTTTTTTGTATATAAAAACACATTGCAGTACCAAAATATAACCTTGGATATGTGTCAATTAATGTGCAAACTAATTAATATAGAGAAACAAATGTGTACATTGCTGACGGTGTGATCTTATCAAAGTTTGACTATAATTTACCAGCGAAAAATCCAGAGATGAATCAAAGGGTGTCTAGGGGGACGTCAGAGAAGGCAGCTGCACGCATTTTAAAGTTTCTTTGTGGCACTACACAATTTAAATTAGTTAGCCCCGTTCTTTCTATAATACAATACCTCAAGTGAAAGTATGGATTTTAAGGCCAGCATGAAAGACCAATGTGAGTGTTTTTTTTTTTTAATAACTGTATTGTTTCAGTTAACCTTTTCTACTGGAAAGGCAAAATGTCCGCTTCCATTTTTCACTTAAATAGAGGTTCTTAACCTCATCTGCATCGATGTCTGATGAACTTTACACAGTCTGATGAACTTTACACAGAACGAACTCCTGGTCTCCATTTTGCTTGGGTCAGGAGAACAAACAGATCTCTAACCCAGAGACCATTGTAATGTAGTCCTTTTTTGCACCAAAGTAGGTATCCTTCCCCCGTATAACCCCCTCTAAATAAGCATTGTCCAAATTTCTCCTGCGATTTGCTTGGGTACGGTCTATTTTATGAGAAGTTAATATAGATAATAATTTCTTCCTTTTTGCTGGTTTTCAGCTAACAAGATTTGTGTCCTGCTCTTTTTCATAAACTCTTTAGTGTCTTTATCTTTCCCATGCCCTCTGTTTTGTACATTGTGTGGTTCTCCACTATCACCGTCTTGCAGTAGGGATTTCTATCTAATGTGTATCGAGGGGAAGAGCTCCATCGCACCTGCCACAGCGATCTGATAGACTCGCACTGCATCCTCCTCAAGGGCTACAAAATGACGGGACAGCCCGATGGAACAAAAGCTCTGCCATGTCTCCCCCAAGGAGTAAATCTGTGCATGGGTGCGGCAGCAGGTCATGATGCCTTCTATGACCAGGGATCAGTTCTTCCAGTGGATGGGGGAATTAGAAAATCTTAAGGGGTGGCTACATCCTCCAGACCCTCAGCATCAGATTGTGCAGACAAGGTGGACACCTTTCCGAAAAGGAGCTACATGGCCTCAACATGCGGTATGTGCGTCATCAATTACCAGGTGTATGCTGCAAAGTACCAACACAAGCTATGGGGTCAGTTGTCTGCTTGCCCACGACACCTACACCAGAGAACAATTAGCAGAGGGAGGCAAGAATGTATCTGATACAACTTGATGCTGTGGCAAGTGCGATGGATCCTCGGAGATGTATGCAAATGAAAACGTCGGTACTAACTCCAGATACACAGGCCAGGATACTGGAGTTACCTGATACTGGAGTTACACCTTTCAGTGTGACTTGCTCTTTTGCACCAGACTCAAGGACTCTGTCCCAGATGAAGGAGGCAAGACAGGCTATTCTGTCCTGTTCAACAGGGATGAGAGGCGCACCATTTAGGAGGTTATTTTAATAGACAGATGTCTTTTAGACATCAACCACAGCAATCCTCTTTTGGGAGCAAGCCAGCCACGTTTTCAGCGTGGTTAAGGAGCCAGGCTGTACAGACCCTCACGTGGCCATTTCGGAGAAGGAGGTAAGCCCTTCTTACCATCCAGTGCCTTTCCTCCCCTTACTTCTGCCAGTAGGGGGTGGGGTTCTAATTTTTTTAACAAACACTGATGGACTGGTCATGGCCACAAGGAAACTTCCTACAAGAAGTCAAACATTGTATAAGTGTGGCTAAATGTGCGGCGAGTTGCAGCATGTGACATTATTTAACCTGATGACTAAATCACGTCACGTGCTGGAACTCACCCCATGTGGTTCGCCCCACTAGTGGGGAAGTATCAGCAGTGGATCGCTGGAAAAAAACAGTCTTTGAAGAGGAAAGCGAGAGAAAATTAAGCAAGTGGCAGTGGAGTAGAGAGGCGGCTCGTCAGCCGAGGCAAGTGAGGCATGGCCTCACCAAGAATTCCCAAAGGCTAAAAAAGCATTTTGCATATGCTTTTTATTTAATTGAGAAATATAAACACATTTGCAACAACAGAAAACACTCCAAAAGCCACTTTCTGCTCCTGTTTCTATCAGAAAGCAGCCATGGCAACAGATGGTCTGTCCATTTCATGGTCAAAAGACCTAATGTATGCATAACCACCCCTGCTACTAATCCCATTAATACTCAGGAAGGTAAGAGGAGACAAGGCCAGCCTCATCTTGATAGCGCCTTACTGGGCCAAAAGGTTTTGTTTTTTTCAGAAATCCTGGAAATGACGAGGCTGGGCCCCTGCACTTACCGGAGAGCCGCAATCTACTGTCCCAGAACAACGGGATGCTGCTCCACCTCAATCCGTCAGTACTTCAAGTGACTGCTTGGAGGTTGAACGGAAACTGTTAAAAGAACAAGGACTATCGGCGCAAGTAAAAAACATCCTTATTGCATCAAGAAACGACAAATGGAGAGCATTTATCTGCTGGTGCAATTCAAAATCCTTGCACCATACAGGTCTCTCTATCTGAAGTTTTATCCTACCTCAGTCACCTGTTTCATAAAGGTCTCTCTTTCCTCCACCAAGGTTCATATTGCTGTGATTTCCAGCATTCTACCTGGCTGGGAAAGCCATCTGGTTGGTTCTCATCCCATGACATCTAGTTTTACCCAGGTATTAACCATCTAAGACTCCCAAGAAAACACATTGTTCCTCAGTGGAACCTCAGCCTAATACTCAGGAAATTCATGGGACCACCATTTGAACACATGGCCACATGTGAACAAAGGTTTCTTGCATGGAAAACAGCATTTCTAGTCACTAACATCAGCAAGAGGAGTAGGGGTACTTCAAGCCCTGGTCATCAATGCACCACGTTTTCAATCCTTTAAGGATAGGATTGTTTGCAGACCTAACCCTCAGTTTTTACCAAAGGTGGTAACCAAGTTTCACTTAGAACAAGTGATAAAGTGTCTGGATTTTCACACAAAACCTCACAAATCTAAGGAAGAGACCAGACTTCATTTGATTGATGTCCAGAGAGCTTTAAATTTTTACATCCACAGGATCTGTGATATCAGACCATCAGGGCAACTATTTATCTCTTTTAACTCATAAACCCAGGGCAAACCAAACTAGTTTCTAAACAATTTCAGACTGGATTACTACTTTCATTTTATTCTGATACAATCTTGATAACAAATCAGCCCCAGGATCCATCAAAGCCCACTCAGTGAGGGGAGTGGCTACAACTTGGGCAAAACTAAAATCTATCCCGATTCAGGACATCTGCAATGCTGCGACTTGGACCTCCTTCAAGACTTCAAGACTTCTATTACACATTATAATTTAGATGTCCCTACATTTGCTCACTCAAGGGGCATTCACACCGGACGTGGCGCGCATGCCGCCTGCTTGCACGCCGCGCTGCAGTACTTTCACACCAAACACGGCAGGTTAAAGTCAGTGGGCGGTCCATTGTTACATCACGGCTGCAGGTACAGTGGCTTTTGGTTGCCGAGCAACAAACAGTAAATGCCAGCGGGAAAATAAAACTCTTTTGACAGAACTGAAGACACTGACAAAAGACAAAACTGAGGAGCAAGACATTATAAATATCTTTTTATTAAACCTAATTGTAACCCCCACACCACCACAATCACCCCCCCCCCCCCCCCCCCCCTTTTTATTAATTTTGTTAAAAACTGTTAAAATATAATATATGTACACCAAATAAAACATTTTGCTAGTCTGTCTGCAGTTAATTTATCCCCCCCCAAAAAAATACTTACGTTATAGTAGCAGGTGCATAATTATTTTCAATGTGGAGTTTAGCACTAATATATATATATACAGACGTGCTCAAGTTTGTTGGTACCCTTACAGCTCATTGAAATAATGCTTCATTCCTCCTGAAAAGTGATGAAATTAAAAGCTATTTTATCATGTATACTTGCATGCCTTTGGTATGTCATAGAATAAAGCAAAGAAGCTGTGAAAAGAGATGAATTATTGCTTATTCTACAAAGATATTCTAAAATGGCCTGGACACATTTGTTGGTACCCCTTAGAAAAGATAACAAATAGTTGGATTATAGTGATATTTCAAACTAATTATTTTCTTTAATTAGTATCACACATGTCTCCCAATCTTGTCATCAGTCATTCAGCCTATTTAAATGGAGAAAAGTAGTCACTGTGCTGTTTGGTATCATTGTGTGCACCACATTGAACATGGACCAGAGAAAGCAAAGGAGAGAGTTGTCTGAGGAGATCAGAAAGAAAATAAAAGACAAGCATGGTAAAGGTAAAGGCTACGAGACCATCTCCAAGCAGCTTGATGTTCCTGTGACAACAGTTGCAAATATTATTAAGAAGTTTAAGGTCCATGGAACTGTAGCCAACCTCCCTGGGCGTGGCCGCAAGAGGAAAATCAACCCCAGATTGAACAGAAGGATAGTGCAAATGGTAGAAAAAGAACCAAGGATAACTGCCAAAGAGATACAAGCTGAACTCCAAGGTGAAGGTACGTCAGTTTCTGATCGCACCATCCGTCGCTTTTTGAGCGAAAGTGGGCTCCATGGAAGAAGACCCAGGAGGACTCCACTTTTGACAGAAAAACATAAAAAAGCCAGACTGGAATTTGCTAAAATGCATATTGACAAGCCACAATCCTTCTGGGAGAATGTCCTTTGGACAGATGAGTCAAAACTGGAGCTTTTTGGCAAGTCACCTCAGCTCTATGTTCACAGATGAAAAAATGAAGCTTTCAAAGAAAAGAACACCATACCTACAGTGAAACATGGAGGAGGCTCGGTTATGTTTTGGAGCTGCTTTGCTGCGCCTTGCACAGGGTGCCTTGAATCTGTGCAGGGCACAATGAAATCTCAAGACTATCAAGGCATTCTGGAGCGAAACGTACTGCCCAGTGTCAGAAAGCTCTGTCTCAGTCGCAGGTCATAGGTCCTCCAACAGGATAATGACCCAAAACACACAGCTAAAAGCACCCAAGAATGGATAAGAACAAAACATTGGACTATTCTGAAGTGGCCTTCTATGAGTCCTGATCTGAATCCTATCGAACATCTATGGAAAGAGCTGAAACTTGCAGTCTGGAGAAGGCACCCATCAAACCTGAGACAGCTGGAGCAGTTTGCTCAGGAAGAGTGGGCCAAACTACCTGTTAACAGGTGCAGAAGTCTCATTGAGAGCTACAGAAAACGTTTGATTGCAGTGATTGCCTCTAAAGGTTGTGCAACAAAATATTAGGTTAGCGGTCCCATCATTTTTGTCCATGCCATTTTCATTTGTTTTCTTATTTACAATATTATGTTGAATAAAAAATCAAAAGCAAAGTCTGATTTCTATTAAATATGGAATAAACAATGGTGGATGCCAATTACTTTTGTCAGTTTCAAGTTATTTCAGAGACAATTGTGCATTCTTCGTGTTTTGTGGAGGGGTACCAACAAATTTGAGCACGTCTGTGTGTGTATATATATATATATATATATATATATATATATATATATATATCTATATATATCTATATATATATCTCATTTACGTAATTATGTATATTTAATATTCACTTATCCGGTAATCCCATTTGTACACCCACAGACCTCCATGCTGCAGCTTTTTTTTTAATATCTTGGTAACTATAAATTGTTGTATTAAACAACACCGGGAAATCTGAAATGAAAGCTAACAGCTTTTCCTCCATTTTATTTTTTTATTTCTTACTCGCAAAGGACCTCCGACTTTTCCCTGATTGGCTGTTGGTAGGTTACGTCACGACGCGGCGTGGCAAAAATATTTTATCTCTTGTGCGCCACTCTGCGGTGGCTCGTCCCTCTGCCGCTGCACGTAACCGCCTTCATTGAAAACCATTGCTTTTGTCGCACTGCATCCGGTGTGAAAGCCCCTTCAGTGTTATCTGTGGCACTGTCTACTAATATTAACCTTCCACCCTCTTCTGTACATGCTTTGGAATAGTTAACTCTGTGTGGAGTTCATCAGGCGCGGTAAGAAGATGGAAATTACCTGTAATATGGTTTCTTCATAGGATGATGAACTCCTCACTCCTATATTCACCCTTCTTCCCCCTTTTTTTTTTTTTGGAATTTGGATAACAGTACTCATTTAAAGGATACTGACTTTGGTGCCAAAAAGGACTATATTGCAATGGTCTCTGGGTTAGAGATCTGTTTGTTCTCCTGACCCAAGGAAAATGGGGACCTGGAGTTTGCTCTGTGTGGAGTTCATTATCTTACGAAGAAACCATATTACAGGTAATCTTCGTCTCACGTGATGGTTATTAGCTGATAAGATTAAAAACAAACAATAGAGAAATACATTACTAACGAGAGAGCTTGTTATTTTATTCAGGAATTGGTCATTTTCCCCTTTCTTTACATAAAACCATTTAATAATATATCTATTTATCCTCAAAAATAAATACTAGTATTGTTAAATTTTGCCATTGTGCTTAAACTGCTGCAGCTATGCTGAAAACACTAGCTGGTGTGCTGTGATGTTGGTTTGATTTGATTTGACCACTGAAACAAGCTGAATTCTAATTTTGTTCCCGTGTGCGCACTGTGGATTTATGGAAAATACACTTGCTTTGGAAAACCATCCTGTGTCGGATAAACCTGTATTATACATGTGCTGTTTGAGTGCAAACCGAACTGGGTGAGTGAAAAAAGGTGGTGCAATATGGAAGTATGTTAAAGCAAGTTCTGTCATGGGGGTTTTCATACAAGACTAGCATTGTACACAGCTTCCATGGAGAAGACATTTGGCAAAACAGTATTCTACTAAAGGTGCCACATATACTGTACTTTTAAATTAACCAATCGCAGTTAAGTACATTTTGATTAGGTTTAAATAGAATGACTAGTAGGCAAATTAAACAAACCAAAAAATATTGTAATTAAATAAGCCCAGGGCATGGCTGAAGTTAAGACATGACTTGCAGATCTGTCCTTACTATTAGCAAATCTCTTTCTGCAGTATGTTCAGAGGCGTCAGCAGGAGAACACACAGAGGCAGACTCGCGGGGAGCCTCCGTTACCTGAGGAAGACATCAGCAAGATGTTCAAACCACCCCAACCCCCTCCAAGAATGGACACGCTACTCATTGCAGGTGAGAATTCATCTTGTGACCTTTCTTAAGGAGGTCATTGGAAGAGCAATTTCAGTGAGAAGGAATTGAGCCACTGCAGTATTGCCATCCTACACATGAAACACACAAGTTCTAAGAATTGCATACCATATAACTAGGACCCTGTGAAATTCATGGGAGAATTAGAACGACATGACTAACCTGTATTTCAGTCCTAAATCAAGATGTCTGTGTAGCTACTCCAGCTAAACTGATCAAAAGACTTAAGTAATCAACCCATTACATTCTGGCTAATTAGAAAACACTCTTAATTACAAGGGACAATTATTGCCATTCTAGAACTTGATGATACCTGGAATATTTATAGAATACATTCTTGCTGTTTTGCTCAAAGCTGTTGGTTTCACTTCACTGTTCTAATGCTACTGTGCAGTGTATCGGCTTGGAAACACTGCATTAAGAAACTCCTTGCCACCAGGTAATACAGTTCTGTTTGCCTACCATTTAGACAACCATCTGTTGTTGCCTTAATTGCCATTCAAACCCATGTCAACCACCACTCGCATGGTTTCATAAAATGTTAATTTCCACCTTTTTCACTTCTCACATGATATGCACCAGTGTAACCATGTTGATTCCTCCTTGCTGTTATTTGAAGATCTTTATACAGAGACGAGCCAGTGTTTTTACTTAATTGAATAAATTGGGCTAAAACTATCAAGTTAGCCAGGACACCAGGGTAAATATTAGTGCTGAGCATTTGTGCTCCATTTTGATGATTGATTTTGTGCATCTCTAGTAATCCTGATGATGCCCTGTTGATGGTGTTATGACAGGTGTTTAATATTTTGACAAAGCCCTGTACAACTAAGTTTCTTGCTTTAATGGGGTCAGCCGTGTACAACCTTTTTATTATGGGAGTAACTGTTAATAGAATTTTAGACAATAATAATAAACATCAATGAGGATAACGAGGATGATACAAATATGAACAGTAGTGGTTTATACTTTAACAGCTCGTACAAGAGGTAAATGGCAAAGCACCTACAGATGTCACTTAGGAGTAGTATGGATAAGAGGGTCTGCTAATAAATAAATAATAATGGGTTTTGATTTTGCTAAATGTCTGTTTTTAGAAATTCATTTTCAGAACCATATAAAAATGCACCTTTTAATACTTTGTGACGACTGAACATTGTACATGATTACTGTGTCTGACACTTAAACCCCTTTCGATTGCCAGTCTTACTGCAGTGCAGAGAATATGATCAGTCTGCTGTGAACTCTTTTTTTTCTGCTAGACAATAGATTTATTCTCCTTCTAGTTTAAAGAAGGGCCAGGGAAGCAGGAAGTCAGAGGATTGGCAAAGGCATTTTTCACACTAGCTAAAGCAGTTATTAAAACCAATCTGTCATGTGTGCCAAATATCTGAGTATAGTAAATAATTCGTAGCAATATCTTGAACATGTCATAAAAGAATCTGTATTTAAAGGAATTTGTAACAGTGGCATTATTGTGTGTGCATGCTCTTTTTGACTTGTTTGTACTGCAACACGTTTTACACTTAATAGGATGTTACAGACCTAATGCTTAAAGAATACAACTATATTCTGTGATTCTCTAAGTCAAGTTAGATTGTGGTTATCTTACATTAAAAATTAATCCTTTTATGTCTAATTTTAAAAAATATATATTGCTCTGTCACTTTTTTTTTTAACCTCTAGCCAAATCACGGATACCGACCACACACTTCGGCATAGTGTCTTTTAAAGTTTTTACACATCTGTATTCTGTGATTCTCCCAGTAAAGTTTCATTGTAGATAGCATATGCCAAACGTCAACTGTTACATTGTTTTAACCTCTGGTCTTTTCAGAGATGCAGACAAAACACTTATTTCAACTATGATGGCTAACTTGAACAATGTCAGTTTTTCAAAAATAAATAGTTATCTATGTTGATCTTTGTAAGCAGCAGATTAATTAATCAGAGAACTATTCTCACACAAACTCTGAAAGATGAGTTATTAGAAAGAGAAATGGCATAAAAGTATTTGTTACAATTGACCAAAATGTTGCAGAAGATGCAGAATTACTCAAGTTTTGTTCCTTGTTTAAGAAGCAAGAGATTGCATTGGTATTAATTAATTGATTATTACAGTATGGGCTTACATCCTTTCAAGTGAAATCTGTTTAATTTGTATGTGGAATTTATTAATGTTGTGCTTGTTGATGTGTATGGGCAGAATGTTGAAATACACTTATTTAATTGTATGTTGTTGTAGTTAGACTTCAGAGGGCATGCATTCATAAAACATTTTTCTGTCAGTAAACAGAAGCCACATATCGTTACTGTTAAGTGCTTAAATCTTAAAGCTAGAAAACATGAAACAGAGAATCGTGTGCACGCATGTATGTACAGAAAATCATTAACATTAATTAATATGCATATTTGCATTCCATAACAAAACATAAAGGACCCGTGCATGGTCTATACAGTGCTGTTTGGCCCTTCATATCCTTCAATATGAATACTATGCAGGTAAATATTCAAATAAAAAAACTGGAGGAAGAAACTCAGAACCCCTAAAAATGATTTATAAAGCAATGACAAAGTATACTTTTAAGAGTTACAGTTGTCATAGAGATATTCAAGTAAGAAATATTGTGGTTTCCAATTTTAGATGTATTGCATGAAAAAGTTTCAATGTCTATTCTGTGGGGGGGTTTACAAAAAATGCCTATCCGCCTGCAGGCTTTGGTTCTACTACTTTTTATGATGGTATAATACGCAGGAGGTGATAAATCACACCAGTGGTGTACAATGACTGGCCATAAGGTAGCTGCTGCAAAAGTGAAAAGGGTATCGAATTGGCTTTTTTCTTCAGAATTCAACTGTTCAAATGTGGTAAAAGAAATTAACTCGACTTAACAAGGCATACTGATAATCCAGTTTTGGATATGGCTGTATATAACTTTTTCACATGGGTTCAAGATTCAAAGTTCTTAACTACTTACTTGGTATGTTTGTGTAGATTTAAAGCCCTGTTCACACTTGCATTTTATACCGTATTGTTGAACAGTATCGCAACGTCAGTTCACACTGGCGTCTTACCGGTATAACCATATTGATACGAAATAATTAATAATTGTACCTGTCTGTACTGTGTGAAATGTGCATCTCTGTTTTCTACGCATGCACCATCTCTGGTACTGTGTTCAGAAAAGTGAATTTTTCTATGTCATCATTACCACATGTTTTTTGTCAAGACATCCTGGGCAAGAGTGAAATAGACTTATGTTTTTTTTTTTGTTTTTTTTTTTATATTTTTAAACACCGATAAAGTAAGCTCAAAGCAGCTCAATCCGACACCGCTCCATTGACTGTCAATAAAAAATCTTCCCCCGAGCTCTATCCCACAACCCTTTGCACGCAGCGTGACTGATAATGTGGAAAAGCTGGGCCTGGCCCATTTTCGTCTGGTCGAGGCTTCCATTGCTGCCTTCGTCCAAGCGCCTAATTTGGCGCTCCTATCCAAGGACGCTGCCTGCCCTAACAAGCAGAGGCAGGTTTCTGAGGTGATCCTCAAAAGAGCCTAATCAGCCAGGTGTACAATATTCAGGATTCGGGTCTTTAGGTGGTAAATACCTATTCGGTAATGGTTGCATTTCTATTTCAGGGAACCAGGGTTATGATAATAACATAACGATATAAACCATCTTAAATGTGTATCGTTCTTGTACTGGTGTTGAAAAGTGAGTTAGAACAGAAAGTGGTATCAAATCTATGTATTCTAAACTGAAACAAATCTTACCAGTTTCGTTCCGATACAAGTGTTAACAGGGTATTAGTCATGCCAGGGTTACAGCCTGAGGCACTCTGGGGAAATTAAGTGTTGCACCAGCAACTTCTTGATTAACAATCTTAAAGGTGTTGGTATTGTGGATGCTGTGTCGATTTTAAATGAATTGACCAGTGTGTTGAAGTATTCTTAATAATTGTTGTTGTTCTGCTTCATTACCCAGATTTTCATTTTTGTCATAGCACAGATTAGTTAAACCAAGCAGAAATGGCATTATTTCAGGTTTAGTGCAGGTATTCTAAATTAAAGGTGTGAACTTGACAGTGTACACGAGCTGCTAATTGTGAAACACCCCTTTTATTTTGTCTTCTTTCTTCCTCAGGGCAAATCAACACCTACTGCCAGCACATCAAGGAGTTCACCTCTCAGAACCTGGGTAAAATGTTCATGGCAGAGGCGCTCCAAGGTCACAATGTTTGAAGAAGAGCTGAAGTGTGCTCAGGCATAATGGGTTGTGACAAGGGGACAGAAGAAAGAAGTGGAAAGGCTTTTTTCTGAAAAATGTGTTTTACATGGATGTGATTTAAAAATGTAATTTGGCTTATAGATAGCTTTGGTTTTATAGCCCAAACTGCTTTCAAAATTAATAAATGTGGGATTTAACCATGGCATTTGTCTTTTACTGAGTAATTTGTTTTATAAGGCTCACCTTGTCTAAACATTTTACAAAAATATTTTTCCCTTTCAAGTACGAAATGTAACCATCACAGAATGGGTATTTCCCTCCCAAAGACCCGAATCCTGAATGTTGTATACCAAAGCTGCTCACCCAGTGAGTTATGCAGCCATGACTCCGCCCCCGAGATATCAAAAGGACTGCACTCAACTATCTCAATGCCATTTTTCCTTTCAAGACTGACCTGCATTTTGTGTTTTACACAAATTATATGTGATATTTAAACTAATCGCTGTAATAATTTTAAATTACGAGTATCATGTGCACTACAGCCTGTTGCTAGTTGCGTCCTGCTTAGGGATGCACCGAATCCAAGTTTTTGGGATTCGGCCGAATACCGAATCTACAAAAACTGTCAAGAAAACTGAAGGAAACTGTTGAATGAAAAACAGACTGGCAGCTACTAACAAGGGACGCGCACAATCTATAGTTTTGAGCCTTTTAGTTAATAGTATTTTTGGAAAGTATATCCCTGAATAAGATTTCAGTTTGAAACTTACACAATTTACCGCTAGCCCCACAACAAAAACGTCAAAATACTTACTTTTACAAGAAAGGAGAGCTGTATCTTTGCCAAAACCCTTTATTTTCTTTAATGACGTTTTCAACCTGTGTCACCTGATCTGAGAGTAGGGTTGCCAACAGGCTCCAGAATCTCGGGACACTTTAAGGCAGGTCAGGTTTTGTAACTCACCTCTAGAAACTGCAATGTATTCAGTAGAGTGAGTGTGAATTGTGCGAATGTCGCTAAATTAATTGAATTGTTTTACTTAATTGTTACCAAAAGCACACACCTGCCTGCGAGGATCATTTCCATCAATCAGACTTATACAGCAGCTGATTGGCTTTCTGAGTCTCTGACTGGGTGGGACTGTGAAGCAAGAAATATTAAACAAATAGAAACTTTACCTGATATCACAAGGTTAAATGAAAGAGTGCAGGTGAGTGCAAAGTTATCTAATAATGGTGTTGCACTATTTTATTATTATTTATTATTTATTTCTTAGCAGATGCCCTTATCCAGGGCGACTTACAGTCTTAAACAAAAAATACATTTCATTCAATTATTTTGATAGATATTGTTTACTGTATGAAAAAATTCAAGCAATACGATTTAATTGTTACAAGGCTCTCCGGATAGAATCACCACCACAACTAAACAGTTAAATAAATTTACTAAACTGCTCGAGCAATTCATACTCACATTACATGTAGAATACATTGTAGCTTAGAGAGGTGAGTTAAAAAAAACCTGACCTGCCTTAGTGTCCCAAGATTCTGGAGCCTGTTGACAACCTTATCTGAGAGCTATAAGGAAAAAATTACCGCGATGAGTGACCTGAATCACCCTGCGAAATAAAACCCGAGATGATTTTAAGTGCACAGTGTGTGTAACACCTATCAAATAGGCTACGAAATAGTTTACAAATGATTTTAATAAAACACAGCAGTTCCCAAATGGTTCAACTTGTATTGGCACATTACAATAACGTAATTTAATTTACCAAAGCATATTGTTCAACAATGCCTTGCACATCTGACATCTTACAGAAAATATATATTTCTGTGCACCAATTTTTTTTTTCTCAGTATGATCTCTAGAACACGTTTGACAGACAAAGCAACAAAGCACAAACGTCTACAGCAGTTTGCTGTTACTTTATATTACAGGTTTACTGCATAACTTTACTCCATGAAAAGTGTGATGTGACTGTGCTGTTGCATACGGGGGGATGTTTGCATTCCGCAGCTGCGTGACGTGTTTAGTGTGTGCGCCACCAGTAGTAGGGAGTTGAGAGCCGCGACAGAGTTCATAGTTCATACATCAAACGTGTTCTTATTATTAAATACAACAGTTACATTCAATACCAGATTCGTGTCTTTTATTTAAAGAAGAACTGCACACATTGGAGGGATGTATTAAAATGGATGTGCATCTTAGCGAATCCTAAGTATTCGGCCGAATCCAAGATGAGGACACATCAGTGGCTGGAGATGGTACTGTAAGTGCAAGTGTGTATACCAGTGTGTATATCAATGCAGATGCTGTTTTAAAATGAATGTTGTCATCCCTCAAAGTTACTACCCAGACAGGTACTGAAGAGGATGATTTACTAATCACCATTGATGGAAAGGCTAGGAAAGCCTTTGAAGGTTTCCTCTTCCATGAGACAGTCTGGAGGCCCGTTGAGGCTTTATGGGGTAAGCCAGCTTTTGCTGCACCACATATTCCCAGAGTAGACGAGTTCTGCAGGATACCAGCAAATCATATAGATTATATATTAAAATTGCCGAAGGTCGACACCATTATGGCAATACCTGCCACAGGTCATACAGATCTGGTCTAGATCGGGGAGACAAAAGGGGTTGATACCTTCTTGAAAAGAGGCTACTCCGCCTCCACTTGCAGCATACGTATCAACAACTACCAAATACATGCTGCAAAATACCAGCACAAGATGTGGAGCCAGCTGTCTGCTTACTTGCAGACTCCTACCCCAGAGAACATTGAACTGGTCATGCAGATTGCAGAAGAGGGCAAAAATGCTGCAAAAATCCAGTTACAGGCAGCATGTGATAGCATGGATACTAATGCTAGGGCCGTGGCAAACGCTGTATCTGCATATGAAAACAGCAGCCTTAACCCCTGACACACAAACAAAGGTACTGGAACTACTCTTTCAGGGGGTCCTACTGTGTGGCACTGGCCTCAAGGATTCCCTGGCTCAGATGAATGAGGCAAGACAAGCCACTAGATCCTGCTCAACAGCCGGAGAGCTGAGCAGAGAAACGGTGCCTCACGAATGGAAAATTCAGAAAGAGGTATTCAGAAAATTAGGGCACCCAAAAATAGACCTTTTTGCCACAACACAAAATATCCAGCTGCCACTGTTTTGCTCCCCTTTCCAGGAAAAAGCAGCCATGGCAACAGATGGTCTTTCCATTTCATGGTCAAACAGCTTAATGTATGCATACCCTCCCATGCCACTAATCCCAGCGGTGCTCAAGTAAATAAGAGGAGACAAAGGCACTCTCATTGTGGTAGCCCCTTACTGGGTTAAGAGGTTCTGGTTCTCCGAGATCCTGGAAATAGCAGAGGAGGGACTTGTGCGCTTACCAGTGAGCCGCGATCTACTGTTTCAAAATGAGGGGAAGATGCTGCACAACAATCCTTCATGGTTACAGCTAGCTGCCTGGAGATTGAATGGCAAAAACTAACAAATCAGGGGCTATCTGAATGAGTAATCAATATCTTACTTGCTTCAAAGAAAACTTCCACTTTTCTAGCCTACACAGGATAATGGAGTTTACTCTCTGGTGCAGCTCAAAACATCTGCACCACGCAGATATATCTCTAACTACATTATCATCCTACCTTAGCCACCTGTTCCACCGGGGTCTTTCAATATCCTTCATCAAGGTGCATTTTGCAGCAATATCCAGTATCTTATCTGGGTGGGAAAATCACCTGGTAGGTTCCCACCCTGCAATATCTAGATTTCTTAATGGAGTTAACTACCTAAGGCCCCCAAGGAAACAGATCATCCCTCAATGGAGCCTCATTCTGGTACTGAAAAAAATTATGGGACCACCGTTTGAGACCAGGGCGACATGCAATGAAAAATTCTAGCATTTCTAGTGGCAGTGACGTCAGCAAGGAGGGTAAGTGAGCTCCAAGCACTAGTGATTGATGCACCCTACTTCCAGTCATTCAGGGACAGGATTGTCTGTAGACAAAATCCCCAATTACTACCTAAAGTGGTAACAAGTTTTCATATTAACCAGATCATAACTTTTCATGATTTTTACCCAAAACCACATAAATCAGAAGAGGAGGCTAGACACCACCTAACTGATGTACGGAGAGCAATGAATTTCTACATTCACAGAACTATCAATAAGAGAGCATCAGGCCAGCTTTTTGTGTCTTTTAACTCTCAGACTTGGGGCAATGTCGTGGATCCTCAAAACCCTGGTTTTGGAACTAGAGTGTTAAGGGCGACTTTCCAGTCGAATCCTTACAACACGGACATAGAGGTATTTTCTGTTAACTGTTAGTTAATAATACATAATAGGCCAGCTAAAACGACAAACGCCAGAGCCCTATGGATGATCAATACCCAGTCAATCATATACTTGAAATCGGTTCAAATTGTTACTGTAGTAATGTTTAATCAGGTTTTTTTAACCTTAACCCTTATCTAAAAATTAACAATGTTAACAGTTAATAAACTAAAACAATGGCCCTTAAAATAAAACGTGACCGATTGCATTTCTATTTCGGGGAACCAGTCTTATGATGATAACCTAACGTTTTGTTTCATTTCGATCATACAATAGACAATGACCTGCTAAATGTCTCTCGAACTTGTTCGTGTTGCATTGTGAAATTATGCAAACAATACACTTTTCACATTTCACGGAAGGCTTCACAACATGCTCTGTACATTTTGTAATATACGTTGGCTAAATGTTAAATTTCAACTGAGTATTCCAAAACATTCTAACCATTTCCCCCTTGTATCTGACATGTAATTACAATCTTCATCTATGCAAACACATATTACATGCATTTCAGAACTGAGCACCTCCAATATATTGTATTGAATGCTATAACCAAGTATACTGCAAATCTCATGTGTAACACAATGTTTATAAGTCTAATTCTACTAAAACTTGTAAAGGCGTGTGTGTATTACGGTACTCACTAATATATACATATATTGCAATAAACAGTACTGTACACAGTAATGCATGCATTGAAATTCCCACTGATAAATTATTATTCTGACCTTTTAAATGTTTGTACTTAATCTTCTCACATCTTGCCAAGGATTTAAGAATTGTAATTGTTATGTAGAAGTTGAAAAGCCAGATAGTTCCTGTTAAAAAGCAGTGCTATTACTGCACTTGTACAGTATAGTACCAAGGAAACAGGAAGAAGAGCTGATGGTGATATCATGGGGCAAGTTCAGCATGGAAGAGGGGGTCTTGGTCTCAGTTCAGCTCCTCCTACATGGCACAAGGCAGCCCCAGCTCAACAGAAGAAGCTGGTAGTCAACGAGGTGCGTAAAAGTGGTTTCCCAGGCCAAGCAGGGAGAATGGATGAGATGGGAGAGTGTGGAACAACACAAGATCGGCTGGCAAGACCTATGGACAATGGAACAGAGCAGGAACAGTTTCCTCATCAGGTCAACATATGATGTTCTCCCGTCACCACAGAAGGAGAGGATCTTTTGTGTTCATAACCTGCAACATTAAGGCACATGACAGGATGTAAGGTGGGATTTAGCCAAGGATGGTTTACTTGGCACCATGACCAGGTGCTGCGATGTTTGGCCTTAGCATTGGAAAACAAGCGTAACATGACCAATAAGTTGCCACCAGTTCCATCAAAGAATTACACACAAAAGACAACATTCCTCAGCCCAGGAGAGCAACCGCCAAGAAAATGTGTTAAAACCAAGCCTCGCCCAGGACAACTGGAAGCTGCTGGCAGATGTTGGTCAACAGCTTACTTTTCCACCTGAGACTGCCACCACTAACCTTCGACCAGATATTGTCTTGTGGTCTGGATCAGCACGCCTTGTTCACCTGGTAGAGTTAAGTGCCATGGGAGGATGCTGTAGATGAGGCGTATGAGAGGAAGAAACTGCGGTATGCTCAACTAGCCGCTGAAGCGGAACAGCGAGGATGGAGAGTCCGGGTTTACCCAGTGGAGGTGGGTTGTCGAGGATTTGTGGCACACTCTACAACCCGGTTTCTCAGAGATGTCGGATTCAGTGGCC
Source organism: Acipenser ruthenus (assembly GCF_902713425.1). Lineage (NCBI taxonomy): Eukaryota > Metazoa > Chordata > Actinopteri > Acipenseriformes > Acipenseridae > Acipenser > Acipenser ruthenus. Next base: position 40,478,444 of record NC_081192.1, read on the forward strand.
AAGAGTTGCGTCGCACAGTGAAGAACTTATCTGAAGCAGCAGAGAGGAGCAGCAACTGGCTGTGGTTGAGACAGATTCTGGTTAGGGATCTCAAGCACAATAAAAAGAAAGAAACGTTGATGTACGGGTAAGTAAGCTGGGTTGAGTTGAGTGGGGGATGGAGAGGGGTGATGCTGGTACACCAGAATCACCGTCGAGCCCTCTTGAGGTGTCGTGGGCTAGTCGATGAAACACAGAGGATGGAAGGTGCCCACTTGAAGATCCCAGAGATGTACCCTACTTAGCTCAATCCAGACGGTTGTCATGCTGATGCGCTGGGGAGACCGCACTGTGGTTGATGCCCGGAGCCAGCATCGCAGCCGTTGTGTGTGCTAATGCGCTGGGGAGGCAAAATAAGCTGATCCCTGGAGCCAGCATTACACTTCAGCCATCAACACCAGGCAGAAGGATATCTATGTCATCGGATGGAAGGAAACGCAAATGGATGGAGATGCAGATGGATCACATTAGTTTACTGTAAAGCTACGTCTTAGTTGGTGCTTATCTTGGCGAGAGCTGAGTTCAAATTAGCATGAAGTTTTAATATCTACTCTCGTAATGGAAATCATAAGCTATGAGGGAATAAGTTGGGAGCAAGAAAATTGAACTGGGGGAGTGGGGTCTCTTTATTGTATTTTGCCCCAGAAATAATAATGAAAAAAGTAATTATTCCTACGCCATCAATTACAAAATGAGTGTTTTAAGTGCAATTTAAAAATGAAACATTATTGTATAGTTTCACATTAGGAAGTTGGTGCTCTATGTTAAGTGTTTTTTTTTTTCATTTTATAATTTTGCCCAAAATTGACTCTCTTTAACAAGCACCATTGCACTGTATCCTCATCTGAAACTTGGTTCTAATACTTGATTAAAAATCTAGTTATTGATATTGCCGATTTGCAGGTGTCTGAAACAGCTTCATAATACAATCGATTGCTGTAGTGTGCATTTCATATCTAGGCTTGTTTGAGCTTGTTTAATTCTTTAACTTATTAGATTTACTATATATATATATATATATATATATATATATATATATATATATATATATATATATATAGCTATGCAAAAGTCTTAGACATCACTTTGATACAACTTTGGACACTGGCACCTCCATATCAGCCATTTAACCTAATGTAATAAAAGTTAGCAAAGCGAAAAAAAATAAAATGAAACTATGGAATGTTGTGCTTGGGCTTGACAACGCTTCTCCATGCAGTGTATCTGGATGTATATTGTTGAAGTTCAAATTTCTACATCTCCAGTTTTATCATAACTTTCTCAGCATTCCATGCCTCTCTTCTCCTGTTGCCCTTGGCACTGACTTTATGGAACATGCTGGCCTAGCGATCGACATGCATGCAAAGCAGATTGTGTTTAAAGTAACAGCCCCCCCCCCTCGATTTTAGCTTCTCCATCATGGGACCAGAGAGGAGTGTTAATAACAATCAACAATCAGGGTGGTGCACTTTAAACCAAGTGATCTTTTTCATGTTAAGAAACACCCTCAGTCTGGTGCAGCGGTGTGTTTTACATGCAAACGTGCTCCTATTTATGCTGGACCATATTGCATTACACAGAAGCTCTCAGAAGTAACCTACAGATTGATGAAGCTTCCTGAGTGCATAGATGCTAGAGTCGACCATGTAGTAAATCTCCTTCCCTACTGGACTTGGGATTCTGCAACTGAAGATTCACCCCCCAACTACACATGAGCTGGAAGAATAACCTTCACAAATCGAAAGCATTGTGTCATCTCATGCCTTTACTGGACAGTTTGATCAAGCACAAAGCCCGGCATCACCTGTTTTGTCACCTGACAACCACCTTAGAGAGTCAGAAGATGCTTTCCATGTGACACATCAGAGACACTTGCCTCATGCTTCCCTACAGCTGAATTCCTGAATCCTGAGTCTAATGGAAAAATGAACGCTGACATTGTGCCTGGTACATCAGCACCTTATGGACTTCATCCCAGGGGAGACCTGTAATGATTCCTGTACCTTTAAGGATAGGTGGTGCTGGCTCCGTCCATATATTGTGTGTCAGAGCGAGCACACACAGAGAGTGCACACGTGTAGCTTGCTATTACTAAACTCCTTGTACAAGTCATAGGTAGTAGTAGTAGTATTTTCTAGGTGGCTGTGTGGTCCAGTGGTTAAAGAAACGTGCTTGTAACCAAGAGGTCCCTGGTTCAAATCCCACCTCAGCCACTGACTCATTGTGTGACCCTGAGCAGGTCACTTAACCTCCTTGTGCTCCGTCTTTCGGGTGAGACGTAGTTGTAAGTGACTCTGCAGTTGATGCATAGTTCACACACCCTAGTCTCTGTAAGTCGCCTTGGATAAAGACATCTGCTAAATAAACAAATAATAATTGTGCTTGGATTAACCTGTTGTGAACAGTTTGAAACGTCTTCCATTAATAAAGTGGATATGTTTTACACCGGATTTCATAGGGCTCATTTCTGAAAAGGATCCAAAAACCATTGAAGGTCTGGGGTCCAGCCTCCAGACCCTCACAGGTGATTGCAACTGGTTCCAATTCGGCACCAGATGCACTTTATTTTTAGTGCATCTCCTGCTTGTGCTTCAGTGTATTTGTTTTCAGCAGCTCCGCTGTAGCATATTTACTCTGCAGATACCTAAATATAAGCACACTTCAAATGTTACCATATTAACGGAATGGCTGTTCTGTATATGGCTCTGTGCCATGCCTGGGTTTCACGCCTGAGTTTTGTGCTACAGCAACATTCCAGTAGAGGATAAGCATGATAAGCGTGTCTCCTGCTTGGGAGTTGAACACGAAAAAATACCCTGTGAGGGACCGTGACTTCTACCTTTTCATGTGCCTTGTCTTCCATTCGGACACTGAAAGCCCTTACCAGCACAGTAACCTAATGCATCCCCAAAGGTAGCAGCAGCATCTCCACCCCCATCTTTTTTTGTGTCCCGATCTTTGTTCTAAGTTTATTCAAATAAAAATGTAAGGAAACTAAACTTCTTAAACAAGGATTTAAGAAGAATATAACACATGTCCTTTATTGATTGCAAAAATCAAAAGTAACAGTTTTACAGTTTTATTGGTATACACAATAATGAGGCAACTAGTTAAGCAATGATATGTTACCATTCTCTGGAAGAAGCATTGGACTTGGCACTGATGTGTGTTCATGGAGGATCTTTTTTGTTTCTCGAATGCACCTCCCAGTGCCTGCTGTTTTATACAGTTTTTGCGTGTGAAGCTTAGTTTCTGGCTTATCTCTGTGTGTCTGCAACATTTTTACCAGACAACTACTGCTTGCACCAGGTCAGTTGACATCAGTTTTATTAACATTTTCTGAGACAATAAAACATTCTTATCCTGAGAGCATCCAGATAACAGCATACGTTACACAGCTGCACTCAGAATCATAGTTTTGTATTGATAATCTTTTCATGAACTCTTTACAGTTCCCCCTTTGACGATGATCAGTGTTAAGGCATTAGGCTCTAATCAAATCCTGGTATGGACCTGAAACTCCATTCGTAAATGTTGCATCATACCGAACCCTTCCAATGTCTTTACCATGATTGTTATTTCATACATCTCAATGCACATGAATTGAGCAACGTGGAATCTTCATTTTTTAAGTAAGTCCCTGCCACGTGCTATCATACAAAAGCTGTTCTTCTGTGCTGTTATTAAAGCCACACTTTGGGGGCATGTTAGCAAGATTAGCTTTTCTTCAACTTTTCAAATGGCCTTAGCTACTCATCTACACAGCAAATAGCAAGTAAAGCTTATCATAGTTAAACATTTTATAGATTACATGATATCAAAGAGTATATAAAAGCAGTGCTTTACTGTAAGCGTACATAGCAATTGCAATGAACTGGACACAAAGTCGAGACTGGAATTCCAAAAGCAGATTTATTTATACAAATTAACCGGTGTTCACTGTCGTGAGGTACAGCTGGAAATCTTAGTAATAAAGCAGTAGATTGTAACACCCCAGTTACAATCTAGATTAATACAACTGGTCACTGTGGGCCGTAACCACGACAAACCACTAGTCAATTCTTGTTAATTGTTCACGTCCTCAGTTCGTCGTCTTCTTTGCTCAACTCCTCCCAGTCAGTCCAGGGCTTCCCTTTATCACCTCCCTTAATGCCCACCCCTAGAACATCATCGCTCCAATCTCCGTCAGTCATGTTGTCCTGTCCCTTTTCTGCAAGTCACCCCCCTATTCATTCCTATGGGCTGGTTCAGTCCTGTCGGCGACGTGCACCAGCACGGCTGGCTGTCAACCAAAGTCACCGAAGTGGCGTAGACCATAGACGTTATAATATACTTAGAGCGCATTGTGTTAATAGCATATTGGTGTAGCACCCTATACTTTGGACAAACAGCATGCTATACTATGCTATACAACAAAGGTGTTTGTTGAGTTGCTCCATCAGCTATAACGGTTTGGGTGGGTGGGGTGGAAATGAGTAGATACAGAAGGCAAATTTAACAAGTTGGAAACTCTGGTTCAAAGAAAAAGCAAATGAAGTAGACAAATATTTCAGTTAATGCTCTATTATGGGTACAACTTGAGGTCCCATAATATATATCACATTGCAAATGGAACTGCACTGAACTGTAATTCTATATTTATTTTTATAAAGTGGCATTTGTTTGTATATTGAATTGATTCCACTTGGTTACCTTGCCTCAGGTTTTTAAGTTTAGCAGAAGGATCAGTGAATTGGCAACTTAGTGTAAGAGCAGTTTGCCCTTTCCCTTGTTGGTTTAAAATGGAAAGTAGATAACAGGGAAATATTCTGAAAGTGGACACCTAGGCGGAAATCATTGAACGTGTAGAGAATAAAGATGATGATGAGATACAATGTTAATCACTCCACTGATTCGAACATTTGTTTTGAGTAAGCTGACATTTTAATGCATTTTCACAACTCTGTGGTTTCTCCAGGCATTGAAAAATGACACACTGTCAGTATTTTCAATATTTTGAGTATATTGGACTGTATTAATTTTGCTATTAATATTGATTGGAATATACTTGCTAAAAAATAAAGGAATACGGTATATAGCGTATATAGCGTATATGGTGTATAATGGCAGCGGTTTATAAGTTTGAATTGAATGGAGAGAAGCCTAGCATTGATGGAACACATTTTAACATTAGAATTTATATGGTTCCAAGCTTCTTTTTACCTGCATATCTTTCTCCCATTTATTTTTAGTAGTTTAATTTTTTTATGTTGGACTGCATTAACATAAATTTCTAAAAAACGAAAACAAATTTCTGAGCTGATTTAATATTGAAAAGATACGATTAAATTTGTGTTAAATTTGGTTCAATGAAACTTGGGCCCTTACATTCCAATGATTTAAGAGCAAGTTTTATTTTTCTATACATTTTCATATTTTCGTGTGTCAAAACCAGATTATTTTAAAACATTCTATAAGGTCCAAATTGGCCTTTTATAAAACAAGTCACCATAACAACAAATTCCTGCATTAGCCCATTACTCTTCACAGAGCATTTTCTTATTATACAGTAATTTGTGGTTATACCGTAAATCTGAATAGTAATAGAATGGTTTGGATTCATTTAAAATAGATGTTAAGATGGATATATGAATAACTTCCAAGCTACAGGGAAGCTCTGGGGTTTGTATTTTCACTTTGGCAATGTTTGATCTAATATCATATTGAAAGTGAATGCAGAGACTCGTGGTGATATTCAAAGTAGAATCTTTTTTTTTTTTTTTTTTTTTTGAAAAACAAGAATTTCCTTCTGAAGTAGATATTAAGTATGGCAAATAGTAATCCACATAGGCAAAAATTTCTCAGGATAGTTGTATTGCCATATCCCTCCATTGACATGCTGTAAGCTGACATGCATCACTTAAAACGGAAAAGAAATGTCCTGCCTATTCCATTTTTCGATACCAATCAATGAGAATGAGAAAGCGTCTTCTGACAATCTAAATGAGATAATAACTCATTTTGTGAAGTCCAATTTCTTTGCTGATTTATGGAGTTTATTTTGAACGGTATAGGCTGAGACGTGGATCAAGCTGTAAGAAGATTCAATCGTATTCCTTTTCTGATCAAATGAAATGTTGTCACTTCTTTACGTACTAAATAAATACTGTTGAATCTTCCTTAATATAAACATAGGCATTAGCCTGTGTAAAATGCACAGAGATGTTTTCAGATCGTCAGGAGATGCTTTATCATTATCATTGACTGGTACTGAAAAACTGCATAGACAAGGCAGTAAATGTCATCATACAATTAACACTTTTTAACAGGTTCCTTTCTGTTTTAAGTGATACCTGTCGGTGTAAAACATGTTAAAAAGGAAATTTGGAAATAAAACTATTTGGAGAAACTTAAAGGGATCAACCCCACCCCCAGCCCCCCAGTAATTCGAGCCCTAACATTTGCCTCTTGCTGAAGGAAAAACTTATGTTTTTATCAATGTGTTATTTTTCTTCTATTAAACTAACAGCTGTGATAAAGTAAAATACTTAATCTTTGTCTATTTTTTTCTTAAACTTTGCAGGATAAAATATACTTCTTCTATAATATTTGTATTTCCGTGTTAAATGTAAGGGGTCACCAAAATAAAGAGATTTGTCCTGCCTCTAAGGAAGCTTATTTAGATATTTCTTTTAAAGAAGAAAGGTAAAATGAAATGAGGACTGTAATTGTTTTAAACTATTTGTATCATATACAGTACTCAACTATCAATGTGAATACATTTTATTGAATTAAATGGGCACCTGGAGACCTGAAACTATTGTATTTCATTATTGCTAAAAACAACATAACTTGTATATGTAAAGAAATAAAAAATGTTCTGAAACTTGCAAAATATTTTTACAATATGAATTTCACAAATGTGAAAATAACTAGTTCATAAATTATTTGTATTATTCACAAACGTATTTTTCTTAGAGGGTACCTGTGGTGAAATGAAATTTTACAGCACCTCCTATTGTCGTGATGGGCTACTTTGATGCACAAAGTGTTCAAACCATGACAAGCTTCAGTGCACTGCGTTGTAAACATGGCACGGTGATGTGACATGACAGCGTTGATTTCTACAATTGTTGCCTATAGCTATACACGAAGCAAAGTCGTTTGCACGCAGATATACAAATATCATGGATAAAGAGAATAATTCCAACACAATACAGTGGTACCTGTATGAACCGTTATTTTTAGACTACAGAAGTCTAACCTCTTCACACAGCGAGAGTGATGATTCAGATGATGAAGCCGGCAGTTTGTTTTAGCAACAGTCGGTGGATAAACCCACCCGCAATTTTCTGTGATTGGCTGCAAATATGAACGTTGACTGTTCAGTAATTCTCTAGTAATTCTGGCTTGAGGAGGACTGATGCCTGATGTCTGAGAGTTGACTCGAGGTGGGGTGATTCCTGACACGGGAAGGAGTGATGTCTGAGGATGTCCTAAAATGGACATCGTACTCCAGATTTGCACGGCACTGTACAGCCGTTTTTTATTGGTACTGGTCGTTCAACCTTCCCTTTAGTCACATCAAGCGTCATTGTACTGTAATAAGTTAGACATGGTAGTAACACAGCAGCTTGCATGAAAATACAATATTCTGTTACTGGTGTGATGATGCTTGAGGGGAGGGGGGGGGGGGGGGGGGCGTGAAATGAGCGTCCCAAGAAAGGGTCTGGGGACACTGGGACCAGGGTTCCAAAACTGGGGCTGTCCTGTCCAAAATGGGACGTCTGGTCACCTTTATGAATATCAGGGTTTAAAAACATGGTTAATTCACAGAATTCTGTTTCTCACTTTTTCTTTTCTCATTGCAGATTCTGCCAGTGAATTCCACATGGTCATTTTTACTTTGATTAGTCTGACACCAAATAACAATCTATGGCCATTTTATATGTATCCGAAAATCCAGATTCAAATCATGAACATATTTAAGAATGCCCACATGGCTGCATGCACTGTTTATTTTTTGTTAGTAGCTGACATTGTTAACATGACATACTAAATTGAATAAGACATTATACTAGACATCAGAAATGACATTCCACAGACACCTTCTATTAAGGAGGACTCTTAAGGCAAAATTTTACCAACTACACCTATTAAGGCTACTATGGGAGCTTTTTCTTTGATTACCTTAAAGGAACTGACAGAGCTAGTTTGACATATGAGAGCTACTACATGCTCTCTTGATCCTATTCCTATAAAACTATTAAAATATGTTCTTGGTGCTATTAATACCCATATTTTAAACATTATAAATGGTTCACTTTCCTCCGGTATAGTTCTCTCAGCACTTAAGGTAGCTGTGGTAAAGCATATGCTTAAACACAATTTGGACCCTAAAGTCTTCAATAACTATAGGCCAATCTCCAACCTACCATTCTTAGATAAGGTTCTAGAGAGAGTTGTCAAAATTCAATTACAAAAATGTCTAACTCTTAATGGTATATTCAAAGGGTTTCAGTCTGGTTTTCGTGCTGCACATAGCTCCGGAGCTATCATTTGAGACTCATATTAGGGAAGTTACTAAAGTATCTTTTTACCATTTGAGAACTATAGCCAAACTTAGACCAATTATTTCCGTACCTGATGCAGAGAGACTAATGCATGCCTTTGTTTCATCTAGAATTGATTATTATTAGTGTCCCAAAACATGTGGTATCCCGCTTGCAGCTTATTCAGAATACCGCCATTAGAATGCTGACTAAAACCAGGAAAGTGAACATATTACCCCTGTTTTGGTCTCTCTACATTGGTTCCCTATGCAGTATATAATTGATTTTAAGATTTTACTGTTAACTTACAAGGCCCTGAATGGATTAGCACCTAGTTATTTTGCAGGAGTTACTGACCCTGTATCTTACAAGATCACAGGATACGGGCCTGCTGGTTATTCCTAGGGTCAACAAAAGCAACACAGGAGGTAGGGCTTTTTCTTGTAGAGCTCCTATATTATGGAATGCTCTGCCTTCATTTGTCAAGGAAGCTGGGACCGTTACAGTTTTCAAGTCGAGACGAAAAACGCACTTTATAAAATGCCTTTCTTATCTTAGTGGGTTTTAATGTGACTTTAAAATTGCTTTTGTATTATGTCTATACAGTTATTTAAATGGTCTGACTGGCAGCTGTGTGTCATGACATGCTATACAAATGTATTGTGGTATGTTCTTTTTTTCTGCTATGTACTGTACAGTGCTTTGCGATACTTTAGTATAAAAAGCGCTATATAAATACAATATATATATATATAAAATCTTCAAAGTATAGTCAACCACATCTTACTTTTTTACATGTCCAAACATGTTTTGTTACACGCATTCCCAAATGCTTAATGTAGTTATAAACAAATCCTAAGTGCTTTTCACCAATCATTTATATTTGCAGTTTTTCTAATTCAGTACATGCTGTCTGTGTGTCTAATGCTCAGTATGCTGATAGAGTTTTCAGTGAATGTGCTTGCTGAATAATAAAGCATTTTAAAAACCATTGACATTTTTGGATTCAATAATTTCTTTTCTTTTCTGTGAGGGTCATTTACAATTTCTTTCCACAATTAATCATTCTTTTTTCTTTAATCTTTTTCATATGATTCATAAGTCATTAAAATTCTGAATGACTTTGGTTGACACTAGGGCTTTGTGTGAACTGTGTCTGTGAAACTATATGCCCTTTGATGTCAGTAATGCTAACTCAGTGGCTATCTGACAAAAAAAAAGCATTTAGGATAAGTCCTCCTGAGTATTTTCTTTTGTGTCTCACTAAGATGGTATTTATTTTTTTAGTAGGTTTGGATACCTGAAGTACTCAAGTGCTCAGTGTTACACAGTAGCCTTTAGCAACTGTAACTACAGAAACTGTCAACCAGCAGGGGGAAAAAAACAGGACCAAGCTTTACATTGATACTGCAGTCATAGTTAACATACTACAGCAGATTCTGGTGGATTTTGCTGTGGGTAAGTCAACTAAAGCAGTTAATGAAAATAATGAAAGGATATTTAGTATATTTACTGCTTGCTGTGTTGTTACAGTTGCTCGTTGTACACACAAGAAACACTAGTAAGACACTGGCTTGTTTAAAACAAAAATAGGTAACACACTATGATAGTAACACTGTTCTCTCTGAAAATAAATGATATAACACTGTTTTATTTGGGTTTACAACAAACTTCAAAGTGCCATGCCAGTGGTTGTAATTGTATGATCATTTAGGAGGATCCACTGTACTGTATGCTAATACTTTGAATGTGAAATGCTTTCCATTATATTTCCATTATGTATTATAGTATATACTATATTATATGAGCAATACTTTTGAATTAAAATTAAATGAGCTCAGAGACCAGCCATAAGCAAATGTGTTGTAGATTGAGCTACACAAAGAGCTCAGCTGGTTATTAAAACGATTTAAAATGTTTTTATCTGGTGATGAATATACAGTATATACCAGTAAAGAATACACATATAAACATATTAAAATGTTTTAAGATTACAGGACATCTGTGCTATGCCTAAAAAAGTACAAAATACTTTTGATAATGCACTGATGCACTTTCCACTTTCTCTGGTTTAGTTATCCTTTTTCTCTTTTTTTATACTGATAGCTTCTCTGGCCTGTGCTTTATTTATTTTAGGGCCCTTTGATTACCATTTCTAAAACAAGACTTGCAATACAGAACATCAGGAAGTGTATTTTGGTCTCACTAAGTCGATTGATTCTTCAATTTGTCCGAATAAAATGACATATTGTACTTTTGGTAATTAGTCCAATCAATACAAAATGGCTCTTAGCTACCCCCTTCAAAGGTTAAACGCTTCGTTTTCAAAAACCTAGAAAAACAGTACAAGGATAGTTTGATGATCACAGTCCCAAAAGTCAATGTAAAAATACACATTGAGCACAGACTACAGCTGTTATTACCAACATGAACTTACTGGATCATCCTATATATTTTCTGCTCTCCCTCAAATCCTTATTGCTGTAGGAGAAATATGCCAGTGTGTTTTCATGATCAGTTTAATCTTTACTGTTACTGATTAGCTAGACATCTATGTTACAGTATTTGCTCTTCATGTTAGTTTTAATCCTTTCTAGGCATGAAGTACCCTTGTCGTTTTCTAATACTGCTGTTTTCAGGATGATCTCACAAATGTGCACTCATATATCTTCTTTCTTTAAATCTGTTATTCATGATTTTCATTTCTCTTTCAAAATCTATTAGCCTTGAACACATTATTTTTAGTGTAAACCTGGCTTATGCAAGAGGCATTTTTCAGTGGTAATGACTAAAGCTTGCACCCTCAGCTGTGTTATTAACTGTGGGCTACTAAATAATATGTCTTTATCCAGGCATATTGAAGAATTTCTCTGTGTCAAACTCAAGGATGTTTCTTCTAAGTGAAAGCCCCCTTTACAATAATGCTGAACAAGTCTTTACGGTTAACAGGAAAATAGTAATTTGATTGTAAGAGGAATCTTTTTCTTATATGTAGTTGCAACATTCATCATTGACAAGCTCTGGTGAATACTTATTGTGGACCTTTTGTTATCTGGCTTCATTGTATTTGGCACGTCACTGATGTTATATGGACTCATATGCCCAACTGTACAAGTTTTTACCCCTGTGGTGTAAAGGACATTATAAAAAAGCAAGATTTTAGCTCTATTTAATGCACATTGAAACGTGTCTTTCTGTTTTGTACAATTTAATACAACTAAATAACCTGTATTCTTCTATTTTCTTCAAAGGAAGACAAATCAAGATAGTTTAATTTGTTCTAAACTCAACAATGTCCCTTTTTAAAAATGTCAACTGACTGAAATGAACAGTAAGTGAGTTAATTACAATAATAATCCAGGTTTTATGAGGAGATCAGGTTTAAATGCATAATTTATCTGAGTGTGAGAGCCATTGCTCGCAAAATACATTTGCATGTATTCTCCCATAAACTTTGTGTATACATGTGAAATACAACATCAGATTAATATTGTCCATATTCAATGAGGTTGTAAATGCTACAAAATGTTGTTTCTTATAGCATCCCAGTAATCAGTGAAATTGCAATAACGTTATACATTTCTAATAAGAATTCAATTTGTCTTATACATTCCAAAACATTCAGGGGACCATGTAAGCAGTAATAGATCTTGTCACTTAAAATTGGTTGTCAAGATAATGCTAAAATTATTCTGAGATAACTGATCTGAGATAACTGATCTTGTGAACTGGACATATTCAATTTAAAATGTCAACATCCTGATAATTGTATTGTGTGACATAATGTAAGCAATTTAAAATGCTGAGATAATTAATCAATTTGTTTCATGTCTTCAATGACCCACTGTAATTTGTTTTTGTTAGCCACACACTTTGCTTTATGTTGCTGTTGGTCAGCACCTTAAATCCTTTTTATATGCATTCTAATAAATGTATCACTTAGAATTTGTTGAAATGCATTTTGCAATGACGTGGGGTATTATATATATATATATAAATATATGTAAAACAAATGTAGGTCCAGGTAATTTGATGTAGATGAACCACCTTTCATGTTTCAGTTTTTCTTCTAATCTTTTCAGCATGGGTTGCTAACCAAGGCCCATCCCTTTTTAGAGCATCACTTCCCTCAGGGTGTCATTTAATTGCTTCTCTGAATGACCCCAATGTTTTATACTCAACCTCAAGAACCTTGCATAAAAAAGTGTTTCAGTTTAATTTTCTCTGACTAAAGAAGAGTTGAAACATCTGTTCTAAATGTGTTTTTGTTTAACATTAGTTTATGTCTCCTAAATTATTTTCAGTGATTAGTTTGAAGGAGCTCGTGTTGGCATTGTCTCCACCATTAAGGATTTAGTATACATTTAAGTAACCTTTAACTCTTCCTAGAATGTATATTTTCAGTGTTGTAACATGCTGATTCTGTTGCTCATACATAATCATTGTAGATTAGGCTGTACAATGAACATGGCATCACCATGGTTTCTTTCGGTTCTAGGGAGTTTCATTCATTTCAACAATGACGGTATTACAGTTAAATATATGCAGTTATACTCAATGTACTACAAAAGTTGGAAATATAATTAACACTTTTGTATATCAAATCAACAGTGAAACAGAGGCACAGACAGACTGTGTGCTCTTATTGTGCATACCATAGATATAATAGCAATATATTTTCTGTATAAATTCACAATATAAATGCAGAGTGATGGATTGAAAACAGAAATAATAACTCCTGCTGCCTGCAGCTTTGGTAGTCTGTGTGTCTGACAATGACTGTAGCAGGGTAGCGTTGCAGTCAAGGCTGGTTAGCGGCAGGAAAGCAAATCCGTTGACAGAATCTGCAGTTTTAAGCACTTTGCGCACTTTTATTGACAATCACAAACAATAACAATGAAACCGTAATTTACAAACTGACTTGATCAGAAGGGTTAAAAAGTGAGCTCTTTGCAAAATGTTATTAAATGTTTCTTTGTCCTTGAAAACAATGTCTCCTTCTTGCTGCAGACAAGACTCCCACATCACCTTGTCTTTTATATAGCCTACTGTCTGACTGTGGCAAGGGCCAAATTTAGGGGCTTGAGGGGCTGCTGGCATGTGCAAATAAGACCTGCTATAGACGCCAACATTTCTCTTGATTTGAATAGATTACAATTGTCACACACTAAATTAACCTATGTTTGACAGGTGCACCTGTACCCATGACATCCAGATGTGAGAGCAGGTGTTGCAGAGAAGTTGAACCTGTGTTGCAGAAGGTGGACCAGCAACCAAAGCACCAATACGATTGTATCACCCAGCACCTGGATTTTGTCTCCGGATGCCTGGACATCTGTGTTTTGGAAATTGCCTACTACCACTACAGACAGGAAATAGAAATCTATATATACCATTGCACAAGTAGGTTAACATTTGTAAGGACCACTTTATTATTATTTTTGTTTATTTAGCAGACGCCTTTATCCAAGGCGACTTACAGAGACTAGGGTGTGTGAACTATGCATCAACTGCAGTCACTTACAATTACGTCTCACCCGAAAGATGGAGCACAAGGAGGTTAAGTGACTTGCTCAGGGTCACACAATGAGTCAGTGGCTGAGGTGGGATTTGAACCGGGGACCTACTGGTTACAAGCCCTTTCCTTTAACCACTGGACCACACAGCCATTAAATAAATGTTATGTGCCCACAATGAGATCTTCAGCAATAAACCAGTAAAGTAAAATGTTATGCTTCACAGCCACCATTTCAGTATTTCACCCCACAGTAACTCTAAATAGACACAGATTTTGATAATATGATTACCCTTAATATTTATGGTGCATTATTTTATTTATTTCTTTCAGTAAATACAGATATACTGCATATAGACAGTTTGTCCGGTGGTGTTGGGGATATTTGGGAAAGGATATCCGGGTACCTTTGCCTGCATGTGTTGTGGCACGAGTGAGGGAGACATATCCTACACAGGGGATTTACACTGGCTTTCACCTTCCACAGCTAATCTGATTTTCTGAAATCAATATTTGAATGCTTTATAAAAAATGGTTGGCCAATCGACCCTCTTGTTTTACATGTGATACAATAAAGAGAACAAATTGATTGAATGTGTATTGTTTTATTTCACACTATGGATAGTCATTATTTAGTTGTAGTCATTATTATGATGTAGCTTTGTATTTTATTAGTAGTAGTAGTCTACTTTGTTTTGTAGAAGAACGTTTTTGTGTGTGTGGTACAGTATATCTTTTCATTCCTGATTAACCCTTGAACTGGCACTCATACAAACAGACAATAAAAAACCATGACATGCTTGACTATGACTGAAGCATATGCATGTAATCACCTAATTAGTGAGACACTTGATTGGACACTGGATATGGAGTGATGTCAGCTGTTGAATTGTAAGCTTGAATAAAAGCAATAAAGAAAATCACAGAAAACTACCAATATGCCACGTCTGTCAAGACAGCAGCACCTTCGTGCAATCGGCATGTTGGAGGCTGGACTAGGGCAGCGTACTGAGGCTCGTCGTCTTGGGTGCTCACGCCAGCAATTTCAAACCTGGCAAGACGGTATAACCAGACACACACTGTCAATGACAGGCCACGAACTGGGAGACCAAGAGTCACAACACCTGCCCAAGATCGACAGATCATTTTGCAGCATCTTCGTGATGTCAGTTGTTAATCAGCACAATAAAAAGTCACTGCACCTGCTCTAAAACAGAGTTTTCATTTTTCGATCACATCTAGTGAATTTTATCCAAATATAGTGATACGTTTCTTTTGATGCTCAGTATATGTATATGTATATATACACATACACACGCATACATACATACATACTGTACATACATATATATATTTTTTCTTTTTTTTTTTTTAACCAGACCTTTTTTTTTTAAATAATGTTATTCGCTATTTCAAGTTCATTTTATTTAAATCAACTCCTCGTTTTATATATATATATATATATATATATATATATATATATATATATATATATATATATAAATGAGGACTAGTGAGGAACCTAAAAGTACAGAACAAATAGTGAGATTTAATTTATGTAAATCGTTTTTTTTAATTTGTAATCATGTTTTTATTTTAGTTATGGCATTGTACTTTTTTGTATAGTAAGTTAAATAAAAAAAAAATCGTATTTAATTATTTATTTGTTTATTATGAAAAAAGACAATCATGTATGAAGAGCAATAAAAACAAACCTATTTTACAAACATTACAAGATATTAATATATATCCCTATTCGTTTTAGCATTGGTTTCTTGCATCAACAGCATTCTGGACCAGTTGCACTATTCTGATTATTTTATTAAGGTTATTATTGCTTAGAATTAAACAAATGATAAATATCTAGGTTGCTAATGTGTTGTTTTATTCCAAAACGTGGTACTGACTAGTTTTAATTGGAATGGAAGACCGGCGAGCACTGTGACTCTCTGCTCACTGCTTGAACTACACAGTATTTTCGGAAGCTCTTCTTCAATTAAATGATAGACAAACCCCACCTCAATACAAAACAATTTTGGGATTTTTTAGTTAACCCCAATCAGAGTGGTCCCAAGAAATTAAATTTATACTTACTCTAGCAACCTCCACGTTCTTAACTGATTTACTTCTTGTTGACAACTGAAGCTGAAGACAAACGCTGTGGCGTGTTATATTCTTCGTCCCAGGTAGCTTAGGTAGTCTTTTTCTCTCCTTTTTTTTGTTCTGCTCTTCCGTGTGTACTGGCTATATAGTCAGTACAGCCCCACTTTTCAAATCTCTTCTACGACAGACCCATCGCAATTTTCATTTCATTAACAAAGCTGTTGGACGTGAAATGATCACGGAATTGGACATCTCGTGAAAAGCTTTCCTTTTAATTTGGACAAACTTGACCCAAAGTCGCCTTTTAGCAGGATCATTTGGAAATAAGTGGACACTATGTCCACTGTAAGTGGAATTACCACAAAACATTACAGCACACCGTTTAACCACTAAAATAGACCTATTATTTTTACTGTTTTAGTAACAATATAATAGTATTATAAATAAATATGAGTGAGATGCAGGCATTCTCTATTGTGAAAGCCTGCTTAATTGTTGCAGAAGCCAGGACAAAGGTTACGCTCTGTACCAATCCTTCTTTTTTGCTGAAAACTATTTCGGCATTTCATGTCAACCCGTCTATGGAGTTGGAGGCCTTCCATCTACCTCCTTTCCAGTCTGACAGAGAGCGGCAGCTCCATACGCTCTATCCTGTGCGGGCACTAGCATATTATGTTGGAGGCAGTCTGAAAAAAATTTGGTCTGCTATGGAGCAAAGTTCCATGGTAAAGCCCTGTCTAAACAGAGGCTGTCCAAATGGATAGCAGATACAATTGGGACTGCCTAGGAGTGAGCCAACTTGCCCCCTACAGAAAAGCTCACTGCCCATTCCACCAGCGGCATGGCGACCTTGTGGGCTTTATTCCAGGGTGCATCTGTTAAGGATATTTGCAATGCAGCGGTGTGGGCTACTCCTCGTACCTTTACTAGGTTCTACAGACTAAATGTCATGGATCCTCAAAACCCTGGCTTTGGAACTAGTGTTAAGGGCAGCTTCCGATCATAACCCTAGTATCATAACCCTGGTTCCCTGAAATAGAAATGAAACCATTAACTTTCAAGGTCGCTGCGTCCATGATTGCAGCAGGCTTGAAGGAAAAATGATGCTAAGATCTGTGTGTGCCGTCCTTTTATACCCTCGAGGAGGCCATGACTGTGTCACAGAGACCCGGCTGAGCAGCTTTGATACGTTCATTCGGGTTTCGGGATATCTTTAGGAGGTAAATATCCATTCGGTAATGGACACATTTCTCTTTCAAGGAACCAGGGTTATGATAAACGATTTCTCTTTTCCTTTTAGAATATGACTGCTATTATATCATTTGGTCACTGTGGCAAAGTGGCAATGACGTGCAGGTGAGTGCAGTGCAGAGTAATCACACAGACAACGTTGGTACAGGTGCAAGGGTGTTTATTTAATTCAATAAATGTCCAGAGCCTTAAGGCAAACCTGCAAATAATAATACTGTTGGAAGTGATACAGCGGCGTGTATCACTTCTGATTTGTAATCCCCGGGTTTGACCCGTAACCCCAAAGTCCCGTTCAGTCACCGACACAAAACACAAAACACAGACACAGTTTGACGGTGCGTGATTCTAGTGCTCGTGGTGCAAACAAAGACGGTGCTGGTAGTGAAAAGAGTGAATGGTGAAGTCCGGGTTTGTCGCTGGCCTGCGGCTGCAGCTCCGGATCGTGCTCAGTATCCGTCAGTGGCTAGACAACACACAAGACACACAGGTTTAGACACAGACACGAAAACACTCACAGTTTCTCCACAAATACGGGCTCCTTCTTGGTTAGTTCGCTTAACCATATACAAAGGAACAGATCACTCAAGCCATGCCCCCTATTTATACCCTCGCCCATGACGCCGAGGTTAACGAGCACATCCGCTCCTCCAGTCCTCGGATGCCACGCCGCTTACCGTCTGGGTCACTGAGCTCGGGTGCCATAGCTCTGCCCCTTTCTGAACTGACCGACTTCCATCTACCCTACGGAATAAATTGTCGTGCCATTTCATTAAGGGTACTCTGTTCCTCGTGCACCGTGCCCTCACAGGTCGAGAGGGAGATCTAACACTAAGACTCATTCGATCTCTGTCACATATCCCACCGCTCAGAGTGGAGCCGAAGGAACACTCGGCTAAACCTACCTTTTCCATTACTCCCCCCCTCCCGGGAAAAATAATCTGCATTTTGGTGGTCTTTCCCCGCACGGTGTACCATATGGTACATGAAGGGCTGCAATGCCAGATACCACCGAGTTATCCGGGCATTGCTGTCCTTCATTGTGCTTAACCACTTGAGTGGGGCGTGGTCAGTGACAAGATCAAATGAGTGTCCCAGCAGGTAGTATCTTAAAGAGTGAGTAGCCCATTTAATGGCCAAACACTCTTTTTCGACGACGGAGTAGTTGCGCTCCCGAGGGAGCATTTTTTTACTTATGTACAGAACAGGGTGTTCTACTCCGCCTACCATTTGAGACAGGACTGCACCGTGCCCTCACAGGTCGAGAGGGAGATCTAACACTAAGACTCATTAGATCTCTGTCACAGTCACCCAGTTGCACTGTGTACCAAAAGATCTTAATAGAAGTAGATCAAATAAATATTCGAGGGAGAAGTGTCTTATATGAAAGATTATTCTTGGGTTTAAAACACATTTATTGTCATTTCTTTTTACAAATACCAGCAACTGTTGAGAGTCTCCAATCCATGTTTTTAAATAGTGTTCCCTCTAACAAAACAACTAGACAGTGACAGTTGAATACATTAAAAAATGCATTATAGCTCACAATTTAATTGGCTGAAACAGCATAAGGGTGAAAATATGATAACTTGAGCCTGAGGTGTCAAAAAATCCAATGCATTCTACCATGGGATTCTGTATCACTGGAAAAGTAGAAGTCTGTAGATTTTAAATTTATAAATGTAAAAAAATTCCCACCTCCCTAAACGAAAATACCTAAAAAGCGTATTATTATCCATGCCTGAGCGTTATGGATAGCATACTCTTTACACACTGTTTTTCGTCAAACAGTCCACACTTGCAGAACTTTGTTCCAACAAAATTAATCCACCCCCTAAGTGAGTCATATTTTCACAAAGTGCCTTTTAGCAATAGCACTGCACACTTAAAGTTTCTGTAAAAATACAACCAATTATTATTTTTGGTTTATTTTCATTATTCTCTTAATACTGCATAAAAACATATTTGGTCACAGTATATTTCAACTAGCATTAATTAACATAACAAGTGTTTCCTGTCTGCAACATTGCGGACAGGCCACAGTTTAGTCTGCACTGGATTTGTATTCTGTGCTGTTTTAACTACTTGTTATCCTGGACTCACATGAAAACTGAGGTTAAGGGTGCAAGTCAATCAAAGTAACCCCCCCCCTTAACGTAGTACTGAATCTTCCCGCTCTTAGCCTCTCTCATACTTCCCAGGACTAACTACCCCAAAGTCAATCAACCTTAAAAATAGCGGGGAGTTGCATCAAAGTTCAATGAAGTACAAAATACACAGATTGGTTGTGGTTTGGGAGTGGAGAACAACAGTCAATTGTGGTGCTTGTTTTTCTCCAAACCACTTCCCCCCACCCCCATCCCTACTGAATAAACTGAGATTGGTGTGCGTTTCATTTACAGTATTAAAACTAGGGTACAGTACATTTTACCATTCCAAAACGTTTGTTAAAAAACACAACAAGGTGTTTATTATTATTATTATTATTATTTATTTCTTAGCAGACGCCCTTATCCAGGGCGACTTACAATCGCAAGCAAATACAAATACATTCAAGTGTTACAATATAAGTCATACAATAAGAACAAGAAATACAATAATTCTCAAGTGTGACAAACCACAATTCAATAATACAGCAGATAATAGTGAAAGTTACATCAGGATATGATTAAGTAGTGATAGTTACATCAGGATATGATTAAGTACAAAATACTACAGATTAAACACTTGGGAGATTACAATATTCTGAGGTACAGGATTAAATGCAGTAAAATAGGGGGCAGATAAGAGCAAAATAAAGCATATTTAAATGAAGGGTGATAGTGTCCCAGGATACAACAGAGGAGTTCTACAGGTGCTGTTTGAAGAGGTGAGTCTTAAGGAGGCGCCGGAATGTGGTCAGGGACTGGGCAGTCCTGACATCTGTAGGAAGGTCGTTCCACCACTGCGGAGCAAGGGTGGAGAAGGAGCGGGCTCGGGAGGCAGGGGAGCGTAGCGGAGGTAGAGCCAGTCTTCTAGTGCAGGCGGAGCGGAGAGGTCGAGTGGGGGTGTAGGGAGAGATGAGGGTCTGGAGGTAGCTGGGTGCAGTCTGATCAAGGCATCTGTAGGCTAGTACAAGAGTCTTGAACTGGATGCGAGCGGTGATCGGGAGCCAGTGGAGCGAGCGGAGTAGTGGAGTAGCGTGGGCGAAGCGAGGTAGAGAGAACACCAGGCGAGCAGCAGAGTTCTGGATGAGCTGGAGCGGACGGGTGGCGGACGCAGGGAGGCCAGCCAGGAGGGAGTTGCAGTAGTCTAGGCGGGAGAGTACCAGGGCCTGGACCAGGAGCTGGGTAGCATAGTTGGTGAGGAAGGGTCGGATTCTTCGGATGTTGCTCAGGAAGAATCTGCAAGTGCGTGCCAGAGTGGAGATGTGCTGGGAATAAGAGAGGCAGGGGTCCAGGGTGACTCCAAGGTTTTTAGCTGAGGAAGAGGGAGAGAGTGTGGTAGATTCCAGAGGAACAGAGATAGAGAGATCAGAGGAGGGGGAGGAGGAGGGAAAGAAAAGGAGGTCAGATTTAGAGAGGTTGAGTTTGAGGTGATGCGAGTGCATCCAGGAGGAAATAGCAGACAGACAGGTAGAGATACGGGAGGAGATGGTGGAGTCAGAGGTGGGGAAGGAGAGGAAAATCTGAGCATCATCAGCATAGAAATGGTATGAGAAACCATAGGATGCGATGAGGGGGCCCAGGGAGCGGGTGTAGAGAGAGAACAGGAGAGGACCCAAGACTGACCCTTGGGGGACTCCAGTCAAGAGAGGGTGAGGTGTGGAGGTTGCTCCACGCCAGGTTACCTGGTAAGTGCGGTTGGAGAGGTAGGAGGAGAACCAGGCCAGAGCAGTGCCAGAGATCCCCAGGTCAGCAAGAGATGATAGTAGAATAGAGTGATCAACAGTGTCAAAGGCAGCAGAGAGGTCGAGGAGAATTAGGACAGAGGAGAGAGAGGCAGCTCGGGCACACTTAAGTGAGTTGGTGACAGAGAGAAGGGCGGTTTCAGTGGAGTGAGCAGAGCGGAAGCCAGATTGGAGAGGGTCAAGCAGAGAGTGGTTGGACAGGAAAGCAGAGAGCTGGCGGTGTACAGTCCGCTCGAGGGTTTTGGAGAGGAAGGGTAGGAGGGAGACAGGACGGTAGCTCTGGAGGGAGGTGGGGTCGAGGGTAGGTTTTTTGAGGAGGGGAGTGATAGAGGCTTTTTTGAAGGCAGAGGGGAAGATGCCAGAAAGTAGAGAGGTGTTGAGGAGGGAGGAGATGAAGGGGAGTAGAGCAGGAGCAGCAGCTTGAAAGAGGTGAGTGGGGAGGGGGTCCAAGGCACACGTGGTGGGTTTGTGACCCTGGAGCAGGGAGGAGAGGTCAGAGTCTGAGAGGGGCAAGAAGGTGGAGAGGGAGGGCGAGTTAGTAGGGGATGTAGTGGGTGTAGGGGTTGGAGCAGGAGGGGGTGCGGGGGAGGGAGAGGTGTTAAAGAGTTTGCGGATATCTGAGATTTTAGAAGAGAAGAAGGAGGCAAAGTCGTCAGGGGAGATAGAGGAGGGAGGAGGAGGGGGGGAGGGTTTAGGAGGGAGGAGAAGGTAGAGAATAGTTTACGTGGGTTGTTAGTGGAGGCTTGGATTACAGATTGGAAATAAGCACATTTAGCAGAGGAGAGAGTAGAGGAGAAGGAGGAGAGAAGAGTGCGGTAAAGGTCTAGGGCAGCAGGGAGTTTGGTTCTCTTCCATTTCTTTTCAGCAGATCGCAGTGTGATTCTTGCCGAGCGGAGCACAGAGGAGAGCCAGGGATGGGGAGGGGAGGGGCGAGCGAGTCGGGAGGTGAGGGGACAGAGGGAGTCGAGGGAGGAGGTGAGTGAGGAGAAGAGGGTGGAGGTAGCAGAGTCTACGGAGAGTTGTGAAAAGGAGTCGATAGGAGGGAGGTGAGAGAGAGCAGTGGAGGCAAGGACAGAGGGGGAGAGAGAGCGGAGGTTACGGCGAGAGGTGACAGTGGGGGTAGGAGGAGCAGGGAGAGGGGGGAGAGACAGAGAAAAAGAGATGAAATAGTGATCAGAGAGGTCCAGGGGGGTGACAGAGAGGTTGGAGGGGCAGCAGGCCCTGGAGAAGGTGAGGTCCAGTTGACGGCCAGCTTTGTGGGTAGGAGGGGACGGAGAGAGACAGAAGTCGAAGGAGTGAAGGAGAGGGAGGAATCCAGCAGAGTGGCTGGGGTTGGAGAGATGGATGTTGAAGTCACCCAACAGGACAGTCGGGGTAGACAGAGAGGGGAGGGAGGAGAGTAGATAGTCGAGTTCATCCAGAAAGTGAGTGAGAGGCCCAGGGGGGCGGTACAAAACAATGAGCAGGAGTTGACAGGGAGAGGTTAGTTGGACTGCATGAAATTCAAAGGTAGTGACAGAGAGGGAGGTGAGATCAGAGGGGACAGAAAAGAGTAAGGAGGGAGAGAGGAGAAGACCCGTCCCACCTCCCCGTCCGGTGAGACGCGGGGTATGGGACAGGACGTAGAGAGAGGACAGGGCAGCAGGAGTAACAGTGTTATCAGGGGACAGCCAGGTTTCAGTGAGAGCAAGGAAATCGAGCGAGAGGTGGGAGGCAAAGGCAGAGATGAAATCAGCTTTGTTAGCAGAAGAGTGACAGTTCCAGAGTGCACCAGAGAGTGTGCGGGAGGGGGGGATAGGCAGAGAAATGAGGTTAGAGGGGTTGGAGGAGCAACAGCGGAGGGAGGGCAGAGGACGAGGACGGGAGGACAGAACAGGGATGTGAGAGACAGTCATAGCAGGACAAGCAAGACAAAAGGCACAGTAGGAGCAGTGGGGTGGAGGATACAGACCTGACTAGTAGATGGCTTCTTCCAGAGCGCTGGGAGGTTCGGATCTAGTCGAACAGCGTCTCAGCGCAGGCCTCCCCTCGCTGGACTCCCACAGCTAGACTCCCGGCTCTTTTGTTGAGGCTCTTCTGTTGGCTGGCGCTTCGTGCTGGCGCTAAAATAAGCTGCTTGAATAAATGTTGTTACCCCTGCTTGGCAAAAGAACCAACTAAACTGTGTGGAAACCAATCAAATAGCAAAATCAACTGCTAATCAATTTAGCCACTCACCTGGTACTAATCACACACAAACTCAGCCAATTCAAACACCACCTTACAATGTCACCAAATGTAGTAGTTACAATTACAAAAAGCAGGAACTTATCTATCTGCCTCTCTCCCTGGCACGGTGACTGTTATAATTTTACCTTTGCCAATGTTGGGCCACAGTCATACTGGGATTAAGCACTGTTTTTTCTTCTTACAGTACATACATTGCATTTCACTTTTTTCTTTTTTTTATTATTGTTTTTAGTGTTGCTTTGTTAAAGCTGTTGTAATTTTAAAGTTGCTCTAACAGGCCACAGTACACATATGTTACACACAGAAAATCTGCTTTGCTATTTAGTTTTTGATTGTAACATGTGCATGTAGCTGTGTTACACTTCAGACCGAATTCAGAGGAATTTGTATGTAAACCTACATGTTTAAAAAAACTGATTTTGTGAGTACTGGTCACAACACACTAAAAAAAAAAATCCCGTATTAAAAACTGTTAGAGGTACCATAACACTAGTGTCACTAAAGTCTTCCATTTTCCTGCCACCTAGTTTACTTATATGAGGTAATCGTTCAATTGCTTGTGAATGACCTGTCCGCAACAGATATTTATTGTGTTTTCACCCATAACCAATTATTGATTGCTGTATTCAAGGAAAATAAGTCAATTAAAAAATAAATAAAAATGAAGAGGGAACACTGAGTGTAAGATAGACATATTGGTAAATATAGTTTTTTTTTGGAATGTAATTAAAATGTTCAATAAAATACAACCACTCAATCATAATGTTAGATCACAATTTAAAAAACATTATCTGATCATCAAGATCATCAACGGTCAAAGCAGCAATTCATTATCTTTGGTGATTCAAAGTACCAGTATTTCAGGCTGATGCAAATTAGTTTCCTGGATAATTTTTACTCTATTCTTTTTAACTTGGTATCATTTTTGGGACAGGAAAGTGACATCTTAAAAATGGTTCTGCCCTTTGACTGTCTTATATCCACTAAATTGCTGTTTCTGTGGTGAACAACTAGACATCACTGTGTCAGCCAAGGAAGTTCCAATGTTGCAATGCCTGTGTCTGGAACATTTACATGAAATGAATATTTGTGGGGAACCTTAGCCTTTGGGAAAACCTTAGCTTTTTACCTAAATATAAAGCAGAATATATATCTAGATCTATATCTATCTATCTATCTATCTATCTATCTATCTATCTATCTATTTATATATATATATATATATATATATATATATATATATACACACAGCTAATGGGTAAATCTAAGATGAGGGAAGTCTAAACTTTTTTTTTTTTTCAAATACCAGGAAAGGATACTCATTCAAATATTATTTCTTCTCTACCACTGACCAGCAGGACTAAACAAAATGACATGGGTACTGTACTGATTTCTTAATCAATTTCTGTGGAACATGGCACAACTGTGTCATTATCTTTGGTTACCAGAACTGGGATAAATATAGTTATAAATATGGTTTGTGAAAAGTAACTATTATTTGAAAATAATTAAATACATATCGCAGAAAGTAACTTATTTGAAAATAATTAAATACAAATTGTAAATAATTTAAAAGAATTAAATACAGATTGCAGAAAGTAACTATTATTTGAAAATAATTAAATACAGATTGCAGAAAGTAACTATTTGAAAATATTTAAATATGGTTTGTGGAAAGCAATTATTATTTGAAAATATTTAAACATCAGTAAAGTAGTTGAAATACATTTAAATAATTTAAACTCTTCATAAATATGTAACTGTAACATACAGCAGCCTAATTATTATCCTGCTTTCTAAGCAAGTTAAGCCTTGTCCTTGTTAACCACTCAATTATCTTTTGGAAACTGTTTTATTTCAATTAGATTTAATTTGATCAATTAATTGAAATATTCGAATATTTTATTTCAGTGGGTAAATATTTGAAAACAATTAAATATCTTTAACCACTGGTTTAATGGCCTGTTTTGAAGTTATTGAATTGAACATGTTTAGCCTTTTCTTTGTTAGAAATCCTCCTCAACCACTATGTGGTAATTGCAAGACTTAATTATGCATTTAGGGTTTTAGTTTTTGATACTTCATTAACTATTTGGGAATAGTTGGATATATTTTTTTTTCAAATAACTTACATATATTTAAATATTTTCAAACAATATTTGACTGTGCAATTAATATTTCAATATTTAAAAACAAAATTGATTTATTCGAGCATATATATATTTAAATATTTACATTATTTGAAATAGTTGGTGTTTACAAATAAAATCTCAAATACAACTATTTGTCCCAGGTCTGTTGGTTACTATAGCAACACTTCTGGGTTATGAATAGCCACATGTATGGTACATTGCTGTATGGAAAGGTCAATACTATTCAATTTACTGACATTTTGGAAGAGGCAGTTACGGACATAGGCAAACTGTTGGAAAACTGTCTGGTACCCTGAATTGTGCTATTATTATTATTATTATTTATTTCTTAGCAGACGCCCTTATCCAGGGCGACTTACAATCGTAAGCAAATACATTTCAAGTGTTACAATACAAGTAATACATGCTAATGGAACAACAGAGTGTTGTAATGTGCTGAAATATCACAACTGCTGTGGGCATTATGAGACACAAGGTAATGTTGTGATTTTTTCAGTGGGTGCAACATGTGACTGACCAATTGGAGAACAGCAACTCTGCCATCGATTTTATAATTATCTTTTAACATTATTGGATAGTGCGGCATGTAACTTTTATTGTCAAATACACAGTACTATACCGCCTTTTCTAAGACTGATAGCAAAAGACTACAGGATTGACTACCACTTCCATTTATACAGAGATATCATAGCAAAACACAGGCCAAGTGTATTCATTCAAACCATAACAAAATTGTTAAATGCTTTAATTAATATTTATTCCCAATCGTTATTGTTTTATTACATAGTCAGGCTATTTTTAAAACTTGGTAAGTGCTTTGAGTAAATGTACTTTTTTATGACCAAGTATCTGCTTTTTTGTGTTAACATCAATTGATGCTTTTATTTTCTCTGTTAAGCTGTTGTTTAAGTGCTGTAGTTATGCACAAAAAATAGATTTTCTTTAATTAATGATACTTAATGTTTTTTAATTTAAAACTGTACGGTCTAATCAACTCTACCAACGATAGAAACGTACCTTGTTCTCAAACTAGAGACACACTTGGAGGAAAAACAGCTTGATTCTGTAGTTGCAGTGCCTGCTGTATTATTTCACTGTATATTTTAACTGTAATATTTCACTGTACTTGAAACATTAGCGTAAATGCTATTTTTCTTTTATTTAATTAACGAGCATGTTTACTGATTAACTTGGCATTTGATTTAACTCTGTAACCTGTGTCAGTTGATGCTGTAGCTTTTGATCCCGGACAGGTCTTCTGTATACTTTTGTTTCTCTTTTGGTAGGCCTATTCTGTTTCATGCACAGTGATTTTTTGTTTCGTTTATAGGGGAATTTTCAAGTTAAGTGATACAGGTTAAGTTAAAAAAAAAAAAAAAAAGATCAAGGTTTTACGTACTTACTGTAGTTCGTTCAGACGATTTAAACTATGTTTTTGAACAAAGTATACCATCACAAATCACAATAGGTAGTTAACCTTCATGGACAAAAAATAATTCACCTTTTCAAAATTGATGAGTAGGACTAATCCTTGAAGATAATTGAATTTGTATAAATGTCAGTCAGAAGCATAGTGAAATATAGTATCTCCTCACAATAACTTATTCACTCAGACCTAGGTAGTTCAAGAGAGACAAGTGCAATACCAATAAACGGGTTAGTGTTAGGCAATTTCGTGTGATTAATTTGTATTTAGTTTCACATACAGTGCCCCAGTTCACAGCAGCAATGTACTTGAAAGGCAACTTGAGTTCAATGCTTTCCTGTTATATGCCTAGCACAGGATTTCCTTTTGTAAATATGCTACAATGTCTGCAGGTGTGTAAAATACTTTATTTGACCAATAAAAGAAACAAACCAGTTTCACTGTAGGGTTCTATAGAATTGGGCCATGTTATGTTGGTAAGAGTTTTTCAATCAAGGTCTTGATTTTTTACATTTATTTATTGAAATGGAACATTTATTTACACATCCACTGTAGGTCACAGATAGATGACTAAAGTGTCAGTCAATCTCTAAGTGCCAACGTTTACACTCCTTGCATTTTTTGTTAATTACTTTCCTTCCATATTGATTTCTAGTTATTACATTAGATTTAGATCTAGTGTAGAATTAATAGGTGTGTTAATTTTGCTGCTCTGCATATTATTAATTGTAATGGGACAAACTTGATAAGCATGGGGTTATAGGAATTAACCAAAAAGGGGCTTTTATAAACAGTAGAACAGACTTTTCTTAACATAAATAGTACAATTATGTTTGTACTTTATGATAACTATAAAAGCAATTATAAAATGTATTCCATTCAGCTCTATACCACAAGTCAATAGTCAAATGTCACTAGTCAGCATTTGCTGATTTTAGCATGAGTCTTTTTCAAAATGGCTGAATGCCAGATAAGAGAAGATTACAAAACAAAACAAGTCACAAGTTCAAAGACATTTCTTGTAGACATTCTGACCACTGGTAAATTTAAATTAAAAGATGTGGGAACCTACTTCTAAAAAAATTGCTTGGCTTTGCATTTGTGTGTTTTCATTTGTATTTTAAACTTGTATTTTCTTCATCTTGTTTCAATGAAATGTCTTGTGTAACTAACTGATCTTATCCCCAGGGATTAGCTGACACTGGTGACTCAGTTTGAAAACATCCCACTTCACTTAAAATGGGATAAATACATCTATTGTGGCTTACATTTTCCAAAAGTATAGAAAACATACAACTGTAACAAATGATCAATTCTCTTTTGTCTATGTTTTGGTGAGGGGCAATAGCACTGACATTAGGCACAGCATCTGCAGGCACCATAAGAGCTTCCCCTCTGTCACTGCACCTCAGTCTTGACATGAACACCCTTTACCATTTAACATCGGGCCTCTTCCAAAGCACAGACTGCCAGTTGTGCCAAATTGTGATTGTGGGACAAGTGAACTACCCTGCAGCACCACCTAGCCCCAGAGATATGGTTTATTAATAGTGGGAATGTTAATTACAGTGCCGCTATTTAATCAAATTTTTAATGTTCTTTAATTAAAAGCAAATAAAGGATGAAATAATATGGCTATAATTAAGTGTCTAAGAACCTGGGATAAAGTATGGACCTACTTTCAAATACTTAGGAGATTTAATTAATTTCCAATCCACACACATACTTGGTTTATTAAGGAAATTGGCTAACCTACACAAATCTAAATCAAGTCTAAACCCCAAAGATAAATAGCATGTTACTTTCTGGCCTGTGTTATTTTGATGAAGTGTATATAGATTTGCAATTTCAATGGCCACGGGTAAGCTCAATAAAATATATGATAGACTGTCCAGGCTACTCATAGCCCTCCACAGCAATAAATATAAGAACCTAACGTGTTCTCCCTCAACTGCAGGAGGTATTTTTTATTGTTTAAGTGCATATTAGACTGTATAGCTTCTTAGTTATAAAACTACTGATCAATATCTAAATTTTGAGGGTATATATCAGTGTATAAATGAATTCAAGCCCTCAGATCCTCAAATATGGATTTTGTTAGCCACTGTAAATAATATACCCTAACATTTGAGAGCTTATGAAATAGATAGGCTTTAGGGCCAGATGTATTCAACTGAAAGAAACATAGATTTTTGCAATAAAGCAATCAGCCATGTGAAGATGTGGTATCTAAAAAAAAAAAAAAAAGGTTACAAAAAAAGGGTTACATAAACCAGTCAGCTCTGCTAATATAAAAAATGTCACGTTATTCACAATTGATTTTAAATCTTTCCACACTGCTGACCTGCTGTGTACAGATAACTCCAATCAAAACTAATCTTGTGTGCAGCGCTCCAGATAAGGTTTTGGGTCTGGGAGTAACTTACCCTCTAATTTTGACACAGAGAGTAAAATGTATTTTCAGGGAGTAAAATGCAACATTACTTTGAAGTCATGAGTAATCTCAAAGTACTGTACAGTCTTTAATGGTAATGGGGTAGTGTGGCAAAGTGGTTTATAGTGTGCAGGTGATCAAAGAACAGGTACAAATACAGTTTATTGTGATACGAGTGCAGTGCTGTTCCGGGTTTGTGCTGGCCTCTGGCGACAGCTCCAGAACGTGTTAGTTGTCTAGTGAAGCAACAAATAGACAGAACAAAACAAACACTCACGATACTGATTCACAAAAACACAGGTCCTTCCGGATCACTTTCCATTAACCAAAACCAAGGAACAGATTACATCTCTTCGACCGCTATTTATACCGTCACTCATGACTCCTCTAATCCGCGGCTGCCACATCATTTCCCTTCCAGGTCGATGAGTTAGTGTACCGAAGCTCTGCCCCTTTTCTAAATGATCGACTTCCTTTTAACCCTCGGAATGAAGTGTCAGGCCAAGTAATCCAGGGTATTCTGTTCCCATTACTTAGCGCCCTCACAGGTCGAGAGGGAGATTTACCACCAAGAATCACTGTCTGTCTGTCACAGGTAGGCATTAAAAAAGAGCCTTCCATTTTAACTGCAATGTTACTTTGAACTACTGTACAACCTTGCATGTGTTCTACAGGGTTTTTATTCGCTCAGCGCATTTTTTTTGTTACTTCTATTTAAAAATTAACTTGTGAACATGTTAAAACTTCAATATAAAGCCATACATATAAATAAAATAAGGAAATGCATTAATAAGTTATAAAACAGTTTATTTAATATTATAGGCACCTTTTTTTAGCGCTTGCCTCTGATGATGATTCCATTTGGATTTGTAGCTGGACTGGGGTTTTTACACTTCAACCTGTAGCTTGCTGGTGAATTTCTTATTCTTATTGTGATTGGCTGCAAAGACAGCAGGGCTAGCCAAAGACTGGATAATGTTTGTTGGGTTGGTTTTTCGTGTGTACAGTTTCCTGTATTCTGGGAGGTGTAGTTGTTAGTGGAGGTTTTAGGAGAGGCAGACAAACTTTGCAGCAAAATTGCTATGTGTATTTTTACACATTAAATTTAACTTCAGTGCGTATTTCTGATTTTTTAATGCATACAAAACAGCATGTACACAGCTTATCTGGACCACTGAATGTGTGTGTGTGTGTGTGTGTGTGTGTGTGTGTGTCCAAATATGTATTGTGGTGGACAAGAGGGGTTGTGTAGTGTGTAATGCCATGATTGTCATTGGGTATTTTCTGGTATGCAAATGAGGGAACAGGATTGTGGGTACATGTTTTGCTTTCTTTTCCGAGGGGTATAAATATTTATGGATATATACAGTAGAGCTGTATCTCTGACAGGAGAGTATTGGCAGATAGTATATGCTTAGATAGCCACATGTACTAATGTACTAACAGGAAGGACAATTTTCCATAATGCTGTACTGGGATTGAAATGAATTCTAACCTTTACGTGTGGTTCGGGGTGCAGGAGCCAGGGCTTCTCCCCTGTTATGTTCCACCAAAATATTAATTAATCACCAGATTCAAACCCTGGGTTGCACCCTTATTCTTTGTCTTGCACAGTCAGTGTAGCACCCTCAGTTTTAACAGGTAATAGCAAAATAGTCACGCTATACTCTGGACAAACAGTAAGGCTGTGGAACAAAGTTAATGGAATGACCCAGTTCTGAAAAACCACCTATCTTTTTCTTGTTATGAGACATAGTTTAATCCACCCATGTCACATGACTAGGGAGTTTAGCGGAGCTTAGTTCAGAGGTCAAGGGCTAGTTGGTGATTATACTCTGTCCAGACATTGTGTAACTCATGTCTCCATGCTCTGTTACAGGTAATTGTTACATATTTAGTTTAATCTTGGAAAATAAGTTATACAATTACTCAATACTGTTTTATATAGTTACTGTCATTATAATCTCTGGATTATAATGTTATAAAAATTGTTCTTCATTGTGATAAAACAATGTTATATTTTCTTCTAGTAATATTGATGCGGCATTTTGTTCTGTGTTGTAGCGGACAGTGCAGTCAAATCAGGTTATTGCTGGATATTAATATACACTGTAACGCGGGGGGGGGGGGGGGGGGGGGCATCAATCATTCCTGACAAGACACGAGCTATGGGCAAGGCCAAGGAGTGGCCAGTGACAAATTAACCAGTATTTAGGCACGTTGCTTGACGTTAAACACCACCCATGAATTCAACGATCCAATCAAAACGGGTCGAGGTTTAATTCAAAAGATAAGAACAAGGTCTGAAGAAATAGCAAGGTGGTGGTCAGAAAATGAGGCAGAAGTGGGTCTAAAAGTGGTTCTGAAAGTGTCTGAAATCTGTTCTGAAATCTGCTCTGAAGTGGGAATAGAATCAGATACGAAAATGGCTAAAATCATGTCCTGAGAAGGCTGAAATCAGCTCTGAAGAGGGCCCTGTTGTCTGCCCTGCAAAAGACTGAACCAGGAAACAGGACGCTGTATTGATCTGAAACAGATTTTATTTCACTGCTTGAAATCAACCACGAGACGAACTGAAGCAACTAGCCAGCAGCTGTGCATCTGGGAAGGTCCCTTAGCGTTACCAAAGAATTGCAACAAGAACATTGTCATAAACTACATAACATCTCAAGTGCAACGCATTCTTTGAACTGTGAGTATGCCTGATCAGCGGAACCCATTCCTGTTGGAAATCTTCCGACAAGCCAAAGATAATGTTGTAAGACTATTGAAAATCAACAGCTACCTCCCTTTGAAAAGAACTATTGTTTGCTGAGAGACGATGCAATAAGATACCTACTTCAAGTAAAGTACCGTCTTCTTTTCTTCCGGTGGAACTGAGAGATGGGAGAAACTGCAGTGTTTTCATCGCCAAAGACTGACTTCTTTGTTGAAAATCAGTAAGTATTCAACATATCAAATATTAAACATTTTATGACTCAAGAAATTAACTGTACCTAATGCTGTCAAGTTAGTGGATAAATTGTTCTAGGAATAGAATATAACTTCCTGTTTTGGAGTGTGCAAGAAATTTATTTTGTTTGTTGAAATTTTGTTTGTGTAATTCAAAGGAGTTGCCTAATAAATGCAGAGAATTGAATCATTGCCACATTCCTGAGTTAATTTGAATATAGAATCAATTGAGGTTGATAAAATATTGTCAGTTTGGTAGATCACGTCTAAACTAAATTAACATGGTAAAACTAATTTGATTAATTATTTATTGGAATGTTGGATTCTGTTCTGAATGGGAAGTTGAATTAATTCTCGTGCATTTTGATATGAAATATTATCGATTACAACAAGAAACGAGTATTGAAAATAATAATGCAAAGTAGACACTTTGTGTGATCAGCCATAATTAATATTATTATATTAGCCATGTATGCTAATAATGTGGTCGTTGTAATCGTTTGACTAAGAAATCAATGAACTATATACTATTCACGAAGATCTCTAACCAATCACCTTTCCTTTCTGTAATATTAGATTAGTTGTGCACCCTTTTTACTCTTAAATAAAATCTTGTTTTATATTTCTGACACGTTGTGTGAATGTGTCGATTACTGTCAAGGGAATTCAGGTTCTACATGATGCTGAACTCATAAGGTATATCTATCTCATTCACAACATTTTGGTGCCCCTGGGTGGGCGACTAGAGACTTATTTATTTTTAAATAAATTGTATACCTGACACACTACAGTGTGAATTGCCTATACCGTCGCGAGGTGGTTCAGAGATGGCACCTAACCATCTGTGTGAAATGCTGTGAAGGCGCTGAAGCGCTATAGTGGGCGTGGACTGAAAGTCAACATCCTGTATACTGGACGTGTTGAGTATTTTTGTTGTTGGTGTTACAAGCTTTAATTTTTTTTAGATGCAATGGCTGATCAAGAACGAGGTAGTAATTGGAGTCTGGAATAAGTTAAGGAATTGTTAACTTTACGGGCTGACGAGGAGGTGAATTCACAAATAGAAGGGACGGTGCGTGATGCTGTAATTTATGGGCGAATCACTGTTGCCATGAAAACAATCTGTTGACTGACAGATTTGAAAGTTGTACTCACATGATCCCTTTGGCTGTGTGAAATGGTTATGACGGTATTACAGTGGCATAGATTGCGCAATTTCGTGCTGTGTGAATGGGTATTTTAAATAATTTTTAAGCTTCTCTGAGATGGCTCAGTAGCGGCATTTGTGTGTAAAAGGGGCTTTAGATACTGCTTAGTTTTGCATAATGTTTTAATTTCATGTATTTGAGTTACATTGCACTCGAAATACTGGCTTATATTTTTCATACAATTGTTAAGTGATCAGGCTATGTATTGTGACAAAGTGCTTGTTTGTCAACTGTAATAAACCAGACTGTATGCAGTTTCACTGTTAGCCACCAGGTGTGTTTGATATTTCCAGATGAGTCTTGTTCAAATTCCGTCTCTCTCTCACACACACACACACGCACACACACAATCCCTCCACCAGGTGTTTTTTCCTGTGTCAATCTCACTAGTTGCTAAAAGTCCTCTTTATACTGACCTCTAGGAGGTGAGTAATGGAACAGTGGGGTCCTCACTTCCCTTTCCTCACGGGGAGACAAGAACGCTGCAATATGTATAAGGAGAATTGGATGAGCTTGTTAGTGATTATACTCGTTCCGATCAGTGTGTAACTCGTGTCTCCGTGATCTGTTACAGAATAAAAGCGAGTCATGTTTTAAACATCAATGCACCCCAGATTATGTATGCAACATCAGAACCATGCTTTTCGTTCCTCTTGGAAGATTATCAATTTATCAACAGCTACTCACCTGTTGCGTTTTCCTTTCTCTTCAGAGTCTGAGGTGACTGCATTTTTCCTTCCACTGGACATCATTCAACTCAAAATCCAAGCAAGAAATTCCCATCCTACTGATTCTCCTCTATCCGACAATGCCGATGACCAGGGATTCGGAATGGAACGGGAACCGGTACGATAAACGAAAAAAAAATCTGACATTTTTCATGGAACAAACAAAAAACTAAACAAAATGATTTATTATGTTCTGGAATGAAAACGATATTCAAAATTTTGTTTATCGGTTAGTAACATTTTCTTTTCGTTCCCTTTCAGTCTGTTCTCTCTGTCTCTCTCCATTGTTTTCAAACATACAATCATTTGAAAAAAGCGCTCTTCCCATGATCTTACACCTCAGTGGTCAACGACAAAGCATAACATCACAGCCAGCTCATGAAATTCAACATTACATTTAGTTTGCTTTTTCGGAGCAGCTAGCAGCGAATCAAATCACACTATATTTAATTTGCCTTCAGTTCAGGCTTCCATCTTCCAGATCCATGTTACGCGATTGCTCAGAATAAACAGGTACTGTTATTAACTTAAGTTATGTACACAGAAAACAAGCTGTAAAATATGTGTGGCAAGTGCAGTGCTTTGTTAATAAAACAGAGGTTTGCTAATTATATTCCTGGATATTAAGAGTTAAGACATTTTACAGTCAACTTGAGAAAACAGCAATGTTTATTGTTTATTTTGTTATATTCTCAATCATTTAACGATTCATGATTTAACTGTTCAGTGTTTCATTTTCATTGTTATATCCAAAAGAAGTATGTAGAAACATGCATTATCATGCACTGAAAATATAAATCTGCATGTAAAATGTAAATCGGTGACAGCTCAAATGCAAAAAAAAAATTGTGAGTGAGCTGTTTTCTGTAAAGACAGAAGAACAAATGCATCAGACGCATGCTGTTTTGGTTTTGTTAAAACCATTTATTTATTTAATAAACGTGCACACCAGTAGTGCTAAAAAGAAAAAAAAAAAAAAATTATATTTGGCTGGTGGTAAAATCTTGTGAACGTAATTTTTTCTATTTCATTAATAGTCATTTAGAGTACTTGTACAACATCGTGCTGTGTAACATGTCACTGTGACAGAGAAAGAATTAATCTTGGTTATAAATATCCCTACCGACCAGTGAGGGTGCTGTGGAAAGGGAAAAGAGTGCCCAGGACTGGATGGCCTGACAATTAATTCGCAGAGTTAGGTGGAAGTTGGCCATCTAGAAAGGGGGCAGAGCTACGGTACACCAAGTCATCGACCCAGAAGGGAAGCGATGTGGTAACCTCGGATTGGAGGAGAAACGGTTGCACTCGCTAACCAAGGGGGCGTGACTGACGGTACATAAGGGGACGTAGCGAGGTGATCTGTTCCTTTGTTATGGTTGAAACCGGAAAGGAGTACTGTGAAATTAATGTGAGTGTTTTGTTTGTTTTGTCGTGTCTAAAATCTACTAGTTGATTATTATTAGACGGCTAACACGATCCGGAGCTGTCGCTTAAGGCCAGCACTAAACCCGGATAACACTTCACCACTGTGCATGAATAAATTGTATTTCACCACAAGCTCTTTAGCACTCACTCTGGACTTGTGAACGTATGTCTTTGTGTGTGTTCTACTGTGTTTATTCTTTCGAACTGTGTCTTATTATTTCGGGACTGCAGCCTGTTGTTTAGACAGTATAATACACATTGCTGTGCTGCTGTGTATTGCCTGGGATTATTCTTTGTGGTCACCAGACCAGGATTATAAAATAAAACCTGTTTGGATCGTGAACTTTGTTGTCTGTCTTCTGTTTCATAATCACATCACCACTACACCTGCGCACTGCAAACCACTTTGCCACAGTCATCCATTACCATTGGAGGCATTTTGTTGAGTATATAGATGAAAATAATAGTGGAATGTTGTATTGGGTAATTAATGTGCTTCTTTTGTTTTGGGTCAAATTTGATTCAATAATTTTGTATTATGACAAATACAGTATCAATTAATGCTATTTGGATGTCATATTATTTAGACGGTACAACAGTATGTTGGCACCTACACAATACACTGTATTAGGAAAGTGAGATTCAGTGTTTTTTTTCTTTCTTTTTTTGATGTATGGTACAATATATACAGTATATACTGGTGCAGAGGACAAGGATAAAATGGAGATGTGTTACAGAGAACAGCCGTGTCTGCTCAGGGCTATAATATCAATGCCAAGAAACCTGCAAAAAAATTGTACTTAAATTAGTCTTCTTGCTCTGGGTTTTATGTGAGACGTGACTGGAATTTAAGGTGCTCTATAGTGGGAATCTAAGGGCTGAACACTAAAATAGATCTTTGACCAGGTTTTATTCATTTTTCATCTTTTTCAGACAAAATCACTCAGCTACTGCCATTGTCCGAGTACTAATGAAAATAAGCAATGTAATACTACCAGCTCTATAGATTTTACTTCTATAATGTTAGTAGTTTAACAAGAAGATAATCTGATGGTGATCCCCTTTTGAAAATGATGTTTTGTTTGTCAAATATAGCGTACAACTGCTGCAGTTAGTAACTTGAACTTATTAATAGTGTGAATTTGAACATGAATGTGGGACACTCAAGCTTAATATAGTTGTTGTAAAAGCAACTTTATTTTATTTCAGGCAAGTGATCCAGAAAAAAATCAAGGCAAAAGTTGGTGATAGCAGTGGGATATTTCTTGGTTATAGGACTGAACTACAAGGTATGAGGTTGTGGCATAAACGTTTTCAGAATGCAGAGTCCAAAGTAAAGATAATTAATGATATCGTTTTGTATTATTTTCATTACTGTATATGTTGTTTTGTTTTGTTTTTTGAGCATATATATTATAAAATATATATTTTACCTCTGAAATATAATTTTCATTGAAAGACATGACAACTGGGTGCAGTAGCATGAGAGGGTCAGATCCACTCTCACTGATGATTCACTGCAGGTCGAGTGAAATAGAACTGAAAATACATATGTTGAACTTGAAAAAAAAAAATCATGCAGCCACCTAGTGGTTCTTTTCGCTTTTTTATGTTAATTGTGGAAAACCCTGTCTTAGTTTTGGAGTCTGTTTTTTTTTTTTTTTTTTTGGAGTGGCGATATCGCTGAAAGATGGTGGTAGATGTTCTCATTACAACGTTTGTGTTTTTAGCAGCTTTTTCATTTAGAATTTGTTGAAACTCATCTTCAGAAAGCTGAGAGAAACGTGTTTCCACCATATTTCTTTTTTTGTGATATGAAAGGTGAGTAAATCAGTACATTGGTCAATGTGATTGCTATGATTACCATTGCTATGGAAGAATTACAGTATATGTACTATTGCTCTGAATACAGACTGTTGTTAAGGACTTCGGAGGCTATAGTGCAAACTATAATCTGTCATATGATGGAGTTTTAATGCTATTAGGTAAAGCAAACCAGCTTGCAACTACCTCTATGTTGTAAACATAGCCTTTGATGCATGATAGCACTGAGGATCATGATAATGTATGACAGGCCCGAGAGTATTATATGAGAGTAGCCAGAAAAACTCATAAAGCCTTTTTTTCTCTTTAAGACAGACACTAGTGTAGTTTTGAGTAGGGTTAAAGATACTGCCTTTCCTTACAACAGCCCTGTTTGTGTCAGTCTTCTCTGCTCAACATTAAAACATGGTGTTTGCTGGGAGCTGGGACAGCTAGTACTGAACATGACAGCTGGGCTAGGGTGAGATTTCTGAGAAGAAACACAGAGAAAGATCATTTACAAATACTGTCCGAGAGAGAAATGTAGAATCAAATCTATTTAGGCAGTTAAGATCCAGCAACTGTGGTTTAGAAAGGTGAGGACTAACTAAACAAAAACAGAGTTGTGTTCATTTTTTTTTGTTGCCACTTTCGCTTCAGCTGCCAGTTGGAACCAAAAATATAACTGTAATTTAGTAAATGATGTATCAAACAACATTCTAAATTAGAGACAGTTCTTTTTATCAGGATGCTCTACTTATGCGTAAAACATGTCCATAAGGTAGTTGACTGAAAATATTACAGTATACAAGGGCAAGAGTTACCAGAATTGCATTATCATTTTTGTATTACAGGTAAATTATGTTTTATTAAATCCATACTGCCTTTTTGTCAGTAATAAATGGGACCTAAAACAACAGCATTGGTGGACCCTATGTTTTACTATACAACATACAGTATTTATATTGTATATTGGGAAAAGAGATGTGGTTTGCTGTGTAAGCTATGGGCTTTGTTTCTCTACTGTATATAATCATCAAGTAATGTATAGAACAATGCATACCTTGTTATGCACCTCAAACTCTAGAAGTAAAAGAGAAGTCCAACTCAACACACACGAAGGAATATACCCCTCTTCGTGCAAGCATTTCATTAATATATTCTGTACAAAAACATGCTTATAAACAATCTAGAGTAAAAACATTGTTTCGTGCATTAATGATGTGCCACAGCTTCTGCTGCGTTGGCGTTAGTTGAAAGATAGCTGGTACCCTTTAATGAGTCGAAGTGGTCAGCCTTTATGTAAAGGAAAAATGTGTGGGAACAAAAAAAATACTACAATTAAAAAAACTATAAAAAAGGACAACAAATTTTAAAAAAAATTAACACTATAAAAACCTAAAGATAAAACAGTAGAATTTTCCTGGCAGCCCTCAATAATGTTTTGCAATGACTGATGATACTGATGATCTCTGTTATCTTAACACCATTCCCTTCAGTTCTGAAACTATTTATGGGAAACAAACACCATGAATATGTCCTTGCCAGACACTAAATAAATCACTTTAAGAATAATGAGTCAAGTATTACCAGCTTTACCCACATTGTCATTGTTATGATGTAACACATTCCACACCACTGATATTGCATCCAAATTTGGGCACAAAACCTTCTCTTGATCAGTTGGCAAAGTTCCCTTGCCTTCTAAAACAAAACAGTGCAGTCACGCAGTCAAATGCAGCGCCAGCAGGGCATTAAAAGGTGTGCAAAGATTACACAAACTGTAAATAGTATGTCCTGTGTAGACCAATAACCTGCTTCCATCCAAAGAAGCCTTTGTTTTAAGAATTGTTAAACATTTGGTGTGCGGAACACATGGAAAAACTCGCCCCATCTGGCCCATTAAAAAAAAAAAAAAACTGAGACACAGACTTATCATTTTATGTCATCCCTAACTAACGTCTTATGATGAGTTACCATAATCCTTAAAAAGCCAGGCATGGAAGAGAGACAAGTTCTTCAGATAAAACCAAAAAAGCAAGCTTGTAACCAAGGACCAGATGTATTTTCTGTTTTTGCTCTTGTACATATTTAGCTGAGCTTTTCAAGTGGTAAAGATTTGCATGTTAGTTTTGTGATAATAATGAATATGTTTTTGATTTACATTTTAGAAAATGGAAACTTTTATCTTCTTAGTGGCTTTGTAACTTAATGACTTCCAGAAGACATTCTGGTGTCCTCTTTTAACCCTTCTCCATTGTAATGCATCAATATTTTGTCTTTCGAGGTGCACGTATATTTCTTAGAAAATTGCTGCTATTTTTCTTTAGCAACAAAATTGAAGAGGTTCAAAGTAAATGAGATAACGACAAAGCAGGATTAAAAATGGGGTCAATAATTTCACTTCATTAACTGTAGTCTTTTTTTATAATGTTTTGATGAATGTTGAAATCGTGTGTTTTGCAAAACTATTAGTATCGTTAGCACAGTTAGGGGTTTCTTTATATACAGCACGCTCTTTGGTTAAAGTTAGATTCCTGCTGTTTTTACAGGCTCTAACAGGGAAAAAAATGACACGTAAGAGACTTTGGGAAGCAAGAAAAAAAGTCTAACTAGCCTAGTCTGAGCAAAATCTGGAATTAATTTCCTAGTAATGAAAATGGGGGGGGGGGGGGGTGTAGTGGTTAGAGGCAAGTCTGTCACCTGCAGCAAATATACCTCTCATTTTGGTTATTATTTTAAGCTGCAAACTCATTCTAATAATTGTACTTATGTTTGTATCTTGCGGGTAGTAACATGCCTGTTTAAAAATGTAAAACTGTTGTGTGACTGCCTGCTGCTTATCATCAGGATGGCGTTGTGCTATTAACAAAATGAATCAGCCCAATGCTGGCCGGTCCTGACAAACCATCTGCACAGTGGTTTTCTTCTATGTAATTGGTGGTCCACTAACTAAGTGGCACAGGTTTGAGGCTAAAGTGTCTTGATGACCAGAGATTGACACCCTGTCTATGTTAGTGATCTAAAGAGTAGCAGAGCTTAGTAACACTGCCCTAATCCCTGTATTTTTATTTTAACCTTGGGTGTGGCTGTGGGGGCAGGAGCAAAGGCTCCTCCTCAAATTTCCGTCCTGTCAATAATATCTGTTAAACCCCTATTTAAACCCCAAGTCATGCACTTGCTCTCTGTCTTGCGGTTTTTGTTTGCGTGCAATGCCTGGCAATTTTTAGCTAGTATAGCGACCACACCATCCTGGGAAGTTGCACACAGGAAATGAACAGACAACAATAAACAAGTTATTTTGATCTGTGTAGTCAGGTCAGTATTTCCCCCCAAAGAATGCAACACACAGTAATACAGTTCAATCTGGCTTTTATTTGATACAGCAATAAGTCGTAAAACAACCCTACAGCCAACCTCACAATAAATATTATAAAAGACACATGATTAATCAAAATAAACAATGAAAAAAGGCAAAACCATAACACTCGTGAATAAATTGACAAATATAAATAAGAATAAGAGAAACAAATCATGCAATTGAACAATATAATATACGGTTGTGGTCAAAAGTCTACATACCCCAATGGAAATGTATAATTTCTAGAAATTTCT
Source organism: Acipenser ruthenus (assembly GCF_902713425.1). Lineage (NCBI taxonomy): Eukaryota > Metazoa > Chordata > Actinopteri > Acipenseriformes > Acipenseridae > Acipenser > Acipenser ruthenus. Next base: position 40,519,742 of record NC_081192.1, read on the forward strand.
CGACAACAAAGAATAATAGGAAAAATATTTTGTAGCAAATGCACATGCATTAATTTTGAGATGGTATTCTACATGCTATGTGGATGCAGTTATGTGAACTTTACTAGGTTTTGATGAGCAGAGGGCACGTTTATTGTGGGTTCTTGGTGAGGGTCTGTTACTTAATGGCTACATCAGTGGTGTAATTTTTTTTTAATATTACGAAAAACAAGTAGTTATTTTTTACCCCCCTCACATCTTTATTGGCAACACATGATGGAACTACAGTATGTAACATATGGAGCCTTCCGTGTGAGACTATAAAAAGCTCATGGTACATTGCATTGTCACACTATGGAACACAAGGTGTATATCTAAGTTTTAAATCTGTCCCACTGCTTAGAAGGTAAAGTAATGTATAATTGTATGCAATATATATCATATACAGTTGTAGTCAAAAGTTTACTTACCCCCCCAAAAATTGCTGAAATAAATAAATAAATAGTAGACATCTATTTCTTGTAACTTTTTTCCTCATCCACAAAAGCAAAACTTTTGCTACAAAAGATTTTTCCTAAAATTCTTTGTTTTTGAGACATTTCTAGAAATTATAAATTTCCATTGGGATATGTAAACTTTTGACTACAACTGTATAAATAAATCAATAAACCAATAATTAAAAACATCTGCAATCAAACGGTGCAAGAGGCTGTCACAGACAATGTCAGACTGGGAACTGGAGGGAGAAAGGGAAAGGGGATTACAATAGATAAACAAACAATGATTTTAATAGATCTAAAACACCTTTAATAAGAGATTAAAATACTAATACAACCAATTAAAATACCTAGAATAATAGAAAAATGAATACAAAGGAATAAAAACAGTTACCACAATTGAGAAGAAGGCAAAGAGCACTTGCAAGTAAATAGTTGCCGAAATCAATATACTGCACACAATAATATTGTCTCTATACCGCATCAAGCAAACATATTCTAAAATGATAAAACGTATACTTAGCCGAAAGAAACTCGACAAAACAATCATGTGTCTCCGGGCTTCCTCCTCCTGGTTACTTTCCCGTTCTCCCCTTGCTTTCTGCCAGGTTTATAAACGTTGAAACACAAGAGCAATCAATTAGCTAACCAATTACATAAGCCTAACCCACACCTTGTCTAAGATAAAAAAGAAAAACCTAGCACATAATGCATGCACTGCAAGGAAAAAAGACACAGCACAGCTGACAAAACGCCACTGACCATTCTACCCTTGACACTGCTGGACAAAGCTTTCTCACTCCGAATTCTTGAATGCTGATTTTCCAAACAGGCTGTCTGTTTTCGTTCATGTATCGGTACACAGCCCTGCAGACTCCGACTTAATCATTTAAATCTGATTCTCAATTTAGATTTGAAATGGCTAGTCATCCGCATTCAAGACTATATGGCGGTTGCCATCGCTATGTCCACCCGCTGGTTATGCAACGCTGCAGATTCCACCTGTCATTTCCATTTCTGCCATCTGTGCTTCCCTGTGTGTTGCCAGGCTTTCACTTGTATTGTTGCATTTTGCTGTTCTGCGGTTGAGAGAACACATTCAGCTGGAGCATGCATCTCTCGGCTTCACAGTGCCTGCTTATGCTCCGCGGTGCTCTGTGTTTTGTTGTGCTCTTGCTTGTTGTACAGTCCTGAGCCTGCTGCCTCTGCTCCGCTGACTGCCCCCAGCAACAATACTAGAACAGCAGAAGGTTGTCTTTCGGCTTGGGAGCCTACTGCCTTTCCTTGTTCACGCAAGTTGGTGTTGGACAGTTCATTCCTTCGCAGTCTCTTCACGCCCGCTCAAGATTGCACGGCCGCTGCCCTCGCTACATCTGCTCACTCCCCCTGCGCAACCAGCCGGTCTGCTTTCCGCAAGCAACCAGGTTTTCAGATTGTCTTTCCTTGTTCACGCATAAGATGGCTTACACAATTCAGCGATCTGATATCAAACTTAAATTCATCGATTCCAAGTTTCATCATGTCCACTTGGGTTTGCATGCCAGCTGCGCTCGCTACTCCTACGTTCTCCCTCCTCCTGTGAAAGCAGCCGGTCTGTCTTCTGAAAAAGAAAAATCTCTCTGCCACATTTGGAGGACTGGAGGGACATCAGGATTTGGTCTTCCCTCTGCAGCACTGAAAAAGCCTGTATCCATTCTGTGATGACTTCATATCGGACAGCAACCTCAGCAGCCAAAAGTAATGTTAACCAGTGTTTAATCACAGCGACATATAGTTGTGGCTGTGTATTTTTTCACGCGGCTTATTCGTGGCATTTCATGGTTTAAAACAGGTATTTGAGGATTTTCACGTTTTAACACAATATTTATTCCTTCCATATAGATGCAGCAGCAATGTCAATGTCAACAGGTATTCCACTGCAGTTGAATCTTGTGCTCATTGTTCTACATGATATATCTTTGCCCAACAGACTATTGCTAGTATGCCTGGAGTGGGGACCATCTCTCTGACAGGACCACCAGAGGTTTCCTCCCAACAGTGGGGTTTTTTCCTCTCCACTGAATGGTGAGATTAGTCTTTAATAAGTTACAAGAAATAGATGTCTGCTATTTATTTATTTATTTCAGCAATTTTTGGGGGGTATGTAAACGTTTGACTACAACTGTATGTGTGGATTTTGTGTTCGTGATTTGTTTTTGTTTTACTGTTTTATTTCGCTCTGTGAGCAAGTTTCTTTTTGTTTAAACCTTTGATTTATTTTTGTTATTTAAAAATAAAACAGCACCACCTTTAACTGCAGTACTTGCCTGGTGTCAGTATTTTTCCCATCCCTGCTTCTGTCTGACATCACCGTCTTAGCCAGCCTGCCACACACATATATATATATATATATATATATATATATATATATATATATATATATATATATATTGCACTAAAGTATACATTACCTTACCGTCTAAGTATTGGGACAGATAACCATGTACAGAAAACCATGTACTCTCAAAGCAATCTCTAAGTCACAAAGCACTTCTCTCCTATCAATTCCACAGGTTATCCTCCACACAGCACTTGCTCCTGTCCCATGAATTGTATGTAGTATCATTAAAGGTAGAATAAATAGGGTGTACAGAATTAAGTAATTTTCACAATCATGCGTCATTCATTTATTTGGTTTCTAATTCTTATTTTGTTTCTGTCTTTCAATACTTACTTGAAACTTTTTTTAAAAGTTTCAGCTCAGCATGGTACTAAAGATACTCACAAGGGCTTTGTGCATCATCAGTGTGTGACTAAAGGTAAGAGAGTAAGACTAATTTACTTATTAGTCTCACCTTCAACACCTGTGCAAGCAATAATCAGACTCAGTGCATCTCATTAGCAGCAACAATTAACTCAGCTCGCCCATCATAAAGGAATTTTCAGCAGGAAAACTCACACAAGTGTAGAATGTGAGACTAATAATCAGATTAGTCTCAATATCTTACCTTTAGTTAAAATTGGCGGAATTTCCATGCAAAAGTTAAAATAAGTCTCACCTTTTTCTCACGCTATTTTGGTAGTACTTTTCAGGTAATTTGGGTTTCCATGTAGTTTTCTTTTAGGTAGAGAAATTCTCCTTCCAAATACAAATTAATATTAAAATATGGGAGGGTATATTTAAATGTTTCTGTCTGAGTTCCAATTTGGCTTCAAGTGACTACTGATATCATGCAGCTTTCTCAAACTGGGTTTCCACAAAGTTTTTAGGTTGTGTTGAAGCACCACAAGTGCAGCCTGCCTCATTTGGTCCCTCAAAAAATGTAATAAAAAAAACAGGGGAAACAAAACAAGAACTCAGACATAGCGTTACACAAAAAAACCCCAACAACATTCCATAAGAAAGCGCTGTGTATTATCCTTGTATTATTTGCTAAACATTTTTAACTGCATATATTTTTATTATCATCCTATTATACATCTGCATATATAATTTATACAAGTTTTCCTACAGACCCATAGCTTCAGATTCTGATCCTTATAGTCTACCAACTGAGCTAAAATACCAGAACTTAGGTTAATTATTTTAATTATAAAAAATTATCCAGTCAAAATGTGTAGTAGATAACATCATCATCATAATAATAATAATAATAATAAATATAGCTGCAAGCAGCAATGACCGGGGGCCAAGTGCCAGACCGTGTGGCCTCTACTAGTCTTTGAACTTTGAAGACTGTACTATATTCTACCATAGATTAATTGTACAATATATGCTGAAATTTGATTTACTTGTAGCAACTTTACTTGAAAGAAACTTCATAGGTCAAAGGTCAATGTTAAGGTAGTTTTTGGATAGAGCCCATATGGTTTCCTATATGTGTCCCATAGTAACCATGACCCTATCGACACTCTGTAAGGAGTTATAAGCTAGTTTTACATTGACCTTAAGGAGAGGTCAAAGGTCACGATCAAGGCAATTTTTAAATAGAGGATATATGGTTTCCTATCTGTGTTCCATTGTAACCACTCTGTAAGGAGTTATAAGCTAGTTTTACATTTGACATTTAAGGAGAGGTTAAAGGTCAAGAGCAAGGTCATTTTTTTAATAGAGCATTGTGAGAGGGGACTGGCCGCCAATCGCATGCGTGAGCTTATAGGGGGTTCGGACACCCCGTGTATTCCCACGCTGTCAGGCAATGTCTTGTTGACAGGAGTCAGCTGTGAAGAAATCGGCTGATGCTCTGTCATTGGCTGGGGGGTGAATGACTGAATAAAAGGGCACTGTTTTGTATCCTCTCTGGCTCATACAGGAAGTATAATGGAGCGTGACTTCAAGGCGGGATCCTGATGCTCTGAAGGGAAACTGGAAACTCTGGAGCTGCGAGTCAGGGAGACAGTGCGGCAACTCTAGTGTGAGACACACAGACCCCGTGGTGCAAGCAAGCCACTCACCAGTTATTTGCTTGTCACTATCTTAGTTAGTTAGCTTAGCGGGACTGAGCCGTCCTACAGTGTGTAAGAGAAGATATTGAGCAGTGCTTGTTTCTTGGGCTTCCACCGCTAGAGGGAGCAACAAGCCGTGGTTAAAAACCTGCACACTTTATTTTGTAGTTTTTCCTTAGTGTTTTGTTTTCCTTTTTCCTTTTGCCTTTTACTTATTCATTTTTGGTTTACACAACTGCGTGTGTGATTTATGAAGACGGAGCACATTACCATTGCTGGTAGAGTACCCCCGAACTGTCACAGAAGCACCTGCCAACTGAGCGTGGACTAGTAAATTTGGGCGCCTGTGCCGGCCTTTCATATTTGAGCTTTGTGTCTGCCTTGTGTTTTCCCACACCCTTCCACAAGCATACATTAATTCCCATGGGTTTCCACTGCTCTGTGAAGATTCACGAGTTTACAACATTAGATAAATACTGCAGTTTATGCAAATTGGTTATTGGCTTGCGGCGGCCATGTTTTTTTATGTAATGACTTGCCTTGAACAAACTTGATAGACATCAATATCATGTCAAAATATTGATAATGGTGCCCATCCATTATTATTATTATTATTATTATTATTATTATTATTATTATTATTATTATTATTATTATTATTATTATTATTATAAATCATGGTGCATGATCATTTTCTTATAAACGTCAGTGTTTTACAATGTTATTTTACACAGTGGTGGAGCGAGACCTGTGTATAACATTGACCATGTATAAGTTATGGCAAGACTGCTAACCTCAATTTTTAAAAACAAACTATATAAAATCTCATCAATACAAAAACAAACAACAATGGCATGCAGATTAAAAGTTTTACCTACATTTGTGTAAGACCATAATCATGCAAGTACTCATAGAAAATAATAAGCAACATACATTTTATAAGACATGACCTGTGCGATGTTAGGCAGTGGGTGCGTTATGTAACAGAGCCCCTCAGAGCAGCTCAGTGAAAGAACCCACTAAACTTGTATTTATCTTGCTCTTATTATATTACTTGTACTGTAACACTTGAAATGTATTTGCTTACGATTGTAAGTCGCCCTGGATAAGGGCGTCTGCTAAGAAATAAATAATAAATAATAATAATAATAAACGGCACGCTCAGTTCCGCTCCTGATATACAGCTCAGAGCGCTAAAGAGCAGATTTCATCTGTGACTTGAGTGAGCGGAAACATTCGCGCTCTGAGCCACTCAGTTACTTGTAAATCATGTAACTCCACCTTCCAAAATAGCTAGTGCTCTCATGATTTATATTTCACAAGAAACCCTCGCTAGAATTACAGCCTTATTATGCACAGTTGGGTCTACATATATATTATATATATTGTAACGGAGCTGCTTCCACTCGGGTTTGTTTGCCCCTTTAAAAACTTGACCCAACACAAGAGCTTTGGTTTTAGTGCGGTTGCACACTTTTATTCAAACACAAATAAACACCTAGCTCCTTCAGAGTGCTAACTAAACTTCCAGGAACAACCCTGACTACAAAGTGGGACGGCTAAGCCGTTTCCCCACAACACAAAAACAAAACACATGGTTTAACAAAATACACAGGAGTACACCCAGTACCTATCTTGTGACTGCTCGGCAGCAGGGCACCCAACTTCCTGCTTTCTTCTACTCAGCAGCCTAGAACAGACTGGCTGCTTTCTTTAAATACCCTGCACCTGGCTCTAATTTACAATGATAGCCAGGTGCAGGGGATAATTATTAATAAAACAATTAAACAATTAAAGAAATTAACGCTTTTCAGCCAATGACCTTCTGGGAGGTGTAGTCCTTTGCTTCCCAGGACTACACTTTATCACTATATATATATATATATATATATATATATATATATATATATATATATATATATATATATATATATATATACACACACACACACACACACACACACACACGTTAGGGCGTCTCCAATTAACAGGTCAATTGGACCGATTAATCAACGAAAGAGTTTTTTTTTTTTATTTAGTCGTTGCCAATTATTTTGTATTATTTTCTCCCAATTTGGAATGACCAATTATTTTTTGGCTCAGCTAAACGCAGCTCTCGGGCAGCTTACAGGCAAGCCCGCAGGCACCCGGCCAGACTACAGGGGTCGCTGGTGCGCGGTGAGCCGAGGGCACCCTGGCTGACCTAACCCTCCCTCCCCCCAGGCGGAGCTCGGTCAATTGAGTGCCGCCCCCTGGAAGCTTCCATCCTCGGTCGGCAAAGGAATAGCCTGGACTCTAACTCGCGACGTCCATACTATAGGGCACATCCTGCACTCCATACGGAGCGCCTTTACTGGATGCGCCACTCGGGAGCTTCCGCTAATCAACGAAAGAGTTGATTAATTTTTTTTCTTTTTTAAATTTAATAGTGCAGAATTGTATTTTTGTATATAAAATAAAACCAATCAATAGAAGATCCTGCATTTTCTCTGTGTCAGTCCAATCATAAGTGAGCGGAGGCGGGACATAAACAGTTGATGGTATTCTGCCTCGGCTGACGGTCTTGAGTAAGTTTAACCAATGGGAGAGTCAAAGATTTGCCCTAGTTTTGCAGCTGTCCAATCATGAGTGAGCACAGGCGGTACATAAATATGAAAGGCCCTAAGCGGTGTAATAGCTGAATTTTGTGCGATATTGCTTATAGAGTATATTGAGAATTATCTCCTGATCACTCGTTTGATCACCAAACTCCTCAATAATGCTATCCAAGTCATTATTTTATTACTGTGACATCTCAAAAAGCTTGGCAAATGTCTGTGATATTCCTTTATCACTGGATGCAGAAGCAGCTATCTTGTTTGTTTATTATTACTTGTTTATTTAGCAGACGCCTTTATCCAAGGCAGTTTACAGAGACTAGGGTGTGTGAACTATGCATCAGCTGCAGAGTCACTTACAATTACGTCTCACCCGAAAGACGAAGCACAAGTGACTTGCTCAGGGTCACACAATGAGTTAGTGGCTGAGGTGGGATTTGAACCAGGGACCTCCTGGTTACGAGCCCCTTTCTTTAACCACTGGACCACACAGCCTCCTTAAAAGCCTGTAGCTCTTGCAAAGTTGCCACACTTTATGTCCGTTTTATGTCTGTGGTGAAGGGACTATGCGTATTGCTCAGATCCACCTCCTATTTTTTTCGGCTTCTCTCGGCTTCTATTGGCCTCACTCGGCCATTGAAAGCTTTTCCCAGCTTTTTCTGGAGAAAAAATGAATAGGGACATGTGCTTGACGTTTTTTTGATGATATCGGACAGGGTCCGACATCGGACTGGAAAGGAAAAATTGTAATGTCAGACCTGGTCCGACGTAGGGTTAATCTACCGATTATAATCAACTAATGCCCATTGAGTAACCGATCAAACATTTTAATCGAGTAACAGCCCTAATTTTATATATATATATATATATATATATATATATATATATATATATATATATATATATATATGACACACACACACACAAACACACGGTATTCCATTGGTTTGTATACAATGTCTGTGCCGACATCTTTTGAAAACAAGCCTTGACAGCCCCATAAGCATTGTATTATAACCATGCTGCATGATTAATTTATTATTAATTGTGTTATAATTAAATTATATCAAATCACGTTTTCATTTACAAAGAAGGGAAAACATAATAATGTTTTTGTTGACATTATAAGCATTTGGGCGACACAATATATGTTCCCTTCATTGTAAATAAAAATGTGATTTGGTATAATTGAATTATAACACTATTAATACATTAATCATGCAGCATGATTATAGAAAGGACAAACAAATTGGAAAGGCCCCCACAGGACACAATTCTCTGCCCCTTCACTTCACACTCACTATATCCTTGAGTGTCCCTGTATGGGCCAACAACAGTGCTTGATTTTAAGTAAAGAAAGTTAGGTCAGCTAGGTTCATGCAACAGAAAAAGTATTTTGTAGAAACCTATAGATACGGATGTGTAACTGTTGGTCTTATCTTACTAATCACCGGCTTACAGACATCTAACCAACAACTCGAGATTGCTCAAGATGGCATGCTTGATAGATTTCACATTTGTTGCTGACACCCACGGTAAAAAGCTTGAATTACCATTTAAGTTAGATTAAGCTAATCCTCAGACTGAAGTACACATTCGTGGAGGTCAAAAGAAATCCCTAGAGTTCAGCAAAGGCATAGTTAAGGCTCAGGTTTGGAGAATTTTCAAAATCAGTCCTTCTCTAACTAGAGATTTCTATCCTGCTATCATTTTGGGATTCATACAGCACAGCAAGACTAGCAAATGGATTGTCGACAAATGAAGATGGATGAAGATCTGGTGGACAGTTCCTCTGACTGAAATAATAACACAAAATGATCTGGTAGTTACAAGATCAAGACAGTATGGGTGTCACGTGCCAGGGGCCGGGTTGAGTCAGGGTGAGCAAGTGTCAGTAAGTGACTGACCCCTAAAGCTAACATGCATTATTATTATTATTATTATTATTATTATTATTATTATTATTATTATTATTATTATTATTATTATTATTATTATACTTTTCAAGGTGACTTACAAGTGTTACAGGGCAATACAAGGTTACAATGCAAAACAATATTTAAATACAGTATAGTTTTCAGTAAGTGTAAATTATACTATTAAAATACAGTATAAGATTAAATGAGCAAGTTAGGATTAAAAAAAATGTATATATACAATTACATAATAGTATTATTATTTATTATTATTATTTGTTTATTTAGCAGACGCCTTTATCCAAGGCGACTTACAGAGACTAGGGTGTGTGAACTATGCATCAGCTGCAGAGTCCCTTTCAATTACGTCTCACCCGAAAGACGGAGCACAAGGAGGTTAAGTGACTTGCTCAGGGTCACACAATGAGTCAGTGGCTGAGGTGGGATTTGAACTGGGGACCTTCTGTTTACAAGCCCGTTTCTTTAACCACTGGACCACACAGGATAGTGCTTCACCTGAGAATCCAGTAACATGGTGCTTAGGTCAGGCGAGTACAGTACATAGTAGCAGGAGTAGATCAAGAGATCTACAAGTGCAGTCTAAACAGGTGAGTCTTGAGGAGGCGGTGGAAGGCAATGAGAGACAGAGCAATCTTGAAGTTCTCTGGTAGTTGGTTCCACCACAGAGGGGCTAGAGAAGGAGCGGGCATGGAGGGGTGGAGAGTGAAGGGAAGGCGTGACCAGTCATAATGCAATATGTAAACATTTTATGAAATTATAATATACTCATTTCCCTTTCACTAAACATACTGCAAGGCTAGTAAAATATAAATATTTCAATTTCTTCAGCCCTATTGTTAATCAGTGAAACCCTAGCCAAACTCATTTTTGCTTTAAAAAAGAGTATATTCCCAATGCAGACACAAACCATGAACTTAAAGCAAAAAAAGGCCTAAAAGGTACAAACCTTCCTCTTAATGGTGTAAAGCAGCAAGTGTTCCCAGAACATTATTAACCAGACAAATCAACAACCTGCATTTGGATCAAGGTTGGTCATTTAAATCCATGGTTTGAGTTATTTAATATGATCAAATAAGGTTACTACTGAGAATGATCTATTTAAGTATCTTTGACATGAAACACAATTTAGATTACCCAATTAATCACTGATGCTCCCTTTGAATATAATGTTTAAACCCATTTAAAATTAAAAAGTGAGTTTCCACTACTCAATCAGTAAATGACCCCTACCCCTCTTGTTTATTTATGTTGGTTGCAATGAAACCTCCCCAACTCTGACATTGATCTGTCAGTACTGTATATGATTTGAAAAAGGGAGCCTGATTTTAAAGTCCTTTCTTTTAATTCCCTACTGATCACCTACTGATCGATGATACATGCTTGTACCGTTGAGTTGTAAGAACTGCTTTTCCAGTTGTGATGTAATCAGTATCTGGGGATATATGGAGACAGTCTATTCAACTGTAATGGACATTCTTTTGCACAAATTATTGAGAATGTTAATATCTGCAGATATATGGAGTATGGAAGTGTAGAGTGCAAGGTATATTTGTATTTGGACTAGTTTAAATTGTAATAATAAAATACCTTATTTGAATTCAAATCGTGTAGAACCCACCTTGATCGAAATAATCAGACTAGACAACGTTTCTAGTGAATACAAAGGAACAGTTTTATTAGAAATAAAACTAAATAAATAAAAAATTAAAGGTGCAACAACTAAACTAACATGATACAGAAAGGAAGAATTAACTAAACTAAACAGTGCAGAAAAGAAAGTTTAAACAATGACACCCCACTCCCGTTGGTTGACCAGCGATCCAACGCAATCTATGGGAGATTCCCTCAAAGGTTACAACCGCATTCCTGACAGCTATTTAAGGTTAATCTTAACAGGAGTATCATTAGTAACACATATATTTACGTTTGTTAATATTTGATAATCAAAGCATCGTTAAATCAGTCTCATATATATAGTTTTGGTTCAGAAGGCAATTCTCACTCCTGCAAGATAAAGACACTCTTTGCATCCAGACAACCTATGAGAATGATCTGTTACCAAGACAGCTAAATTTGGATTCTAGCCTTAAACCCAGAATGATAATTGCCTTGTAAAACCCACATCAATTTGTATAAATCACATACAAACAGTTAATATCGTGTTCATTAACTCAAAGCATGAATTGAAAGCAATAATACTTTTCTTACATTCTACCTAAAACAAAACATTAATTTTACTTTAAGGTCTGCTTATTCTCAAGTTCATAAGAGGATTAAAACACTCCTCATTGTCCCATCCAGCTGATCCGTGTCTTCAACAATACAGGCGCTCAAAGCCTCTCCTGCTGGCAAGGACAGGTCCAGGTTCCGGTCTGCCTTCCTCACGTTTCGACTCCACTTCAGGTTACGAAACAAATGTCTTTGCAAAGAACAAGAGTCATTAACTATTTAGGTATTCCACTGAAACAACAATTCCTCCACCAACATGTGCACTTTTCGTCCGGTTATGTCTGGGATATTTCACCACAAAGCTCCAGCACTGCTAGCTGCTATAATTGAATATATTTCAATTTATGTCGCCTTCAAATGTTCATCCAACTCTTTCTCCGGTGATCAATCAGGGCTAAGTTAGAGATTTGATTCCAAGTACTTTAGGATTTTAGACGTCTTATGCAGCGGACTCCCACACCAAGGCAAACACTAGAATACTTCTCATATTAGAGTGTCCAAAAGCAGTATCTCTGTTACAGCTGGTCGCAGGCTGGATCTCCAGATTGTCACAGTTCAAAGACTGGTTTGTGTATCAGAACCTTGGATTTCGTATCGGGAGCCCTGTTTGCATGTCACGCTCATACTTTTGTAATCTTCTCTTTACCCCTGTGATTGGATAGTTTGGTTATTTTGGGGGGTACCTGAGTCCATGTGGAGTATTTCCCATTGGTTGTTCTCATTCCGATGCTGCCCCTTGTTCTCAATTGGTCCGCTATTCTGCCCCCTGTCGGCTGGATCTATGAGATTAACTGTTTTCTGTCCTAGGTGTCAAAGCATCCAGAACTGTCTGGCTTGCGGCGCCAAAGGAGTCATTCATCGATCGTGAAGATAAGCCATATGTCGAGTATTTAGTTTATGACTCTTTTTAAAAGCATTCTTTGTCAGTGAAGGAGTTCGTGACCAGAAACCAAGTAGACAGAGAATGGCTTAAAATCTCCCTCTGTATATTTCAATTCTGTTACTTTCATATACAGAATGATAGTTTGACCCACTCTGATGCTAGAGAAAAACGCTGTCTCTGTCTGCATGTCACATTTTTTTTAATATATCTAGAAGCTCAACTTCAGTTGTGATGAAATCATTCAGGGATTTTTTTTAGTAAGATACATAGTGTATCAGAATCTGGAGGGATCAGTCAACTTACATACTTTATAGGATTAAGATCTGTTTCAAATGCGGTCACCAGCACTCCAGATACGGTTTTGAGTAATTTACTCTCCAATTTAAACACTACAGTATGTGCATGAAATGTATTTTGGGTGAGTAAAGTGCAACATTATGTTGAAGTCATGAGTACTTCCAATAAATACAGTAATCCGTCGTGTATCCACCCGTCACATGTCTGCCCTAACCGTTTATCTGCCATGATTAAGCTCTTCAGCAACGTCACCCACGTGTACAGCACTAATGCAAAATGGCTACAGCAAAACCGAAAGCGAGTTGTGCTTACAATTGAACAAAAGTTGGAAATACTTTCACTTCTGGAAAAGGGAGTTACCAGGGATACAATAGCACAGGATTTTGGAATTGGAAAGAGCACTGTGACTGATACTGCAACCCAAAGCTGATCTGACTCAACATTTGCTGGTCCGGTCTTTGATAGCAACGGCAGCTAAAAAGCAAACCTTCAAACAAACCCGCATTCAAGACTTTTTTGCACCAACACAGTAATGTAAGTACTGTGCATTTAATTTCTATTGTAACTTCAGTTTTCTACTTTTCTGTTTTTTTTTATATTGTTTGAGCAAATGGACACTACTGCATTTTTTTGAGGTATGACACAGGCCCGGTTTTTGGGATGGAACCGCATAACAGTCTCGCGTTTTGATTGGTCCATGTCTGTCACATGAATATGTCGTCACACGAGTGGAAAAGCGTGCAGGCATTTTTAACATTGTGATCAGATAGAGAGAGTGATCTGCTTTCCACAACCTTACCATTAAAATATAATGTGGTATTACACTGTACTGATATAACAAACTATGAGGAATTACTTTATATAAATTATCATGTTATGCACGAATGTAAGAATTGGCTTTCTGTGGTGGTGTACTTTTTTCTTTCAAGTAGCATATATCTATAATCGTTTGCGATATATTTTAATATAAAACATATACGCTATTGCAGTTTTGTTACAGGGTACATTAGTTTATCTCTAATGTAATCACAGTTTTACATATAGACTGCCCGTGTTTTCATTTACGTCGCAAATTCTGGGCCGCTTTACTTTTCAGATAATGTCCCAAATTCTGGGCCGATTTGGTTTGCAGATAACATCCCAAATTCTGGGCCGCTTTGGTTTTTAGATAACGTCCCAAATTCTGGGCCACTTTGGTTTTTAGATAACGTCCCAAATTCTGGGCTGCTTTGATAACATCCCAATTTCTGGGCTGCTCTGGTTTTCAGATAATGTTCCGAATTCTGCATTTTTGAATTCAGGCCAGTTTTTGAGATATTCTGCTTAGCTGACAGCCGAGTTTCTAAGTCATGCATGCACAGTTTACCATAAACTGGACCGTTAATTCATTTAAGAGTACATGAATCAATCTTAATGTATTTTTTACTCTCCTCAGAAAACATTTAGGAACATGGTATACCAAAAAAAAAAAAAGGTCATCTCATTTGCTTATGTAATGTCCATCAATATATAGTGAGGCATAGGGGTTTATCAGAACTTCTGGGTTTAAGAGACCAGTGCCCTTCAACAACTTCAAATAAATCCTATTGTATTGTATTAGTCAGCATTTCCCTTATCGCTTCCTGATCATTTATACTGTAGGTCAGGGGTTTTCAACCTTTTTTTGAAACTGTACCCCTTCTATCTGGAGGTTTCAGCTCGAGTACCCCTTTACAATTTTCGCTCAACTGAACGGTACCTCAGTTACAATAAAATGGAGAATAATCTGATGACCCCCCCCCCCCCCCCCCCCCGTTTATTTAATAAATCTGGTTGACAAACTGCTGGTTTAGGACAGAACAACAAACAGTAAGCTTCATTCTTAAAACTTTTAACTACAAGTATTTGGATGCACAGAATTAAAAAGACAAGTATTGGGTTAGGAGCACACCTATTTTTTTGTAACTTTGACGGCCTTTTGGAAAAGTTTGAAGGCCTTTTGATACCCAGCATACACTGCAATACCCAGCAAAGTGGTTTCGGACATCTAAAAACAGGTACTGCGAGCATCTGGATTCATACTCAGAGGTACTCTGTAGCCTCCTGGGACATTCACAGCTTGTTTGACACCCTCTTGTAGTTGCCCATTTCTGCATATAAAGCAAAATGCTGTTTGTCAATCTCTCTTTTTTCTTATAAATCAGTCTTTGCAAGAATCATTCCAAAAACACTTGAATCAGTTAGGCACTACCAGTCTGACACTACAGGCCTTTAAATTGCAGTACCAATTTGCAAGTTGCTAAGATATCTTAAAGAATAGGGTATATAGTGCTTTTTTTCGCCTCCCCTCGCTTTTGGTGCAAAACTGTGCTCCGATACACTCAGGCTGATACTGTGATCACAAAACACTTGGAAAGGACTTAAATTGGTGCTTCTGTACTCTTTTTAGATGCACAACAATCTTAGCTAAAGAAAATGGGTTCCTTCGAGTTCGTAAGACCCACGACCGCTATTAGCTGAGCCTTACCCCGATGGTGTTTTTATAATGGGATTTGCCATAGGGAAGGGGGTGGTCTCTTATCGTACCCGTATCTCCACGACCCCTGGGCCTACAAACTCAGAAGGACATTCTTTGCGTGCACAAGAGTCTTAGCTAAAGAAAGACATCAGCCACGGGTTCAAACGCCACCCCACCGCCAGATGGTGGGCGTTGCCCCAAAGGGGTTTTATAATGGGATTTCCCATAGACATTTTTTAGGGTGCTGTATCTCGGGTTCCGGGGGTCCCCAAGACTTGAAAATCGGTATGGAGGTCCACCTCGGAGCCCCTGTCGATCCCTCCAAGTGACGTGTCCCCAGGTAGAAAGGACACCAGTTTAGACTTTTTTTGCCAACCTGGAGCTCAAAAGCTATTGGAAATGCAACCTTGACATGCCATCATGCTGAAAATGTGAAAAATTGTTGAAAATGTAGCATTTGAAAACGGGTGGCTCCCTGTGAAAGAGGGCCCCCAGACATGACCCTAGGAAGTTCAACCCGGTTTCTAGGCCCCGGGGTCATGGAGATATGACCCCGAAAAGGGTAGTTTTTGGACATTTTTGAAAGGGCGTATCTTGGGTTCTGTGGGGGTTAGGAACTTGATTTTTTTTTTGCGTTGGGGCCCCATGGGGCCCCGCACAAGGAGTCACCATTTTCATGGTTCAAATGCCAGGACGGGTTGGCAAAGTTAATTTTTTCGTCATGACATGAGTTTTTGGGTGAACCACCACACCTTTTTAGGGGGTGGTTTGGGGTGCTCCCCTGAGTCTATATCACTTTGAATGGTGGTTCTACGTGCTCGGGTTCGAGAGATATGCCTGAAAATGTGTTTTATAACACTGCCATAGACATGAATGGGCTGAATACGAAAATATATTTTGCAAAGAATTGCTACGGTGGGTGTATGCGTGCAGGGGTTGCATGGTGGTGTGTACGTGCAGGGGTTGCATGGTGGGTGTATGCGTGCAGGGGTTGCATGGTGGGTGTATGCGTGCAGGGGTTGCATGGTGGTGTGTGCGTGCCAGGGTTGCATGGTGGTACACGTGTGTGGAGGGGAATTGGAGTTCAGATTTTGCGCACAAGAGGGGCGGGGAAAAGACTGGGATGGGTAGGGTAAAAGAAAAATTACTACAATCATTTATTTTCACTTTCGACTCCCATTCTCCTTTCCCTCACTTTATGATTTTATTTTGTGATTATTTAATTATTGTCAAAATAAACGGCCTTCATCTACTCACAGTTGCAGTCTCATTTCTGTCAAAAAAGAACCTGAAACACTACAATATATTGATGGACGTTACATAAGAAAATGAGATGTCCTTTTTTCGGAATACCATGTTCCTTCCCAAAAATGTGTTTTAATATTAGCCTTTAATAAAGGAAAACGACTGCTTAAATTAATTTCCATGTATCTATTTCAGTGCAATGTAGTTTCTTCATGTAATAAGAAATACGTTTTTTAACATTTACATTTTTGTTTTTTTCATAAAAAAAAAAGATTTCTGGGGAGAGTAAAAAATACATGAACTTTGATTAATGTACTAAGGGTTACTCTCAAATGAATTCACAATCCAGTTTATGGTAAACTGTGCATGCATGACTTAGAAACTCGGCTGTCAGCTGATTCCCCAAAACTGGGCTGAATTCGGAAATGCAAAGCGGCCCAGAATTTGGGATGTTATCTAAAAACCAAGGCGGCCCAGAATTTGGGACGTTATCTAAAAACCATAGCGGCCCAGAATTTGGGACGTTATCTAAAAACCAAGGCGGCCCAGAATTTGGGACGTTATCTAAAAACCAAAGCGGCTCAGAATTTGGGACATTATCTGAAAAGCAAAGCGGCCCAGAATTTGGGACGTAAATGAAAACAGGGGCAGTCTATATGTAAAACTGTGATTACAATAGAGATAAACTAATGTATCCTGTAACAAAACTGCAATAGCGTATATGTTTTATATTAAAATATATCGCAAAAACGATTATAGATATATGCTACTTGAAAGAAAAAAGTACACCACCAGAGAAAGCCAATTCTTACATTCGTGCATAACATGATAATTTATATAAAGTAATTCCTCATAGTTTGTTATATCAGTACAGTGTAATACCACATTATATTTTAATGGTAAGGTTGTGGAAAGCAGATCACTCTCTCTATCTGATCACAATGTTAAAAATGCCTGCACGCTTTTCCACTCGTGTGACGACATATTCATGTGACAGACATGGACCAATCAAAACGCGAGACTGTTATGCGGTTCCATCCCAAAAACCGGGCCTGTGTCATACCTCATTTTTTTTGCCGTAAACCTATGCATTTTGCTGCTGTGTAAATTACCAGACACTAATGTATGTGTATACTGCACTAATACCCTGTATCTTTCTAAACAAGGGATTTAGGGGAGCTCCCTAATAAAAGCTGAATCTCAAAACAATAATTGTGTGAATATAGTAATTGTTACAGCTGTGTATAGTATTTAAAACAGGATATATTTATCCAACTTTTTACATATCCGCCCTTACTCTGGTCCCAATGCAGTCGGATATGTGGCAGACTATTGTACAGTACATACTTTAATCCTAACTTATGGGGTATGCATTAAATAAGAAATTAATAATAATAATAATAACTGTGATGTTACTTTGAACTACTGTACAAATACTTCGTCTTTTCCTTATTTTTCACATGAAATAATCCTACAATATCTTTTTCGCTGCCATTTAGTCCTGCCTTAATAATATAGTCTGGGAAGTTGCTACTCTTGGTGTAGTTAGTGATTGCATTCACCGAGTCTCCTCCCACAAGTACTATGCTGTTACAGTTTTTTGTTTTCTGTTAATCTTCTTTACTCTCTCTTGTGATCTCCCTTTCCAAGTCGACAGACAAACTCCCTAAAAGTTGTAAAACAAAAAAATAGCTGTACCGATAAGCAAACAAAGAAATTATAATAGTGTATTTGTTATTGATCACCTGTATACCTAGCTATATAAAGCATCTTGACTCTCTCCAAACACATAATATTGTATTTATTATATAGATTTACCATCCAAAAATGTGGTTGAAAGGTAAATTGGTAGATTAGGTTGAGGGGGACTAAGACGTCATTGAGAAATTCTAAAAATCAAGAATCCAATCGCGTATTCACCAGTCACAAACACAAATTGCAAGTGACTGGATTTTTATGTATTTTTTTTTATTGACTTATTGGTCATGTTTTTCTGGCAATTCCCAGTGTAACGGGCAATGCTATGTTATTATCATTTGTTTATTTAGCAGACACCTTTATCCAAGGCGACTTACAGAGACTAGAGTGTGTGAACTATGCATCAGCTGCAGACTCACTTACAACTACGTCTCACCCGAAAGACGGAGCACAAGGAGGTTAAGTGACTTGCTCAGGGTCACACAATGAGTCAGTGGCTGAGGTGGGATTTGAACCGGGGACCTGCTGGTTACAAGCCCTTTTCTTTAACCACTGGACCACACAGCCTCCTATAATGTGATACACTACTGCTATGGATTCAGTCTAGCCCCCTGTCAGTGAGATTAGATGGGATAAAAAGCTCTAAAACCTCGGATGCAAAAGCGCCTGGCAGATTACACTATGTATCTGCTACAATTAGCTGTCCTGGTATTACTCAAGCTGTGCAGCAAAATTGCTATGCATATTCTTCACGCATTAAATTGAAATATCCGTATTTATATATTTCATTGCGTAAAATACCCAGTACCATTTGTCACAGCTTTGTATGACTTTGTGTGGCTGGTGGGTGGTGACATAAACACAGGTAGTACGGGCAAAACGGCGCTGCTGTATTTAATAATTAACAAAAATAAACAGTTTCAACAAAAACATACAAAACAAAGAAAAGGGCACTCTGGCCAAAGTAAAACAAACAATTATACTTATTTTTTAAGCACACAAGTACCTTGTTTGCTGGCTGGTAGCATTCGCTCTTATTCTCCTTAATTAGTCTAACACCCTTCTCTGCTCTGAGCCTGGAGTGGGTCTTTTGTATTGTGGCTGGAGCCTTAATTACCCATTAAACAATTACCTTATTAAGGCTCGAGCCACATTCCTACAGGCTTTATTGGGATGGGGATTTAACCCCATCCCCGCCAGCTACACTTTATGAGAACAGCTTTTTCGCCGGTCTCAAACAACAAATAACAACGTCGGATGGCTTTCGTCCGTCCGCACAAAAATACAATTATAATAATAATAATAACAATGATAATAATAATACAACACAAATAATAATCATACATAAATAATAAAAGGGACGGGCACCTTGCCACAGCATTTTACCTGGAGCGCTGACTGTGACTATTTACATTACATACCCATTTGTTTCATTTTAAAACTTTGAAAACAACACTACATAAGCTTTTCCACTAGGTTTCATAGCAACAGTTGAATGTTGTAATGGCAAAACCACTACAACAATAGATTCCAACAGGGATCTCTGACATATAATGATTAATTTACTATGAAACACCCCCTGTGCTGACTCTGAGAAAACTAAAGTTGGACAAGAGATTCATTCATCTTCTTAATAACCACAATTAAATTGCACTCAAAAGTAACAATGGAAAACAGTTCCATCCCCTTGTTAAAGATTATTTTAATAATGTTTGTTTTTTTCCTTAAGTCTAGATGCTAAAGTAGCCTCATATGATAGTTAATCTTTTTTATTATAATTTTTTGTCGTTACACAACTACAAATATGTACTGGATGGTGGTTTAGCAGGATAGCAGAGATGGAGAGAGCATGGGGCAAGGTGGATGCAACAATTACAGTAACTTCACATCAGTAAACCAGAGCTTGAAGCAGTATTCTTAGCTCTAAAAGCAATTCAGAATGCAGCCATTGGGGAAATGGATTCCGATAATGAAAGACAACAAGGTTTCAGTACATTGCATTACCCATCAGGGAGGAACCAATTCACTGTTGTGGAGACTGAGAGAATACATTTGAAGCTGGTGCTTCAAAAAACACATTCCTATGGAAGCATCCTATTATCGAGGGAAACATTGTAAAAGTAATTTTCCTTCGCAGCAATGAAATTCTTTCTCGTGAGGCACACCGCAATCCTGAAAAAAAGAATGACATGGGAAATCATATATGCTTTTCAACCAGTGGATAGCAAACAATTGTATTCTTCTTGAATTCTTGAATTGGAAACTAAGAACTTTACTGACAGAAGTCTAAACTACCATTGTTTTTTAACATATATATATATATATATATTACTGTGTATAATATATATATATATATATATATATATATATATATATATATATATATATATATATATATATATATATATATAAATTATTGACCCAAGGAAAGACTATTGTTACTGACAGAGTGCTATAATGCACAAAGCCACAGGCTGAGGACATTGCACCCTGGAGGTAACAATAGTCTTCCACTATGGCTGAGTCTGCAGTACATTTTTAATATCAGAATCAGTCAAGAAAATAAGTGAAGCAAGGTTGGATAGTAAATACGACTTTATATATATATTGTTTAAATATAGCTGATACAGTATAAGTAAATAAATAAATGACATACAGTGGTTTGCAGAAGTATTCACCCCCTACCAATAATGTCACATTTTGTTGAATTACAAATAATGTATGCACAGTTTTTCAAACAAACTTTTTTTTATTCAAAGCTGTAGTGGTTAAACTGAACACTGTTATATGAGGAGGAGGTTAAATGTCAGCAAAAATTGCAAAGAAAATGTACAAAATTAAATTTACTGGTTGCATAAGTATTCAGCTCCTTAAGTCAGTACTTGGTAGAAGCACCTTTTGCAGCAATTACTGCTATGAGTCTTTTTGGATAGGTCTCTACTAGCTTTGCACAGTAGGATGGTGAAATTTTTGCCCATTCTTCATGGGAAAATTGCAGTATCATCTACATGCTTTTTCGCAAACTCCATACGTGCTTTAGACGAGGCTTTTTGAGTAATGGCTTCTTTCTTGCCACCCGTCCATACAGCCCAGCTTTGTGTAGGGACCGGCTTATTGTTGATTTATTTATTTCTGAGCAGAATGTGTGAACACTGACTCCCATCTCAGACACAGAACTTTGCAGATCTCTCAAGGTCATTGTTGGCTTCAGAGTGACATCCCGAACCAGTTTCCTGCTTGCCTGGTTGCTCAGTTTGGGAGGGTGACCTGATCTGGGTAGTGTCTGGGTGGTATGATGCATCTTCCACTTCTTAATGATGGACTTCACTGTGCTGAGAGGGATAATCAAATTTTGAAATTATTTTACCTTTCTCCTGCTCTGTGCCTCTCTACCACTTTATCCCTGACTTGTTTCGAAAGCTCCTTGGTCTTCATGGTTGCTTTGTTGGATCACTATGTGAGTTGCAACTTGAAAGTCTTTATATACCTGAGGGAAATTATCTACAAGTTAAACCACTTTGAGTACACACAGGCTGAAACCATTTCACTAATTTTGTGACCTTTCAAACAAATTATTTGCACCCAAGCTGATTTAGGGCTGCAGCAGCAAAGGGGTTGAATACTTATGCAACTGAGATTAATCTGTTTTTCTCTGTAAATCTTACTTATATTCTATATACAGTACATTTTTTAACTTTATCAATGTGGAGCAGTTTGTGTAGATTCTACATGTAAAGTCTAATTTGAAAGTGGAGTACGCTCAGGTGCCAACAAAATGTGAAAACTTTGCAGGGGGGTGCAAACCACTGTAAATAAATAACAGAAAACGTTTTTGAAGGTCATACCATATAGTTAGCAAAGTTTCTGTCTGTCTCTGTCTGGTTTGCGACTGCTGCATAATCTAGTTTATATCCTGCTCGTCATATTTGTTTTTGTAGAGCTGAATTTGTTTGAATTTTAGAAAATCCGAAAACAATGAAAGTGGTGTTTTAATCATCATTTTAGTGTTTGGAGCATCTTTCTTTTGTAGTATGTTTTGTAATTCAGTGTAAATCGGTGTTCAGCCATTTTCTCTTGTTAAGAGTTCTGACAGAAATACAATGATTCTTGGTGGTAAATCTCCCTCCTGACCTGTGAGGGCGCTAAGTAGCGAGAACAGAGTACCTTGGACAGGTTGGCCCGATAGTTCTTTCCCAGGGTTCAAGGGAAGTCTGCCACCCAGAAAGGAGGCGGAACTCGGGTGCATTAATTCATCGACACGGAAGGGAAACGATGTGGCAGTCGCGGATTGGAGGGGCGGCTGCGCTCGTTTACCAAGGGGTCATGTGTGATGGCATAAAAGGGGATGGAGAGATGCAATCTGTTCCTTCACTTTGGTTACGAGAAAATAACCCGGAAGGACCTGTGCAGTATTGTGATAACTTATCGTGAGTGTTTGTTTTGTTTTGTCTATAATTATTGCTTGTTGTATTAGTAGATGGCTAACACGTTCCGGAGCTGTTGCCAAGGGCCAGCACAGAACCCGGAACAGCACTGCACTATTGTCATGCAATAAACTGTATCAACCACCACGAACACTACAGCATGCATCCAGAAATGATGACCGTGTTTTTTACATTATAGGAAGGATACTTGTGTTTATTATTTGGGACTGCAAATCTGTTATTATTTACCTCGTGCACTACACATTGTTGTGGATTGCTGGGGATCATTATTTGGTCACCAGACCTGGATTGTTAAAAATAAAATACTTCCAACTGGATCACAAATCTCTGTCTGCTAATTACACACCGCATCACTCCGGCACCTGTACACTGCAATGGCATTCCTTTGAAAGGGGGCAGGACTGACAGTGATGTGAACCATTGACCGGTGCTGTAAGGAGTAAGTATGTGAGGGCAATAGTTAAATCTATTTTTCCTCCTATGATGAGGTTTTAACCAATCAAAGGCCAGGATTTCCAATGACTGATTCATATATATATAGTCAGCACTAACATGTCCGACCCTGTAAAATTTTGACTTCAGTGGCACTTAAACGTGTGTGATGCTTATCTGATTATTTCATTTTGGCCCATTCGAACCCTTGTATCTTTCTTGTATTCCCTGAAAAACAGACAATATAAAAAATACATACCTGAAAGGACTGTGTTTTAAAATAAGTAGGCTTCCAATTACTGTATTGCTTTTGTTGGTACAGTACTATATTTTTAACAGAAGTAGTATCTTAATTCAGAACGATGATTCTGAAATTATCACTTGCCAAAACTAAAGCGACGACACGTTAACTGTAACAAAGTACATACTTTTAAATCTGGTATGTATTGTAGTGGTATGTAAAATTTCCCAGTAACGACCTAACAACAAAATTAAATCTAAATGTTGTCCATGCACAGAACTGCGTAAAACATAAAAGGCAAAACCAAAAGATTAAATAACAACACAACTTCCAGAATTAAAACAGCATCCAAAGTCAGTATTCAAAATTGCATAATATAGTGCTCAATAAGGCCCTAATGTCACATTTCACTTTCAAATGAAAATGCACAAAAGCAACAAAAGATCACAAATAAAAAAATAAGTAAATACATAACAGTATGTAATGTTTAATGATTAACTGTTACATTACCCTAGCTTCTCTCGTTCGCTTTGTTTTGGCTGCATTTTCGTCAGGTGAAACTGGAGGAAGCGCTGTACAACTGCACAATATAAGACAGACTGATTTGGCATGCAGAGAGAATAAAAAAAACAAAACAAAAAAAAAAAAACAACGCGGCCTGTGACGGATATTCAGATAAATTGTAACATTGAAGAGATGGGCTTTGTATCAGAAAACTGGTGCCAGAGTCGGAAATTGCGTGTGACGGGTAAGTGCATTAAGTTGTTACATATATATAATGGGGATTGATTTTATTCTTAATACAAGGATGGTAAAACACGACTGACGTGTATCTGGGTCTTAATTTAAATGTGTTTTAATTATTTTAATTATTTTTCTTCCTGACGCCTCGGGCCTTATCACCACCCCAGGCATGGTATATATCATGGGAACCGCACAGCATGTCGTGGTTTATACCTTACATATATATAAACAGGAGATACAGTACAAGTGTTTTCCTAAAGGATCTGCATATCAGTTTTACTCCTACACCCCACATGGCATTTTAGTCTATTTAAACATAATAATAATAATAATAATAATAATAATAATAATAATAATAATAATAATAATAATAATAATAATGGATTTGTACTGCATTTCTAACAGATTTTGCTTCAGCCAGGACAGCTATCTGTTTTTTTTAAAAATCATAATCATTGATATACCATTTTAAATCAGGTTTCCAAGGAGAACATTGTTTACAACAATTCTGGAAACCCTCCAAAATATAAAGGTATGAAATAAAACCAATAATAATGGAATTATTTAGGATTATTGTCATATTGTAGAAACATTAAACAAGGCAGCCAATGGGGATTCAGAAAAGGGTGTATTGTGATGCTAATATATGCATGGCTACAAGGTGTAGAGTACAAATCAATGGAGATTATGATGAGGTTGTGTAATGCACAAATGAAACTGAGAATACTGCACTTCATTTTGATACCTGCACAATGCATTACAGAAAGGACATTGCAGCTTTGGAGAGAATCCAACTAATAGGAAGCAGACTAATTCAAGGGCTAAACTGTATGAAAGTAGGCTGAGAGAACTGAATCCATTTAGCCCAGAACAAAGAAGGGTTAGGAGAGATCATGTTGTCTGTACTAGATATCTGGAAGTGATACATTATGATATGCTGTCTTCTAACTATGGCCACCCATCCCTCAATTCTCTTATCATCCCCCACTCCCCCCAGGCGCACACACATGCTTTAATTTATAGTTGCTTGACAAATGATGTCAAATGTATTAATGTCATTGCAGAGTAATTTACAAAATGTTTACAAATGTTTTTTAATTGCATAGAAGATAATTATTTTTGGTGGGGTCACATTTGACCAAATTAAGCCCAGGGGCTGAATAAACGAGCTGGGGGGATTCTACTCTACAAATAATGAAGGCAGAAGGCCAATATAAATGCTGAATTGTTCAGCAAAAATATAACAAAAGCTCAAAATGACTGTACTGTTACAAGGCACATTAGGTTAAAAGCTGCCGGAGGGTAGGTGGTTTGTAGTAAGATACTAACAAAAATGCCTCTGCCTATTTGATAATCCCTCAAGCAAAACTTGACTTTAAGGTTTTTAAGGACTTATTCAGACTTTTTCTGCACTGCAAAAAAAAAAAAAAAAAAGTTCTAAAAAAGACTTCTCAAGGCTTATGGAAACACTTTTATAGTTTGCTATGCCTACAGTATTTTGTGACATCAGAACACAATGAGGACATGGCTTGTGTCATATCCAACATAAAAGATTTCAACAGTTTTGACACCAGGTGCTCTTTTCAGTTATGAAGATTGGGGTGAAAATTCAAGTTTGGACTTATGCAAGACCTACGAGGGAGCTAGGAGGCGCAGAATGAAAATAAGTGAAGCTATACATACATTTTAAACATATTGTTTTGCCACAACATGGTTGTTTTACCCATTATTTTTATGCTGTCTATAAAAATGTATCCAACAAAACACATCTACATGCAATCTTGAGGCCCAAGGTTGATTATTACCACTGATTATTTTTAAAGTTCAATTAAAGAACATGTCCTCATTTTATGGATATGTCACTGTATAGCGAGCAAACAATTGCAACCTTTACTGGCTTTGCTTCAGGTCTTCAGTGCTCTATCATGTTTTTGAATACAAATGTAATTTATCAGACTTACACCACCAAGCATGTTGTTTTCATTACTTAACCATCTGCTGTAGTTTAAGACCAAAGTGGACTGGTCTTGCCTAATATTTTTTGCATTTTCAAATCTTTTAATCAAAACTGGGGACTACTGACTTCAGTAATAAAAACCTTGACATTGTGACCCTTATCTGTTATCCTGTAAATGCATTCTTATAGAAAAGTGAAGGTTCCAATGACCTCATTTTTATTTATTTGAATTTTTTTCCTAGCTTGTAGGATGAAGTCTGCTTTTTAATTATATAGATTTTGTTTGAAATGTGACTTTTTCCTTATGGAGCAGATTGCTTAGGGACTCGCTCCAGCAGGATTTTAATTTGGATCGCTGTGGTCCAGAATTGCTTTCCATACCTTCCTGCAATTAGTGATTCTTTCTTGGGTATCCAGCCTGGTTTCACTAGCAAAACATTTCTAGAACAGTAGTCTTCCAGCATAACTTTAAACGTGACTTTCACAGTGTTGACTAACATCTACATAACAAGCCCCCCCTAACACACACACACCTTATTTCAGGACATTCAACCCCACATTGATCATACTGCATCATTGATATTGGGATTCATTTGCAAGTATCATTATCAGTACCATTTATAAAGTGCTTTTTATACAAAAGTATCACAAAGCACTGTACAGTACATAGCAGAAAAAAAGAACACACCACAATACATTTGTATAGCATGTCACACATAAGACTGCCACACTCAGCCCATTTAAATACAGATTTAAACAGTATACACAAAATACAAAAGCAGCAATTTTAAAGTTACATTAAAACCTACTGAGATAAGAAAGCCATTTTATAAAAGTGCGTTTTTAATCTTGACTTGAAAACTGTAACGGTCCCAGCTTCCCTGACAAACGAAGGCAGAGCCTTCCATAATTTAGGAGCTCTACAAGAAAAAACACTACCTCCCGTGTTGCTCTTGTTGACCCTAGGAATAACTAGCAGCCCTGCATCATGTGATCTCAGAGGGCGGTTTGGAAGATACAGGGTCAGTAACTCCTTCAAATATCTAGGTGCTAATCCATTCAGGGCCTTGTAATTTAACAGCAAAATCTTAAAATCAATTCTATACTGCACAGGGTGCCACTGTAAAGAGGCCAAAACATGGGTAATATGTTCACTTTTCCTGGTTTTAGTCAGAATTCTAGCAGTGGTATTCTGAACAAGCTGCAGGCAGGATACCACACGTTTTGGGACACCAGAACGTATTACAATAATCAATTCTAGATTAAACAAAGGCATGCATTAGTCTCTCAGAATCAGATATGGAAATAATTGGTCTAAGTTTGGCTATATTTCTCAAATGGTAAAAAATATACTTTAGTACCTTCCCTAATATGAGTCTCAAATGATAGATCAGGATCAAAGATGACCTCCAAACTCTTAATTTCTAGTTTAAGTTTTGATGAGAGACTGCAAAGGTGGAGCTCATGTAATCCCACATTTCCTTTTAGTTGGTTCTGTGAGTCCACTAGCATAATAATAACACTAGTTTTATTTCAATTCAACATTAGGAGATTCTGTGACATCCAATGCTTGATGTCTGTAAGGCAAGTAGCTAATAACACCCAGGCAGAAGAAATTCCTGGCTTTATAATAATAATAATAATAATAATAATAATAATAATAATAATAATAATAATAATAATAATCAACTTTATTTTATATAGCGCCTTTAAAAGCAACATCTCAAAGTGCTTTACAAACAAACAATAAAGTCATAAAAAATGCCTTTCTATAAAAGTAGGTATTTAAGCTAGATTTAAAAGCATTAAGAGTGGCAGAATCCCTGATCTCTTTAGGAATGGTGTTCCAATGTTTTGGGGTATAACAACAAAAAGCCCTTTTGCCCATAGAACATAGGTGAACAGAGGGAACACATAACAATCCAAGATCAGTTGAGCAAAGGTTGCATGAAGGGGTGTAGACTGCTGAGATCAGATAAATACTGTGGAGCCAAACCATGTAAAGCCTTAAAAGTAACCTTAGGGGGCTCCTGAGTGGAGCATCCAGTAAAAGCGCTCCACGTGGATTGCAGGATGCGTCCTATAGCCTGGAGATCGCAGGTTCGAATCCAGGCTATGTCACAGCTGACCGTGTCCGGGGGTTCCTAAGGGGCGACGCACAATTGGCCAAGCTCCGCCCGGGTAGGGAGGTCTTAGGTCGGCAGGGGAATCCACGGTTTGCACATCAGCAACCCCTGTGGCCGATAGGGCACCTGTGGTTCTGCAGTGGAGCCACCACTATAGGTCTGGTGGCCTCACTGTGGATCCGCAGTGCGAAAAATTACGGATTGGCAGAAGCAAGTTTCGGAGGACGCGTGTTCCAGCCTGCACATGAGATTCAAAAGTTAATCCAGGATCAAAAATAACTTCCAAATTTCTCATTTTGGATCTAAACTCTAGCATAGTACCATTAACTGACAAGTTTACAATATTGGTTTTACGTACAAAACTTTAGGGACAAATATAGCTGGGTATCATCAACGTGGCAGCAGTGTGGAGTAGTGGTTAGGGCTCTGGACTCCTGACCAGAGGGTCGTGGGTTCAATCCCCAGTGAGGGACACTGCTGTTGTACCCTTGAGCAAGGTACTTTACCTAGATTGCTCCAGTAAAAACCCAACTGTTTAAATGGGTAATTGTATGTGAAATAATGTATAATGTGATATCTTGTAACAATTGTAAGTCGCCCTGGATAAGGGCGTCTGCTAAGAAATAAATAATAATAATAATAATAATCAGTGTAGCAATGGGCGTTCACTCTGTGTCTGCAGATAATGTCACCCAATGGTAGCATATATAATGAAAACAATAAGGGACCTAGAATGGAGCCCTGTGGAATACCAGACAACTTCCGATAATGCTGAATTTACCTCCCCAAGAGAGACAAACTGAAACCTATCAGAAAGAAGATTTGAACCAGGATAGGACAAGGCCAGACTGTGGTCTTCACTGTGCTTTGAAGACGATTCAGTAGGATGGAATGGTCTACAGTATCAAAGGCAGCACTTAGATCTAGAAGAATTAAACCTGATGGAAAGCCCATGTCAGAGCTTATCAGCATATCATTCACAACTCTGACAAGGTTGTGTCTCGGTGCTATGTGCAGCACGAAAACCAGACGGAAACTTCTCAAATATACCTCATAGGAGGCTGTGTGGTCCAGTGGTTAAAGAAAAGGGCTTGTAACCAGGAGGTCCCCGGTTCAAATCCCACCTCAGCCACTGACTCATTGTGTGACCCTGAGCAAGTCACTTAACCTCCTTGTGCTCCGTCTTTCGGGTGAGACGTAATTGTGACTCTGCAGCTGATGCATAGTTCACACACCCGAGTCTCTGTAAGTCGCCTTGGATAAAGGCATCTGCTAAATAAACAAATAATAATAATAACAATAATACCGTTAAGAGTTAGACATTTTTGTAATTGAATTGCAACAACTCTCTCTAGAACCTTATCTAAGAATGGTAGGTTGGAGATTGGCCTATAGTTATTGAGAACTTTAGGGTCCTGTGGCAAAGTGGTTGATTGTGAACAGGTGCAGAGGTGATGCAGTGCAGGAATAACACAGACAGAGATTGTAATCCAGTATGGAAAAGGGGTATTTTATTTTTATACTCCAGGTCTGGTGACCAAAACAATGATCCCCGACAATACACAGCAATGTGTAGTGCACAGGGTTAAATAATAACGGGTTGCAGTCCCAAACAATAAACACAGGTATCCCTCCAACAATATACATACACGGTCACCAGTCCCGGGTGCGTGCTGTAGTGCTCGTGGTAGGTGATACAGTTTAATGAGTGACAATAGTGCAGTGCTGTTCCGGGTTTTATGCTGGCCCTTAGCGACAGCTCCAGAACTTGTTAGCTGTCTATAAAACACAAGTAACAATTACAGACAAGACAAACAAACACTCACAATATTTTACAAATGCTGCACGGGTCCTTCCGAGTTATGTTTTCGTAACCAAAGCGAAGGAACCGTCCCCCTTATATGCTGTCACGCATGACCCTTTGGTAAACGAATGCAGCTGCCTTTACAATCTGCGGCTGTTACATTGTTTTCCTTCCAGGTCAATACGTTCTTGCAACGGAGTCTCGCCTTCTTCCAGACTGACCGACTTCCCGACCTGGGAAAAGAACTGTCAGACCAGCCCATCCAAAGAACTCGGTCCTCGCTGCTTAGCGCCCTCACAGGTCGGGAGGGAGATTTACAACCAAGATTCATTATATTTCTGTCACAGGTCAAATTGTGTTTCTTAAGTATAGTCTTTACCACAGCTACCTTACGTGCTGAGGGAATTATACCGGAGGAAAGTGAACCATTTATAATTTTTAAAATATGGATATTAATAACACCAAGAACAGTTGTTTTTTTATATTTTTTCCCCATACATTTTAAGCTGATAAAGCCAACAAGAGACGTTAAAGACATTATTACAAACATTATTACATCTTGTTACTGAGATCAGATTGCTTCTCAGTATAAGGTCATTCTAAAAAACACATACACATATACAGTATATATATATAGGAATCATGATGGCCATCTTTGGCTGGGGGTCCACAGAGCGCTGCGTGGGATGGGAAGGAACATCAGCTCATTGTGCGTTAGTAAATCTAATGGTCAGACACTCCACATGTCCAGGTGACCTAGACTCTCCTGACTAAGTTTGGCAAGTTAAAAGAGGTGAGCGGCCTGTGAGCCCAAAAGAGGTCTCCTGTTCGGTAAGTGGCTTGCAGCAGTGAAGTAAACACAGTGTGTCAAATTGGGTAGAAAAATCTGTACATTTAACATTTTGTAATTATTCACAGTTGATTCTACTTCTAGGATTGTTCCTTAGTCACTCTCACTGAGATAGACAACCTTTTATAATAATTACTTGCATTTTATTTTCTATGTGTTTGATATAACTCATGTTGCCAATAGACCTAGGACATACTAGTAATTAGACTTTGGTCTCAGTAGGATATCCAGTCAAGAATTTAAACAAAATAATTATATACTGTACAATTATTGTATATATAAAAAAAAAACCAGAAATACAAGAAATTTAAAACTTCCTTACATTATGAGAAACACAAGTAAAATCATCATATACAGTGCCATGCAAATGTATTCTTCTATAGATGTTAATACAAAGAAAGTTTATACCCTCTGGATTTGCATAATAATACATTTTTATGTTCCAAATGATAATGTATTACTGTTTGGCATGAGTGGATATCTGGCATGTTTAATAGGATCACCAGCATTCTTTTAGATGTTTTCCATTGTATATGTTTTAGATGTTTTCCATTGTATATCTTAAACTCACTGTTTCAGTGGAGAAGCAATAACTGCCGTAGTGCATCCTCAGTGGTCATTTTTTATTGCCAGGTAATTTACCACACTACATTTGCACAGTAATTTTTTCAGTTTCCTGTGCTTTTTCCATTGTTATACTATACATTTACTGTAGTTTATCATGGTTTGCCATACAATACCTCTCTGTGCTTAACAATGCTTTACCATGCTTATATGGTGCTTTATTGCACATTGCTATACTTTTACTGTGGGGAACATTTATAAGGGATGGTCAGTTACTCATTTTAAAAGTATTTAATATTTTTTTTCTAATAATGTATACTCATTTAAAAGATTTAATTACAATACAGTCTTACCCTAAATCCTATTTATAATACGAATACAAGAATGTGAGATGCAACCACATACTTAATTTAACTATGTATTATTTGATTAACTGATTGCCTGGTATTGGTCTACTATTTTGCTACCCATAAGGATACATTATCCACAGATCTGTGGGTCATCATTTAAAATGAAAGGAACCAGAAAGAATTGAATGCTGTATCTGCAGATGGATGTGTAACAATTGATTTCTGCTGCCAAGAAAGTAGCTTCATAATATTATTCTCTTTTTGATGAAAGGTATGTGATCATCTATTATACTTCAAAAAGCTTCACAGAAATAATTAGGTAGGGTCTTTACTGAACACAACTCTGCTATAGAGTGAAAATATTTTGTGTAATTAAGGAGCTTATATATATATGATGTGCTGTGCATTGTGGCTGTGTCACAGCAGGTTATCTTGTCTTGGGCTGGAAAATCACATTATAATTGACAAATCAAAGAGCTGAATAACAGACCAAAAGCAACCAATATCAGTTCCATTTGCTGTTACTGCTAACATATTGAAAACTCAGCACATACTGCATAATACAATACAACAATGCATGGTATAGTAAATAAAACACAATTACTTACAGCCTTTAAAAATCCATACAACTGAAAATGTATTCCATGTGCTTGCCAATACGCTTACCTTTAGCTTAGGCATCAATATTGGCTGTGAGATCGCTGGTAACTTTAACCTCCAGATATGAAATAAACAACCAATAATAGGTAATACCACTATTTTTCTCTCTCAGCACAGGCAGTAGCCACTGAAATTAGGAATTATTATACATAGATCCAGGAAATCACTAGTCTTGGACTATCTTACCTAAAGTAACATTAATTAGCCCAGGATTAGAGCTAATAAGAAAGTCACTAAATACTTAATAATGGACAGACCATATTTTGAAGCATGTGGAATAAACCAAAGAATTTTAAAGGTATATAACTAACATGAACTTAGTTATGTGAAAGAACTGTTTTTACTATTTATTGGTTTTATTCCTCTCTGATAATTGCTGATTTGAATTTGCACATATAAACTCAGCTTCTCTTTGCTGTCCTCTAGACTCCAGAATAAGAAACTCAACCCGTATTAAGATAGTCCCCCAGACTTGGGTTTCAAGTTTAAACATGTACATGTTTCAATTAAGTTTACTACTACAAAATGTTTAGCCCTTCACTAAACTTAAGCCACTGAATTCATTCAAAGCATTGTTCTATTTATTTAAAGCACATTATTTTGTTTTTAGCAGCACTATAATATACTATAGTGTTTTGTTCAAATACTCCAGTTGATATCATGTTTGCTGCATATTTAATGTTGCAGTGTTAACCAGTATTTAATTTGTGCCAGGGCATAGCCCCAGTACACCTGGGCTTGGCCATGGCACCTCTTATGGTATAAAAGTTTAAAATCTCATACTATGTTTCGCTCTCAAATGCATGCTGTCTGAGAATTAAGCATTTTCAGTCAGGCGTAATATTCTTATTCTCAACACGGTATTATCCTTTCTGCAAATTCTTGCGTGTGCTAAAGATAGAGGCCGATGCCAAGGAAGTTCACATTCAGCTGTGTTTAAATAGAATAGTATATTGCTGTAAAATTCTCAATTTACAATCAGAACATTTATTTTAAAAACACAATTTCAGTATTCAGATCAATACATGTTAAAATTAAAAGGTAAGCATATTCCTGTTACAATAGTTTAAAAAGTTTTAAAAAAACATGTTAAATACATCAAATAAATGTTTATTTAGCACAAATATAAAAATATTACGATATATTATTTTAAATGTTTTTGTTTTTCAACTTTAGCCGTTTTTCAACTTTAGCCGTGACCATTCAGTGAAACTGTCTATTTTTAGTCGTGTGTGCCAGGATTTGTACATATTTTTAGTGAGAAAATGGTATCCTTAATTATTGTCACTGCTTGTGCCCCCGCACCTCTCTCACTACAAATTAAGCCTGCTGTAAAAAGCATTTCAGAAAAAAGTACCTTTTAATTATTTGGCATTCATCATGCCCTGTCAAGATGTGTTTCTTAGAAGTAGATTATCTCTGTAACTACTCCAAGGGGATGCAAATGTTTTACTGGTGGCGTCTTGTAAAATTTCCATTCTCTTGGTTTAAAGATACAATAAAGATTTGTGTTTGATGCTCTGTGATGTGGTTTCATCTAAGAGCAAAACAATTTTTTTTTTCAAATAAGAAAATCCCATATTCCCAAATGAATTGATAATTACAAACAGTATTGATGACTTATGTGGCTTAAATAAATTGAAAAGTATGAGCTCTGTGCTTGAGGATATTTTTATGACTTTGGACGGGGAAAATAATAAGAAATCCTTCTCATAGTAAAATAAATATGATCATCTGCTTGACTTTTGACACTAAGTAAATTTTATTTCATGTCATTTCAAATTTCTTTCCATTGATTTTTGCCTCATCTTTTTCATGTGAATACATTGCCTGTATACCTTTGTGTCTAAATGGATTAAACCCAATTTTAACAGTTTTTAGAATATGAAGACACAGGTTCAATAAAAGTAGTTATTGAGCAACTCCTTTGGTAGTGGTGTGGTGGAGTCAGTGTACGAGAAGCTGAGACTTAAATAAAACCATTGCATTTGGTTAACAAGGGCCATACGTTGTGTACCTTAAGACTAGACCACTGTTTCAACTGTTTCCCTTTAACTGTCATTACACAACCAAATTGGAATCCGAATTACATACCTAAATTAGTACTATTTCTTTGGCTAACACACTACACTATAGAAAAACACCAGCGTTTCTTGTAAACACCCATGTTTCCTGCGCTTGCAATGATGTAATGTAATAACCTACCCTTTATTTTTCATTTAAGGACTGCAGATTTCAAAGGGATTGGTTGAAGTTGTGGTTCAGACTTCTGAAGACATTTACAGTTTCCCTTCTTTCTTAAGGTATAGATTACATGTTTGTTTCAAATCTTTGAGTGTAAAGCCCCAGTACACACTGCCCGATGCGATTGTCGCATAACACAATACCCAATGTGAGGGAATCACATTGCAAAATATTAAACATGTTTAAACTTTGCTTGCTGACAGAATTGTTTGATTCTGTAAAATCGCATCGCAAAGCAATACATTATGCTATAAATAGTATTAGACATTAAAAAGCTACATGTATGGTATGTGAAAATGCTAATGATCTTTCCCCATATTAGTCAATGCATGCAGTTTGAAAAGACAGATAGAAGACTGCCAGACAAGAGCAAAAATGTATGAATAATTTGCACCACATGTTTTAGTGCAAGTGTCTTTCTCCCTTGACATTGAACACCTCTAGTAACAGACGGCCACTTTCCACAAAATGGGAAATTAAGACAATGCAATTTTCTTGTCCTTTATCTTTTGCATCAAACAAAAATCCCCTACAGGCCTCCTATCAACATCTTTACATTAACTGCTGAAAACATTTTTTTTTGTTTGTTCACCAAAATGGATCAAGGGCTGCGTGGATTAAGAACCTCAGGAATTAAAATAGGAAATAAGTTCTTGTGAATTTAGAAAGAGGACAGTTTCCCCTTGGCTCGTGAAGAGCCATCCTCACAGAGGTGAGACCTAACCATTGGCTTCCAAGGCTGGGAAGCAAACGTTATTACCCCCAAGAAGAGATAAAGAGTAGGAAAGCGGATGAATCAAAGAAGTCTAGAAGCCTCCCCAGCTTACAAGGGTCGTCTACACTGAGGGAGGTCAGCGAAGCATGACACCTGAGGCTGAGTAGTGAGCTTCACTTCCTTGCGGGGAGAGGAACGCTGAAAAGAGAAGGAAATAAACATGCAAAGAGGGAGTTTCCTACAAAAGTCTCAGTATTTTATTTGGAAGCTACATATAAACTGCTGTGTTTTGAAACAATCATTCTACCACTTTGGGAGTAAAACTGATGAGGGGGTCCGGCTTAGAAAGAACAAAACACTTAATAAATTAAACTCTATATAGGTTCTCTATTATTACACAAACAGTTTTACTGCTGTTGGCAAACTGATGCAGACCTAACCTAATACTACTGCCTTACATTTTAAGTCAAAGTTTAACTATATGAAAACAACATACGCCTTGTATTAATCATGAAGGTGTATTAACACAGTAAGGTTACAGTACCTATAAAAATGCATACTGTTGTTCAGAATCAATTTGGAGAGCAAAGCCGTTCAATCAGCTGCAAACTCCTATCATCTTCAATCACTTTGCTATGCACAGTATTGTTTGACACATTGGATTTTATTGTGCAGTCTCCTTACCTAGCATTATCTTCAATGACATCCACACTGAAAATGGTAATAACAATCTGCTTGGCTTCTGTAATATGGAGAGAGGCAAAAACAAATTGAGCAAACACTTTTTTAAAAAAAAAACTTTACCACCACGATGAATACTAACCAGATGGCGTGCAGTCAAAGTAGTAATTTTTTTTTTGCTAATGTTTCTGCTAGGCTTCCTAATAATATGACGCATCGTATTATTGGCCGGTTTTGTTACGTTACATTGTCTGTAGGATTTTTCTTCTTTGTAACACTTTTGTATAATTGCAACATGCAGCAATACAAAATACTATAGTTGAAAATTGCAACTTTGTAAACAAACAGCATACATGTATCCATTTTATAATCTGCTTGGTCTGCTTTAAAATCTGTCTGCTTAAAAACCCAATTCAAAATAATAATAAAAAATGTCAAATGAAGGACTGGGAGTACTATTAGCATCAAACTTATTAACAAATGACTGTAGAATAGATCTGATTTCCAGAGCTAGCAGAAACATCACAGTGTATGAAGACTAAAGTGTTTAAATAAATATGATCATACATGCCGCCTGAGCCCTGGGCTGGTGTGATAACAAACGATCCGCCCCCAGACAGGTTAGCATTCACACAGGGCAAAAAGAATAGATCCGCACCAGGGTCGATTGCCCAAACGAGCCGAGACCACCTATTCTAATCTCAGATCAGATCCTTGCTCTAAGGCCCCATTTACATGGGAGCGATTGGACGCTCTCTTGAGGAGCGCGGGGTTGCCGGTTCGCGCCCAGCCTCAGCCCCGTTACAACAGCATTTACTTCATACTGCACTGTAACCCTTGTAAACTGTGTTGGATAAAGGCGTCTGTTAATTATTATTATTATTATTATTATTATTATTATTATTATTATTATTATTATTAACAGGCACTTAATCTGCATCAGAGTCCACCATCCTATACTGAAGTTTTGCAAGACATATCGAAACGCTACATGCCCACACAAAGTGGCGTGCAGCCCCCTCAAATTTTGGCCTAGCAGTGTGGAGTAGTGGTTAGGGCTCTGGACTCCTGACCGGAGGGTTGTGGGTTCAATCCCAGGGGGGGTACTGCTGCTGTACCCTTGAGCAAGGTACTTTACCTAGATTGCTCCAGTAAAAACCCAACTGTATAAATGGGTAATTGTATGTAAAAATTATGTGATATCTTGTAATAATTGTAAGTCGCCCTGGATAAGGGCGTCTGCTAAGAAATGTAATAATAATAATAGCCCCCCTCAGCTCCTTCACGGTGGAGAGCCTGTTACCGCCACTGAGTATTATAATACTGTAGTTATTTGGTGTATTAGTGGTTTACACTTATGTGAATAGCAGTTGTAAATAAAAGAAGCCTTTGGGACTATATACATGACTGCTTTAAATAGAAGTTATGAATTTCCCTAATCTCCTTTGTATACTGTATTTACTGGCAGACAGGGTTTAGTGGTGGTAAGGAAACAGTTAAGTGTAAATGTGTTTTAATGAACGTATTCTCCCACTGTAACTTTATATATTTCTATCTTACTATGAGCTAATAGCATCGCTGCTATGAAAAGATGTTACAGAACCATGCAATTAATGATCAATTAGCAGCACAGACAACACTTGTGACCAACTGTTGTTTCATGCAGTATGTACTGTGAATATGTGTAATTATAAAGTTTATTTGGAAAAAATGTACAATAGGTTCCAAACAAGTCTGTTGTGGGGTATGCAGGCTAAATTTATCGACAGAAAATCTACAAAAGCAATTGCAATGGTTATAACCTAACTGTAGATTTGTGTTTGTATATTATAAATTAATTTTCATAGAAGATGCAGCAAAAAGATTATTTTTCATACAGTTGATCGATCAACCCTGGAATATAATAATGCAGGTATGTTAGCATTTGTCACTGTAACGGTAGAATGCAGAAAGTCATGGAATTAATTTCATTTAATTAATTAATTGTGGAGTGAATATCTATCCACTCTATATAAAGAAGTCTGACTTGGAGGCTAGTGGAGGGGTTAGGGGTGAATTTAATACGGTGGACTGCAGTGTATTCAAGGCGTGCAGGAAGGTTCGGGGAA
Organism: Acipenser ruthenus; assembly: GCF_902713425.1. NCBI lineage: Eukaryota > Metazoa > Chordata > Actinopteri > Acipenseriformes > Acipenseridae > Acipenser > Acipenser ruthenus. The sequence continues at coordinate 40,557,947 of NC_081192.1, forward strand.
AGTGGACAGCGGCAAGCCAAAAGACGACCAGGAGCTGGTAGTGTGCTAACCGAGTTGCGAATTCCGGACAGCTGTAGAAGCTGGAACTTGAGACTGCTGTGGAATCTACAGTAAGGCCGGGGACTGTAGAAAGATCAGAACATTTGTAACAAATATGTTCACACGAAAACGCTAGCTGAACACACCGGTGTGCCACGAACATTTCAAATATGGCGCTTGTATCCAAGTCCAAGGCTCTCGCCAGTAGAATGCGATTCGTTATTTATTTATTGCAAAGGGCTACATTTTTTTTTTTTCGTAGTAGTCGTAGTAGTTTCAGTATTTGTTTTTATAACCTTGCTTATAAAAAAAACTAAACTATAAAGAACTATCATTTTATAAGTCAAATGGCAATAATTTGAAAAGGTGAATAAATGGTGTCTATAAAAACATATAGTGTTTTTTTATCATTATTTGGTAAAATTCTTTATTTTCGGCTATTAAAAATAAACACCACTCAAACACATACATTTTCAGTTTCTATAATACATTGAATGTACGTTTCACTAATACATATACAAACATTAACTTACTGTGTTGAAGTGAGGATGTCCATAGGATTCCCGCAATGTAAAACTCTGCATGCATTTTGAATCCGAAAATTGAGAGAAGTAACACATTTCATTTTACACCCAATAACGCCCGCTTATCGATCACAGTTGATTTATTTCTGCAGAGCCCATCGTATGACTATAGCATACTGTAGTAATTCATCTCAGCATACAAATCCTAAGATTAAACATTCATCGTGGTACTCTGATTAAGGTTTGCTATTTAGGTAGCTGTAGTAGTCGTAATAATAATAATAATAATAATAATAATAATAATAATAATAATAATAATAATAATAATAATAATAATAATAATAATAAGGCAGTCATTGTACACAACAAATACTTAACTATGCATTAGTAGAAGCATAACTGTACAGCAGTTTTATATTTGCAATAACTTTTTTTCGGTTCATCACTGAATAAATCCGCAACGCCATAAAAGTAATGACGCTGTGTTACTGGTTTGTTTGGGTTCGTGGTCGTTAAGCCTGTTGCTACATATTTCCATTAAAAAAAAAACTTTTCGGTAAATTGTGCACTTTTTTAGCGTGAGAAGGCGATGTACCCACCCTTTAAACTGTACAGTGTTTTAGACGAGCTCTTCCTATAGCGTGAGGAATGTGCCTGGTATTGCAACTTCACATAAAACATGACAGTGTAGTGAAAATTTGGAGCTCAAAACTGTGTGTAAACCCCGCCATTACTGATCATTCAGTCAACATAAGCAAGCACCTTGTAGATGGAAAATGCATCCCAGCTTCTCCCATCAGTAATGCACTGTGAATGATAAAGCACATATCTCCAAATTACTGTGCTTCAGGAAATGTGCATGATGTGAAAGACGAAAAAGCTAAAAAAGTGGTTTGTTTTTTGTGTTATTGATTTTAAAAAGACTTGCAGTTTCAATGCAAAAATAATCTGAAATGTTCCCGGTTGGAAATTCAACACTGTGTGTTTCTTTTCAAGTAAGCCCCCGTCAACAATTGAACTGTGTGCATGGAAAGCAAACTTCAAAATGCAAGAACTGACTTCTGGTTGTCTTTTATTTTTTTCATTTTATGATCTTAATACGTTTGAAAGATCTTTGAGTGACAGTACTGAACAAACTCATGTCTTATTGTCTATTTTTCTTTCACCGACCTAGCACAAGATTTACAACCCCACTAGTGTACCCTCAATCCTGGCGGGACTACCATGTATAAAAAAAACAAAACAGGCCTCCATGTCCATCAATGTTTTATCATGTACGATACCTGATACTCCCTCATTGAGGCGACTGTCAGACACCATTTAGCCGTTTTTTGGCCATATACTTGATTCTGGGTCAAGTTTTCAAGACACTATCGAGAAATGTGATTTTCTAGTTTTTGCAATGCATGAGCAAGTCGTTTACCAACAAATGTAACAAGCAGCACAATTAATAAATTAATAAGATCAAATCTATGGATTCATATCAGATATCTATCCTTAAAATAAAAGTTTAGTTTAATAAAATAAAAATAACACCCCTGCTATCAAAAAAATATTGGTTGCAAAGCCCACACCCAAATCCCAGTGTGGCACTTTTCTTACAATTTAGAATGCTGGATAAAATCTGCACCGTATATCAGATTCTGAGAGTCATTGATGAATTGCATTGTTATGCATGGTGTTAAAAAGTCAGCAGGCCACTTAGAAATGCATTTATTGCAGCGACAGGAAACCACAAGCAGCACGATTCTAGGATGACCAGCAACCTGTTACTGTATGTAATATAGCATTAACATTTTGTGGCAAATACTTTTGTCTTGGGATGTTCCCTCTCAACAGCATACAGCATTTTCACTGGCACGCACAACAATTGCAAACAGGTGGCTATGATTATTTTTATCCACAACATCTTTGTAAATGGGGCCTACCTACGTTCTGCTCTTCTGGGATGTAAATACTTGGATGTAAATCCTCTCTAGAGTAAACCTTCTCATGTTCCCCTCTGTCTAGAGTAAACCTTCTCATGTGCCCCTCTCTCTAGAGTAAACCTTCTCATGTGCCCCTCTCTCTAGAGTAAACCTTCTCACGTTCCCCTCTGTCTAGAGTAAACCTTCTCATGTTCCCCTCTGTCTAGAGTAAACCTTCTCATGTGCCCCTCTCTCTAGAGTAAACCTTCTCATGTGCCCCTCTCTCTAGAGTAAACCTTCTCATGTTCCCCTCTGTCTAGAGTAAACCTTCTCATGTGCCCCTCTCTCTAGAGTAAACCCTCTCATGCGCCCCTTTCTCTAGAGTAAACTTTCTGTTAAACTGCCAAGAGTTCTCCTGGAACATTTACCAACAACAGTTGCTTTTATAATATAGCTAATATGCAGTGCAAAAAAAATCACTGGGGAAACCCTAGGTGGATGTTTATTGCTGAGTGAAGTGAAAATGCTAGGGGTCGAGACAACCCAATTTAAGGTCTGTGAAGTGCTTATAAGAGAAGATTCAGAAGTACTTCTTTATAATGTCCCTTTAAAACAAAGCACTGAAAAGTTTAAAGGCAACGTAGTAAATATATCAATTAAGAAAAATGTAAAATAATAATTGTTTTAAATTTCTATTTTAATATAGAAAAATTATAGAAAAAAACATCATAGTTTTCGTTATACAAATACAGCTGATCAAAATGCTTAACATTTTTCACTTGTTAAACAAGGCAGTCTAAAATACCATTTTCAGATTCCAGTCTCGTTTGAAGGCGTGAATTGAATCCCAATTTGATCTTTTTAACATTTAGAACATACAAATTAATAATTAAAACAAATGTAACAAAGTGCCAGGCAGTGTGTGTTCTAGAACTGTACACTTGCCAGTCAGTTCAAGTTGTCCTGTCTGTTGCATTAAAGAGAGACCATACCCTTGCTGTCAAGTTCCTCTTTATGCTCCTTCTCTGCAAGCTTTGTGTTCTGCACTCCTTTTTCCCTGTAACAACCAAGCTCTGACATAACTCAATGGCTGAAACTGAGTTAATGGTGGACAATTACGATTCAGGAAGAGAAGATGACTCACTTGTGGGATATTAAGAGAGTTCCTAATTGGTGTGAGAATGTTATTCATTGAGCTGAAGCCTCTCTCACACTCAGCTGTGGAAACTGCTACAGTCTCTCGTGTTTTGATGAGCCCTGCCATATCTGCTGGGACCTTCTTTCCTCCATTGTCCTTGAACTCTCTGAATCCTTGTGACAGAAATATAATGAATCTTGGTTGTAAATCTCCCTCCCAATCTGTGAGGGCGCTAAGCAGCGAGGACCGAGTTCTTTGGACGGGCTGGCCTGACAGTTCTTTTCCCGGGTCGGGGAGTCGGCCAGTCTGGAAGAAGGCAAGACTCTGTTGCAAGAACGTATTGGCCTAGATGGAAAACAATGTAGCAGCCGCAAATTGCAAAGGCAGCTGCATTCGTTTACCATGGTGTGGCAGGATAGCCGCAGAGGGAAGACTCAGAGTCAGAAAATGCAGTGAAACAAAAATACTTTAATTGACAAAAACTCAAATAAAAAGGCACAAGGGTCAAACAAAAGGTTTAAACATGAAACAAAGGCTTTCAACAAAACACTGGAACAAATAAATCAAAGTAAACAGGTATCTATAGACTTTTACAACCAACCGTGCGTGCGTGCGTGCGTGCGTGCGTGCGTGCGTGCGTGTGTGTCCCTCTAAACCAAACCACACTCTCAAACAAAGGATTTCTTCTGGCTTTTATGGTCTGTGGCTGGAGCCCAATTAACCAATAATTAACAATTAACCACTTAAGGCTCCAGCCACATTCTCACATGTATTTTGCAGGGAGGAATTTAACACCCTCCCTGCCATTCCAAAACAAACAAGAATTATCATGAAAATCATAATGAAAACAATAATAATAATAATAAAACACAAATTATAGGGTGAGCTGGCACCCCATCACACAAGGGTTCATGTGTGACAGCATATAAGGGGGACGGAGAATCGTAATCGCTTCCGTCGCATGGTTTTGTGAGTAGAACCGAGAAGGGCAGTAAAAATAGTATGGGGACTGTAAACGTGAGTGTTGGGTTTTGTTTGTTTGTAATCATCTTGTCTTGTCTTGTACATTGTTAGAAGGCTAAAACATGTTTCTGGAGCTGTCGCCAAGGGCCAGCACTGAACCGGAACATCACTTCACCACTGTCACTAAAGAAACTTGTATTACCCACCACGAGCACTACTGCATGCACCCAGGACTGGTGACCGTGTTAGTATATTGTGGGACGGATATTTGTGTTTATTATTTAGGACTGCAACCCTGTTGTTATGTACTCCGTGCTCTACACATTGTTGTGTATTGCCGGGGATTATTATTTGGTCACCAGACCTGGATATAAATAAAAACTATTTCTTAACCGGATTATAACTCTCTGTGTTTCATTACTGCACTGCATCACCTCTGCATATGCACGTACCACTTACCACTTTGCCACAATCCTCCAACAATCTGTTTTTCTGGCAGATGAAATCTCCTGCATAGTGAGATCACCTCACTTTCACCGTACAGAATGTCAAGGTCATCTGGCCAGTATCGGGGGTATACAGTCTTGCAAGCTGCAAGCAGCTCCTCACATTCAGAAACTTTTCCAAGTGACATTGATGAAACATGAGATGATGATGTTGTCATTAGTCTGCTCTTCAGTGAGATTGCGAATTTTAGAAAAAAAATTGTTTACTGTTGATTTCCACATCTACTTTTCTAACTTTGTGAAAAGCAACACCCTGAAATTCCAATTTCTTTACTGCTTCAGTAGCGAATCTTGTGAATTCTGCTTCTCTTCCACTGCCCAGTGCTTCATAAACTTTGATCTTGCGACACACCATTGTATGAACCTCAGGGAGCATGATGGAGTCATCCTGACAGTTCAGCCAACTCACTTAAGGCATTTCTCATCAATCCTAAGTTTTTTTTACAAATGCCGTTGCAGTCAGTCGCTCAAGAAGACCTCTTTATTTGTTATTTTCGTTGCTGTCTCTGCTTTGGTCTGCTGCAGCTGCATTGAAGTGAGCATGCAAGGCAGGATAAACAGCTTTGACAGTGTGATCACTGGATGCAACCCACCGGATGCAATTCACATTTTTTTGGTGAAGCGTGGTAAAGAGCATACAGCTTGTCCATTAAGTTTTAGAAAATGATTTATTCCAAATATATCTTTTATAGTGTCACCCACAGCAAGCTCCACTCTATGATTACAGCAGTGCCACACCACAAGATCTGGGTACAATTCTGCTCTTCTTAGTTGTGTTGCAACTCCAGAGACATGGCCTGTCATTGTGGATGCTCCGTCGGTAATAAAAGACATCCAGTTCCTTTTTAAGAACTCATCAGGAAAATAGTGAAGGAGACATTTTAGAAGCGTTTGTGTAATTGCATTGGAAGTAGTGTTTTCTAATTCTACAAAATAAAAAAAAATAATGTAGCTGGTTTCTCATTAAATGCACATCTAACACATACAATTAGCACTGACTGATGACTAACTGTTGTACATTCATCGACAAGCACACTAAATTTAAGGTCTTTCTCGACTACATGTATTACTGATTTTTTCTTCATTTCAGTTCCAATAAAATCACAGATCTCTGCACATGACTTCCTTGACTGGAGCACTCGTCCCAAGTCAATTCCATTTCCTGTCTGAAGATCAACCAGAGTTGGCATGTCTGTGAATGGCTGTTGAGTCTTCCCAATCATATAGGCAGTTTGAAATATCTTGCAAGTTTTTTCTTCATGTTCAGCCTGCTGTTTCAGAACATGCGACTCCAAAGGTCCCTCCTTGGCTTGCATCATGATATTTTCTGTGTCCTGTTGTGCTTGGCTCTCCCTGTGTTCCCATATCTTCTTTCTAAGTGCTGTTTGTTGGGCTTCACTTCAGTACATTCCTTAGCTATTATGGAGCCCTGTATACGTTGATGAAAATCCAGCCTCCCTACACTACTGCAGATGTCACATCCTAGTTTTCCATGTTGAATTTTGATCTTCTGTCCAACAACTTGGTAATTCTCTCGCTTCACTACAAAACTCTGACTCCATGCCACTCTCCTCTAACAACTGTTCCTGCCTACAACTCTTATTTAAGGGTTCTTTCCCAACACTCAGGTCTAATGGATTTAATCAAATATTTTAAACATAGTGTGACGGTCTTACGTCACGTGCGTGGATAGCTGCTGTTTAAGCAACACAGAGAGACAACTGGGGGTGGATTTGAAACGCCGGCACAGGCGCGCAGGATTTATTAATACAAACAGAAAAGAAAGTAAAGGTGGTCATGTGACGTTACCAGCCATGGTAACGCACAGAGGACACATACAGCAAGCTGTACAAAAGGCAAAATAAAACACAGTACAAAAACTACAAATAAAAGGTGTCCCACAGGGCGAGCGCTAGCCTTAAAACGAGGCGTCCTGCTCCAGGAACCGGCTACACTACGTAACCCTCGCTATACATCACATGGGACCACTATCCCCTAACTAACCTACTCATGAGCCGGTATTCATACAATGACTTGTGCTGCTTCATACGGCCTTGACTGGGCATTGCCTTCACAAGCACCGCTTGCAGTCTCAGGTGGCGTAGCGGTCGTTCCTGCAGAGCGGACCCTCTCCTCCCGAGTATACGCCGCTCCCCTCTGCCATGGCGTTGCAGTCGCCCCAAACCATCTCCTGCACATGTTTTTGAACTGACGGACACTCGGTCAAGACCCGCCCACCTGCTGATTGAGGTCCAGCACAGCCAATCACTTGCTGCCCTTCCCCTCAACCAAGCCTAGCAGGCAGCAAGTCTCAATTGAGCGCCCGTCTGTAAACAATAATGTAATTAAACAAATCAACTCCAAAACGACATACAATAAACCCATTTCCCCATACAAATGATACCAACGCTAAATACACACGTGCAGGGCAATCGCCCTGCTACACATAGATATAAAATAAAATCACAGAAAATGTGAACAAAAATACAGATCAAAGAATCATAGTAAGTTTTCAGAATGAAACGTGACACACTGTCAAAATGAAAACAATACAAAGTTAGTATCGGGTATGACCTCCCTGAACATTAACACAATCCTGGCAGTGTTGACTGGTCACAGTTGTCTCCTGTAGATAAGAACATAGGAACATAAGACAGTTTACAAACAAGAGGAGGCCATTCGGCCCATCTTGCTCATTTGGTTGTTAGTAGCTTATTGATCCCAGAATCTCATCAAGCAGCTTCTTGAAGGATCCCAGGGTGTCAGCTTCGACAACATTACTGGGGAGTTGGATCCAGACCCTCAGAATTCTCTGTGTAGAAAAGTGCCTCCTATTTTCTGTTCAGAATTCCCCTTTATCTTATCTCCATTTGTGACCCCTGGTCCTTGTTTCTTTTTTCAGGTCAAAAAAATCCCTTTTACATGCCTTTTAAACCCGGGATAATTCTCATCGCTCTTCTTTGCACTCTTTCTAGAGCAGCAATATCCTTTTTGTAATGAGGTGACCAGAACTAAACACAATATTCTAGATGAGGTCTTACTAATGCATTGTAAAGTTTTAACATTCCTTCCCTTGATTTAAATTCAACACTTTTCACAATATATCCGAGCATCTTGTTGGCCTTTTTTATAGCTTCCCCACATTGTCTAGATGAAGACATTTCTGAGTCAACATAAACTCATAGGCCTTTTTCATAGAAAAACATAACTTGTGTCTCATGTGGGACTTGAACCAGCTGCCAAGAGAATTGAAGGTCAATACTCTACTAACTGAGCCAACCAGAAAGCTAATGATGACTAGATGGTACTGACAATTTTGTTCCACAAATGTTCTATTGTACCCAGGTCAGGAGAAAAAGCTGACCACGGCAAGACCTTGACATTGTTTTCTTGAAGTCGTGCAATTGTAATCCTAGCACTGTGTGGTCTTGCATTGTCCTGCTGGAAAATCGACACTTCCGGATTGGCTTGCAGGAATGGAAAAACTGTTGCCTCAAGGACTGTTGTCAATGTATCGCTGAGCAGTAAGGTTGCCCTCAATCTGCACCAAAGACGTTCTTGTGTTAAAGGAGATTCCTCCCCACATCATCACACTTCCACTGCCCCACCGGTTGGCTTGAACAATGCAACAGTCAGCATAACACTAACCACAAAGTCTCCACACACGTTGTCTTCCGTCAGGTCTGCCAAGGGCAAAATGGCATTCATGGGTGAATAAAACACTCCACCACTCTCTCTGCCGGCACCTCAGATGTTCTCTGGCCCACAGAAGACGGCGATTTTGTCTCTCAGCTGTCAACATGTTACTCCTGAATGGCCTCCGAGCATGCAAATCATTTTCATGCAGATGGCGAGCTACAGTCATTCTGCTGATGTGTGGGTTATTTCTTCCTGGAATTTCTCATCCTGTAGCCACTGCAGTCTGAAAACGATTATGCAAATGGATCAGTCGGATGTGACAGTCCTGGGCCGGTGTGGTGACCCTCTGCCTTCCAGGACGTGGCATGGTTTCTCTGGACTAGTCTGCTGATTGTTGAAGCAGAACATCTAATTCTCTGTGCAACTTCTCTCACAAACAGGCCGCTTTCAATCCTGCCGATAGCAACCAGGCGATCTTCATTACTTAAGCAGGACATGGTCAAATCTTTCGCTGTTCTTCCATTAATTAAAATCATGTCTTTTCGAATGGCTATTTATACAGATTCTCAATCAACTCATTTTGGCAATTTTAACTCAACTCAAATACCAAACGCTGAGCACTTGGCGTTTTTATGAAATCACATGACTTGAGCTCAGTATTTTGTTATCCCAAGGAACAATACTACTCAAACAATGAACAAACCTATCTGCTCAGTACTTAAAATGTAAATAACATTATGTATATGCCCAATCAGCTATCGATGTAAAACTTAGACTGTTGTGTTTTCATTGTGCATCAGAATATATTGGAGGTCGGCACGGGTAGCAAATCCGGAACCAGGTACCAGGATCTTTTATCGGGTTATGATTAACTCTTTGCGGTCCATTTATTCAGCGCGTCTCAGGCGCGTCAGGTCCAATTTATTTTCACACGCGCAGTTTATTTTAGATGCACTGTTTAAAAGTATTTTTGTTCACAGTAAAACAGGTTTAAAAGACACTGCATATCAGCAGGACACTCAGTACTGCATCTCCAGCACCGCCCCACCCCTTGTTCGCTGTATTTTTCACATACCTCTTCATAGTAGTGCATACCGATAAATCATCTCCTGCTCACTCGTTTTATCTCCAAACTTCTCAAGAATGCGATCCAAGTCATTATTTTATTACTATAACATCTAAAAAAAGCTCTGCAAATGTCTGTGATATTCTTTGAGTGCTGGATGCAAAAGCAGCTATCTTGTTTGTTTATGTCCGTGTTATCTCTGTGGTGCTGGGGCTATCTGTATTCCTCAGATACGCCCCCTTTTTTTCGGCTTCTCTCGGATCCTATCGGTCTCACTTGGCCATTGAATGTTTTTTTCTGCTTTTTCCAGAGAAAAAACGACTAGAGACCTGTCTTTTTGATGATGTCGGACAGGGTCTGACATAGGACCGCAAAGGGTTAAAAAAATCACATATTAATATTCTAAGTGGATGCTACATATTTAAATACTATATAGTACACATACATTTAGTCCCTTCAGATCTGTAACCTTTTTCAGTACTGGAAACATCGAAATAATAATAATAATAATAATAATAATAATAATTTCTCTTTTATTAATAACTGCCTAAATAAAATAAAACATTCACTGAGTAACAGTTATATCCTCCATAATTGTAAATACTGGTAATATCGTTTAAAATAAATGTTGGTTATTAACTTTGCAACAGCACTGATTATAGTTAGGGGTCTACCTAAATCGCAATTTTGCATGGAGTACGAAGAGGAAAAAAAAAGAAATCTTGTTTATATGAACTACTGTACAACACAAGCGACGCAAACTATGTATCTTCCTTCTGTAGATAGCCCTTTTTGATTCCTTCGCCATCCTGTGTGCATTGCACTTAAGCAAAAAACAAACAAACACAAAAATCTCCAAAACGGTTAACGTTCTTGTTTAATATTCAAATGACAACGAAGTTTTAATCAGCATATCAGTGCATCTGTACTGGCTTTTCTGTGACATGTACTGTGCAGTAGGGGGTGGGACAAAGTCAGTGCTGCATTGTTGTGCTATTTTGCTTCAGAATCACACATTAAACAAAAGGCTACTACAGAGGCTGCTGAACAGAATGTAAAATAAACAGCTTTCAGAAACGAAAATGGAAAGTCAGCCCAGACAAAAAGTATTCGTGTCTGCAAGTTAAATCAGTACTACAACGATCTAGCACAGCCACCTCGCTTCAACCTGCTGCTTACTTTTTCACAGTTGGAATTTTAGACCCGTTTTCTTTATTTTGATTCGGTACTAATAAAATAAATTATTTGATGGGACAAATAAAATGACAACGAATGTGCTGCATATATTGCTGTCCTTGGGTAAATGAGTTATGGGGCTGATTCTAATCGATTTCCACATCTGTATAACTTGGCAAAGCTTTGCCTTAACTTAAAGTCAACTGCAGGGGGATGTTGCGTGCTTGCCTTTAACAAATGACATCACTCTGTTTTAGTAAGGAAGCAAGTACCACTATTTTTAGGCTTTATAGTGCTCTGAAATACTGTCTACGTAGGTTTATTTAATGTTTAGACAGGTCTGCGAAATGTCACCGAAATCCTAATTTTATTCCACAACCTACCGGTGAAAAATATGTAAATGTACCGCGATTTAAGTAGACCCCTAGTTATAGTATCTTACTTCGGTTGATTCGTGGGTTTGCAGCTATCCTGAATTTCTAAAAGAGTACTCTTTTGAAACTGACAGGTTTAATTTGTTATTGCATTGTTGTTGTCTGTAGCAGAAGAACTACTAGAAAGGTATTTTGAGAAGTGAAAGCATGGTTAACAGCACACAGGTGGTATAGTACTGCTGTGATACTGGAACTCACTTTGACAGTAGATACAAGTAACCCTCTTTCTATCCAATGAACCCATTCACAAGTCCTTCAGTTGGAGTGCTTTGCTACATAATGTAGTTCTGTGACTAATTTTATCTTCAAACGATGACTACACTCATTCAATCCTGGCATGCACTCATATGTATTAAAATAGTGCCACAGGAAATTTTACATCCCCAGAATGCCATAGGGTTGGAATTAGCCAGGAGGGGAAACACCTGGCTAAGAATAAGAAACACCTCTGTCTAGTTAAGCAGGCATGATTATATAAGCAGGTCAAACTGTGTGAGAGTTCTCAATATTAAGGCTAAGGCCTGAGAAGAGACCTGTGGCGACACATTTAAAGAAAACATATTGTGAGACTTAAAGTATATGTACTTTGTTATCAGTTTTATTTAGACTTAGGCTTTTGATTGGTTTGTTAATAGTAGTGGTTAGGGCTCTGGACTCTTGACCAGAGGGTTGTGGGTTCAATCCCAGGAGGAGGACACTGCTGCTGTACCCTTGAGGAAGGTACTTTACCTAGATTGCTCCAGTAAAAACCCAACTGTATAAATGTGTAATTGTATGTAAAAATAATGTGATATCTTGTAACAATTGTAAGTCGCCCTGGATAAGAGCGTCTGCTAAGAAATAATTAATAATAATAATAATAATAATAATAATAATAATAATAATAATAATAATAAATAAATAAATATACAGGCACCACCCTGTTTTGCAACCTATCTGTGGTCCAGTGCTCTTATTTTACATTATGTGGAACAGTGTGGAAGGTCCTGAACATGGCAAAGAAATCTACATTTTGCAACACTGTATATATATATATATATATATATATACACATACACAGTACCTATAGAAAGTCTACACCCCCTTGAACTTTTTTCACATTTTGTTGTGTCAGTGCCTCAGAGTTTCATGCATTTAAATGAAGATTTTTTTTCCACTTATCTACATACCATGCTCCACACTGTTAAGGGGAAAAAAGTTTTTCTTGAGAAAAAAATTATATATTAAAAATACAAAACTGAAAGATCAGAATTGGATAAGTCTCCACCCCCCTGAGTTAATACTTGGTGGAAGCACCTTTGACAGCAATTACAGCTGTGAGTCTGTTGGGATAGGTCTCTACCAACTTTGCACACCTAGATTTGGCAATATTTGACCATTTTAATCTTCAAGTCATGCCACAAATTTTCGACTGGATTTAGGTCGGGGCTCTGACTGGGCCACTCAAGGACATTTACCTTTTTGTTCCTTAGCCACTCGAGTGTAGCTTTGGCTGTGTGCTTTGGGTCATTGTCATGCTGAAAGATGAACTTCCGTCCCACTTTCAGCTTTCTTGCAGAGGGCAGCAGGTTTTCCTCAAGGACTCAAGGACTTCTCTGTACTTTGCTCCATTCATTTTCCCTTCTATCCTGACAAGTGCCCCAGTCCCTGCCGATGAGAAACATCCCCATAACATGATGCTGCCACCACCATGCTTCACAGTAGGGATGGTGTTCTTTGGTTGATGCGCTATGTTGAGTTTGTGGCAAACATAACGCTTTGCATTTAGGCCAAAAAGTTCAATTTTAGTTTCGTCAGACCACAAAACTTTTTGCCACATGGCTACAGAATCTCCTGAGTGTTTTTTTGCATACTTCAAACGGGATTCAAGGTGGGCTTTCTTGAGTAATGGCTGCCTTCTTGCCACCCTACCATACAGGCCAAATTTGTGGAGTGCTTGGGATATTGTTGTCACATGCACACTTTGACCAGTCTTGGCTATAAAGCTACATTTACACTTGCACACCCGAGCCAGCCTGGTACGGCTCGGGTAGCTTGAGTTGCGTTTACACTAGAGGAAGGCGAGCCAAGCTGAGAGACGTCACGCATAATGAACGTGCTGTCGATTACATTAAATTTCACAGACAGCAAAAATAGAACAAAGTATTAATTTAATAAAATATTTTTTTACCATGGATTTTTTGTATTATTATTATAGCGGAGAATTACTGAAAATGTGCGCGGGGGGTGGGGGGGCCTTGTAATACATACCTAAATAAAGGAAGCAAAGACGGGGGACCATATTAATAATAATAGTATAATAATAGTATAGGTATACATAATAACGCACCTCGGATATAACGCTCCTACAGCATGTCCCCCAATTCCCTATACAAGTGCAATATTTCTATAGTAAATACAGTACCAGTGTTCAAACTGTAAACAACCTATCAGTGTAACTTCCGTTTCTGTCTCTCCCTACTGATACAGTATCTGAACTGAAGAAAAGCTGCGCTGACACTTTATAACACAGACATCTTATTCAGCATTCGTTTTATAACTAAATAAATATTAGGTCTGTAACGTGGTTATCTTTCCTAATCTATTAACTTTTTTTGCTGCGAGAAGAGCTGCAGCTTTCTCCAGGAGACGAGACGCTTCAGCCCCGCTCCGGCAGCCGAACCTGGAGCGAGCCCATTCCCTCTTCCCCTCTCCCAACCCGCTCTCCTCGCATTTTGTTAGTTTGCTTGTCTGTCGCTTTGAACTGAACTCCCAACTGCCGTTTGGCCAGGCTATTGTTTAACAACTGCTGATTTAAATGATCCTCGAGTGGGAATGTTACCTTTTTTTTTTTTTTGTAAAAAATATAGCGTTGATTACATTGTGCTTTATGCATGGTTAATTCACAGAAAGTTACATTTTTGATTCACTATATGCGTATTATAGAGAGGGAATTATTTTATTTAGTATTTTAGTAAGATGTGTGTTGTTATGTGTCCTGCGGAATAAAGGTAAGGAGTTACGAAAACGTTTAGCGGTTGAGGTCCTGGGGGTTGCCACTTTTTCTTGTAATGATGCTTGAGCGTGATGACGAAATGCAGTAACCCTGCCCACAGCCTGCTTCGGCCCCGAGGCGGATTCAGATATTTTGCAGGGCTGGAGTTTCACGGCTTGGTTCCGGCTCGGCTCGGGTATTTGCAAGTGTAAACACACCCGTACCAAGCCCTCACGGTGCGGGTGTGCTAGTGTAAACGGGGTATAAAAGCCTGTAGCTCTTGCAAAGTTGCCATTGGCCTCTTGGTAGCCTCTCTGATGAGTCTCCTTTTTGCTCGGTCATCCAGTTTGGAGGGACGGCCTGATCTAGGCAGGGTCTTGGTGGTGCCATACACCTTCCACTTCTTAATAATTGTCTTGACCGTGCTCCAATATTCAAGGTCTTTGATATTTTTTATACCCATCCCCTGATCTGTGCCTTTCAACAACTTTGTCCCGGAGTTCTTTTGAAAGCGCCTTGGTGCTCATGGTTGAGTCTTTGCTTTGAAATGCACTACCCAGCAGAGGGAACCTACAGGAACTGCTGAATTTATCCTGAAATCATGTGAATCACTACAATTTAACACAGGTGGAGGCCATTTAACTTGGTGTGTGATTTTGAAGGTGATTGGTTACAGCTGAGCTAATTTAGAATTGCTATTACAAGGGGGGTTGCCACTTATCTAACCAAGCTATTTCAGTTTTTATTTTTAATTAATTTTCTACAAATTTCTAGAATATCTTTTTCACTTGGAAGTTGTGGGGTAGGATGTGTAGATAAATGAAAAAAAAAACTATTTTAATGCATTTTAATTCCAGGCTATAAGGCAACAAAAGGTGAACAATTTGAAAGGGGGTGTAGACTTTCTATAGGCACTGTGTATATATATATATATATATATATATATATATATATATATATATATATATATATATATATATATACATATATACATATAAAATTCTAATATATTTTTTGCCATTTTGATTTCTGACTATGCTCCCTCTGTGAAGCCACATAAAATATGTATGGCTGTTTTTTAAATAAAACAAAAGTCAGTAAAGAGAGTAAAGAAATTAATACCAAAGGGAGGAAATGCAGAGGAAGATACTTGTATTTTGCTTGTTCAGGGTCAACACTTTTCCCCGCTTGTCCTGCACACCCATCCTTGAGCTTCATCCGACACTGCCTCTTATACCATCAGGGATCAAAAAGGATGTACCAAACGTGCACAGCAGCAAAGAAACACCAGCAACTACATAGTATGTGCAGACAGCATTATAGCATTGTGATAGCAGATTTTCTAAATAGTTATAGGGGTGAAGGATTAACACTGTATGTGTTCATACCGTGTAGTCCCATCCCTTTAAAGGATATCCTGTCTTCAATGTCAAGGCTAGACAACAGAAAGAGTAAAAGTTACAGGCATCAGCTCTGTAATGGCTATTTCAATTCAGCTGCCATATAGCTGTGAAGACTTTTTTGTTAATTTACTAGTCAAATTCCTTCTCAGAAGACCTGACCTGTATCAATAGTATTTTCTTTTGTAAGATAATGCTTAAAAATATAATCTAATAATAATTATTGCCATCAACATTTTCCGAGCATTATAATTAAATATTGACTGGTAAAAATCTCTGTGTATTGCTACTTAATATTGGCGAAACTAGGCTGTTTCTCAACATGGTTTAACTTAATAACATCTATGGGTTCAGAGTCAGGTTAAAGAGTAAGTAGCGGGGCTCCGAATATAGTGTTACACATCCCCATGTGTTGCTACAAATGTTTAAATAATGTACGTGTAATTTTTCTTTTCATTGTTAACATCCTGATAACGTTTTACACTTGTAACTTTAAAGTCTGTTTAAGACAGATGCAGAGCCCTGCTGTTGTGCCTGTTTGTTATGCAAATATATATATATATATATATATATATATATATATATATATATATATATATATATATATATAAACAAATGTACTTGTTTTACGCATATTCCTAAACACTTTTTTTTAATGTACAGAATAAATATAGTTTGCATTTAATAACTTGGATATAGTGACTATCACTGATAAAAAATAAATGTTTTTACTCTTTTTTGAAACCAGGACTGTTTTCACCTAAACAATAACAAAAGGCGGTGCACCTTTTATTTATTTATTTTTTAAATATTTGCCAATTTTAGATATATTTTTATGCCCTGCTGCTGCTGGCAATGGTAGAAAGCAATATTTTATATTATCTCTCTTTCAATATATTGTGACAGACCAAGGGGCAGGGTGATCAATGGGAGATATGTGAGGGCAGATATTTTGAGGGGATTGTGCCCTCGCACAAAATGTCAGACATCAGAGCACCTACAAGAGACAAAATGGTCACCCTGGAGAACTACAATTACCAGAATAAGAAAGGCTCCTGTTCCCCATGATTACATGTTGCCCTATCTGATGTTCGCCATTTGCGAGGTACCCCAAGCATCACTAGATTTTTCACCATTTTAACTGGTGTATGGGAGGCACCCACGGGGAATACTGGATATTACACAGGAAACCTGGAAACATGAAGTCACACCATTCAGAAGTGTGATTGAGCACATAACTGCCATGCACTATAGAATAGCTACAGTCACCCCTATTGTTAGAGAGCACCTTAGGCAAGCACAAGAGCACCAAAGGTTTGCCTACAATAGGCAGGCTACACTGAAGGTTTTTCAGCCATGGATAGGGTGTTGGTGTTAGTTCCCACTATGGAGTGTACATTTCTGGCAACATGGAAAGGCCCTTATGAGATAATAGAGAAAGTGGGGGAGGTAAACTATAGGGTCCGACAGCCAGGGTGTCAGCCACCAGGGCAAGTTTACCACGTGAAATTATTGAAGGCATGGAAGGATAAGCAAGCACTTGTGGTCAGTTACCCATACCACCAATAGGGAAAAGCCGAGGTAAAAGTATCACCCACACTTTCACCAGAGCAGATGAGAGAAGTCAGGACACTGGGGGAAAACAACAGAGAAATATTTTCAGGGATACCTGGGTGAACACAGGTAATGGCACATGATATTGTGTCTCCACCCGGGGTAAAGGTGAATATGAGACCTTGTAGAGTACCAGAGGCTCGTTGAGAGGCTATCCGGAAGGAAGTATTATTATTATTATTATTATTTATTTCTTAGCAGACGCCCTTATCCAGGGCGACTTACAATTGTTACAAGATATCACATTATACATTATTTCACATATCATATTATTTTTACATACAATTATCCATTTAAACAGTTGGGTTTTTACTGAAGCAATCTAGGTAAAGTACCTTGCTCAAGGGTACAACAGCAGTGTCCCCCACTGGGGATTGAACCCACAACCCTCTGGTCAAGAATCCAGAGCCCTAACCACTACTCCACACTGCTGCCCCATAGAGGAAATGTTGGCTGCAACAGCCCCATGGTTATGGTCTCCAAACCTGATGGATCCCGGAGGTTTTGTAACGACTTCTGTAAGGTGAACGAGGTCTCAAAGTTTGATGCCTACCCAATGCCCCAGGTAGACGAGCTACTAAAGAAAACAGGAAAGGCCAGGTATATAACCACTAGATGTGGCAAGAGGTTACTGGCAAACCCCCTTAACTAAGAGAGCAAGGGAAAAGATGGCCTTTGCCACCCTTGATGGCTTGTTTCAATATACAGTAATGTCCTTCGGATTACACTTCAGCGGTTAATGGACCAAATATTGAGACTCCATCGAGATTATGCAGCCGCCTACTTGGATGATGTAGTCATTCACAGTGCTGAATGGGAGTCTAATTTGCCTCAGGTACAGGTCATGTTGGGTGTCATAAAAAGGGCAGGGTTGACGGTCCCAATATGATGAAAAGGGATGAGACAGCAAGCCAGGCAGTTAAATTGCTTCAAGAAGCGCTGTGTAGTAACCTGGTGCTGACAGTCCCTCACTTCAACAAAGAGTTAATTGTACAGACAGATGCATCAGAGGTAAAGACTGGGAGCAGTCCTATCACAAGAGATAGAGGGAACAGAACATCCAGTTCTCTTTTTAAGTAGGAAGTTAGAGCCCCGAGAATTCAACCACGCAGTAGTAGAGAAGGAATGTCTGGCAGTGAAGAGGGCCCTGGAAAATGTAAAATATTATTTGCTAGGCCACCATTTTACATTGATCAGTGATCATGCCCTGTTCACATGCATAGATCAAAAGAAAAGAATGCTAGGGTAATGAGGTGGTTCTTGAGCCTATAACCCTTCCATTTTAATTTAGAACATGGGCTGATGGGCTGTCCAGGGTTCATGTTTTCATGTTGCTCAACCCATGGGGTCAAAGCTGAGGGGGAAGATATGTGACAGACCAAGGGGCAGGGTGATCAAAAGGCATGGAGAGGCATGCACCAGATGCCCTGACAGGTTAGAGTCCGTGCAACCCTGTGCACATATTCACCATATTATTATTATTATTATTATTATTATTATTATTATTATTATTATTATTATTATTATTATTATCATCTCACAAACCTGTAGGCCAGACAAACAGGCCGAGGACTGTTTCCGTTTTGAAACATCACGCGTGACATGGTGAAAAAAGGTTGTATTTTTGGTAGGTGTGGTCCATGATCCACATTAATCAAATTTTAGTGGCCTATAAAATGTTTAAAAAATAAATAAAAATAATGCTAATATTCTTAATAAACACTGCTGCATCCTTTTCAGTGATTAAAAAATAGCTGTAAGATACACTTTAAGTACGGTATAAATATTGTGTTATTACAATGTAATAGATACACTAAATGTACAGTGTTACCCTCTGTATGTTTTAATCTGATCTGGAAGATTCATTTAAAAGTATTAACTGTCCAATAGGGAAATAAATACAGCATCATTTAAAAATGTGCCAACAAGTGGTGGTGCCATGCATCTTTTTGTAGGGTTGGCTGAATCTCCAAGGGTCATATGCAAATGAGGGTAGTGGATAGTTTGGGAAACTGCAAACAAACTGTTGTATTAAGTGGGTTTTACAAATAGCATGCTTTAGAATGTCTGCTGCGCAGGGTAGGGTAGGTAAAGTTCTTGTTCCAGATCTGTCCACCATAGTTTACCCATATCTGTCCACCACAGATAGTGGTAAACTAGGGTTACCATGTGGCTCCAGATTAACTGGACGCTGTGAGACAGAACAGGATTTCAAACTTGCCCCTAAATTGAAATAAATGAATGTTTATAATAATTGTGCTTAAATACCCGCATGCGCGTTAAAATAATTGTATTATACTAAAAATGAATTGCAGCCAGTCACTATTTTTTTCTGTTTGTTAAAATTCAATCGCCCATATTATTCTGCAAATACAATCAAAGCATCATCATCTCGTTGCTCTATCAATAGATTAGCTATTCGTTCATTAAGATCTGATCAGAAGCAACTGATCAGTGTGACTTGTTTGCTGCGCCCAAGTAATTCCACCACAGCAGGATTAATCTCAGCAAAGGTGGAGCTCATTTATACATGAATTACTTTCAGTTTAGGGGGAATTTTGAAATCCAGGTCTGTCTCAAAGCATCCGGTTAATCTGGAGCTATATGGTAACCCTAGGTAACCTAAACTCTGGATGGTTTTCTGTAAAATGGAACAGCCTTCTAAAGTTGTCTAAGGCAATTGAAAATATGGCCTTAGTGAGTTAATGCACTACAGACCTGTAACAATATCACAATGGTGTATGAAACAAATACCAGAGCATCTCTGTTCATGGCAAAGTAAAGTAAAATACCTTTTAACATAAAAACACTCTATTTAGACATATAGCATGACAGGAAGGCGGATGATTCTGGTAAAAGGTTCACAGGTATGGGAAACAAACACAGGTTTTGCATTAAGCCATTTTAGAATATTTATACAACTGCTATACATGGAGACAGTGATTTTAATTTTTTTTTTATCAATACAGCATTTGAAGTGTAGGGATCACGAATCACTGACAATAACAGGGATTAAGTATTATATTAAATATAACCTCCTTTGATCATACATGTTTTCACTTACAATTTTGTTTTATGCCAGTCTTATAATCACTAACTAAAACTGTTGCAAAGCTTCTGGGGTAAAGTCATCTTAATGCGTTCTCCTTCAGGTCACATTAAATCCCTGGTGGGAATCTCTTCACAGACAAAAGACTAAAATGAAAGTAAGAACCTTCACCTGATCCCAAAAAGTTGCACAGCCAAGGATCCAGAATGTTGATAAAGCTTAAATTCTTTCTCATTCACATGCGAAGACACACAGCACTGATCGGGTTAAAGTTAAATGATTAAATATGGCTAGGAATAACATCTTTCATGTGCTCCCAATGTAGTTTTCATCATGGACTATACAGTACTGGAGAATGTTAAACACTTTGAGCAAGCATGTTAACAATTCTGTTTATTAATCAAGAAAATCTGACATATATTGATATGCTTTGTCCTTTCCTTAAAGGGGAACCAAAGCAACACTTAGATGTTTTTGTTTTGGGGAATAATCTATGCCTCAAGGTCTGATTTGCTATCATCCAGTATAAGCTACTAATGAACTCAATATGTATAATGTTTATTTTATCGTAAGCTCTAATGGTTTTATGTGATTTGCGTGATCAGCACTTTTATCAGCAGATCTGCCTTGGAGACAAAGTTCAGTTTACAACTGGCATCGTCAAATAACAAAAGAACAATGCATGAATCCCAGCATTAAAAAAAAAAAAAACAGCTTTGGAAAGCAGACAAAGTTCAGAAAATATGCAGAGTAAAACAAATCATAAAAAATGCTTTATACATCATACAAAAGTAAGAATGAACTTAAATAAGAATTACTAGCTCACACTTTACATTATTATCCCCTATTATTAACTTTGCTCCATTATTAACTTCTGAAATGGCATTTTCCTTGACAATTACTGACCAAGAAGATCAAGGATCTCTCCATTGTTCATTGGGACTGCTGTTATTCTATGCCATTTGGAAAAAGAAACCCCCCAAAAAAAAAAAACATTTAAAGAAGCTGTTTTATATGGTAAAGAGCTTAAGTGTAATATGCTGTCACGTAAGGCTTCTGTGTAGAAGGTAATTTCAATACATCATACACATACCATTGAGAGTATGAAATTATCCAGGGAAGTGATGAAGTTCTCAGGCTAACAAATAAAGTTGAAGACATTTCATACTGTAATAGAGAAATTAAATGAGATGCTTAAATATGATACATCAAAATTACATTTGCTATTCTTTTGATACTCTGGCATTCAGGTGGATAGTGCCGTTTATAATTGAGCTCATTTTAATTGTAAGAAAGCAGGGAGTGGGGTATGTGTGTCCACAGAGCTGAACCTATAAGTTACATTTTCTGTACTGTACATTTACTTTGATCTTCAAAGCAGCTATTACATTTGGTTAATCAATCTTTGGCTGTTTATTTCAGGCTACGTCTGTAATGTTGGATTCACATTACACTCGGATCACAGTGGGGTTTTTGCTCAGCATTCAGACCCCTGTTGGTTAAAAGCTCCATAAGCAGAAGCCTGGCTCTTTTGTGTAGTAGTTAAGATGCTCTTCTGTGCTGTGTGTAGTTGCTGGTTTACTCACAGCCACAGCACCCCCCCCCCCCCCATTATAAGAGCATAACCAAACTTTACACAGTAACTATAATAACAATGCATTACAGTATATTACAGTTTTAAAAAACACCTTTATTTCCTTTTTCTAGGTTATCCCCCGACTCTACCAATGAGAAACACACGACTAAATTAGATTTTATAACTTCTACCTATTTTTTTTGTTTACATCTAAACATACTACACGTTTCATAAGTCTATAAATTAATTACTGATCAATGTTTTCTTCCTTCCATTTGGTCCATTATAATTATTCTACATATAGGGCATTATGTATACCCCATGTACCAGTACACAGTCTTATAACAGGTCATTAATGTAGCATGTGTAGCATGTTTAAATATATAACCGATTTTATGACCACAGAAATATATATCTGACTCTACAATCCCCATAGACTATTAATGGAAAATATGATGTGTCCTGTTTTTTTCCAAGAGTTACAAAAAACGTGATGATTGTTGGTGGTACTCCAAAAAAAAGATCTTAAGAGTTATTTATATCTGTGAACTCATTTTGATGCTTAAAAATTGTAAACCTATTGTACCTCCCCTCTAGTAACCTCTAATCTTATTGATGCGTGTGCTGACCCCTTACTCTGTACTGTATCTACAATGTACAGTTCAGTTCAGTCCCTGCTTTACATTGGCAATAGCAGTTGATGATAGGGGTCAATGCAGCAGGGATGAATTCTATCTGGGCAGTTATATGGATTGTGTTGTGTTGACAGGATATCAGGCGTGGACAGAACAGCTGCTTGTCTTTTGTCAGTATTTGGAAATCATAAAAATGTGCTTCATTCCAGCAGGAATAATTCTGTACTACCAGTGTTTTTCAAATTGTCTGGTAGTTATCATAAGAGAAAGCATCCTGTTGGCCATTTCTTTAGTCCAAAGGCATAACTAATATGAAAAACCTAATGTTGGCATTGTACACGTTGCATACATAATCAGCATATGAGTAAGTATTATTATTATTATTATTTATTTCTTAGCAGACGCCCTTATCCAGGGCGACTTACAATTGTTACAAGATATCACATTATACATTATTTCACATTATACAGATATCACATTATACAGATATCACATTATTTTTACATACAATTACCCATTTATACAGTTGGGTTTTTACTGGAGCAATCTAGGTAAAGTACCTTGCTCAAGCGTACAACAGCAGTGTCCCCCACTGGGGATTGAACCCACAACCCTCCGGTCAAGAGTCCAGAGCCCTAACCACTCTGGACATCATAACAAAAATACTAGATGCTTCCCCCATGCCCAAGTATGACTTGGATTAGTAGTGGAGCTTGATGTTTAATGAGGAGTCGGATATGGCCTTATAACTTCAGTCTGGATTTATTGACAGAATGATCTGTGATGTGGAGGATGAATTATGATTTGAAAATGTACATTTTACACAATATGCAGGCATAATTTCACCAGCCTGGATTGCTTTTCAAATACCAGCACTTGAAAAGCCCAGAAGATACTTTTTTTTTTTTCATTTCAGTATTATATTGGTGAAATATATATATATATATATATATATATATATATATATATATATATTTCTTCTTACATTTAAAATAAATATAGGGGAGGCTTAGTGCTACAGTGCAACTACATTTTTAAGGGATCTCATTTTAAACTCTATCTTGCATTCAACAATAGAATGACTGGACATATTACTATTTTAATTTACACAGCATTGATACGCATATATGGAAATTTATACAAGAAAAGAAAATGTATATACCTGAATTCAGCTGGTTAATTCGTTTTTTCCCCCATACTTAATCTTCCATGCATTGTACGTGAATGTTTGTGGAGTGTTGTGTTTACTTAAAAAAAAAAATTGGTTAACCTGTCAAAACCCCAGCCCCTCACAGGCAATTTCCGCCTGGGGGGCTGTGCCCTTAAATAAATCACAATATCTTCCAAAGTATAGACAGCATAGGCATGGTTCAGGGCTTGAATTCAAGGTAACCCCTTGGGCATCAAGACTAAAACCTCAGGTGTGATAAAAGTCTTACTCAGTACCACACTGGAAGGAGATATCCAGAAAAAATACATAAAAAAACAACAAACACTTTTCATTTTTTTATGTTCTATAGTCATTTTTTCAACTTGTAGCATATGAAAAGAGCCATATTTTTCAGTGCTTCACCAACATGTCTACTATACTGGGTAAAAATTTGGAACTGTTTGAACAAAGGGATCACATTCTACAGGAGTTTTTACAAAGCTAAGCCCAAGGGTCCCCAAACCTCTCAAAAAATAAACATTGTGTAAATCTTTATGTCCAGTGATACACTAAGTTCTAAAAGCGATGTTAACTTCTGGCACCTCACATGCTATCCATTGCCACATGCATTAGCCTTTGTAAGGCTTTTTTTTTTTCCCTTATCTCATTCAAGAGGTGGGCGTGCTTGTTTGCACATCGATTACTCTGTAATGGATTGGGCTACAAACAAAGTAAAGGTATGAATGGAAAGCTTGTGACCTCCCCTACAACGTGATCAGGGAGGCTTCACCGTCATCAAGGTTGTAAGACCAGAGCAGCAAAACGCAAGCTAGTCGATCACATTTGTTTTGGCAGCATGGGGGTACTAGACACATTGCGAATGGGATATCTAAGCGGTGAAATGACAGATTCGAAAAATTCCTTCGCGGTTTGACGGCAGGGAAACAATTTTGATATTCATCAGCTTTTTTTCTCTTTTGCTTTCGTAATAATATTACAAAAGCAAAAGGGCAACAGGGCAGCAGTGTGGAGTAGTGGTTAGGGCTCTGGACTCTTGACCGGAGGGTCGTGGGTTCAAATCCCGGTGGGGATACTGCTGCTGTACCCTTGAGCAAGGTACTTTACCTAGATTGCTCCAGTAAAAACCCAACTGTATAAATGGGTAATTGTATGTAAAAATAATGTGATATCTTGTAACAATTGTAAGTCGCCCTGGATAAGGGCGTCAGCTAAGAAATAAATAATAATAATAATAATAATAATAATGTTTACCTGCAGTTCCGTGTTCCGCCTGCGGGACTAGAGGGCGTAAGAGGTGTAAACTGGAGGTCATAACAGGCTCTTAGAAGTTTCTTTGCTTGCTGGCTGTTCATCCCTAGGTGTTACTTAAGACCACAACGAGCCATAGACCAGGGGACTATTGAGCATTTTACAACAGCATTTTGAGATAGATGGCTTTCCTTTTGTACACACAGAATAAGAAACATGGCATGTTGATGAACAAAATCATAGGCAGTTTTTTATATCCTACATAATCAGTGGATCAGACACTAAGCTGTGTTTATCTTTGGTGTTAAAGGGCATGGGTATATTGCTTCTGTGGAGGGATTGCTGCTGCTCATAGATGTGTATTAGTACTTTAATGAAATCATTCACTTTTTATATGAATTCCTGTTTGGATGTCACAATGGTAGTACCTGTGATGGTTAGACACCATCAGGCTTTTACTGCAGAATTTAATAAAAGTTTTTTTTTACCAGCTTTGACTTTGATTGATACTGCAATGATGGAATCTAGGCCTCTGCCAATCAAAGTGGGAACACACTAGTCTTTGACTGAAAGGGGCAGCAGTGTGGAGTAGTGGTAAGGGCTCTGGACTCTTGACCGGAGGGTTGTGGGTTCAATCCCTGATGGGGACGCTGCTGCTGTACCCTTGAGCAAGGTACTTTACCTAGATTGCTCCAGTAAAAACCCAACTGTATAAATGGGTAATTGTATGTAAAAAAATAATAATAATAATAATAATGTAATTGTATGTAAAACATAATGTGATATCTTGTAACAATTGTAAGTCGCCCTGGATAAGGGTGTCTGCTAAGAAATAAATAATAATAATAAAGTACTGCCAGTCAAGGCTAAAAATGTTTTGACTGATGCAAACATCGATGGGTCCCTTTATAGTTTTGCCTATAGTTGTTCCAAGTTGTGCCTGACCATACCAGTTTATTTGAGCCAGATGTAGCTTGAAACAATTTTATATCAGTTGTTGACATTAGCTTGATATGTTTTTTTTGTGATATTTAATTATGAACATTTTCAGGCAGCCATAGTACATTTTATTTTCTGTGTTTATAATAGTCTTTTGTGTGCTGCTGCTGCTGCCTTCATGAAATTAGTACAGTACACCTCAATGGCTTTAATTAAATTGTCTCAAATTCTAATTAGGTAATTGTAATAAGTGTTCTCTATTTTGGTAAGGTATTTGTTTTCCTAAGCCATTTTTGCAGTGTATATGTAAGGTATAAACCACGACAGGCCGTGCGGTTCCCATGATGTATACCATGCCTGGGGTGGTGATAAGGCCCGAGGCGTCAGCCGAGTGCATTTAACCACCCCAGAAGTGGTGTATATCATCGGAACTGCACAGCCCAAAGTGGTGTATACCGCTTATAACACGGCTACTTGTCATTTGTGGGAAGAGAAATAATTAAAATAATTAAAACACAATTAAATTTAGACAAAAACAGAAAATGTTATTGTGTATACATCCGCAGTGTATAGTCCCAAATTTAATTAAATTTAATTAATTGTTTGCTTATTAAAAATAAATTGCACATATTCGTTTATTGTGAATTTCTGCATTGAAAGTGCCATCTCACTAGAAATTAGGGGGCTGAGCACAAGCTGTGATGATGGGCGGAGTTTCAGATTACACTAAGGAAGTATGGAGAGCAGCTGTGATGGAGACTTAAGCCGGGATGGAGACTGAAGCCGGATCTTGAAGTGAGTTTGTTAACTTGTTATATGCGAGGCACACATATTGTAGTACATTTTCAAACTTTTGGATCTCAAAAATATATTTTTGTTAGTTGTCGGACACCCTCGCATCCAAGTCGTGCCAGATTAAATTGATGATCGAACCAGATTTTACGCACCCATCCAACTGTGGTGTCAGGAGACAGTACCTCAGTTTTCCGCAAACACTTCAAATCCAGGCCGGTAATTCGGGGGGTGGTGTCTGGCCTTGTCTTTACCTGCTTTTCTAAGAGTTTTCCTGGAATACATTATTGCTGGTTTTAAACTCGCTGTCAGCAGAGATGTTAAAACTTCTACTGTTAAAATATGTATTTAGTCCAGCTCAGTGTTATAAAACTGGAGACTGAATACTGGTCCCAGTTGAACTTCTTGCACTGGCATAAAATTCCCTTAATGTTGTTGAGATTTTTTGGACTTATTTCCATAAAATGAATGTCCATTTTTTTCTTTAAGTACATTAAGCAGCCCATGTTGTATTTTTTTGTGTGTTTTTTTCAATCTTTGTTTTTTTCTATTTCATTTAGCTGTTCCTCATCTACTGTTATGTGTTTACTCTTGCTATATATAAAGAGAAAAGGGAGTTTACACTGAACTGTGTTTGTTTGGGGTAAACAGGCTTAGCTGTCCACATTCAGACAGGAACTATATTCTTTTTAGGTTGGACCTGAAGAGGGTTAGGTTTTGTTTTGTTAATTTCTGTTTTGAATTGTTTTGCTGATGTAAAAAATAAACACATGCAACAGTTTTTTTCATTTAGCCACATTGTTTTGAATTTATTATTTAAAGAAGACAGCGTTTGTGACGGCTGCCGCCCTGATACACAAATAATAAGTGGTGGATTCATCACTACCTGTCTATATATATATATATATATATATATATATATATATATATATATATATAATAAATATTTGTAAACGACTTGCTCTCTCCGTGGTTCGTTGCCCCTTTAAAACATCGACCCAACACACAGAAATAGATACACAGACGTGCTCAAATTTGTTGGTACCCCTCCACAAAAAACGAAGAATGCACAATTTTCTCTGAAATAACTTGAAACTGACAAAAGTAATTGGCATCCACCGTTGTTTATTCCATATTTAATAGAAATCAGACTTTGCTTTTGATTTTTTATTCAACATAATATTGTAAATAATAAAACAAATGAAAATGGCATGGACAAAAATGATGGGACCGCTAACCTAATATTTTGTTGCACAACCTTTAGAGGCAATCACTGCAATCAAATGTTTTCTATGTAGTTTGGCCCACTCTTCCTGAGTAAACTGCTCCAGCTGTCTCAGGTTTGATGGGTGCCTTCTCCAGACTGCAAGTTTCAGCTCTTTCCATAGATGTTCGATAGGATTCAGATAAGGACTCATAGAAGGCCACTTCAGAATAGTCCAATGTTTTGTTCTTATCCATTCTTGGGTGCTTTTAGCTGTGTGTTTTGGGTCATTATCCTGTTGGAGGACCCATGACCTGCGACTGAGACAGAGCTTTCTGACACTGGGCAGTACGTTTCGCTCCAGAATGCCTTGATAGTCTTGAGATTTCATTGTGCCCTGCACAGATTCAAGGCACCCTGTGCAAGGCGCAGCAAAGCAGCTCCAAAACATAACCGAGCCTCCTCCATGTTTCACTATAGGTATGGTGTTCTTTTCTTTGAAAGCTTCATTTTGTCGTCTGTGAACATAGAGCTGAGGTGACTTGCCAAAAAGCTCCAGTTTTGACTCATCTGTCCAAAGGACATTCTCCCAGAAGGATTGTGGCTTGTCAATATGCATTTTAGCAAATTCCAGTCTGGCTTTTTTATGTTTTTCTTTCAAAAGTGGAGTCCTCCTGGGTCTTCTTCCATGGAGCCCACTTTCGCTCAAAAAGCGACGGATGGTGCAATCAGAAACTGACGTACCTTCACCTTGGAGTTCAGCTTGTATCTCTTTGGCAGTTATCCTTGGTTCTTTTTCTACCATTCGCACTATCCTTCTGTTCAATCTGGGGTCGATTTTCCTCTTGCGGCCGCGCCCAGGGAGGTTGGCTACAGTTCCATGGACCTTAAACTTCTTAATAATATTTGCAACTGTTGTCACAGGAACATCAAGCTGCTTGGAGATGGTCTTGTAGCCTTTACCTTTACCATGCTTGTCTATTAGTTTCTTTCTGATCTCCTCAGACAACTCTCTCCTTTGCTTTCTCTGGTCCATGTTCAGTGTGGTGCACACAATGATACCAAACAGCACAGTGACTACTTTTCTCCATTTAAATAGGCTGAATGACTGATTACAAGATTGGAGACATGTGTGATACTAATTAAATAAACTAATTAGTTTGAATATATCACTATAATCCAATTATTTATTATCTTTTCTAAGGGGTACCAACAAATGTGTCCAGGCCATTTTAGAATATCGTTGTAGAATAAGCAATAATTCATCTCTTTTCACAGCTCCTTTGCTTTATTCTATGACATACCAAAGGCATGCAAGAATACATGATAAAATAGCTTTTAATTTCATCACTTTTCAGGAGGAATGAAGCATTATTTCAATGAGCTGTAAGGGTACCAACAAATTTGAGCACGTCTGTATATATATATATATATATATATTTATATATATGAAAGAGACCAATACTTCAGGCTATAACCAACAAATCCAACCCCAGATGTGCCAGTGACAATTGGTTATTAAAATCCATTTAAATTTGTGTGGTTCCTGCAATTATTTTTGTGTATGAAGTAAGTTTGTGTATAAACTGTTTTTGAATGGTCAGTCTGTTTCCTAAGTTAGTGCTTTAAGGTAATAACTAGATTGATATATTGCTGGCCATTAGTAAATAGGAGGAGATTCTGTATGGTTTAATCTTACCAGGGATTTCTTGATTTTTAATACCATTTTTCTTTTAAAAAAACAAAGGCCTGTTTGTATGCTCCATTAAACCAACTAGTGTACTATGCCCAGACCTATTTCTGCTCATACACTAGGTGAGGTAATGTTTATGTATGATTATGATGTGCCACATACACAAACTTAAATGAATACAATAGGCATATTCACACACCATTGCTCTGAACGAATGGGAGCAAAAAATTATTTAAAAAATCATATAGTGCTACGTTTAATAGGTATAATTATATTGGTGATATGGTAATGTGGACCAGATCCCGTCTGTCTGCTGTGTGAAACAAAGAAGTGCTTGTCAGACTTTTGGAATCAGATGTTAATGATATTTCATGGCTTTGTTGAGTCTGGATAGAAACACTACTGCACCTAAAAGGGAAATGACTTCCATACCAAAACTTTCTTTCAACCAGCCTCCCTGATACAGAGAACCTGGCAGTGAACCTCCTAAGTTTTTACATTCTAGGTATAACAGTAAAATTAATCTTTCAAGACTTTAACTATTTCTACAGGCACATAAATGAAGGTTTGGTAATTGCACATAAAACATATTCATAGAATAAGCTATTGTTTCGGTATTGGAGCATTCCAAAATATTAATACATTCTTGTAGGTTCTGTAAAGCATTTCTTTGAGGCATTACCTTATTTGGTTATATTGTTGTGTAATTTTAAGCATAAAAACAGTTCAGTATATGTAATTCTGCATTATAGTGCAAGTGAGTATAGGGAAGCAAGATCCAGGAAGGGGACAGGGCTTTTAAAGAGGCATCTGTGATGATTAGGAATTGCAATTGATCCTATTTAATAAAACAGAAGCCTATTTTGTCTGACTGGTCACTGGAAATCACCTTTCTGTTATTCTAATGTTTTATTTATACCTTGCCTTCTCCTTTTGAGTTCAACCCTGCTTATTCTATCACCAAATTAAATATTGAAGCAAAACTCTGAACCCCTCAGAATGCTTATAAACATCATAAAGGGTAAGCAAAATGTAAAATAAAGAACTTAAAAGGCATTTCAATATACTTACCCTTTAAACCCAAATGTTGCTTCCTAAGTATTATCTTTATGATGTTGCCTTAATTTTGCACCTCCAGTGCTAGTCTGCTGCTCCAAATATAGATACTGTATAAATGTGTCTGGCTCTTTTAAATTTTTACTGTGCATCATAGAGTTTTCTTTTTTTTTTTGTAACATAAAACCCTTTGTTGAAAATATGTTAGGTCAAGCAGGTTTCAATGGAGGAGGAAGCTCCTACAGCTAATGTAGAATGTACAGAAGAAAGAGCATAATACACAGAAACAAAAAAAAAAATACTTTAGTATAATACCTTTCAATATTATTGTGATTCTAAGACGCTGCAGCTTCAATGGTTCACCATTTTTTCATTAGAGCCCTGTTTTTAAACTTTTGTTTCTCCACTTTTCCCCCTGAGAGTGCCCTAGCAACCAAAAATGATCACAAATGAGGTCAATGGTTTAGCTTTGGTCACTTGGCAAAAGCTGACTTTCCTGTCTAATCACTTGTCCACACTGCCTCCTAGTGTGAATTTGAACTTTAATACAGTAAGTATATACAGTATCAGTTAGTAATTATTGATTAAAGGACATTTTAACTTGCCTTTCATTAAAACAATATACATTTATTTTCACAATAGTCTATAATACTGTTCCTACCTTGTATCCTGCACTGTCTGTAGGGCCTTATTTTAAGGCAGGTGCAAAACAACTAAAGGAATAAAACAAATGTAATAATATAAAATATTAAAACAATATAAAACTACAGTAGCAAGACATATTTTTGCAGGAATGAACAGTTATTCTTATTGAGTAGTTTATTGCTCGTTTTCATAAATATAATTTATTCAGGAAATGTGCCTTTCACATATGTTTGCTCT
Source organism: Acipenser ruthenus (assembly GCF_902713425.1). NCBI lineage: Eukaryota > Metazoa > Chordata > Actinopteri > Acipenseriformes > Acipenseridae > Acipenser > Acipenser ruthenus. The sequence continues at coordinate 40,589,572 of NC_081192.1, forward strand.
CTATTGTAAAAGCTATTTTAAAAGTAGTCTTTCTTCAAAACACTTTTTTAAAATTTTTATTTAAACTTTTATCATGGTGATTTTTTTGTGTAGTTTCTTATTCCTTTCACTCTTACTTTTCCCAGACAAGAAGTCAACATCACCCTATAAAAGTTTACCACAGTAACATTATAGCAGTGTGTTAAATTAGTAAAATTCTGTTAATGCATACGTACGTATTGTAAAGCTCAGATTCAGAGAGGTACTGTATGGTAAAAAAAATATTAGAAAACACTGCCAACCATTACAGACTATGGTAAATGTCTCGTGTCTAAATAACCTGCTTGATTTTTTTGAGGATGCAACATCGACAATGGATAACTGCAAAGACATGGTTTATTTAGATTTCCAGAAAGCTTTTAACAAAGTCCCGCATAAAAGATTAATTCTCAAACTGAACACAGTAGGGATTCAAGGAAATGCATGCACAACAGAACAGAAAATAGGAGGCACTTTTTTACACAGAGAATTGTGAGGGCCTGGAACCAACTCCCCAGTAATGTTGTTGAAGCTGACACCCTGGGATCCTTCAAGAAGCTGCTCGATGAGATTCTGGGATCAATAAGCTACTTACAACCAAACAAGCAAGATGGGCCGAATGGCCTCCTCTCGTTTGTAAACTTTCTTATGTTCTTAAATGCATAGTATACGTAAGGGGAAAGTATGGTAAAAGTGCAAAATGACCATGCAAATTTACCATAGTAAACTTTTATTAACACATACTTGCTTAATCCCACCCCTTCATTTGCACTCCTCGGCCTCTCTCTGTTTGCATTTCAAATTCCCATCCTACACAGTATCAAAGATTCTGTCAGACAGCAACTATTACATTCGGATATCATTGCAAGTCAATTATGTTGCACACATCTGTTAATTAAAAAGCTAAGTGCCTCAAAATTACAGTAGCTATTTTTATACATAGGACAGTAGAAAATATAAACTTTGCGTGTTATGTCAAGAGAATGTATGTGGTACATTCAGTGGCAGCAAACCAGTTCATTCGTATTTTCACACCTGTTCCCAGCAGGGGTGGATGGGTGAAAGTAAAGGAAATGAGCTATGGTTGCAGTAGCCTCTTGACCTTGCACACCAGATGCATAGTAATATTTCCTTTCCCTGAAAATGTATCCTGAAGCTGCAGGGGGTCCTAGTGCCAAATGGATGCACTCCATTGACCTTATCACTTGAGGAAGAACTCATGCTGAAATCCATTTCCCTGCATTTGCCTTATCATAAGTGTGAGGTTCTAGGAATTATTTTAATAATAATATCATATCAAATTCGTATCTCCAGTTTTTCACTTGAAGAGGCAGGTATTTATGATTTCTGTTATCTCATTATTAGATATAAAGAAAAGCAACTAAAATATTATGTTCACAGAGCTTTTAGCCCAGTGCTTAAATGATACCAACACAATGTAAAACCTTTAAAAATAACTTTCAGGAGGTTAATTTAAGAGTTACTATAGGAACATTGTCAGTTCTATAACATCAGTCGTTTGTTTTTACTTGCAAAATGCTTTAAGAATTCGGCCCTATACTTAGGACTTCTGATTTTCAGTTTTAACCGATAAAATACCCCCGATACAAAAAAAAATGAAATCGGTGGATAGCTAATAAACACCGGAAAACAGGGGAAAAAACTGAGGAAATGGTTAATCAATTCACATTGACTTTACCCTTTTCCCATTAAAAAATAAAACCTACTACAAAAATAATAATAAATACATTTCCCAGTGCTGCTGGGCAATGTCCTGCCTTCCTGACTTGCTTCTATCATTGATTCGTTCTGAATACTTTAAACCCACCCCAACTGCTGAGTGGCAGCACATTCCTATATTTATATTGGAGACTCCACTTGCGAGATTTAAAACGAGATTACACTCAGGAATGCAGGCTTCTTAGCGGGATTTAAAGCTGTATTACAGTTAAAATATGGAGGATTTAAAACAGAATTGTGTCGAAATGTAAAACAATACCTACACACAAAAAACCCTGAAGAATGTGCCCGTGACCATAGGGATTTCGTTGTGGAAGACAGCAAAGGAAAGAAGGTACAACTTAAGTATGCAAGTACTGTCGAGTTACTATACATATGTTGACAAGAAAAACACGCAAGCATTTTGGAAAGTAATCAAAAACACTAATTTCATACAGTATATCAAAAACGAAAGCCCTGAAAAAAAAACATTTACATAAAACTCGAAAATAGCTAAAAATAAGCACTGAAAAATATAATTAATAAAAACCGAAAAACAGAAGTCCTACCTATACTGTATATTTGACGGGGATACAATATTTAAACTGGCCAAGATATTTAACCAAGCTCATCCTCTACAACATAATATAACACTGAATGATTTCCTCAAAGAGTAGTGTTTTTCTACTTTCTTTTCTTTACTGATCTGGACTTCTTTCAGAAAAGGTAGACCAAAAACTAAGTGAAATTGCTTTATTTTATATATATATATATATATATATATATATATATATATATATATATATATATATATATATATATATATATATATTGTAACACAGCAGAAAACATGTGCGTATGCACATTTTGTTAATTTGCTTGTTGTTTAATTGTTTTTCTGTTAATTGTTTTATTGTTAATTATCACCTGCACCTGGCTATGATTGTAAATTAGAGCCAGGTGCAGGGTTTATAAGGAGAGCAGTCAGTCTGCTCTGGGCTGCTGAGTAGAAGGAGGCAGAAAGAGGTACTCTGCGTCCCAGCAGTCGTGAGGTAAAGTGTATTGTATTAAACCTGTGTGGTTTTGTTTACTGTTTGGTGGGGAAATAGCCTAGCTGTCCCACTCGTAGTCAGGGTGTTCCTGTGTGTTAGTTAGTGCTCATAAAAGAGCTAGGTGTTTATTTTGTTTATTTTGTTTTGTATTGTTTATTAAAAATTGCACAACCGCGCTTGAAAATCTATTTCTGTGTGTTGGTTCTGTGTTTTAAAGGGGCAACGAACCGCGGAGAGAGCAAGTCGTTTACATATGGTGGCAGCGAGTGTGGGCGCCCCTAGAGACCCAAAAGATGGATTTTAAAGAATTAATAGAAATGATTATGAAGAACGCCGCTGCTCAGGAGGAGCAGACAAAGAAAATGGAGAGATGGACGATGGAGATGGGGTGGGCACCGCCGAAGACTCAGGAGCGGGAGCCAACCGAGTTGGAACGGTTGCTCCAGGAGTGGGAGCAGGCTAGCACAGCTCCGCAGTCTCCCGAGCCAGAAGGGGAGGAGCCGCCGCTTCCGGAGCCCAGAGGGGAGGAGCCGCCGCTTCCGGAGCCCAGAGGGGAGGAGCCGCCGCTTCCGGAGCCCAGAGGGGAGGAGCCGCCGCTTCCGGAGCCCAGAGGGGAGGAGCTGCCGCTTCCGGAGCCCAGAGGGGAGGAGGTGAAAGGCATACCTCCACCACCGCCCCGACCACCACCCCTGCGGTCCAGTCCGGCACAGCTGCATGCGGTCCCTTGCCCCTCGCTCCTGGACACCCTGTCGGTTGGTCTGGACCTCCCTGCACTAGACCTAGAGCCCAGGAGTCGGCAGAAGCGGACAAAGTTCTCCACCTCGTTCCCTGCTCCGCTCCTCCCGGACACTAAGACGTCGCTGTACTGCTCCTAGACGTCGCTTACGCTCCCCCTGGTCACTGCTTCGCTCCCCCTTGCTGACCGGACGTCGCTGCACTGGGTCCCAGCTGCAGACCTCTGCCCGCTGCTGCAGCCTCCAGTGCCCAGGTTGTCGTTCCGGTCGCCCCTGACAAACCGTTGGGGTCCCTCGTCGCCGGTGCGCGGTCCCTACCTGGCTGGGCCGGGACGTGGACCGATCCACCCTCAAGTCCGCCCGTGGAAGAGGGCGAAAATTGACATTTGTGTTAGTTAGTGCTCATAAAAGAGCTAGGTGTTTATTTTGTTATTTTGTTTTGTATTGTTTATTAAAAATCTGTTTCTGTGTGTTGGGTCGATGTTTTAAAGGGGCAACGAACCACGGCGAGAGCAAGTCGTTTACAAATATATATATATATATATATATATATATATATATATATATATATATATATATTGGAGCAACATTACCTGAACAATCACCTTTAACTTTGTTTAAACTCAGCAATGTAGCTATACTGGCAAAATGGAAAGGTTAGAACAAACCTGACTTGCCAGATTGTTTGTTACTTTTAATCCTATAATTAAGGTTAGAAATATAAGTAAGAAGTGCCTCATTTGGGATTGCCCAGGAGCCCTATTGTTGCATAGAATAGTCAGCTTTGCACAATACAAAAAAGAAAAACACTCTGACATGTAATCCTTCAGGTGACTAGAAACTGTTTAGAATTCTTAACTACATTTTTTTTTTAGGATAACCAAGATATACTCGTCATTGGCCACCTAAAACGAGTGACAAGGTCTTTGTAATATTATAAGAATGTTTACCAACATGAGGTAACCCTGGAGTGTGAAACATAATTCTACCATACTGTACCTTAGTGTTTTTTAACTGCAATTACTATTCTCATTTTGCAGTGTAGTGTCATAATTGAATTAGTGTAATTTTTTTAAAAAAGATTTTCAAATCAATACACTTTCTTTTGATACTACCAATGTGTTGGTTCTGCTTGTTTTACATTTTGGTAACCTGATACAAGTCATGCTATATTTATGGAAACCAAAATGCCTCATTGGGTGCCAGTGTAATGTAGAAATAGGAGATAGTGATTGAACCTGTATCCATCAAAAGATACAGACCAGGGATCAGTGAAAGAAGCTGCATAGCAGGTCTAAAGCTGGTTTATTACACTATTCAGCTCTACTGTAAAGACTGTAAAGAAAAATATTATAGTGCAATAATGTTGTGCCAATAATCCTATGTTACCTCACAAAATAACATTTCAGTCCATTATTTTTTAACTAAACAATATTATTGTTTTATACAGCCAAGCATAAAAATATACATCCGTGGGCTTGATCCTATATGTGTAACTTTAATTTAATTCTGATTGATGTTGGATCACAATGAGCAACAAGGGAATAGTCAGATGTTAATGTTATGCACATTGTATGGCAATATTTCATTAATCTCTTCAACATAAAATACAACATCAATGCCTGGGTAACCTTTCGTTAATGGCAGTTATCATGACCCCACCCACAAATGCCTTTAGCTATACACTACTAATTACTGTAACAGAACTAAATAGATCGATATGGTCTCCCAGGAAACATGTAATCATACAGCTATTTGTCTCATTTATCTTTCTAATACTGGTTCTATACGTATCTACTACAGTGTGTTGTAATATGTATGAAACTTTGTGTGAAAAAAATAATAAATATTTATGCATTGTGATTCAATCTGAAACTAAGAATGGTGTTTAAAGTTGAATGTAAATGAAACTCATTATATGCTATAGACACGAGGTCTGCAGTGCATAACATGTAATTGGAGGTTTTTGGTCAGTGATTCTTGGTCAAGATCAATGATTATATAGTACACTGCATGACTAGAGGATTGGGTGCTAATCTTAGGATAAAGAGGCTTATTACTGTAGGATCATCACCCATGCATTATTAAAAATACAAGCTGATCCACAGAAGTGAAAAAAACAGTAATGAAAAACAAACAACGAAAAAGGAAAAGACCACAGGACAGCTTTGAAAATGACTATGACTCAAAACCAGCAAAGAGAATAATGGAGAATATGGATACCAAGCAACCTGTCACCAGAAAACCAAGAAACTACTAAATGAAGACTGATGAAAAGAACAAAACAAAACAGTACAAAATGTAAAAAAACCAAGTAATTCTTTATTAACAACTGAGGACTGCTGAAATGAGCCCTCGCAAGATTCTTTGGCCACATTGAAAATAATAATAATAACAATAATAATAATAATAATAATAATAATATTCTCAATAACGTAATAATGAAATGTACCTAGACATTATTATTGAAAGTTATAACTGAACTATTTTTGAAGTAAGTTTTGTTTATGTCCTTTTGACTTTAACAGGATATAAAAAAAACTTACAAGTGCTTTGAAAAAATGCATGCTAATAATGAAATAAAAAAATTCAAATGAATGCACACATTACCTGCTTTCAAGTTACATTTATCTGATGTTAATACTCAGTGGGAAAGGGGGAGGGGCGTGGATTTTTTAAATATACAAAATATGGGGTTAATCAATTTTCTTGCCAGGTTGCCTCATCTCATCTAGACTTTCCAACTGGCTCCAATACTTACCAGACACTTTGAGACAGGACAGGATTTTGAAGTTGCCCTTAAATTGAACGTAATATGTCCTAATCTGCTCTGCACAGATGTATTTGTACCGAATCTCCCGATCAAATAGTAACACAGATCAGCTGTTCACTCCTCAGATCGGTAACAGGAATAGTGAACAGCTGATCATTATAATAATTTGATTGAGAGATTATGTATTATCAACTAATACAAGATAAAAAGAACAATATAAAATAAATACTGAAGACGGTATTGTGTTTTTTTTTTATTATTCTTTAAACGTGATGTTGGATAGCAGTAAGGAACAAAATCAATTTAACAAAGGTTTAACCCTCAGTTTATAGATGATAAATCAGCATTCATCATCAATAATGTTTTTATTTAATAAAATTAACCCAAGCACAGTTTATCTATGGAATTTTAATAGCTTATTACAACAAATAAAACATTTCCATACCACAGATTTCCTCATAGATTTACATTGCAGAGAGTGCCTGCCCACACCAGTTTGGTGACAACATGGTGCCTGTGCCGACAGTCGGCCGAACTCTCTCTATATATGGCTCTGCTGTCCCCCACAACACCCTGCCCTTACACTCTGGAGTTCCTGATGTACTTGGAGGGTATACATAACTCTGTGATCTCCATTGAGACTAAAAGGGGCTTAACACTTAAGTATGCATCATGTATTCATGACATCATTTTTGTTCAACCAAACATTTCAAACTAGCAAACTGGCCAAGAATTATTGAAGTGCAGTTGCACTTAAAAAAAAAAAATAGACTTATATGTGATCAACAAAATCAGAAAGAGAAAAGAGTGATTATCATAAACTTGGTTAAAACTTGTAGGCTATGTATAGGCTCTCCATTACATGTTCAAACCTGAAGAGCAGGATTTTTATTCATGTTCTTTAATTGCTAACAGGATGTGGTAAAGAGAATTCCTGTGAGTGATGAGAGTCAAGACCCCTGTCAGCATCCAGTCAAAATATTGTATTACTTACTGTACGACTAAAAACATTTATATAAAAACAGATTCGGTTAACCTAGTGTGGATTCTTTAGCTAAAGGCAGATCAGGTCAGTTTGAATGTTTTTTTAATCTGGCACAGTGTTATGGTTAGCACTGGGTTTCATCTGGTTATACTGGTTTGCGAGATTGTAAAGCTGGTTTATGAGGGTTTCTTTGTAAATTTCTAGGTAGCAGAAAACCACTAAATGTGTATTCCAATTCCAAAATGTTGCTGGTCACCAGCAAAGCAATATTTGCTGGATTATTATAATATGTATTTCCCAATTTAGAAAATACATGTACCGTAGTATATCACTGTGGCAATGTGGCCACGCCCTTGTGCGTAGTTTGTGTTATATGTTGTATGTTGCGTGTGTAAATGTTGGTGTATAGTCATTGGTACACGGGATATAAATGGGTCTGTGTAACACGAGTGATTTAAAAATGTAGATTTGTATTTAGGCACGAGGATGGTACAAATCACTTCACGTGCTGGTTAAAATGTAATGTGTGGTCACGGGAGTGCACTTTAATTAATTCACGTGCAGTTGTACCGAGATTCCAATTGAATGATTGACTAGCAATCGAGTCTCGGTACAACTGCATAAAAGCAGCATATTTTCACTCACTCTGGGTTGGGTGTTCGTGAGTGGAGAACGGGTGAGAGAGAAGGAGAAATAAAAGCTAAAGTAAAGAATAACAATTGCTACAGCATGCTGGAAGTGCCAGCACGGTACTTGTTTAAATGTTCGTCCGCTTGTTTTGTGTGTTAGTGCATTTTGTTTATATATTTATTTTGGCGTAAGTGCCGTGTCCTGTTTTTTGTGTTCTCTTGTTTATTAAATGCTGAGCACAACCAAGTGCTCAGCTTCACCAACCTTGCTGTCTCTGTCTGTCTGTTTCTTCCGGGTCTGACGTGTCACTACCAGCCAGCCTTGTGACAATCATATATCGTCTTCTTTATCTTTGTTAGAAATACTACTGGAAATAGCATTAATGCCAGTATTTCCATTAATATATTCTATAAAAAACATAACATAACATTCTTATACAAAAAGGTCTGTAAAAAAATACTTTAAACAAGAAAAACAGGTCAAATCATGTTCCATCGAAGAGTAATGCTTCATCTCATTGTTCATAAACTTTTTTTGTAGGGTCCATTAGATGTCTTGGCACTAATATGATTCAAACATAATCTAGAACAAATTCCCTTTATATAAAATATTCACCTTCTACATTCAACCTCAATATTTAAACATTTGTATTAGAAACTGCCAGTATCTTTCTTGCTGTTTGCACCACGTTCTTATTGTAATTTCAATGACTAGAAACAACGTAATGGCTTATCTGATGGATCTGCTGGCAGGAATACATGGTTCTACAAATGATCATTCCAGCCCAGGGGTCCAATCAAAAAACTAATGAAGGCAATTTGTCATTTTCTGAGGGGCTTCTGTTAGTTCTGCTTCTGAGCTTCAGATCCACTCTTAATCAGTAGTTGCATTTTCCAGCTCAATCAAAAGCAACAATTATTACATACTATAGTGTAGCTACTGCTAGTTTTCCGAAAAGTCAATAAAAACATCATTATGTGTTAATGAAAGATGGTGCAATGGCAATTGCCGTTCTTGTGAATGGTGGAACTGAACTTGGTTTACAAACCCAAATGGAGGGTGTTGCAGCATATCAAATAAAGAAGTTATTGTATTTCTTGCTCTTATTGTATTACTTGTATTGTAACACTTGAAATGTATTTGCTTACGATTGTAAGTCGCCCTGGATAAGGGCGTCTGCTAAGAAATAAATAATAATAATAATAATAATAATAATAAAGAGAACGTTTCCAAAATCCTTGCCTCTTTCAGCAACAGCCCTACATTGAATTGCAGAACCAGTTCAAATGGCACCTTCCTTCCAATTACATGTTTTATCACAGCCCTCAGCCTTATCACAAACTTGCATTGATGTCACAATCTGTGCCATTTGAGGTCAAAGGGGATGGTACGTGATGGTTTTTGGTTGTTACACTGGTAGAAATGTATGATGTAATTTGCATACCTTTAGGTCTTTGAGCAATTTGAGTAATATTGGTTTGCATTGTGGACATGCAATGTACATAGACTTTGTTTTCAGGTTAGAAAAATCAAGCAACAGTGATAAGCTAAATATTTCATTTTTGGCCATCACTTGTTGGCAAAATTTCCATCTTATAGACCCTTGCCCTCTGGAATGGTTATTATTATTATTATTATTATTATTATTATTATTATTATTATTATTTGTTTATTTAGCAGACGCCTTTATCCAAGGTTACTTACAGAGACTAGGGTGTGTGAACTATGCATCAGCTGCAGAGTCACTTACAATTACGTCTCACCCGAAAGACGGAGCACAAGGAGGTTAAGTGACATTATGATAAATATCTAGATTTCTGATCCAATAAACAAATTCCTGTATCCAGAGCATTAACTCATTTTTCATAACTGCTCACATATTCCTTAAATGTCTGGGCAGTCTGTCTTATTCAAATGCTGGGAAATTAATAACAGAAAGAGAAAATAACTTTTTGCCAAAAGGATACATATTCTAGTTCTATTGAAAATGGCAAATGTACATAGACATGCATTATTATTATTATTATTATTATTATTATTATTATTATTATTTGTTTATTTAGCAGACACCTTTATCCAAGGCGACTTACAGAGACTAGGGTGTGTGAGCTATGCACCAGCTGCAGAGTCACTTACAATTACGTCTCACCCGAAAGACGGAGCACAAGGAAGTTAAGTGACTTGCTCAAGGTCACACAGTGAGTCAGTGGCTGAGGTGGGATTTGAACCGGGGACCTCCTGGTTACAAGCCCTTTTCTTTAACCACTGGACCACACAGTTATGGTTATGGTTTAAAGGTTCCGGATTCATACACCCCCCCAAATCGGGGCACATTTAAGTGCTCTAGAAGTGATACAAATGCAATCATGCGTACAGTATATTATAATTAGGACTTCTGATTTTCAGTTTTAACAGATAAAAACATAAAACATATTTAAAAAAATGAAATTGTTGTATATCCAATAAACACTGGAAAACACTGGAAATGGTTACTCAATTAGTTGACTAGACTCCTTTCCCCGTAAAAAAGAAAAATGAAATACAGTCACCTACAAACAAAAGTTGCCAATGTCCTGCCTTCCTGACTTATATCTCGTATTGATTCATTCTGAATACTTTAAACCCACCCCAACTGCTGAGTGGCAGCACATTCCTACATTTCTATAGGAGGATTGTAACATGCGTGGAAGATTTAAAATGAGATTACAATTACTAAAAGCAGAGGATTGTTCTTGCTCTCCATAGGGAGTATTTACAACCTCATGGAATTTAAAACAGAATTGAAGTGTGCAAGTACTGTTGAGTTAATACATATTATGACAGAAAAAAACACCCAAGAATTTTGAAAAGTATCCGAAAACAATAATTTCATACAGTATATAAAAAGTGAGGCCCCGAAAAAAACGATTTACATAAATCTCGAAATAAACAGAGCAAAATGAAATTTATAAAAATCAAAAAACCCTGTGGCCCTCGAGGACTGGAGTTTGACACCCATGCTTCATATGAAACAAGCCAAAGTAATTAGTAAATTTAAGAGGTCCTGGGTGAAATAAATAAAGAGTTTATTCTCATCTCTTCCTCTAATGTCCCATGTCAGTGGTTCTAAATCTTTTACAGTACTTATAAAGCAAAAATTAGCTAGATTCAAGGTGCTTTATCGTGTGATAAAATGAATAAGAAAATTAGTTACAGAAAGTAGATACAGCAGTCAAAAGTTCAGTCAATATTTGGTTAATCACTTGTAAATTCTACTATTTACATAAGCCTTTGCAGAAACCACCATTTTGTTAGGATTAGCCATTTTCATGCAACATTCATTCAATTATTCTAGTCAATGGTAGCCCAAACTCCTTCCCTTGAAATTATTTCATGAATACTTATTGTGAGAAATCTTGTAGGAGGAAACAAAGAGGTGGTTTCTGCTTTTGATTAACAGGACGAGATTGCAAGGTTGTGCCATTAGTTTGCAGAGTGCTTAAAAACAACATGGATCAATACCCTAAGCAGGATTCTAAAGAGAGCATTATAATTAGGGCTTCTGTTTTTTGATTTTTATAAATTTCAGATTACAGATTAGCAATGTGGTCTGCGTGGTCTCCACTTCACTATGTACATTAATCACTACACCATCACTGACATCCCATATAATTTGATAATAAATAACAGATTGCGCAACAGGAATTAAAATTACACATTCAAAATGATAAAAAAAAAAAAAGAAATGTTAAATAAACATTTAAACACTGTATGGTCACTTTCTGAGTTAAAATCAGGGCCAGAGATGCATTTTAAGGGAACTTACAGTTTTAGCGACATCCACTTAGTGGATTATAGTGATTTATTCTTAGTAAATTTGAGTACAAATATTGGTACAAGTATGGGTTTCAGAGTATGAGTACAAGTACAAGTACAAGTACAAGTAGTGGGTTCTCTGCACACCCCTAGGGCATACCATAAAAACTACAACCATGCTGCCTTAAAAATGTTCTGCAGTATAAAGGGCTGCCTTATAAAGGGGGCGCACTGTATTTGACGCCATAGTAACTTTAAGTTCAAACAAGATATTGACAAAAACCCTAATTTTTCTCCCAAAAAAATCCATTGAAGAATTTTAATGTAATGACTAACATATGTCAGAACTATGAAATATGATTTGGAGATCAAAATATGTCAGATTAAAGGATACATTATGATAAATATCTAGATTTCTGATCCAATAAACAAATTCCTGTATCCAGAGCATTAACTCATTTTTCATAACTGCTCACATATTCCTTAAATGTCTGGGCAGTCTGTCTTATTCAAATGCTGGGAAATTAATAACAGAAAGAGAAAATAACTTTTTGCCAAAAGGATACATATTCTAGTTCTATTGAAAATGGCAAATGTACATAGACATGCATCATTATTATTATTATTATTATTATTATTATTATTATTATTATTATTATTTGTTTATTTAGCAGACACCTTTATCCAAGGCGACTTACAGAGACTAGGGTGTGTGAACTATGCACCAGCTGCAGAGTCACTTACAATTATGTCTCACCCGAAAGACGGAGCACAAGGAAGTTAAGTGACTTGCTCAAGGTCACACAGTGAGTCGGTGAGTGAGCCGGGATTTGAACCGGGGACCTCCTGGTTACAAGCCTTTTTTTCTTTAACCACCAGACCACACAGCCTCCATAATACTTATACACACTCACACACATACTGTATATAGTCAAATTCATATCGACAACAAAATGTTTATTAGGTTTGGTAGAGATGGATGCTAACAGAACAATGTTGTCTGATCCACTGTGTCATTGTAGAATACACCTTCTTTATGTTGGGAGTATTATTGGTAGTTCATTGTTTGTTTTTCAGAATGATTGTGTACTTCTGTATGTTTTGCATTTAATTTACATTGGACCTGTATTGTACTGTCAGGGTGTCTTTAGAGCTGGTCAGGCATCAACATTAACTCAATGAGCAGACAACCCTGGGTGGCTTGTGGGTTCTATAAGATAGATTGTGGTATCTGAAGTGACTCTTGATTGTGTTCTGGCTTTATTTGTCTACTCAAAAATATCAGTTGACATCAATTACTCATCAGTATAGACCTCCACTAACATTCCTGTTATTAGACTTTATCACTACTTGGGTCCCCCATAGCGTGAACACATCAGCATTACTTTTCCAATATCATTTTGCTAAAGTGTTAGATAATTCAGACAAGTCCAAGATAGCTTGACTCATTTGGTGCTGTCCCAGTACTTACAATCATTCATTACATAGTAATTTACAAAACTCATCAGTGTGCTTTCAATCTGGTAATCTTGTCTAACGCTGAAGGGATGTAGCCCACACCGTCTATTTAATACTTGTCTCAAACCAGCTCAACTGATAAATAGCGTTGGTAAGAACAAATTAAGCTACAAGGTGTGACCAGACCTGACTAGCCAATAAACTAACCATGATGAAGATCATGGAGATACTACCAACTGGCAAACATTTCTGACTGATGACCCTTCAGTATATACTGATTAATTCCACTACTTTCTCTCTTTCAATTGAGCTAATTTATTCTTCTTTCTTCTCTTTACATTTTACTTTAAATCAGTTTAGTTAAATGATACGATGGTACGACAATTTGTCTCCTATTTGACAGAAACGGGGGCCTGGGCACATCTGAATACAAGTTATAAGCCTTTCACATATTTGAGAGAATATGTAAATTATTTCACAGTGATTTGTTGTGCCCAAAGCGAAGTAGACAAATGTTTTAGTTAATGCCTTTATGAGTGTAATGGCAGCTCTTAGCAACAGTTGTTCAATTATGCCTTTTTACAATTAATTGTGTTTATTTTTAATAGAGTTTACACCTATTCTTCATCATCTGATTCCAAACCAACCCAATACAAATTAATTATAATTAATACCAGCCCAGGTCCATTCTAAACTAAATACAACCTAGCCATATTGTATGCATGTAAGTGTCAGACCAGTTAATCTAAGTACTTAAATTATTTATTTAGAGTTAGTTTCACAGACCCCGATTAACACTCTTGGACTACCTTAACTTAAGTAACATTAGGTAGGCTAGTATTAGTGTGAATCAGAGTCTGTGAAACCAGCCAACAGGGCTGACAAAATAATTCCAGTAAATCTTACCTACATGTATTATGAATTACCATCACTTTATAAGGTATCACATTTTTCCTATATGAAAGGCAATTGGTAACTAAGAATGAAAACCCAAATGTAGAGTAATTGCAATAGATTCACCATCTTGGGGAATTTGTTGGTTGACTCTGAGCCCGATTTTGATGAAATGCAGTAAAAAGCAATCGTAAGGGCAAATACCCTTGATTTTGAAGGGAATTTGAGTTAGGCACTGGGGAATTGTGTTAGTACTGAACAATGAATGAAAAAGTAGGAGGCAAAAATTGCAAATCAGGAGCGACTGGCATTTTCTTCAAGAAAATGATAGCCCTAGCGATTACCTTTGCTGTGATCTGGATGAATAAAAAGTGTATTCTTTATTGCTATAGCACCATTTGTTTATTCAGTATTTAGAAATATTTATATTATGACACTTTTTGCATATTGGTTTGCAGTGTTTTGTTATATTCATAAACATTAATTATTTTTAAACGTGACCATATTCAAATGTAAAACACTTTGAAATAAATTTATTCCAGTAATTATAAGGCTACACCTGCCTTTCAAATAAACTCCCCCTTATCTGGTCAGTTTGAGACACAGTCCCGGCCCCCCCCCCCCCCCCAAGTTGTCATTGAAATCGCTCAAAGATAACATGTAAATGAGGCCACACCTCGACGTTTATGTCGACCACTAAAGCAGACGGAAAAGGACAGGGCAAAGCCTATCACCAAAATCACATTAAAAGGCAAAGGCAGTTTTGTTTGCCCTTTCATCAAAATCAGGGGCAAACACATTTTTCCCTAGATTTAGTGGTTTGTCCTGTCATCAAAATTGGGTCATTGACTAGTGCCACAATTGCTCCAAATATGTCGTCATCTTACTCTGAATTGCAGATTTTAGTGATTAATTAAAAAGTACAAAGAATATTCACAAAGGAATATCTTAATAGTGTATGTTTTATAAAATACCAGCAAAATACAGAACTGCAGTAGCAGTTTTAATTAAGGTGCCAGTATATGCTTCCATGTCTTGTAACACTGAACAATTGCTGTTTATATTTTCCTGATACATTTCCCTCTGCTGCTGCTGCTGCTGCTGCTGTAACAAATCACATAACCAGTTTAGCAGTTGCACAGTTCCAAAGAGCTGTCACAGACTGTCTATGTTTCAGGTTGATTCCTGGGATGTCGAAAAGCTTATTAAATGAATACATGGAAATACCAAAAACCTGTCGTGAAAGGGTTAAACTACTGTAAAAATGATTTACCCCCAAGCATTTAAGATATACCTTCATCCCGAAAATCTGTCAATTTTAAAGAACAGAGCCAGTATAAGGTGTAGAGATTTCAATAATAATAATAATATAGAACATTATATTCCCATTACAATTGCAGCATGTTTTCTAAGATTTAATTTACAAGTGAAAAATGTGACAGTGTTTACATTTCCTGTACATGCAGGGCTTAGTAGCAAGCACTGAGAATAGTAATGAAATACTATTGCAGCACTCACGAATTCTAATAACTGGCCATGACCACAAAGAATAGGATAAATGACTTGATTCATAAAATATTTCTAATTAACCACAATATTGTAGAGATCCATGCAATTTTGTTTTGTATTGTGTTCCCTTTCCACTCTGTATTTCCTGCCGTTTGCTTGTATAACCCTGTCTATGTGTAAATGTAACCTGCACGTGTGGTACTGTCTGTGTCTCCCCTGTAAATGGCTGTTGTTTGTCTGTGCCCATTTGTCCTGTTGTGCGGCTGAGGACCAATGGGCTGTGTTTAAAGCTCCGGCACCCGATTAACATAAAGGGGTGGAGCTATGTTATAAAAGGGCGCTGCGCCGGCAATTATGTGTTGTTGTTGCTGTCCTGATTTGGTTGTGTTCCAGAAAGCAGTGAACCAGTGAAGCAGTCAGAGCAGTCATAGCAGTGGTCTCTGAGTGGGTTCTAGAGATTAGCGTCCTGAAATAAAAGATTTGGAACTGATTTCAGCATGTTGTCTTCCTTCTTCTCTGCCTGCATGCGCAGAATGCTACAATATTATTCCTTAGGCTTTCATAAATCAAATACTCTGCTTTGAAAGAGTACCGCAGGATTTTTAATACTTTCATTTACTTAACTTTTCACAAAGATATTATGATTTTGCCTTATTTTGTGCAAGTAAAAATGTCACTTGAGATTACTGTACTTGGTCTTTAATTTTTATTATTTGTTTATTTAGCAGAAACCATTATCCAAGGTAACTTACAGATACTAGGGTGTGTGAACTATGCATCAGCTGCAGAGTCACTTACAACAACGGAACACAAGGAGGTTACGTGACATGCTCAGGGTCACACAGTGAGTGAGCCGGGATTTGAACCAGGGACCTCCTGGTTACAAGTCCTATTCTTTAACAACTAGACCAAACAGCCTGGTAAAGTAATAGAGCTGTTCCACGATGTTATCTTGTAATAACTTACAAACAGGCTAATTCCATATGAATTATAGCATAAGAAGGGTAATATGAATATGATATAGTTTGGTCATCAGAAAAAGTGCAGCCTTTCATTTTTATCCCACAAGATTGAATCTCATTCTGAAATCTACTCAAAACTACACATTTAAGTAACAATTTCACAAGGTAGATAATAGTTTTTAGAGCTTACGGCAGTGATACACTTGTTAAATAAATAAAAATACTGTACGTACAGGTACAAATAATTTCTATTCTCATTACTACCATGCCAGGTAGTAGTGTGCCAGGATTCTAGATTTGCCAGGTCTGTGCGACCAAGCACATGTCACTGACCAAACAATACTGTTATGGTCAAAAAGAAAGAGAGTTCCAGCTACATCACAACAGGATGCTCCCCGTAGAAATTATTGTGACCGAAATAACCAATTGGTTGAATTGCTGCCCAGGTTCGATTCTCTTCTGGAGGGGAGCCAACACCACCGACCAACCACACAGGAAAGGACAACACAAACAGAATTGTAACAAACAATAATTTATTACTCTAAAAACAGGAAAATGCTAAAAACATTTTCAATCATTTAAAATAAATTGACTGTGAATTACCATCTGGATGACATAGGTAACCAAATGACAATACATCCCATTCCCAAAATTTAAAAACAAACAACTGGCCAAATTCAAACCTCCCCTCAGGGAATGTCACCAGGCAAACCCCTAAGCCACCCCCTAAACCCCACGATAAGAACAAAGAATAAATAAAGCAAAGATACAAAGAGTCCACTTCAATGAGTAGATATTCAAAAAGTCCAGGCCCACCAATCCAATACTTCAGGAGCTGCTCTGGTAATTCAGTTTCTGCACAGACATCTCCTAGAAGTAACAAGTCTCCAGCACTAACAAGCAAACAAAAATAAAAAGTAGTCAGTCCTTATCAATTTAAACTCCAGTGGGTCAAAAATAAAATAAATGCTAAATATTCCCTGATTACTAACATTAAATAAAATGTTGTTACGTATTACAACTCTATAAATACACAAATAGCTAAGGAAAGCCACAGGCTGTTAAAATCTCTTTTACAACAGTGTTAGAGACTGTAAAATAGTAAACTGCGTTCTAGACAAACAGGTGAAAACAATGTGCTTAACATAATGCATAAAATGCCAATCACTGCTGAAATCACCTACTTAAAGTAGGTGCAAAACTCCATCAACATATATCAAATGTGAGGGAGATACTTAACTCTGCAGGAGAAGTGAAACTACTTCCACATGGATTAGGGAGTGCTTAACATGTAGAAAGCAGAAAGTACTGATTAGAGGAGAAACCTCAAAATGGAACGAGGTAACCAGTGGAATACCACAGGGATCAGTATTAGGCCCTCTGCTCTTCCTAATTTACATTAATGACTTAGATTCTGGTATAGTAAGTAAACTTGTTAAATTTGCAGACAACACAAAAATAGGAGTGGCAAACACCGTTGCAACAGCAAAGGTCATTCAAAATGATCTCGACAGCATTCCGAACTGGGCAGACACATGGCAAATGACATTTAATATACAAAAGTGTAAGGCACTGCACGCAGGCCATAAAAATGTCCACTATAAATACTCCCTGTGTCCACTCCGCTTCTCGACAGCCCATGTACGTCCTCCTGCGTCTCGTTTTACCTTTCTTCATGGCTCTCCTTTACTGAAACAGCACCGCTGTTAAATACCCAAAAGGGGGTGGGAACTCTCGTTACCCCTCAATTGCCTGCTTAAGTTCAATTATATGTCTTTAATCCTAAATTCTGCAGCTTGGTCTATGTTCGTGGGGAAAGAGTGTTGCATTAAAATAAACCTGTGCAATACAAAACACACACATCATGCCAAACAATAATAATCAGTGCAAATCAATTTAAAAATAACACAGATAAAACAAATACTAGTGTCAATAATACTACTAATACTAATAATAATGTGATTATAAATAACATTCAACTAGTCACCTTGTGACACCTGTCTGGGAGAAATTGGTAACAAAATGGCTTGAGTTCATCAGTGTTAGAAAATTAGAGGCGAGGGCTTCGACAGTGAATGAAATTCAGTTATAAAACAGCATACCTGTATATCAGCTTCAGCTGTCAAATGTTTTGGAACATATTGTTGTGCTGCTAATAAGGATCTGCAAGATGGGTTAAAGGACACTATCAAAGATGAAGTGGCAGCTCAGGCAGTGACATCAGTCTCATCACAGGAGATCTGTTGAAAAGAAACCGTGGTAATCAGTCATCTACACAGTGTTCCACTGGCAAAGAGTATGACTAATGGGGCACTTGCTGACCTCTAACTCCCTACCATTTCGAATTTCATTAATGCGTTATGGTTTTGGCATAGTAAGCCACAAAGTATTGTAGGCTGTTTAGACCATTTTGAGAGCGATACATGTCTTAAACATTTATTTCAAAATAAATTAACATATTTTAAAAAATATTTAAAATATTTAAAAAAGGGTGAAAATAGTAATTTAAGAATATGTACCGGTAGTAAAAAGCAGCTAACTGAGGAAAAGCGAGTGGAAAAACAGTGGAAAAACAAAATGTCACAACTTGTCAATATACCTGCCAAACATAAAATCTGTATTGGCAGGAAGCCAGCCTCGTTTCTATTTTGAAATACGTAGCACTAAGAGGCTTGTTTGGTAATGAGTACAGTTTTAGGAATCTTGGAGCAAATATAATGTGATTTTCACTCATTAAAAAGTCATGTTTTCTATAGGTCACAAAAGGCAATATAATTTGTATTTGATACAATTATTTGTATCATCTTGTTTTATTATCTGTTGTTTTTGAATTTTTTTAAATTGAAGTCAAATGTTTCTTTCATGCTGGTGCTATCTAGTGATCTTTAACTATAGGTAGAGACTATCTGTCCTGCGTTGGTCAGCTGTGTAAGAATCATGATAGAAGACATAAGATGTGTGGGACTTGACAGTTCATAAAATATTTCTACTAACTTAACTTCAGGATGGAAACATCATTAAGCCATAAGAAGCCACGGTTTTTCAAAGCTTGTTTAAATTAGTGATTGGGCAGGATATAAAGTGAATGGGACTGACGTTATTAAGGGGTGCTTAAGTAGCTTTCTATTTACTGTTATACACACACCATGGAGTCATGATAACAGTTCTTGTAGAGATGCCATAAATATAGTGATCTTTCAAATAAACTGGGAACAGCACGATACTGAGTATTTCTATTTATTTATTTTTACTTAGCAAATACAGTGCCTCCTTAGCACATGATTAACTCATGGTTTTTCCTATTTGTAATTTGTAAGTCTGGCAGCACTTTGTGCACTATCAGCTATAACTATTCATGGGCCAGGTACTGGCTGCCAAAATAGTAGATTTTTCTATTACCTCAGTACCCTGCTGAATTCCATTTACATAAAGCCTTACAAAATCTAACAATAATACGATCACCTTTGACAGCTGTAATACAACAAAATGTACATTTTCAAAATGTTTACTGTACATTTGTTCATGGTGAAAGAAAACCTTGACTGTCCTTTATACACCCAAACGTTATTATACCTTGACTTGTATACCCTCACAAGAAAAGCTACTTGATCTCAAGCAGTATTCACAGTTCAAAAAGACAATACAATGAAGGAATTAAACTTCCACACAAAAGGGGAACTAAATAACCTTTGTAAACTGCAATTACTGGAATTATAGCTGAAGATATGTGTGTTGTCCTTTAACAGCTTTGTATTAAGCAGCAAAAGGCTTTGTTTAACATAATATGAACACTGTGTTTAGATTTGTTCAATCACATTTCTATCATAGTTGACAAGTTTTACAAAGCTTTTGATCCAACAAGCTTTTAATGTATAACAATAAGAAATAAACAACTCTGAATGTTATTGTATTGGCTCCTTGGGCACAGAGATTGTTTTACCAAGGTGTATTGAAGTTCTGAGCACATTGGCAGGTTTCCATGCTGATTAGAAACTCCAGATTCTCTCTCCATTGTCACGAGAATGTGATGTGACCGAGCTGCTGTTGAGTGGCGTGTGGGTGGTGACGTCACGAACCAGAAACAGAAACCAAAGCCGGTAATATGCCTTATTCACGCAGCGGCCATGTTTGGTTGAAAACGAGGCTTGGTGTGCGAGCAACTGTCATGGCCGGCACAGCTACTGATAATATCACTATGTGGGCGAAATCTTTAATATGTGTTACCCAAATAAAAGTTGAAGAAATTGACAATTGGGCAGATAATAATGCGAGGATTCTATAATAATGCGAGGGTTATATTCATGAAGTAGAAGGTAAATTAGCAAGTGTATTTGTGATCGGAAAGTGAATAAGCTACTAACCTATACAAGATTTGTAAAATATGTTTAGATCTCTCAGTTTTAGTTAGGGAACGTTTACTTTAATTAATATTGATGTTGATATCAAGCCTCTGTATTGTTTCACGTGTATTGGTTTGGTATAAGCATGTGTTAATTGTTTTCTAAATACAGTTAAAAGGCAGGAGAATGGACGTAGCGTTAGGGCTAAGGCGTTCCGGTCAATGAAAAAGAATGACTCACTTTACAGGGTTCAGGTAACACCATATCCGAAAACCTAGGCTTGGTTTGTTTCTCCAAACTTAGTTCTGTTCAGTTATTAATCACAGTATTAAGATGTAGCACATTCAATGTTTTGTGTGTAGAACAAGTGTAAGTATAATAATAAGGTAAGTAAAGACATTTTAAAAACAAGAATCAAACGTCCCTCTTTCTGCCATAACTTCGCTCCACTGCTGTTGGAGACATCAGCGACCGAAAGCTAGCAGCTGCACTCCAAGCCTCGTTTTGAGTCTGGTGTGAATAAGGTGTATGGCGGTGG
The DNA here is from genome assembly GCF_902713425.1 of Acipenser ruthenus. Classification (NCBI taxonomy): domain Eukaryota; kingdom Metazoa; phylum Chordata; class Actinopteri; order Acipenseriformes; family Acipenseridae; genus Acipenser; species Acipenser ruthenus. Next base: position 40,610,979 of record NC_081192.1, read on the forward strand.
TGAAACTGAGCGCCACGGGGCGCTCAGCTATTTTATCAAATAATAAAACAAACAAAAGATTTAAACAAACAACAAAACAAAAAGGCGTGTTGGCCAAACAAATAAGTATCATGCTGGTGTAAACACCAGCATGCTTAGCAGTTTTTTTTTTTTTTACTTTATCTCTCCACAAAACCTGTCTCGCCTCTGACACTCTCTGCTTTAGCACAGACAGCTGGAGGCTTATATATTCTGTCCGAGGGGTTAACTAGCTGTTAATTATCTTATTACCCCTCGGCCATAGTCTACACGAGTTTAGTAAGGATGTGTGACTGTCAGCTAGTTAAATAATCAGTAGCTGATCAGTCACGCATCCTCACAAGGCTTATAAAATGCAAAAACAATAACAAATAAGCGGCGCTTCGCCGTAATATAAACATAAATCATAATATAAATAAATAATAACCAAAGGGGCGGGACACTCCGCCACAAGCACGCACACACCACGCACATTCCTCACGCTATACAAAGTGCCCAGCCAAACCATGGTACGGCTTAAAAGAGTGGGTAAATTGTCTTCTCACTCTAAAATGCCACGCAAATTTACCAAGAATATATATGATGGTAGTTAAATTTAATTTGATAGAAATTGAATAAATTGTATCCATCACTCCCTTTAATGGGGGAAAAACATTCCAGATAAGAATAGTTATCCCTGCTGTTTAACTATTGCATAAGATATGACCCCTTTGCAATTGTACTTTTGTAAATGGCACAACATGTACAAATTTTACTTATCTCAGAAGGCTCAGGTCCATGACACGAGTAGCTGTAGTCAGCATGAGTTATGCGCAAGACACACAACAAAGAACGCTGGAATATAAAAAAAAAACGTATACTGTCAGCAATAAATATCTTATAAGCAGTATTGTGTTTGGAGTATTAGGACCTTTGTTAAAATGACTGGTCTTTATTTATGTGACAATTATATGTTAAGTTTCAAAGTACTCCAGGTATTAAAATAATAACAGGATGATCATTTTAATCAAGCATCATAAAAAAAAAAAACACATTTAATTAGATTGTTTAACTTTTTTTCATTAGGCCAAGTGCTTGTTCTGTATGTTTTTCAGCTTAAGCTGGGGAAGAACTGCCCTCTTAATGACAGACAGTTTGGTAGAGATGTAAAGTGGTCAGAAAAGGTCCCAATGGGTTTTATTGAGTTCTCATGGATGTCAGTAAGAACCTGGCCAATATATGTCAGTCTCAGCTTACTGGAGTAATACCCTTGAGTGTAACACCAAGTAAGGATAAAAGACTGAATTATTAAATCTCTGACAGGTTATCGTGCCAGTAGTGTGTTTTACTGGTGCCTTTTTTTTGTCTTTTGTTTGGCAAAGCAATTCCTGTGGCTTATTCATAAAGGTGTAATGTGCCAACTATTAGACTGCGAAGTGCCCTTTATTTAGTGTCTCCTAATGCCATAGTCAATATAATGATATCTTCAAAACAAAATTCCCTGTGTTTTAAGAAATGTACATATTTAGAAACAACTCTTGACTGTTGAGAATGTTGACCCAAGGGACTTTTTCGACATGAAAAAAGAAACAAGGACCAGGGGTCACAAGTGGAGATTAGATAAAGGGACATTCAGAACAGAAAATAGGAGGCACTTTTTTTACACAGAGAATCGTGGGAATCTGGAACCAACTCCCCAGTAATGTTTTTAAAGCTGACACCCTGGGATCCTTCAAGAAGCTGCTTGATGAGATTCTGGGATCAATAAGCTACTAACAACCAAACAAGCAAGATGGGCCGAATGGCCTCCTCTCGTTTGTAAACTTTCTTATGTTCTTATGTTCTAATGCTCAATGTGCCATGGTAAAACACGTTTAAGTGGGAACTAGCATTCAAGAATTGTTTCTGAATCATTTATTTTAGGTGAATACAGTATTTTAATGCATGTTTTTGTATAAACAAAACAAAAAACCCAGCAACAATCAGGTCATCTAGCTCATCATAGTCCAATTGTCTGCAATGTAATTTGCACAGGTGTTGAAGCTGAACCTAATAATCTAGTTAGTCTCTTAATCTGACCTTTCAGCTCATATTGATGTAGCAAAAGCCCTTGTAGGATAATTAACTAAGACAACCTATGTGTTTAAAAACAGAAACGACAAGAATTTGAAACCAGATACTGAGAGAGAGTATTTTTAACCCTTTCAATTCTACCTTTAAATATATATTATCAGGTTTGTGGGAAAGCAATTTTGTGGAAATTCATTCAGACAATGCAAGAACAAAACCGTCAAATTTTAAGGTGTAAAATATTTAAGAAAGACAAGATTTTGAATTGTAATCTTTATTTTACAACAGCACTCAATCTTACCAACTGTTTGGGTAGAAAGGATTAATATTTGTTCTTCTTTGTGATGGAAGTAAAAAGGATAACTCTGCAAAGTAATTCACAGTGATTTAGAACTCCCTAAATATTCAAAGGTCAAGTACCTGCAGGCAATTTCATTGTGACAAGTTCCAGAACTTAACTGGATTGGGTTGTCATCTTCATGATGGGGTGTGTGGCTTCCCCTCTGGTGAATATACTGATACATGTTCCAATGCACCCTCACTTTAAAAATATAACTAAATTCTGTTTTGTATCACTCCCCATTATTATAAATCAGTACATTTAGTAATCCTTCCAGATCAGTGTTCCCATTTGACACATCATTATTTTCTGTACACAAAAGTAGACTTGCTTTCACTATTGAACCGTAGGCTTCTGCATTTTTTTGTGTTTAAAGTATTTAAGGACTTACAAGAAAGGACTAACATTGACTAGTCCTTGAAAAACACACATGGTACTAATGCTTCATCGGTTCTGCCTGATCAGGTGACATTTAATGATTCTACTTATACTGAGAGTAAAGGTATCATTGTCTGCTTTAACAAGCATTTTGTTAGGGCCAGTTTTGAATTTGATTAATTTAATGTATCAATGTGTAAGGTTTGCTTTTTCTTAATAAGGTAAGTTTAATCAAAATAGTTTTATTCAGGAACCAACAGATCAAAATGTAGTACAGGATACAGCAGCAACAGCAGTGGCACAGTGAATAAACTCACAGGTCTCACGGGATGGAATGTGAGCAACAGAGCTGCAAGTAACAGGCATCGGCAGGTGGATCCCGAGTAACAGAAATACCTGTTACAAGCTCAAATATACCTATCAAGTGCCTGCCCACTGGGAGTGGAACTCTACCTAGAAGGAGTGAAAATTCCCTACTTCCACCAATGAACAGAGTTGGCCCCCTTTCATAGGAAGTGTGTTAGTAGGCGTTCCGTTTTAGAACCAGTTTTAGCTGATTTGATTGTGGTTTGTACATATGCTCAAAACAGCTTTTTAAGCAAAAACAATGTATATGAAAACAAGGGTGTTATCATCTGTCCGACATCACAGCTGCACTCTGAGTTATGAAAAACCAGTTACTTATCATGATTCACAGGCATGGATGTAGTTCAGCCCACATGCAGAGCTAAAGAGCTACACAGTCAGGGCAACGTTAGGCAAGAGTTTAAAAAGCCTTACATAATCCCCCCCTTGAACCCTGGACACAGCTACGAAAACCGACAAGGGTTCACATATGCTTACCTGGGAAGCGTAACAGGCCTGTCTTAGGTTGTCAGGTCTGTTTTACCCAATCGTACCTGTCCTGGGAACCTTCATCACCTACATTCTACCCAGTCATTACCCAACAAACACCCACCTTACACAACTTACAACAAGCTTTGCAGCTGCATAAGAAGGCCAAGCTGTCAATGATGGTCACACACTAAACAATTCAGATAAACCACATAGAAAGTCATAATTAGTAACATAGGGATCTGAATCACAATCATAATTTTACAATTTTATTATTATTATTTTTTATTTCTTAGCAGACACCCTTATCCAGGGCGACTTACAATTGTTACAAGATATCACATTATACATTATTTCACATTATACAGATATCACATTATTTTTTTACATGCAATTACCCATTTATACAGTTGGGTTTTTACTGGAGCAATCTAGGTAAAGTACCTTGCTCAAGGGTACAGCAGCAGTGTCCTCAATCTGGGATTGAACCCACGACCCTCCGGTCAAGAGTCCAGAGCCCTAACCACTACTCCACACTGCTGCCCTATGAATAAATCTCCTACTTGGTACCAGTATAGAATGTTTTCTCCTCACTCTCTCCATAGGCCTTTAACAATTGTCTATTCCTATCTTCCGTAGCCTTTTGTACAGTTACCCAAATCTTTTGGTCTGCATGGTCACTATGCAAGGTCTATATGCCTGACAAATCTACTTCGAAAAGATTCATATTCAAAGGGATTTCACCTAATGTTTGCCAGATATTAGTTTGCTGTAGAAAAACCTGCATGCACATAGATTGATTTCCTATCTTGATAGCATTACCCCTATTTACCCAATATTCAGTAGCCATGGTGATTAAGCACCATGTTTTACCATAATAATGAATAACTTGGAAAATGCATGCAGTCCTAGTGGTCAATAGGGTGCATTTACTAGATTCTGTCTGATTACCCCCAAATCACATGGTAAGGGCAGCTCAGACACCACATGTTGCCTACAAAGATAAGAAAGACCCTTTACCTCACATCCTGCCAGGGAGACTGGGAGCCACGTATCATTCCTACAGATCACGTGGGAGGGTAAATTCTGTATTATTATTATTATTTGTTTATTTAGCAGACGCCTTTGTCCAAGGCGTCTTACAGAGACTAGGGTGTGTGAGCTATGCTATATTATGCATAATACCATTATGAAGCATACCTACATTATTTAACACATATAATTATCTTTCTAGGTTACCAGATACTGGAATAAATGTAAAAGATAAATGAAATAGCTCATCTTTATCTGACCTAGTGACTTTACCTGCCAGATCATTTCCCTTCATTTGTTTTAGACATATTCAACACTACAGTAAATCATTTACCTTTCACATTGTTTACAAAACATGTCAAGAGTAGGTGACAAAAGAACGTAAGAACATAAGAAAGTTTACAATCGAGAGGAGGCCATTCAGCCCATCTTGCTCGTTTGGTCGTTAGTAGCTTATTGATCCCAGAATCTCATCAAGCAGCTTCTTGAAGGATCCCAGTGTGTTAGCTTCAACAACATTACTGGGAAGTTAGTTCCAGATTCCCACAATTCTCTGTGTAAAAAAGTGCCTCCTATTTTCAGTTCTGAATGCCCCTTTATCAGATCGCCGCGTAGTCTTCTGTGTTCAAAACTGAATAGATTCAATTATTTTCGCCTATCTGCATATGACATGCCTTTTAAAACAGGAATAATTCTGGTCGCTCTTCTTTGCACTCATTCTAGAGCAGCAATATCCTTTTTGTAACGAGATGACCAGAACTGAACACAATATTCTAGGTCTTACTAATGCATTGTAAAGTTTTAACATTACTTCCCTTGATTTAAATTCAACACTTTTCACTATATATCCAAGCATCTTGTTGGCCTTTGTTATAGCTTCCCCACATTGTCAAGATGAAGACATTTCTGAGTCAACATAAACTCCTTTTTCATAGATTCCTTCTTCAATTTCAGTATCTCCCATATGGTATTTATAGTTGACATTTTTATTGCCTGCGCACAGTACCTTTTCTGTATTAAAAGTCATTTGCCATGTGTCTACCTAGTTCTGAATGCTGTCTAGATCATTTTGAAAGACCTTTGCTGCTGCAACAGTGTTTTCCACTCCTATTTTTGTGCTGTCTGCAAATTTAACAAGTTTGCTTACTATACCAGAAGTCATTAATGTAGATTAGGAAGAGCAGATAACCTAATACTGATGACTGCGGTACTCCACTGGTTACCTCGATCATTTTGAGGTTTCTCCTCTAATCAGTACTTACTGTTTTCTACATGTTAACCACTTCCTTATCCATGTGCATGCATTTCCTTGAATCCCTACTGCGTTCAGTTTGAGAATTAATTTTTTATGCGCAACTTTGTCAAAATCTCTCTGGAAATCTAAATAAACCATGTCATATGCTTTGCAATTATCCATTGTCGATTTTGCAAACGATGCTGACCAGGATACTGTTCCCATATAGGTAATTTTCCATTTTGGATCTTATTATAGTTTCCATAAGTTTACATATAATAGAAGTCAGGCATATTGGCCTGTAGTTATCTGGTTCGGTAAAGTCACCCTTTTTGTGGATCGGTATTATGTTTGCAATTCTCCAGTCTGTCGGTACAACCCCTGTCTCAAGAGACTGTTGCATGATCTTAGTCAGCAGTTTGTAAATAACTTCTTTCATTTCTTTGAGTACTATTGGGAGGATCTCATCCGACCCAGGTGATTTGTTTATTTTAAGAGCTCCTAGTCCCTTTAACACTTCTGCCTCTGTCATTTTGGCAATATCCTGCTTTGTACAACCTGGTGAAAAGTAATCATTTAATATATTTGATATTTCTTTCTCTTCACCTATGATGTTGCCATTTGTATCTCTTAAACATTTTACTTCCTCCTTGAATGTTCTTTTGCTGTTATAATATTGGAAAAAAAATTGGAATTGGTTTTAACCCACTTGGCAGTGTTCATTTCTTTTTGACTTGCGCTTGCAGTTTCAAGTACTCTTTGTGTATACTTTGTTCTTGGACTCTGTGAAGTGCATTTTTTCTCTGAATTTTTTTAATTGATCTATTAAACCATTTTGACCATTTTGTTTTAGATTTTGATTTGTCTACTTTGGGGATGTATTTGTTTTGCGCTTAAAAATAGCCTTCCTTTCTCTGTGGATGTTTTCTCTATTTTACTCCAATCTACTTCTCTTAGTCTCCGTTTCATTTTTTCATAGTTTGCCTTTTTAAAATTGTAAACCTTAGCTTTAGTCGTTACTTTTGGGGTTTTAAAAAGCACTTCAAATGAGAGCATGTTGTGATCTGAGTTTGCCAATGGTTCTCTGACCTCTGTTTTAGTTATTCTGTCTTTGTTATTTGAAAAGACTAAATCTTGCACCATGAGAAGGGGTTTTAGGGTCACCTGTGACACTGGTGTAGTGCAAATTAAATATGGAGAGACCATCGGAAGAAACAGAGGAGGCCAGCAATTCCTGACTGAATAATTAACATCAGACCAAAGGTGTGAGTATACCGTTTGCTACATTAGGCTTTGATGTGTAATTACAGACTGGCTTAAAAGGGGAAGTAGGTCAGTTTTCATATTATGTCGTGATCCTAAAAGAGGGACTCTTAATGGGACATTCTTAGTTGCTTTTATGTAAAGTATAGCAATTGTTGGATGAGCATACACACCCTGAATTATCCCTTTGCGGTCCGATGTTGTCCGACAACATCAGAAAGACGTAAAGCACAGGTCTCTAGTCGTTTTTTCTCCGGAAAAAGGCTAGAAAACTATTCAATAGCCGAGTGAGACCGATAGGAGACGAGAGAAGCCGAAAAAAGGGGCAGATCTGAGCAATACAGATAGCCCTGGCGCCACAGAGATAACACGGCCATAAACAAACAAGATAGCTGCTCCCGCATCCAGCGCTCAAAGAATATCAGAGACATTTGCAAAGCTTTTTGAGATGTTACAGTAATAAAATAATGACTTGGATCGCATTATTGAGGAGTTTGGTGATAAAACGAGTGATCAGGAGATGATTTATCAGTATGCACGACTATGAAGAGGTATGTGAAAAATACAGCGAACAAGGGGTGGGGCGGGGCTGGAGATGCAGTACTGAGTGTCCTGTTTATATGCAGTGCCTTTTAAACCTGTTTTACTGTGAAAAAAATACTTTTAAACAGCGTGTCTAAAATAAACTGCGTGTGTGAAAATAAATTGGACCTGACGCACCTGAGACACGCTGAGTAAATGGACCGCAAAGGGTTAAACAAATAATTTGTCGAATTAAAAATTAAGTGATAATTGATTAGGAAAGTTTTGTTCAGGACTACATTGAGGAGCTGTGGCTGAGTGGAAACAGGTGCAGGAGTGATGCAGTGCGTTAAAGAAGCAGACAGAGATAATAGTAATCCGGTTTGGAAATGTTTTTATTTTATTTTCCAGGTCTGGTGACCAAAACAATAATCCCCCGGCAATACACAACAATGTAAGTACTGCACGGGGTAAATAACAACTGGGTTGCAATCCCAACTAATAAACAATAATATCCGCCTGTGGCAATGCGCCCGGCCCCTGTGTGCATTTGTGTGTTATGTGTTGTATGTTGCGTGTGTTAATGTTGGTGTATAGTCATTGGTACATGGGATATAAACGGGTCTGTGTTTCACGTGTATTTAAAAAGTGTAGATTTGTATTTAGGCACGAGGAGAGCACAAATCACTTCACGTGCTGGTTAAATGTAATATGTGAGCACGGGGTTGCACGTAATTAATTCACGTGCTGGGATTCAAGTGAATAATTAATTAGTAATTGAATCCCAGCACAACAGTATATATAGAGACACGTAGCACTCAGTCGGGGTTAGGTGTTCAGTGAGTGGAGAACGGGATTGGAGACGGAGGTAATAATAATAATAATAAGAATAATAATAATAATAATAGTTACGTGTTTTCACTCACCGTGTTTTGTCTGTGTAGTCCGTTTTGTTTGTCTTTATTTTGGCGTGTAGTGCCGTGTCCAGTGTTTTTGTGTTTCAAACCTTTTATTTTCTGTGCTGTTTTATTAAATGCTGAGCGAAACCATTCGCTCAGCTCCACCAAACTCCAAGTGTCTGTCTGTTTACTTCCTGCATCTGGTCTGACGCCACCCACTCCGGCCGTCTTTGTGACACCGCCTCACAATAATACATACACTGTCACCAGTCCTGGGTGCGTGCAGTAGTGCTCGTGGTGGGTGATACAGTTTATTTAGTGACAATTGGTGTGGTGCTGTTCCAGCTTAGTGCTGGCCCTTGGCAACAGCTCCGGAACTGTGTTAGCTGTCTGGTAATGTACAAGACATTACAAACAAACAAAACACAACACTCACAATACTGTTCTCAATACACAGGGTCTCTCACAGTCCTTCTCGGTTCAAAACACAAACCAAAGTGAAGGAATAGATTGCGATTCTCTGTCCCCTTTATGCTGTCACACATGACCCCTTGGTAAACGAGTGCAACCGCCTCTCCAATCTGCAGCTGCCACGTTGTTTACCTTCTGGGTCAATGCGTTATTGCAACGGAGTCCCGCCCCCTTTCTAGCTGGCCGACTTCCCTTGAACACTGGGAAAGAACTGCCAGGCCAGCCCGTCCAGGGAACTCTGTTCTCGCTGCTTAGCACCCTCACAGGTCGGGAGGGAGATTTACAACCAAAAATCATTGTATGTCTGTCACAGGAGCATTGTGTATATCTGATAGAATGTTTAAAAATATGTTACAAGCTGCGGCAAAATAGCTATTGTCTGTCAGAAGAGCGATGCTTAGCTGAATGCAGACAGAGATGGATGGAGCCAACATGCAAATGGCTAGGGAGGCAGGCAGGCAGAGAGAACAGGAGAGATCACTGTTTGTTAGAGTGACTGTGTCAATGGAAAACTTTTACAGAGAGAAAAAATTCTTGGAGATCTAGAAATCTGTAAAAAAAACTAAGATATGTACCCAGGAATATTTTATTAAAAATAGTTTTGTGAATGAATGTTGACCTATGACTCACAAATACATATTTGGATTACAGATTACATGAAAAATCAAGGGTATATTATTAATTTGGCATGTACTTTTGACTGTCAGGATGTTTTCGCTACCATTAATCTTTCTCCTCTCACTGCACAGAAGTAATACAGGTTTCCCTCAAAGAAAGTACACATTACACTATGTAACTCTAGAGTATAATTAAACATACATGTTATTTTGTTAAAAACAAATTAGGGAAACTTAAATGTGTTATTGAAGTTTACTGGTAATTCTGTAATGATTATAAGTGAAGTCAGACGTCGTTTTATTGTATTTTTGTTGCATGAATTGGATAATAAACTTTAAATTACAAATTGGTAATACTAATTGGAACAGTAATGAAAGCAAGGGCTTTTATATTGCAAATGTGGTTATTTTAATGGTTAAATTCTGCTATCGTTAAAGCAAATTTGAAACAAAAACTTGTATTTTTTGCTTTTGTAAAAGGAATGGAACATTACTGTTTCTATGACTTGACCGTGTAAAGCAAAATAATAAAATTTAGGTGCAGAAAGTACAAAATGCTTATGACTGTTTATTGAGAAAGTGTGTTAATACACCTTTAGATAGATCAGACAGTCGGTATATTGAATAACTTTAAAACAAATTTGCTTGTTAGATGACACATTGCAGCAGTGGGGGTTTGTGGCAGGATGGCTTGCAGTGGTGAGGTGTGGTGACGTCACAGACCAGAAACACAGACACACAGCAGCTGCGGGTTAAAACCGAGACGCAAAAGCGCTCGGTTTCTTTATTAAATAATAATGAAAATAAAAGAGTTAAACAAAACACACACACAAAACAAACGCGCACAAGGGCCAAACAAAACAGTAAACAAACACAAACGGGACAAAACGGACAAACAAGTATCGTGCTGAATCAATAGCAATTGTTTATGTTTCACTTCTCTCTATCTCCCCGTACCTCCTCTCTGTACACCCAAAAACCCTGACTGAGTGACAATGTGCGTCTTTTATGCAGTTGTACCGAGACTCGATTGCTAATCAATCATTCAATTAGAATCTTGGTACAGCTGCATATGGATTAATTACGTGTCCTTCCCCATGCTCACATAGTATTACATTTTAATCAGCACGTGAAGTGATGTGTAACCCTCGTGGCTAAATACAAATATACATTTTACCACTCGTGCTACGCAGACCCATTTATATCCCGTGTACCAATGACTATACACCAACATTTAACACACTACATGCAACATATAAACAAACAATACACACAAGGTGGGGTCACACTGCCACAGGGTTCCTCTACGTCAGGGTACGATGGATGGCGACACTGATCAGGGCGGGATGATGAAACCGGCCGATTGTTAGTGCTGCCATTGGAGAGCAGCAGCGCACATTATTTGATTGACACCGGTGCTTCTATCTCTATTTTACACACATGCGCACACACACACACACCACCACCTTGCAGCTTCTTTGTTAAAGTGGAAGACCAGAAATGATTCATGGTTCTGTTTTTCTAAGGCCAAGATACTTTTATTTCTGTGTGTGTGCTATTGGGAAACATTAACACTTTATTTTTATTTCTCTACATACAATAGATTTATTTGCAAAACAAGCTGCTATAGATGTTTATACTTCCTGGCATGAACAAGACATTTGTTAGAGTCACATTGGTTTGCAAAACATTTTGAATACATTTATGGGTACCACCTAGTGGTAGCAGGCAAATCTTTTATATTATGTCCACAACCAAAGGGGAATGGGGGTCCCATGGTTTTTTGTTACTTTTTGTAACATGGTTTTTTTTTTTTTTTTTAGAAACTTGAAGCTTCTTTTTCAAGTCTGGGTGATTTCCTCATAGATAGTTGTTTGTGATAAGGGAAAGGATAACTCACACTTTTACCTCAGCAGAGATCTTGAAAATGGATAGCCTTTATTGTGAAACAGATCATTGGGTTAAGCAGTGAGCATTCTTTTTCTATTACAAGCTGCATTAAGGGGGTATGCATTCCCAGGTGGAAGGAAGGGAAAGTCAAGGAGAAGGACTCCATTGAGGTCCGAGTGAAATCAGATGTTCGCAAAAGAATGAGTACTGCACCTGATTTCTTCCAGGTTCAGACAACAGGACCATTAAAAACTGCAGTCCTGCTCAATAACCAATGGCGGACAATGGGATAATATTGTCACCTACCCTGGACATTTTTTGAAAACAATGTGAAAGTTGAATGATTTACTGTAGCAATGAATATATCTAAAATGAATGAAGGAAAATGATCTGGAAGGAACTGAATGATACTACTGGTAAAGTCACTAGGGCAGATAAAGATGAGATATTTCATTTATCTTTTATGTTTATTCCAGGATCTGGTAACCTAGAAAAATAATTATATGTGTTAAATAATGTAGGTATGCTTCACACACGCACAACACACATGGTCCGTAAGAATGATACATGGCTCCCAGTCTCCCTGGCAGGATTTGAGGTAAAGGGTCTTTCTTCTCTCCGTAATAATAATAATAATAATAATAATAATAATAATAATAATAATAATATCTTTATTTTATATAGCCTCGACCAGACTGCACCCAGCTACCTCCAGACCCTCATCTCTCCCTACACCCCCACTCGACCTCTCCGCTCCTCCTGCACTAGAAGACTGGCTCTACCTTCCGGCGCCTCCTCAAGACTCATCTCTTCAGACAGCACCTGTAGAACTCCTCTCTTCCCTCTGGACACTTTATCACTCTTCTTTAATGTGCTTTACTTGCTCTTATCTGCTCCCGATTTTACTGCATTTAATCCTGTACTTTAGAGTACTGTAATCTGTCACAAGTGTTATATAATCTGTAGTATTTTGTATTTAATTATATCCTGATGTAACTATCACTGACACTGTTATCTGCTCCGTTATTGAATCGTATTTTGTCATATACTTGTACTTGCTAGAACCCAAGTCCTTGTATTTTATCTTGCTCTTAATTGTATTAATACTTGTACTGTGATTCTTGAAATGTATTTTTGTTTACGACTAAGTCGCCCTGGATAAGGGCGTCTGCTAAGAAATAAATAAATAAATAAATAAATAAATAAATAAATAATAGCGCCTTTCATGTGCACATCTCAAGGATCTTCACAAGAATAAGCAATTTAAACAATGACATTTACTTTAACAAAAAAACAATAACTACATACAACAAAACAGTTCAGACAATAAAATACATAGTATAAAACTGGGTTTTCACTTTAGATTTAAAAATACTAACAGTATCACTGTCCCTTATGACCTTCAGAAGGTCAATCCACAGCCTAGGTGCTATACACGAAAATGCTTGGTCACAAAAAAGAACAACGCTTTGTTCTAGGTACTGATAGTAGGTCAGAGTCGAAAGATCGAAGGCTATGCATAGGAGTATGTGGCGAAAGAAGGTCACAGATGTAGTTTGGTGCTAACCTGTTAAGATCTATTGCAACTTGTTAAGATCGTTTTTTGAAACACCAGTGAGCAAAGTATTGCAATAGTCTATAAGGGAAAAAACAAAAGCATGTATAAGCTTCTTTGTATCCGACTCAGTAGGACAAGGGCGAATATGAGCAATAGTCCACAGGTGGGAAAAAAGACACCTTAGTAACATTGCGGATATGCTCTTCAAAAGCCAAATTTAGATAAAAAATAATACCAAGGTTCTTTACGCATCTGCTAGGCCGGGTCTCAATTCCATCAATAAACAGTTTAAAATGTTTGCATTTATGAAACTGATATGAGGAGCAAACCAGCTTTACCTTGGTCTTATCAGGGTTCATCTGTAAGAAATTCTGCTGCATCCAGTTCTTAATATAACTCAAGCAGAATGTTAAAGAAGATATGGCTGACTCCTAATCAGGGGTAGTGCGCATATAAATTTGAGTATCGTCAGCATAACAGTGAAAATTAATGCCGTACTTGTGAAAAATCTGACCCAATGGAAGCATATACAGTGCACATGTTTATAAGAATCACTGATATAAGAATCAACCACATATACTGATCAAAACCACTGCGACAAAATAATTCCTATACTATGTAAAATAATTTGCAATCTGCTTATAAGAAGAATTCCGGGGCAAACTGACTACATGTAATACAGTGCTGTATCAAGTGCAATGATGTGCACAGCCAATAAAGCTGTTTTTGAATTTGTAACATATTCCATCCTGTGAGACCTTTGAGTTTACTTGCAGTGCCACTGCTGTTGCACCCTGTACTACTTTTGGATCTGTTTGTTCCTGAATAAAACTATTTTGATTAAACTTACCTGAAGAAGACCGTCTGATTATTATTAAGAAGAAATCGAACCTTACAAATGACATTGGTTTTGTTGGGACCGTTGGTCAATCAGATATTGATTCTAATTCAGCATTCCAAGTCATAAAAGTTATGCAGTGTAACAGGGGTGTACTGTTACTGGGTGGGTATCCGTTGAGAAATGTGAGAGACACAGAGTGTTTGACTTTGAAAGTTGCTCAGGCGTCCAGGTTTTATTTATGTTACAAGCAGTTGCAGTGCTGGTGGCCTCCACTATGGTACCAGCAACGACAGCTCTAGTGTGGGAGGACATTCACAATGCAGTACATAAATAACAAAAAGGCAAAACACTGTGCAAAAACAACTAGGAAATAAAAGGTGGCCAAGCTTGGGCCAAGCACTACTCCCACTATAAGGGAGGTCCCGCTTCAGGAACCTTCTCCCAACATGAACGAAAATAAACTTGGGTAGGATTAATAAATCCCTACCTCTGGTCCTAAGGATCACAGTTAAACCTGCAGTCGTGAGGGTCCACCTCCACCTCCAGCTCCACCTCCACCTCCAGGTTTGCAAAGCACAGACCCCCAACATCAAACAAACAAAAAAACATACTATTTTCAGAGGTAGGCCTCAGCCCTACCACACGCAGCTAAATTAGATTGTCGTACTATTAAAGCCCCTGGGTATTAAAATTACTACTGTGGCTTGATCATAAAAAAAATAGCTGGCCCAGATGGCTTGGACCCATATTTCTTCAGACAGCAGGTTGTATTTTTCTTCAACCATTATATGACTGGTTCAAATTTTCTCTTGCTTATTGCAATATGGCAATTTGCACATGTATTCCCAGTTTTTAAAGCAGATGACCACTGAAATGTATGAACCATTAACCTATATCTGCACTTCCAGTTATAGCAGAAGTCATAGGCAGTGCATATAAGAGGCTTGGGGAGGCTAAGCCTCCCCAAAATAAATTGCCCAAACCCTCACAAGAAATTGTTCTGACCAACGCAAAAAAAGCGTGCAAAGCAAGTCTAACAAACATATTTCTCCGCCAGACCGCTAGAGCAGCTGGGATATCAAAATCAACACTGTACTACAGATACAGGACTCAGTTGGCATTTCAATGTCATTCGAGGAGACAATGCTTGGCTGGTTTAACGTCTATTCTTCCCACCGATCTGATCCCTCCCTACCGCTGTTGGAGGCAGCTGACGAAAACTCTGAATCCTTTACGCTTATTCCCTTGCCTGGAACATCCTCTACATTTATTCGAATTGCTGTTATCTATACAAACAGCTTGATTCAAATCTGATATTACAGAACTTGTGGCAAAATATTTTCGTAGCATACTATCTGTTCTCACGCACCACCTTTTTGTAAGAATATGATAACTCTGATGCTACAGTCAGAACCTACTTCCTTTGTTTGAACAAATGCCACCTTTCAGAACACTGTTTGTGGTGCCAGAATAGAAATGTTTCTGAAGTTTAGTTTAGTTTAGTTTTCAGTGAAAGCGGGGTCTTTTAACTTCTGAAAAAGTGTCTGCAAGGAAAGCAGAAAACCTGTTGCATTATCACCAAGGTCCAAAATACAGGATTTAGTTGGCATTTCAATGTCATTCGAGGAGACAATGCTTGGCTGGTTTAACGTCCATTCTTCCTGCTGATCTGAGCCCCACATGGATAGTTGAAAGTTTACGGTAAGAGTGAAGTTTTTTTTTTGTTTGTTTTTAGTTGCAAATGTACCTTATGAAATACGTTGAATGCCCCTTGATTATAAGTACGATAAAGTGTGTGTTTAGAAGCTTAATAGTCAGTATTAATATTTTATTTAAATTGGTGTGAAGTGATGGAAATGGTGTTCGAAATTGGTGTAGGTACTGTACGACTGCAGAACAGGTTAACAGATTTAAATGTTTTTAAAAAACAGTGCAGCTTGTTATCCTGACTGTTTTTCTAATTTGCTCAAATAGGCAGAACATGTTTTAAAGTACAAGCTGGTGCTATGTTAAACTTCATTTATTTAGCCGCCTTATTTTGGAAAAAAAAAATTATGTCAAATATATATATGCAGCATGCCTGAGTGGTTTCGAGGTCTGTTTTGTGCTATAAATTATTATGCAGTACAAGTTCTCAAAGACTCAGGAGAATGAATCCGGTTTACAGCTTTTATTTGTGTCCGTCAGTCCGACTATTTTTCAATCTCAACACAATGAATGAAACTTAGTATTCAGACTCACTAGTAACAGGAATACAAAAAATGGCAGTCTTAATTTTATTTATATATGTGTGTGTGTGTGTGTGTGTGTATCTTACTGTACATCATTGGGTTCAATAAATGCAGGGGAAAAAATATGGAATAGCCTCCCCAAATGAAAGACTCCCGCACAATTAACTAACTTTTTAGAACAGAAAGATATTTCAGCTGATTACCAGCTGATAAATGTGGTTAATGTTATAAGTTGTCCATTGTTTTTCATTGGCTCGAACTGTCTGTTACCTGCCTTCAGTGGTATGCAGCTGACCAGCGGGAACTGAAATATGATTATTTCAAACATCAATTTGTAAATTTGTAATACTAATGTGAAAATGTAAATAAGCTTGTTTTTTTCATTTTCTTAACTTTTTTATTGGTATTCATGAACACAAAATGGAGAGTATGTCCTTACATTTAGAGGGGAAAAGGGTATTCGTAATGCACAATTATTGTATAAGGAGGTGATTGTAAATATTTTTAATCTGTTTGAATATCTATGAAAATAAATGAACAATTATTTAACAGCTACAAGTTCTTCCACCAGCTTTGCACTCATTAAATTACAGTGTACATTCAATAAAATAATACTTAAGACAATCACAAGGCATCATATTGTTTCATTATAAAACCTGAAGAGTACCTCACTGTGATACAGTTAAAAGCCTAGATGACAGCACAGGTCTGTTTCACAGGTTTATAATAGGTGCTATTAGACTCACAATCTCCCAAAACCATTGAAAATCAACCAGGGTTCATCTTGACATTCTTCTCAAGAGTAATACAGTAGTAAACTTTCCTACAACGTATCAGTAAGTTTCAGTATAGAAATATTATGTTGCCAGATATCCCTGGCAAACAATCCGTCTATGAGGCTGCCAGTTTAAGGATGCAACTCAGTCCCCTTTGACTCCAGTTCCTTCCCCATGACCTGGTTATCAAGCATGTAGATAATGTTTGCACAGCTGCTGACTAAATTTGATTTAGTAATCACAAGGTGAGGGACCACGACAATGCTTGTCACTAGTCAGGCACCCATGCTGATGCTCATATTGCAAATCAGTAAGCACCAGATTTATCTCCTCACTTGAGTTGCTAGTTAGAATATGCACATGCCATTTTGTAAAAATCCAATTATTAATATTATAATCTTATAGTTATTGAAGTTCACATAAGCCTTAAAAATCACCAAAACACAAACAAAAAGGTAAGCAGTCTTACTCTCCCTCCCACAAGATGTAATTTTAGAATACTTTGTTAACACATTATAATGCTAACAGATTGTGCCATAAGATATATAGTACAGTAGTCTCCGCGTATAGGAACACCTCCTAAGAGAACATCGCATTGGAAATGCTCCGCCTAAAGGAACAGGAACTTCACACCTTTTTGGCACTGTGGCGGAGTGTCCCGCCCCTTTTGTATTGTTATTATTATGGTTATCGTTTTGTGTATTTATTTGCGTTATGCATTATTGTTATGATTTGGGTATGTGTTTTGTTTATATTGACGTAGACGTCTGTTATTGTAATTGCTGGGTTCTGTTTTGTGTTTTTAAATGTTGGTCGGCAGGGAGGGGGTTAGATTCATTTCTCCCTGACAAAATACGAGGGAATGTGGCTGGAGCCTTAATGAGGTAATGGTTTAATTAATGGTTAATTAGGGCTCCAGCCCCATAATATAAGAGAGCGCAGACTCACCTGTGGAGAGGGGTTGGAGGAGAGAGAAAGAAAGTCAAGAGACGATTGCCACCAGTGTCAGTATTGCTGAAGATATTCGTTTGGGTACAGTTTATTTATATCTTGGTTTTGTTTGGCCCACGTGCCTTTTCATTTTGTGTTTAAGAATCTGTTTTGTTTGGTTTACTAAAGATTATTCTTTAATAAATACACTGCTATGGCAGTTTAAGCACTGCATTTGCCTGTGTGTCCGTACTGCTTCCTGGCACGTGATGACACCACACCTGCGCTCTGCAACCACTCTGCCACAGGCACCAATAGCGATTGGTTCACAACTGATACAGTACTGTTTTGTAACCTGATAACCTGATTTTTATTTCATATGTTGATTCACGTGCATCATGACAAGTAATACATATCTATTTAGTGATTCATATTGTATCTGTGGTCAACTCCGTCTTAGAGAACACTTCATTTGCTTCCCGAGGGGTGTTCTCTTAGCCGGAGACTACTGTACTAAAATACATTTTGAAACAATTTGGATGAGAAGTCAATGTCTTTAATTAAAGACATAAAGACATCTATTCGAAACGGGTTACACATTTTGCTATGAGGTCTATGAACTCCTCGATCACATACTAACACCTCCCCTGGTTATATTGTAATCACAATAAGAGACACCCTTCACACGACGTATTAACTTATTTAAAAAAAAAAAGTCTCAATCGTAAAAACTTTTGGCCATAATTGTAGGTACTGTAATCTAAGTTCAGGGTCTGTGAAACCAGTAATATATGCCCATGGCTGATTCACAGTCTCTTCTTTGGTTCTGATTGGGTCCTAACGCTTCCACTCAACAACGCAGTTTAACACAGTAATTCCAAAGCCTTCATTCGCCTGGACTAAAATATATATATTTTTAGCAGTGGTTGATTAATTCTGCCATGAGAAATATCTTTGACATGGATGGGTAAATATAAACCTTTTGAATGACCAGAGTTTCACTGTTGAGATGCTGAACTATGTCTTATGTGATAGTGGAAATGGGAAGATGCAGTAACCTAATTCTTGAAGTTCTCAAAGACATCCTTACTCATGGACCGTACCATAAGTTGGCAGCCTCTTTTTACTAACCTTTTACCAGATATTGTCTTGTGGTCTGGATCAGCACGCCTTGTTCACCTGGTAGAGTTAACAGTGTCATGGGAGGATGCTGTAGATGAGGCGTATGAGAGGAAGAAATGGCAGTATGCTCAACTAGCCACTGAAGCAGAACAGCGAGGATGGAGAGTCCGGGTTTACCCAGTGGAGGTGGGTTGTCGAGGATTTGTGGCACACTCTACAACCCGGTTTCTCAGAGACGTTGCATTCAGTGGCCAAGAGTTGCGTCGCACAGTGAAGAACTTATCTGAAGCAGCAGAGAGGAGCAGCAACTGGCTGTGGTTGAGACGGAAAGATTCTGGCTGGGGATCTCAAGCACAATAGAAAAAAAGAAACGCTGATGTACAGGTAAGTAAGCTGGGCTGAGTTGAGTGGGGGGACAGAGGAGGGTGATGCTGGGACGCCAGAATCACCGTCAAGCCCTCTTGAGGTGTCGTGGGCTAGTCGACGAAACACAGAGGATAGAAGGTGCTCACTTGAAGACCCCAGAGATGTACCCTACTTAGCTCAATACAGACGGTTGTCATGCTGATGCACTGGGGAGACCGCACTGTGGTTGATCCCTGGAGCCAACATCGCAGCCGTTGTGTGTGCTAATGCGCTGGGGAGGCAAAATAACCTGATTCCTGGAGCCAGCATTACACTACAGCCATCAACACCAGACAGAAGGATATCTACATCATCATATGGAAGGAAACAAAAATGGACGGAGACACAGATGGATCACATTAGTTTACTGTAAAGCTACGTCTTAGTTGGTGCTTATCTTGGCGAGAGTCGAGTTCAAACCAGCATGAAGTTTTAACATCTACTCTCCTGTAATGGAAATCAAAAATAATTTAGTCAAAAGAAGGGAAACATGTCATGAACCAAATTCTGAATATTGTACACGCTTAAATACTACATCTTGTATCAAAGGATTTAAGACAAGAAAACAAGCTCCGAGCACAGAACAGACATGAAGGTCATACAGTAGGTACCTACCTGTATAATAATAACAAAAGCAACTAAAATTCTAATAAAAACATTATTATAACAAAATTGTTTTACTTACTTTCTGAAAATGTAACTCTTTGAGACCCTGTTTTCTAGATTTCTAGACTAAACAGCAGCTGCGCTGTATGAAGTCGTATGCTTAACACACACAAAATCTATGGATCACCAGAAAGATCCGTTTCTGCTGTTCCTTTTAAACTTAAACGGCGGAATGATATTTAATGGGCACAACCATGTGTTAGCACACAATTTTGAATTGGTCTCAAGCAGTTACTGTACATTAAAGTTGACCAGACTAACATAAACTTGTTTAATTCTTAATGGCAGAAACTAGTGACATTTTAGATTTAAAGCTGACAGGGTAGAGATGGGAAATACTTTCAGAAGGGTAATACTCCCAGCTTTTAGGAAATATAACGACATCTTAAAAGATCATACTTAAGGTCTCCACACAGATGGTGCAGTGATAGTATTGTCAAGTATTTGAACAGGCTTCTCCAACCTCAACACCCATTTTAAATAAAGAGGCCAGCTCAGAGGCAAATCTTAGACATGGAATGGTTGTCTTAAAGCCTGTATTTCCACTATGAGATGACACTATCAATGCAATAAGTACTAACAACTCCCATGGAAAATAAAAGGTAATAGCTTTTGTTTACTTAAATCAACATTTTACATTCATGTATTTTATTATAACAATATATATATATATATGTTTTGCTCTTATTTGCAGACAAAAATTATTACTTGAAACACTTCAAGACAAAATACTATGTAAACAGAGACTGAAGCGAATGACAGAACCATAGTTCAACGTCCAAGAATGTGGTTTTCTTTATGGAAAAAATAAAGATTAAGTTTTGCCTCAAGTTTCCTTTGCATCTCTGTGCAATCAGTAAGAGCCTGGGACTGTAATTGAAGGCTTTTATCCTCTTCTTTGTTCCATTCTTTTCATCTAAAAGCCAGACACACATCATTGTCAGGAATTCTGATGTTTACGTGTATTCAGTAATGCCAGTTTGAGTGGCTGCTTACACTTGAATAAACTTTATGGGAAAACTTGATTTGACTTAAAGTTTCTATTTTAGTTTCCTTAAGTCAATGGTTTTTATAAAAAAAAAAAATCCCTGAATGTATTTTCCTTGACCTTAACATAACCTCCCCCAGAGAACAATTGCTTGAGATTAATTTAACAGTACCTGTCTGCAGGCCAGTCGTTCACAGTCTTTATCAAAGAAAGGCTTCTTAAAAGGATGCAGTGGACTGACTCATATCACAATTCCACAATGCATTAGGACACTTTTTAGGCCTGTACTTTCTATTAATGTCCCCCTTAGTCAATTTATTAATTTTTATTGAGGGCCCACACACACTTACTTGAAGTATTTGAAGTTCCCACTTTCCAAAATTGTTTTCTTGTGGAGCACTGAAGCTGAGGGTTGACTGAATTGAAGTCAGTATGTCACACTTGTGGGCATCAGAAAGTTAATTTTAATATAAGCATTCACAATAGGCAATCACAAATAGTGGGGAGAGGATGTGGCAAAAAGGTAGAGAATTACCAATTTATATATATATATATATATATATATATATATATATATATATATATATATATATATATATATAGATATAAGATCTAGATACAAATGCATTTTTTAAAAGTATTTTGTGTTGTTCGTATTTAATCTAAACAACAAATGACAATTCATATACAGTAGTACATTCATTCATTTATAAAGGGGTTTAATGTGCAATATAAAAACAATACCCTTTTCATATTCTTTGGAGACTGCATTCAAAATTCCAAAGACAACAATTACGAAAAGATCAAAACAGTTTGTAGACCTTTTAATTCACAGTGTCTGTGAGGTTAGAAGTTAAGTAGAGAGTAAATGTAAGCATCTCATTGTCTTTCAAGTTTAGCAAAGGATTTTTCCAAACTCGAAATTGCTTCTGCCACACTGTAAATCTAAAATCTCACGCTTGGTGGCAATATAATTTAAGGTTAATCATTAGATAACGTCATGGCAAATGTATATGTGAGTTCAATATTGTGTTTATTGAAATAAAACCCAGTGATGTTCTGAGCTTTTATTTTATTATAAAAATAGTACAAATAAAAAGGGAATTTTTACTTTCTTTTTATTTATTTTTTTTACATCCACAAAGGTAGTTTTAGCTGGAAAACACAAGCTACTTTCCCCCTTATAAACGGTTTGCCACTGTAGTATGTCACTCTATTACATGCCAAGGTCAGAACATCAAAATGAGTAAGATCTTTTTGGAGTGAGTGTTAAAATTCATCCTTCTTTTTGAACATCATAAATTGCATTTTCAAGATGTTATAGGAAGCAAAACAGAACATAACTTTGTCAAAACATGTCTACTGTATTTATTATTGAGAACATTTTGCAGGATATGCTTAAATGGCTGATATTTGGACTTTTAAAAGTCGAAACCTGTTTTTTTAACAAAATGGGTGGAACACATTTAAGTATAGGCTGAGCCACAGCATATTGAATACTGCAGCAAAACCTTTCTCAGAGAGCATGATGAATGGATTGTAGGCTATAGTCCCTCCCTTCAAAATGTCTTCTAGCGCTTTGTCAAAAGACTTGCATTCATGTGTAAAATTGTCTCAAGAGGAATAGGATTGCAACTCAGTGCCCCTGAATGCGTTCAGTGCCTGGTCAACAGATTTTGCAAGTCAGTTTGACCTGTTCTCACGTGAAAAAATCTGGGCTGCAAAAGAGGGCCCGGTTCCGGTGCTATCCTGGTGTTCAGTTTAATCAGCACAGGGTGATTTAATTTGCTGTACGTGGGGGGGACATTTTTTAATTTTAATTGGTACGATTTGGGTTTGAGAAGTTTCCGGTCACATTTACTTGCTGCCGTAGTGAGAACTAGCCAAGCATATCAAGTTATAAATTAACACATTTCTTGTAACTAAATTTATGTTTCATTTAAAAAAAAAAAAAAGTTCAGAAGTGCACATATTTCCATTGCATACAGCAAGTGAACCCATACTGAAGATGGGAAGGTGGTACCGACAACCATGGTATGTCATAATAAAAAAATGTTTAGTTTCAAATAAATAAATGAAATAGCTGCATTTAATATATATTTTTCTTATAAAATCATGTTGTACCGGATTGTTTTAATTTCAGCATGCGTGTCTGCATTACTTGCTTGAATCTTCTAGAATACCTAAGGCGTACGAATGTTGTTTGTTTTTATATTAAAGTATTGCAGCTGCTGACTAAGGTGAGAAGAAGAGGCAGTGTGGCAAGCTGGCTCGCAGTGGTGAGGTGTGATGACGTCACGGACCAGGAAGTACAGAAACCAAACAATGGATGGGCGGGTGAAGCTGAATGCAACTGCATTCAGCGTATTTAATAAATAAACAAACAAAAGATTTAAACAAAACAGAAAACAGAAACCAAAGGGCACGAGGGCCAAACAAATAAACAGACAAACAAGTAAGTGTCGTGCTGGCTAATCCAGCACGTTTTGGCAATTGTATTGTCTCCTTGCTCTCTCCGCTCTCCGTACTCTCCTCTGTACTCAACAACCAACCCCGCAGCACGGACAGCTGCCGGTTCTTATACTTTGGCCGAGGGGTTAACTGGCTGTTAATTATCTTATTACCCCTCGGCCACAGTCTGCACGCGTTTGGTAAGGAGGCATGACTGTCAGCTAGTTAAATAATCAGTAGCTGATCAGTCATGCATCCTCACGGGGTTTTTAAATTATAAATATAAAAACAATAACAAAAGCCGCGGCGCTTTTATCCGCGCCGCAAACAAAAATACAAATAATAATACATAGGGGCGGGACACTCCGCCACAGGCAGACACCAACGTGAAGTTCCAAAAGCAGTTAGAGCTGTTATATTTATTGCCAAATCTGCGTGGCGAAATGGATGCTCTTTTCACAGTGGATTTGCTCTTTCAAACTCCTCACACACAACAGAGAAACGGCGCCAAAGTACACCCTTATATAAGCATAACTCTTACCATTCTGTCTCCCATTGGCTCAATCACAACTGGGTACCCCATTGGTTCTAGTAGGCATCCAATCGCTCTCCGTGCGTGAAGCTCCACAGGCTAAGAAACAGGGAAGATGAGAGAGAGACAGCCGGTAGAACTAGCAGAATTCACTCGCTGGCAGGGGACACAACAAGTACAATTTAAGTCCCATCCCCTTCCCCAGGCCACTGTCAGATTGACAGCTCATTTCCGGGAGCCTGCCATACTAGTTTCAACTATATGTGAGTTACATTGCTACTTGCAGTATTTGACTGTTAGTACTTCACCAGTTTGGGCCCAATTAAAACACAATTCCAAATTGGACCTTATACTCTGTCATGTACTATGTGTTTTAGAGTTTAGTTTGCCACTATTTTTTTATTCCTTTGTTTTTGAATACAAGATTTACAGTATGATTTATTTTTTGTTTGAGCGTTGAGTGTAGCTTTTATTTGTTATTTTTTTTCTTCTAATATTATTGATTCTCAGTTCCCCATTTAACTGTTAAGTAAACCAAAACATGTACTTAGTATTGAAAGGTGACTTCTTTCTTTATTTACAGTCATTAGTAGACAATGCAGAATACTTTATTTTATCAAATTAAAAAGTTGTCCACAGCCGTTGTCCTCTATCTGTGAACAACTTTGCCTACCTTTGCATTTCTGAACATTGTTGCTAGTACTGCCACGTATTGCAGCTGGCTGCCTGGGCTTGTCTTTCAGTGGCAGTACTAGCAACACTGTTCAGAAAAGCAAAAGATGCATTGTCCACAGACAAAATAACCATGCAAATTTACAAAAGGAAACTTCACAGACATAATAGCTTGGATTGGTGTGTACTGTATGATATGAAACTAGAGCATTGCTTTGTATACAGCTGAGGTGAGTGTTGCTATGTGTGTGTTTGTGTGAGGTACTATATTTATTATTTTACAAACAGTAATAATAGCTATTCATCTAATGTGTTTAATTGATTTTAATAGATATTAATTTTACTGCAGAATATTGGATTGATTATTAAGAACAGTTACAAAATATACAGTTGTTATAATGGTATTGAAAGAGGAAGGTGCAGATGTTTGTGTAGAGGAGGGAGTTTGAATTTGGTTGGTTTGTTGCTACTGCCATTAGGGATATGGGACCAAGTATTCCTTTTCTGCATGGCTCGCTAACAGTAGCTTCTGATGGATACCTTATTTTTGTGACCTGTTATGGAAATTGTGTACCATGTTTCAAGCACAGCTTTGACAATAATATGAGCATCAGTAGATTGTATTCAATGGGTTGTATATAACATATCTTTGTTGTGAATATAGGTTGTCAAAAAGCACTTTTTTCCCTTGTTCAGCAACCATGCGGCAAAGCAAAATTGATTAAAGAAAAAAAAAAGCTTTTCATGTCAGGATGATTTGGAATAAAAACTCAGTTTGGGATTCTTGCATGTTGGGTTAAGATTTGGTGCACTTTGAAACGATTTGTGTCAGATTGATTTTGAACAAATGTTCAGCTTCAATTCGGGATTGGTGCTTTCTGTACTACATTTTAATTCTTTAACGAATAGGATAAAGCAAAGGCAGAATACTGCATACATGAGATGAACAGGTACATGTAATTCTACTTCTATTCATAAACTCATCTCATTAACTTACTTCAACAGTTTATCGTTCATTTTGATTGTCCTTTCGCTATAACGAACCCCTTGATATAATGAACAAAAGGCTTGTACCCCAACAGGTTCGTTATTATTAGGGTGTACTGTATTATTATTATTATTATTATTATTATTATTAATACACAATGTACTTCAAAATTACCATTTATAATGTTTGTTTATCTTACTTAATCTATATTGGTTACGGATGTATTCAGCGGCATTTTGAAACAGGAATTGATTACTGTGCCTGTGACAAAGAGAGCGAATGAATCCAAGTCAACAGTCTCCCACCTGACCTGTGAGGGCACGGTATAACAGGAACAGTGTGCCCCGGACTGGATGGTTTGACAGTTCATTCCAGGGTCAGTCAGAAGCCAGCCATCCAAAAAGGGGGCAAAGCCAAGTCAGCGCCTTACTGCGGTAGGCGATGTGTCAGTCATGGAATGGAGGAGACGTGAGTACAGTCGCTACCAAAGGTGGCCTGACTGAAGGTATATCAGGGAATGTGGCCGAGCGATCTGTTCCTTTGTTATGGTTACGAAAGGACCTGTAAAGGAGTACAGCGAGAATAGAACCATCAGTGTTTTGTTGTTTTGTATTGTCTAATAACTGTTATGTTTGTCATTTGTAGACGGCTAACTAATCCGGGAGCTGTCGCTAAAAGCCAGCACCCACCCTGGACCACTCTACACCATTGTTGTCACCATTAACTGTATTGAATCACCACTTGCAAAAGCAGCACCCACTATTGGACTTGTCAGCGTGTGTGTATAAAGTGTGTGTGAACATCATTATTATTTTGGGACTGTTCCATGTGTTTTTACCTGCGCAATCCAGCAACCCCACTGATTAAACAGCTGTTTTGACCGTGAACTGTATTAGTGTCTATCATTCCTGAGCACCGCATCACCACTACACCTGCACACTGGAAACCACTTTGCCACAGTGCTGTTTTTTTCTTAAGTAACGAATTCAAGTTAAGTTCTGCTGCATTTTTAAGCAGTGTGTGCTTAAAATAAGAATTTAACTAACGTTGTTGTAGTTGACATTGCGTAGGCTACATTTCTTTTCTACTACAATATAGGTCGAAGTTATAATACGCAGTGTTTGACAGTAAGTGGCTATAAAAGTTAATCTCACATTATATATATGAGGGCATATAAACTTATATTCTAGTCTCTACAGAGTTTAAACTAGATCGATCAGTTGGAAAGGGATGAGAAGCTTTCAGAGATACTGATGGACTCCAGTGGGTTAAAACACATGATGGGAGTGGGTAAAAGACGGACTGAGTCAAAACTGGACGTGTGTTACTCCCTCCTGACGCTTTACATACAAACTTGAATGATCATTATGGCTGTTTTCCTAAATAAATCTTCATGTTTCCAGGCAAAAACAATAATAATCATCACTTGGGGTGCTGAAGACAGCTCTGCGTACAATATGCATTTTAAGCAATAATAATAATAATAATAATAATAATAATAATAATAATAATAATAATAATAATAAATGTCTTCTCAGTTCATGAAAATTAGTACTGTTTTATAATTAAATGTAATTCTGGATCATTAGTCATATATTTCCTCATAGATACCTTTTTAAATAGTTTTATACATTTCCAAAAGGTTAATGAAGCATGGCAAAATATCTCATTTGTAGGTTTAAAACCTAATCGTATAACAAAAATAGCAGATGGATAAATCACTATTTTTTTTATTTTTGTTTGCTTTCATGAACTACAAAGTTGCAAGATGGCTTGAAGGATGGAGGAGGTTTGTGTACCTACAGCTGATAGTACCTTTAGGGAATATAAACAAACTGAACAGCCAACAAGGTCTGCTGTCTGATGGTGAAGAGTACGCAGAATACCTAGTCTAAGGAAGAATGTAGTAAACAGTTACCAAGAAAGTAGATTTCAGTGTAAAACTGAAGCTGAGTGAGAGGTTGTGGCTTTTTTGTCTGCATCGGCTCATCTGCAGTAGTTAATGGGATAGATTATGGGATTTCACAAACCCAGATTTAGAAAATACTGGGACTGAAAAAATGTCTTGATCAAAAAAATCATTCTTAATCACAGCTCAGCTCTAATACTGAGTTTGGCTTTTAGAGAGAACTGTTTAAAGTAGTGAAAGCTTACTGAGACTGATTGACAAATCCTCAGTTTTATGCATGAGAAACCGTAGTACTTTATAACACAGCAGTAACGTGCTGAGGACATTAAAGGGCAGCGGCTCATTGAGAAAGGTCACTTTTCAAGAATTACAATATTTTTATGACTGAGAAACAGGGCACTTTTGGGGCATAAGTGTAACAGAGTCAATAATGCACCTTTTATCATTCACATATTTATTTGTCACTTGTATGTTTTATTTTTATAATTTTACATTTAGATTTGATTAGTGCACATTTTATATATTATTGATTTAACACATTGTAATTGATTTATCACTTTTTAGTAGCTTCTCCACCCCGTTCACCTTTTATGCCTTATTGGATATTGACTATAATTGATAGTTTTACACACCTGAATATAAATAGCACAAGCCTCTTGCAAACTGGATGGCCATCCGGGGGGTTTGTCTCTCAGTCTTTCATTGTGGTTTTGTTTGATCAGGGGTGGGACCACATGTAGTGTTTGGAATGGAGAGTAACAGAGAGAAGTGAAACAAGCCTGTACATGGACTTTCCTT
Source organism: Acipenser ruthenus (assembly GCF_902713425.1). Taxonomy (NCBI): domain Eukaryota; kingdom Metazoa; phylum Chordata; class Actinopteri; order Acipenseriformes; family Acipenseridae; genus Acipenser; species Acipenser ruthenus. The sequence goes on from NC_081192.1 coordinate 40,639,393, forward strand.
ACAATAAGTATTTGGCTGGCGTACAGTGTGCCTGTTTAAACAATGAGCATGAGTGAATTAAGAGTTTAGCTTGTCGGTAGCTGATTGGAGCCTATGATATGGAAAGTAAACACATTTTTTGTCATATAGATATTTTCCCTCACGCTGAAGTCCCTTCCCTGCACTGACAACGTGTCAAATGTTTGTGTTTGGTTTTTTTTGTTTTTTTTTACAATGGATTGTTTTATCCTGTATTTTAAGCCTGGTTAACAAACAGTACCTTGCCTAAATGCACTGAGCAGTTTTTAAAAGTGCAATATTACAGTTTGCACTGTGGCGTTTTGAGAAATCTTAATTATGGAAAGTCTTAATTGACCACTTGTATATTTTAACAATGTGTTGTTGCTACTTTTAACCATGCTGTCCAATAAAAATATTCTCATTGCTTTTATATGTATCTTTCGACTCTTTTCTTGGTAATATTGTTTCCCGTATTTTAATTCTGTATCCGAATAAAAAGAACCTCATCATTTATCTGATATTTTGTGTGAAAATAATGAGTAAAGGTGTTAAACTGCATTTTTTGTACTGGTGTCTAAAGCTCCTAATTGCATGTTGTAACATTTCATGTTTTCTGGAGCTATTTGAAAAAGTATAAAATAGACATTTATACATGTTTCAGATCATAAAATGCAGACTACTTATAGCAAACAAATGCAATACTAAAGTGAAATGCCATTAAGCCCTTTTTTAAGTGTTACGTTTGAAATGGGTAACACTGTAACGGCAGGTCCTGAGGCGGGCTGGCTGCTTGTTAACATCCCGGAAGAGCGCACCCCGCAGGTCGGGGGCCTAGTCAGCGCGCTGGAGTGAACGGGAGAACTCAGCCTGTACATTTCCATCCAGCGAGGTTACCCGCGGTCAGGCTCGGGCCCTTTCATCTACAGTGTTCCGATTCCCAGACTGAGTCACATGGGCTGGGGAATTTCCATACAGCTGCCATTCTGGAACCTTCCAGTAGGGTGAGGTGTCTGTTCTGGGTTGGTTGGAACGGGCACCGCCTCCCTCCAGCTCTCCTATAAAAGGGGCTGAGAGCTGGATCCCGGGGTCGGACTGAGAGAAGGAGAACAGAGCGAAGAGAGAAAGAGCTAGAGTGAGAAAGGGCTAAAGAGAAGAGAAATCCGACTTGTAGAAGTGTGAGCTGTGGCTGACAGCAGCTTTGTAAAAGCGATTATTAAGGCTAAAACAAATAAAAAGCTTAGCCTTGAAACCTTGTCTTGCGCCCTTCTTGACACTGCTACATTATTTTTCTGTGGATTTACAGCACAAACTGTGGATTAGTGAATCAACAATACTACCCCACACCCTTTCTCTTCAAAACAACACAGCCACTTTTACTTAGAAGATTCGTAGGATAAATCAATAAAAACGATCAAAAAGCGACACCACAGAAATGTTTGAATGAACTGTCAGTCGGATGGTAGCTGACATTGGACTGACATTCAGCCCCAGGTGGGGGACAATGCTGCTGTACCCTTGAGCAAGGTACTTTACCTAGATTGCTCCAGGAAAAACCCAATTGTATAAATGGGTAATTGTATGTAAAAATAATGTGATGTAACAATTTTAAGTCGCCCTGGATAAGGGCGTCTGCTGAGAAATAAATAATAATAATAATAATAATAATAATAATAATAATAATAATAATAATAATAATTACTACAACAATTACTTAACATATTGAGCACAGAGATTTTAAAACGTACTTAACTTGCATTACAAAAAACGGGGAGCTGTCTTCATAAAGATTTATTTAGGAAAACAGTGATAATGATCATTCCGGTTAGTAAGAGGAGGAAGTTAGACATTGATGTATGATTTAAGATGATCTGAGTAGTTTTACTGCTCGGCAGCGTTTGTGTTAAAAACTGCTAGAATGAAAATTCCAGCTGGTATGTAATGCTTGGGGAGGGAGTTACACGTTGATGCATGATTTATGACGATCCGAGCAGTTTTAGTGCCCCATCCGGCCAGTTTTGTCTCAGTCCGGCTTTTACCCTCTCCCACACAAGATGCGGACTTATAATTCTGAATCTGAAGTCTTTAATTACATTTGCAAAGCAAGTCTTACTCATACCTGTTACTCATACCAACAGAAAATAAAAATAGCAGTAGGTTACGAACACTGTGTCAGACGGGACTAAAAGTGTATCGGACAGTACCGGACGGTATCATATGGTATCAGGCGGTGTACCGGACGGGTTCTAGTCGCACCTGAATAAGATTGTAGTGGTGCACTGAGATTCAAATTAGCATTGGTACATTTTACAAATGCTTAAAACTTAAAAAAAGAAGATTTTCACAAAAATGTTGTCATCCCAAGTAATCGGATAATATCTAATATAGTTCGCCGCCCCCTTCCTTTTTGAGCATTCATGTTACTTCACTATGTACAAAAACGTGTGTATTTACATATATGATTAGAATTACATCTTTCAGTACCTGCAATATAGGGAGGACAAGCAAGGTCCTAATTGTTTTTCTCTTACCTTTCACAACAGAACAAAGCTTCGCTTTTAAATTGCGACTAAATTATGAAATCCTTTTGTAAAATAATAATAATAATCTTACTTTATTTCGTTCTTCAGTATTATTATTATTATTATTATTTGTTTATTTAGCAGACGCCTTTATCCAAGGCGATTTACAGAGACTAGGGTGTGTGAGCTATGCATCAGCTGCAGAGTCACTTACAAGAACGTCTCACCCGAAAGACGGAGCACAAGGAGATTAAATGACTTGCTCAGGGTCACACAATGAGTCAGTGGCTGAGGTGGGATTTGAACCGGGGACCTCCTGGTGATAAGCCCTTTTCTTTAACCACTGGACCACACAGCCTCCTCCAGTAGCCACTGTTTGTTTATCCATCGTCATTGTCACGGTCTTCTGCCGTTTTAACAGAAGCTATGAGATTGGAAATACTGGACATGCATTTTGCATTTTGCCGTTATATTCGGTGCTAATTTAGATTTGTTTCCGGAGCTCACCGATGTCCTTAGGAATCTCTCCATGGCTGAACTAAAGCTTGGACTGAAACCCCGCCACACTTCTCACTTTACAAATAGCGTGTATGCGCTCCAGTGACATGTACAGTGATAGCGAGCAAATGTTTGAGTTTGAGGGGGTTTTTTTTGTTGTTGTTGCAAAAATTTGAAAATTCTGCGAGATAACAACTATAACTGCAACTTCTGATAACCTTGCAATGTAACACAACTGGACTAGCTTGTGAGACCTATGACATCTTTGAACACTGGCCTGTCAGAATGCACACTCACCCTCCTGCCACACTGCAGCTGCACTTATGTTAGTGTGTCTCTGAAAATAGGCCATAATGCAGGCTTAATACAAGGGTATTGCAACTTATGTTAAGTGTTAATTGTCTAAATACTCTGTCACTGTATATTTTAATAATAAAATGCTTGTGGTTGCAGTTACACATCTAATTGCAGCACTTGTGATCACAGAATTGCTGTATGTTGTAAGTTTATCTGAGTACACTTGATAAGCAGAATATATGTTTAGACACTTTCCTTCCTTCTCACTCTCACTGATAACTCCAGTGACTGTGTATGTGTTGAGCTGTCAGGGGTAAGCCCTTTAGGCACCCAGATACACACAAACATGGTGAACAGGTCTTTTCAATGTGACTTTTAAGGGTTTTTTTGTTGCTAATACTGTAAAAGACAGATACATGGTATTAATGTTAGTCTTAGCTTTCTAATCATTAAACATAAAAAAGTAGTAATTTAAATACATAAAGTAAAGGCTTCTTTTATTTTTTGTTATTGTGGTTTCAATTTGGCAAATACGATGAATATGTAATCATAAACATATTTTTGCAAATAGCAAAAACTATAGTATACTTTGATATTTTATGTTTACACATTGTTTCATTGTCAGACAAAACTCATAAATGTTTGGTTTTTTAGTGAACGGTTTGCATATCCATATGGAGTTTGTAGTAGTTTGATCTCCCACATCCTTAAAAAACAACATTTTAGAATAGTTCATTTGGGATGTTAAAGGAAAATTCGCTTTTCAAACAAAACCCTGTTTCTAAAGACTTTTGACTCGCATCATAAGTTGACCTGGGATGAAAAGCAGTTAAGACAATTCATTATTTCTCTAATACATGTATGCTTCCTCAATTATCTTGTTGCTTCCATAACTTCAGTTAAAACTGTCTTTGGGGAATGTAAACCAAGAACTGTTTGCTTTCTGATAAAGTGCACAAAAGCCTTCATATTTTTTTTTTTTTTTTTTAAATGCACACAGCAACTTCAAACCCAATCTACTGTATTTAGACAATTTAGAATTACTACAAACATTTCACATTTTCATTTCAAATTTTGTAATTTGAGACATTGAGAAAGACTTGTCATTGAATTTATGTTTCTTTTAGTATTTTTAAATTCAGCATGATTGAGTGTTTAATAGTTTATTGGGGTATTGTTTTAATGTCTTTATTGACAATTTAAACATTTTAAATATCTATTTTACAGATTTATTGACCTTTTCAGTGTTTTTATTTTATTTCAATATTCTGTGGCCATTTACCATGTTTCTAGTGTTCAGCATTTTTGTTTTTTATTTTTTATTTATTTTATTTTACATCTATTAAAATAGGGATAAAATCTGTAAAAAATAGTTTTTAATTGAAACATCGGTAAAAATTGGGGGCGAAAAATTTCAGTATACACACTTTACATGTGGAATATGATGCATAGCAGTTCTGGTTTCTAATTAAGTTTAACGACCCTGGAATGTATGATGAAGCAGAATCTGTGCAAGTCAAAGCCACATTTTCCCAAGTTAGCTGGTACTTTGCAAACGTTATGGAATCGCTGTGCTGATGGAGATAGTATCTACAGAAGGTATGAACATGACATCATCACAAAACGAGTCAGGTTTATTCGCCTTGAAATCAGAGAAAAGAACAGAACTGGGCGGTGCAAGCCATCAGGAGACGCGTCAAAAATCACACTGGAGGGGGCTTCCGAGTGGTGCATCTGGTAAAGGCGCGCCGCATGGAGTGTAGGATGCGCTCTATAGCCTGGACGTGGCTGGTTCGAATCCAGGCTATTCCACTGCCGACCGTGGACGGGAGCTCCCAGAGGGCAGTGCACAATTGGCCGAGTGCCGACCCGGAGGGTGGGGGGCTTAGGTCAGCCAGTGTGTCCTTGGCTCACCGTGCACCAGTGACCCCTGTGGTCTGGCACCTGCGAGCTTGCCTGTTGTCCTCCGATGCTGTAGCTCTGAGGTGGCTGCATGGTGGGCCTGCAGTGTGTAAAAGAAGCAGTCGGCTGATGGCACACGCTTCGGAGTACAGCGTGTGTTCGTCTTCATCGCTCCCGAGTTAGCGCAAATCCTCACACTGGATATTTTCATCAGTGCGTTCCATAAGTTTACCAACTAAAGCATCATCATTTTCTGTCAAATGTTTACGATTAAGATTGTCGGCTTTAGGCAGTGTTTTGGCTGATGGACAGTACTGTCGCACGAAGTCACCAATACAAACCTCTCTGCAATAAACAGTGGCTGTCCAGCAAAGCACAGCGCTATGACAGACTCATTATGACAATATCTCTTTTTATTAAAGCGCATGTAAAAGCTGCATAAATGGATTGCTTGTCTCTCAGTTCACTTTATTGTTTTAGTTTAATGTGTCGCTTATTTTTCAATATGTTCTTTTATTGTCAGAGCGAACATGTACCTCAATGCAGCAATATTTGTAACGCTATGCGTCCTCTGTCTCATCTGACCCACTTCTGCTATTTTTTGGATACTTTGAAACATTAATTTTCTTTTGAATATTCATAAACCGATTTACGTTTTCTCCCCATCTCCCCATTCCTCAACCACTAAAACTATTGTATTTTCGTGTATTTCAATTTATTTTTTGATCAAGCTAGAAATTACTACGCCCAACAATTGCCACAATAATCAGTCTTTGGTTGGCCAACATAATCAGGTTGGTTTGTGATGTGACAGAGAATCACGTTTGAATGTTATTTAATCCTCTGACGTCTGCTATATAAGTATAAGCCCATAGGATAAACTCCCTAATGTAACAAAGACAGATTACAAAAAGACTGAAAAAATATTGTTGTATCAGAAAGAATATATCTCCCTACTGGGAAGAAATGGTAGGTACATCCATTTATTTAAACCACTATTTAAATAGAGATGCCAAAGAAATCATTGAGCCAGAACAAGGGTGATATTCAAGAATAGTTGAGGGTGCAAAGTGTGTTTTTTCATACTTTTATCTTTTATACTTTGTGAACAATTTTTTGTGTCAGTAAGAAAATAGTTGTTTTACTGGATCTTTTTATTCAAAAGGATGGTCTGGCAGCTGAAAATACGATATTTGAAATTCAACTTTTTTTCATCCAAAAATGCATCTAAACAAGTTAATTATATTTTGTAACAGAAAAATGCAGCAGTTAATTAGGTGTCACTACACTGTTAAATAATTCAGTTCAAGGTATGAGTCGTCTGACACTAAACTAAGGTGGGCAGATATTTTATACCTCTATATCCTTGGTTACGTTTTAGTAATTCTATGAAATGCAAACATTAAAGAAATTATCAGCAAAATGTTTATCAATTATCACTGACAAAGGCACACTGAAGTTAGGAAATGGAAAGTACATTTTAACAACATAAGGATGAAAATTGGATGTACCAAAATTATCTGAAATAATGGCACCCAAATAAAACAAGGTCATTGTTGGACATTATTATGTTTCAAATGGTTGCTTCATTTTCATTATTTATTCAATTTTGCAGACAAGCTTCAGTTAGGCGTGATGTTACTGGGATATGGGCTGATATGCTATATATTGTACATTATCTAAAGAGGTCTATATGCAAGAATTAAGAGCCTGTACTGGATTAAGGGCCTCATTCACTGCCTCATTTTACTTTTACTTTTACTTCTCCTCATGACTCACGTTCCGCCTCTGAATACACCAACCCCTTTCTCATCTGTGATCACCCTATTTTTACACCTGTGGCTGGAGCCTTAATTATTCATTAATTAATCAATCACAGAGGCTGTGTGGTCCAGTGGTTAAAGAAATGGGCTTGTAAGCAGGAGGTCCCCGGTTCAAATCCCACCTCAGCCACTGACTCATTGTGTGACCCTGAGCAAGTCACTTAACCTCCTTGTGCTCCGTCTTTCGGGTGAGACGTAGTTGTAAGTGACTCTGCAGCTGATGCATAGTTCACACACCCTTGTCTCTGTAAGTCGCCTTGGATTTAGGCGTTTGCTAAATAAACAAATAATAATAATAATAATCATTTATTCAATTCAGGCTCCAGCCACGTTCCCACATGTTTTTACAGGAAGGATTTTAACTGCCCCCCTGCCACCACTATTCCAGACACACACAAACCCACGTGCTCACATACTAATATACATTAACTCCCCCATGATACATAACCCAAACTATACAAAATAAACAAAAAATACACCCCAGGGTACCTGGTCACAACACTGTATTATAGTATATATATAAGGGTGCTTGAAAGAAAAGGTAAGTACGGTTCGAGTTTGTCACAATGACAGCGACCAAGGAGGACAGAGTGAGGAATCTAAAGTTTACAGACCAGGAGCTAAATGTATTAGCAGAAGAAGTGGTGGGGAATTATGAAAGGCTTTTTGGTGCTGAATCAGCGAGAACATTAACTTCAATGAAACATTACGGACAACATAAATGCGCTCTATAGGAGGAGGGTGGGGGTCTTGTCCCAAATCACAGCGTCCTGCGAGACAGTCAAAGCAGAGAAAGTAATTGTTAATGGAACATTTATGTTTAACTCTGCAAATCAAATAAATATTTGTTTGTTCAACTTGATCTCCCTCTGATTTATTTTGTAATATTAATCAAAAGTCAGCAAAGCACTCGCTCAGTCAATTAGAAGTTCACTATTTACATTTCAAAAGGTGTTTGGCGAAATGTCACTTTTTAAACATTATATGCCATTTGATTGATTGTATTTATGACACCTCACCTCGCACTCTGTGTACATTCATTTATTGGGCATTTACAGTTTCTTTTGTATATTTTAAAGCTATTTTAAGCATAGCCTACTTAAATATCACAAGTAGGCCTACATGGTGACTATATGAATATATTAACATAGCCGAAAGTGTTGCATATACACCTGCCTCGTAATCTTCATATATCCCGGACTGTCTGAGGATGTACGAGTACATTATAACATTGGAACTCGAGTTGCTATTGAAACAATCTTTTAAAATGAAACTATTTTGCTGCCTTTAATCCCAAAATATTAAACACAGGAGAAACATAAACTGCAAACCTGAAATGCAGATATGTCAAGTCTTAAGCATTGGGCGTGAGACTCACGCATTCGCATGCTATCTCACGCTCGCACGCATTCTTAAGATTATCTCAAGCATTTCGAGTAAATGTTAGTGGTGTCAATTAATTGCAGTTAAATCCGTGATTAACAACAAAGTTGAATAAGACGATAATGTTTGTAACTCGGGTCAATGTCATATCCGGTTTGCCTGTATAAGGTACCCATAGCCATTTTGAGTAAATATATAAAGATTTTAAATATTAGAGCATGGGAAGCTGCTTTCCAAGCTTGTGTACTGTGGTAACTATGGAGACTACAGGTGTTCTATACACATGCAAGAGGAGAGAGGAAGCTACACAGGTTTTTTTTGTGTGTGTGTGTGTGTGTGTGTGTGTGTGAACACTTGACTGTCAAAAAAATTATTAGTTCGCCCAAAAAACGAGCAGGACTTGATGGAAAGTTAGCGGGTAATATGAGCAATAATATACAAACCAAATAATATTTGTACTGTAAAGTGTTATCAACTGTGGTCCTCAGGGATCTCCAATCATCCAGGTCTTTGTTCCAGCCAGTAAATAGTTGTTTTTATTAAAATCCACTGGTTTGCATTGCATATATAATTCTCACATGCCCTAGATCTTAGTATGAATGAGGACATTTAAGTGTTTCATATGCAACATTAAGCTGTTTGCATTTTAAAACAAACTATTAAGTGCTGGTTGGATTAAAAACCTGGGCTATTGGATGTCATTAAAAACCAAAGATGAGAGTCCCTGTCTTAAGCGATGACCTAACACCACACCTGGAAAGTCTCACTCTTTGACCTTGAATCTCACTCTTTGGGGCTGTAAATCTAACTCTTGAGGAAAGCCAATCCTTGGTATCTCTGGAAATGACAAAACCAAAGCTTTTGTGTTTTTCTTTATAAAATACCCTTTATGGAGATACTCTCATCTGAGTGTGTCACTGTTAGGCACAGCTCCATAATTTATTTCATTAAAAAACGTTGTAATATTTCATTGACCCACCGTCGTATCGGTATGTTCACTGCACAAAGGCTTCCACTAATTCAGATGTGTTGACATTACGTGCTTCTCCACTTGCTGTGCCCTTTTTAAACAATCCTGTGATTTTGTGACCTGCTTGTTCGGTAATTGTTTAGCCTGAACTTCAAGTTTGATTTCATATAGCGCATTTCATAGTGGACCACCATCACAAAGCGCTTTACAAGATGCAGTAACAACAAGAAAATCCATAATACATTAAATACAGTAGAAAGTGCATAATATGATTTGTGCTCAATCTGTATCTAGTTATTACCTCCTCCTCCTCACACAGCACTAGTAACGTCTGCCTGGTCTGAAATACTCTCTCCCTGACTTCTTCTGTCTTTCCTGTAAACTCTTCTGCTGGTTCTGTGACACTGCCTGGTGTCAATAAGCAGTATTTTTAACACACACTGAGGCACCTAATAAAGTTAGCGCCCTTACGTGAATGTGGTTTGCATATCAAATACCTCCCTCGCGGTATTTTGTGATGTAATTTGCATACATTTCTACACATTATTAACATTATTCGTTATATTTAAATGCCTTGAACGCTGTACTTTTTTTTCATTGCTGAAGAAAAGCAGTTGTGGTGAAGCAATTCAAATAAAGAAATGAGCAAAAGCACGGCTTCCTGACTCCATTAAAAATACTTAATTCTACTACTGCCCTCAAGTCCTGTGTCTACATAATCTGCCTGCTGTATTGATCCTGTAGAATCTTAAAAAGATATATACACATATATTTCAATTCGGAAAACGTGCCATGAAATGCATAACAATTTTGATACTTTTGGATAACAAATTGTTTCACTTAAAGAACCAACTTTTTCTATTGTAACTTATATCCTAGTTTAGAAGGTGATACAGATCTTTATGGTCCAGTGGTTAAAAAAAGGGCTTGTAACCAGGAGGTCCCTGGTTCAAATCCCACCTCAGCCACTGACTCACTGTGTGACCCTGAGCAAGTCACTTAACCTCCTTGTGCTCTATCTTTCAGGTGAGACGTAGTTGTAAGTGACTCTGCAGCTGATGCATAGTTCACACACCCTAGTCTCAGTAAGTCGCCTTGGATAAAGGCGTCTGCTAAATAAACAAAAAAAAATAATAATAAATGGCATTTATTTTAGACAGAGTAGTAATATATTTAAAGACTAAGGACTAAATTTATAAAGGGGAAAAACCGACAGCAAAAAGCCACGTAATATGCGTGTTCAGTACGGCCGCACTCAGCGTCAATATAACGACCTATTTTATAAGACTAATTAGGTAAAGCAGGTGATTCCGCAATCAACCAATTTAAATACCCCTCACTGCAATTAGCGGTGGAGAATTACACACCTCTCACAATAAATAGCAGGTTTGGGTCAACCCTGCGTGTACACATTCCAAAAGAAAATGAATGGCACACAAAGACCTCAGCCTGGTACTAGCCATGGTGATGAGGATGCTCAGAAGCGAAAACTGAAATGTACCAATATGGAAGTGGAGATTTTGGTACAAGCAGTACTTGTAACACATGAAGATGTGTTACAAGCTCGAAATATATCACCAGAACAAAGGAATCAAATATGGAATGTGCAGTGGCTTCTTAATAAACAAATGTACCACTTCAGAGTTTGTAGTAGGTTGCTTATACATTACGAAGCAACATCCAGTTACTGTGCTTCGCATATTAGTTCAACTTCTTATTTCGTATATGAATAACTCCAGGCTATAGAATTTTCAAACTTCAGAAACAATAAGTTTTATTTACTTACATCCATGGCAGTCAAACAGGTGGATAATCCTTCCATTGTTGTACAGCAATATGTTCAGCAACAATACAACTTCATACGAACAGTCTTCAGTTTAACTACGACTTATATCTTCTTAAAGTCTTATGCAGTTACAACTCTCCTATTTCTTATGTTTCTTTTTCTTTTTTTTTTTTATAAATTTAGTCGTTGCCAATTATTTTTATTATTTTCTCCCAATTTGGAATGGCCAATTATTATTTGAAACTCAGCTCAACGCTACCACCCCTGTGCTGACGGGAGGGCGAAGACGAACACACACTGTCCTCTGAAGGGTGTGCTGTCAACTGACTGCTTTTTTTCACACTGCAGACTCACCATGCAGCCACCCAAGAGCTACAGCGTCGGAGGACAACACAGCTCTCGGGCAGCTTACAGGCAAGCCCGCAGGCGCCCGACTAGACTACAGGGGTCGCTGGTGCGCGGTGAGCCGAGGACACCCTGGCCGACCTAACTCTCCCTCCCCCCGGGCGACACTCGGCCAATTGTGCGCCGCCCCCTAGGAGCTCCCGTCCATGGTCGGCTGTGGAATAGCCTGGACTCAAACTTGTGACGTCCAGACTATAGAGCGCATCCTGCACTCCATGTGGAGCACCTTTACTGAATGAGCCACTCAGGAGCCCCTCTGTTTCGTATGTTTGTCTGTATTTCTTACTCTATGTATGATTTTAAAGCATATCTGTATGGTATATGTGGTCGAAAAACTGTACTTTCTTTCCAACTCAAATTTAACAATACTGCCTGAACCAGTATTGTTAAATACCAGAATGCCATATTACAAAACAAAAATTCTGTAGGCATTACTAAAATAACGGTGGATGATGAGCCCTCATTGTATATGAGACTTTTTCTTTTGTGCGCCTCGGAATATCGTTCCATCTTTCTTTAATCTCCTCCACCGTTCTTTTAATAATGCCTACACTCTATAAAGTAAAGGCTCTCGTTAGAACCTTGCTTTGCCACTGTGGGGACACCTTTTCAGGTTCTTCTAAGAACCTTTTTTTACATGGATTCTATATTCTGTATTTGCAGACTTTCTGTTTTGTCATGTAAGCTATGAAACATGTATTGAACATTGGAGTTTGCAAAACAATACGGTACCGGTATTATAAACTGTAATTTACAAACTGACTTGATGAGAAGGGTTAAAAAATGAGCTCTTTGCAAAATGTTATTAAATGTTTCTTTGTCCTTGAAAACGATGTCTCCTTCTTGCGACTGTGGCAAATTAACGCCTGCTTTTCAGAGTTCTTAAAATAATCACGCAAATACGAGGCCCGCAATTACTGGCAGCTTTAATAAATTAGACGGAATATTTAATAGACCTCATTTGTAAAATCACCTCCCAATTTTAGCGGTTTCATTCAGAAACGCACCAGAATTACATATGTATCAAGGGCTAAAGCCCACAAAGACATTGCCCCTGCAAATCACATCTTAATTGCGTGTTTATGCCATTGCGTGTGTTTTATAAATCCCATCCAAGAATTCAGAAACCTCAGGTCGTTAAACATTTGCAATCCTTTTATAAATCTGGGCCTAAATGTGGAAGAATGAGAGCAGTTGTTTAATTTGTGGTTGATGAGATATTAGATAAATTCAGCCAACAAATTACTTTTAACTCAGTATTTTTCTTGGCAATTATAATTAACATTGATGCTCTGTACTTAGATAACTATAGGCAATGTTAATATAGTACTATACTGGTCCTTTTAGTTACATTTCCCGATCTTTACCCAAAAAGGAATACGATAATACAGAGTTGGAAAGTTATTAGTTTACTTAATTAGCAGAATTCTGTTTTGAAGATTGATAACATGGACAGTTAATCTTTTCTATCAATGTAGTAAGAGTTATTAGAAGTAATCTTATCAGCTTTGTACAGAAAATGATGCAGCCTTTAAGGGCTGTTTTCATAAAGGATGTTGTTCAATTGATACCCTTTTGTTAAATCTATGTTCTTGTGTGCATCTATGTATTATGAATAAACACTGGGCAGACTGTCAGGAGACTAGAAAGAGAACTTAGAGAAGAAATTGATGCATGGGTGGAGCATCATTGATTTTGAATCTTAACCACTGTTGATTTAAACTTTATTTTTTACAAATAATACTTATCCCTGTTGGTGACATGCAGTATTAAGATATAAAAACTTTACACCCAGTTTCTGCCACTTCTTTTCTGATAGCCCTTATCGTGACACCACTGCATATGATTTATCTTAATGTACCTTGTATACCAATAATTCGAGAAGTGTACAAGTTCTGAAACAAATTGTGTGGATCATATATCAATGGGAAGAAGCCAACGGTCTTGTTACATTTACTATACTGTGATAAGAGAAATGCATTATCAAGGCCTTGTGCAAATGTTCCTCTGGGAAGTGTTCTGTCTTCCTACTTTCCTAAAGGAGAACGGTAGCAGAAATTAAGATGTCAACCTGATAGACATTTCATGGTAGCTATCAGTTAGATCAATAAAATCTCACAGGAGAACAACCAGTCAATGTAAACTAAACCAAAGCAAACACTCAGTGAATGGTGAATAATAACATTCCAGCAGCACTAAACCCATCATCATCAGCCCCCTAAACAGCAACAACTAATAGAAATGTTCAAGATCTCTGCAAATGAAACAGAAGACAAATGGGAAAATCAAAGACAATTCCTGGTATGTGTAGCTCAGGTGATTAGGAGCTTTCTTGTTGTGTCTTGAGCTATTTCTTCTGTTCAAGTAGAAACTAAGAAACTGGAGTTCATTGTGAAAAACAAAAAGGACTAGATAAAAATGTCTCAATGAAAAAAATATAGCACACTTTTTAACCAAGGTTGTCTGCGGTAGAAAACACAAGAAAGCAGACATGGTCAGACCTTGGGTTTATTTACAGTATATGTGGTTAAATTGACCAATACAAAACTATTTTCATTAACATTTGAAGCTCTAGCAATCTTCTGTCTGCTATTGTTATTCATAAAAATACCACTGCTCATTAATCATAAAAAATGAGTCCCTTTAAGTGTTACCTAACTGTTTTTTTCTATTATATATTACTTTTGCCACCTTTAAATTGACCAAGGAGCCCCGTCGGAGCTTCTCATAATTGTCAGGTAATGGGCATGCGCCAGTAAGAACAGACATGACTTTGAAGTTGATACAGTTTTTGCACTCTTGCAAATAAAGCGATTAATAATTAGAAAATGCACTTTCTGTGTGACTGGCTAACTGTTATGAGATATTAAGGGTTTACCCCTGCATACCCATTACAGGGAGTTGTGGGATTTTCAATTAACCATGTAGACTGAGAAACATTTTCTATTCACTGAAGCCTGTGCTTGTGAACTTAGTCAACACATTTGCCTATTCATTGTGTGTGATTGGGAAACATGCAAACAAAATCTCAGAAAGAGAATTGTGTTTATAAACAAAACTGCAAGAATCAAGCAGAACAGTAGGTAAAGTTGCGATGAATGCCATGTTGTATTAATTCAAGCCTTTGAACCCACTAGGTGGATGTAGACCTGTAAAGAGGTTCCTTCCTATCTAAAGCAGTAAAAAGGACAGTTGAACTAGGAGTCACAGTTAGTCTTTGCAGCTGAAATGTGTACTTTATTTTCAAGAATTAATACTGACCACAATCACAAGTCATAGGGATAAGACATAATTGGTCATCCATCTATGTCAATAAACCAGCTACTGTAACTTAGATCTTTCACCTAACCACATCTTTTCTTAACCAAAGGAACCTTTTTTGTTCTGCAGTGTAAGTAAGCTGCGGACCCCTCCTTAATTCGATATTTTTTTGGGAGCCTTCCTGTTCCGGCTGTTGACCTAGAATCTAAAGTCCGCTTAGAGGAGCCTTTTGCTCCAGATGAAGTAACTCAAGTTATAGGTCAATGCAGAGTGGTAAATCTCCTGGCCCAGATGGGTTTCCCATTGAATTTTATAAGAAATGTAGCCCCTATTTATCTCCCTTGTTGAGTGCTATGTTCTCTGAATCTTTTACTTTTCTGTCCCTACCCCCAACACTGCGCCAAGACTATATAGACTACTATTGAAACAGAATAAGGACCCTCTTGACTGCGGATCGTACCATCCGATATCGCTTCTTAACGCAGACTTTAAAATTCTTGTTAAGAACATAGCCCACCATTGTTCTTCCCTCCATAATCTGCTCAGACCAGACAGGATTTGTGCAGGGAAGACACTCTTATTGTAATCTTCACTGTCTGTTCAATATCATATATACTCCTTCTGCCTTGCCTGAGGTTATTGTTTCACTCGATGTGGAAAAGGCTTTTGATCGTATCGAGTGGGATTATCTATTTGCTACTCTACATCGATTTGGCTTTAATGGATCAAGCTGTTATATACCTCAGCCTCTGTTCGCACAAACAACATGCAATCTAAATATTTCCCTCTCCAGCGGGGTACACACCAAGGTTGCCCCCTCTCGACACTCCTTTTTATAATTGCCATTGAACATGCAACCCTGCATGGAAATCAGGATGTAAGAGGAGTAATTCAGGGGAGTCGAGAGCAGAAGGTATCTATGCTGATGACCTTTTATATATTTCTGATCCTATCTCCCCTCTTCCCCATGCCTTAGCTGTATTAGAGCAATTTAGCAAGTTTTCTGGATATAAACTCAAGCTACACAAGAGCCAACTCTTCCCCATCAATTTGGCTGCCCTCTGTTGTCCCCTTGATCATTTCCATTTCAAAATTGCATCCAATAGTTTCACCTATCTGGGAATCTTTTCTAACTGTACTCCTCTAGTAAAGCGCATTAACACTAGAACCGCCAAGGCAGTCATTTTGATGGTTTTCACTTTTAAAATTACTCTGCGTGCGTTAAAGATCTGCGGTTGTCTGTTCTTGACTTTTCCTAAATACATGTATTAAATATCTTGACGCTGTTTTAAAGTTAGAATCGCAAAAAAAAAAAGTTAAAAGCACTTCTACCTAGAACGGCCAAAAGCCATCATTTTGACAGCTTATTACAATACATGCTTTTATTGTTAATATAACCTACAATCCGCTTTTTATATATGTATACAAGCCAGTTGTCCAAATATCTATTGTAATCCTATCAATTCCTTGGAGAACTGCCGTCTGGCTGTCTATGTGAGCATATACAGTGCCTATAGAAAGTCTACACCCCCTTTCAAAATTTTCACATTTTGTTGCCTTGTAGCCTGGAATTAAAATGCATTAAAAAAAAAAAAAAATTTTCATTTATCTACACATCCTACCCCACAACTTCCAAGTGAAAAAAATATTCTAGAAATTTGTAAAATAAAAAACTGAAATAGCTTGGTTGGATAAATGTCCACCCCCCTTTTAATAGCAATCCTAAATGAGCTCAGGTATAACCAATCGCCTTCAAAATCACACACCAAGTTAAGTGGCCTCCACCTCTGTTACATTGTAGTTATTCACATGATTTCAGGATAAATTCAGCAGTTCCTGTAGGTTCCCTCTGCAGGGTAGTGCATTTCAAAGCAAAGACTCAACCATGAGCACCAAGGCACTTTCAAAAGAACTCCGGGACAAAGTTGTTGAAAGGCAAATATCAGGGGATGGGTATAAAAAAATATCAAAGGCCTTGAATATCCCTGGAGCACGG
The DNA here is from genome assembly GCF_902713425.1 of Acipenser ruthenus. Classification (NCBI taxonomy): domain Eukaryota; kingdom Metazoa; phylum Chordata; class Actinopteri; order Acipenseriformes; family Acipenseridae; genus Acipenser; species Acipenser ruthenus. Next base: position 40,656,233 of record NC_081192.1, read on the forward strand.
TCAAGACGATTATTAAGAAGTGGAAGGTGTATGGCACCACCAAGACCCTGCCTAGATCAGGCCGTCCCACCAAACTGGATGACTGAGCAAGAAGGAGACTGATCAGAGAGGCTACCACGAGGCCAATGGCAACTTTGCAAGAGCTACAGGCTTTTAAGGAGGCTGTGTGGTCCAGTGGTTAAAGAAAAGGGCTTGTAACCAGGAGGTCCCTGGTTCAAATCCCACCTCAGCCACTGACTCATTTTGTGACCCTGAGCAAGTCACTTAACCTCCTTGTGCTCCGTCTTTCGGGTGAGATGTATTTGTAAGTGACTCTGCATCTGATGCATAGTTCACACACCCTAGTCTCTGTAAGTCGCCTTGGATAAAGGCGTCTGCTAAATAAACAAATAATAATAATAATATGGCCAAGACTGGTCAAAGTGTGCATGTGACAACAATATCCCAAGCACTCCACAAATCTGGCCTGTATGGTAGGGTGGCAAGAAGGAAGCCATTACTCAAGAAAGCCCACCTTGAATCCCGTTTGAAGTATACAAAAAAACACTCAGGAGATTCTGTAGCCATGTGGCAAAAAGTTTTGTGGTCTGATGAAACTAAAATTGAACTTTTTGGCCTAAATGCAAAGTGTTATGTTTGGCGCAAACCCAACACAGTGCATCACCCAAAGAACATCATCCCTACTGTGAAGCATGGTGGTGGCAGCATCATGTTATGGGGATGTTTCTCATCGGCAGGGACTGGGGCACTTGTCAGGATAGAAGGGAAAATGAATGGAGCAAAGTACAGAGAAGTCCTTGAGGAAAACCTGCTGCCCTCTGCAAGAAAGCTGAAACTGGGACGGAAGTTCACCTTTCAGCATGACAACAACCCAGCACACAGCCAAAGCTACACTAGAGTGGCTCAGGAACAAAAAGGTAAATGTCCTTGAGTGGCCCAGTCAGAGCCCCGACCTAAATCCAATAGAAAATTTGTGGCATGACTTGAAGATTGCTGTCCATCAACGCTCCCCAAGGAACTTGACAGAACTTGAACAGTTTTGAAAAGAAGAATGGTCAAATATTGCCAAATCTATGTGTGCAAAGTTGGTAGAGACCTATCCCAACATACTCACAGCTGTAATTGCTGTCAAAGGTGCTTCCACCAAGTATTAACTCAGGTGGGTAGAGACTTATCCAGTTTTGTATTTTTTTAATATATATTTTTTTTCTCAATAAAAACTTTTTCCCCTTAACAGTGTGGAGTATGGTGTGTAGATACGTGGAAAAAAATCCTCATTTAAATGCACGACACTGAGGCACTGACACAACAAAATGTGAAAAAAGTTCAAGGGGGTGTAGACTTTCTATAGGCACTGTACAGTTTGCTGTCTTATAATATTACTATTACAAGAATTTTTTGAGAAATCTTGATATTTTTGTGTTTTAATTTGAGAGCAACTACAATATATTTTCCTCGGCATCAGAAATTTGGAACGACTTGAAAATAGCATTTCCTGCTTCAAGCTAAACATAAAACATTACATGGACAAGCAGCTGTTTCTGACAAAAACATGGTGTCGCTGGACACAATACATGTCAAACAAACCTGTAAAATTTGGGTGACAATGTGGTACTGGGCTGATGTAACCATACTTAGGAAAAAGGATGAATGTTACCAATGACATCTTTTTTTATTTCACTGTATTTAGCAAAACAGTTGAAGTAGAAAAGAGATTGAAGAGAGTTTCCACCATCTGCGCAAAACTTAGTATTCAGTGAAAGCAGTCACCAGTACAGTTGCTGTATTTTACAATGTACTGGACATGGCAGCCATGTCCTTCATTTTGTACAAGGAATGATCCGGGGAAAATATCAGTAGGAGAGATTTCATTTTGATGCTAGCCACGGAGCTTTGGCAGAAACATTTCGATCAGAAAACTGCAAAGCAGCAGGGAAACGCAGCTCAACCTGGATAAAGTGCGCAGCCATCAAGTGACACACGCAACAGAAAACAATGCCAGGTAACTAAATGCAATAAAAATAAAACTTCTGCCCTGTGTGAAAGAGCAGTATGTGGTAAATGCACACGACAAGTTGATAAGCGTTACATCTGTGTGGATTGTGCGAATATGGGGGCTACTTTGAAGTATGTTTCCCTGAATGCACATTCACGTTACACAATGGGAATTATTGGTAATTTATTTTATATATGAGAACCCTGATTATACCCGGAGCTATGGGAGTTATTTTCATTTTTATATATATATATTTTTTTATAAATAATTACTTCATTTTTACAATTTTGTATGTACATATACCAGTTTACAGCTGTTTACAGAATATTTTCTTTTGAAATGTTTATTTCATTATAGTTTTTCATTTTTTGAAGTCATGCATTATATGCGGTAATGTGGGGAAAAAAGCCTTTTATGTTATTTTTGTAAATAATTACTTCGGTTTTGTATGTACATATAGCAGTTTACTATAGCAGTTTACACCTGTTTACGCTATTTTCTTTTCAAACATTTATTTTATTATAGTTTTTCATTTTTTGAAGTCATGCGTTATATGTGCTAATTTTGAAAATAAAGCCTTTTATGTTTAATTTTTCATTTAAATACAGTGTTTCTGCTTTGCAAATGTTCATGAATACATCTTTTGAGTTGTATCTGATAGTTTGTCTTTCATTTTCATATCAAAGCTGTTTAAAATGTACCCGTCAAAATGACTGCTACCGGCGATTCTAGGTAGTAGCATAAACCCGGAGGTTCTAGTGTTAAACAAGACTTCCATCGTTGGTTCATTCTACCGCTTTTCCTAGCAGGTTGCATTAACCAAAAAGTTTTTCTACACCCTAGATCGAATAGTTTATTTGTTTATCTGGAACCAGAAATCTCCCAGAATCCGCAAAGAATTTCTCCAAAGAATAAAACCAAAGGGGGTATGTTAATAATGTATGGCTAATGCGCTAACTGCCAGTTCAGCCACAGTGTATTGAAACAGTAAATCCAAGGTAAATATCGTAGGCTGTCTTTAAACATGTATTCACATTAATCAAGTTCAATGTTTTTTTTTTTGGTTTTTTTTTAAGGTTGGCATTTGTATGATACTTTCTTTGTATTGCAAATCTTTTAGGGATGTTTACAGTGAAGTAGTTACACTATACACGATAGGGACATGTTCTTCTGTATGCATAACTAATAACTTTTTCAAAGGAAGTTAAATGCTTCAAATTGATGAATTCGTTATGCTTTTGAATGACTAAGCAGTCAGGCTGCAAGTAAGGGAAGAATGAAAGAATGCATATAACCTTTGGGGTGCTGTGGATATGAAAGATTAACTCTGAAAGTGGGAGCTTTCTAGAAAGTGTGAAGGAGTTAGGAACTGATATAATGAAATGAATTAAGATCTATAATTTGCATGCCCTGGTCAAAATAAAAGCTGCTAAATTAGTGTCACCAGTGAGTGCTATTTCTCATCCAACCATCCATGTAGCTGCTGGTACCCACTCCCCTGTGTAATGAACTGTCTCTTACTGTCCTGACCAATGGGGGATTAATTACACTATGGTAACACAAGTAAAATACCATGTGTATGTGCTATCAGGAAATATCAAATATATCATCTTGGCAAATGTATACCTACTAGTAAAATATATTGGAATTAAAAAACAAACACATTTGAGCTAATCTAGTGCTTTTTAATATATTTATTATAATTTATTATCATCCTGCCAAACACATGATTAATAACAGGACAGGAAAATATATGTTCTACAGTAGCAATTTTTCATTTTAAAACCTCCACATCATTAGAACTGCAAAATGAAGCATTACTTGTGGATCATGCTGTAGAGCAGTTCTGTTCTCATTCAATATAAATGAGAACGATAATACTACTGATTTGAAAAAAGGCAGCACTCATTGATGTATTGCATCCTTGCAGGGCATGGTATTTTTGAAGTTGCTGTAATGATGCATCATTAAAATGTATACTAAATTAGGTTAGCTTTTTGATCGACATAAAGTTACTTACCAAGCACAAATAAACACATGACATTTGTCGGTGGTATAATACAAACGGAATCTAAGAGACCTAAGAGATTATATATACCTAAATAACAAATGCAAACACTTTATGCAAAGTTGTGTCTGCAAACCAATATGAAAACACAATATATAAATACAATTTGACCTTAGCAACAGCTGTTTCCAGTAACATAATGACGGCATCCTCAATAACTGACAGACAATCAGAAGGTGACATTTTCGTTTGCTATTATTGAATTGAGCTTACTGTAAAGAAACGAGATGTTCTTTATTTTTTGTGGCAGATGTCTCTCATTAGTGTTGCGCTTGAATCCTTTTATTATTGTAGTCTTGAGAATGTGTGGTCTATATTCTCTCATATATAGGCTGTTATTTACCAGGAAGGGAGACTCAGGCACAGAAGTTGCTGTGAAGCTAATGTGCACATTTAATAATGACAAATAACAAACAAAACACTGGACATTAAACAGAACAAACCACATTACCAAAATAAAACGACTCAAGGACCAAAATAAAAGGTCTACAAAACAGTCACAGAAACGTAGACCAGATGGGACGAGACAGCACGGAACACTGAAAAACCTCTACCTCTCACCAACTTCAACTCTATTAACTTCTAACACAAGTGATCACCCTATGTATACATCTGTGGCTTTAATGAATCATTTAATCATTTATTCAATTCATGGCTCCAGACACATTCCCATGTGTTGTGACAGGGAGAAATGTAACCCCCTCCCTGCCAACCCAATACTCCCCCTCCCCACATCAACACATTTCACCCTGCCACACTGCCACAGGGTCACGGAAGCCTGTGCTTGTGAGCTTAGTCAACACATTTGCCTATTCATTGTGTGTGATTTGGAAAACATGCAAACAAAACCGCAGCAGAAAGAGAATTGTGTTTATAAACAAAACTGCAAGAATCAAGCAAAACAGTAGGTAGATCACCCATTATATACAGTGCCTATAGAAAGTCTACACCCACTTGAACTTTTTTCACATTTTGTTGTGTCAGTGCCTCAGAGTTTCATGCATTTATCTACACACCATACTCCACACTGTTAAGGGGAAAAAGTTTTTATTGAGAAAAAAATTATATATTAAAAATACAAAACTGAAAGATCATAATTAGATAAGTCTCCACCCCCTTGAGTTAATACTTGGTGGAAGCACCTTTGGCAGCAATTACAGCTGTGAGTCTGTTGGGATAGGTCTCTACCAACTTTGCACACCTAGATTTGGCAATATTTGACCATTCTTCTTTACAAAACTGTTCAAGCTCTGTCAAGTTCCTTGGGGAGCATTGATGGACAGCAATCTTCAAGTCATGCCACAAATTTAATTGGATTTAGGTAGGGGCTCTGACTGGGCCACTCAAGGACATTTACCTTTTTGTTCCTTAGCCACTCCAGTGTAGCTTTGGCTGTGTGCTTTGGGTTGTTGTCATGCTGAAAGGTGAACTTCCGCCCCAGTTTCAGCTTTCTTGCAGAGGGCAGCAGGTTTTCCTCAAGGACTTCTTTGTACTTTGCTCCATTCAATTTCCCTTCTATGCTGACAAGTGCCCCAGTTCCTGCCAATGAGAAACATCCCCATAACATGATGCTGCCACCACCATGCTTCCCATAAGGGATGGTGTTCTTTGGGTGATGCGCTGTGTTGGGTTTGCGCCAAACATAACGCTTTGCATTTAGGCCAAAAAGTTCCATTTTAGTTTCGTCAGACCACAAAACTTTTTTGCCACATGGCTACAGAATCTCCTGAGTGTTTTTCTGCATACTTCAAACAGGATTCAGATTTGTGGAGTGCTTGGGATATTGTTGTCACATGCACACTTTGACCAGTCCTGGCCATAAAAGCCTGTAGCTCTTGCAAAGTTGCCAGTAGCCTCTTGGTAGCCTCTCTGATCAGTCTCCTTCTTGCTCGGTCATCCAGTTTGGAGAGATGGCCTCATCTAGGCAGGGTTTTGATGGTGCCATACACCTTTCACTTCTTAATAATTGTCTTGACCGTGCTCCAAGAGATATTCAAGGCCTTCGATATTTTTTTATACCCATCCCCTGCTCTGTGCCCTTCAACAACTTTGTTCCGGAGTTCTTTTGAGAGCGCCTTGGTGCTCATGGTTGAGTATTTGCTTTGAAATACACTACCCAGCAGAGGGAACCTACAGGAACTGCTGAATTTTTCCTGCAATCATGTGAATCTCTACAATTTAACACAGGTGGAGGCCACTTAACTTCATGTGTGATTTTGAAGGCGATTGGTTACACCTGAGCTAATTTAGGATTGCTATTACAAGGGGGGTGGACACTTATCCAACCAAGCTATTTCAGTTTTTATTCTTAATGAATTTTCTACAAATTTCTAGAATATTTTTTCACTTGGAAGTTGTGGGGTAGGATGTGTAGATAAATGAAAAAATAAACTATTTTAATGCATTTTGATTCCAGGCTATAAGGCAACAAAAGGTGAACATTTTGAAAGGGGGTGTAGACTTTCTATAGGCACTGTATTATACACAGGGTGGTTCAAATCAGGTCACCCGGTCACCAAATGCGACCTTCATTTTTAATATGGCCAGTAGATTTTACCATAAAGTCGCCACATTGGAGACTAAGCATTTACAGTATATACAACAGAACTTTGGTTCTGTAATAACGGCTTTCTGCTTAACTGTCAGAATCTGCACCGCCCTGTTTATCTCACAGAGCCAATCCTATTGTGGAACCAGCCCCCTTTTCTTGTTTCCATAGTAACTCGCACCAGCCAGAAGTTATTATTCCAAATTCATTCTGCCTTGTCTGCAGTTCGGAAGCGATGGCTATTGCCAACTTAAAGAAAATTAAGAAACTAAAACACTTTAAAGCAAGTAGATTCCCCTCACCCCAACAACAGCAAGGGATGAAAAGAGTGTTGAGGTGTCTGTGCTGTTTAAAATAATTGCATAGCTTTAAAAAAAAAGATCTGCGTTGCAGGAGTGCTGCAGTGCTGCAGTGCTACAGGCCATTGAGTTTCCTTGACTTGCTTGGTTGATCAGCTTAGATGGTACGGGAAATTTAAAAAAAAAAAATCATTTTCTCAAAATATCTCTTCCTGAATAAAATGTCAAGGAACTGAAGTTACAGTCAAATCTATTTGCATATGAATTTGGTAAATCCACATTTGGCCAACTCCATGAAAATGAGAATGTAACTGAAGATGAGGAGGAGCTAACAGAGTGTTAGTATTTTAGGCAGCTTGTCTGACAGTAACTGAAAAATAAAGACATTTGTTCACTTCCCTAGATTTTTTATATAGTTATCTTCCCTGGCATTTGATTAATATAGTTCTATTTCCTGGCATTTTGTGTATATACCACTCACTGGCATTTTATGCACACAGAAAATAGTTCCCTGGCACATCGATTGTATATAGCTCCCCTCCCACAATTTAAAGATAATAAAAAAAACACCCATTACATGAAAACAAATCATGCAAAAGCAATGTGTGTGCAACATATACATGTTTCCTCATATTGTCCCAGTTTGAAAATGTTGGTCACCCTAAAAGTTGGCCAAATGGCCACCAGCATACAAAGTGATTTGTCCCACCCTGATTATACACAATATCTTTTCTTAACTCTTCCTCCATCAGTACAAACTGTATGCTTATGAGATAACTGACTATTGTGCAACTACATTTTTTTTAACCACTTACCTATCCTACAACTAAAAGCGCAATAATTGTGTATAATATCAATCAGGTCCTGTCATACCTGTCATTCCTCTTTTGTTTTCATGTATGAAGTATTATATTTGTATATTGTGCAATACATTTAGCTTCAGCCCCATTTAAATTTATTTTACATTCATTTTAATTCAAGTGGCTGAGGAATGACAGACATCATCAGAATACAGTGCTATATACTGTACATACAATGTGCATCAACATCAGTCATGATTATGCAAAGAAATCTGCTTGTCCATTCATATTGTGGGCAACCACTTTTAAGGTCATGCTACAGCACTTACTGAGAGATAATTTAGTGAAGGTACAATTCAGTCAATTCATTAACCTTGTGAGGCCAACTATATCCTAGTAACAATATAATATGGGAGTGGAATTATGGAAATGGGATAAGCAAGTGAAAGGCATGATATTAAGTCTAGAGAAAAAATAACTTGTATGGAGGAGAGAACAGGCCTCTCCAGCAGGTTAGAGGTTATATTTGTATGTGTGTTTTCATGTTTTTTTTCTTTTTCTATTTATTTATTGTGTCCAATTATAATTTTTCTCCCAATTTGGAATGCCCATTTGCTTTTCCCCTCACCGCAGCAATTCCCCACATGGCTCAGGAGACCTGAAGGTTCAGTGGGCATCCAATCCCACGACCAAGCAAGCCTTCTTCACCCTGGAACTCGAGAGTGGATGTCAGCGAGCTACCGACCTCTGGAGGACAAAGGCCAGCTCTGCAGGTGTACGCTTTTGAGCTCACTGGGCACCTGGCCAGCAGGGTTCGCTGTAGAGTGATGAGGAGAAACAGTCCCTGACGGTTTTGCCTCCCTAACCCACGGGAGCACCAGAGCCAATGCGACGCTCCCTTCAGAGTCCCCAGAGAAGACCGGCCTACTTCGCACAGCCAGGACGCTAACCTGCGCTGTATGACACCCTGCGCACCACACAGCAGTTGATAAACATGAAACCTAATGCTTGACAGAACCTGAAATTGAGGATGGTACCTAACTCAGATTAAGAGCTATTAAACATATAAGAAATAAAATAGTAAGTACATTGTTATAGCATACACAACCTCTTTAAGCCAGTGAAAATTGACATTAACAAGCAGCAGCTATTTGTTAACTTGCCATCATCTCCAGCTCAGCTGATGTTGCTGTTGACGCTGAAGTTTGAAGAGTCTTATAATTGGGAAAGGGGATACAATGCAGGAAATAGGCCATAGATAATATAAGAAAACCCCAGACATTTTTTATATCATGTGAAATGCATAAGATTAGCAAGATGAAGAAAAGGAGCCATCATTTTTAGAAATAACCGAATACCTTTTTTTGTACAGCTGACTGAAAAATGACAAGTGTGTAGGTATTCCAGAAATGAATGTGGGCAGACTGCCTTTAATGAGCCGGCATGACCTAATGCAAAAGGAAGGGGCTGCGAGGCAGGAGATCCTGGGTTCCAAATCACTTGACCTCCTTGAATGTCAGTTCTTGCAGCTGAATAACTGTGCTGAGAGCTTTGTAGGTTCATTCAGGCAATCCTCTCTAAATGGTTTACATTTTTTTAATAGTATCAGTTCTGGTGACATGGTCAACAACCCTTGATCTGAATGCCAGTTTTTTCAAACTTTTTCCAAGTCCATGGAGAAGCTTGGATAAAAAGGATTTACTGTATTTCACTTTTACAGAAACTTAAAATTTAAAACGAGGTATTATAATAGATAATAGTTTAACAGAGAGAGAGGCCACTTGAAATAATGCATGCATCTAAATATCACCAATACAGCAGGTTTTTTTGCTAGGGTTTGGAAATCAGTATTTTTCACTTCAGGTATAATTTAATTCCGAGAGAGAGCGAGAGCGAGAGAGAGAGCGAGAGAGAGATCGGCACTGGTAGAAAATCCAGAACCGGGTACGTGCCGTGAAAAATACCCGGGTACCCGGATCTCTTTTGGGAAATGAGTGAAAAAAAAAACATATATATATATTGTAACCGGCCGGCACTCACGGTCGTTCGTTGCCCCTTTAAAAGCAGGACCCAGGACACAAGAAATTGATTTTAAGAGCTTACGCGCTAATTTTAATACACACAACAATAAATAAACAAAACGAAACAAAACACCTAGCTCCGTTTTGAGCACTAACTAAACATTTTATGCAGGTCCCTGACTAGCTCGCAGGACGGCTAAGCCGTTTACCTGTCATAAAAACACTGAAACCACACAAGTTTAACTCAGCACTTTGACTGCTCGAAAGCAGAGCACCTCTCTTCTGCTTCCTTCTACTCAGCAGCCATGTGCAGACAAGCTGCACGTCTCAAATACCCCGCGCCTGGCATTCATTTACAATAAATATCAGGTGCGGGTGATAATTAACCAATAAACAAATTACCAAAATAATAAAACAATTAAACAAAATGTGCACACGCACATGTTTTCTTCAGGGAGGATACTAACCCCCTCCCTGATGCGTTACAATATATATATATATATATATATATATATATATATATATATATATATATATATATATATATATATATATATATATTTGTTTTAAGTGCATGATATATATTTAAATACTATATAGTACACATACATTTAGTCCCTTCAGATCTGTAGATCTGTGTAACCTTTTTTCAATATTGGAAACATCGAAATAATAATAATAATAATAATAATAATAATAATAATAATAATAATAATAATAATAATAATAAAATACCTCCATTGCTCATTTTTTTGTAAAGACGCCGGCATATCTGAATTTTGTTCATTGCGATGTTTTTTTTAAATTTTTTACTGTCAGCTAAAAACCAATGCAAGTTTTTTTTTTTTTTTTTGGAAATTCAGCCTTTAGGAATTTCTAGTGGCACACGTGCACCTAAATTAAAATGTACATTAGCACAAGCAAATTTTTAGTCGCATATGCGACCAAAGTAGTCACACTGTAGAGCCCAGTTATTTTGCTTCCGATTTAGTTCCTGAGACAATAACAAATTTAGTGAAAGCCTACTTTGGAGATTTGCAATTTAGTTTTTCATCTTCAGAATTCAGCACTACATGGCAATGCCTAGAGGTTGGAATAATGGCAGGATGCACCATTTCTCCACTGGCTTTTACCATGGCAATGGAAGTAATCATTAGGGCATCAAAATGGGTAGTAGGAGGAGAGCGCTTGGCTTCTGGAATGCGACTACCACCAATTCGAGCATACATGGAAGACATGACAACCATGACTACAACAGTAGCCTGCACTAATCGGTTATTGGGCAAATTAACCAATAACATTGAATGGGCACGAATGCAATTCAAGCCCACTAAATCAAGGAGCATCTCTATAATTAAAGGCAAAGTAGTAGATAAAACGTTCTTCATTAATGGTGAGGCAATACCAACAGTGTCTGAGAAGCCAGTGAAGAGTCTTGGGAGATGGTACGACGGGGATCTAAAGGACACAGTTCGTGTGGGAGAAGTTAGACAACAAGCAGTGGAAGGGTTGAAGAGCATAGACAGCTGCGCTATACCAGGCAAACTAAAACTCTGGTGCTTTCAGTTTGGTGTACTGCCGAGGTTGCTGTGGCCACTGACTGTGTACGAGGTTTCTTTGACAACAGTAGAGAAGCTGGAAGCTTTAATCAGTTCATACATCAGGAAATGGTTGGGAGTTCCACGCTGCCTCAGCAGAGTGGGACTTTATGGTAAAGGAATACTGCAGCTACCAGTCTCTGCTCTAACCGAGGAGTTTAAGTGCGCCAAGGTCAGACTGGAAATGACATTAGTAGAGTCACGCGACAAATGCGTAAGGGAGGCAGCACCTGTGTTGAAAACTGGAAGAAAGTGGGCGGCAAAGAAAGCTGTGGAAGATGCAAAGGCTGCCCTTCGAATTGGTGATATCATGGGGCAAGTTCAGCATGGATGAGATGGGAGAGTGTGGAACGCATGCTTGGCTGGCAAGACCTATGGTCAATGGAACAGAGCAGGATCAGTTTCTTCATCAGGTCAACATGACCAGGTGCTGCGATGTTTGGCCTTAGCATTGGAAGACAAGCGTAACATGACAAATAAGTTGCCACCTGTTCCATCAAAACATTACACACAAAAGACAATGTTCCTCCGCCCAGGAAAGCAACCACCAAGAAAAGGTGGTAAAACCAATCCTCACCCAGGACAACTGGAAGCTGCTAGAGACTGGAAAATGCTGGCAGATGTTGGTCAACGGTTTATTTTTCCACCTGAGATTGCCACCACTAACCTTCGACCAGATATTGTCTTGTGGTCTGGATCAGCACGCCTTATTTACCAGGTAGAATTAACAGTGCCATGGGAGGATGCTGTAGATGAGGAGTATGAGAGGAAGAAACTGCGGTATGCTCAACTAGCCACTGAAGCGGAACAGCGAGGATGGAGAGTCCGGGTTTACCCAGTGGAAGTGGGTTGTCGAGGATTTGTGGCACTCTACAACCTGGTTTCTCAGAGACGTCGGATTCAGTGGCCAAGAGTTGCGTGGCACAGTGAAGAACTTATCTGAAGCAGCAGAGAGGAGCAGCAACTGGCTGTGGTTGAGACGGAAAGATTCTGGCTGAGGATCTCAAGCACAATAGAAAGAAAGAAACGCTGATGTACAGGTAAGTAAGCTGGGCTGAGTTGAGCAGGGGATGGAGGGGGGTGATGCTGGGACGCCAGAATCACCGTCGAGCCCTCTTGAGGTGTCGTGGGCTAGTCGACGAAACACTGAGGATGGAAGGTGCCCACTTGAAGACCCCAGAGATGTACCCTACTTAGCTCAATCCAGACGGTTCTCATGCTCATGCGCTGGGGAGGCCGCACTGTGTGCTGATGTGCCAGGGAGGCAAAATAAGCTGATCCCTGGAGCCAGCATTACACTTCAGCGATTAACACCAGACAGAAGGATAGCTACATCATCATATGGAAGGAAACGTAAATGGATGGAGACACATATGGATCACATTAGTTTACTGTAAAGCTACGTCTTAGTTGGTGCTTATCTTGGCGAGAGCCGAGTTCAAATCAGCATGAAGTTTTAACATCTACTCTCGTGTAATGGAAATAATGAGGTGTACTTGCCGCTCGCTGTGTTATTGTTTTCTATAAAACATTGATATCCTGTCAGTTAAAAAAAGGCTTAATGCAAAAGCTTGTTTTAATGTTTAATTTTTATTATGCCGGCCAGAGACCCGTGCTTACAACTGTATTGTTATATTTTCTTTTAAATTCTCAAACTAATAAATCGAAACCCAGGTAGTAAAAAGAGACTCGGGTAGCATCGGTTAATTCAAAACAACCGCTTTTAGTTCATGGCATTTGCAGTGAAAACAAAATGCAATTAAAAACAAGGTACTAGGGTAATTAAAAATATTACTTTTATAACGTGATTAACACAGGCGTATGTGCTTATTTCTCAGTGCGCCATGCGTTTTCATTTAGTTTATATTCAATATGAATCTACAATTGTGTGTAATGAGGTAATTTTGTAGCTGTTCAGTTCTGGCGGGATTTAGCCCAGATAGAGCAGCTAGAGGCTGCAAGCATCCGAATCCAAAAGGTTAAACCACATCAACGACGTCAATAAATAGCGTGACGCAGTGAGTAAAAATAATGCCAAAATGTAAATGTATTTTTAATTATTATTATTGTTATTATTATTATTATTATTATTATTATTATTATTATTATTATTATTATTGAACTCAATATAAAAGTATGCAATAGGTGTAACACAATATGGCTACTTAAACAAATTAACCACCAATTATACACCCAGGAGTGTACTGAAATGAGCTAGCTGCTTAAAAAAAGTACTAGGAGTGAGAGGATGGCTATTTAAATAACCATTAAAATAGCCTATATTTAAATGGTTGAATTAGTGTTATCAGTTAATTAACAATGTGTCCTGGTTTTGAGCTTTGAAAATCTCTCACCCTAGGCGTGTGAAGCGCAATTTCTGTGTTTGGCTTCTTCAGTGAACAACCCACACCAATACCTCCCTGTTACAGACACCCTTAAATGTGAATAAATGTAGAAAAAAAGGTTTTGACCTCCAAATGTGATTTTAGTGGTGGCTTTGAATTTGGGAATTTTTAGCCATGTAAATTACTATGAAACCTCTACACTTTATATCAGAAGTGCACAAATGATGTCCTCTAGGTCGGCAGTCCTATAGATTTTACAGATAACAATAAATAATTAACCGATTAAGATAGAGGTTAAATTGGTTCAATAAAGCAATTAAGGGTACAAATGGAACAAAGACCAGGAGGAATCTGAATGTTGAGGACTGGAATTGTGCACCTTTGCTTTATATAATCACAATTACAGTTTTGGATGGAACCTACCAAGCAATATTTACTTTCCACATCCACCTACCCCCATGTCACCCTTAACAAGCTGACTGAAAACCAATACCTGGATATAATATTATTAGAATCAAGAGACCAGCTATGGCTTTCCCCACACCTTGTGAAATCGAATGTCACAATCTTTCTTGTTTTCTATACAGTTCAATTAAAATGACATATTTTCTGTTATATATTTCCTGTCTACCTCTGCTTAAGCACACAGAGCATCCCTCCAACTCTTAAGCTTTGTTCTCAAGATTGGAATTTAACTCCTATGTCACCTGTTTGTCTTGATTGGGTCATTTCTGCAATTCTATCAATTGCAACACTTATTTGCTCATAACCGAGACATTTGCAAGACATTTGCCTCGTTCCACTTGTCTACTTTGTGCCATGGATAGAAATTGTCAAGTAAATGTCATATACCATCACTCAATGATTGATTCTTTCTCATATCTTTGTATTAAAACTAGGTTTTGTACTGGTCTGAAGTCTACCTTAGAGGTTGAGTGGTTCATTAGATATGAACCTTGTGTTCATGCCTGGTTGCATGGCTCTGGCACACTTTGTGCCCATAGTTTCCTATTTATTGTCCCACTGTTGCTCACCTGCAATGCTCAAAACATGGACAGAACCCAGATGAACCTGGGTGGCATGTGGCTATGATATTTTGGTTGTTGGATTTTAAACTCAAACCTGTCAGCGCTTTTCTGAAAGAAAATCTTTTAGAGAAAAGAAAACAAAATTACTTTTGTGCAGTTACATCTTCAGTTCAATAACAAATTAAGCAAGTAGCAGTTTTATATTGTTTCATTATTATAATTGAGTTGCTCATGAGTGGATCAAACTACTAATATTATATTAAAATAATGATAATTCCACTGCATAAATACTTGTCTCTGAATATTCTATACAAACGTAACCAACATCAGACAGGGCTCAAAATAGGATAAAATGCCGCAGTGGGTTATATCCCCACTACTTATACAACACCTGAGACATGATACAACTTCCCTTCCTGAGCACTTAAGTTTTTACTTGAAAGAAGGCACTGTACATGTTGGGTAACGGCCCACAGAGAGTACTACATTTCTATTTGCATTCCTGTGGGTTAGGGGCGAAACCTGACTGGGGACAGTTCACCTCATTGCATTTCAGGGAAACCTATTGGTCAGGCGCTTGGTAAGGCCATTAAGCAGATCAACTGGTAAAATTGATTAAAAAAATAGAAGAACATTTTTTAATAGAATGTTCAGCCCATTAAGGCTTGTCCCTTGCTATCACACACCATTTGTCCCATCTACTGGAATCTATTTTCACAGTGCAGAATTTAACTTTTTTTATGTTACTAGTGTTTTAGTTGTTAATGCTTCATTATTTAAGCTATACCATGCATTTACAACTGTGTAAGTAGTAGATTGGAGATGGAGATGTGTAAATGTAATTGTGGGCTCAACAAGAGCTTGTGCTTGGCAAGAACTGGACACAGTAACACTGGTCATTTATACTTCAGATTTAATTACTGCATTACATCAGTTACATTAGACTACAGAGAGCATGTTATAAAAGTCAATCACATTATGTGGTTGTAAAATATGTATAACCTAGTATAATTAAATGATTACAAATATAAAGATAACTGCACACAAACAAAAACACCTTGTGTATGTTGTTTACATGTTAATTCAGTTACCGTGGAGCTGCTTTTTAACCAAAATCACGAGAGTTGAAGCTGTGGTTATTACTTTTAATTTTGACATTGGGTGATTTACTGTATAACTACTCCTGGAGGATCTTTCGACCCTTGCATTGTAGGACATACTTGGTAGACTTGTGACTGAATTCTTGTGCTTATGGAGGTCAGAGAGAGAGAGAAAGAGAGATAGATTGTGAGCCATAGATCAATGGCTGTATTTCATTTTCCTTTTGGCGACATTCTACTTTCTAATAAGAATAAAACCTACTCCGAGCTTTTCAATGAAACTGGTGAACATGGTTCAAGTCCTAATCATTAATTTAGTATGTTTATAGGGTTGTTTCAGCAACTCCAGCAAGCACCTGTCATTTGACCGTTCTGTTTGTTTCAGGTAAAGAAAACATTGTATTTTTAAAGCTTGAGTCTTGTCAATGTTTAGGTTTTATTCATCTTTGGTCACAGGGACAGTTCTGAACATAACCACCTCACACACTTATGTCAGTCAGTGGTGATAATTCCTGAAAAATAGTCTCTTTTTTTAAAACTCTCACCTAGCTCCATATCATCAGTGTCAAGCTTTAAAATAACTACATGGACACTTAAAGATATGCCTGTTGATATTTCACATATGTTTTTAATAATGTGTTATGCGACATTATGCGGAAATCTTGTTGTGGATCATTTAGTTTATATGTTCAAAGTCTTTCACACATTGTTATGCTGTTCCAGGTTCTGGGATTGTAACCCAGGAGACTCTGTCTATTCTAACGTAGGCACATTTCTATGTAAAGTGGAAACACAATGTATGTTTTTATTATTTCTCAGGTGGGTTTGCATCCTGCTTTAGCTTTAAAGTCAGGTTGATGCTCTGATTGTGGAAATAAGGCCTGCATACTAGGGATGCGGGTTATTTTGTATTTATTTTTTGGTAACTGAATTTGTTACTAATAATGTAAGTTGCTGCTGCTTTGTCATGGCACCACAACCTATAATTAAATAAATAAATAAATATACTGAATTGAAAGTAAAATTATTATTATTTTGTATCTGGTTGGAACAAAAAGCCAGAAGACTTCCTAAGAGCTGCCAAGGCTGATAAAATCATCCTTTGTTTAAAACGTCTGACCACAAATCTTTATTGTGTCCTGTAAATACCAACATCTAACAGGATAGGTGCCTGTTTAATGCAGACTCAAATTGCCTGTTAGCAGAAAGAAGTTGATGAAAACTTGGTAGCTTAAAATTGGAGCAGGGTATTGGTGTTTTAGTTTAATAAGCCCTCTTATTCACGAGGGTCAAATAATCACTGCTTTCAGTTTCTGCTGAGATTATTTATCAGCACTCAGCCTTCAGTAGGCAGAGCTACAAGCTGCAGTATATTTATATGGTTGTTTCAGCAACTCCAGCAAGCACCTGTCATTTGACCGTTCTGTTTCAGGTAAAGTAAACATTGCATTTTTCATTAACTTTTGCCATTTTTTTCAGTATAGGTTACAGCTAGAAAGTATTAAAGAAAAAAGCAAAAAACGATCCAATTATGCAGTCCTAAGAACACAATTTAAAGAAGTCACTTCTGCAAGCTATCGGAACTGAAATGCCAAGATACCCCAGACGCAGCCTGCATATCAATACAGTTCTGTTTAAAACCTGTTGTGTTTTTCTCTGGCTTTAAAGGGTTGGGCACCACGGGCCTAAGGGTTTTAAAATGGTCACATCCTTTTAAATGTCAGCTGTCAGCATTTCTGTTTAAAGTTGTGATAAATCCTTTAGTAAATACTGGATCCCCCATTCACATATTAATTACATTTCTAGTTGCCGCTGAAGTCCTGTGTTTCTTACATGTGTTGTTAATATGCTACATTTGTGTGATTACAGTTATTTACACTGTAACATACAGTGTTACATGTTGATAACAACTATAGCAGATAAGAACTATCTGATACTTTTACCATTTTTGACATATTCACAAATCTTTTAATGACATGGCTTAAAAATGATTTTTATGATGTCCTTTTATATGCACCTAAAACACTGTGTTTGTTCCTTTTCTATTATGATACAAGGTGACACATACCATTTATTCATTTCATTATACATTTTAAACCTCTTTAAAGGTAACTATCTTTTAATCAACAAAATAGAAAATGATAACTCCAAAAACATATATATATAAAAATATTTATGTTTTCTGTTCTTGACAATCACTGCAAAAGCACAATACAACTTTGTATAAATCTAACAGACAGATATAGTCAGTGACCACTACGACTATTTTTTACCAAGGGAACTTATTTACTCTTGTTATGGTTAGACAAAAAAAAATATTTATTGGACCGAACACATTTTGAATCCAAAGTTCAAAAAAAAATGTATGACTATCCTATTCTGGTTTAAATGTTCCCTTCAAAATCAATAAATTAATATGCTCTGTGTGTAATATTTCATATTTTCCCATTATGAAATGTTTGAAGGATGAGGCTTTAGCAGCAGGGCAAGTTATTGCTCCAAAATAAATAGCATACAGGCAATTGATTTTATAGGTCTGGCCCACAACTCTTTCAAGTTTAGAAATTGTAACAGTAAAAAGCAGCATGACGAACATGGAAACTGCTTAACAAATTGCATGTTGTTCAATAGCCTAGGAAACTCAGACATGTACTAAAATGTGCTAACAATGTAAACCATGCACAGAAGAGCTTAAATTCGAATCCCCTTTGTACCTGCACTGAACAAACTTTTCAAAGTGTTAGACTGCTTTTCTATAGTGATAAATGACACAGTAGTTTGCCTGGTTTTAACAAGCCATAAGACATGATTTCCTGGATGATAAACTTACAAGTATACAAAGGAGAGAGAGAGAGAGAGAGAGAGAGAGAGAGAGAGAGAGAGAGAGAGAGAGAGAGAGAGAGAGAGAGAGAGAGAGAGAGAGAGAGAGAGAGAGATTCTGAATAAAGAATCATGCTTTAGTAGCCTTTCCATAAAAAGTAACCCACAGGACTTTTCATATTTCATTGCTAAATACAGCACAAAGCATGAACTACATCCAGGCACTTGCATTAATACAAGACAGTATAACAAATGGCATAGGCCTACACAGGTGTATTAAGCATTTGAACTTTTTAAGACTTTTTTAAGACTTAAAATAATATGTGGTGAGTATATTATTTGATAATGACATTGTGTGTAGGTTTGTTTTCGTTAAAGGCGAAGAGAAGGCTGCATTTTTTAATATAGTATCATGAAAGTGCTGTTTTAAATCTATGTCTTGACAAACACCAGTACATGTGTTTTGTGTACATTGTCTTAAGTTGAGTTAACTGCAGTGAGCGTCAAATGTTTTTCTATCTAGACCATAAACTGTGTTTTTTTAAGCAATCAGCAGATTTACAAACACATACGTTGTCTAAATAACTTAAATCTTGGAGCGGAAAAATAAATAAACCTAGTAGGTGTTACAAAGGCAAAGTTAATTCATGTAAAAAATATCAGACATTGTCTGACGTTTTTCATATTTATATATAGCACACAAAACTAATTTCAAAGGCAAATTAGTCACCATGTTACTCCTAAGTCCACTTCCTACACACTTTATTACCTTCAAATAAAATACAAATTGTACAATCCAACAAAACAAGTTTGTTATTACACATTTCAGTTTATAAATAAAACGAATGTGCCTTATTTCTATTGAACAGTGTTTCATACTGCGAATCTCACAGCATGCTGAATAAAAGCTAGTCTAATATAAGTATGTATTTTTTTTAAAGCATAGGCCTACTGGGTAAGTTAATATTTTATTGATATATTTTAACTGTATTTTCACAAATATGCGTATGTACAGTTTGCACAAACTTCAATTTCACTGTAGTACTTAAAGCTTAAAAAAGCTTTAAAAATGATTTTGATGTGAAATGACAATTGAACTATGTACAATATTACATTTCAGTTGATAGAGAATTGAAGCTGTAAACATGTTTAATCTTAGTTTTGGATTCATTTATGTTCAGTGCTTATGGTGTAAAAATATAAAACTGTGTTAATAAGCAACATTATTTATTACATTACAAGTATTTATAAAAAGTTACTATATTTACATACATGCTTGAGAGTTGACACATACTGTACATGTTATGGTTATATATATATATATATATATATATATATATATATATATATATATATATATATATATATATATATATATATATACTGTATAGAGAGAGGCAGTACTTTGATCTGCAGCTATTTAGATAATTAAAACAGACCCCACTTCCTGGGTAGAATTCACGACTTTAATGGAGTTTTAAAATAGTTGTTTTTTGTTATTATACTCTCTATTGACAATACTAAAATCAATAAAGGACTAAGCTGCACTGAAATCAATTAAAGAGCATAATAGGTGTCATATTATCACCTACTTTAATTGTATTTTGAAGTGCTCGATTTGAATCTTAGTTTTGCAGATTTATTCTGTTAAAATAGGTTCCATAGAACTATCAATTGACATGGATATACTTTAAAACTTTAAAGCTGTTCTAAAACAATCGGTAAAGTGTTCTAATAAGCATAGACCAGCGTAGCCAACCACTGTATTTATTATTTATTGACAAGGTGGATTAATGCAGAACTTCATGCAATACATTTTATGTTCTTGTAGATGGTTTATGACTATCTGTGGCAAAACGAAGTTTACAGACTCTTTACCACAAAAGAGTAGAACAATTAGTGTCTTGAGAGGTAGCTGGTATACAGTCAGCACTCGGATATCGCGTTACCCAGATACACGTCAGTGACGTTTTACCGCCATTGTATTACGAACACAATCAATCCCCATTATATATATATATATATATATATATATATATATATATATATATATATATATATATATATATAAACAAATTAATGCATAACAAATTAATGCACTTATAATTCTTAAACAGTTTTAGATGCTGTGATTTTTTATTTTTTTTTAGATCTGTGATCTTTAGTTGTTTTTGTGTTTTTGTGCATTTTCATTTGCAAGTGAACTGTGACATTAGGGCCTCATCGAGCACTAATCTGTAATTATGAATACTGACTTTGGATACTGTTTTAAATTCTGGAAACAGCGTCTTTTTACACACACACACACACACACACACACACATATATATATATATCAAAATTGCATTACCTTTTACGTTGTAACCAGCTAACAGTTGTATGCAATGTAAAAGGTAATGCAATTTAGCAAAATATAAAAAAAAAAAAAAAAAAGAAAAAAGACGTTTCCATAATTAAATATATGGATTTCTGCGCATGGGTAAGATTTTGATTTTATTTTGCTGTTGGGTCGTTAACGTGGAATTTTACATACTGCTACAATACGCATCAGACTTGTTGTCTCTTTTGGCAAGTGATATTTTCAAATTCTGAATTAAAATACTCCTGTTGAAAATATAGTACTGTACCAACAAAACCAATATAGTACATCTAAATGGAAGCCTACTTATTTTAAAACAGTCCTTTCAAATATGTTTTTTGACATTTCTGTGTTCCCTGAAAAACGGACAAGGGTTTAATCAGATATGCGTCACAAGCGTTTAACCATCACCGAAGTCAAAATTCTACAGGGTCGGATATGTGAGTGCTGACTGTATATAGTTTTATTATAGCTATCATTAAATTATCCTTGACAAGCAGACCATCAAAACATTTTTTTTTTGTATACATATTTTGCACATGTTTTTCATAGCTGTTCACAGTTTGTCATAATTATTGGATCAGGTAGACTATTTAGAGCCGACTGAAAGCATGTTCTTCATTGATTACATTTTTAATCTTTAAAAAAAAAAGTTTAATCATATTTCTGAACATACTTGGTAAGAGAAATTTCAGGAAGATGAGGACAATCATTTGGGGAATATGTTATCAAGAGGTAATTAGTGAAGGGGACTATGATCATTTTAAATAAACGCCCCTCCACTCATATGCCTTTATTTGTACGTTGGGGCTCATCTAGGGTGTATTTGATCACCTATCCTCACTCGTTAGCTTGTGACTGCTGTGCCATTTTAATACGGTATGTATGTCGACTTGTGTTCCACTGTGTCATATGTGTTTGCTATATTCTGTGACGAAAAACACACTTTTGAAAAGTAAAATGGTCAAATTGGTAAAATGTAAATTGTACTTTTGAAATGTACATGGAATTTTATATCGCAATAAACTTTAAATAATATACATTGTACTGTATAATGTGTAATAATAGTTGAGATGCTTGAAACACATACAAATCGACATGACCTGTTTTGCTTTATTTTTAGATTTATACGTGTGTGCATGGTTTGTGAACATTTATGAATTTAAGTATAAACGCCCGCAAAATGTAAACAAACGCTTATTAAATTACCGGTACCGGTATAATACTTTGATATAATATGTTGGTAACAGAATGTCAACATTCTTAACTAGTATTGTCTTCTTAGATTGGGGTTTGCTTTTCAACTAAAGATTTAAGCCAACCTGTACTGTTTTATTTCTTCACTTTTCATAAAGGTACACTGTCTCTTTAAGAACTCTCAGTCTGGGGTGGCGCTTTCCTCTGCAAATGCTTCTGGTATTAATAGTGTTGGTGTCTTGAAACTGACGTAATCCTTGAAGTCTGAGGTCCTGACAAGCGATAACATTTCTGATAAAGAAGTGAGCTCACTGCAAACTAAACTCCTTTTTTTTTTTTTTTTTTTTTTTTTTTAAACAGACCCTGGCGTTTATGATTAAACACAGTCACTCCGATCTCACTGGATAGGAGCAATCAGAAATCTCTTAACCCCCCTAAAACAATCCGAGATCAACAAACAAACAACAGAAAGACGGTTCATGGCTCAAGCCAACGCTCCACCATCTTTCACCAGACTGCAAAGATTATTTCCATTTAATCAACAGGTAAGGATAAACGAATCAGAAAACGCAGAGAAGGGAGCAAACAATGTGATGTGAATTTATATTAGTCCCTGAATGCCGATCTCTTAGAAATGTTATGTAATGTTGGGGAGCGCTTGGGGATTTGTGAATCAGTTGTGAGCTACTTCGCTAAGAAAAAAGAGCAGGGCTTCTCAGATTTCACATGGCATTTAGGTTTTGTTGGGTCAAATGCATGATGAGAAATTGAAATTGGCTACTTGCAACGTTCAGTAGCCTTAAATCGGAAGATCACATTTAGACGAAGAGGAAAAACATGATTTCCAGTAGGTTTGTCTAGTTTTCTTTTCTTCTTTTAAATGGCTGCGAAACATTTACTGGGACGCACAATTGTGACAGATAAAGTTTTGAAAGTGTTTTTAAAAGTAGTTATTTGAATATTTAGTCCGTGCTATGTTGGTATCAAAGTCGTACATTCAAGTGATTTGAACTTGTTTTACCAGTATTTTAGTGCGGGTAGTTGACGAGGAGAAGGGAAAGTAGCAGCTCTAATACATCAATGTTGATACTTTTCTTACAAGTGTTTTTTTTTTTTTTTTTTGTGAAAAGTTAATGATCCATAACAAGACAATGGAACGTGGCTGTGATTTCTAGTAATTTCGTAAACTTAAATTTCTGATGTGTTATGCATATATGCTGAATCAGTTGATTCGTTGTTATATCACATATAGTTATTTTGTTGATATTATAACGTAATACGATGTAACCGATTCCATTGTAACCGGGCATGCTCGTGTGCGTTTTTTAGTCATATGCGTGATAATGCAGTCATTACACAAACTACATTTGTGTGTTTGTGTGAGTACTTGACTAAAAAACAAAACAAATACAATCACCCAGAGTGGTTTGAGAATACGTAATATTAAAAATGATTTGAGTTCGTCTTGTGGTTTGAATCGAATGATTTAACTTGTAAAAAAAAAAAAAAAAAAAAGTTTGCTGCAGACATTATTGATTGTCTTCATTCCTAAGTTTATTTCTGAAGTTAGCGGGAGGCCATTTGGTAAACATGTTTTTTAAACACTAATTGTTTAAAAACTATAAGGAAGCCCTTTAATGTTCTCTGCGTTGTCGATGCGGTTAATGGAAACTGACAAGCAATTCGGCGCAATGTGATTCAGTAGTAACACACAAAAAAGTTTTCAGTGGCGTGATTAATCAACACGTACCTAATGTGAACTTTTATCATTGTTGTATATTTTATTCTACAATTGTGGGCTATTGTCAAAGTGAAAAAAGCAATAAGCGATTACTGTATATAGCTACAGTGTATATAGCTATATCTATCTATCTATCTATCTATCTATCTATCTATCTATCTATCTATATCTATATATATATATATATATATATATATATATATATATATATATATATATAAATAAAATTAGGCTAATGGTATGCTTACAGTCTGAATCAAGTCTGTGTCTACTTTTGCCTTTTATCTAGGCATTTATAGTGTAGCCTACGTTTAGTGTTACTTTTCTAACAGCTGTTAAATAAAATTATGTTGACACATTTCAAGTCTTATGCAGACTAAATTTATGTACAAACTTATTGGGGAACGTGTGCCACTTTTCAGTTTATTTTAATCAACCACCAAGTACCGTGCTTGTATCTAGTCTAGGAATATTTTTAACCGAATATGACACAGAAATCCCGTGTTGCTTGTTCCAGTAGATGAATTACAGTATTTCCTGTAAACTGTGAAACTGACAACACTGTCTGGAAATGATACAGCGCTTCTACTCATGAACGATCTCCTTATTGTTGGTAAAAGTTTGTTAATGACGTGGCTACAGCAAGCAAGCACATCTCATCTTTAGAAATACACATGTGGCTTTTAACTTCGATATCATAAAACTACAAGCAAAACTTAATTATCACCGATATTGTAATGTTTAGTATAGTTTTATGTCTTCTTTGAGTATTTCCATGGATTTTGATCAAACAGACTAACGTTTTGAAATGTAAATGAGTTATTCTGCTGCTTCTATTTGACTACAGATTTTCTACATGGTGGGAATTTTATGGCTGTCAAATGAATTCAGGTCTCATATTAAATGATATGTGTGGATTGTGTATTGGGGAGGGGTGTGTGTGTGTGGGGGGGGGGGGGGGGGGGGGTATCTTTTATAACAATGGGACTCATAGCTTTGGTGTTTACTCGAAACTTCTAGATAACTTTTGGACCATGCTTTGTGTTGTTTGCACCAAAATGCAGCATGCAATCAATTACTTACAAACTATGTTATAATGTAAAAATTTGAATAGGCGGAATTCATTTTACAAACTAATGCTAATAGGTACGTCAATGTGTGTGTGTGTGTCTATATATCTATCTATCTCGATGCGGTTTGCTGGCTTCTTTTTCTAAGTGCAAGTTTTGGACTTGTTAGCACCAAACAAGTCTTTTTTTGTCTTAGGCAGCTGAAGCAACAGGTTACTGAAATAGTTGGCTTTTTCTTAAAGGTCTGCCATTTTAAATATTCACTTCAAAAGTATTATTATTATTATTATTATTATTATTATTATTATTATTATTATTATTATTATTATTATTATTATCAGTAGAGGCTGTTTACAGCCCTATAGATTTTATTAGAATTCCTGGACACAGGTTGGCACCTCAGATAAACAAGCTCATGTGCGCTTCATATTGTAGTTATTAATGCATTTAACATTGGGGTCCCCACCCATGTTTAATTTAAGCCTTGATTCTGACTGGCACTGAATTTGCCCACTGAGAAGTAAGCCCTCTGATTTAGAAGCAGATATCATGGAATTGAGCAGACCAGTCCAAAATGTTTATTATTCAGTTATATTACACCATTGTTTAAAAAACAAAACAAAAAAAACAACAGTGATTTATTTTTAAATAGCTCTATACTAACATCCACTACTGCATTAAAACTGCACTAAAACTTAAACCCTTTGGTTGTATCACATGGGGTATTTTGGAGTTATACATCGAGTTAATGTGCAAATGTATCAAACTGATCAGGTGTAATTTACATGTACAAATGTGGACATGGTGATGGTCCAAGACACTTATAATCCATGTTAGTAAGTTATTTTAAAGAACACTGATTGTAAACTAAAAATTCCTCTTATGAGAACAAAGCTGGATCAGGCATGTTTTGTATACATAGTCCTGAATTCTAGAATCAGTTACATGTACCAATTAACATTCAAAATGTAGCTTCACTGCATAAATTAAAAACAACAACAAAAAAAGATTCATTATAATTTATTTTTTTCAATGTATATGTACACTGACCAATGAGAAATGTGTGTCCCTCTTGAAAACAAGCTTGCTGTGCCAGCTTAATGAGGGTTTCCCTTTGTGTTCAAATTAATATAAAAAATCATTGTTTTCAGTGTCTTAAGTAATATTACATATGAGGTTTTTTTTTTTTTTTTTTTTTTTTTTAGAAAAATCATTCACAGCCATTAGTTAGCTCAGTTTTTGTTCCTTTTTTTTAACAGCCAGCTTTACAAAGTGGATTACTGGCAAATGGAATACAAATTTGGATGTGAAAACACTTGGTGTCAGTTGCAACGAACTAAAAGGAGCTTACTAACTGGGGATGATCCCATGGTTAATACGGAGGACGGTAATAAACTAGTACGCAAGTTAATACCACTTACAACGAACTAAGCAGCTCAAGATCAGAGGCGCTGGAACAACTTTTATAGTGGGGGTGCTGAAAGCCATTGAACAAAACTGTAACCCTTTTATATGGTGGAAGCCATGCAAAGCCAGGGATGCTGCCATTCCCCCAGCACCCCTAGTTCCCGTGCCCCTGCTCAATATAGTCCCCAGCTGCGTATTAAAATGTTTCTCAATTGCAACGAACCCAAAGTAACTGCTGTTGCCCTCTAGAGGATACTAAAACACGTTACAAAGTTAGTCCAGCAATTTTTGTAGACTAAAGACTTGTGGTATCGTACTAATTGGAACAAATATGAAAAATCCCAAAATGTATTACCAGCTTTTATGAAACAGAACTATTCATAACCAAAAATTATTTTAAATGATCTGGGGAAAAAACAAAAAACAAAAAACATTTGCAACAAATCCTTATTCAACTTAACATAGGCATATTTTATTAATAATAATAATAATAATAATAATAATAATAATAATAATAATTCCAGTACGACTTTCCAGTGTCTCTATCTTCAGCCTCTTCCACACATTTTTTAAATTTGCTGCTGTACCTGGCCATCTCCCAGGGAACGCGGTATTAAATCTGCTTACAATTGTGTTACATGCAGTTGTGTGCTGCAGAATTGCAGTGGAATCATTTTGGCCATCCTCCACAGTTTCAATAAAATCTTTTAAACACTATGAAACAAAGTTTTTGCTCTATTTGTATAAATTTGCAAACGACTACTGGCCATCATTGCTTTCGTATGGATGTACTGAGATATTAAGCTTTTACCTGAAATATGTAATTACATTTCTGATTCGATTTACACCTTTTATAATCTACAATACACCTTTGGTCCTATAAGTATTTACTTTTGTGCGTAAATACATTTTCCGTACATCATTTTCTTAAGTTAAAAAAATGTAAATTAAAAAACAATAATAATTAAGATGTTAGGTTTCTTAAAAAAAAAGATCTTGCAATGAAAAATAACACTCTTAAAATATAATTAGCTGGAACCAATCACTCAGATTTTGAGCCCCATCTTTTTTCGTTGCAATTGGTACTAAGTTAGTACGCAGCTGGGGATGATCCTATGAGAGTACCGTATTAGGTAGTACGCAACTTAGTACACAGCACTGCACTAAATGTACAAGTTTGTTGCAATTGACCTATGGTGATTTTCCAGCACCCCAGTATATTTGTTATTAATGATGTTGAGCGTTGATTTGATTGATGAAAATTTAAGGCGGGTCAGCTCTGTTGCTGTGCTAGTGTCTCACACCTTAACAAATGTACAAAATAAATTACAATTTTAATGCGTACCAGTAAAAATGTAATTGAACAGAAAACACTTTGTCTATTTATAAACACACATACATGTGTCATTATTAATTTTGCCCTGAAATATCCAATTCTAGGAAATAGCTCAAGAAACAAAAGATCCTTTTAAAAAAAAAAAAAAAAAAAAAAGGTGGTACTATTGCTTTAAAAAAAAGTTCCATTAAAAGTTTTTGCAAGTGGCTAGACACCTTCCCTGGTGGTTTAGTTTATCCAGGCAGGAAACTTTCGATTTTTTAAAACCATCTGACGTAATGCCAAAGTTTGCTTTGAAAAAAACAGACAGCAGTAATTGGTAGCCTTAAACTTTTAATAACGCTTTGGATTGGTTTTGGGAACCAAATGGGTTGTTTTTTCAGATTCAGTAAAATGGGACTGTGGTTGGAGTAAGAAATGGCTGGTTGATGCAGTTATTTTTATTCTAGTTTTTAAATCTGTTATTTAAGTCCTATCCTGCTGAACAGTGTTGGGTTCCTCCAAAAGCTCTTTGTGATTGTCAGTGCATTTCAGGCTACTGCTGCTTGATAGTTTTGACAACTGTACAGTCCTCTGTTGTTACACTTAATGATGCAATATCCTTTTTCAAATACAATTTTCAATGACCAAGGTTCTTAAACCCAAAGCAGAATTGGCCCTACTGTTTAAATCCTCATGGGTTTGTTTTTTTTGTTGCCTGCCTTGCAAACAAAGTGGCAGGAAAACTACCGTAGTTCATTTTCAGCTTGAAATATACTGCACTCATTAGTCAAACGAAACAACAGTAAAACAGAGGTGAAATTCACTAAGCCTGCAAAGCGTCATTTGAACATTTTATTCTGAAATGAGAAAAATACCTATTTAAGTTACAAATACCCAATTTAAGAATTTAATTAAAGGGTTCTTAGTAGTTTATTTCTAGCCTTGTAACAGTAATGAGTGTTTTCTCTTTTTAGAAAAATAGTGCTTATGATACTTTGAGTTAAAAGTCATTGTCAATGTTCAACCCTTGTTTCTTTCTTCTTCCTCTTTGCCACTAGGTTACCACGATTCAAAAAGCTGCTGTATGATTGTTTTGTATACTTATGTCCTGAAGAGGATTATTTTTAGAATGCTGTAAAAATGCATTGGATATTAAAATACATGTTGCTGAAACTTTTGTCTGCTTGCCTCTTAGCTTCTTATAGTTTTACATTAGGATTGCAAATTGTAGGGAGTTATTATACTTGTTGTAATTCCAGTCATTAGACCGGTTTATATACATGCTTGGTTCAAAATACAAGCCACATCCTTCACAGTCATTCTGTTGCCTGAATTGACAATCAGGCTGGTTAGGAAACAAAATCGGATGTAACCTCCCTGGCATCTGTTGACGGATGAAGTGGTAGCTGTCTTAAAAAGTAATCGTGTTAACTTGCGGGAGATATTGTTATATAGACCTGAAAGAAAACTGCTGTTTTCTTAACAGTGAAATTGTAAATGAACATTTTGGTTATTGGCTACTGTTGCTGTCTAGCAGAGCCAGGCACTGGAGACAGTAAAGTTCATACAGGGCTCCTGACCAGTGCTGTAATTTGTCACAAGCTATCAAAACCTCCAGTAAGCATGTCTGCTTTAAAATCTCAGCTACTGGAAGATTACAGTTATCCCAGTAATTGGTTTGCTGTACAGTGTTTAAATGCATGATTTGTGGACTTTAAAACTAGTTTTGTCTAAAAGTGGTTCCCCTGAGACATTCTTAGATGCAGTTGCATACAATTAATGGTCAATTGTTGGTTGAAAAGTTTCAATTCAGGTAAGCTATAGCGTTCTTCTTTTAAGTTAGATAAGGACAGATAAGGTAGGTAAAATTCAAATCGTGTGGAAACACTTTGAGTCATCCTTAATACTGCAATAAAGTTCCTGCTTTTCGAATTAGGTTACTATTTATGTATCGTCCATAATTTAAATACTCAATCATAAAATCTGATAAAACTAAAGAAGGTTGTCTGCCAGACTGAGACATTTCTTTAGTTTTACTTGGTTATGATTTACAACTTGGCCTTTTCTGTTTGTGACATACAAACAGATACACATGTGTGGATAAAAAGGCACATAGCATTTCTTATGTTAAATTTGTAAAGTTTTGTCTTTTGCTATTCTATACTTAAAAAAAACAAAAAACCTTTTAAAGCAGAAGATACAAACTGAAAATCACAATATACAATGAAAAACTGAACGCCAATGTGCAAGTATTTATGAACTATCTTCTATAGGCAAGAGCAAGCAAAACAGTACCTCCTAATTGGTTAAAGGTTTAATGGAAAAAGTTACTACAGTGACATCTGGCTGTAAGTGACTTGCAGTTTTGTAATGGGAAGTCTGTATAGTTTTCATTGTGGTACAACCTCCAAACACATTTATTTCTATCAATTATTCCCTCCCTTTTGTAAAATAATAAAATACAGCATCTGGTCATGGTAATGATCACTTCCTGTGTGGTGTGATTTGAGAGTAGGCCTATTACTAGCGATTTCTGAAGGAATTGCCTCCACCTTAACCCAAAATATGATGAAGTATATAGATGTCCAAAGCAGGTATAGACATATTCTAAATCACATACAAAGATAGTAATGTCAAGATCTATAGGACCACTAAGTGAACCAGCAAGCGAGAGCCTTAACCACAATGCATTCGTGGTTTTAGAGATTTTTGTAACCTCATCTCATCTCACCGACAGCGGACAAAATCTGAAACAGCAGTGGATCACACAACACTCCCTGTTACATAACTAATAATAAATAATTGCACAGTCCAAGTTTATTGATTATTATGTTTTAACTGCTGTAGTTGAATGAATTCTGTATAGTTTTATTTATTTTGTTAATGAGTACCATGTTGGCGTATCAGCATTGGAGTGCCTCTGTTAAAAACAAACAAGGAAAAAATCAAAAAAGTTACTTCCAAATGTGAAGGTGCTGTGCCCATTTGTCAGAAAAAAACAAAAGACATTTTGAACAGTGTTGCCATTGAAAGCAGCAGCTATTTCTTTCTTTTTACAAAACCAACATGACTGCAAAATTCTATTTTCCTTCTTTTTCTCTTTTAAATATGTGGATGAAATTAAGTTAATTAGAAACAAACAATAAACATAACCCCAGGAACTGAGATAGGGTGAGTAGAGGGCATTTTGCATTAAGAGGCTAAACTTTATTGATATATATTTTTTCAGCATATGTCACCTCAAATCATTTTGCTTTCAAATTGGAATAATATTATTGTGAAAGAATATAAAAACAGACCTTCTTGTTAACCACTATAAAGAAGCTGTAGTACAATATGTAATTCTCATAAATGAATGCGTAATAACTGGCTTATGAAAACAATAAACATTCTGTTTTGGGGTACAGGGTTTAATGTAATTTATACTGAACTTTTACATTTAATACATATGTTTAATAGTTTTTATCTGCTAATTAAGAATAAAATATTTAAAATGAATCTTACACTCATTGAAAAGTGCAGTTCTAATACAAATGCAAATGCTTTAACATGTACAATAAATCATACAGAAATATTGTATCTTTTTAAGGTCCCTAGACCTAATATTATTCTTATTAACTAACCACCATGGAAGGCTAAAAAGAAAAATTGTAATCTGAGCTGCAAGTATTTTTATTTTTTTTTCTCAGTTACATTAGAAGCTTCTGTTAATATTCAATTTCAAAAGCTCTTGCTTTTCTTTTCATGTGTTCCTGAAACGCGCATGCCCAAAGTTGTGCGTCCCGTCCATCAAACATTTTAAAACAAACGCTAATAAACTCCAGGGATGTGCATTTTGGTACATTTTTTATGAATGTTTAAACTCTATGGCATGTAGTAGTTTAAAAAAAAAAAAGTCTGTCTGTGTATAGATATACAGTACATATAAACACTGGCACACTTTTTTGCTTGTTATATATACTAACAGTAGACTGTTCCCATGACAACGAGACGGGATTCTAAGCACTGTTTGTTGCCTTCATCTACTTGTGTTTTTATAATTTTCTGCATTCCAACAACATCGCCGTGTCTTTTAAGCGAAGATTCTTGAAAAACTGTACATCCGTGCGTATGTTTTTTTGTTTGTTTGTTTTGTTTTTTTGCCCAACAGCTCTTTCACACGCAGTACATCTTGCCGTCTCAATAAACAAGCCAAGGATACCTCATCTCCCATTCAGAATGTTTTTTTCGTTTGTGTTTTTGTGAATTACTACTGCTTGCAACTGCTTTGGTCACTGTAGTACTCGCAGTCAGAAGTAGATGGCTGAGATGCAGATGAGCAATCTTCTTCATGAGAATCCCCTGAAAAAAAAAAATTCAGATTGACTTGCTGTTAATGTACACTCTGCACTAGGTATTAATTTTTATGCTTAAAAAAATCTGTAAGTGCATCTCTGTTGAACTAGTGAGGAAAATAACAAAAGCACAATGTTAAATTAGATGACTGCAAAAATTAAATGCGAGTTAAAAGTAGGATTGGGGATGAACAATTCACGTAATTTGTCAGCTTTGTTTGAAATAAAATTAAATGGACCAAAATTAGGCTCAGGCAAGATATGAAGGTAAAAGCAAATGTTGTTTTGCAATTAACAGCTTTTTCTGAGTTTAATTATGAAATAGAAGCAGCTAAATTTGCCACCTGATTGTGTGTGTGTGTGTGTGTGTGTGTGTGTGTGTGTGTGTGTGTTTGCATATTTCTTAGCAATATGGACCTTTATTAATATGGGAGATAACACATTATTTTTTTTTAAAAATACAGTACATGGTGAGATACTATCGTATTCATTTCCACTGTTCATTGCGCTGCTAGGAACTGTAACCAAACTATTCTAATAGCATTAGTGTGTGTACGCATTACGCCCGACTAAACATGAAACGGTACTTCAGTGTGGACACTAAAGTTTGAGCTGGATTAATTAAAAAGTTTTTTGGTTCTCGAGATCAGTTATGTAGTGTGGACAGGGCCTAAAAGTAAATATCCTTAATACTTCTGGCAAAGCCAAATATGAGGCTTATTGCTGCCACCTACAGGACTGGAGTGTACCTTAATCAATGCTGCTATATTGTAGAACAGTTTTTTTTTTAAAACAAGCAAGTATTTTACAGTCATTGCTGCAGTGTAGATTACCACGAATATGCATTCCGTGCGTCCATTGAACGCAAAATATTTTTCCCTCCAATGGATTTTTTTTGCGTCAAGGACGCAAAATTTTGCGTAAACGCGACCTCTACTTATAATTTTTTTTTATTGTGAAGTACAGCATACGTTTCTAATCTTTGCATCTTGCATTGATAGCATTATGATAACTACTCAGGGGAAGAAATATACCATTGTTCTTTTTGGAATATTGTTTTGTGAAACAGACAGAACATAGCTTGCTAGCTAAAAGTGCTTTGTGAAACAAGCCTCTGATTACTATTCTGTATTGTGAATTAAGATTTTGTTGAGATTTATTACTAATATTAAGGGGGAAAAGCTGTAAAATAATAATAAAGCATAAAAACTGTGTCTGTAAAAAGAATGATTGTTTTCAGAAGCACAGTGCTTTCAGTTGCTCAGCCATGTTGTTTCATTGCAGAGTACCGGTCTGCTATGTATTTTCTGTACCTTTTCATAATTCTATTCAAATCATGAAGGGTTTGAGAGTGAGGCTGGCTAGTCTGTGTTACTGTATCTTAACACCTATTATGGTAAACAGAGGCACAGAGCTATTTCAGTTCCCCACTGATGCACCATAGTTTGAACATTTTATTGTTTGTCTTTTCAACATGTTCTTGAACTTCAAGATAGCAGATAAAATATATATAAACAGTACTTGAAAGGAAATGTAAATATTTATAGACTTGCAGCTAAACTTATCTGATATTGTACTTATTTTATACACTGTGAGAGCTGTATGAGTTGTTATGCGATTAACATGGTTAATACTTTCAGTACAAGTTGAAAACGCTGCCAGCAACATCCCACAGAGAAGGTTTAAGGTGATAATAGTGTTGTCCAGGGTGAATGGATAAAGTAAGAACACAAAAAAGGAACAAAAACCTCTCAAATGTTGAAACTCAGGTTTCTTAAACAAACAGTTTTGAAGGGAAGTCAACTGAATTGCTTAAAATGCATTCTTTTTTTTAAATCTAAGTTTAAAAGTTCTTTAAGTAAAATAAAATACATGATAGATCACCTGTGTTTTCCTTTTCACTGTTCGTGAGTCAGAAGGGCAAGGCTCTGAGGCAATAAAGTCTTTTTTTGTTTTTGGTATTGTTAAAGGCTGGCTTTAGACAAAAATATGTATAAAAAAGTGTTTACACCAACAAGAGACCATGTCTTGCATTGTATAACTTATCAGAGGTAGTATATCAAGACTGCTGTAACACAAGTACTGTGCAAGGTAACTCAAGTTGGTGCAAGAAAAAGGTATTCAAAACCAAAATCTGGAATTCAGCAATGAAACTAAATGAAAGTACTGTAGCAAAATTGTCTGCATATGAAAGTACAAAAGTCTTTGACATGGAGTGTAATACCTTTATAAGTTTACTTCAAGTTATTCTGTAACATGATTATCAACACTATAGTCCTGATTTATCGAGGATTTTATGCAAAATACAATATGCATCTTTTTATGTGATAGTTCACTAAGCTGGTCCTCAGTGTAGTTGAGTTTTGTCTGGGGGTGCCCCAAAGCAGGGTAGCAACCTTTGCCGGACATCAAACTGGGTTTAAATAGGGGCTCCAGTTAATTTAGCAAGTGGCAGCCCTCATATCATTTACCAAGCCTGCATTGTGTACTTAAATGTATGTTTAAATGCCAGGCATACAGCAGGCTATGTATTCATTTAAGAAGTCACATTTTTATCTTTTGCTTTGAAAACAATTAATAAACAGCAGCTATACTGTAGCGTTTATCCTCTTTATATAAATTATTTAGAGTAACAGCTCAAAACAGAAAAATAAGTGGTTTAAATGATGTAGAATGAATACAAGACAAATCTGTCTATAGTACATTTGTGAAATTCATTTAGAAAGGGATTTCCTTCCCAAAGAACAAACAGCACTCTTCATAACTTTCCTTGTACTCAAAGGCAAGCTGCCTGTTTGTGACACTTTTAGTTGATGTTCTGAATGCAGAATCAGGCACACTATAAAGCATGTCAGAATCCTAATGCTAGCTTCCCCAGAAACATCTGTTTCAATAGTGAAGTCTTCTGTAAATGCACTTCTCACTGAATAAGCCTGTGTTGTCATTATAGATGCTGAAAGGTTGTTTTTTGTGATTTAATATGAACATCTTAAAACAAGAATAAACAAAATAAGTTGTTTGTAAAATGATGAATAATTACAATTTTTTTTTTCAAGTCTCTAAAAATCTTTTCTGTATCTGTTATTTTTATTATCTATATCCAAATCCCTGGTGTCCAGTAAAGAAGTCACCTATCCATCTGTCCTGTATATCCAGACGTCATCAAGGTATTTTCTGAATGAACCATGTGATATACAACTATCAAGAAAAAAATAAAAATAAATAATAGTATAAATTGAATATGGTTGTGGACACGGCAACTTTAAATTGAAAAGAGGCTGGGTGTTTAACAATATAAACACATGTGACCCAGTACTCACCCTAAACTTGTTTAAGCATGGTGTGCAGTATATTTGGTTGAAATTCTCCCCTACTGCATCTCCCTGGGTTTAATGGGATGCATTTTGAGCTATGTTGTTCTGTTTTGTAAGGCACTGTAACCATCCTTGAGGGAAGGGCACACTCAGGGGGAAGCAGTAGGCTACTGGGAGTCATAAAAATCTCAAAATAATTGTTTCAATTATCAAGTGG
The DNA here is from genome assembly GCF_902713425.1 of Acipenser ruthenus. NCBI lineage: Eukaryota > Metazoa > Chordata > Actinopteri > Acipenseriformes > Acipenseridae > Acipenser > Acipenser ruthenus. The sequence continues at coordinate 40,691,813 of NC_081192.1, forward strand.
GATAGAGGAAATTAAATCTATATTCCTGCTGCAGGCAGTTATTTAAAACGGTTTAAAAGTCCTTTAAATAAACATAGCATGGTTTTGAGAGTATAAACTCATTTAGAATTTTGCAGTTAAAAAGTCATGAATGGAGAAGTCACTGTTAACTCTAAACTTGTGTTATTTAAATATTTTTAATTTGATAAATACATTGTGTTATGTATTTCTTCTTGACTGTTGTTAAAGAAACAATCTCGAGTAGTTTTGTGAATTTCAAACGTTATTTAATAAAAACAAATATGCAAATATCTTATGTTTATGCACTGTTACATCATACTTTAAATTAGAGAACTATTTACAAAACATTTGTTATGTGTGATGTCTGTTTCTGTTTTTCAATTTGACCACGTTCAATCTATAAATCATAAACAATAAAAGTGCAAATATATAAACTAATTTGCATAATCATTTTAGTTGGTCACTTCCATAAACACATTGAAGCACATATTTGACTTCCAATGGTTCTTCTATCCCCTTTTTTGTAAACCTACAAATCCAAAAAGAAAATAAGAAAATGTAAAGGCTGTCTTTTGAAAGATAGAAAAACAGGAATAAGCTTAAGCAAACAATATTGGAAGGATAATTAATAAAACTTTACAAGGTCTATATCAGGTCTCAAATGGGACATGACAACTTTAAATAGCTTAGAGGATTAGCAGAGAATTCAGAGGAGCATCCATTAAAAATTGAAACACCATCTTTAAAAAGTTTGAAGAAACATTATGGCTGCTATATAACAACTTGAAGCTATTAGGAATGCTGTGTGAAGAGACCTGAGCCACGTTTACATTCACGTGAACCTTTAAGCCTTTTGAAGCTGTGATCTGTGCACAGCGACCGATCTGTCTTATCACAGGAAGTGTTGCGGAAAGCAGTTGTTCTCTCTTTCCCCAGTTCCCAGCATGTGTTGATTAACGACCGTGGTCTCCCAGAACTGATCATTTAGATATGGTTGAAATGAGAAATGAACATATACTATAGGAACGACTGAAAGAAATCTTAACAATACTTTCAACTTACTTATAGACGAGGTATCTGTTTTAAAAATGGCAAACTACCAGGAATCAGTTGCTTTTTTTTGGGGGGGGGGGGGTAACTTCAAAATGTTTCCAGTCTTTACAGTGATTTGACCATTCAAGTTTTCATATTATTTAGCACCTACAGTATTGTTTACTCCAGAATTATTAGGCTTTTGCTCTGAGCGCACTGTTTTTGTTTTTCTGTTATGGAAACTGAAATATTCCCAGTGTCCATTTAAAGGCAATAGTAGCATTAACTATTGTATTCCTCTGTGTAAAATGTGCACTTCAGGAACATTTATTTCATCAGGCACATTTTGTTATGTGCACACAGAATTCTGTCAGTTTTCTGAAAAGTAACTTGTCTCAAGTCACTTAAACACAGTTTTTAGAAAACTGTTATAATTGGATTACCTCAAGTAAATAACAGTCATTTCAAAACAGCACTTATCAGAACATAAACATTGTCTAATTGTTTGTAAATATTACGATTTTAGCAATTATCAAGGCTTTAAAAAACAAAACTAATTTGATTAGTCGCTTTATTTTCACTTTGTCTCTGACATCCAGCCAAATCAGTGAATATCCACTTCTTGTGTAGCATGTTTTGAGATCTCCTCCGAAACTTTACACTCATTTAGCAGCATTATATGGCAGAAAGTGAGTTGCAGGATTAATGGCCGTCACTTAAATGAAAGTCTGGAAAACAAAGCTATGGAAAAAATTATAAGGAACCTGAAAGAAGCATGTTAAGCACCATAAATCTGCCACATTGCTTTTCAGTGCTATAGTTTGTAATGAAAGCAAATTGGGGTTTCTAGTAATTTTAATAATTACTTTGAACAGGATCACCTATTGTATAACCCGAAAGGTTGTATTTATACAGTAACTCACTTTTCAGGTCATCTACAGGGATTTTTTTTGTTGTTGTTGTTTATTGCAGTTTCTTATTTTCTTAAAAAATCCTATTAGCTAGTCACAAGTAAAAAATAAATGTACTGATGCTGTCAGTAAATAGTCTGTATGTATTTTTGTTTACGACTGTAAGTCGCCCTGGATAAGGGTGTCTGCTAAGACATAAATAATAATAATAATAATAATAATAATAATAATAATAATAATAATAATAATAATAATATGCAGATTATCTTAATATGCTGTCATTTGCAATGATTGGTACCTTTGTTCTCAAACTGGCTTGATTTATACCAATTAGGAATCTGCAAACAATTAATTTTAAAAGTATTTTAGAAGTGAATATTAGCTTTCTTGTTGTGTAAATATTATCATCATTCCGTGCCTTTCTTTAGAGCAAAAAGTACACGTTGTTTAGAAACCAGTATTTCACTAAATTAATGAAACTGAAAAATATCCTGTAGCAACTTCATAAGTGAAGCGTTTTTTCCCTTTAATAATTATAGCATCTTGACATCCAGGTAATGTAGTATCTTACTACTTGCATATGTGTGGCTCACAGACCGTACATTTCAGGGTCATTTTAATCTTTTTTTTTTTTTTTTCTGAGACAGTATTCTAGCTTTTCAAGTGAGCAGAAGTTTCTTGGCTCAGTAGTCACCTCACACTATGGGAATGACATCACCAGCATGCTGCACAAACAATATTTAAAAAAAAAAAAAAAAAGTTTCTTAGTTTTAAAGACATGACAGCAGAGACATGGTATGTGCCAAACACCCAGTATGAGCAATCAAATTAGTATAGGAGGAAAATGACACAAATGAATTGGTTTCCATGCAAGAACTCTGCTTTGGGATATTTCTCTCAGCCTAGCCAGATGAGGCTTTGAACAACATCAACAGATATGTTATTGGATTTCCGAAGCACTTTAAAATGTTACCCCTTTATACGCTCTAGTCAGGACAATAGATAAGAGACAATGCTGTTTGTGCCATTCCTTGTAGTGAAAAAGCTAGTGAAATGGCTTAATGTAAGGAAATGGGAACCTTGACCATACCACCATATAAAAAATGTTTATGTGCTCTAAAGGGCAGCCTTTATAACGAGGTAGCACTATGAAGGAAAAGCAATGATAAATTGTGTTGGGCATTATACATGACTCCTCAAACTACATGCAGGGACCACTAGGGAAAAGACAAAACAGATGTAACTGAATATAGAGTGTATTGATTTGGACAGAGAATCCCATAGTCGGAGGGCTTTACAGAAAAAAAAGCCAAAGAACCTGTGATCTCATATCCTTTTTTTTCACAGAAACATGGCATGTTTTTTTTAAATCATTTTTTAAAACTTGGTCTTAATTCAACAAATTAACATTTTCTATTGGACAAAACTGCTGTATTTTGACTCTTCATTGCACTCATGTATGACAGGGAAATACGTTTACTCAGGTGTAGCAACCCACACTGCCGGAGGTTTCGTGAAACTATACTCTGCTTGGTTGATCACAAGCGGGAGTAATTTTAAGTTGCAGTCACCTTCAAGTAACAAGTCAAAGATTCCGACAATGAGATTAAGTGCATTGAAGACAGACTATAGTATTGCATTTTTAGGAAGATCAGTGATCTAGTGAACCTTGCATTACAAGGCATTCTTTTGTTTGCTGTTTCACAATAATGAAATGAGAAAAAAAAATTGACCTGGATTTATTTGTATATATAGAAAATAGGAGAGGGTGCTGGACAAATCACAGTATTGAAAACCACCATTTGATTCAGCATTGTGATGGCATTGCTGTGTGATACAAGCCATATGATACTGTACATGGACATTTCAGATGGTTGTATCACGTTGATGTCACTACTATACATTATAAATAACTTTCCCAGCTATCACTAAACATAGCATCTTATTTTTATGTGTACAGTGAGATAATGATCTGCATGTGATAGTTCTTCACACCCCCTTGAACTTTTTTCCCATTTTGTTGTGTCAGTGCCTCAGAGTTTCATGCATTTAAATGAGGATTATTTTCCACTTATCTACACACCATACTCCACACTGTTAAGGGGAAAAAAGTTTTTATTGAGAAAAAATGTATATATTAAAAATACAAAACTGAAAGATCATAATTGGATAAGTCTCCACCCCCCTGAGTTAATACTTGGTGGAAGCACCTTTGGCAGCAATTACAGCTGTGAGTCTGTTGGGATAGGTCACTACCAACTTTGCACACCTAGATTTGGCAATATTTGACCATTCTTCTTTACAAAACTGTTCAAGCTCTGTCAAGTTCCTTGGGGAGCGTTGATGTACAGCAATCTTCAAGTCATGCTACAAATTTTCGATTGGATTTAGGTCAGGGCTCTGACTGGGCCACTCAGGGACATTTACCATTTTGTTCCTTAGCCACTCCAGTGTAGATTTGGCTGTATGCTTTGGGTCGTTGTCATGCTGAAAGGTGAACTTCCGTCCGAGTTTCAGCTTTCTTGCAGAGGGCAGCAGGTTTTCCTCAAGGACTTCTCTGTACTTTGCTCCATTCATTTTCCCTTCTATCCTGACAAGTGCCCCAGTCCCTGCCAATGAGAAACATCCCCATAACATGATGCTGCCACCACCATGCTTCACAGTAGGGATTGTGTTCTTTGGGTGATGTGCTGTGTTGGGTTTGCGCCAAACATAACGCTTTGCATTTAGGCCAAAAAGTTCAATTTTAGTTTCGTGAGACCACAAAACGATTTGCCACATGACTTTAGAATCTCCTGAGTGTTTTTTTTGCATACTTCAAACGGGATTCAAGGTGAGCTTTCTTGAGTAATGGCTTCCTTCTTGCCACTCTACCATACAGGCCAGATTTGTGGAGTGCTTGGGATATTGTTGTCACATGCACACTTTGACCAGTCTTGGCCATAAAAGCCTATAGCTCTTGCAAAGTTGCCATTGGCCTCTTGGTAGCCTCTCTGATCAGTCTCCTTCTTGCTCGGTCATCCAGTTTGGAGGGACGGCCTGATCTAGGCAGGGTCTTGGTGGTGCCATACACCTTCCACTTCTTAATAATCGTCTTGACCGTGCTCCAAGGGATATTCAAGGCCTTTGATATTTTTTTTACCCATCCCCTGATCTGTGCCTCTCAACAACTTTGTCCCGGTGTTCTTTTGAAAGTGCCTTGGTGCTCATGGTTGAGTCTATGCTTTGAAATGCACTACCCAATTGAATCACTACAGTGTAACAGAGGTGGAGGCCACTTAACTTGGTGTGTGATTTTGAAGGCGATTGGTTACACCTGTGCTAATTTAGGATTGCTATTACAAGGGGGGTGGATACGTATCCAACCAAGCTATTTCGGTCTTTATTTTTAATTAATTTTCTACAAATTTCTAGAATATTTTTTTTCACTTGGAAGTTGTGGGGTAGGATCTGTAGATAAATGAAAAAAAAAAAAAAATGCATTTTAATTCCAGGCTATAAGGCAATAAAAGGTGAAAATTTTGAAAGGGGGTGTAGACTTTCTATAGGCACTGTATGTGTGTGTGTGTGTGTGTGTGTGTGTATATATATATATATATATATATATATATATATATATATATATAATTTTTTTTTGTTTTACCATTGGTAAAATAGAGATCTACAAAACATAAGCTTGCAGATAGCGGCCCTACTTTGTAAAGGTAAAGGTGAGTCTTCAGTGAGGAATAGAAAACAATATGATAGAAAACTAGTAAAATCTGCTCATAACAAATGTGAAGAAAATTAGCAATTCACCTTTTCCCTATCTTAAAAATATGGCCCTTTTAACCATCAATATGTTCACAGACCAGTCCATGTGTGAATAATAGAAGCAATACATATATTGGACACTTTTAGCAGGATACTACTGAATTGGTATTTTAACTACCCAGACATTTTAGGCCATAATGTGCCATCTCTCTTTACTTCCACATTGAATCAATCTTAATGCCTATCACATGCTTATACAGTACTTATAGTTTTCATCGTCTTAGATATGCAAATAATACCAATAATATATTAATATTAAATGGTATCTTAGAATAGAAGATATAATCAGTTGTTATAATATGTGTATTGGCATCTTCACTTATTCTACTTATGTTTGTGAATGTACATTAAAGCAACTTCAACTTAAATTGATTGGTGCTGAAACGTTACTAATGCCCCTGAGATATAAAAGGAGATCCTACCATGTTTTTTGTAATCACAAGTAAAATATCTCTCTACAGTGAGGTTATTCTGCTATACCCAGTAAGTCAGTACTAGTAATGGTAATTTAAAATTGCTGACACCAAGAAGATAGTTTACATGAATGTCAAGCTTTAATAATGTAAATCTTCTGAAATGCTTTCACTATTTTACTTATTATGGTAATAACTAAAAAGCCAGTTGCTGGTGAAATGTCTTGTTAGTTATTTGAAATATTTATTATGATTTCATAAATATGTGATACATTTTTTCGTACAATGATTGCTTGAACAATTTACTTTGGCAAGTAATAAAATATTGGTGCTTGCTAATGCTTTGTCCCATCTGAGGCAGTATATATTTTGCATATCATTAACAGTACAACCGCCACGGCAGTCATTTTGCGGTTTGAGGTTTTCACATTGAAATTACTCTGCGTGTCTGAAAGTTAAGCGGTTGTCCGTTTATGACTTTTCCTAAATACATGTATTAAATACCCTGACGGCATTTGAAAGGCAGGATCACGAAAATAAGGAAGTTATAATCCCGCCCTCCTAGAACCGCCAAAGCAGTCATTTTGAGTGGCATTTACATGTTTTTAATTTGAATATAACCTACAATAGTCATTGTTTTTATATATACAAGCCTGGCAGCTCAACCTGGATTCTGTGCTGCACCAAGTGACACATGCAAGAGAAAACATATGTTACTTTTGTTTTAAATTTAAAAAAAAAATAGTTTTTACAGTTTTGTATGTACATATACCTGTTTACACGCTAGTTTCTTTTGAAATGTTTATTTTATTATAGTTTTTCATTTTTTGAAGTAGTGCTTTATATGTGATAATTTAGAAAATAACCCCTTTTATGTTTAATTGTTCATTTAAATACAGTGTTTCGACTGTGCAGATGTTTGATGTGGTGTGTTGGATAAAACTTTTGAGTTGTATCTGATAGTTTGTCTTTCATTTTAATATTGATGTTGTTTAAAATGTAACCGTCATAATGACTGCCGGCGGTGGTTTTAGGTATGAGTATAACCACGGCAGTTCTAGTGTTAAAGCAGCTCCATGACAGTCATGAGCAACAATTAGAAATTGTACACAGATCATAAACTGGTTGTATTGTAGTTCTGGTATTTTAAGCACTTTGTTCACTGTAGCTCACACCATATATGACAAATAACATATAAGTGTTGCAAGTCAGACTCGTAGTTTCTCTGTTACTTCAAAACACTTCTAGTCAAAACATTTGTCACCGAATTTAAGTTTCTTTTGGTATTACTACATATAGCAACATGAGTGTTTTTATAGTTATGTATACAACTTCAAAAGACTCAAAAGTTAAATACCCCTCCAATACTTATACTTGTCCACCTTACATGTAAGACAAGTATAAGTAAATGCCCGCGGTATTGTACATGATCAATTAAGCAACAGAACCCAAAGAAGAGGCCCACCTTGTGTCGTTAACCTAGCAAGAAGGGCCTTACCAGACAGTAAAGCCCTATTATGAGAGTTTCTATTGCTATTAGAAAATGGTTAAAAAAAAATAAATAAAAAAGAAAAAAAATAGTGTTTTTATTTTTTTTGTTTTTGTGTGTGATTTTATGCAGCACTTGTTTTTGTTGCTTCTGAATCCAAATGTTTTCCTCAATATTCCATGAGTAATGCGGTTTGCTCAGAATTCCATCTGTGGTCTATAGCCTTCAGGCTTCAGTATGCCAGCGGTGGACAATGTCAAAACTTGTAAAAGAATAAAAAGTACCGGTAACTTTTTTTTAATTTATTTTTTTATTAGGATTTGAGTACACGTTTGTGTATTTAAGTTAGGTCCTAATATGTAAAGTTTTAGTAATTAAAAATATCTGGTTGCCTACATGTGCTGCTAATGGTACTGTTTGTTCAGTACAGTGTTCACAGTGTGTTCATAAAGTTTATTCAAAGCCTCCTGGCTTTGTTAGAGAACAGAGCACCATGAGCACCATGAGATTTTCTCTCATCAAACAGAAAAAAGGTAAATTACATAAATGAATACTGTATTTACATATTTTCTGGTAGCTTGATTTGGAACAGTGATTAAACATAGTTTGAACGATAACATTCAAGGTCCTTTACCGGAGAATAGGGACCTCATATTGGCCAATCAGGTTAAAGAAATCTCCGATCCATTTTCTAATTGACATTAGGGTTAAGATTTCAGTGATTCCGTATGGAGTACATCTTTTTTGTAATTTGATATGGATTTAATAGAAAGTCTTACATTCTTTACCCTGCAATCATATTTAAACAAAATCCAGTAAGGTAGTAAAAAAAAAAAAGAAAACTGCCAGTATTTTTTCATAGCGTTTTCTTAGAGTTTAGATTTTACAAAACAGTGAGCTGTGCCATGACAGTGAGCTGTGCCATGACTTAAACAATCTTTATGGAACTTTTCTGTCAATGTTCTCTTTTGCTTTATTAAGAGAAGGAAGCAAAACCATGAAATCATCTTCTGTTCTTCTTTCTGCTCTCCTTGTTGAATAAGCAAACATGTAGAAAATGAAGACAGAACTTGGCCTACGTAAAGATTGAGTTGAAATAGGGTTTGAATTCAGTTGCACCTATATTATATTTTTTGCTTGTTCTTTACTTACCACTATGGTCACTATAGGTTCTGGAGTGGAAACATCCAAATTAGTCAAACTAAGTTCTAAGCAAGTAAACAGAAAACTGGGAAGACAGCATGGCCTAGCGATCTAAAGCACTGTGTCATGGAATTAATTCTGGACACAGTCCGAAAGCAGGTGTCACATGTTTGTCTTTATGGCTGATCCCTTTATTGTAACTTGGCAGTATTTATAAAATGTTTGGTCATTGTCCATGTACAGGGTTGTACTTAACAAACTTCAATTTCTTAGAAAAGTAATCATTTAAACTGGTTATCCATTTCAGCTTTTCAGCTTTAAAGCTGAAAGTTGACCCTTCATTTTCCAGATTGAACAAAATAACTGCTATAAAACACATTTTATTTTTTAGGGGAAAAAATGTAAAAAAATATTATACTAATGGTTTACATTGTAGGTATCAGTAATGTATGCATTTATAATTTTAACTAAATTAGAAACGCATTTTCAAGAGGGCGTTTTAATGTTTCTGTTTAAGTTTTATAAAAAGAACCTCTAAAAACTTGTAGTCATGTAAAAGTTTGAAATGATAGTAATCCTTTGTGACACTAATAGTTTTTCATACACAATAAGAATGTAGAGACATTTATTTTTGTATTCTTCATTTATTTATTGTAAGTTTTAAAACCTGATAAAGTTTGTTACATGGCTATGGACCAGGGAGGCTCTGGATATGTTTTATGGTCAAGTCTATTGCAGGGTGCCTGTTCTATTTAAACAATTACATTAAATTAAGTTCAAAGTTGCTACATGTTTTAAAATATATTTTAATCAAATGGAACCAGAAATAAAATACAGATTCTGTATTATCAGCATACATAAATAAACAATGATGGGGGCTAAAAGTGTGCCCTGTGGCACTCCAGATGTTTTAGGAGTGAGTGGTAAAGTGCTGATAAAAATTCTTGTCATTTTTTAAGTTTTACAATCATTTTTTTTATTAATGTGTATTTTTCATGTTTGAAAAAGGCAGATGTATTTTATTACCCATACAAAACTGCACTGCAAGTATAATGAATTCACAAAGTTTAAAATCAGTGTTTTGATGGATTAAGTAACATTTTTATATGAATTGAAACTACCAGTATTCCGATTTTTAAGAAATAAAAGAGGGCAGCAATAGTCCACAACAGTTTTACAAATAACAACCTTTATTTAAACAGCCCTTTAAAAAACATGTTTTAAATAACTCATGCATTTTAACTTTGTGAACGGTGCACAATCACCATTAAAACATACTTGATTCATTTTCCACAGATATGGTTCGAAAAAAGAATCTCCCTCTAAGAAACTTTGGTGGTGAAGGTGAAGCTCTGGAATCGACAGGTACTGAAAGTGAGGACTCTGCTAGGAACAAAGACCTTTCTTCAGCTCTCATGCAAGAAGACATCAGTCAGCGAGATGCACTAGAATCTGACAAGACGGAGGATCATTATATGCAAGTCTCAGAGCCTTCTTCTAGCATCAAAAAAGACTTGAAAAGCTCGGCACCGAGAGAAAGGCCTGGTTTCAATTATGAAAGCCACAAGAAGGGAGGAAATGTTCCATCCTTCCCCCATGATGAGGTGACAGACAGAAATATGCCAGCTCTCTCAACTCCAGCTGCTGGGGGAGTCTGTGAACTGCTGAAGTCTCCAGCAAGATCAGATCCAGATGATGGTGAAGACGGGGCCTGTGCCCAATCTGAAGACCTCGGCGAGACAAAAGAGGCACATCAGATGTCTCCAGTGTCAACAGGCGGGGCTGTACAAGTTCAAGTTGGTCAGCTGGACCATGAGAGCCCTGCCCTGAACAACTCTGTGGTCTCAGAACCCCCTCAAGTACCTTTTTTAGAGCTTGGCGAGGGTGTGGACAACGAAAGTCCAGACGATGCGGCACCTTTGTCTCCAAAGCTGCAGGACTTCAAATGCAACATATGTGGTTACGGTTACTATGGCAATGACCCCACAGACCTTATCAAACACTTCCGGAAGTACCATCTTGGTCTGCACAACCGCACCAGGCAGGATGCTGAACTCGACACCAAGATCTTGGCCCTCCACAACATGGTGCAGTTTACCCACTCCAAAGACTTTCAAAAGCTCAACCACAGCATGCTTACTGGGGTGCTTCAAGACATCAGCTCCCAGCGGCCCATGGTACTGAATGGGACTTATGATGTACAGGTTTGTATAGTGTTCTTCTGTTCTTGCTCTCCATCTTGATTACCGGGAACCTCACCATTACACTTTCTTTCCTTCTGAGACCCAACTCTCTCTCATAACATATGCCTGCAGTCAGTATCTCACTATCAAAGCAAAAGTAAACAAGTTAATGTATAATTAAATTAAACTTTTAACCAACAGGGGGGCCCTAAGGCCTTTTTGTGCTTTGCGATTAGTGTCAAAATTGTTCTGGAGAAGGTGAAATATTTACATGAAGGGTCACCTCAGAAAGGGGGACATATGATAGTATGTGTTTATAGTGGAGCTATGTTTGGAAACCATACCCTTACAAGTAAACAGAAGTTGTCTAAGCTGGCAAACATGATGTATAAATGTGTACAGACAAAGAGTAATTTGCTTATTGTAATTATGATTTTGTATTATTGTGAAAGAATAAGTGGTGTCTCAGATTTAGATAAGTGCATAAAAAGTATTTTCTCTTTAACGTAGCATCACAGCACATAATGAGTTACAAGAAGCAGACCTTGTTGCATGCCAACAGTACTTAGGTTGTTCTTTGGCTTTTGATACTGGCTTTTGTTTTACCCAACTAACTTTAGATACTTGCTATAAACAAGTCTTTTCAAATAGTTCTGATTGTTGAAATTATTGCATCATAGTTCTTACCATCTGTTTGACAGTAGATACAATCTGTCTCATAGAAAAACATAGTAAAAAGTGGAAAAAATCAAATTGACTAATTAAAATATTTTGAAACCAAAACACTTTGGGTGAGTTACAGTGCCAGCAAAAATAAAAATGTTAATCATTATTTAAGTTTTAAAAGCTTGTAATGATTACATGTGTACGTTTTTATTAAGTTATTTTATCTAATGTGTTTTATTGTTAATTTATCAAATAAAAAAATAAATAAAAAGATATACAACTGGATGATTTATACATGCTGGAATATTTTGGATTCAACTTCTATATTTTTAGATATGGTATAAATTTATGAATGTTAAAACCTGCAATGCGTGTACATTTAATGAGAGATTTCATACACATCATAATAACAAGTAAAAATAAATAAAAACATTACTTAATTTTTACTGTACAAGTATGTGTTTAATTGATCTAATCTAATTGTATTGCTTATAGCCGAAGTGTTCTCTAAAGCGGAGTTAGCCACCAGACACAATATTAATCAATAAATATGTATTTCTTGTCATGACGCACGTGCATCAACATATGAAGTGAACTGATTAAGTAAGAGAAAAGCAATAGGCAAGTGTATGTTAATAAACTATAATAATAATAATAATAATAATAATAATAATAAAGTAACAGACAAACCTAACGTTAATAAACTAACTGTCAGACTAAATTAACACAGCACCCTTCGTTAAAAAATGCAGCAGCAACATACAAGACATGTACATTATTTAACAGAATAGTGAAGCAACTCGCCAGAATGGGAAACATCAAATTTCTCAGTGACTTGTGTCTCATTCAGGTTTTTTTTTTTCAAGAGCTCGAACAATTTCCAACTTTTTGTAGCAAGAGAAACAGTGGCGCATTTCACAGTTTGTTTACATGCCATTTTGTAGCGATGAGGTGCACTTGTGGAAATCAGAATACACAACGAGGCAATGATAATATAACGGTGGTTATGGAAAGATTTAATAAACAAATCGGTGTACCTCAAAACACTCCCGCGATGGCAAGTCGCTTTTGAAAAGACTGAATAAACCATTTTAATTGAAGTTTGATGGGGATGAGTTATCAGGTTACAAAATAGTACTGTATCTGTTGTGAACGAATCACTATTGGTGCCAAGAAGGTATTCTTTTAAGTGAAGTTCCTTTAGCCGGAGCATTTTCAGTGGGAAAGATTTGTTTCACCACAAGGGTGTTCCCTTAGGCGAAGTGTTCTCTTAGGAGGTGTTCCTATACATGGAGACTACTGTACAGTGCTCCATATTTTGCATGTTTAGTGGTGGTTCCATTGTGGCAGTATTTCCATTTTATAGAAACATTTGAATTACCTTATGGTGGCCAGTGAGCGTTCCAGGAGTTTTAATGAATTCAAGAAAGATCTCCTGCTTTTTTATTTATATTTACAGATATGTCAGTGTTATACACCATATACATATTTGAAATAAAATGAATGCATCTTCCATTTATAAAAGTATTAAGTGCCAAGTATGTTTGGACGAGAGAAAACAGGGCTGAATTCAGGTGCATTACAGTAGTACAGCCTGAAATATCCTTCTCACAGACCCAGAAAAAGACTGTGGCAGAGCAGAGGCTGTGCACATTGGTGTGTTTGTGTGTGCTTTGTTGCTGTCATCCATCTTTGCTGCGGAATGGGCTGAACAGCCTGGAGCCAAGATGGCCGCCGTTTGCACACCCACATGTCTCTCTTTCTTTCTTTCTCTCTATTCCACTACACGCTCCTACACACTCACCAACTATACATGTCATCTACTTTTTTATAGCATGTGGCCAGGGGTTTAATTGACAATCAATCAATCAATCAATCAATCACCCCCTGGACACATTCCACACTTTTCAATGAAACATGTGGCTGTGCAAACAGCAGTCATCTTGGCTCCAGGCTGTTTGTCAATTCCTGAGCCAAGATGGCTGTCAGCTACAAAACACACACACACACACACACACCAATGTGCAGAGTCATTACTTTGCCACACAGACATTCTATTTCACTGTGAACTGTCAAATAGTTTGAAATATGTAATTCTCTGTATTTTTTCCCCAAGTATCCTTACATCAACCTATTTTGCTATTGTCTTTCAAGCAGACACATTGGTCGAAATTTATAACAGATGCACCATTTTATTCTGACAGGAATAGCATTTTTTAAACAATAAAACAACCCACGTATTTACTGAAATAAACTGAATTAAAAGCTTAGTAAGTATGACTACATTATTTTTCAAAGCATGGGCTTGGCTCATATACCATTCTCTCTTGTATATAGTAAGTGCTGTATTTTCTATTTCTCTTAATCCCTCTTTTAATAGGATAACTGCGCCTAACAAGCATGACTTTAGCAATGTAACTTACTGTAGAATTGGTTGCTCAGTATAACTTACTGCACATTTATATTCAACTAACTTTGCTATTAAAGAGTTAACTACTTGGGAGTTAACTATTCACTTGTATAATACCTACCCTAACCCTGAGGATGTGCAACAGCTAAAGATTGTTTGTCACATTCTGAGAAACAGAGGGACATGTGTTTAAGTACAAGCTTTCACTTGATGTGGTTACAGCGAGGAGAAAAAAAAAAAAAAACAGAATACAGCCTATGTGTTATTAACAGAATTTTCCATATGTGGTAATATAAAAAATCATGATATCTCATTACCCAAAGGCACACAGAATGGAAGCCAGTAAAAAGGGAACTTAAATGATATTAAAAAAGGTACTGACCAGATGTTGTGTAAATTTAACTGTGGAACTTTTCAGTGTGGTCTGATCTTAGGGTTTAATTCATTGCTTATATGTTTACTATTCATTATTATTATTTATTTCTTAGCAGACGTATTCATGTGATGTATTTCATTGGGTTTGTATTGTACAGTATGCATTGGTATCTGTGATAATCATTATGGTCTTTGAAGAATTTTTCTATTTCTTTGCAAAAACAAGCAGTTAGAATGCAGTAGGATTTAAAGTGCAGTCCCTATAATTTAAAAATCTTCTTCTATTTTGAGCTTTAGTACCAGTTTCACTGGTCCTTTTATTTTTGTGCAGTTGAATGTTTCATTTCTAATACTTTTTCTTCACTTTAAAAAGTCTCTGAAGGGGTCCCCAGTGGCTCAACTAGTAAAGTTGGTGAAGTCTGTTGAGGTCCCATAAAGCATTCCCATGGGCTAGAGAGAAAAATCATCTGGGGTTGGCTCCCCTCACCATAGAGACCCCTACAAGTCAGGTGCCAGGAAGAGACCACTCAGGCGTAACAGTTGCTTCTCAGGGTTCTGTAGCTTGGAAAGATCAACTTAATTAAGGAGAGTTTAATTAAGAATTAAAAATGAAAAAACAACACCTGCAGAACAGTGTTGTACCTTAAGAATTATTTAAAAGTGAAAACATTTTTAGAAAGGATTAATTAAGTAAAAAAATCACTCTGTCCCACCTTTTTAAGGGCTTAATTGGTTTAGACGACATATTAAAACATTTTATTCCTATCAATTTTCCTTTCTTTATTTTAAAAGGACTTTTTTTACTCAGGTAACTCTGATAGTAGAAAAGAATGTATCCATTAACCCATAGCAAAAATAACATTACACATTTTTGGTGATCATTGCATGTACTTATTTGTAAGGTTAACATGAATATTTCATGTCTACCCATGTATGAATCAACACTACCCTGCCAAAAGATTAAAACAAAAGTAATAATAATAATAATAATAATAATAATAATAATAATAATAATAATGTAGTCCCAGTTTGGACATCCCTTGGTATCTAAATACATTTTGTTAAGGTATTTTGAAGTATTGGGGACCGTTTCCAAATAATACAAAAGAATGGCTGTCAAAATCATCATTAGTTTTGGATCTTATTCACTTATTGGGATGCATATTGCTTATTCAATTGTGGTAAAACTAAGATATTCATAAGCACAATCAGAATGCTGGTGTATCTGGAGATATATATGTCACACTTATCCTATTGTAATAAAACACTGTTAGGACATTCCGGGGCCAAAGTTATTGATTATTATAATATGGGATAATAATATTTTAGAAATACAATGTTGTATTTAGAGCTCTGGTGTATGTTATAAACAATTAGGTTAAGTTGAGATCCAGCGTTATGGCAAGCTAAGGTAGTGTGGCAGTCAAACCTGAATGTCACGGTATTTGCTATTTAGCATGCACTGTATACATTTGTTGCAAAATTGGGGTGGGTATTCCTAATATGATTATGTTTATCCTGTTCAATGCCCAAGAGGGGCTTGAGAACATCAGGTACTACACAAACTTGCCTAGGCCTGACAAATCTTCTCTGGTAGTAATCTTGTACAACTTCAAAGTTATTGGGGGAACTTTTGTTCTTAACGAACCTTACTCTGTTTTTACTTCTATAACTCAGGATCACAACGGTAGACATAACTTACACACAAGTACAGTAATATAACTGCATTTGCTTTGCAGCCATGAGTATTTTATCTTCAGTTTAATTATTTTTATCCTCTCCTCCTGGGAGTCTTAAATTATCTTCCATGGCAGATTGGATACTTTGCCTGTATATTTATTCTCATTCCTCTTGAAATCTAGCTTACAGTTAGATAGGCCACTCAGTTAGATGCATTAAGGTGTTTGTGAACGTGTCTCATGCAGTTTAGCTGTAGCAGGATAGCAAGGCTAGATTTATTAATTTGTCTTATGTTGTAGGAAATCACTGGAGATTTTTTTTAAACATGTATTTCATGAGTTAATTTATTGATAATTGAATGTAAATTGATGTTAGTAGCAGGGCCGTCGAGAGCCATCATGGGCTCCGGATTGGTATGTCCCGCTTCCGCACCCCTACCCCCCCCCCCCCCGGCCCCCTGCCCCCTGCCCCCTGCCCCCTGCCCCCGGCCCCGTGGTACTAGATTCATCCGACTTTGTAGTATACTGTAGTTTAAACCAAGCTTCTAAACCAAGCAATGACACTTGCACTCTTAGCAGTGTCTGAGGAAGATCATTTCAACTGATACAGTATTTTGATAATGGGTTTGAAGGAAACTGTCAACGATGCCTAGAAGTTTCAATATCTCAATTTTATTTACAGTATTCAAACTTTTTTTTTAGATAAGTGAATAAATATTTTTTTTGTACAAACTCCACGTGTAATAGACATTAATCGGAAGCTTACTTAACATCAAATAACATATGTTTTTAGCATAAACTACATTTTAATGGTGTTGCTATACACTATTTATCCCGTGCCAAAAATAAACCACTCATCTCTGCTCTTAACTAATAGCCTGTATTGGTAAATATATTTGTATTTTAAGCAATATAACTGATCATTCTCTAATTATGTTTACCACCAGCTGAAGAAAGTAATTTATTTATTTTACAAGATGCAATTTTTCTAACAAACTGCTGCACCATGTTGTTTTGAGCAAATTATAGATCTTAATAATAGAATAATTCATACTGTGGTATATATTGTGCAACTTTAGGGTTCTTTTAAAGTCTTTAAAAAAATACATAAAATTGCTATGCCTTTTTTCAGCTTTTTGGTGTTGTAAAATATGAAATGTGAAAGTTCAAATCATTGTGTGAAAGGAAGTGTTTGACAGCGCCTGGATACACAATCATTACACAACAGAAGCACATCGGCTGGGTGTGCAATACTGGAGTTTTTCTTTTTAATGTGGTGGTGGGAACGCAAAGGGTCTTGTGCAGGGCTAGTTGTTTTTAAAATATTTTATATATATATTAAAAAAAAAAAAAAAAAAAAGTTACCTTTATCAGGGCTCCCCTTTGGGGCATTGGGCCCCCTTCGAGGTGTTGGGCCCCAGGGACATTTCCCCGTCCTCCCTGCCCTCTCGGTGGGCCTGCCCAGTAGTCTTTGAATCTACCTTTCAATGGAGCATATGTTAAAAGTATAATTATAAAAGCCAATTTTTTTCATGTCTAATTGTCAAGGAATATTTAACTTCAGTGCTATGAAAAGATTTAACAGAGAGTTATTGAAAGTAAGTTTTCCTCATGCTTGTTTTTTTTTTCTAACAGGTAACTCTAGGAGGAACCTTCATCGGCATTGGGCGTAAAACACCGGACTGTCAAGGCAACACCAAGTACTTCCGCTGTAAGTTCTGCAACTTCACCTACATGGGCAGCTCCTCGACAGAATTAGAACAGCACTTTATAGCCACGCACCCAAACAAGGTAAAAACTCCTCCAGCAAGTGTTGACTCAAGCGACTATAACAAACCATCAGAGAAGAACTCTAACAAAGTCAACTGCTTGCCCTGCACCATGGAGCCCAGTGAGCTAGGGAAATGGCAGGACAGAAGCACCATTAGGGCAGAAGATGATACCCCTATCGGTTACTCTGTCCCAATTAAACCCATGGATTCCCCCAGGCAGAACGGTACAGATACTACTAGTTATTACTGGTGTAAGTTCTGCAGCTTCAGTTGTGAGTCGTCCAGCACTCTAAGACTCTTAGAACATTATGACAAACAGCATTGTGGAGGCAAGTCAGGAAACCCTAACAAAGAGGGCGGTGACAAAGTCTCAAGAGAAGCCCTGATTAACCAAAACGATATGGGGAAAAAAACAGACGGGGAACCGATTAGCACCACAAGGAAGAAAGAGGTAACAAGTGAGGAAAACGTGGTGACCAGCTACAATTGTCAGTTCTGTGATTTCAGGTATTCCATGAGCCACGGCTCAGAAGTGATTATTGTTGGGCCTCTCTTGCGTCACTATCAGCAGGTGCACAGTATTCACAAATGTACCATTAAGCACTGCCAGTTCTGCCCTAGAGGACTGTGCAGCCCTGAAAAGCACCTGGGGGAAATTACCTACCCGTTTGCCTGCAGGAAAAGTAATTGTTCCCACTGTGCCCTCTTGTTGTTGCAGCTGTCCCCTGGTGTGACAGGGAGTGCCAAAGTTAAGCACCAGTGTGATCAGTGCTCATTTGCAGCTCACGATGTCGATATGCTTTTGCTTCATTATGAGAACATGCACAGCTCCCACACGGCAAAGGAAGTCAAACCTGAAGATGAGCAGCCTGGGAACGATCAGGCACAATTGTCAGTCAAAGAAAACAAGGAGCACTCTTGCACCAAATGTGATTTTGTTACAGAGATTGAAGAAGAGATATTTCGTCACTACAGGTAAGGGAAAAGCCTATATTATATATATATATATATATATATATATATATATATATATATATATATATATATATATATATATGTTGTAGCTGTTTCTCAATACTGGTTAGGACACCTTGATTCCTGATAAAACTAAGTGGATTAACTAATTCAATAAAGACTTTAAGTACGCTAATGCATTTTAGGTGGTTTCCAGTTTGTAAAATTGGTGACTTCTGTGACAAAATGGTGAAAGTTTAGTGTTATAGGCAGCATTTTTTCATAAAAGAGAACACGTCTGGTAATGTTACAGAATCATAAATAAAAATGTAACTACTTAAGATCCTTTCATTGATTTAGCTTTGTGAATTTACATTAAATGTATTTACCCCAGACAACCTAGCACTCTTAAGTTGCAAGGCTTTAAAGGTTGTGAATCTATGAATTGCACCATTCAATATTATCAGCATTCTCCTTACAGTAAATATAATAAATAAAAGAAATCCATTTAAATAAGCTTTCATCAATACTGCCCTTTCAGTCCCTGGGTAATGTTATAATGAATTTAATTCCTTATAAACTATGGGGGTTCAATACCAAATGCTTACTATAGTCTTTAGTACAAACCTAATAAATTATTTTTTAAATGTATGTACTTTTTTGTTCACTGGTAATTATTGTGGCCTCTATTCATTATGGTATTAAGGTTTAGATGCACTTCATTTTACCTGCATGTTTGTGGTACTTGTCTTTGTGTTGCCCCCAATGTACAAGAAACATTAAAGCCTACCCTTTCAATTGGGAGCATGCTTGGCTTTATGGTTATGCTGAATCAAGATCTAATATCCATGATTTGCAGCTTTTATCTCGCTCACCACTCACGACATGTCACATTTTTTACCCCAAGTGTCTGTAATTGTACTTAATTCTATAACACTTTTATTGAGCAATTTTATTAAATATGTATAGGGCTACCTTTTAGATTTAAAATTCTAAGTGCCAGAATACTTTTATCCTGAAGAAATGCAATTCCCTGCAATTGAACAAAGGTTTGAAGCTGTTGTAAGGCTGACGTCAGGCAGAAGCAGGAACAAAAACTGACACCGGGGAAGTACTGCAGTTCAAAAGGCTTGCGCCGTTTTAATTAAAAAATAAATAAAATATTTAAACACAAACACTTGCTCACAGAGCGAAAATAAAAGGTTTAAACAAAAACAAATCACGGACACAAAATAAATCAAACACAGGTCAGGCTGGGCAGATTGCCTTCACTGTTCCTATGTTATTTTCTTTTAGTTTCGTTTTTCGTTTTCAATCTCCGTCTCGCTCTCTCCGCACCTACAACACCCACCCCGAGTGCCGAGAGCTGCAGGCTTTTTATAACAGGTGACCATCTCCCGATTAGCAACAAATTAAATCACTTAATTAATTCGGGAGATGGCCACCTTCTGCACGCTACTAAATAATCACACATTCGGCTACGCCGTCCTAAATACATAAATAATAAATCCCGCGGCGCTCGCCGACATACATTTAAATACAATAAAAATAAATAAACAATACAAAACAATCTGCACAGGGGCGGAGGGGGAGACCCCGATCTAAAAATAAATAAACAATATACAGGGCTGCTCGCCCTGTTACAATACACAACAGTTATTTTACAGTTTTAAGGTAAAAATTTAAATTGTTATATATATATATATATATATATATATATATATATATATATATATATATATATACCTTTATAAATACAACAACACCACCAGTGGGAAAGTTGATCAGCTTAAGATATGATTGTAAAAGATATTCTCAGTTTTCTTTCAATTTGTAACCAAAGGTAACTGTGAAAACAATTCATAACCACTCGTAAACATCACATAAATATATAAAATTATACAGTCTAAGTAAAAAACAACATGATTATTTTTTGAAGGGTACAGCAAGTTAAAATGGTCCATGGACACTGTATCGCTGCTAGTATACACAGTAAACAGTAGTTACTGCACTTACTAGTAGCTACTGCCTCAGTTAATGCTAGAGTAAAACGTAATTTACAAATACATTGATACCAAAAGACTGCAGTACAGAGAAGTTCATTCTGTCATACTTTGCAAAAGTTTTGAACCCAGTTTTACTGACACTTGGACCTTAACTGAGTGTTAATTATACTGTACTGTAATTTAATTTAGAGAAACTAAAAGCTTTCCAAAATGGCAAATTAACAGCATAAAAAAAACAAAACAATTATATGTAATAAATGACATTTGAGGGTACATAGGAACAGGTCTGCAATATTTAAGTGTTAAGACTTTCAAAGCTTTAACTATTGCATGCTCTGATTTATGTCCTAGAGGTCACAATACAACCTTTTGAAAAGTAAAAGTTTCAGTATAACATTCTCACCTTTCCATTTTACTTTATTATTTACAAATCATTCAATCAGATATGACAATCCCCTTAGATTATGCTACATTGATGCTTTGTTTTTGTTCACAAAACTCACATTTCTAATGTAAAAACTGCCAAAACAAAGCCTCCTAACAGCCATACCCTTACATCTTAGTGGAAAATCAATTTGTACATTTTCATGCCCAGTAGATGTGGCCTAATTGGTGGGGCTCATGATGGGGTTAGATGACCTTTGGGACATATATTTGAAAATATATAGTATCTTGCAAAGAGCAAGCATGAAACTATGAATACATTTTGCAAATTAAATTCAAAAGTACATGCATGAAAAAAAAAACTTGTTTTTATTTTGATGTGATAACCCAATATGTCTAGGAAAAACTCATTGCTCGTGGGCACATATACTCACAGAAACCCTATTCATCATCATTACTGGAGTAGCAAATCAGATCTACATCAAGGGCATATTGTTAGGCCAAGGGGTACTTCTGATGGTATTTTAATGGAGTTTTATTTGTATTCTACCAGTGGTTAAAAATAAAATAAAAAATCACCTATTTTTATCCCTGTTGATATATTTTATAGTTTTAAAAGCTTTTGTTTTAAAGAGTTAAAGTAATGGACCATTTATTGCAATGAAACTTTATTCTCAGTATAGGGATTATAAAAGAGCATTTAATAGGATGTGTCAAACACTGTATTTTTTGCACAAAATTGGCAACTAAAGTACATTTTCAAGAAAAAAGATCAAAGAAAAACTAAGCAACTTATATCATGGTGATTCATTACATTTGCCATGCTAATAAAGCAAAAATAAAATAATTTAAAGTTAAATTTGGTGTGATTTATGAAATATAACAAATTATTATTATTATTATTATTATTATTATTATTATTATTATTATTATTATTATTATTATTATTAATTTCTTAGCAGAAGCCCTTACCCAGGGCGACTTACAGTCGTAAACAAAAAATACATTTCAAGAATCACAGTACAAGTATTAATACAATTTAGAGCAAGATAAAATACAATGACTTCAGTTCTAAGAAGTACAAGTATATGCCAAAATACGATTCATTATCGGAGCAGATAACAGTGTCAGTGATAGTTACATCAGGATACGATTAAATGCAAAATACTACAGATTGAATAACACTTGTGGCAGATTACAGTACAGTACTCTGTAAAGTACAGGATTAAATGCAGTAAAATAGGGAGCAGATAAGTGCAAGTAAAGCGCATTAAGGAAGAGATTTGTATAACATATTCAGGTAACTTTTTTAAAAAAGTTAAAGCACCCCTGTGGCTATAGAACTCTCAAATTTGTCTTCGCTATAACTGTAGGTGGTACAGTGTAGTCATTAATCTGTACCCCCTACAACACTGCCCCCAGTGGATGTGAGAAATATCATACTTGATCTATGTGGTACTTCCTACTGATGTATTACTTACATTGAGTAGAGGAATATTGTTTCAGGAGGACAAGTTAATGATTCCATTAAGGTCAGGGCTGTACTTTGTACCCAGTATGGCCTACTGCCTAGTCACATCACCCATTTCAAGATGGCCACCAGGAACCCTAATGTGTTACATTGCTGAGCTCTGACATACAAATACCCAGCAGATTGTTCAGGAATGTCACTCATTTAAACAATGAACAGTTTTCTTGATGATAAAAGCAAGGATTGTGAAAGTAAATGTTTTTCTCACATTTCAGGTACTTTTAACTACTACCCCCCTGCCAAGACAAGTTAAAAAATAGATTTTTCGTAGAATTTACTTCAGGTATCTTTGAAGTTGTACTAGACGATGAGCATTTCTAGCAGCATAGACACACAGGTTGGTCTTCTCCTTGGTCCACATTTTGTCAGCCAGTGAAAATACCCTCTCCTCTTTTTGGGTTAGGGAGTGAAAGAGTGTACTCCACCAGAGGCAGTCGATTCTTGAGTGGTATTTCCTTCAAGAAGCGCTGGAAGATATCCACCTATCGATCCCCTGTGTTATTAGTAGCCCAGTCACCTATCTTTTCAGCAGTGGCAAATGACTTTTGCGCAGGTAATCTCATCAAAAAGCTCCTCTTTGTCAACTGCTATGTTAATTTGTTTGTTTACAGCAGTCCGTTTCTTCCACTGCTGCCCACGACTGTAGCTGCTTGAGTATAATGCCGGAAAACTTCTGATACTCCTTTATAGAATTCCACTTCTTCAGATACTGGGCGTCTGTGTTGTAGAAGCTTTCCACGTGCTTCATGAAGGTTTCTTCAGCGTTCATTTCTTTAGCGAGGGACCGGGGAATTCCCTTCACTTTCAGTCCCACGAATCACTCACGCTTGGCCATGAGGGCTTCTACTTTGCCAGCTGCTTCAACAGTAGTGCAGGTCTGTCTCTCTGGCTTCTTTATGATGTTGTTAAAGAGGGTGAGCCGATTATGGATGTAGAGAAACCACAGCTCGTACGAGGGGCTGTTGAAAATATGATTGATTGAGGGACAAGGCAGGGTAGAGCCGCAGCATTTGTTCCACTGCTGACAGAATGGAGAGCCAGCGGGTTGCACAGTGACCAGGCAAGTCCTTATAGGTGATTTCCACAAAGTTATAGTTCTGCTGCTGTACTCTCACTGTGTAGATGTAAAAGTATTTGTAGATCTTAACAGTGACGCATACCACGTCCACAGGAAGGACGCCTGCTGCAGTTTCGCATTGTGCACAATGAGTGCCATACATCCAATTGCAGCGATATTTCGTCCAGTGGCTGCGTTCAGTTTTTTGAGGACATTGCAATTCCTAGCCCTTGATGCACCTCTGAAGTTGGTGTTCATGTATCAGGTACGCTGCCAGTGCCCATGCAGTTTCTCCAGGTAGCTCATTAAATTCCAGCAACTTTGTTTGATCCCCCTTATTCGGATTGAAATAGTGAAGAGATGTAACTTGCCTTTCTCAGGTATTGCTCAAGTTCTCTAGCCATGGGCGTGAACATACTGGTTAAGACTGCTTTGGTCTTCATTCTAGCCGAAGAGAAATTCGGTTTGTACATCATCTTGATTAACTTGGACATACAGTCCGTAGACTTTAAGCTCTGTCCATGATTCACAGTGTGGTAGGCCCACGTGACTTCTTGGTAGGCCACTAGTAGCTTCTGAAGCGTCTTCCTTTAAGAAGCCAGTAATTGCATAGCTCACTGATTGCAATCAATGACTTCTTGTGCTTGGTGCACTTCAAGTGGTCGCCAATGTCAGACCGACTACCGTAAGTAAACCAAAAAGTGGGCCCACACTGTATACGTTTCACATCATACGTTGTTAGTTTCATTAGGAAGGGAAATTCCTCTGCAGCTTGTCATTAAACACACACTTGCGTTTAGACATCATCGTTTTCATTGCTCTTTCCAAGTGTAGCCCACATGTATGCTCCTGTGCCTGTTAGCTGGGGTTATACCACTGAAATATACTTTGAAGCACATGGTACGCAAAAGGCAGTCCACAGCAGCGAAAACAATATTCCACTGCCGGGAAAATGGTTCCATCAACCCAGCCAGCGCCCGGTACAAAATCATGATTTTCACAAATGCTTCGGGACATCGGGACAGCCTTTCTGACACTGGGACTGTCCCGGCCAAACCGGGACGTTTGGTAGCTTTATTACTTTCAACAATGAAGGTTTTTAATTAAGTGATTGTGCCCATCGATGAAAGCTCTACTGTTTGGTAGTTGACCGCAACTGGATTTATGTGTCCCAAGCCAAAGGCTGTCCATTAAGGTAGAGCCTTCATTGAATGTGCACTATCACTTATAGAAAAAAAATTCTCATTATTTTCTTAAATGAAAACACTTCACTGAGAAAATAGTCCTGAAAATGTTCATAAAGGATCACAGATATTGCAGAACTACTACTAATAATAATGATACAATAATTTTGTTTGGGTGGATGGAGGTGGTATTTATTTTCTTTCTATGTAGGAGGAATGTAGATAATAGCCTTGGCTATTTTCATAACATTCCTAGCTATTATCATGAGATGTTGCTGGAAAAACACAAACTCTTCTTACCTGTCTACTGTTTTGTGGGGAAGACAAGGGAATGAGCGCTTGAGATTACTGGCTATCTCTTTTATCAGTTACTGTCTACCAAGTTTCAGTGACGGCAAGAATGATATCAACATGTCAATAAAGAGAAAAACCACAAACGAGAACGTGCTTTTTTCTGTTGAAATTGGAATATTTTAATCTAGTTGACTTTTTAACTAAGCTATTTGATACCTTTTTTGAAAATTAATATTTGGTGTACACTGAAATTACTGATTCACTGATTTAATGTTAATATAACCTTTGAAACTCCTTGTGACAGGGTGGTCGTGTGGTGACGTCAGGCCAGAGGCAGGAACCAAAAACACAAACAGTACTGCAGTTCAAAAAGACGCGGCATGCACCGTTTATTTAAATAATACAAAAATAAATAACATATTTTAACAAAAAGACTTTGCTTACAGAGCCAAAACAAAATAGTTAAACAAAACAAATCTCTAACACAAATAATAAATTATCCAGGTCAGGCTGGGCAAATCGCCTCCACTGTTCCTAGATTTCAAATAAGTTTTCTCTCTCTCTCTCTCTCTCTCTCTCTCTCTCTCTCTCTCTCTCTCTCTCTCTCTCTCTCTCTCTCTCTCTCTCTCTCCGATCTCGTTCTTGCTCCTAACACCCACCCTGAGTGCCGAGAGCTGCAGGCTTTTATATTAGTGACCGAGGGATTAACTACCTATCAATTATTTAATAATCCCCCAGTCACATTCTGCACAGGTTTTCTAATGTGGACGAGGTTTCCCATCCACACTGCTAAACAGTATAAAACAAAAACAAACAAACACTCTGCTACGCCGTCATATTTAAATACAATAAATAAATACAAAAACAATACCGACGGCGCTTCGCCGTCATATAAATACAATAATAAATCATAGCAATAATCATAATAATAATAAACCACAAATACAAAATAATAAACTGCACAGGGCTCCTCGCCCTGTTACACTCCTCCACAGAATTGCACTAAACAGCTACCTTTGTGTACAAATCCTGACTTCAGTTCTCCGCTGAGTCCACTTAGACAGCTTTGAAATCCCCATGAAACATCAAGATTTTCTCTTTATCCAATGACCAAATAAAGATACGAAAACATACTTGTGCTTCTGAGTAACCAATCAATTGTTTTACATAAAAGAGTTACAAGCATAAAGAGAATGTGCTCCGTAGGGCCGATTTTAGCTTGCTCTAGAAATTTTAAAAGTGTCAGTTTGCCTGACTTTAGATTGGCCCATGCCAGTTATAGGGTTAAAACAGAAATAAATAGCGTTGTCACATTCAAAGTTGATTATTTCCTCTAGTTATTATACAACAAATGTTCCTAAATATTTAAATGCTTACCTGAAAAACAGTAAATGCTAAATTGTAAAATTTTGTGTTTTGTATGCCCACCTTTTAAGACATTCTGTTTTCACCATTAGTGAATTATCAAACAAAATAAAAACATAAATACATGCAAAAATAACAGACACACACATGAAATGTCCCCTTCTTTTACTGGAAAGAGCGATCATCACCAGAAATATTTCCGATCTTTGAGGCAGCTGGTGTCTTTTTTGTTAGACATTTATAAGAAGTTGTGCAGCTCTATGCAGTGTGTTCAATCATTTACCGGCTGCCAGATTTCTAAATGCAGTGTAACAGGTATTGCGTCAAAAAGGCTAACATTTGCTGTATTTATTTTTAAGTGATACAGATTTGTATATTAAGACTATTCTTTCAGAAAAGGGAATTTTTTATGGGGAACTAAAAATTACACGGCAATGGGTACGTTATGGCTGTACTTTAAAGTCTGCATAGGATGCTTTTAACTTAGGAGTCACCAGGATGTGATAACTGAAACTAACTGAAAATTATACACAGTGAATCATAACAAGAAAAACAATTAATTCGTTCAGATAACTGCCCATTCTCTCATGACTGGCTAAGGGTTATATTTCTAATGCGTATCTAGTGGTAAACTTGAAAGTCAAGGGGGGATTAAGTAAGACTTTGATTTTCAGCACAAAATGGTGTGCGAATAAATATTAAAATTATACTTGTGAAAGTGGGTTTATTAGTAAAAAGCACATCTGTGTATTCAGCGATTTAAAAAAAGCTGATACATTTCAAGGAAGTTCAGCTTACAACATTATCACATTACCTGGTGGCTCCATGTCCTGTGATGCACAAAGAAGTCTACAAAATATGAAAGAAAATGTTAATAAGTAAGCAATGATTTAATCTCTGTCTCTGTCTTCTGCTTAGGAGACTACACAACTGCTGCAAGTGTCGCCATTGTAGCTTTACAGCAATGGAAACCCAAGCTTTACTGGAGCATTTCAACACAGTTCATTGTCAGGAGATGGAATCGGTCACAGCCAATGGGAGTGACCTTCCCAGCAAGATGAGCATTAAGGAAGAGTCAAAGAATGACATGAAATTGTACAGTTTGATGCATCCAGAGTCAAAACTGGTGGATTCCATCAGTGAGGCGGCAGTAAAGAGAGAAACATTTGAAGAGAAAGAATTGCTCAAGGAAAAAGGATGGAGAGAGGCCTCCAATGAGCAAGGCCAAAATATTATTTGGATTCCCAAAGAGAGAGGCATGGATATCTTAAGGGGGAGTCCTTCTTACGGGCAGGGTGGCTTGGGATTGCTGACAGCTGTGTCTGTGAACCAGGAGCAACAGAAGCCTCTCCGGGACACTCCGACCATAGTCTTTGGGTTGACTGGAGAGTCTAACACCTTACTGCAGGGAACAGCAGCAAGCAGTGGAGACAAAGCTGGTCATCTTACTCCCCAGTATTCTACAACGGGCGACAGTAAATCGAAAGAGGAATCCCAGTCACTGTTACGGGTAAGAATTATTTTTTCTATTGAAAAATAAGTATGCTAATCAACATTCGTTCCTATTCCAAGGGTTATTGTTCTGTATAATGCCAAGCATAAGAATAATTGTAATGAAAAAAGGCCCATTTGATAATTCCACATTTATAATTAAAAAGGCTTATTTGTGCTATCATTGCTGTCACATTGGTAGGCCAGTTTTAAATCCTTGTCAGGCAGTTTGAGCATATTAAACTAAGGACATAAACTGCACTCAAGAAATGATGGTCTTGGATTTTGTTTTCATATTTTAATCAAATCTAAAAATATGTTCTTCATAAACACAAAGGGTACAATAAGGTATTTTATATTAAATAAATACTTTATGTATTTAGCTTTATGTATTTAGAAGAGAAAGTTTACTGCAAGCTATAGTATTAGGACTGTATCAAGAGATTAGGTACTTTTTCCCTCTTGTAAGTTTTTTTGTATTGTTTCAGTACTTTTTTCAGTGAAAGTATTAATGTGCAGATATAATGAATTTCAACTGCATTGCAGCAGTGGGCTGGGAGATTGAAATTTGTCTTGTGCCTGTGCAACTTAATGAAGAATTTAAAGGTTTTGTCCTGTCACGAGAATTGAGACAGCACATGAAACACATACCACATTAAGAATATATATTGAATAAAATATAGATCCTTGCCAAAAAAAAACCCCAAAAAACTGAGCAACCATGTTTAAAGACATACTTTGTCTCCATTCTTTTAGTACCCTTTAGTATTGATTGACACATTGCACTTGTATATTATTCCTCAGCAGTACATTTAAAATAATAAAAAAAGACGTACAGCCTTGATATATATATATATATATATATATATATATATATATATATATATATATATATATATGTATATATGTATATATATATATATATATATATATATATATATATATATATATTAAAATACATACAGTACATATCATTTTATTTTATTATTTTAACATTTCTGAAACTTTACTTTCTAGGACACAGTATAATAGTGTTTGATTTGTCTTTTTCTATGATAATTTGTTATTACATTTTTCAAAATAATGTAAACATAGTACAGAATATACATTTCACACTTTTGGCTAGTGCTTTCATGTTGCAAATACACAAACTGTTGTTAAAAAAAATGGTACCATATGCTCATTCTTATTTATTGTGCAAAATTCAGGGACCAACCCACCAATGCACCAATAACATTCAAAAATTATGTAATTAAACCCAGTGCAGTTCTGTCCGTTAACTAAGCAATACTGAATGTACTAAAATAATCTATTTAAATAACAACAAAACAAATGAATGAAGTCCCTTAATTTGAACATGAACTAGAAAGATGTGCAGAGATGATTTGAAGTTTGCAGGTCGTTTTTTTTTTTTATTTTGCTTCTGTAACGACTGACAATAGTAGTTTGGTGGGAAACAAAGACAGCTACATCATAGATATATGCTTAAATTTAGGGGTCCAGGGATAAGCTATACCATTGACCTGACCGTATCAGAAGCCCTAAGAACCACAAGTTAGAGTTGGGGTGTCTCAGAACCTAGGCAGGTTGGTGCCTACTAAACCTTGTTGGCATTTGGTACATCAGGATTGTTTTAGAAGACCTTACAGCGATTTGTTTAATATTTTTTGGGCACTCTCAGAACATAATATAAAATCTGTAGCTTGTTCAGAAAAGCAACAGTGGTATATCTTCTTTCAGATGTTCACTGCCATCCTCCTAATGCAACAGTGTGCGTCATGAGATTGGAATATAGCATGATAACTTTTTAATAAACTCCTAGGTACATTTCTAAATAGACAGGGTGTAGTACAGTGGGTGGATTCATTATCTTGGGTCATTATCTAGGGTGTGGCAGTATGTAATCTCAGTAAGTTATGGGTGTAGGTGGATTTTACATTAAAACCTTAAAGAAACACAGATTCTGAGGTTTCTAACATTTGTCACAGACTAGTAACTAAGATTTAACATTATGAGTCATGGCCTTACAAAAAAACAAGGCAGGGCTGAATGAACTTCAAAAGCTGACTGTCCGGAGATCTGTGTACAGGAAAAAGCTTGCCCCATTTGTTTGAGTCAACTACTGTTACCAAGATGGAAGCAAGGTTACAACAAAGCAAACACATCTTACAATCAGAAGTTATAATTATTAATTTTACTAACATACAAACCTTAAACAAAAAAGGAACATCTAGGCTTTGCCTTATCTCGCCAAAATTCTGGATTCTGTTTTTTCTTATTAAGAGAATGTTCCCTCAATTATGAGATTGTAACCATGTTTATATAACTAGCATCCACACTGTTAAGCAAATATTTTTTTACTATGTTACAGTGATTATTATATGTCTCAGTGATTATTATGACTGATAAAAATCCCCTGTGCCACAATTTGTTGTCACCTGCTGTTCTATGTAATTGCTGAATGGCAGTAGTATGGACATAATCCCTTCAGCCAGAACACAAACTGAAATTATCACCATTTGTTACATGTATGTTGATTTGGTATTTTTAGCGGGGGTGCAATGTTGGTGGACAGATATTGAGGAGGCATATTCCCGGCCACAAGGAAACAGTGAACAGTTGTGTTTTTTGTTTTTTTTAAATTGTGAATTGTAATAGAGTGCTTCAGAATCTGTATATATGTATGAATCTGTTTATCTTGTATATTTGGTAGATGTACATTCAATTTTGTAGTACAGTATATTAGAAACGGGAGACAAGGTGAAGAAAATGCCATTTTTGTCCCTGGCAAAGAAAATAGATTTTGCACTTACAATGTCTTTCTGTTGGAAATGTTCATTTCTACAGGTGATATTCATGCCCAGATACACTTACTGCCTCGCTGGTTCTCAGCATCTCTATGGACCGTTTTCTAGCTACTGCATCTAATTAGGTTGCTATAAACACTTTTGGCCATACTGACACTGGTAACCAGCGAATACACTGTTTTTAAGGGGAGTCAGTCAACAAGACAGAACACACATTTGAAAAACGTCATTACATTGACATTGTAGATGTTGCTATGCTCAAATCGCTCTTTTTTTTTCGAGTTCTTGGAAGTGCTTAGAGAGACACAATAATCCTTGCTGAAAAAATAGACCAGCATTGAATTTTTTAAAAACAGTAAAGTCAGAAAAATGAAGAGAAGCAACCAGAAATCGATAGTAGATTTTTTAAACAATTGTAGGACAGCAAACAAGTAATTTGTATTAGTTACACCTATGATGGAAAAATGTGTCTACACCTTTTAAATTACAGGTTTGAATGAATGCTAGTGATGCAACCGGCACCCTAATTTCGTATTTAATTATCATATAGGCATTTATCAATGATAAATTTGATGCATTGACGTTTTATTTTTAAAAATAAATAACAAGCATTTGTTTTTTTAACAGAAGACCAATAACTAAAAACACTGTTGTGCATAATAGTTAAACAAAAAGGCACAATTTGCATTCAAATTAGAACACTTATTAAAAAAGAAATACAAAGGACTTGAGTTTTTAACAACTGCAAAGAATATGCATGCATCCGCATCAGTTGTTCCGTTGCGGTTATACTCAATATTAAAATGAAAGACAAACCATCGGATACAACTCAAAGGTTTTCTTCAAGCACGTCATATCAAACATCTGCACAGCCAAAACACCGTATTTAAATGAACAATTAAACATAAAAGGGTTTATTTTTTCACTGTAAATTTTTACTGTATTTCACTGTATTTTTTCACTACTTCAAAAAATGAAAAACTATAATAAAATAAACATTTCAAAAGAAACTAGTGTGTAAACAGGTATATGTACATACAAAACTGTAAAAACAAATGTACTTTGTAATTTAAAATGAAAGTAACATATGTTTTCTCTGCGTGTGTCACTCTGTAGCATTGAATCCAGGTTGAGCTGCTGCAGCCTGCTGCTTTGCAGTTTCCTGATCGAAATGTTTCAAACAGGTTGCCCTAAAAAAAGAAAAGCAAATTTCACAGAGGAAGAGGCACATATAATTTTGAAAGAAGTAATACAGAATGAATCGGCTTTATTTGGAAAAGGCCCCAACAAAGCATTGTAAAGGAGAAAAAAAGAAGGCATGACAAACAATAATTAATAAAGTTAATGCTGTGTCGAAGGCTTTAAGGAATATCAGAAAAAAAACACAACTGCGAAGCACACTGGAGGGGACCTCCCACAAACATACAATTAACCAGTTCTGAAGAACGGGTGTCGTAATTATTAATCCACATCTGATCGGAGGAGTCGGTAACATGATATTTTGCTACCACATTAGTTATTAAACACTTTGCATCATAGACTACCTCCATGTTCATTTAGTGAAAAACCTGTTTTCTGAAAATATCTTCATTCTCTGAAGATGCACAAATGCAAACGTGTACAATCAATAGCTCTAAGTACATTCAGGAATGATAGAAAGTCATAAAAACCCTGTTTTGCTTTTTGTTGCTGCACAGGGGACAGGAAAAACTATGTAATTATTTGCCCTCTTAACCACATTGAAGACTGGCAGATACCAGAAACATCCCAGTTAGTATTTGGAATGAGACGGTTGCGTAAAATGTTAAGGCAGTAGTAACCTTGCACTGGTATGACACAGTTCCTGGCAAACACACTCTGTAGATCGTCCTTTAACTCTGAACGCAGATCTGCTATAGGCTGTTTATCAAGCTGGTATCTCTGTAAGACATGTTCATCTGGAAAGTCACTCTGGTCCTATATGCTTCAGTTGCAGGGGATCTCCTCCTTCTCCTTCTTTCTTCAAGCATTCTAAACTGTAGAAGGCATAATGCCATGTTTGTTTCACAATTCCAAATAGCTCAAGCCATGCTTCAGCTTGTGTTCAAGTATAGATTCTGTCAAAATCACATATGCTGTCATTAATTACAAACTTAACACAATTGTGTTACCCTCATTAACACCCGTAGTACCTGCCTGTGTGTCTCTGTCAGCTTTCTGGTCTGGGAACGTCATCATCACTTGGCTGTCCTGTCACATGTGGCGGGATATAGCGCTTCCACAGACCCAGGCCAGAACAGCTACTGCGGGTACACATTCTTATTTTTTTTTTAAAGAAAGTATTTTGTTCTGTAAATGAAGAGGATGGAGTTTGTGGTGCCTGCATGTCACAGAGGTGAGGCACTACTGAAGGGAATATCCTGTCCAGAGGGGAAAGGAAGGGCCACCTCTCCAGAGAGGAATGGAGAGGTATGACGACTGACTGAGGGACCCCAGCACCCCCCTGTGGCTAAGAATGGAGAGGAGACATCTGCTGGGGGACAGCCACCTGGATATCCTCTTGGACTTCAAGAGCTGCCTGGAGGCCGACTGGGACACAGACCCGGACCTGGAGGATGAGGAGCCTGAGCGTCCAACGCCCAAGTGGGAGGACCGTGTGCGTCCAACACCCAAGTGGGAGGAGCCAGTGCGTCCAATGCCCAAGTGGGAGGAGCCAGCGCGTCCAATGCCCAAGTGGGAGGAGCCCGCATGTCCAACACCCAAGTGGGAGGAGCCCGGGAGTCCAACACCCAAGTGGGAGGAGCCCGGGAGTCCAACACCCAAGTGGGAGGAGCCCAAGCATCCAGGATCTGGGAGGGGAGAGCCCGAGCAGCCAGCGCCCGGGGGGGGGCCCAGAGCATCCACAGCCCAAGAGGGGGGAGGCCAAGCCTCCACAGCCAAAGAGAGGTGAGCCGGAGCATCCACAGCCAAAAGGGGTAAGCCCACGTCTCCAGCCTGCCTGTGTGTTTCTGTCAACTTTCTCGTCTGGGAATGTCATCATCACTCGGCTATCCTGTCACAATGCTTAAAAATGCAGCACAACTTAAATTGTTCACTTAATAATAAAAAAAAATGTCATAAAAATTTTAAATTTCTGGTTGCAAAATTCAGTCAAACTTGAATTTGTTACTTAACAAAGACGGCACAGTAATACATTTCTGTTTCAAAATGCCGCCGAATACACCCGTAACCAATGCAGAACTACGCAAGATAAACACAAATTACAAAAGGCCATTTCAAAGTACATTGTTCAATTAATAATAATAATAATAATAATAATAATAATAATAAAAATAATAATAATAATAATAATAATAATAATAATATAACGACAAGGCAGTCTAACTAAGAGGACTTGTTTTGCTGTTTTGACGCAGAGAGTGTTGAGTCATCGTTGGATTTAATGTAGCATCAAGTCTGTTCTGCTGCACACAACTTGGCTACCCTATTGTCTTCAGATATATATATATAAAAAAAAAATCCAAACACAGCTCTTTTGACATCATTAGTATAGTAAGTGCGCCTGACCAAACATTCAATTCTGTGTTGGAAGAAATTCAAGCATGAAAATCGGTGTACGTTTTCGGCTAAAATAACAAAAACTGCCGATTGCTGATTGTGTTTTTTTTTCCTTATCGGTGCCATGCCAATAGGCTACCGATTTATCAGTGCGCCCCTAAAAATATATATATATATTTAGTTTTTGATTCATTATAACCATGAGTTGTTATTGCCTTTTAGTTATTGAGAATAATAATAATAAAGGTTTAACCGACAATAACTGCATTTGCATGCTGGCACATGAGTGATGTATCAACATGATGTGTATCTACTTTACTATAGACTTGCCTACGGTGTTGTAGTTTGTGCATTTTTATCCCCCCACTGGAAATTTTACAAATCGCACCTTGTATCAGGGTAATCAAAACATACTACTAAATTACTGCTTAGTAACTATGTCAGTACTCCTGTGACTGTGAAGTACTGAAGTAGACCAATTAAGCAGAACATAGACGTATCCATGGATTGTATCAGACTGTATCCTACTTATGTGCCAGTTAAACTACTTGGATATAAATTAAGGGCCATGGGTGCATTATTGCAAATTAAATATGTGCTACTTGGTTTCATACTGTTATCCTCCAAGAGTAGATGGAGTTGTTCTTAGAAATACCACAATACTTAACCTGATACTTCTTTTACCCATAACTGTCTTTTACAAGTAATAGTGTAGTAGGAATACAGCAGTACAAGTAATAGTGTTGTAGTAATACAGCAGTACAAGTAATACCTTTCAAAGGACATTAAAGACTCTCTGAATTGTTTTTTTAAATGTGTTCTTAATCCTGTTCTAAAGTTGCAACATTGTTGCAATATTAACAGGAAATAACGTGTTATACTGTATGCCGATTTTTGTGGTTTAGGGCATGGTATATTACTATTCCCCACATCCCTATATATAGCAAGTGACTGTTATGCAATGGAGATTTATGTCTGTGCTATGTACAACAAAACAAGTTATTGAGGTTATGAGGGTATCTAGGTACCTTGAAAAGGAAATACTTAGTAGGGAAAAGCATTGGTAGAATGTGTTGATGGTTAACGTTAAATCCACCAATATGTTATCTTTAAATACAAATATCTTTTTTTATTTTTACTTTCAGAGCTAACACTCAATTTTCAGAATCGGTTTCTACACTTTTCCCCTTCAGCTGCTTCATGCTGTTGTATTTTGATCACCAATGCATATTGGATTTCTGACACATTGCCCGTTTTGTATTCACCATGACCCTCATTTACATATACCTTAATGACGATTTTTTCCCATCGGCTATATGACTGATCAGCCGGAATGTCTTATAACCATCATCTGCAACATAGCACTGAGATATGTTCAGTGACATTATTCTTAGTAAAAGGTCACACCACGGTGGTGCTTGTAAGTCTTAGTCATGTTGACAGGCATTCATTTTTGGTTAGCGTTGCTGTTTATCCCTTTTCTGCTTCTTGATCACTGCTGATGCTCCCAAGTAGCAACATAGGATTATGGTTTTTGACAACCAATGCATCAACAGCAGTTAGGACTACAGGCTGCTCCAAAGAGTAGGCCACATAGATACTTATGTTGGTTCTGTGCTGCTAGAAACTTGTGACAAATTCTGATCCAAGCCTTGACACTGGCTGGATTTATAAGGAGGCTGAATTCGATGACACAAGTTGGATTGGTCATCTGCACGATATTGTGGAGGCACCTGTACGCAAAACTACCCATACATACATAGGTGCAGGTGGTGAGGGATATGTATAGTAAAATATGTATATTTGTCAGTGCAGCTGGGGATGTTGTATACTTACAGTGGAACCTTTCCTTTAAAATTTTAGTATACCATAATTTGTAATATTTCTTGAACTGGATTAGGAGCTGTAAGAAAAGCTGCTGATATTAAAAAAATATATTAATATAGCAGTTCCTTTGTTGTTTTGAAACCCTGTGTTAAAGCTTTGTGTTTCGTATTTAATAATATAAATGCCTGAAATAGTTTTGTGTTTGGGGTCACGATGGCAGTATTAATTCACCACAAAATGACGAGAGGAATGTAATTATTAAAAACTACGATTATAAATAATAAAGTTATTGTATTTCTTGCTCTTATTGTATTACTTGTATTGTAACACTTGAAATGTATTTGCTTACGATTGTAAGTCGCCCTGGATAAGGGTGTCTGCTAAGAAATAAATAATAATAATAATAATAATAATAATAATAATAATAATAATAAATATGTCATTATTACAATAGTATTTTTAAATGAATTTGAAGATGATTTATCCCATGAAGCTGGGCTGCCTATCTCCCAGGAGACCAAAATAAAGCAAGTGGAAATGCTGCATGAGAATTTGTAGTGATTTAATGGTATTTTTTATACAATGTAAAAAAATCCAGGAAGCAGATAATTTAAACTCCTTATAGAACTCTGGAGTTCGAGAAGTTACCCTGCGGTGACAGTGTAGCCGTGATGTGATGTCAGGCCATATGCAGGAAGAATAACAAAGGCAAGGTAACTGCAGTGCAAAGGCGCTGCAGCGGCGTTTATTTTAAAACAAAAAATAAAATTAATATTTAAACACAAAACACGAAAAATAAAAAGG
This sequence comes from Acipenser ruthenus, assembly GCF_902713425.1. Lineage (NCBI taxonomy): Eukaryota > Metazoa > Chordata > Actinopteri > Acipenseriformes > Acipenseridae > Acipenser > Acipenser ruthenus. Next base: position 40,728,940 of record NC_081192.1, read on the forward strand.
CAAACAAAAAAAAAAATCTTGCACACAAACTGACTACAGGTCAGGCTGTGCAATCACCTTCACTGTTCCTATAGGTTTTGTTTAAACTCACTGTTCGTTCTCTCACTCTCTCTCTCACTCTCTCTCTCTCTCTCTCTCTCTCTCTCTCTCTCTCTCTCTCTCTCTCTCTCTCTCTCTCTCCCCTCCTCTGTACTCCCACCCCGAGTGCAGAGAGCTGCAGGCTTTTATGCAGGTGACCATCTCTCGATTAGCAACAAATTAATCACTTAATTAATTCAGGCGATGACCAGCTTCTACACAAGGTTTTTAATAATACCCTGGCAGAGGACAAGCTGCCTAATCTCGCCTCTGCCAGAAACAAAACAATAACAAAACCCATTGCTTTCGCCGTCATTATATACAAATAAATAAATCATAATACAAACACAAAATAATAAACTGCACAGGGGCGGAGGGGTACCCTGGTCTAAAATAAATAAACAAATACCTTTGTTTTTAAATAATAAAACTAAACTAAACAAATACATTTATGGCAGGGCTTTGCCCCGCCCCCTTTTCATGAGCAGGACTCCTCGCCCTGCCACACCTGCCAAAACTTAAAAAAAAACAACAAAAAAAAACATATATGCCTGTGGCAAAGTGGTAATGACGTGCAGGTGAGTGCAGTGCAGAAGAATCACACAGACAAACGTTGGTACAGGTGCAAGGGTGTTTATTTAAATTAATAAATGTCCAGAGCCTCAAGGCAAAACCTGTAACTAATAATAATGCTGGAAGTGATACAGCGGCGTGTATCACTTCTCGTTATAATCCTACGGGTTTGACCCGCAACCCCAAAGTCCCGTTCCGACACCCACACTAAACACAAACACAAAGACAGTGCGTGATTCAAGTGCTAAAAGGTGCAAAACAAAAGACAGTTCCAGTAGTGAAAAGGTGAGTGGTGAAGTCCGGGTTTGTCGCTGGCCTGCGGCTGCAGCTCCGGATCGTGCTCAGTAATCTTTAGTGAGACAACAACACACAAGACACACAGTGTTAGAACACAGACACAAAACACTCACGGTCGATCTCACAAACGGGCTCCTTCTTGGTCATATAATTTAACCATATGCAAAGGAACAGATCACTCAAGCCATGCCCCCTATTTATACCCTTGCCCATGACCCCGAGGTTAACGAGCGCATCCGCTCCTCCAGTCCTCGGATGCCACGCCGCTTACCGTCTGGGTCACTGAGCTCGGGTGCCATAGCTCCGCCCCCTTCCGAACTGACCGACTTCCATCTACCCTACGGAATAAATTGTCGTGCCATTTCATTAAGGGTACTCTGTTCCTCGTACACCGTGCTCTCACAGGTCGAAAGGGAGATCTAACACTAAGACTCATTCGATCTCTGTCACAATGCCTTATAAAATAAATACATAGCTAGGAAACTTAACATGGTACAGTTATGCACGCAGTGACTAAGGGGGATATAGTAAGCATTTAGCTCTGCAGTATGTGCATGTTACCGAAACTTGTTTTTTTTTTCAATTCTGTAAGCCATTTTCTAATTAATTAATGTTGAAACTGGGTAGAGAATTATATAAATATCTTCCTGAGTGGCTCAGCATGTCATACAGTCAGGGGAAAACAGGTATGCGTCCCAGCTGTGCAAAGTCAACAACAATACAGCAGCACCATTGGCCATGCACCTGGTGAGCTCAAGCAGTCACTGACCGGGCTGGCCTTTTGCCTGTGGCTCGCCTACATCCTCCATCGGGCTCCTGGGTGTAAGTTCTGTAGAGGTGCTGTGGGGAGTTGATGTGGTGAGGGAATACAGGGCAAGGACAGCAATGGGTAACAATGCAAATGGGTGTGTTTAAAAGAAAGGGCTAAATGGGATGGCAATAAAGAGTAATCTAGTTTGGCTTGGATCCAGATTTTTAAGACTTCAAAGATAACAAGGCTGGTAACAGAAGGGAGTATCTGCAGAACAGTTCACCTCACCCTGCTACAAAGTCACAAAAGCCTGAAGCAAAGCAAACCAAGATGAAAACGTACCACTTTAACTGAATGAAAGCCTGCTCCCTTACCTTAGGCAACTTAGCTTTTGTGGTTGTGTCATTTTTTAACTGTATTAAATAAACTGGTTAGTTTAGGGAGTTGTTCTCCGTCACATTTTGCATCTTTAGTGTTTTAATATTCCCTAAGAATGTGTGTGTATGTGTGTGTGTGTGTGTGTGTGTGTGTTATTTTGTTATCACAACTGGATGAAAACGAAGCATAATAAAATATATAATTTTGTTTTAACTGTTAATTTGATTTCCAAGAACAAAATCATTTTAATTTCAGAATAGCAGGTAATTAGAAGAAAATATAATACTGTAGTAACCTTACAAGTAAGGCTGGGATTAAGTCACGGGTGTCATGTATTCCGTGATTTTTGATGGTGTTCGTGATTTCTATAGAGAGCATTGATCTTTAACAACTCAACGCTTAAAATTCCACCTTAACAGAAAAACAAAACATTAACAGGATTAAAGACTTCAATAAAGTGACTAATTCTCAGTGATGTTGTGAAAAGCATAATAAAATACAATTTTGTTTGTATATTGTATTTAAAAAGACAGAAGTCCTACACCAGAAATGGAACAGTCTAATCGAAATGTACATAAAAAGCAGCGTTAAACAGTTCACAGAAAAATAAAGGAATCTGCAGTACAAGGAGTTTAGGGTTAATATGGGGGGGTGAAATGACATTCAAGGCTAACCCTACTGTGTGTGGGAAAAGTAGCAATATGTTTCTGTGATAAAAGAATCATCAGGTAATTGAGAAACAAAAATGAACCAGAATGATGCAACAATTCCCAGTATGTTATCTGTCAGAAGGCACATACTGTAAAACAGCATTATGTGAGATGTGGAGCTCTGGCTCTCTTCAAACCTGATGAATGAAGGCTTAGTTTACGACTGAATATGTAATGTAAGGTCTTGTCCACTGGGATCCAGCCTGTGACTGTCTATTCTGAGTCACTTTCAAGTAAACCAATATAAAATAAGTACTACACTAAACATATCCCCTTATGTAATACATTTGCTTTACAGTCGGAGTTGAAATGCTAGACTCTTCATTAACTTGTATTATGCTGCATTTAGAGAATCAAGTTTGAAGGGAAGGTGTGATTGATTCCTTTGCTTAAGATTTTAGACTGTTGGATTAGGTGCTCTTTTCAAGCTGTAAATAAATACAACCCAAGTAGTTTAGCATGCTGCAGTGGAGTTGGCTGGGTTAAGCTCATTCTGATTATGTTGGTTTGTTCGCAACTAATAAAGCTGGTAGTTGCTCATTAGTAACAGTACCACCATTCAAGAACTTTAGAAAACTTAGTCAGCCTTACCTCCTCGACATACAACAAAATCCGCCACAGTTTCTACGTGTAGGTATCATTTATTTTGTTTACAAAGCGTTACAATGTAGGAATGTGTCAATGTGAAATGTTTTCTGGAGATTCTGGAGCCTGTTGACAACCCTATCTGAGAGCTATGAGGAAAACCGTGATGAGTGAGTGACCTGAATGATCTCCTTGCAAAATAAACCCCACGTTGATTTAAATGCACCGTGTGTGTAACACACATCAAATAGGCTATGAAGTATTTTAAAAATGTATTTTAATAAAACACAGCAGTTCCCAAATGGTTCAACTTGTATTGACACATTGCAATAACCTAAAATTTAATTTACTAAAGCATATTGTTCAACAACGCCTTGCACATCTGACAGTTCTAAAGTTACAAAAAATATATATTTCTGTGCACCGATTTTTAATTATTATTTTTTTTTTTATCTCAGTATGATCTCTAGAACACATTTGACAGACAAAGCAACAAAGCACAAAAGTCTACAACAGTTTGCTGTTACTATATATTACAGGTTTACTGCATAACTTTACTCCATGAAAAGTGTGATGTGAATGTGCCGTTGCATACGGGGGTATGTTTGCATTCAGCAGCTGTGTGTGTTTAGTGCGTGCGCCACCAGTAATTTAGGGAGTTGAGAGCTGCGACAGAGTTCATCAAACGTGTCCTTGTTGTTAAATACAACAGTTACATTCAATACCGGATTTGTGTCTTTTATTTAAAGAACTGCACACATTGGATGTGCGTCTGGGCGGATTTATAGGATTCGGATTCCGTTCACCGAATCCTAAGTATTCGGCCGATTCCGAACCCTGCCAAATCCAAAACCGAATCCTGGATTCGGTGCATCCCTACCAGTAACAAATGTAACAAAAGGTACTAAAAGTCACTTGTTGTCATGCAGCAACATTACCTTGTGGAGGTGGACAGTTCAAAGTGACCTGATGGAGTAGTGGCCATTTGAAATCAAGGTGGGTACAATAGACCATGGGCTATGTTTTTCAAAGTTGCAAATTCAAAGTGGCCTGGTATCTGTCTAGAGCATGTAAACCCCCCCAAACCAATGAAAAGATTTCCACATAGGCACAGGCACATCCAGCATCTTAAAAGTTTTTACATTCTTACACCAAACATTAGCATTTTAGGGACTAAATGTGATGCAGGTATAATATATTTTATGAAAAAGATGCATTTTGTTTACAATAATAGCTGTATTTTTTGGTCACATGTCCAAATAAACCACAAAAACTTGGCACCAATAGAAACTTCACAGTCTGACCAAAAAAATATATATATATATATATATATATATATATATATATATATATATATATATATATATATATATATATAAAACAAATATCTATCTATCTATCTATCTATCTATCTATCTATCTATCTATCTATCTATATAGTTTGCCAGGGGTACCTGAAAAGGAACATAGAGTAATTTTGATGTAAGCCAGGAGAGTCCCAAATTCAAAAAATGCCTGAAGCACAGGGCGTTACAAGGACCTCAGCAGAGAAGGGGTTAATATAATGTTTGCCTTCTTGTGCAGTTAATTGTATATGGTCAAGTATTACTAAATAACGTAAAGTATTCAAATTCACGTATCCACACAACTTTACATTAAATTGTAAAAAGAGATGCCTGGCCTACCTGTTTGAAGTGTGTCTCGGGGTCCTTTACTTTAGTGCAGTAGTTCCAACATACAAATAAAAATTGTACTAAACATAAACGGCTGTTTGGTCCAAAAGCTTACAGAACACTTTCAAGTGAAAAAAGCCTTCCACCTATGGGAAGATTGGGAAATGGGGTCCACGAATCTGTGGTAATTGCAACTTTATGTCTTTGAAAGTTTTGTATGAACAGCTGCAGCACGATTTTCATTCCGTTTTTCCAGTCTCGCTGTTTGAAATCTTACATCGATTTCAAAACTGCTGCATTCACGATTCACACGTACTGTCCTCATAGGGGATAACGTGATCACGCCCAATGTTCGGCCAGATCTATAACAAATGTTATGGGTGTTTGCTTTTTATTGCCATCGGTAGCTCCATCCACAATAATTCTGAATGTTTTCATTTCAAACTGAATCATTGAACTTGTGTTTTTGTGGTACGGCAATTTTGTTTGGCATAATTATTTACATACCACGGTTTTCTCGTCCAGTTCCTCAAAATATTTCCAAACGTGGCTTCCTTTATTTAGAGATGCCATTTTAAATATAGAACAAACTCAGAAAAAACACCGGTCATTACCGTTATTTAACCCCACCGTGGAATTGATACCATACCACAACTACTACAGACATAAACACACACAGTGCACCAATGGATTCTGCTGAGTCAACACCCATGTTTGAACTATTGTCCCACCCCCACTTTTAGCTGAATGGTCAGTTGTTCACCGTTTCTAATAACCATGCACAAAAAAAAACATGTGCAAATAATGCCTGAGATTTCAGATCTTGCACTTCAAGTGAGCAGAACAAGCTGTGCAGTACAGTAGTTGCTCTGTGCATTGATTGAATACATTGTAAGCACTTTTTGTTTTGGATCCGACAATACAGACTCTGAGTCCCATTGATTATGCTTTCCTGTTAAGCTACAATCCATTTTTTTTACAATAGACTCCAGCTTTAAAGGTCAATGTGTGTTTTATGAACATTTAAAATGACATTACAGTGGACTTACACAGCACCCTTTTTTCAGGCAAACCCTTTACTTTGTATTTCACCATTTAACACTAGAACCGCTGCGGTTATACTCATACCTAAAACCACCGCCGGCAGTCATCATGACGGTTACATTTTAAACAACATCAGTATTAAAATGAAAGACAAACTATCGGATACAACTCAAAAGTTTTATCCAACACACCACATCAAACATCTGCACAGCCGAAATGCTGTATTTAAATGAACAATTAAACATAAAAGGGGTTATTTTCTAACTTACCACATATAAAGCACTACTTAAAATAATGAAAAACTATAATAAAATAAACATTTCAAAAGAAACTTGTGTGTAAACAGGTATATGTAGATACAAAACTGTAAAAATGAAAGTAACATGTTTTCTCTTGCGTGTGTGTCACTCGGTGCAGCACAGAATCCAGGCTGAGCTCTGCTGCTGCTTTATAGTTTTCTTTAAGATCGAAATATTTCTGCCGAAGAGCTGTAACTGCACTTCTTGATTCTTTAGCGTAACTGTGTGCTGTGCTTTACCTTTTGAATTTTAAACATGCCTAATTCTAAATGTAGAATGACATTACAGTGGACTTACGCAGCACCCCTTTTTTTCAGGCAAACTGTTTACTTTGTATTTCACCATTTAATAAATGTTAACTGCATTTATTGATTCTTTAACGTAACGTTGTGCTGTGACTTGAATTTTAAACATGCCTAATTCTAAACGTAATCTATCTAAGTAAATATTACAGTAATATTGCTTGTTTCCACTGCACCGACTGCCACCAAGTACTGTATTAGTTGATCAACATCAATAAGTCTACTAGCATTAATTCCAACAAAAGTCTCACTATTTACATATAAACTGCTGTATTTTGAAACATGCATTATACCACTTTGGGAGTAAAACTGACAAGGGATTCCTGCTTGACAACGTACAAAACTCAGGAGAAATACCCAAGGTAATTGGTGATTGCTACCTGTGCAATAATGGGAAAATGTCTGTCAACCATGATGTATATTAAGATTGGGCTTGTTTCTGGTCTTCTTATTAGAACATAAACTACTATCCATGATCATGTAGATTACACATTTACCTGCCAGTTGATGGAAACAGTTTTTCATTGACATGTTTCTTTATCCCAATTATAAACTAGCAAGCAGCTGGCAAGGCATAATACAATGATAACCTTTTAGCCCTTTGGTCCCAGAGGGTTATTTGTAGTTGATTCATTTCAGTGTTGGAAATGCTGCCAGATTGTTCTCGATCCTGCAGCCCCAGTTGCTGGATCTGACCCTGCAGGTTGTTAGACCTGGTCCCTAATGACCCCTTCTATTTAAAAAGTTGTTGGCATATAGTGCAAATACACAGCATCTGAAATAATAAACACACAACAGGCCTCTTTCAATCCCAGGAGCTTTCTTCTTACTCAAGACTTTTTTATTAACCGTTATGGAACCCAATAGTTATAACTTGCCCAGTTAGTTGGTAAATTACATGCTTTTCTGCAGATCTATTGGTGGAAAAGCTCAAGATCACAGTTGATTAAATTGACCCAGATGCTTTAGAGGTATTGGAAATTAGCTGATGAGCTGGAGAACAAAAATGTCCCTATTATGTTAAATAAGGCTGGTTTTTGGCACATATTGTATGACATTTAGTGCTAAGCATTTGAAACGAGGAGTTGGAAAGAAGCTAGTATAGTTTTCAATGTCAATACCAGGTTGTACTATGAAAACTAAATAATTTTGATAACTGTCTCAATTCAGTTTTGGATTATTCAATATGTTTATAATAGGACATATTTATTGTATATGTCGCACTTTTGAGGGCTGTATTATTGACAGTACTCTGTTGTGCATTGTTTGTTGACAGGAGTTAGGTTGGCAAAGAGGAACAGATGTACATATTTCCCTTAGAGACCAACACTGATCACATCTTCCATCAAGGGTTAAATAATGTGGAACATTCACACAATTGAATAGGCCCTTGTTCTGTGATCATTGATGGGATAGGTATTGTGGTTAATGTCTCCAAACTGTCCATTACAGTTGGAAATAGTGTGTCATATTTATAAAATGTTCAGACCTGCCTTATTTAAAGACTTCAAGTATGTAAGTTTTTTTTCAATACGCACTTGTACTCCTAACCTCAGCTAACATTTACAAACACTGTTTACAAAACTTTGTGAGTAGGGAGTTTTTATCTAAATCGTGTGTTGTATGGATATAGTAAGTTGGGCTAGATTCTCTTAGCTCTTCAACATCATCATTAGAACAACTTTTTAAGAAAAACACACCCAAATCAAGTTACCAATCCAGAATTAAATAACTCAAACATTTAATTTAGGGACTTACCAGATTGTTTCTTATTAATTTTAGAATTTTAATTAAACTTTTTTTCCTTTCAAGAGCAAATATAATAACTATTTTGAGTAAAGAGCTTTGAGAATCTAGCCCATTGTGTCTGGTTCAGACAGATTTGCCTAAAAACTTATGTCTGAAAAACCTATACAAGTGTAGTTATCTTGTTCCAGTTCTAAAACAATGTGAACATACTGACATACACTTAAACTGCTGTATATTTAAAGTATTTGCCAACATTTCAGTACCTGTATATCTTATCCTGTGTGAAATGCTGAAAGGAAAACTAGTCACAGTCTAGGCCTGCTATGTTCTGCCTACATGACTTTAATATGCTGTTAGGTTTCAATTTAATCACAATCCCAGTGGAACAGATGTGGGCAGCAGGTTACCCACTGTGACTTAAACATCTTGATTGTTGTCTGTGTTTTTAGTATTTGGTCCCAGTGCGGTGAGCCAGCAAGCCCATAAAAGGTTTTGTGCCATTCATTTAGATAAAGATGTTATTGCAATTTAATAGATTTTTAAAATAAATATATAAACACTCTGTGGTCAATAGGAAAGTGGCAAAAAACAACAACAAAAAATCTCCTTGCATGTGCTTGCCAATGTGCAACTGCCGCTTATTCAGCTGCTACTAATATAAACCATTTGGTATGAAGTCTGCATATCTTTAGTATTAAGGAAACTCCTCATGCTAAATTTTAATTGTACCCTTCAATTTACCCGTGATCTAAGATGGCTGCCTTATTGCATACTGTGACTTTTTGGTTTGTTATGGGATGCTTTTTGTTTGCAAAAAAAGTTTCTGTTATTAAAAAAAAGAAGAAGAAGAAAACATGAGGCTCTGTGAAATAAGATCAGCATTTCAGATAAAAAAAAAGCAGGACAGCGGAGTGTGGGGATGCGGGAATCAAGCCAAAGAGCAGAAAATCTTAACTTTTTTTGACAAGTGGTGACCACTGGACAGCTCGACTTCAGGCTGTATACGAATTTGTGATGGTTATTGAGAATAACATTTCTATTTATTTACATGTATTATTATTATTACTGTATCACAGCCACCTCACCCTGGCCCCGTTTCAAGTGTGCAGACAGAATGTCATTAAAGTGCTTACTCTAAACACCCAATTAATTTCAGTATAGTCTTATGTTTCAAAGTAAGAATAAATGTGAGTCCAATATGAATGGATCTTACCAAATGAGCTTGCAGTAAACAAAACGTCTGGTTTTGGCTGATCAGAAATGAAATTCATTACAATTGCTTTAGTTTACATTTCCAGATGTAGCTTCTAGTGATATTTAGTGACAGACATTTTGATAAGCTTTCCTGTATGTAGACAAGTCAGCAATGTATTGAATTACTTTTTAAATCAGTACACTTTTCTAGTTGCTTCCTTTCCTTTGAGGATTCTTTGTGCAGTTCTGTATACAAATTAAATTGTTCTCTTTGTGCTGTTCTTTGGGAGACACATGTGTTGATAATTACCTTTTCATCCATGTCTCAAAATAGCTGACCTTTAAAAACAGGCTTTATAGGGACCATCATTACAAATTGATACATCTGTCACATCTAAGATTTGTTTCATGAAGGACTGAACCAGTTTTTTTTTTTAATTTGATGACTGAAGTAAATGTCAATACTTTTTATGCAGGGCTGATTCTGAAACGGTAAAATAGCTTAAACAAAAATAGGCTTGTTTGTCTTTGAACCTAAGTGTACTTGCAATTCCTCGTCTTCACAGATGTGTATAGGACTGCAAAAGCGCTGCTCTGACTCCTGCTGCTCCACTGACTTTCACTGTTGTTTTGGACTCTACAGGTTGACCCTCCACTAGCTCGTATCACACTAATGGCAGGGCTAATTTTATATATTAGACTTTAGTAGGATATACTAGAAGTTCTAGAATGTTCAGTCACATAAACTAATATATGTTCTACAGTTTTAACTTTTTCCAGAACCTTCTAAGACTGGAAACCTGGTCAAAATAATATGTCTGTTACATAACTATTGTACTGAGTAATGACAATAGAATGTGGCTAATGCTTTGGAATGTACCAATATAGATAAGTGGTTCTACCAGTATAATGTAAAAAAATATATATATATTGGGATTTGTCAAAGGGTTTTACACTAAGGTTAAATAAATTGTATCAAACAACCTTTGAGTCCCTAAAATAAAATTCCCATGTGATTTGGAAAATACTCTGATAGAAACCAGTTTCACAAAATAATTAACACTAAAAATGAAAAACCATGGGTGTGTAGTTCATTTTTCCTCCATATAATTTCAAACAGTCTGCTGGTAAAATGTCTGTTTCCATTGTGCAACTCAAGTATGCTGATTTTACATGAAATCATGAAGAAACACACTGGATGGAAATTCATAGGTGTGTTGTTAATTTTGAAGAAAAACATAATAATTTGCTGATTGCTGAAGTTTTCTCTGGAATGCCTGACCAGTGTGTTTTAAGATTCAGTTTTGGGAAAAAAAGAATGTAAAAAAAAAAAAAAAAACATTGATTCAGTATATTGCAAATATATACATGTCAAAAAAATCTGACAGTGTTTGTGTCAAACTCACTTTAATGTACACAGTGCATTCTTAAAGTCTTATTTGAGATGATAACTGGTAACAGATTTCTATTTCACTTTCAATGCACCTTGTCAAGGTTTCAATGTACTATAGTAAGACAAACAACAATATAATACTAGCCTTGTTTTCCTATCGTGCATTTTTAAATTCTGTCTCACTTATTGTTTACCCTTTGAGTAGTGAGTTCTAAAATGCCCTGCTGGTCCTACGGGAGTGAGTTTTTTTTTTTTTTCTGTCTTCTGCATGCGCTTGATGATTATTCTGAGTACAGTGTACAAACAAGCTGAAAGCTATATGCTTGTATGTATGTATGTAATGAATAATTACAAAAAAACAAAAGTACAAATTTATAAATTTATAATTGTGCCGAGTGTGGGTTCGATAAAACTAACTCGGCATCTAAAATAAATAAATAAATAAATAACATAAAAACATAAAAACGCAATACACTGTACTCTTGTTAAAAGAGTTAAAAAATTGTTTTACAGCAGCACAGCGAGCTCTCCCTCCTCATCTACAGAGCACAGTATATCTCCCACACACCACCCACCACCTCCACCTCCCCAGAGATCATTAACCAGGCTAAAATAGGTGAAATCCAACTTTAATCTGCTGACCACCAGCACCCTGAACAGCCTGACTACATCAGCTGTCCCTACTCCAGACAGCCTACTTTTCCTACTTTTTAAAATGGCCAGTTTAGCCTGGCCTGTAATAAAATTAATTAAATCCTCTCACACTCACTGTACGTGTGAACCACTGTCTCCTCCTGCCCACAGAAACTGCACACAGAGCTGATATTCTGGTCTACTCTGTGCAAGAACCTCCCGTTGCTAAAATGCAGTGGAGAAGCCTCCACTGCAAGTCCCCAGTTCTCTTGTCAAGTGGCGGCTTATACAGAACTCTCCACACCGGGGCTGTCTCCTCTTTCACAGAGAGACTGTCCCTCCACTTGGAGTCCACCATTCCTTTTAGTTCTTTATAAAAAATATTTTTAACACTAAAAAAATAAAGCTCTTTGCTTTCTAGGCAGTGGAAGACTAATAACTTTGTCAATTTTTAACAGCTTGCCATACTCCTGCTGTTCCTCCTCTTCTTCCTCACCTACTTGGGGAGACACAAGCAGCACTGGGAAGTCAGAGTCCTGATCCTCCTCTTGTCCTTTTGCCATCTCCTCCACCAGGACCTCTCTGAGCCCTGGAGACAGACAGCCCCTGACACTTTCCAATAGCTTTTCAATCTGTCTCTCACTTCGCCAGCCCAGCCTGCCACCCAGTTCAGCAGCACTGAGCCAGCGAGAATTCCCAGGTAGCATTAAATAGGCCAGTCTGGTCACCCCTGCCCTTGTAAACCTGGCACACAATGCCTCTGACCTGAGACATGGCGCCGGGAACAGAGAGTTGAAGAAAAGAGGTTCCTGCATCAGTTTCTTCCCTGTCAAATCCTCCTCCTCTCTTTTCACTTTAAGAGTCTTCCACATTTTAAAAATATTAAGATAAAAAGCAGGCAGACCAGAACTGTTCAGGATGTCATGGTCAGTTAAAAACAGATATTTTCCTAACCCTAGGCCCCCCACTTTATTGATGGAAAAAATGGCTACTTTCCTCCAGTGAGCCTCCTCCCCGGCATACAGGAGCCTCTGAACTGTCATCAGCCTGAAAGCCGCTACCCTGCTGGCAATGCTGACCAACCCTTGTCCCCCCTCATCTCGAGGGAGGTACAACATGGCTGGCTTCAGCCAGTGCCTCCCACCCCAGAAGAACTCTACAAATATCTTTTGGATTTCATTAATCAGGCCTTGGGGAGAGTCCAGGCACATAAGCCTATGCCAAAGCATAGAGGCAGCCAGGTTATAAATTACAAGAACTCTCCCCCTAAAGGACAACCGAGAGAGCAGCCCCCGCCAACACTGAAGCCGCCCTCTCACCTTGTCCACAAGACTTTCCCAGTTCAAATCCATGTATGTTTTAGTTCCCAGAAAGACACCTAATATTTTTAGTCCTGTTCTCTCCCACCTCAATGTCTGTGGCAGAACAGGAGGGCCCCCCTCCTTCCAGCTACCTGACAAGAACGTGTCGCACTTTGCCCAGTTTATTTTTGCTGATGAAGCCCCTTGGAATGTCTCTAGGCTCTGCTGGAAATCTGGACATCTTGTTTGCTGCAAATAAACACATTAATGTCATCAGCATAAGCGGACACCTTTACCGCCACAGCAGGGGCAGAACAAGGCACCACCCATCCCGACAGCCTGCTCCTCAGCAGAGCCAGCAGGCACTCAATGGAGAGGGAGTTTTTTTTATTTTCTCCGCCGCTACACCCAGCTCCTCTGCAGCGTTTTCTTGCGAGTCTGGAGGAGAGGGTATCGCAACAGTGTCGAGCTGCGACTCGGCACTGTGCTCCACCTCCTCCGAGAAGAGGGGGACCGCTGCTCCAGGCTGAGACCCAGAACCAGAGTCTCTGACTATCTGTCAGCACAAACCCCAGCACACACGCACTCACTCACTCACGCTCACACAACAAATTAATTTAAACAACCAAACGTTAAAGTTAAACTAAAGTAAAACAAAAAGCAAAAACGCAAAACCAAACGACACTCCTACCCTACGCTTCCTCAAACTCCTCACAGGCTCCAGCGATCCCACAATCCTCCACGAGAGAGAGAGAGAGAGAGAGAGAGAGAGAGAGAGAGAGAGGAATAAATCATATCTGGGTAAACAGGTTGTGGGGGGGAGTGAGAGTGTCTAATGCATCAGCGTATGATACTCCTTGAAGCATGGAGCAACGCACAGAGCTTGGCACCACCTCTTCGATGTCAGTTAATGTTGATGGTAAATATTCATCACTTATGTCTTCACTGACACACTCGCTGACATCCGATTCAGTGGAAGAATTGTATGCATTTGAATTTAAATCGGAATCTGAATTCAGTATTATTTCTAATACTTCTTTCTCACTGAGCAATTTTCGCCAGTTTACAGACATCGCTGACTTTTTTGTGATGGTTTATTGTATGTAATTCAGTCAATATCTGGCAGAGGGCGCAAGAGACCTGGTTACAGAAACCTGGTGTTACAATATCTTGTTATCAGGAGTTTTGTAGGCTCGGTAATTCAAGTTTAAAGTTGCAGAACGTACCGGTACATTCGTACTACGAAAAGGGTTAATTTGTTTTTCAGAAGCAACGCAGTTGATATCACCATTGCAACTCTGCATAGTCACCTTGTTTCTAACATAAAGTAGCAGACATAAGAGGGTTATACCTGATTAATTATCCTTATATGCAATGTGGTGGTCTGGCCATTACAATTAATTAAAAACACAGCCATTTTGCATGATATCAGAAAAAAGGATTTCTTTCAATATATATAGCTACTGTAAGCTGTAAGCTGAATGTTTTTAACGTCAATATGATTTCATTGACAATGGTTTTCATTCCTTCCCGCTCAGTGGAATGTCTTTCAACCATCGTCTTTTACTTTGTTCCACCTGATATTTTGATTTTGAGGGATTATAAGAAAATGAGTGATGGGAGTTTACAAATAAGTAAAATACTTTTTCTTAAAGAAAATCAGTCACCAACCTGCGAGTTTGAATCTCACATTGTACTGCAAATTAGTCATGAAGTAAGGAAGTATACTAATCACTGTTACCTTTAAATATCTCCCAGACAGTGCACTTATCTATAAAATGAAATATTGTTATAATGTTGCGCTTACATAAAAGAAAATGGAAACGGTCATCTATAATATGCTAAGTACAATCTATATAATGCTATGTGAAATATTATAGGAAAACACTTTTATCAGTACCCCAAATCAGCAGTACACCCAGTATGACTTAATTGGCAGATTTCCTGACTTTGAAGTGGTTAGGCAGATTTAATCAGCAGTGTTTTTTTTTCTTCTGTTTTAGATATATTTAAAAGGAAACCAGTGGGAATAAATCAAACTGGAAATATGATTGAAGCCTGAACTGCTGGGTACTGCCAGGATTCAAATATTATATGAAGCAGCACAGTGGAAATGTCCTCACATTGCACCCAAGCTTACATACTAGTGGTGCCCTTTATATTTTTATATATATATATATATATATATATATATATATATATATATATATATATATATATATATATATATATATGTATAGTGCTGGGACGAACACAGGATTTTCATGTTTGGATATTCACTCATAATTTAAATATTTGTTCGTTTTCAAAAAGTAATAAAAGCCATTATATTGCTCAACGCAGACAGAGACAGCATAGCAACAGGGGCAAGGGGGCATGGCCCCTCTGTGTGTGCCTTTATTTCACAGCAAGATGTTACAATACGTAGCACGTTAAAGTAGAAAAATATCCCAGGAGTAAAGAATAAGTTGTGTAGGATTTACTTTACCACAGGGAATTAACTACAAAACAAAGGATGCCAAAGCAGTTCAAGTTAAACATTGGTTTGTTTATTCCTGAAATAAATAGTATACAAAGTTGACACTGCATTTTATTTTATTTTTTTGTTTACTTTTTTTTCATTCCTTGCCATTGCTGTTTCTTCACAGTAAACAGTTGCCATAGACACGGTTTCATAAAATACTTGTGCCTTTTTGTAGCTGAACAAGCAAATGAAAACTGAAATTTTACTTTAAATACTTCAAATAAAAAAAAAAATCTCACTGTTTTGGTTCTCGTTTATTACATTCTACATAACAGTAAGTTGCAACAAAAAATATATAATATACAATCTATATAAAAATCACTACACTGCTTGCCTTTAATCTGGTTATATATATATATATATATATATATATATATAGTACTGTGCAAAAGTTTTAGGCAGGTGTGAAAAAATGCTGTAAAGTAAGAATGCTTTCAAAAATAGACATGTTAATAGTATATTTATCAATTAACAAAATGCAAAGTGAGTGAACAGAAGAAAAATCTACATCAAATCAATATTTGGTGTGACCACCCTTTGCCTTCAAAACAGCATCAATTCTTCTAGGTACACTTGCACACAGTTTTTGAAGGAACTCGGCAGGTAGGTTGGCCCAAACATCTTGGAGAACTAACCACAGTTCTTCTGTGGATTTAGGCAGCCTCAGTTGCTTCTCTCTCTTCATGTAATCCCAGACAGACTCGATGATGTTGAGATCAGGGCTCTGTGGGGGCCATACCATCACTTCCAGGACTCCTTGTTCTTCTTTACGCTGAAGATAGTTCTTAATGACTTTCGCTGTATGTTTGGGGTCGTTGTCATGCTGCAGAATAAATTTGGGGCCAATCAGATGCCTCCCTGATGGTATTGCATGATGAATAAGTATCTGCCTGTACTTCGCAGCATTGAGGAGACCATTAATTCTGACCAAATCCCCAACTCCATTTGCAGAAATGCAGCCCCAAACTTGCAAGGAACCTCCACCATGCTTCACAGTTGCCTGCAGACACTCATTCGTGTACCGCTCTCCAGCCCTTCGGCAAACAAACTGCTTTCTGCTACAGCCAAATATTTCAAATTTTGACTCATCAGTCCAGAGCACCTGCTGCCATTTTTCTGCACCCCAGTTCCTGTGTTTTCGTGTATAGTTGAGTCGCTTGGCCTTGTTTCCACGTCAGAGGTATGGCTTTTTGGCCGCAAGTCTTCCATGAAGGCCACTTCTGACCAGACTTCTCCGGACAGTAGATGGGTGTACCAGGGTCCCACTGTTTTCTGCCAATTCTGAGCTGATGGCACTGCTGGACATCTTCCAATTGCGAAGGGAAGTAAGCATGATGTGTCTTTCATCTGCTGCAGTAAGTTTCCTTGGCCGACCACTGCGTCTACAGTCCTCAACGTTGCCCGTTTCTTTGTGCTTCTTCAAAAGAGCTTGGACAGCACATCTGGAAACCCCTGTCTGCCTTGAAATTTCTGCCTGGGAGAGACCTTGCTGATGCAGTATAACTACCTTGTGTCTTGTTGCTGTGCTCAGTCTTGCCATGGTGTATGACTTTTGACAGTAAACTGTCTTCAGCAGCCTCACCTTGTTAGCTGAGTTTGGCTGTTCCTCACCCAGTTTTATTCCTCCTACACAGCTGTTTCTGTTTCAGTTAATGATTGTGTTTCAACCTACATATTGAATTGATGATCATTAGCACCTGTTTGGTATAATTGTTTAATCATACACCTGACTATATGCCTACAAAATCCCTGACTTTGTGCAAGTGTACCTAGAAGAATTGATGCTGTTTTGAAGGCAAAGGGTGGTCACACCAAATATGGATTTGATTTAGATTTTTCTTCTGTTCACTCACTTTGCATTTAGTTAATTGATAAATATAATCTATTAACATGTCTATTTTTGAAAGCATTCTTACTTTACAGCATTTTTTCACATCTGCCTAAAACTTTTGCACAGTACTGTGTATATATATATATATATATATATATATATATATATATATATATATATATATATATATATATATATATATATATAATCACATGGAGCTCTTTTTCATTTGCCATTTTTGAAACTGTTGCGCAACTTCTGGTGAAGCGGTAAATAAGTGCAAGATATTTTTGTCATTTCTAGCGAATATGAGCATCTGATTCTATTTTTTAACAGTATTTACAATGCATCAGTCTATACTTAAATCCATATAATGCATTACTATTGTTCATCGTTAATCATTTCCTTCTCCAAAGAGGAATAGAAAGGGATCTTACAGGGGTTGATCTATATAGATCTTTATTCTGGTTCAGTCTGCATCAGGATTTCGCTATTACCATTCTTACTGAGAAGCACCATGGTTTGTGACAACTTGTATTTTCATCAATGATCACTCGGATTTGGACTGATCTGTGCTGGACAATATCACTTCCCTTGCACTCCCATCCTGTTATTTGGAACTACAGTACCAGGTTGAGTGGCAACAGGACTCTCATCTTATGACTTACGGCTTATTTTAGGATTTCCAGCTCTTGCAGACTGTTTTTTCATTTTCACTTTCCAGTTTCAGAACCTGTAAATTCAACTGTATCCTCTTGATGAAACTCATATCGTCATAGGTTAGCACCTCATTCACTGCTGCTGGTCTAAGAGCTACTTATATACTTATATAGGTTCCAATTTAACTTTCATGTTTCAACAACAAAAAGCACAGACTGCTCGCTGTATTATCCGCTCAGTTCACTGGCATTGTCCACATAACCTAAAAGCAAACATGACAAATAACAAAACTGATCAAAAAGTATTGTTTTCTCGTAATACCAATGTTGTTCTTTTTTACATTAGACTTATCAGTACTCAATGAAACATAGAATAAAAAGGTTAATCTAAGTTTTTTGTAAGAAAAAAATAGAGCACATTTTTTCATCTTTTTTTTATAAGCAATGGAACCTATTGCTTAAAAACTACCTACTATGAGATCGTTGGAGGAAAAAGAATATTACCATTTATCAATATAGTAAATTAAATTGTGCCTTTTTGTTTTAAAATAAGTCAAAACAGTTTATTGATATTATACAGATTTAGCATGGATACATTTACACAGTGCATTTAGAAGCATAACTAATAACTGTATAAACTGTGAAGAAGTCTTATTCATTGAAGATAAAATTCAATAATATATACAAAAGGTTAAACTGAAATATTGGACTTTCCTTGTTGCTTGCTGTATTTTTCTGTTTACTACTCTAAGGCTATAGGAATGGCTCGTTAATTTTTATTTCAGCAACATGACTACAGTTGTCCCCAGTTCATTTGCCAACATACTCAATATTTACATACTGACATGAATGAAGTTTAATTCATATGAAAGGAATGGAAATGCTTGAAAAGAAAGAGTAAATATTTGCAAAACAGAATGTTGTGATGTTAATTTATTTTAGTAGCACCAATGTTGTTCCTCATTTTGTCCTCTTCCTCTTAGCACAAACACAACACAATGTTTTTTTGGAATTGTGGGGTCCAAAGATATCACACTAACATTTCATAACTAGTAAATACTAAAGCCTAGCAATGATAGATTGTGTGGCTTATTAGCATCCTAAAGGTTACGGGGTTCAAAATCCAAACCAAGACATTACAGGTCAAATACAGTACAGGAATATACAAGAAATGCATGGAAGTCATACTGTACCAAATGCCTCTTAATTTCCAAGGTGGAGTGATGGTATGGTGCCCTGAATTTGAACATCTTTATCCCACAGAACTAGACCTCTTAACAAGATCACTTGAGAAGCAGATATGAAATCAGTCTACGGCTCCATGTGGGTCCTAGGTACATAGTCTTGTACAATGCATTATGGGGATTGTAACGCATCAATACTCTTTATCTATGCACCGCACCAGTTGAACATAAAGCTTTCATCACTTTCCTTTGCAACATTGTTTTGAAATATTTCTTTAACTTCCATTTTAACTCATGGTAAAAAATATGTCAGTCAGAGGCTGCCAACTTCAGTGAAGGTTACAGATACAGTATGTATGTGCCTATAGATTTGCACAACAGTGGGGAAGGATAGATCTGTGTTTAATGCTCTCCTCCAGGGACAGCCATGTTTCCCATCTCTGAAGGTATCATTTTATTCCTACATTAAATTAAAGCAATATAAAAATGAAAAGTACATGGCAATAATACATGCATCAGTAGCCCTGACTCAATCATGTGGCATTTGCTCCATGGCATTCTTTTTTTTCTAATTCTCAATACATATTTGTTTTGCACTAAATTTACTTTGCTTATTTTTAAATGTTTAGATTGTTTTAGTTGTTTGGTTTGGCTACCTTATATGATGGGAATATACTTGGAATGTTGTAATTTGAATTGCTTGGTGTTATTCGGAAACATACTAGAGTGTGTTATTCTAGGTACACTAGCAGTATGAGGATAAATGCATGAGACAGACAGGTGTAGTTAATAATAAAATGCAACCTACAGCCAGAAGTGGTTATTTATGAATTGTAATATACTTGGAATGTTGTAATTTGAATTGCTTTGTGTTATTCAGAAACATACTGGAGTGTGTTATTCTAGGTACACTAGCAGTATGAGGATAAATGCATGAAACAGACAGGTGGACTTAATAATAAAATGCAACCAACAGCCAGAAGTGGTTATTTATGTAATTCACAAAGTTTAAGGTGTAATTTAAATGTTTATTTTAAATTGAAAATTCAATTTAGTTACAAAAGAGGGCTGGGTTTATTGTTTGTTTGAAGGCTGAGGTATTACTTTGGCTTAAATTGCCTACAGCAGTCCTTTCCTTTTATACAGTATGGTACAAGTCACTGATATGACAGCAATATAGCAAGAATGTTTTATTGGTTTCATATTGTATTTAGCTTCATAATACTGAGGGGGTCTAAATTGCTGTAGTCCAGAACTGAGTTGCGTGTAGATGAGCAGTTGTACTCTGTGCCCAATTGCAAATGAACATCTGGACTGAATATTAGTTCCATGTGTGAAAATGAGATCAGCCCAAATAATGACCAAAATCAATCAGGCTTCAATGTAAAAGTAATGTACACTGGTACTGATTTGTTAGACAGCTAAAATTGGCAGCACCTTACATAATTAGGCAGCAATTGGCTGAGATTAGACTGGCTTCAGACCCTGACCAAGCATTAATTTGAACCCCCAAATATTTGGAAAAGTAAAATCAGCTGCAAGTTATTTGTCAAGACCCTCCTTTCAGACGAGGCCTAATTGTTTTAGACAAACAAGCAAGCTTGTGGCCTAGTCGTTTTATACAGGAAGACATTCATTCTTTGATCCATACAATATTCTTCAGCTGAGCCTTGGAGTTGTTTAATGAGGAGATTTATTTGCAGACAGTGGAACTAACTATTCCCTGCATAAAAAAAAAAAAAGTTTGCAGGGCTTTTGTCACATGAGTGGGGGGAGTGGGGGGAGTGGGGGGGGGGGAGTTAACTGAATGGTTCCTGAATCTTGATTTAAATGAGATTTCTACTAAAACTTTTTTTTTTTTTAATTAGCTTTTTTTATTATTTCAGACCTTAACTATTGACAGAACGAATAATGGACTTGTTTTATTTGCAGATGTTAGCAATGAATTAATGTGAGCACAGTATAAATTGTTTCTCTCTAATACCACTGAAATCAAATGTGCTTTGAAATGGCCTTTTCTGCACAGCTAAATAACCCCCAAATCATTTATTTGTGCAGCCAGTTTAAAAATCTTTTTTTTTTTTTGCTTGCTACTGAGTGGAATCTAGACAATTAGGAGAATATTAAAACATCATTAGGGCTAACTAATGTAGCTTTAAATAGTAATTTCTACATTTGAATGAAATCTATTAAATTGGAGTTTAAAAGATCGGTTGCTTGTAAATCAAGTTCAAATGTGTAAATGCTTTAATTGATTTTGGATTGTACTTAATTTTATTTACCACCTAATTGAATTTCCAAATAAGGTTAGGTAATAATATGCTGTATGTGGTGTTTACTAAATGCATTTATTATTATGGATACAAATGATAGCATTCTGTACTGAACGTTAGCTCTCAGTTGACAATATAACTACTAGCTCTCAGTAGCACAGTGAGCAAAAACTCTGTCAGTAAAAAACATTACTGCAATATGACAGTGCCAAAGTATAGAAATTCTAGCATTGATGTCTAGAAAAAAAAAACAGAAAAAACTACTTTGACATATTTTATAATTTCATACTTTTTAGCCTAAAGTATATAAGGAACCACACCTTCTGTATCATTCGTAGCAGCTCCTGAAGCAAGTTTCAGCAAGTTTTTACAGCCAGGTAATATTGTTATCTCTTTGTTAATGTCTGCTTTCTATTCTTCTGCCCTGCTTTCTTTGGAAAAAGGCCCATGAAACAGGGTATTAAGAAAACATACTTCTGCACTGGAATGTGTGTATTAGCTGTAGATTATTTCCTATTAGCAGATTAGCTGGAAGGATATTATCTCACAAAAGAGAGTATTTTGTTTTGTAGACTAATTCAAGCCATGGGAGAGGAGGGCCGTCACGAAAGGAAAGAATAAGCTTCAGTTGCCATAGAAATCAGAGTTCACAGTGACATTGTTTACTATAGTAGTGAAGAATGAGGTACTGCAGCAAAAGCTATGGCTTTGTTTAATCAAACTATAGCGCTTCTTTCTTATGAGATGTAACACAGGGACGCCCCCCCACCCCCACCCCCACTGTGTTTCATACTACTTGTTAATTTTAGGAACAATACACATTAATGCAGACTTGTCAACTCTCCCTTATTTGCCAGGACTCTCCCATTTTTTGGACACTTCTCCCAGACTCCTGTGACAGATGTTCTCCTGTATTTTGCTCAAAACTACTGTTAAACCCATTTATGTCAGTAAACCTTTCATTTATGTAAAATACATGTACTGTCTGTGGTTACTGCAATCCCTAACTGTACGTAGCAGGGTTTAGGACCCAGGGGAGCCCTGTGGCAGGCATGCATTCAGTGTGTGAGGCAAACTCACATAGTTGACCATCTACGATGGCTTCGCGTGCGATAAGCCCTCCTGGTAAAAATGTCTGGTAAAAAATATATATGATGCAAATGATGATGTTTGTGATTAGCACAAGAGATCACAAAAACACCAAAAAGCCAGTGACTCTCAGAAAACCATGGCTTCAATAACACCTTTCATTGCCAAAGAAAAAACGGAGATGAAGGAAGTTACATATGCAGACACCTTTACATGTTGTGACTAGTTCAGCAAATCTGTAGTAGACATGTTCCCAGACTCACACATTGCAAAGTATTCTGCAGGAAATTTTAAAAGTCACACAAATAATGAAAGAGTGTTTATATTACAATTTCAGCATCAACATTGCTTTAGGAATTCAGATTGATTGATAATGTGTTCATATACAGCTGTGTGTTCATTTAAAATAGAAGATAGTTCACAATGAAATGTTACTGACAGTTACTGTTTTTCCAATTAAGTTTTAACTAAAGTGTAAAGCTTCCCCATGTTTTGTTGTTTTTTTAATACGAACTAAAAATAAAAAAGGTCTGAAACAATCTGATTGTTAACATTTTTTGCAACCTTAATTGTTTTATTTTTGTTTTAGAAAAATACCAAATTCCAAAACTTCCATTTAAGAGAATTATTTGTAAATCTAATATAAACTGTATTTGTAGCCTAATGAACTCGAGTCTCATCTGAAAAAAAAAAAAACATTTAAACTTTAAACCAAGCAACAAACACTAGCAGCGGTATAAAAAAATAAATAAATTGCGGAGGTGAGTTTACATGGATGAACACAAATGCTTCAGTTTGGGACATGATAAGAAGTTTACAAAAATAATCATTGCAGGAGTAAGTAGATTTTATTTTATAAAACAAAATTGTTTATCTCTACTAAGAATAGTGCACAATGTATCAAACTGTGTGACTGATATCTGTGTTAAGACTCCAAGATTGATACATCGAGGCTGTGGGATCAGTAATATCTTAATATATTATCTGGTTTTATTTTTATTTTATATATATATATATATATATATATATATATATATATATATATATATATATATATATATATATATATATATTATATATATACAATCAGAATAAAAACAGATAATATATTAAGATATTACTATATATATATATATATATATATATATATATATATATATATATATATATATAATCTCTCTCACATATCACATGGAACTCTTTTTCATTTGCCATTTTTGAAACTGTCGCGCAACTTCTGGTGAAGCGGTAAATAAGTGCAAGGTATTTTTGTCATTTCTAGTGAATACGAACATCTGATTTCTGCATCCAAATACATGTCAAAAAATATTGTTTGAATATTTGTCCCAACACTATATATATATAGTTACAATGCATCAGTCTATACCATATAATGCATTACTATTGTTCATCGTTAATCATTTCCTTCTCCAAAGAGGAATAGAAAGGGATCTTACAGGGGTTGATCTGTATAGATGAATATTGGCCTCCAATGACTTCTTTATTCAGGTTCAATCTGCATCAGGATTTCACTATTACCATTCTTACTGAGAAGCACCATGGTTTGTGACAACTTGTATTTTCATCAATGATCACTCGGATTTGGACTGATCTGTGCTGGACAATATCACTTCCCTTGCACTCCCATCCTGTTATTTGGAACTACAGTACCAGGTTGAGTGGCAACAGGACTCTCATCTTATGACTTACGGCTTATTTTAGGATTTCCAACTCTTGCAGGCTGTTTTTTTTAAAGTTGCTTCCCCCCTACTGAAATCTGAAATGGTGCCCCTCATGTAACAGCCATCAATACAGTCATTACGTCATAAAAAAAATAGGAATCGGCATCGTTATGGTGGAGACGTAATTCATATTCTGGTTTCCGTATTGCTTTATAAAAAGAAATACACATTTTGTTCAGACAAAGCAAGTTTTTGCAGATCAGAAATATATTTTCTAACCCCATTATTTAGGAGATCTGAATTACATTTCCTAAGTTACTCAACAAGCTGGAGTTAAAAGCTGTATTATGGGTTTATGTTATACTGTAGGAACCCTTCAGTGCATGATAGTTTCATATTGTTAGTTTAAAAAAATAAAAAAATAAAGTATCCACTGCATAAAAAATTTGCTGCCAGACTTTTATGTCCAAGTATGTTCGCACATTCTCTGCTTAACAAACACCACTGATGCAAAGTCAAAACCCTTTACAGTAATGTACTGTTGTGCTTTGGGTAGTTTTCTACAGGAACTGTATGTCACACAGATTGTTCTTTTGAACTGGCATTGTCATATGATCAGAAATACATATGATTTGTTCTTCCATAAGTGTCTGTTCATACACTGGCATGAACTTTACATTAGTAAGCCACCTTAACGTTTTTACTGTCACTGTAAGTAAAACGCTGCCCCTCCTGCTGTTCCACGTTAAAAAATATACTGTAACAGTTGGATATTGCATTACATCCTCAGAAACAGCGCTGTGAACTTCAGATTACAAATGAGTAGAAGCATCGAATGCATTTTACTGTAAGAAAGCAGATTTATAAAATGTGTTTGTATACATTTATAAGGGTAATACCTACTTCTTGGCATGGGTATTATAAAATGACATGACTTCTGATGAGGTTAACCAAACCTGGGCTTTGGCGAAAGTTTATAGATGGTATGTACACACACAAATATCTGTTGCATTAATTTAGGTTAAAAACATATTTTTGTACTGCAAGAGGTGGATAGAACTCTGTATTCTGATCTATTAATTGTTTGTAGTTTTGTAAAAATGTGTGTGTCCTTTTGCAGCAAAATGGTTCTCAATTAAGTTGCCTGTATTCAATTAAGTGAGGAGGTGTTAAATCAAAACATACGTATTGAACTAATCAAATTACAGACATGCACATTGAAATGCCCTTTCATGTGTAAGGTTCAAAGCAGTCAGCTTTTTTCACGCAAAATCGGTTTGCCTCAGCTCAGTCAGCCCTGTACGTATCAGCTTGGCGGAAACCATATAAACAGTACATACCCATTGTGGTTTTCTAGCAACAGTTGGATGCTCACAGTGCTTGGAGTACTACTGTAATATACATGCTGGCAAATAAAAATAAATCTGAGAAGCATAAACACCCCCCACTGTCAAATGGTCAGCACTATGTATAGCTTCAGGCTTGTTTTTCTTTAAGGAATTTAATACATTATCTTTATAGCTTGGGTAAGCTTTTATATCAGTTTTTATTTGCAAGGTTTTAAAATACTATTGACTTGACTGAAAGAGTTTTTATTATGAGATATAAAACCAATCAGTATCAATGTAAATTTCTGTCCAACAATGTCATCAGAAATTAGTTCATTGGCAATACACTAAATCATGAAGTATAGTTCAATTTATTTTCTGTCACTCAATCAGATCTTAAGCTCTGTTTTTGGACTTTCGAACCAGAAAAACTGACAGCTGGAAAAAACGTGAGAGTGGCTTACAGAACGTATTGAGAAATACCCAGCAGAACCATGTGAGCAGAGCAGAGAATTGCAAGCAATGGCAACACAATTTATTGAGAACAAATATTTCACACTGGTCTTTACATGACAGCATGGTGGTTCCTGAGGGAAATCCCAGCAATGACCAGCACTGTAAGTTCTGGTTCTGAAAGCTGGTTAAACAGTTATCAACATTCCTTCTGAAAGACGTAAAAAAACCACTCTGATCTTAACAGCTGCTCCCATTCATGATAACAAGTTGATAGTCTTACAGTCTTAGTGTTTAGATATATTCCCTACTAGCTGTTAAAGGAACATTTTCTTTCTCTGATATAGATTGTCGTGCATTGGTGTATTGCTTGATTTTATATCTGGTCATACAGGGAGCTACATTCCAGATATACTGTATAACCTTATGGAGGCTTTCATTTCTTTTCAGTGCATGTTTGATTGTAATACTTTTGTAGTAAAAGAGGATAAAGTGCTAAATGTATGTGCCTGAGTCCCACTTAGCTGCAATTATGTATGTATACAGTACTGTATGTATAAAAACACTTTGATAATGCTCTTTTGCTGCTATGTTTTTGTGTGCCTGTGTGTTCCTTTAGTGAATACCTGTCCTTATTTATTTATTTATTTATTTATTTATTTATTTATTTATTTGTGAAAAAAATGCTTCACTTTTTATTGGTGCATTTGACACTGGACATCAACCTGGTTTACTCATTAAGTTAATTAAGTAAAAAACGGGACATTGCAGATTTAAGTACACAGTCATATTTTTGCCACTAGAGGTGCAATGGATTTGTGAATTAATCTTAGTCTCAGTACAGAATTATTTTTTAGTTGACAATCTATATTTATAACCACCCTATTAAATAATCTATATTTATAACCACCCTATTAAATAATCAGAATTGACAAAAACGCAATGACATTCTTTTGTATCATTTGAAATTTGTGGCTAACTGTGTGGTATGTGGGATGCATTGTTGTGCATTTAATGGATTTTCATAGAACATTACTTGTATTTCCAGTTATTAATATTCCAAAAGTTCAAAATGTGTTCTGAGAAATGCATTTTAATATATTGTAACAAAATGCTGATGACTTTGTTCTGTGCATCTGTGCTTGAACTGTGTGTGCAGACTGTGCTATTGTAGTGCACTCTGCAAATCACGTGCAGGGTTGATTGCACGACCCTGCAGCTGAACAAATATTTAATTGATAACTGTATAAAAGTGTGCTACAACATATTTTTCCTACCACTTTCCCAAACGACACGTCACAAACCTCCTCTCCTGTGTATGTAGATGAGTGTGGGTGGGTCATGTGAGTAGTCCAGACCCAATGAGAAACTATCATCATCTATGGTTGCTCAGGAATAAAAAAAACAATTAAACATGTCTACTGGTGCCAGAATTTAATGTTGCTGGCGCTATATGAGGTACTTTGAGCATTTTGCGTGCACGTAACGAACACATTAACTCTCACGGCAGTCCAGTTGAACGTGGAGGCCCTAGGTGGCCGCCTCACTCACTTTGCCTTAAGGCTGGCACAGCATGTGAGTGAAGTCACATGATGAAGTAACCCAACTTGGCTGGCTGTGGTGCAAAAAAATGATAAAAAACTGCAGAAAACTGGAGTTGTGAGGTGAAAAAGACAACCCTGCAATGCCTAATTCTGCTATTCTGCGATTCCGCGATTATGGAAAATCAGTACCCCTAATAATGATACCCAAAAGATCTGTGCTTTTGTGCCATATTCCAATTGCACGTTTAAGTTCAACAGTGTATCTGGAAATTGCTTTATACACATTTTAGATAATCCATTCCCATCTGTCTTTGGTAATATAAAACACCTGTATAAGGAGTCATCTGTACCGATATCATGTGAAGTCAAATTAAATCTGTCTGCTTAGTTATGAGTAAATTAGTTCGATAACTGTTCAGTGGAACACTTCATTAGCAAGTAAATTCAGCCTGACTTTATATCATGTACCCTGTCAATGTTCTTAGTTCCATTTTCATGGTCAAGGAACATACTGTAGACATTTGTCAATAGGTTGGCATGTGTCAGTACCTTGAGAGGTGTAATAAAAACAACATCACAAATGTGCATTAATAAAGTGGCTTGTAAACAGCAAGGCAGCAGTGCCGGAAAACATTAATGAGAAAATATTACAAAAGTGGGTACACATCTGGCAAAAACCACATTCAGAAAAGTGCCTCCAGCAGTACTTTTTTTTCCTTTTTTTTTTAAAGTACCTTTTATTTTTATTTATTATTTAGCCTTGGGTTTTCTGAGTTTAAATGGAGGCCCATTCATTCTGACCATTAACAACATCAGTAAATCTGTGGCCAAATAGTGTTTCAGTGACCAACCTGTAAGCAGTGACATCTGTTCTGTGTGTACTGTAGACATAAATCCAGTGAGAAAACAAAACTAATTTATGAGAACAATAATAAAGTGCACTGCAGCAACCTGTTCCCCCTTGTTCCAGAACTACAGGACCTCCTGTATTAATAATATATCTCTCCAGCCAACCAGACCATAGGTGAAAATATACTTCACACATATCTCATTCCAACTGGAAGATTATCATGTTTGAGTTCTGAAACACACACCTTCTGCTTTAACATTAACCTGTGGTGATGCCCAGTACCATTTTTAAAATATAGTTAAAGGAATACACGATATCATCTACATATTCGTATTATTTAATTTCTTACCTGTTTAATTTAATCTTATCTATGTGCTCTATCATTCTCTGCCTAGATCATTACCAGGCTTGCAAACTATTCCAGAACCAATTTCCATTTTCTAAGTTTCATTTCTGAAGTTAGGGGATTTGAAAAAGTTACAAACTCACAGTGGCCATAGTTTCTGAGGGGACAAAAATTTGTGTTACACACCCCAGTGATCATTTCCAAAGTGGTAGAAAGTTGTAGGGATAGTTGATATGCATGGTAAATATATGAGCACAGAATGACAAGGAACAGGTAAGGAACTAAATAATATGTGGATGGTACAGTATGAAGTATTCCATTTATAAGGCCAGAAAACTCCTGCAATATAGCTTACATATTTCTAAGATTTGGTTCGCTTGACATGTTCTGCAATGAGAGAATGTCAGCTTATCTCAGCTTTATATTCAATACTTAATCTGCTGTCTGACGACTATGTGATACACACCCTGGTATACAGTACTATGGATGTTAAAGCCTTTATTACTGAAATTAAAATACAAAACCATGTTTTCCCACTGAATTTACAAAATATAACTGGACTCCATTGACCATTGCTTATGTTTTTCAGAAACTAAGCCATCCAATTAGTTGGCACCGCTGTACATTTCTGGTGGGCATGCAAAAATATGACACGTGGACAAATTAATTATTTAAAACATGGAAAACACATTTGTGTATGGAGACAAGTCCGTTACTCCATCTTCATATGTTCCCGTAAAAATGTTGTATAAGTCGATTTTCTAGGCATTTTTGTGGGGCCCTTAAAAAGGGGGAGCGACTAATAATATACTAAATTACTGTACCAGTGCCACAATTGGATTACTACAGCCACGGTTATTAAGGCTCACACAAACTTAACTGTCAACAACCCGATTTATATTTTTCAGGATCTACGGCATTCAGGTCATGTTGCTAGGTAGAAACACAAAACCACTGTTCCAATTAAGTTTTAATTTGTTATTCTCAATACCCTTAGTCATTTTGAATGTTAAACACAAGCTATCACACTCTTGACTGACCTCATCTTGACCAAGACGCATGTATGTGGAGAAAAAAAAAAAATAGTGGTTAAAGATACCAATCATCGGGATATGAAAACGTCACAGCTATACTGCGTCACTATTAACACAATAGCTGTCAATCTCTATGAATTTCCTTATTCCCACGCTCCTGAGCCATTGATTTGTCAACATTCAGACTAAACCTGCCCTGGTGATCTGTAACAAACAGCTGTTGGTTAGAAAACCATGTAAACTTACTGCATCTGCGCCTTCATGTTTAATCACATAAATTCCGATGACTGTCTGATCCATCTTCTTCTGGGCGTCATCAGCGTCGACATCCTCAAAGACAGACAAAAACACAAAAATAGATACATTTCATGATGTATTTGATGTCAAATGTTTGGTAAGTGAATCAGTGAAATGGATCTCCATGAGGAATAAAAATGACATACTACTTTAAAACATTTTACATTAGTCAATCTGCAGAAGCTCTTATCCAGAGTGTACTCAGTCTGTTTGATACTACTACCACAAGTCAAAAATCATAGCGAGTCCCCTTTGTTAAAACAGAAG
This sequence comes from Acipenser ruthenus, assembly GCF_902713425.1. Classification (NCBI taxonomy): domain Eukaryota; kingdom Metazoa; phylum Chordata; class Actinopteri; order Acipenseriformes; family Acipenseridae; genus Acipenser; species Acipenser ruthenus. The sequence continues at coordinate 40,759,261 of NC_081192.1, forward strand.
CTAGAGACAATTGCAGTGCCAAAATATAGTACACACAGTACATTCAATGAAATGACTAACTTCCAAGTGCAGTGCTACATGAGGGAAAGGACAAATGCGTCCACTTACCAAGTACTCCATTATGAGCTTTTCAGGCTCTTTGTTGAGGTAGACGGCAAGTGCTTTAAGAATGCAGGCTCTTCTAGTTTCAATGCTGTCATTCTGAAGAATAGTACATGAAAAATGAACACACAAACCTTTACCGTTCTGTAAAAGATGAGCAGAAATCTTTCCAAAACCAAATTAAGCACACACCTGGCCCCATGACTGCCATTATGTTCCTCATTCTGTGTCCTGCTGCTCCCCCTTTCTTTTGGAGCACTGGTCAGTTTGGTGGAATAGTGATCCAATTGAGACATGAACTTTGACAGCAAGGGACAGTGGTGATGCGAGTGAATTCTACACATACCTAGGACACATTTAGACAGATGCTCTTTTAGAGCTAGGCCCTGTATTCTAAGGTTACATCCTACTCTACACCAATTAAACTTTAGAAATCTGATAAGTGAGGTCAAGATGTACCTAGCAATTTCTCATTAAAAAAGGGATGAATTAAACACACATTTTGCATCTAAACTGACTTACCTCATGCTCAGAAAAAAGAGTCTGCCATCTTCTTTTGAAATCTGCAATACAGGGCATGTCTTTAATCACTTCTTGCCTCCTGTAAGCAACAGTTTTTTTCCATTTTCTCTTTAACCACCTGCTGGTTGTTCTTTTTCTTGATCTCAGATTGCCGTGCTACCCTCTCTTCCTCAAGAGTCTCCTTGTTTTCCACATTTTGAAAGTGCATGGGCAATTTGAATATGTGCATGGATAGGGGTGCCTGCAGCCATAATGGCCATGCTATATCTAACCTGTAGTGCTTTAATAACTGGGACCTTGAAGACACTGATGCTGCACAACCTTACAGTGCCACATTCGTGTCAAAAAAAGAGAAACATCTTTAAATATTGAGCAACAATGCATTAAAATGTATTGTAATATACTTAAATTCATTATAGTATATTGATATGTTTTATTCTACTCTTAAGGCTAATTAAAAAAAAAAAACATTCAAGTTTATTTGCTTAATACACTGTGCAGAACTACACACTGCTAGAACAATGTCAGGTGTACACATGTTTAATCTTAACAATTAGCTAGAAACCATTTCAATACTGCTAGCTAGCTCCTTTCTCAAACTTTAAGTGCAAGCTGCTGTAATGTTCAGCTCAGTTCTGGCCCTGTTGGCAACTGCCTCTGAAAACAGTATCAAAATATTAAAATCAGTGCTCGGAAGAAAGTAGCTAGCTATTCAACGTATTGACTAGCATCACACAAAAAAGTCCACAAAAATTTATAAATAGCGGGGCTCTGGCGGGCTAGCAAACAGAAATAGCTAGTTAGCTAGCTAAGTTAGCGAGCTAGCATCTACCACATGAAGTGATAGCTGCAGATAACAAGGCAAAATTCAATAAGAAATTTATCAAAACATTGCCAGTATGACGTCCACCAAAACTATCAAGCAAAATAGATAAGCTTCATTAAAACTGGTTTTCTAGCTAGCTAGCTAGCCATTGTCACCATTTCAAGGGTGCATGCTCGGACATGATCTGTCACATGTGGCGCATGTTAATAATAAAAAAGCACATCAATATCCGTTTGTCTGACATTGTATATGTAAAACTGTGAATGTAATGTTAATATAGAGGCTTTTCTTAGCAATATTTAGAAGAATGTCAATTTATTTATTGTGCAGCGGCAGTCACGATATTCCACTCCATTTTCAAACGGTCCTTGTGCAAGTCTGCAAGACTGAGCGTGTGCAAAGCCATACAGAATGTGTAGAAGGACAATCTTTGTGTACGTATAGGGATGCTTTTGCGATTTACACAACTCAGTTATACAGATTCAACCTGAGTGGCTTTAGTAAACCTGACATAAGACTGTATTACGTAAATTCAATTTAACTGGCACAATTTTCACTGGCAAACCATACATTTATTGACTAATTTCAACATAAGATGAGTTATTAATACAAACAACAGTCTGATTTCTTTTTTTTGAGTGTACCATGGTACTTTTTATGTGGGTTGTGCACAAAGCGAGAAACCATCAATCTAAAAATCAGTTTTGCTATCTTAGAGTTTATTAATAGGTGTAAACATGGTTTTATGTTTGGGAGGTCAGGCCTGTTTTTTTATGCTAAGACAACAACAGCTATAGCAGGATGAATATCCATACAGAATAAATTGTAGAATAAATGGGTATAAGGTATAAAAGTGAGATTGGTGATAAGGAGATGTGTGTGGATTTATTTTCAAAATCTGAAGGATAAAATTCTGCATACATAACAGCAGTTGAAGTTTTAAATCCCAAGTATTGGTTGTGAAAATGTTCAGTCAATGCAATCATGATTTTAAATCTAAATGGGTTAAAATAGCAAGTGCTGTAATGGTACGCTTTGAAAAATAAGGCTGTAAATCTGCGTTTAATTGACTAAACGTTTAAACCCAGAGTTAATCGGTCGTTTAACCATTTAAATGGGCAAACAATTTCTGTTTCAGTAACTTCACATTTGTATATTTTACTTGCATTATTTCAAGACCCATTTTAATCCGTTTTATATTTTAAGTGTTTCTGACAGATTCACACAGTCAAACATAATAAGCATATATGAAAATATAATATGAAGAACAACTGATCTTACCTTTATACTTATCTTTTTTCAGAGAATACATTTAACTGTTTTACATTAAACTGCAGGCCTCAAGCTGCAAATAATCATTGTCAGAAAACTTTAGTCCAAAAAAACTTTAGTTCAGAAAACTTTAGTCCAAAATCAAAGTTTCTTTCATTTGTTATGCATTTACAAAAAATAAAATGAAAACGTAAGGGGAAGAAACATAGACAGTGTACTTCAATTCAGTTTGTCGACATTTTCTGGGTCCAGTGAACTTCTCAGCTTTGTCACAATATTCCCAGCCATTGAAAAAAGTCCCTCGACTGGAACTGAAGTAGCTGGCACAGTGAGGTATTTGTGTCCAGTTTTTGCCAGTCGTGGGTATTTGTGACCATTCACTGCCCACCACTTCAGTGGGTTACTTTCAACATCCAAATCGGGTTCACATAGGTACTGCTCAAGCTCACCTCCATTTACATTTGATGCCGGTGCAGCTTCGCGCTGTCTCCCTAGAAGAAAACACAGAGTTGAGTGGGGATCCTCATGGCCTTTCTTTGCAGGTGGGGTTGTTTCGCTCTCTGTTTGAGAGGTTTAGGATTCGTTATCGACGGCTGCAAGTGTGTTTTCAGTGGCTGGGAAGAGCACTGTGTGCATTTCATTCTTTATCGGCCCATATGCTAGCTCATTCAAATCAGCATCTGTAAACTCCAGCGATTTGTAACGTGGGTCCAGTACAGCCGAAAGCATCGATACTGACTGTGCATCAGTAATCTCAAACCTTGTTTGGATTTCCTCAGTCACGAGCCGTTTTGAATGTTTTGATGGAAGGCAAATCTTCATTTGAAACAACGAGACGGTTGCTGATTAACCCATGCATTAGTGGATGTATGAAAGATGCAAACACGTTTGAAGTGGTCTCGCCAGACAGAACAGTTGTAGCACAGTTAAGCGGCTTTAATGTACTTACTAGAGATTCAGCAATTTCCCAGCTCTCATCTTTCATTTCAGGTGGGTGGGCATCTGTAAGCTTGGTGATTCTCCTATCACTTAAGACAGCACAAACTGCCCACCTTTGTTCCAAGAGATGCTCCAACATGAGAAAGTCGGTGTTCTAGCGTGTTTTAACATGCTGAACAAGCAGATGTTGAGGAAGTTTCATTACGCGTTGCTGTTCTTGAAGCGTGTTCCAAGCACAAATGCTGTGCTTAAAGTGACCCACAAGATGTTGTGCTTCTCCAAGCAGGCGAGAGATGCGGTCAGTTTTAAGACCAGCCTGAACTGCAAGCTGTAGCGAGTCTGCAGTGCAACCAAGATCCTGAGCATTGCAGCTCATTTCACCAAGCCTCCGCATGTTTGAAGCATTATCATGAACAACAGCTACAACTTTGCTGTGAAGATTCCAAGATTCTGCTACATTTTGAACAAAATTGGCAAGTACGTCAGACGTATGACGTTCTTCTATTTCTGTTGTACACAAGACTGCAGTTTTAAACTCCCATTCATCAGTGATGTAGAGCGCGAGAAACAAAATGTAAAAATCTTGTGCTCTTGATGTCCAACAGTCTGTCGCCAAGCTTACGTGTGTAGCTTTATCTAGGGCGTCTTGCAAGTTAGTTTTCACAGTGTCATACAGACTGTGTATTCGATTTAGTACGGATGGCCGTGATGGTACCTTGTAATCAGGCTCAATGAAAGACAGCAACTGGCGAAATACATCACCTTCCACTGTGCGAATGGGCAAGTAATCTCGTGCAATCATTTCTGCAATTAGTTCTGATATACTTTCAGCTTTTACCGGGTCACAAGTCCGTGGGCGTGTAAATTGTGTAATCCGTGCCTGGCTTGCAGTGACTGATCCTTCATTGATGCTCTGTGGACGCCTCAGTCGAAGGTGGTTCAGCATTGTACCAGTGGAGCCTCCCCGATAAACTAAACTGCTTGAACAAACTGTACACCTGACAGTACTTTCATCAATTTTTACAAAAAAATCCCAAACAGGACTTTTCTTTTTAGATTTAGACATGTCGATCATACACGTGTTATTACAGTCTTTACTACCTCATTAGAGGAAATAGTTGATTAATGCACATCACTTTGATTGATTGAGGACCGATCACATGAGAGAACACCACAGTAGGATACGAGAGGAGGGGGACTGGGGGTTGACGCAAATGTAAAAAGGCAAAACTACTGTAAGTTACAGATGTAGAAAAAGATGTAATATAAGGAAACTCATTTAAATGTATACTAATTTTTTTAATGAAAATATTTTTTATCCATGTTTACCGTTTAAATCTTTAAACTCTTACAGACTTATTGAAAAATAGTATACACATAGTCAACATGATGGCTGTAGCAACTGAAGAAAGACAACTTGTAGGTAACTGTCACTGATATGCTCTGATGTGGAAAAAGATTGTTTGGGGTGTACCATATAACTGTTTTGTGCTACTAACAAAACTATAAATACATACAATTATTATTATTATTTATTTCTTAGCAGACGCCCTTATCCAGGGAGACTTACAATCGTAAGCAAATACATTAAGTGTTACAATACAAGTAATACAATAAGAGCAAGAAATACAATAACTTTTGTTCAAGCAAAGTACAAGTGTGACAAACCACAATTCAATAATACAGCAGATAATAGTGATAGTTACATCAGGATATGATTAAATACAAAATACTACAGGTTAAACACTTGGCAGATTACAGTATTCTGAAGTACAGGATTAAATGCAGTAAAATAGGGGGCAGATAAGAGCAAAATAAAGCACATTTAAATGAAGGGTGATAGTGTCCCAGGATACAAACAGAGGAGTTCTACAGGTGCTGTTTGAAGAGGTGAGTCTTAAGGAGGCACCGGAATGTGGTCAGGGACTGGGCAGTCCTGACATCTGTAGGAAGGTCATTCCACCACTGCGGAGCAAGGGTGGAGAAGGAGCGGGCTCTGGAGGCAGGGGAGCGTAGCGGAGGTAGAGCCAGTCTTCTAGTGCAGGCGGAGCGGAGAGGTCGAGTGGGGGTGTAGGGAGAGATGAGGGTCTGGAGGTAGCTGGGTGCAGTCTGGTCAAGGCATCTGTAGGCTAGTACAAGAGTCTTGAACTGGATGCGAGCGGTGTTCGGGAGCCAGTGGAGTGAGCGGAGTAGTGGAGTAGCGTGGGTGAAGCGAGGCAGAGAGAACACCAGGCGGGCAGCAGAGTTCTGGTTGAGAAGAGATTTGGAATGTGTGCTTGATTAACAATTAGCAAGACTATACACATATTAGTCTATTTTTTATATAAAAGATTAATAATAAACTAAACTGATGCATTCAGATTTTTAAATGTTTAATCCTGGGGGTATCCCCGTAAAGTCATGGCTAGATAGTGGGCAGGTTGTCATATAATCAGGGTAGCGCAGGTTCACATCATTGATGTGCAAAGATGCCGGTTTTCACTAGGGACACTCCTGCAAGGATGACCATAGCTCCTGTACATTCTAAAATTGGGAGAAAATTGGGGGTAAAATAATTGTAAAAACAAATAAAAATAAAAGCTGTTGAGGAGAATTTTTTCGATGAGTAAGTATAATTGGACATTCTAAAATGTGGAGAAAAGGGGGGTAGTAGAATAATTGGGAACTCATAATGAACACCTTGATTTTTCCTTAACCAGTGGAAATTGGTGTCAGGTTTAACACAGGTATCCTGCTTGTGTAGTATTACTATTTTCTTTTGAAAAGAATGTGCCTCTTCATCCACAGGTTATGACGATCACTTGTCCAGCTACTTTTGACTCGAGGCAGTTTCTTAGATATCCTGCATGAACCACTATTTATCATCAAATTTGACCAAGGCCCAACATCATCATACTGGTGTTGGAAAAGTTGATTCCGACACCTTTCTTTTACAACTACCTGCTGTAACTGTGAGCTGACAACATGCATTTGTGATAAGATGGATCCCAGTCTTACTTCTGGATGTTCTCTTTCTGTCTTACACTAGTATCATATGATGCAACTTCCTAAGCAGACACATCTTCACTGATGTACATGATGTGATTTATACATATATTATTTATCTATATATGTATATGTAAATATTTTTTAGACCAAAAAGCATATCTAACCAGTTAGTTGCTGATAAAGCTTTCTTCTGACAGCTCTTTGAACATATGCTTTAAATAAAGCTGTAAGCCATTTTCCAGTAACCAGTGCTGTATTACAAAAATGAGTACATTAAAACAAAAAGAAAACATGTTTCAACATTTTTTTATTATCACTTATCATATTCCAGCTGGAACTGGAGGAAGACACAGAAAAGGTTCAGTGCCTATATATATATATATATATATATATATATATATATATATATATATATATATAATTTATTTATTTATTTTCAGTGTATATGCATGCATAAAAAATCCTCATGTATGAAAAGAATATATTTTACTGGGCCTGGCTCCCATTAGCCCACATGGCAGGTAAGGCCATCCAGTGGCTCTATGTGTGCAAATGGGCTTACATTATATTTATCCTTCCCTTACAGTAAGGTTCTGGTCTGCCCCTAGTGTACCTTGTTATGATACATGGAAAGGTTGTCCTTGATATTCCCAGTAGCCCGAGTTAAGTGACAGAAAGTAAAATACCATTTTGCATACTGATTTGCTGGCTTTCCACTGCTATTTGGCACCCTCCACAAAAGGTTTCTTAAACCAGATGTTATAGTGTCTATACAAACAGTGTAGTTCTACTGTGAAGAGACTTCTGTGTACGGTACAGAATCGAATGGCTGTTCATCAAGCTTTGGGGAGTGATTTTTGTTTAGGCTTCTTTCACCAGCACAGTACAGTCGGCAGTTTCATACTTCTGGTAGTCCTGAGTTCCACTGGACTAATGACCCTCATCCTCATACCTCAATTGACATGAATTATTACTAACGCTAGCCAGATACCGATTTGGAAAAATATTCAGATCGGATGCTGTAAATCAAGTCAAATTATGTATACAGATGATATTCGATAAATAACCTTTTTATTGTAACTGTAAAGGTTTGTGGATCTGCGATTTGCCCGTTTTAACTATGTTTACTGTTTCCTTTGGGAGGAAACAAACTGTTATTTAGAATTTTATTACATTCTTTTTTCTCAAAACAACACTTATGATTGATATGTTTAGCTGCTACTTGGATAATGATAATAATAATAATAGTAGTAATAATAATAATAATTTGTAGTACAGTCAGCACTCGGATATCCATTACCCATATATGCATGAGTCGTGTTTTACCGGCCTTGTATTAATAATAAAATCAATCCCCATTATATATGTGTAACAATTTAATGCACTTACCCGTCACACGTGATTTCCGACTCCATCACCAGTTTTCTGATACAAAGCCCATCTCTTCTATGTTACATATATGAATATCCATCAGAGCCCGCGTTTTCTTTTTTTTTGTAATTCTCTCCAATGCCAAACCAGTCTGTTTTATATTGTACAGTTACACAGCGCTTCCTCCAGTTTCACCTGACGAAAATGCAGCCAAAACAAAGCGAACGAGACAAGCTAGGATAATGTAACAGTTAATCATTAAACAGTTTTAGATACTGTGATATTTTTCTTTTTCTTTACTGTTTTAATTCTGGAAACTTTTTTTTTTTTTATCTTTTTGATTTGCTAAATTGCATTGCCTTTTACGTTTTACGCAGTTCTGTGCATGGGTAACATTTAGATTTAATTTTGCTGTAAGGTCGTTAATCGGAAATTTTACATACCGCTACAATACGTATGGATTTAAAAGTATGTACTGTATTAAAGTTAACGTGTCGTCTCTCTAGTTTTGGCAAGTGATATTTTCAGAATCATATCGTTCTGAATTAAAATACTACTTCTGTTGAAAATATAGTACTGTACCAACAAAACCAATACAGTACATCTAAATGGAAGCCTACTTATTTTAAAACACAGTCCTTTCAAATATGTATTTTTGATATTGTATCTTTTTTGTGTTCCCTGAAAAAAGGACCAGGGTTGGAACGGGCCAAAATAAAATAATCAGATATGCGTCACACGTGCTTAACCGTCACTGAAGTCAAAATTTGATAGGGCCGGATATGTGAGTGCTGACTGTAGTACAGTGAGGAGTTGCATTTAATGTAAAATATTGTTATCGCCCAAGGATGTCCTGTAGAATGTACCAAAAAAAAGTAGAGCAATCTTCGTTAACAAAGTTTAGTTACAAAGAAAAGTATCTGTAACAATGAAGTAATTGAGTGTTCTTTCTGAAAATGACTCACTAGTGATACAATATATTTGAATTTGTTAATAATACTCCAACACTTTTTAGGGCTGTACATGTCTTAAAATTACAAGAAGTAACAGAGACTGAATGCTCAGGATCCAGATGGTATGTGTTAACAACTATGTTTCAGGTACTCAGGAAAAGATAAAACAACCAGGGATATGTCAACACACTGGCTCATTAAAATGGATTTGGATACTTTTATGACAGTGGCCATTTCCCTGTATATATATTTTAATTCCGAGAAATGAAGAGAGATTAAGCAAATCATAGTTTTAGTATGAACAAAGACAGCATATGTGCTACACCGTCAAAGTGCAGTATTGATATAATTGGCTTTATTGACTTTAGTATGAGTTTCTTAAATGGACGAATAAAGATTGATAAACGAATAAGGAAGAATTTGTGTAGAAATGTGTGAGTGAGAAAGAATGGCACAGGTCTGAAATATTACAAAGCAATGTAGGTATGGTGTGTCTTTACACAACGATTTTGGTTTTATTTTGCTCGTAATATTGTTTTAGTCTCCATGGATGATTACTCTGAACAGTGAAAAAGAAGGAAACCAGGGAGACTGCCAAGGACAAGTGTACTCGTCAGTAATGTTTACAATCATTTTCAAAGAACAGCATTTTGTTACAGGAGGGCAATCAATTAATATATGTGTTACAATAGTCTATACTTTTCAATCCAATTGTATTTTTTTTTATTGGCAAAGTAGAGATAAACCCAAGGTCCTACTGATTATGTAATTAAAATGATACATTTGGCAATGTCAGTGTAAAGTGTAAGGTATGAATTTATTAACACACATTGTTGACTGAATTAAATTGAAATAGCTATAAAAAAGAATATATCAATTTGTTATTACAGTTCTAGATATTTTGAAAAGAATGATTTCCTATATACCATGCTGAAAAAGAAGAGGTATTTGCAAAAGACAGGACACACATTTTAAAGAAAGCAAAAGTAGTTGTTTGTATTTGGTCGGATCAGAATAGCATTAGCCTGATTTACAAAATGTAAATTTATTTAATTGCATTTCTATTTTATAAAAGCTTATATATACACGAATCTGTTATTTATTTAAACAGAATGTCATTTTAGTCTAGTCTCTGTAAGTCGCCTTGTATAAAGGCGTCTGCTAAATAAACAAATAATAATAATAATAATTTTCTAAAATGAATACCAATAGAGCATTAAAACTACTACGACTACGACTAATAATATAAATGACAATAATATAAGGAATAATGTACACCCAAATGTGCATAATAATGCTGTAATTCTAACAAGGTTTCTGGTGACATATAACTTATGTATCAATATCACCAGAAACCCAAGTTTTAGTGTATAATGTTTGTTATAGTACATGGTGACATAACAGATAGAAATTGAACTAGCAGTTCAGGTATTTTAAAACAAAAAAAATTCAATTTAAGAATATGTGTTGAGAAAAACAATGTAAAATACGTTCCTTTTTAACAATTAGTTTTAAACCTTGGTATTTATTTTATTTTATTAACATTTTTATGGGTGGGGGGGAGCGACTACACTATTATTACTAAGAATGGATGTATAACATTCATTTGGCTGTTTTGGAGGTTAAAATTGGATGATTTCTTCGTCACTGAAGCCTCTGCTTAATATCACTGAAGCCACGGCCTAATATCCCCTGAAGGACACGTCGCTTTTTTTTTTTCTAAGGGTAATTTAGTCTCCCTGTCTTCTGTGGATAAAACTTGAAACTTTTATTTTTTAAATAAAAAGTTTATGAAATTAATTTAAAATGCCATATCAGTCAAAACAATCTCTCAGAAGCAAACATAAAATACATAAAGTATTATTTAAAATGTGTTTACTTGGGTGCTTCTTTGGCATCACATATTTAAAACCTGGAACTTTAATATTTTTAATTAAGGTATTTTTGCAATGCAACATGTATTTGCCTTAAAGGAGGGCTAGCCCAAGTTTAAAATGTTTCTTACCCCTTATTAGGAATATTTCCTTTAGTCTTCCTTTTCTTTTAAAGAGTTTTGGTTATTTCACTCCAGCGGTCTACCAGCATTCAGGTCACTTGACATACCACACAGGAAGTAATCTTGATCTGCCATTTTACATAAAATAGGTATATAAAAAAGAAAGTGAAGAATTAACACAAGAAAGGGGAAACGTGGATAGAAAAGCTAATATTAATAAAAGGTAACATTTTGCAATGAATACATGTAAACTGTGGCTATGATGCCTGGCTTTGAAGTCAAAGATATACATTCATTAACACACATTGCTGGTTGAATTGAATAGAAATATCTATAAACACATATTCATATGTTATTACAGTGCCGGATCTTTTGAAACTATAATGATTTCCTATATACCATATTGACAAACAAAACAGGTTTTAGAGAATAAAGGATTAACAGATTCAGAAAAAAATGTTGATTCTGTCTTTTAAAATGGTGCCTGCTAGATTATTGAAAATGCTTGCTTTTCAGATCCATTCATGTCACACATTGTTTAAACATCCATTTCTTTTCAGCAGTGATAATGATAACATGACATTTTTATAAGGCAGCCTGCTGTAATTATTTAGCTAAGACAGGCTGGTCCCCTGGTTCCAAAGCCTATTCATACATCTGTGCCATACAGAAAAAAAGAAAGAAAAAAGCTAGGGAAATGCTATCTCATTTATTTAAATACCTGTCAGGTGACTATTTAATTTTACAGGCAATTGGTTCTTATTCAAGCATCCAAAAAGTCTGTGTGTTCGGAACACCCATCACATCTTGTTTTACAGCCCCTACATAAGGTCTGTTTCCTGTTGAGAAGACAAGCCACTGACTTTATCACATCAAAGGGGGAAAAAAAACTGCCATTGTCCAGGAAATGTCAAAGATTTTGTCATGGTAAATTAATTACAGGCCATTATTAATATATTGTACCACTTCTTTCAAACAAGTAACTCCCATTTCCTCCCTTTAAAAAGATATATTTTCCTTTTTTTGTTTGCTGAAAAGATACCGGTAAAGTGATAACATCTGGCTGGAGCTGCTCACTGCCAAGTAAAAAATGGTTTCCTCTCAACGGGCCTGGCCAGAGTCTGATGTTGTGCAGATGTGCAGCCATGCCTGACTATAAAAGTTATAAGCATTGTCATAACATTGTTCGACTTCTCTAGTATTTCCTGTCTTCTGCTTAGCACTGTATTACTAACTTTGGCTCTCCGCCAGGCCAAACGCAATGAGAGGCTTTTTTTTGTTGTTTTTCTGTCTGGTAATTTATTTAATTTCTTTTGTTTTTTGAACTTTGATAACTCTTGGTTGTTAAAATGTCAGGGTTTGAAATTCAAGTTTGAGGATTTGGAAATAAAGAAAGTTGGACAAACTACCCTTCTCTTATATAACTTTTGGCATTCAAATATTACAATTAAAAGTAGAAACAGTTTTAAGGAACAGCTGATTCAGAAGCTGGATGGCTTACAGAAAACGTGTGTTCATTTCCTGTATTAGGTACAGCCCCCAAACCAGAGAAAGAGCCTTTTATTTATGTGCTTCTGAGCGTGTTCTTTCCCTTGGTTTTCTCTGAGACTAGGAAAGCCACATGGAGCTATTTGCCCACATATCCTAACGGGGAGGTGCAAGTCAAATAGTGTGAAAGAAACAACATTAGCTCTCTTCACAGAATACATTGAAAATCCTAAACACGTATTTTCAATAGCTTCTATACCTTAAAGGCATAGATGTGTTTAGCAGCATGCTGCAATCAGGAAGCAGTCATTCTTAGAGACTTCCCTGAAATGATAGGAGTGTTTCTCTTTTTTTGTGGCAGAAATTGCTGTCTGCTTTTTTACATTCAAGATATTTTCTTTCTTCCTCTGTTATCACTGTGTACGGGTGGAAGAATATGCCACACAGAGCACTGCCGAAAGTCTATAAGGTTTTATGAATGGGAAGTCATGGTTACACGTTGCTGCAAATGTTTTTGATTTTCACACTTTCACAAACACCAATAAAAGCGATATTACTAAAATATTGTGAAAATGTACAACATTAAACTTAATGGGCATTGCTTAGGTTTTTTTTTTTTTTTTTTTTTTTTTTTTGCAATTCAGTTTTTTTTTTACGTTTCCTGTAAGTACAATAGATTATTTAACATACAATACAATGTTGTTCTTTGTTATTAGCTTGAAGTAAAGTTAACTACAGTCACTGTTTTTACTCAAAGTGATTTGATTGAGTAATGAAAAAAAATATTAAAATCATCATCTGTAATTAAAAAAAATATTCTGTGTGTAAATGCAGTGTGGTAAGTTTATAATGTATGGCAGCAGTACTCAAATTGAAAATCAATATTGGAGGTTTTTATTAATCAAGATATGTGCTCATTTTTGTACATAATGTAAACATGGAAGGGAATAAAATCTAATTATTCAGTAATTTTCAGGACTACTTTCATAATTTTAAAGTAAAAAATACAAATGCAGTTTTAATTATTATAGTGCAGCTATACAGATTTACCAGGAGAAAAAATGAATAGCTACAGCTGTAGCAGTTGGCGTCGAGGTAGCAGTCTCTGCTGACTTTCCTATGGTGGTTAGAATGTGATTGATTTTGGTGGCGTGTACATTCAAGTGTTTGAAAAAATATTAAGCCAGTCACATGAAAGAGTGCCAATTATTTGGAAATAGGCTTTTCAGAACACCAGCCCTTTTGGCAGGGATATCGGCCTCCACCAGCTCATTTTGGGCCTCTTGGCCTCCTGGCCTCCTGGTGCAGACTTCCAGCCCCATTCGTTGTTGTTATTTTAATGCACTGGTACATCAATTGCTTCTCTTATATGGATTACTGCTACTGACAATGCAATACAAATATGTAATGATGAATACATATTTTAGTCCAAGTGAAATATTTGGTATTTGTGGTGTTTCTGCTGTACTTTAAAGATTATTCACTTCAAATATTGAGTTTGTATCATTAAAAATGTAATTACATTAAAAAAGGTAGAACTGTAGGGTATAACATTATCATAAAGATCACAGGGTATCTGGTTCAACAGCTTTTAAAAAATGAAGCCTTAAGATTTGTTTTCTGTGAGAGATTTGTTGTGGATGTTAACAAGGCATCTGTGTATGTGTGATGCTTAACAAATATATTGGCCTTCAGGGTGTTTTAGAGTCACAATAAATGGCATGACAGTTACTACAATCAGAGCAGAGAAAATCTATTTCTCCTGGTATCTCAGCAGCTAATATTGTGTCCTTCACCAACTGGAAATTGATTAATGAAATTCTATATAAGGTTCCAAAGATAAAGTGGCATTAAATGCAGAGATTAACAACACTTCATTTTTTACATCACTGCTGAAACCTCGTTTAATACAGTACGATATAGTTTTATTTCTGGTTTGTGGTTTTTGAAATACCATATGTAAGTGAAACTGAAAGAACAATTGTACCAATTATCTCTCACAGCTCCTCTGCCATTTTTCAGTTCTAGTTGCATATTTATCACACTGTGATGTAAAACTGTGATTCACCCACTCCAAGCCCATAGAATATCAAGGTTGCATATGATTTTAACAGGTAAATTTTATGTTAAAATTGATTTAAAAAAAAAAAAAAAAGTTGTTCATGAGATTAAATTTTTTATTTCCTCACAGCTAAACATTTTAACATTATAATTATAGCCAGGTTGTCTATCAGTTTTTCTACCAATGCTATGTAGTTGTAATTTGACAACAGGCAATAGAACATGATTTTTTTTAATAGCATATGAGATTTCAGTTTAAAGGTTCAAGCTTGCAGTAACCTTGTGTCGTCATTTCTTCCAAACCTTCACCAAAACACACCATTATACAAAAAACACAGTACATGAAAGTAGAAATACATTCAAGTGTTTAGTCTTTTCAGTAGAAAGCAAAGTTGTTTGAAAACTGTTCCCCATCTCTTTTTAATTGATCTTTGTGGCGACTGCATTTACATTTTGCATTATTCCTAAAAAATCCTTTTATTCCTGCTCTAGTATGGAGGATGACAAACGTGTTTTATTAATACCAATGATTTTTCTGCCATTTTTATCACGTGGTAATAGTATTTATTTATTTATTTATTTATTTATTTATTTATTTGTGGTTATTGTGAAGTGTAACATGTAATAGTGGTGAATGCGAGTTATTTGACTTGGGTGACCTTTTCCATAATGTGCCTAAACTAGCACACACTCTGCCACAGGGCCTGCAAGGCACTCTTTATCAAGAAGAAGATTGATGTAAGTAAATTAGTAACAATGACAAAGTAAAACTATTGTTTAATTATCAACTCCATGTGCCATCTTGCTAGTAACAAACTGCCCTGGCTTTAGTTTGGGGTCAGTGCTAAGCTGCACTGGTACACCCTAGGGTCAAACAAAAATTCCAGACTTGAGTTTGACTTGGAGGTCTTTATTCTTTTAAAAATCCAAATATATATATATATATATATATATATATATATATATATATATATATATATATATATATATATGTTTTTTTGTTTTGTTTTCCAATTTCAGTTACAGACCTTTGCATATGCTAGCACAGTGGTAGGGCTAATGTTATGAAAATTAGTTCAATATGGGTCACCAAGGAAAGTGGACATGAAACAAAAATAACTGAAGCTTAAAAAATAGATTAGAAGACGTTGGATACCCACCTCTCTTGGCATGATTGATCTAGAACTCAGAGAGTGACTCATCTTTTACATTCAAATCTACAGTGTGGCACACACAGTCACAATGCTTGATTACATTTCCACTAGATTGCTTTTCCCCCAAATCGCTATATACAGTATTGTATTATAACTTTAAATCTGTTTTTCAGTACTGCAGTAAAAAGTCACTTGGAACTGATCAAACTGATACATGACTACATCATTTATATTGAAAGCACTGGGTTCTAGCCCAAGTGCATTTCCATATGGCTATAATTAACTTAAGATTTAATATAATAAAGTGGCCTTCATTATCCATCTGTCTAAAGGCCTGATAATCAACCTAATTAAAAACAATGAAAATTGGACTTGATATGAGAATAAGATTTTCATTTTATGGGGTTTAGGCAGCCGTGTACAGTGCATTGTGGTGTTTTTGTCTACGTATACATAAAATGTCATTAATGTAACAAAACATCAATGCGTGAGCCTCAAAATTGTCACATTTTATACCTCTGCAGGGTTGTTTTTGTGGAAAACACTTTAATTGCACCCTCTGTTTGGGTACATTTTTCTTTTTTAACTAAAAAGAACAAAATACATATTTATATTGATCTATTCACCTATTATAAAATGAATGTTCCAGATATTTATATGGTCTGTTTAAATGCAAATGGAATTTGTTCTATTGTTATTCCTCATTTGCATAAAGACAGAATATTAGAATATTGGGCAAACAAACCCCTCTCTCCCCTGAATGTACTGTACTGCAAAGGTATTATTAAGAATATATATTTATATATATATATATTTTTTTTAAACTTTGTATTTATTGACGAGCAACACAATCCACAGGTATAGAAGTTTTGACATTCATTATTTAACATAAGTACATTTCTGACGTTATGACATAGCATAATTTTCTTGTCGATTTTGTAGTATGGCTATAATTTTCTGCATATCGGCTAATGGTAAGTAATTTAATGGTATTGACTGACAATTATTTTTCAATTTCTAACCACAATTTCTCAGGTTGTCTAATTCAGCCATATAATAGAGCTGTGTCACCCAGTTATAAAGTTTTAAGTTAGGGAGACCAAGCCCTCCAAATGTTTTTGGTAGCTGTCATTTTTTGTAACTTATAGTTGCTTTTTTATTTTGCCAGATAAATTTGGATATAGTTCGATCAAGCTGAGTTAGGACTTTGACTGGAATTTTAACTGGAAGCATTGAGAAAAGATATAAAAGACGTGGAAGGATGTTCATTTTGACTGAAGCTATGCGACCAGCTAATGAAAGAGGCAGTGGCATCCATCATTCTCTATCTTCACAAATTTTACCTAACATTGTAGGAAAGTTAGCCGCATATAATTGATCATAATTTGGAGTTATATTAACACCTAGATACCGAATACTTGAGGAAGTCCATTGAAAGGGGTAGTTTTCTCTAATGCTGGTAGGTATTGGCCCAAAAGCCATCATAGCTACTGTTTTGCTCATATTTACTCGGTAGCCAGACGTCGCACCATATTCCTCAATTATTTTAGAAATATTTGGAGTGGAGATCAAGGCTTCCGTTATATAGAGAATGATATCATCGGCATAGCAGTAGGTTTTGTGTTCTGTTGTACCGATCCGGAAACCCCTAATGTTTGGAGAAGATCTTATTGCTTCTGCCAGGGGTTCTATACTAAGGGCAAATAAAACGGGAAAGTGGGCAACCCTGTCGCATGCCTCTTTGGAGTGGAAGTGAGCGAGAAATGTTATTATTGGTGCGCACCGAAGCTCTGGGACTTGAGTATATGATTTGTGATATTAAAAAGTTCCAATCAACTCGGTCTAATGCCTTCTCAGCATCAAGGGAGAGTACAGATGCTTCTGCCTGGTGAATTTTGGAGTAGTTAATTATATTTAATAGTTGCCTAACATTGTCGGTTGAATGTCTACCTGTAATAAAACCTGTTTGGTCTGGGTTAATAAGCTTTGTAATTATCATTTCAATTATTTTTGCTAAAATTCTTTGTTAGAATTTTTGAATCACAGTTAATTAGGGAGATTGGTCTATATGACGCACAGTCCAGTACATTTTTGCCAGGTTTTTTAATTAAAGTTGTCATGGCATCACGCCATGTGTCTGGGACTTTGTTAGTTTGTATCGTCTAATCTATAACTCCTTTTAATAATCGGGGTTATTGACTAAATATTTTATAAAATTCATTTGGAAATCCATCTGGACCTGGGGATTTCCTATTTTTCGTACTTTTAATAGCAGTTTCTATTTCTAAAGATGTAATAGGTGAATCTAAAATAAGTTCTGTTAGTGTTGGGAGATCAATTTGATCTAGGAAACAGTTTGCTGGGGTACTTTTCTTAGGTTTTTCATAAAATACAGCAAATAATCTATTTTTCTCCTGGGGGTCTGAAGTAGTTTCACTTTTGGGGTTTTTAATCTGCTGTATCCTTTTTGAGCTGAAGGGCAAGTAGTCTACTCGGTCTGTCGCCCTCAGTATAGTATTTATTGTGTGAAAATCTTGGAGGACCCTCAGCTCTATAAGTGAGGAGTGACTTGAGTACCCCTTTTTGCTGCAGTTAGTTGAATATGTGTTTTTATCGCCTTTATTTTTTTGTTTTAATTCTAACTTGGCAATTTGCTTTTCTATTTCTTTTTGTTTTTCTAGTCTCTTATTTTTCTGAGCTTAAGAATATGAAATAATTTGTCCCCTTAAATAAGCCTTTGCACTCTCCCATAGTAATGCCGGTGTGACCCCATCCACTAAATTAAGTTCAATATATTTTTTAATTTCAGATTTAATAAATACCTGGAAATCAGACTCATGAACCAATGAGGTATTAAGTTTCCAGCAGCATTCTCTGGGTGATTGATCCCTTAGTTTCAATGATAATGTCACTGGGGCATGGTCCGAGATAGTTATGTTATTAATTGTACAATCTTCTATTTGGTGTATTATTGCCTGGGGAATAAGGAAAAAGTCAATACGTGTATAGCTATTATGAGGTTTAGAGTAAAACGAAAAGTATTTAGTAGTGGGGTGTAAATATCTCCAGATATCTACATAGCCCTGGTCTTTACAATGAAAATTAATGGCTTTGGACATTTTAGATAGCGGGGCATTTGTCTGTGAGGATTTGGCTAAGTGTAGGGACCGAGTACAATTAAAGTCCCTAGTAATGAACCAAAATGAGGTCTGTACTAAGTAAAGAACCACGTATTAATAGGAACCTGCCTTCTGAATCAGTAGTTTTATCTCTAATTGAAAAAGCTAGTCTTTAATGAATAAGTATACACACGCCATTTCATTTGGGGTGTGAAGAGTGATATGCCTGGCCCATCCAGTCACGTCACGTCTTAAGTTTTATATGCTCCCCATCTGAGAGGTGAGTCTCCTGGAGTAGGGCTATATTGCAATTTTTATGCACTTGATAGGGTGATTTAACCCCTTTTACATTGTATGTCATTATTTTGATTGATGTCATGTTATTGTTAGAAGTAAAAAGTGTACCTAACTTGACCACAAACCTGTTATCCTTATCCAATACAGTAAACAACAACACTAAAATAACAGTGAAAATCTCCACTGAGAAAATGTACATCCTTCCACCATCCTTGGTGTGAGAGATCCATCTAACATAGAAAATAAAGGAAGGATACTTGCGACTGACAGTCCCTGGGAATTATTATCCAAGGGGGGTGACAGAGCTTGATGGAAATGTGTCCATTTTGGACGAGATATGTCCAAGCAATAAAGTAATAATAAAACAACAACAATTAAAAAGAGTCTGTAGCTTTTAGAGAAGTATGGTGACGGTTAACCATAACTACCATTGAAATAGGAATAATAATAAATTAAAAATAATTACATTAATTGTACCAGTACTGGATATTAGAATATGCATTTACAATACTTAAGGCTATGTGTTTAACTCAGGATTGCATTCCAAATGCAAGCACACACAACTTAATATTACCAATATACAGCCTGTCTGTCAAATGAGCAATGTATAGCTATGCCCCCATGTAAAACTCAATTGGAAAAAACAAAAGAAAATGAAAATAATAATACTATAATTGCAGCTAGTTATAATATGTAAACTGAAAAGCAATGCCTAAAACGTAGTTGGCATTATCTCTGTTTCAAGCCTTTGTTCAGACAGGGTGTATAATTATTGTAGTATTACTACCGAAAGTAAAGGGGATAAAGTCTGTAAAAAAGTGGTCCTGGAATGTTGCCACTGTAGTGTGGTTAGTTTTTTCTTACAGTAGACTGTCCTCTGCGTCTCTCACTTTTCAGCATTGCAGTTTCCCACATGGTCGCCATGTCTCTCTCGCTCAGTCTGCCAGCTGATCTGTCCAGTGGCGTGGTTCCGAGGTGCAGAAGAGAGTATCGTATCCTTTTAGCTAGAAGAGCTTTCTTAATGCCATCATATTCTTTTCTTTTTCGCAGTAGTTCAGCTGAAATATCTGGGTAAATTGAGATACGTTTATCCGTGAATTTTAGTTCTCCTCTCTCATGAGCCCAGCGAAGAATGTTTTGCTTAGTTTGAAAGTTCAGTAGGCACAGAACGAAAGCACGAGGATGTGCATTGGGGCTCTTTGGCTTGGTTGCTAGAGTTCTATATGCTCTTTCGATTTCAATCGGAGTTGCTTCATCTATGTCCAAGAGCTCTCTCAGCATTTTTTCAATAAGCAATATAGTCTCTTTCCCTTCTGCATCTTCCAGCACCTCAAATATATGTGTTATTTCTACAGCCCCTGTTATCAAGATCCTCAGTTCTATCATGTATAGCCCTGTTCTGTTTCAGAGCTGGGCAGACCATGGCAAATTACATTTAATAGAGAAAAGTGCAAGGTACTAAACGCAGGCAATAAAAATGTGCATTATAAGTACCATAAGGGAGATACTGAAATTGAAGAAGGAATCTATTAAAAAGACCTAGGAGTTTATGTTGACTCAGAAATGTCTTCATCTAGACAATGTGGGGAAGCTATAAAAAAGGCCAACAAGTTACTCGGATATATTGTGAAAAGTGTTGAATTTAAATCAAGGGAAGTAATGTTAAAACTTTATAATACATTAGTAATACCTCCTCTAGAATATTGAGTTCAGTTCTGGCCACCTCGCTACAAAAAGGATATTGCTGCTCTAGAAAGAGTGCAAAGAAGAGCGATCAGAATTATTCCTCTTTTAAGAGGCATGTCATATGCAGACAGGCTTAAAGAATTGAATCTATTCAGTCTTGAACAAAGAAAACTACGCGGTGATCTGATTCAAGCATTCAAAATTCTAAAAGGTATTGAAAATGTCGACCCAAGGGACTTTTTCGACCTGAAAAAAGAAACAAGGACCAGTGGTCACAAATGGAGATTAGAAAAAGGGGCATTCAGAACAGAAAATAGGAGACACTTTTTTACACAGAGAATTGTGGGAGTCTGGAACCAACTCCCCAGTAATGTTGTTGAAGCTGACACCCTGGGATCCTTCAAGAAGCTGCTTGATGAGATTCTGGGATCAATAAGCTACTAACAACCAAACAAGCAAGATGGGCTGAATGGCCTCCTCTTGTTTGTAAACTTTCTTATGTTCTTATTAAGTAACTCACAGCTTTGTCGTGCAGGATGAATTTCTTGTTGTGTTCTTCAAGTCTATGTTCCATCTTGTCCATCCTTTTTTTCATTTTTTGCCAGTGTGCTTTTAATCTCATTTATTGAGCTTTCCATTTAATCAAATGAGGCAGACATTTCTCACCAAATTATTTTGAGCTCTGTGAGAACCAAAGCTGCGTCCTCTCTTGATTGTGATGAGCTGCTGTGGTGAATGGCTCCTGTTTATACTTTGAGACCTGGAAGGCGAACTATGTGTTGATCGCTTTTCTCTTTCGTGGGTTTGGTCTTACCCATTTTTTTCCGTTATTTAGTTGAATTGTGAGAGTTCTAATGCAAAAAAGTACCACAAAGGGGGCTCCCGAGTGACTTAGGTCAGCCAGGGTGTCCTCGGCTCATCGCGCACCAGTGACCCCTGTAGTCTGGCCGGGCGCCTGTAGGCTTGCTTGTAAGCTGCCCAGAGCTGCATTGTCCTCCGACGTTGTAGCTCTGAGGTGGCTGCATGATGAGTCTGCAATGTGAAAAGAAGCGGTCAGCTAATGGTACACGCTTCGGAGGACAACGTGTGTTCGTCTTCACCCTCCAGTGTCAGCGCGGGGGTGAGCCTAAAAATAATTGGATATTCTAAATTGAGAGATAATAATAAAAATAATTGGTGACTACTAAATTAAAAAAAAAAAAAAAAGTACCACAAAAAAGCAGGAATTGACTGAATCTTAGCGGGAGCTCACTTAGTTTACTTCCATCTCCTAGACCCGCCAGACTGTCCCACAGCTGCATTTTTTAATAAATAGACTGGAAGATGTAATTTAATCATCTGCAAAATGACTGAATAACATGGGTCTCCAAAACATAAAGAAAGCTGGATAATTATTTTTTTACAAAATACAATACACTTAAAAATGAATTTTGAAGTCAGTATAAAACCTTTTTTTTTTTTTCAATCCCCTGACCATGAAAATGTGTACATACATTGTACATACTAACAGTGCTTTGCAATACTTTTGTATAAAAAGCACTATATAAATGCAATAAATAAAATAAATAATGATGCAATATTAAGGTACACAATGACAAAACATTTGTAATGTGTTTCAAGTATTATCTGAACCAGAAGTAGTATAAAAGGTTTGCATTAGTACACACAAATAATTTGAAATGCAAATGTTGTTAATAGTTTTATTGAAGGTCAATCCATGGCAAATCTGTTGCCTGGCTGTATTAACTTAATCTCCCTTAGGATGAGACTGCTATAATCAGGATATTGATTGAGCATTTTCTAGTTTTTAAACAGTTTCCCATAAATTGCTTAAAGGAAAAAAGACCTGTATTACTGAAGAAAACAAGACGTAAAGCCAGAAGAAAAGACAGTGCTGGCACAATATCAGTACACTTGTTGAAGGTCAAAGATCTGAATAATGTATTTATCATAAGATGGAAACAGGCTGTAGCCTTTTTAATTACATTTAATCTTCATCTTCAAAATACATTTCATCTAAATACCCATTTTTTGAGGGGTGGGTGGGGGGTTCTGTGAAAGCTTGTGACTATAATTTTAAACAACTTGTTGGAAAGCAACCACCCACTGGCTATTATTATCATTACCTATTATAATTTAAGCGTAATTTGTGAACACACCTTGTCTTGATTAGCTAGGTCCTTTTAGTTTTCTGTGATTACACTATGTAACACATTTTTTGTTCCTGGGTAGTAAGTGTTATTTCCTAATTGCTTATGCCTCAAAAGTATAGAAAATGGCTATTATTCCCCACAAACTTTGCTTTTGTGACCAGGACAGTGATATTTTGAAATTTACCTATTTCCAATGAGAAAACACACGAATTTGTGTCTTTTCATTCACATAAAGTCAGAAAAAAACAACATATGAATCCAAATTAACATGTATTTATACTAAAGTAATACAAAAATGACTACAAAAGATTTAGAAGTGAGTAGTTTTTCGAGATTTACGATTATACTGTAAATCACTTTCACGAATCAGCCCCCAAATGTAGTCTCCCATCATGTTCTCGTTATACTGTCCTTGGTAGCGGCGTTCAAAGTCCAGTATATCCTGGTGGAAGCGCTCGCCTTGTTCTCCTTGAATTTATCAAGATGAGCATCAAGGATATGGACTTTGTGGGACATCCTACAGCCCATTGTGCCGTAGTTCTTCAGCAGAGTCTCAACCAGCTCCACATAGTTTTCGGCCTTGTGATTGCCCAGGAAGCCCTGAACCACTGCGACAAAACTGTTCCAAGCCGCTTTCTCCTTACTACTGAGCTTCTTGGGGAATTCATTGCACTCCAGGATCTTCTTTATCTGTGGTCCGACGAAGACACCGGCTTTGACCTTTGCCTCAGACAGCTTAGGGAAGAAGTCTTGAAGGTACTTGAAGGCTGCCAACTCCTTATCTAGAGCTCTGACAAATTGTTTCATAAGGCCCAATTTGATGTGCAGTGGTGGCATCAGCACCTTCCGGGGGTCCACCAGTGGCTCCCACTTGACGTTGTTCCTTCCCACAGAGAACTCGGCCCGCTGTGGCCAGTCCCGCCTGTGGTAGTGCGCCTTGGTGTCCCTGCTGTCCCAAAGGCAAAGATAGCAGGGAAACTTGGTAAAACCGCCTTGGAGACCCATCAGGAATGCCACCATTTTGAAGTCTCCTATGACCTTGATGCCATCTCAGGAAAATGCAGATATGTATCCACTTAGGCAGCTGGAACTAAACTGAACTGGTGGGCTTAAGGCCCCTGTATTTGTACTACTATTTATATTATCTATCTGGAATGTTCTGGAAAATAGGTGAATTTCAAAATATCACTGTCCTGGTCACAAAAGCAAAGTTTGTGGGGAATAACAACCATTTTCTATACTTTTGAGGCATAAGCAATTAGGAAATAACACTTACTACCCAGGAACCAAAAAAAATAAAAAATTGTTACACAGTGTTATTTTAACACCTATATGTGTCATGCTTTCAGTATGCTTCACTACACTTTTTAACAGCAAATTAGATTTGCCCCTCTGGGTCTTTTTTAAAGGGTTGGACATTGCACATTAATAAACTAGCTGGCTGATAGTTTTGAGAGACTAACATTAAAATGTTTAATATCAGAACATAAATCAGCTGTCAATGTTATCTTTTTTTTGTTCAGTCAGCAAGTTTTTTCAAGCATCGAGACCGGAGAGCGGAAGATCAAGTCATACTGTAGTGATGCATGGGGGAAAAGGGTTTAAGCTTGAGTGCAGGTATACCGTTTCTTTCTGTTTTCTTGTCCTTTGTATTTGTTTGGAGATTTCTTCAAGGACATTTCATGTCATTTTAACAGCTACTGAGCTGTGTGGCTTCTGATATCTTCTGTCAGTTTCAGGGACTTTTTTCTTGCATTTATTTTCTCCTTACTGACCCTTAGGCTTGTGCTAGGCTGTCTATCTCCTAATACATTGCGCTATTCTCACCTTTATCTGTTTGGTTGTATCTGTTATGTCTAGTGGCTGAGCCCTTACACTTTATAAGATTAACTTTTATTTTGCAGTTTACTGTATGCTTTGATGAGTTTAATTTGTATTCTAGTGGTACAGTATTTCATTTTAATCATTGTCTGCTGTGTACTATCATTTTTTTATATATTTTTATAATACTTTATTGCATGGTAGAATGGCCCAACATGGATAACAGAATTTACTTTTGAAAAGTAATAGCTATACCATATGTCCACATGCCCAATAATATAGACTTTGCATCTGCCTATGTTTGATCAGTGTATCTGCAGGCTTTGCTGCTTGACCTCAACAGCCAATGTATGTAGTAGATATGCTGCTGTAATTTAACTTGTAAATCATACAGATCAGCTCTGAAATGTTTCTGTGTATCCATTCAGTAGGTTATTCGAATTTTTACAAGGGGCAGACTTCTTATTTAGGTTTTAAACACTACCAATTTATTGAATTTATTTTGCCTGTGCAAAATTGTAGTATAATCAGATCTAATCTCCAGATAGAACGTGACATAATATACAGCATGGAGATTTAAAAAGGGTTCACGGCTGGGGACTGTGTTAGAAGATAGACGTTGTGCTCAGTGAACGGTACAGCTGTTGTAGGTTATGCAATGGACAAATAACATATGATAAAATATCCCTCTTTTAAGCATTCTGCGTGATACAGGGTATCTGTTTTTTTCTCTAAATCCTAAATTTGCCTGGATTTGAGCTTTTCTGGAGAATTCTGTGCCTGGACTTCCTCATTCTATTCAAATCAAACCATGTGACAAATTCAACTTCTTACTCCAGGCACAGAGAGAAAGTTGGGCTGGCAAAGTGTAAAGGCCACATTGTCACGTGATTCAAATGGAATGAGAAAGGCTGTTCAGTCCTGATATAGTTTTAAAGAAATAGATAATAACTGAATTTTAGAGCCACAGAACTCAGAACCACTTAGAATAACTGCAGACACCGTCAAACATTAAGAAAAAAGTCTAAGGAGAATTAAAAAATGGATAGGAGATTTCCTTTAACCTGATAGGTCTATATGAGGTCCCTAATCTCTGGTAAAGTACATAGAATGTTATCTTTCAAACTATGTTTAATCAGAAAATACATACATACAGTATTCATTTATGCCATTTACCTTTTTTCTGTTCCATGCCCTGAATGTTGTCTTTCAATACAGACTAAAGTTTGCTTCTTCGCTGTCCTATACGTTCAATCTATCTGTAATTTTAGTATAGCAAATTAAGTTTAAAAAAATTGAGAACAGTGTTTGCTGGCAGATGCAATATAGTAACCACAACCGCAATAGCAACTAGTCTCCGATTTCAATGACAAGTTGCAGAGATTAAACAACTCGATTACACCTTTCAGCAGTTTTATTCCCACACATCATAACACCAGCACAGGCACTGTGCTCTCTTCTCAAACAGGAGACTAAACACACTGTGAACAAGTAAACAGCATGATCAGCATTAACACATGGGGTCTACTAGATATTTTTAATTACTACAACTTTTTTTGTACTTTTGCTGATACATTAAGTTAATATATAGGCTTTTGGAAATATCCACAACGTGACATCATCCACCAGTTGTAATTTAAAGATACAGCACACGCAACCCTGAGATTTAACAATCCCGAAAAAATTTAGAAAAAATACAGAAGGACTCAATTTTAATATTTTAAAGGCCTCAGAATTGACCATTTCAACTGGAATAATGAAGCCTGAAGGCTGCCAGACCACAAATAGAATTCCAAAAAACTGCATTACTCATGGAATACTTTTTTTTCCCAACTAAAACTAGTGTTGCATAAAATAAAAAATAATAAAAATAAAAACAAACAGAATTTTTTTTCTTTTTTAATGCAACCATTTTCTATTAGCAATAGAACACTCATAAGACAGCTTTACCGTCTGGTAAGGCCCTTCTCGTTATGTTAGATTTAACTGCATAAGGCAGTAAAGTTGTTTTCTTTGGGTTCTGTTGCTTAATTAATGCGACTTGCTTTTAAATGTATTACTGGAATTGGGAGCCTTGTAGAGCACAGAGGAGGAAGCAGAGCAGTAAGAAAGTACACAGGAGATACAAACAAACTTTCTTCCTGAGAACTGCTTGAAGGTTGGTGTGTATATATATATATATATATGTGTGTGTGTGTGTGTGTGTGTGTGTGTGTGTGTGTGTGTGTACGTATAGCTTTATATATGTAACATCATCTTTTGTAAACAATAATGGGTAATCGGAATATACAAATT
Organism: Acipenser ruthenus; assembly: GCF_902713425.1. NCBI lineage: Eukaryota > Metazoa > Chordata > Actinopteri > Acipenseriformes > Acipenseridae > Acipenser > Acipenser ruthenus. The sequence continues at coordinate 40,786,304 of NC_081192.1, forward strand.
TTAGCATTACGAGAGCCACTCAAATTGCATGAATGTCGCCAAAAGGCTTCTACATTCACAGTGTTTTAAAAGTCAGAGTACAGCAACTGCATACATGTTTTGCACTGTTTTGGGCTCATCAGTGTAGCATAACTGTAATCCAACTAGTGAAAAGCTCCTGAGTTTTTCACAAGTCGGAGTACAGTACAGAATGTAGAAGCCTTTTGGCGACTATTATGCGATTTGATTGGCTCTTGTGTGCAGACATTTGCATATCCCGATTACCCAAATTCAATAGTTACAGCTTTCTCCCACAACTTGAAAGCTATATATATATATATATATATATATCTATATATATATATATATATATATATATATATATATATATATATATATATATATATCTATATATATATATATATATATATATATATATAGATAGATATATATATATATATATATATATATATATATATATATATATATATATTATATAATATTTGATGGAGAAAGACAGAATACATGAATGTCTCCAGTCATGTGACCTAACGCAGTGAACTCATTGGTTGCTGACTTTGAGACTTGCGAGCGGGTGTAAAACACTAGTCGATGCAAGTGACTCGAATCGCAAAATATTAAACATGTTTAAACTTTGTGAGCCGACTGAAATTGATCGTCCGAGCCTGCATAATCACATCGCAAAGCATAATACACTGCCCGATGAGGCTGAAAAATCGCGTCGCAATGGATCACATTGGGCTGTGTGTACCGGGCTCTAATGCAGTGAAGCTTTACTTTGTATGTGTTTATACCGTACATAAGTGCTTTATTCATATTCATAATGTCTTGGTTGTTACTTGTTTACTGTTAACATTTCATAATAAAATTATCAAACAAACAAAGTTAAATCTTTGTGAAGAGGACCTGAAGTCTCTTTTAAACTCATTAGACAGAAGAATGCCTGCCTGGTGGATTCCTTAAACGTCTGACAGCCCAGCATCTTTATCTCCATCTTGTAGTGATTATTAAAGAGCTATCAGGCACAGTGCTGCTATTGTAGGAAAGCTGTTCTAGGATTTAAAAGGGTTGACTTTAGTTGGGATCAGTGGGTAGGTTAATTGGCCCTGAGATGCATTACATTTGGACCCACCACAGCTGTTTAAATTCAAAACACAATATTGTATGACATATTGTATGTGTTTAAGTGACCAAAACTTGTTTAAGTGTCCAAAACTATACATTCTATTGCAGTACAGTATTTACACTTTACATTTTTTCTTGTCACCCTGCTTAGGTTATTAGTATTTGAACACTGTCAGCCAGTGTCATGTAATGGTTGAAAATATTTTGGAAAGCATGTTAGCAAGCCACATAGTATTAATAAATGTTTTTTTTTTTTAATATATATATTTAATAATATATTTATATTTAATATATATATTTTAATATATATTTAATCCTTATTTTCTTTCTTCATTTGGGACTCAAAATCGCAGGATAACATAAAAAAGCCTAGGTAGTTATATTTTTTAGAGCTGTGTGGTTTCCTTTAGGAGTTGTGGTATTGATATATCTCCTTGTCCCCCTTTTCACAGTACATTCACAAGCTAGACTCTATTAAGCAAAATACTGTTGCAATATACCTTTTGGCTGTTTTCTAGAGTTTTGCTGATATAGTTCAGAAAAGCATTTTGTTTCTGTAGACAAATGAGTAATAAATCATAGGTTGTAGACAGGCAGTGTTTTATAACCCTTTTTTCTACCCAGAAGAGAAATGCCTGGGAAATCATACATTGTATGCATTGTATATTATTTTCATGACTTTCCAAACTCTGCATTCCTCTCACCAAAGAATGCAACTTAAACAAGGATTGCCAAAGTCTTTATCTGGCAAGCTAACTGGGATGCATTTTTTAAAAGGGGACATTTTGTTAAATGATGGATGAAGATATTTGCCAAACACAAATACTGTGTTAACACCAATAATAAATGTCAGACCTACTCTGACATAAATATTTGCCTTAAATAACCAACCCATTGCATTATGAATAATTGAAAACATTACCCAACAGGAATAGGGTAAAAAAATTAAGCCCTCAGGGAAACATGTTAATTCAATTTTGTTACCCATAAGGGAAGGACACCTTTAATATAGCATTGAATGGTGCCTCTGTGAAAAACGTTATATAGACATTGGGATCTATTCAATTGATCTAAACAGTGGCGCACAGCTGTTGTTTTAGTCCTTAAAAGGACGACACTGGTAGTGAGGCTACAACACCAAAACATCTCCCAAATAGTTCATCACCCAAAGTGAAACAAAAAACACAAGGAACTACAAACTCAGCAACCCACAAACTGCAGTGTTTGTTTGTTTTAATATGTTGTCATTTTAGATTGAATTGTCTCTACACAGAGTCTGCGGAGCGCCTCTTAATGGGAGGCCATGATACGTCCAGCGAATTTAAAACAATCTGCGTGAAGCTTTTGTTTCTGTTCAATGAAGATCAATAAAAAATAGATTTATTTTGATTAGCAGCTTTATACCGTATCTCATGAATCCAGATAGCCCCGGCACCACATAGATAATACGGACATAAACAAACAAGATAGCTGCTTCTGCATCCAGCGCTCAGAATATTACAGACATTTGCAGAGCTTTTTTAGATGTTATAGTAATAAAATAATGACTTGGATCACATTATTGAGGAGTTTGGTGATAAAACGAGTGATCAGGAGATGATTTATCGGTATGCACTACTATGAAGAGGTATGTGAAAATACAGCGAACAAGGGGTGGGGCAGGGCTGGAGATGCAGTACTGAGTGTCCTTTTGATATGCAGTGCCTTTTAAACCTGTTTTACTGTGAAAAAAAATACTTTTAAACAGTGCGTCTAAAATAAACTGCGCGTGTGAAAATAAATTGGACTTGACGCACCTGAGATGTGCTGAATAAATGGACAGCTAAGGGTTAAAATAGCAGAAAACACTGAAAGCAAAGTTTTTATGACAATGTTAGTGTTTGCAGCATCTTTGTTTTGTATAGTTTATTTTGTAATTCATTTTCTATAACGTAAAACAATCGCTGTCCAGCGATGCAGGTTTGACCGCCATTTTCCTTTGCTGTGTGAACAACGGAAGCACGTTCAGCATGATAACGTAATTTGAGGCAGTTTGTAAAATAAATAAATATTGACCGAAAGCACCATCATGGAGGCACTAGTTGGATCTATTTTTGGTCATGTGATGAGGTTTTAACCAATCACATGCCAGAGTTTCTAAGGACTGATTCATATATATATATATATATATATATATATATATATATATATATATATATATATATATATATATATATATACACATTTATTTTATTAGCCCAGTTCAAACTAAAGTGATTGATTGGGCAGAAATAATCTAACAAGGCTGGTGAAGCAACTAATAAGCACAATGTGTATATCTGAACTATGATAGTTTGATTGTAATAAAGGAAAGTTGTCAGGTTTTTTCAGTGATTTTGTGCTGTGGTTTTCACATACTACAGTATCATAACCGAACAATACTTCTAACCTTTATTTTTGAAATATTTTAAATGAGAAAATGTTCACACTGTCCTATTACAAAATTCACTGAATCTCAACTAAAACCCCTTCTTCAGTAGTGTAGGTTAGAAGTGCTCCAGATTTGTGTCCTTGAAAAGTGACTGTTTCTCTAACAAAGCGGGAATTTGCACACTAAACTGTTCAGTGTGTGTAGTTTACCTGGAGGTAGCAGGAGGCTGTATGCTGATTTCAGTTGTCACCGACTATGTATTTGTCTTTTTTGATTAAGTATATATAGGAGTGCTATTTTTTTTACCATAGTAAACGTTTAAAGAAGTTCCAGTTTGTGTCAACGAATTGGTAGGTTATTACTTTTGTTAATCTGCTTCTCCTTTTGCAGTGATCACTGAAAATGATAAATACCCACTTGAAATCTCACATATTTTATGGTATAATTATTACTGATTTCTACATTTGTAATATTTATAATATATTACCACGTTATGGCAGCATTTATGTTTACTAAATTTTCTAATCTGCTTTACTTTAGTCAACAGATTCAATAAATACACACACCTGCTTGGTACTTTTCCTGACTTTTATTATTATTATTACAAACTGAATTATACGTGCAGAGCACTATATACTGTAAAACAGAAAAAAACAGGTTTGGTTTAAATAAATCCGGGATAAACTATTTTAGATAGGACTTGATGGTTTAATATGCACAGAATTGTAACCAGATGTGTTGTGAAGGCCACCACAGCCTTGGTATCTGAATAAAAAATGTTGATGGAGGATTTATGTGATTGGAATTGTCAGCAGGGGTGCACCTTATATCCCTGTAGATAATTAAACAATTGTTTATTTATTTAATACTAGTGTGCCCCCAGATTACAAAACGGTACTATTTTTTAATGGAAATGTTTGTTTATATATATATATATATATATATATATATATATATATATATATATATATATATAATGCATACACACAGTCAGCAGTCTTTATTTTATATCTTTAGTTTCACATCATATACATCATATAGGGCAGCAGTGTGGAGTAGTGGTTAGGGCTCTGGACTCTTGACCGGAGGGTCGTTGGTTGAATCCCAGGTGGGAGACACTGTTACTGTACCCTTGAGCAAGGTGCTTTACCTAGATTGCTCCAGTAAAAACCCAAGTGTATAAATGGCTAATTATATATAAAAGTAATTGAGTCACAGCAAACATAGCTTTAGTCAACAAATTCAGTAGCTATGTTTGCTTTATGCTCTGAAGAAGACCTATGCGTAGAAACGTGTTAGCTGTGTTTACTGTGAAATTTTAAAGATATGAAAATTTGCTTTAATTGAGAACTTGTGTGTAACAATTGTGCTTACTATACCAGAATCTAAAACATTAATGTAGATTAGGAATAGCAGAGGACCTAATACTGATCCCTGTGGTACACCATTGGTTACCTTGCTCCATTTTGAGGTTTCTCCTCAAATCAGTACTTTCTGTTTTTTACATGTTAACCACACCCTAATCCATGTGAATGCATTTCCTTGAATCCCTACTGCGTTCAATTTGAGAATTACTCTTTTATGCAGGACTTTGTCAAAAGCATTCTGGAAATCTAAATAAACCATGTCATATGCTTTGCAATTATCCATTGTCGATGTTGCATCCTCAAAAAAATCAAGCAGGTTAGTTAGACGTGATCTCCCTTTCCTAAAACCATGCTGACTGTCTCCCAGGATACTGGTACTATATAGGTAATTTTCCATTATGGATCTTATTATAGTTTCCATAAGTTTACATATAATAGAAGTCAGGCTAATTGGTCTGTAGTTACCTGGTTCGGTTTTGTCTCCCTTTTTGTGAATTGGTATTACGTTTGCAATTCTCCAGTCTGTCGGTACAACTATAAGAACAATATTTTATTTTCTCTATGTATAATTATGTTCGAGAATTTCAGGGTCTCTTCTTTTAGAATGCTAATTATTACTGAGGCAGATTTGCATTTTGCCCTTAAATATTATTCCTGACCTGAGGGTAAATGGAGAGCTAATTCTTAGTCATACCTTTCAGTGTGATAAAATGCAGTGCTAAAGGCAGCTGTTTAGCATTAAGGTTTATTGTTTGATTTCATTTTTCTTGCTTGTTTTTTAATGAACTAAAGATACTCAGGTAATCTCTTTGTGCATAGTATTCAAGCAACAGGCCTCCCTATAGACAGCAAACTTGTTAGCATGATACAACAAAATAAGTCAGCCCATGGTAATGGACCTTAAACTATACAGTTTTCTGCTGTCTGGGGACCCTACCATTCTGTTTGTTTTTATTAAATGTGAATACTTCCTCTTTCACATGGGAATTGAAGATAAAATGTGAGGATTTACTGTATGTAGACCTGGCAAAGCCCTTATTAAAGAAATTGAGGTAATTATATCATAGTTATAATTAACTGGGATGCTTAATCTTTGCAAGTGAGAGTATGTAGATAGAAATCCCCATCAGCCTGAATGTATACAGAAGTATTTACATATTCTTAGGAATCTCTAAAGCATGATAAAGCAGTTAATACCAGCTTTTTAAATAATCCCCTATTACATTTCCGACTAGCTTAAAAAATGTAATTATATTTTATTGATGTATATACGGCTCCACTTTCATGTTTTAAAGTTAAGTTACTGTATTACTGTACCTTTCTAATAATCTGTATTTGTGTAGCTGTCAGGGACATTTACTGGCAAGTAGGTATCCAGATCTGAGAAAAACAGTGATTAAAAATATGATTACCTATCCAATGGTTATGAAATATGCTTGGGGTTAATGTATTATGCTAGGCTTAGATACCAGCATTTGAGATAGAAAAGCTAAAATGATAAACTAAATCAGGTCAAGAAAATAACAGGGCCCACTATTGCTGAAGCTACACCTTGGCAAAGATAATACATTACCTTCAATTGACATGTGCATGGTAGGGAGAAAAATGGGGCTGCACTTAGGGAAAACAAAGACAATCGGAGCTTTCTTTCTTGAGCAGCTGCAACCAGCTACTTTTATGGAGCTGCAAAAGCAGAAACTGGCAGCATAAGGTATGCATTCGTTTTTACAGATGGCAATGCAGACACGTTGGTAATTGAAAAGGAAGTCGGGTACGTGAGCTGTTTGACAGGGACAGCCTATTACATTGCTTTCCTGTGTAATTGACACTTGAACTGATTGAAGAAATATTTCCCCCCTGAATAGACCATCATTTGTATCTAAATTACATCATTATTCCTAAGGAAACTCATAATTTTAAGTTTTCTTGTAAAATAACCCTTTTCTAAAACAAACAAGAGGAAATTTAATATTCCTTTTCTCCTGCCTTGACGTGGCCCCATTTTAAATCTACTTAAGTGGCTTTGCACTCAGCGCTTACAATCTGTTATTGCTGGGTCTTGGTGGTGCAGCGAGCAAATTCATTTTCCTGCTTTTGAACTCCAGGTTTCAATATAACACAAGGAAAGGAGTTCTGTGGTCTCAACATAGTGCTCTGTGGATATCAGTCCACATCACAAACCCACCACTCAATTCTCACTTGGTTTGGAATGTATTGTTCTCCTCATTACTCACAGAGCAATACATTCCAAACCATTTTTTCCATTATTCATATATATATATTTTTTTTTTCTTCTTTTTTTCTTAATATGATAACAGACTTTCAGACATACCATGATTCAGTATTAGTAAGGTCTGTATGTAATGCATGCTATTTACACAAAAGTATTTAATTATGTTTTTATGGACTGCCACTTTGAATTTCTGTCACTGAGCTATTTTAACATCAAATATGCAGCCAACAAAAATAGTTTAAAGTAATTCATATTTACAGTTAGAAGCAGAACAAAACAGCTCAAATGATTTGCTGATATTTAAAAACAGATGAATGTTTATTTATTATTTTTTTAACCTCCACCCTCTCTATAATTTTCACTGTATCCTTATGAAAAAAAAACATTTATTTTGGCTGACTTTTCTTCACAGCCTTTGTCAAGTAGATCATTTTATTGCCATCAATTTCAATTAAGTCTTTGTGTTGCAAAAACAAAACACTTTTTTCAGTTTCAGTCAGCGAGTGCATCGGATTTCACATAAATCTGAATATTTTTTGAAAATGTATTCCGTGTTTAACTCAATAACAATATAATTTTTCCTAAAAACTAAAACCACCCTGAATGACTTATCAAGTTGTCGCAACCTCCTCTCATATCTGTGATAATGACCTAGCCTTGGCATCAATTTCCCTTTTCCATAGGTTTGTGTTAATTCCATTTGAAAGGGGTCACTGTAATATTTGTTCAAACACAGTCATATGTAATTCCTGATAAATGTCTTAGAAATAAATATGTTTGTGTGGCTTTAATGTCTAAATCAGGTTCATGATTAATAAATAATTTATGCTAATATTTAATTATCTGTACGATTTGTATATCATGTGGTTACTTTTAACTATTTTCAAACCACTATATATTTATCTTTTTCAAGGTGAGTAGCTTAGTTTATTTTTTTCATGTTTTGTGTTCTCAAGTTGAAATACAATACAATTTAAATTGACAGATTATACTGTATAATGTACCACTTGTAGCAAAGTAATTAGGATTCCTGAGTTCCAAGTGCATAGAATCTGTTGTGAACCACAGTATCCAAGTTGTTTTATTTAATTATTAAGCATACAACTAAATATACTTTTTTTTAACTGGATACAGTATTTACTTTTGGAAATACTTAAGACAGCGTACAAAGTAAAAGTAACAACTTATGAGCTCACTTGCATTAACAGAATACACTATACAATTCCATGTGAATTTAGTCATTTAATTTCCTGATAAAAAAATACTAAAAGCATTGCTGTTGAACCGATCATATCAACAGTGAAAACCCAAGAGTAAACAAAAGTGCATGTCAAAAATGCAAAATAATTGTTATAAACAGATTTATGAAAAAATAGATTTTTACTCAAATTCATTATTACACTTTACTTTTAAAATTATAACTGGTGTTTTTTTTTTTTTTACTTTTAGTTGAAGAACACCCTTGTCAGTAATTCTTCCAGGTTTCTTTGATACACGTTTATTGTACCAGCAAGTGTTGTAAAATGTACACATGATTTTCGGATCCATTTATCATGTGAAAAATGATAGCATGGCTATAGTGGCAATGAATTAACAGACCCAAGGCAGTATTGTTCAGCCCCATTTTATTATTATATTATTATAAAAAAATATTCTGCACTTCTTTTTACAAACAAAAGTCACCTCATTTAGGCACAGAGAAATTAAACAAAAGGTACGCAACACCAGATCAGGCTTTGAAATGCACAGGCTTTTTGGAAAAAAAAAAAATTCTAGTTCTCTCATCAACTCTACACCTCTGGTAAAAACTACAGCCTCCACACTTTCATTTACACAGTGGCAGCCCCACGATTACAAATTGTAGGTTTACAAACATAATTATCCTGAACGTCAGTATAAAACCCAAGTACCTCACAGCTAGCCTGTTTCACAGATTCAGTACCCTGTAGTTTAAATGACCATCCAGTAGTGGAAGTATACACACCACAGGTGTGTACAATATGCAATAAACATAATCTTCATTTAAGAAAGCCTCTTGCAGGGAACTTGGCTTTTGAAAAAAAAAAACCCATAATTTACAAAATAATTTCATGAAGAAAATCTTGAGTTTACTCAATCACCCAACGATATACAACCAGTCAAAATGCTATTATGTTCCCGGGTGAAAAGGACAATTGTCAGACTGACTTTGCACTTGCTGATAGCTCACTAAAAACATTTCCTCAATCTCATTAAATTATTGCAGTCATTTCAAATTTTTATGGCCGTGCGGGCTACCGTCTCTCATTTCTTTTCATTTCATTCATTTTCCTTCTGTCAATGATTAATGGCTGATGTCGAATGTTAGAGTGAGCAGACATCAGCAAATGCAAGATCATAATTAGTTTAGCTGACGAGGGCCTCCGATAGCACTTGCATCTGGATGGAAAAATTACCCTATAGGGAACTGGCTGCTCACCAGGACCTTTTAGTAATACATTGTGAAACACCCGATGAATCAAATGTCCTTTCATTGCCAAGAAAGTGCTCTGGCCTTGAAGCCAAAATTATTCCTGCAGAAAGCTTTCCATTCTAAATGTATCGGAGTACAATTATAACCATTGTATTTTTCTGGCACAAAAGCTTCCCTCCTACACAACAGTCTAAAGTTAAAATAAATTGCCTGAAATTGTATAAAGCCTAACATATATGACTCATTGCGTTGATCATTTCAGTATTCCAATTAAATAAAGTTGTATTCAAATTTGTCATTAACTGCTAAAAGAGTCATAAAAGTTATCATTCGTCAATATTTCACTCTGTTCTATAAGAACTAGGATTCTGTCAAATAATAAAAGAATATACACTTTTCAAGATTATGTCATTAGGTCAGGGGGGCAATCTTTTCAGCTTTTCAGCCCACTATTAGCACTTCTTATAAAAAAAAAAATAACAAATTAAAAACATTGTAAAACTTGTAACACTGTAAATAAAACTTTTTTTTTTCATTTGAATCTTCTTCGTGAGTATTCTATTGTTGCTTTTCATTAATATATATATATATATATATATATATATATATATATATATATATATATATACATAGAATGTCATTGCTTGCACGGCCCACAGTTTTTGAGCCCCTGCATTAGGGGATAGAAAAATCAGGGAATTATGTTTTCAACATGCTTTCCATAAATGATTAAACCTTTAACGCAAAGGAAATAATATGAATTATGGCATTTGTAAAGTGTGTATAAATTAAATGGCTAACGAAATGTGCAGGAAATATATACTATTTTACAAATAAGGGAAAGTATGTCTGCCTGTTGATGTAGTGCAGACAATGCAGTTGAAAGTTAAGAAAGTGAAGTCCATTCCTTGTAAAACACTGATATCTTGTAAAGCTCATGAATCACTCTAAGGTTAAATATAATGAAAATCAACTGTGTTCTGTTAATCACAATTGAACCTGACCTTATTATTGGCAATGCAATATTATACCATCAGCACTGTCAGCTTTGGAGACAAAACTCTAGGGCTGATTTGTCCTAACTTCTCAAGTCACATGGCTCCTCTTTGACTTTTCTCTTTCTTTCCCTTTTTGTTTTGTTTCAGAGACGCAGAGGCTCGGGAGTGTTTTGTGCCAACTGCCTGACCACAAAAACCTCTCTCTGGAGAAAGAATGCAAACGGTGGATATGTGTGCAACGCGTGTGGCCTGTATCAGAAGCTGCACTCGGTAGGAAGGACAGATTGGTTTATTCAGGGGGAAAAAAAGGTCTTTTGAAAAATAAATAACTATTCAAACAGGACAGCTGTATCCAGTTCTGGTTGTTTGGTCAGTACCACTCCCTGGCCTGCAGTTAATTTCCTTGCTGTGGTCACTCCCAAAGTCAGAAGCAGTTAATTAGCATACACATTAAGCTGCATCAGGGGAAATGTCTTATCTCTCACCCGTGTTGCTTTTAATTATTTGTTGTGAGTAATGAATTGGTGCATTGTACTCTACTGGAATGTAAATTATCATCAACTTACATAAAGAAAAGAAAAAAACAAAGGTGCATTTCAAAATCATCATAAACACATTGGGCTACTTTTTCAAAGTGTTTACCCCATCTGTAATGTACTCCCTAGCTTTTTAAATATGAAAAATACTTGTCCATTTTACAAATCAGACAGCTGAGTTGTATTATGCAAGGTGTCTTAAACACTCAAGGTGTGTGTTTCATCTTTTGTACCGTTAACATTCTCCTTTTAGAAAACTGAATTTTATAAACACTTGTGTAATAAATGCTTTGAAAATGTGGCCTGATGTGTGGTAGCCAAAAAATCTTCAGCGATTTGACCTGTTGAACTAATTAAATAATTACATTTTAGCAGTTATAAAAACCAACTTCAACTGGTCAAAAAGTATTGCTTAGGTTGAAGATATGCATTTTTACTATCAAAACTAAAGACCATTGTGAAAATGTATTTACGGTCCGCAAAACGCTATTAATTACATTTTTAGAATGTTTCCTGAAATTGAAAAAATGAAAATATGGTCCGTTTTTTTCATTTACAGGTCTGCAGTGTTTAATTGTACATCCCAATTGTGACCTTTTCATTACACAAATTGCAAACATTTCAAAGTTATGCCATTGTTTGGTTTTCCATTATTTTAGTAGAAGTGACAAAAAATGAAAGAGCTATCATTTTTGAACCACTGACTCAAGTTTATTTCTGAAAAAACTAAGCTATGGTGATTTTCACCAGAATTTCAATTTTTCAAATTGAAAATGAAAAAATGGAAAAATGAAAATACCAGACCAAATTTTTTTATTTTATTTTGTATTTCAGGAAACGTTCTATAAATTGAATTGATAAGCATTACACAGACCATTTACAAATATATATTATGTTGTTACCCTGGGATATTGGGAGCAGGCTTATTTTTTGAGAGGGAATGACAACTGGCCTGTGACCATAAAATTGAGTTCAGATGTCCTTTTTGGCCACAAGGATAAACATTGATTGCTGTATTCCACTTTTAAATCCGTTGTATTTGAAACCTGGCATTCAGCCACTCACATCTTGGCAATAAGGATTCAATATGATTTTTATACTTTTAATAAAAATTTTAATACGCTGTACAGAAATCATTTCATGATAGCACCTCATAAAACCTTACTGTAGTGGGCCATTAATGGACCCACCTTGCCAGGACCTATTACAACAATAAATATCTATGGGACTTTAACTGCTTATAATAGGCTCAGCCATTTTTGTTAACCATATACTAGTCAGTTCCTATGCAATACCTGGAACCCTCATTATATTTAACCTAGCTGTAAAAACTCTAGGGTACCTCTCTGCAAAGCACATAGCTGTGCAAACATCCACAGCCAGTTGTAATGTAAGTGTTTTAAAAAAAAGTTTAATATTACAAACTTTTTTTCTTTTTAAATGTCTTACACAAAATCAACACATTTTCAGTTCTTATTAGCTGTATAGATAATTGCCCTTGTTCATTCTAATCATGTATAATCATTTTGAATGGACAACGCCATTTGGTTCTTTTATAAACATTATGTTTAATCGTAAAATATCTTGAAAATCACAGAAAATGTGAACAAAAATACAGATCAAAGACTACGTTTTTAGTATGAAACATGATACACTGTCAAAATGAAAACATTATAAAGTTAGTATCGGGTATGATCTCCCTGAGCATTAACACAATCCTGGCAGCGTTGACGCATAGAACTGATCAGCCTCTGGATAGATTGCTGTGGGATGTTCCGCCACTTCCTGTGCAGCTGCAGCCAGCTGGCGAAGGTTGGCAGATCGCAGTTGTCTCCTGTGGATGGCACTGGCGATTTGGTCGCACAGATGTTCTATTGGACTCAGGTCAGGAAAAAAAGCTGGCCACGGCAAGACCTCGACATTGTTTTCATGAAGTCTTGCAATTGTAATCCTAGCACTGTGTGGTCTTGCATTGACCTGCTGGGAAATCGACACTGTTGACTTTGTCAATGCATTTCTGAGCAGTAAGGTTGCCCTCAATCTGCACGAAAGGTGTTCTTCCTCCCCACATCATCACACTTCCACCGCCCCATCGGTTGGCTTGAACAACGCAACAGTCAGCATAACACTCACCATGACGTCTCCACACACGCTATCTTCCATCAGGTCTGTCAAGGGCAAAACGGCATTCATGGGTGAATAAAACCCTCCACCACTCTCTCTGCTGCCATCTCAGATGTTCTCTGGCCCACAGAAGACAGTGATTTCATCTCTCAGCTGTCAACATGTTACCCCTGAATGGCCTCCGAACACGCAAATCATTTTCATGCAGACGGCAAGCTACAGTGATTCTGCTGATGTCTGGGTTATTTCTTCCTGGAATTTCTCATGCTGTAGCCACTGCAGTCTGAAAACGATTACACAGATAGATCAGTCGGATGCGATGGTCCTGGGCCGATGTGGTGACCCTCTGCCTTCCAGGACGTGGCCTGTCCCTCACAGAGACAGTTTCCTGGCTTCTCTGGGCTAGTCTGCTGATTGCCGAAACAGAACATCTCATTCTCCGGGCAACTTCTCTCACAGACAGGCCACCTTCAATCATGCCAATAGCAACCAGGCGATATTCATTACTCAAGCAGGGCATGGTCATATCATTCGCTGTTCTTGAGTTAATTAAATCATGTCTTTTCGAATGGCTGTTTATACAGATTCTTAATCTACTCATTTTTTATGAAATCACATGACTTGAGCTCAGTATTTTGTTATCCCAAAGAACAATACTACTCAAACAATCAGCAAACCTATCTGCTCCCTATTTAAAATGTAAATAGCATTATGTATGTGCCCAATCAGCTATTGATGTAAAACTTATACCGTAAAAAAACTGTGTATAAGTCGCACCGGTGTATAAGTGCCCCCTCCCCCTTTTTGAGACAACAATTTCAAGAAAAAGCCTATTAGTCACACTGGTGTATAAGTCACTCCCCCCTTTTTAGGACCCCCTACAAATACCTAGAAAATAGACGTATACAAAGGTTTTTATAGCGTGTGTGTGTATATATGATTGATTAAACAACATCACATGACCGTGTGAATATTTAGCGTATACGCACGGCTTGCATACTAATGAGCCACTTCACACAGTATAAAAATTCCATGACAAACTGCCACTTTATTTATTAGCTATAAAACCACTGCCACAAAATGAGTGACATGCCACCCATTTTCTTTAAAAAGACAGTATCCACCTGAAAAAAGTAAGTGCTACAGAAACTGTCAACAGTAGACACATAAGATTAAATGAGGCACAGCTAAATAAAATAGAACAAAACAAAGATGAAAAAATACTAAAAAGACTACAACATTGGCTGTTAATGTATTTAAAGACTAGCTTAAAGAAAACAAATACAGGCATTTATTTTAAGGAAATAAGTCCAGAAAAAATCTGAGGGAATTTTATGCCAGTGCAAGTTCAACAGACGATCAGTATTCAGTCTGCAGTTTATGAACACTGTTTTTTAAAATATATTTCTCAAAATACCCTGATGTAACAGCGTTTTACCTTTACCCACTCAGAGCTCCTTAGCAAATCTTGAACTCTAGACCCTACTGGCACTCCGGTGGACCAATGGGAATACATTTCCTGTGTGAAATGATGCCTAAACTAAGCAACAAAGCCAGTCTCTCGCAACACTATACAAACCACTGCTTGAGAAATACAGCAGTGCGCCTACTTTCAGAAGCCGGGCTGGCATCAAGGGAAATAATGTCTATAACCGGACATCGATCTGAAAGCAGTTTGCTAAGATACTGGACTCCAACACAACAAAACAGAAAACCACAGAGATGAATTTTATCCTCAAGCTCACCTCTAATCCGACTCCAGCCTCCATTGCAGCTGCACTTCCTTCCTTAGTTTCAAGAAACTCCGCCCAGAAAAAATACTTTACCAGCATGTACTCTGTCCTCTACCTATGAGATGCCGCTTTCAATGCAGAAATTCACAATAAATAGAAATGTGCAGTATATTATTAACAAGTAAATCTTAAATACAAATGACATGTTTTGTACTTTGGGACTATATAACACTGTGGTTGTACACATAATAAAAGTGTTTATATTTTTTTATTATTTAAAAGGCGTTTTAAATATTTTTTGGCCCTCAAACAACAATTAACTTTGAAATAGCCGTGTTATAAAACTACTTCGGGCTGTGCGGTTCCCATGAAGTAAACGCACTTCTGGGTGTATAATCACCACCCTGGCGTGCGTATATTTCATGGGAACCGCAAGGCCTGTCATTGTTTGTTTATAACGGCTATTTCAAAGTTAATATATATAATGCAGTGTTTGTACAACAGGCTGGACCAACTAAAATAGTGTTTTATAAGGAAAATTACTGACTACAATTCTTTGTTACATCAAAATGAAACACCATGGATTTCTCAGATAACAGAACCTAATATGCATACAGTAGTACAGTAGGATTGTGCTTGTCTGTACTTGCTGGAGACTTCAAAAGGATACTAGGTGCTGCAGGAAGTAGAGCAAATGGCGCAGTAGGGGGCACTCTTCTCCTATTGGTCAGTGACCCAGCAGGTTTTATGGGGAATATGTCATAGGATATGTCATCCTATGGATGAAATGTTAAACAAATGTACTTTTAGTTGGTGTCTTACAGTTTTCTCAAATGGAATTAGAATAACACCATTAACTTTCGGGGGTGGGAGGGGACAATTTGTCACTTGTTGATTTTGTTTCAATATTGTTTATTTTTGCCCTGTTCCTCTCTAGACTCCAAGGCCCCTGAACATTATAAAGCAAAACAATGGTGAGCAGATCATCCGAAGACGCACCAGAAAGCGCCTTAACCCTGACACACTTCCTTCGGAGCAGCTGACCAAGCAGCAGAGGGTAAACAGTGACGAGCAAGTGAATGGAAGTCCCCTGGAGAGAAGGCCAGAGGAACATCCACCAGAAGTGCACCAGCGAGAGCTGCAGCAGACTAACTTGAGCAAGCTTGAGGCATACAGCTCGGTAACCAAGCCCCAACCCACTCCGCAGGCCTTACTAGTCAGCCAAACTTTGGAGATCCACAAAAGGATGCAGCCTTTGCACATACACTTAAAAAACCCTCAGGAAAGCAGTGGAGATCCTGGAAATGGTTCGACTGCAGCAGAGGGGAAGGGAAGCTCAGAGAGGGGGAGCCCCATTGAAAAATATATGCGACCCTCAAAACATGCCAATTATTCTCCACCAGGAAGCCCAATTGAAAAATACCAGTATCCTCTGTTTGGACTTCCATTTATACATAATGACTTGCAGAGTGAAGCTGATTGGCTGAGGTTCTGGACTAAGTACAAGATGTCTGTTCCCGGGAATCCACACTACTTGAGCCATGTCCCTGGCTTACCAAATCCTTGCCAAAGCTTTGTGCCTTATCCCACATTCAGCCTCCCTCCACATTTTTCAGCCATCGGATCAGACAATGACATTCCTTTGGATCTGGCAATTAAACATTCCAGGCCGGACCCAACTATGAATGGAGCCACCAACGAGAAGAGTACCTTGCCAATGAATGCAAAGGACGAGGGTCCAGTGAACGTCGAAAAAACTGAAAAGGTTGACAGAAGCACTCAAGATGAGCTGTCAACAAAGTGTGTTCACTGTGGCATTGTCTTTCTTGATGAAGTGATGTATGCTTTGCATATGAGTTGCCATGGTGACAGTGGGCCCTTTCAGTGCAGCATATGCCATCACTTGTGTGCAGACAAGTATGACTTCACCACTCACATACAGAGAGGCCTGCATAGAAATATTGCACAGGTAGAGAAGAATGGAAATCCTAAAGAATAAAAATAGCACTTCTTAGCACAAAAAAAGAATCATGTTTGCTAAAAGCTAAGCAGAAACTTGTACTGTCTTAGCAGTACGTATAGCAAACTAGTGACATTTAATATGTAAAGGTGTTTGTTTTAAAGCTAAAGCTATTTGCTATTTACACATACTGCGATAAATAATTAAAACCTTATTTTTAAGGATATCTTATTTTAGGAAAATCTAGGTACACAACCATTTATCATTTTATTACGGGGTGTTATCTTAGGCTAGGCAGTCTGCAATCAATTAAACAATATCTGACACAAGTAAAGCCTATAACTTTTTTATTATTAATTCACATTCACCATAAGTGATGTAAAGTACAATGTGGATACTGTAACATTGCAAATACAATTTAAGCCTGAAAAATGTCAAGGCTCTTAAAAATTACCATTGCAAAGAACCCTCAGGGAATTCACTGAACTGAGTGAAAGACACCTTTCCATTTAGCAGTTATTTTTTCTGGTGAAGGTAAACAAGAGTTCTGTAGGTGTATTTTTTATTTCAGTTGCAAAGTGTTATTTGTGCAGAGATAACAACTCTTATGTAACACATTTAAGGCATTACAAGCTGCTGCCTACACCACTAGGATACGACCATTTATTTCATAATTGGGAGAAGAAATAGAATCAAATAGTATTTTTCTAATTGTTATTAATATTAAACATTTCATAATACTGGTGCCTGATATATTGTATAAAATATTTTCTTATGCAACAAAGAATTCACATCATTTGAATGAGAGCCGATATTTTGGCTCTGCATCGCTGTTTACATTTGCAAATGTAGCAAACAAGGTATGAAGTAAAGTTTTCCTATTTCAGCATTTTTGTTTTTAATTTTTTTTTTTCATTGAGATGAGAAATGCTAATATAAAATAGATGCATCTGTTTGTTTGTTTTTAATGGTTTAATAAGAAGGAAATACCAATATTTTTATGCCTAAATACAAAAAAGGATAGCACTATTCATTCCAAGCAATGTACTTTTTTAATCTTAAGCTCTTAATATGTATTGTTAAGCTTGTAATGGTATATATCTTTGCTAATTTTATTTTTTCCCTCAATATTATGTTTGCAATGAAACATTTGAGAGTGTGTTTAATAAGCACTGTCTGGGCTCGACAGAACCAATATCTTACTGCTTTTCCATTTCATTGCCTCATTACAGTATAATGCATTAACTTAGTCTTAGTATGAGGAACAGTGAGACCATTTTGATTTCACTGTTAAATACTATAAGTCACTAAATATCTTTACCCCACAAGTCATGTTTAGCCTTTCTGCATGTATTTTTGAACATGTTACAATCAGGGCTACATTTTCTACCAAACAAAGATACATCCTACAAACTCAGAGATATTAAAATACAAAACTATTTCCCTGTAAAAGACTTACAGTGCTGTATACCCCAAGTTGTGTTGACTATGTCCAACTCCCCTTTATCCCATTAAACAAACTCATCGTGTGCCTTCTTAACATTTAATTAGCTACACTTTATAGTTTCAATGACAGATACAGTATTTTGTTAAAACAAAATAAATGTAACAAACATTTTAGAAATGTTTAGTATTTCAGAATTAAGAGGCAATTTAGTTGCAGTGCGAGGCTGACAGGAGGGAGGGTTTGACAGTTCAACCAAGGATGGCTATAAACCAGTTCCTACTAGGAAAAAAAAAAAACATCTGTCGTTGTAGTTAGGATAATAATAAACATGGTTTACGACCTGTCTTATCAATGCCATAAGTGCTGTTTATGCCACAGATGCATTTTCTTGCAGTAAACATTTAAATTTCATAAGATCGGTTGTAAGAATATCATAAGAATAATATGTAAATGCTTACACTTCAGATAATATTCATTGTAACTGCAGAGGAAAAGAGTAACTCTGTAATGAGCATGCTACATACAGGTACTGCAGTATAATTATACATACATTTAAACAAAATATCTTGATGCTCAGAAATACAGTGCATAAATGAAGACGTCTACAATGTTTACTGATGTAACGTTTTTGCCTTTCCAGCCCATTGAAGATGTTTTAGGTTGTCATAGTTCATGTTCATTTCTGCTGACTTTTAAACATTCTGTTGTATTTTTTTTCTTCATGCAAAACCTATTTTAGTCAGCAAGATGTCTGTTACATCTAAACTTGAATAATGATGATGATAATAATAATAATAATAATAATAATAATAATAATAATAATAATAAAAGGTTTTTTTTTTTTTTTTTTAGTTCTGAGTCATTTTTACACCACATCATTTACCTTAAGGTCAAATGTCAGAGTACCTGGATAACAAACAACATTTTATTTTTATTTTTTATAAATATAGTCATTGCCAATTATTTCTATTATTTTCTCCCAATTTAGAATGGCCAATTATTTTTTTTAAGCTCAGCTCTCCGCTACCACCCCTGCGCTGACTCGGGAGGGCGAAGACGAACACACACTCTCCTCCGAAGCGTGTGCCGTCAGCCGACTGCTTTTTTTCACACTGCAGACTCACCATGCAGCCACCCAAGAGCTACAGCTCGGAGGACAACGCAGCTCTCGGGCAGCTTACAGGCAAGCCCGCAGGCACCCGGCCAGACTACAGCTTTTTTAAATGTTATAGTAATTAAATAATGACTTGAGGAGTTTGGTGATAAAACGAATGATCAGGAGATGAATTATTGGTATGCACGATTATATCCTCCATAACTGTAAGTAAGATCATTTAAAATAAATTTGGTTATTGAAATAAAACAAAGCTACAATGTTAACATGTCTGCAGTAGCTAGCTATCCACATTGCAACAGCACTGGTTATAGTATCTTACTTAGCTTGATTCATGGGTTTGCAGCGATCCTGAATTGTTGTCTGTAGCAGAAGAACTACTAGAAAGTGTATTTTGAGAAGGGAAAGCATGTTTAGCATGCAGGTGGTAGAGCAGACTAGATGCACTTCTGTAATACTGGAACTCATTTTGACAGCAGATACAAGTAACCATCTTTTTTTTTTTTTAAATAAACTTCCCATTCACAAGTCCTTGAGTGCTTTGCTACATAATGCTGTTCCATGACTAATTTTATATTCAAACGGTGACTACACTCATTCAATCCTGGAATGCACTGGAGTGTATTGAAATTGTGCCGCAGGAAATTAATTACGGTATGCTAAGAGGGTCAAGACAGAGGAGTGAGATTAACTTGCCTTAAAAAAGTTCATCGCAGAAGTTAACTGCGATTAATTGACAGCCCATATATATATATATATATATATATATATATATATATATATATATATATATATATATATATATATACAGTGCCTATAGTAAGTATTCACCCCCTTTGGACGTTTTCACAGTTTGTTCTGTTACAACCTGAAATCTTGATGCATTTAAATGGGATTTTTTTCCCTTTGTTACACAACCTACTCAATACTTTCAATGTGGGAAAAAATGGGGGGGTGAAAAAACAAATCAATTAAAAATAAAAACCTGAAAAGTCTTTATTAGATAAGTATTCACCCCCTTTGCTACGACACTCAGGTGTCATAGCAAAGGGGGTGCAACCAGTTGCCTTCAGAATTCACACAATAATTTAAATGGAGTCCATCCGTGTGCAATAAAAGTGGTTCACATGATTTCAGATTAAATACACTTGTCTCTGTAAGGTCCCACAGTTGGGTAGTGCATTCAAAGCAAAGATACTGCCATGAAGACCAAGGAGCTTTCAAAACAACTCTGGGATAAAGTTGTGGAAAGGCACAGATCAGGGGAGGGGTATAAAAAGATTTCAAAGGCATTGAATATCCCTTGGAGCACAGTCAAGCCAATCATTAAGAAGTGGAAGGTATACAGCACCACCCAGAATCTGCTTAGAGCAGGCCGTCCTCCCAAACTGATCAGCTGGGTAAGAAGGGCATTGGTCAGAGAAGCCAGCAAGAGGCCAATGACAACTCTGAAAGACCTACAGTGTTCCATGGCTGAGATGGAAGAAACTGTCCATGTGTCAACAATAGCTTAGGTACTCTACAAATCTGGCCTGTTTAGCGGACCAGATGTGGGTTATATAAATGCACTTTAATAAAGTATAGCGGGTTTATTACTGAAAAAGACAAATACAACAAAGACATGCAAACTCAAATCAGACTTCCTTTTGTGTTCCACTCTAAAAACTGAATTCTCTTCACAGTCCAAAATGAGTTCTATTCTCTGCATAGCAGTTCACCACTATACAAAAGACAATACTAGCAGTGTCAATATTTATAATTAAATGAATTATACAAACTCACTGGCACTGTTGTTTAATATATAAAAACAAATATTGTCTATTAATAATAAAGTTCCATAATGAAAAATATATCCATCACAATATCCATAATGATTACATATCTTTTTTTTTTTTGAACTTTGGGATATAAAGTACTTGAGCCAGATTAAATTTCCAATATGTCTTTTACGCAGTAGGATATAGAATGTTTTATTTGGCTATTATCAGTGTAAAACATGTGCTAGAAGTAATACCAAGCTGTAGTGTTTCTATGTCTTATCCAGTCTTGTCATGTGTGCCGGGATGCAAAATATTGCATAATGCTCCATGTTTTGTATACCTGAATAAACAACCTAATACCAGCATCTAGATACAGTAAAACTCGAGCCTCAGGTATAAAATTAAATCAACAAACCAATGATTTTACAATTTTTAATTTCTCTCAAATAACTAACTAGGCTGCAAACATCTTTACCAATTCACCCTGTTTTTTTTTTTTTTGTATTATTATTTTTTGCCTGATGTTGCTGCAGAAGCGTGGGTTTTCAACACCTGTTAAATTTCAGTTCTGCTTTTTAGCCATAACAGCAGAAGAGGCACTGTTTCTGGAATGGACCAGTTACCTGTGACTATCATTGATTTCCACCAAATTAACAATATAATTGGTCTAGCTTTACCCAAAATGTAGGTGGCCAACAATCCCTACAGCTGATACGAGATAACTCATGTTAGTAAATGTATTTAATTTTAAAACACAAATCTATGCATTGGTGTACAGATTAATGCTGGTATGTGGGAGGTACAGATGTAATACAGACTACATAAAAATTGACTAATACATTCATTATGATTATAATATGATTTCACAATGCTGTTTACAATTTTTTAAGCATTATTGTAAACAGAATAAATACAGTGTCACTGTACTTATTGTCATATGTTTGAGACTATACTTTTTTTTCATAATTACTGTTAGGTATTAGTTATTACAAAACTAATGAACATATATTTGGGTGTAGTTATGTCTTTTTTTAGAGTCAGAGCACTACCATATGGTTATAATACTTTTTTTTTTTTTACCGCAGCAGTAAATTACACACAAGAAATCTATACATATACTGTAAATGTAAGTTTCCTGCCCTGAAAAATATGGCTTCCTTTTAGTTAGCTTGGACCACCATGTCTCAAAGTACATTTTGGGAAAAAGTGGGAAGAGTTTAATCCGGCAATGTAAGGCAATGTGCTATAGTTGTGGATGTATACAGTGTACATGTATGTCTTGAGAATATGAACAGTGCAGTTAAATTACAAGCAAATATTTAAGATTGCTCATGCAGGATATCTATATGGTCAAGAAGGCGGTGTGTTTTGTTTACCTGTGATATTTAAATTTCATTACACACCGACAGAGCTAGGTAACGCAACTGCAAAATATTGGGATTTCGTTTTTGAGACTGGAAAACGGATCTATCACAGAGAAGGAATTAAATCAAGCTGCTAGCATCTAAAAGCAGGTCTTTGAGAATAGATCAATTAATCAATCAAGCATTAACAGATTAAAACCCCTAGTTTAAAGGTTTTTAAACTGGATAGATACCAGCCGTATGCAATTATCAATAAAAGCTGTGATACTAGCTTTTCTCATGGGCACCTTTAAGATTTACATAACATGCTGTGGGCCTGACTTACTATCTTTGGGAGTCTGTGATTGACATAAGTAACCTGCTTTTATAAAAACTTAGAGATTTGTATGCGTGCTTAATACCCATTAACTACGATAAACACCATATTTCATATGTGTTTGCATACAAGCAATTTAGATATTGTTTAACAGTCTATAATTACATATCTTCATTTTAATTATTGTGAGTCAGAGCTATTGGGGCCACTCCCAAAGTTGTTACAGACAAAATTTGGCCTATAGGCCAGGGCAATAGAGTAGTAACCAGAATCAATGTGGATAAAATGTTCACATATTTATAAAAAAAAAAATCAAGAAATGTAATAAATAATGACTGTGTAAATAATTTAAGATACACTGTCACCAAAATCTATGTGTTGTAATTACAAAGTAACAAGAGCCAACCACATATAGTGATCAAAACCACTAGGAGAAAATAATTTTTCTATACTAACCATGCTAAAATTTCAGGCAAACTGACTACATGTAATACAGTACTGTATCAAGTGCAATGACGTGTACAGCCAATAAAGCTGTTTTTGAATTTGAATTTTTGGTGTTCTGCATGTAGAGGGAGGGGGATTGCTGCAGGGTGGGGGGTTGGATTACAGAGCTTTGTATCTCTGCTTAGTGAAAAACTGTGAGATTTGCATCGCGACTGAAAAATAAGTAAGCCACAGATGCTTAAATGCAGTGGTAGTCCTGATAGTAAAATACTGTACTGTAATGTAATTTTAATTCAAAGACCATTACATGTAACACCGCATGGAGTTAAACTAGGCACCCTTACAAGATGATCGCGACTCAAGTATACTGTAGTAAAATAGGATTCTGCAACCTTGAGTAAACATAATCGTGATCATATAACAAGTTGCTTACCCACAAGGACTTGTTTTGATGTATTGTCCTCCGCGATTGAGCACCATTGCCATTTGTATACTGTATTTAAACACTGATGCGCAGAGGCACTTTTGCTAATTGTAATGTGACGTGGCCGAGGGCAGTGTAAATGATCAGGCTGAAGTTTTGATTCACAGTTTAAAACCAGTGTTGGTTTTATTTTTCTTACAGTGCAGTGGGGAAACAACCACTAATAAAACAAAACAAAGCTAGCTCTCAGTTGGAGCACTAACTAAACAACACTTAGTGTGGTCCCTGTCTGACGTCAGGACAGATAAGCCGTTTACCAAACTAAACAAATACAAATCAAAACAGTTCATATGTTCCTCCTGGAACTACACATATACTGTGATTACTTTACTTATCTGCACAGTATAGCACTGGAACAAACAGATACTCGCTCTTTGTTTTGATTTCTTTCTCTTCTGCTTCTGCAATGCACACACTCTTCCACTTCCTTACTCCTCTATACCCCCATCACAAAGCTACCAGCTAAGCCCTTTTTATCGAGGTGTCATTAACTTTAACAAGCAGTTAACCAATTGACCATTATCCTTAATTTGTTAACACTAGAACCATCATGCGGGTCAATTTGGCCCATTTTGGATTTAAAATGTTAATTACTCTTCCGTTGTAAATCGTATGTGTATGTCCGTTTTTGACTTTTCCTATATATATGAATTAAATATCCAGATGGCGTTTGATTGCCAGAATCGCAAAAATTATAAAGTTATAAACAGTTCTACCTAGAACCGCCACGTGGGTCAATGTGACCCATGCATTACAATACATGTTATTTTTTTAATATAACGTAAGATATTCTATTTTTTTTTTGTAAATACAGCAAACAAGACACGTCCCCTCCTCCTAGCACACGTTTTTTTATTTTATATTTCAAGCCTTTCTTTGTAGACTTACTACGACAGAGATTGGTTTGATTGTGGATTTGTCAAGATGAAAATTCAGTGAAAGCCTAGTTGCTTATTTTTCAATGTACCTGGAGACAACAATCCTTCATTTTGTTCCACAAATGCAACTGGGAATAAATCAGAAGGAAATATTTAATCTTGAAAGTAGTCATTTTGATTGGAATATGGCAAGCTGCACTCAAGATGCATCCAGCAAACTGAAATGACAGGTAGGATAACAACTTATGTGCCTAATATGAAACGTATGTTATATATTATTTTTTTTATATTACTATTTGAAAAAAAAAAAACATTTTGGTTTTACCAGTTTGTATGTACCAGTTTACACATGCTTACACAATAGTGTTCAATGGAACTGCGTCTGTGTTTACAACACAGCTCCTGGATGCAGGCACAGTCAGCTGGCAGACGCGTACGCTCCTCCATAGAGTACAATACAGCCATCTAGCAGAAGTAGTGTTATATTTTCTTTTTATGTATTATTAGAAACAATGATTTCGTTTTTTATAGTTTTGTGTGTACGTGTACCCGTTTACATCTGTACACGGGTATATGTACATACCCGTTTCTTTTTAAATGTATAGTCGTGCTGTATATGCGCTCATTTTTAAAATAAAGCCTTTATGTTTAATTTTCCATTTAAATACAGTGTTTCTGTGATGCAAATGTTAGATATGATGTTCATGAATAAACCTTTTCAGTTGTATCCAATAGTATGTCTTTAATTTTCTTAATGAAGCAGTTTAAAAATGTATGGGTCAAAGTGACCCACGTGGCGGTTCTAGGTAGTTCGGAAATCCGGCTGTTCTAGTGTTAAGGAAACAAGCAAATCTGCGTGCATACATGCGGGAACTCATGACACCTAGTGGTCATCCAATTACACTGCATAGAATAAAGCTCTTCTCATTCTCAAACTAACATACCGATTCTGCAGCACTTCACTACAGTAATCATATCGGTCCGCTTTTAAGAATCAACTGCTTATAAGAATCAAATCATTCAGGACGGATGTGATTCTTATAAACAGAGTTCACTGTATATTGATTACGGGAGTGCGTTGCCGCAACCCCAGCCCAAATTCTAAAGTAAACTCTTAAGTGAATGGTCAGTGGTCAATAGACTAATAAGGCCAGTACTTTTTATTTTGGTTGCTAAGGGACTGGATAACTGAAAGTGTGGACTTTTTTCAGTAAAACCAGAGAACGCTTGAAACATACTGGCAGGCAGTATGTCTCAATATCAACACCAAATTGGAGCACAGAAGAGGAAAAAGAAGAATTAAAAAATCAGAAATCTTAATCTGGGCGTGACAGCATCAAAACACAAAAAGAAGGACACAAAAAGGACACCCAACCGTCTCGGCCCAATCCAATGGCAAATACAAGCTGCGAAAAAAATGAAGTGTATAGAAAGAGTGATGTATGAAAATGGTGGTGCTGAAGTTGCGATTGATAATTTCCCTAAAGGAGAAGAATATCCAACAGATATGGCTAACTTTCCCATTATTCTTAGTGATCACCAAGTAAAGTGGTTTATAACAGATCATGGATCTCTTTTTTTATTTTTAACCATTCCTGTCACTGTTGGCATTGCTGAGAGATCATTTTCTAAAACTTAAGCTGATTAAAACATACACCAGAAGTACCATGTGTCAAGAAAGACTATCAGGACTAGCCTTGTGGAATATAGAACAAGAACAAACAAGAAAAATCCCAAAGACAGGCGTTTTAAACTAGTGTTTGTTAAGTATACGTACTAACTGCAGTTACATGTCAGTAAAGAGCGGTAAACGGGGCCCAAACCGATTTTTTGCTATTGGGCCTGTGACATGCTATGTACGCCACTGATGATAGTGATGTGCATTTAGCATACTAGTGATATTATTTTTCATTATAATTACTAGAATGATTATGCATTTTCACTGCATTTTGTTATCTAAGAAAAGTATTAGTGATCCTTTTAACCTTTGTTAAAACTGTAAAGCTGTGAAATTTTCACTAATATAAATGCCACTTTGCTGGTGCCCTTCCTCTCAATATCAATGTTTAAACTTGTTATTGAAATGAAAAATGAACTGCAGGAATGACCTAGGATGCAATTAAAATGCTAATCTTTAAAGTGTTTAAAACTACTTCCAACTTGCAAAATGCAATACAATTAATACATACCCAGTAACAATTACCAACACTCATTGCCAAAGAAATTGCAGGCAATTACATTATTGTTTGCTCTCCTTCATTTCTAGGTACAAGAAGCATTTTTTATAACACAAATGTGCTGGTTAGCAGTTTTTACCTCTATAACTCTGGTAGTGACCACCTTATCTTGCCCTTTAATTTCATCATTAATGATGCAATAATTTATCTCGGTCCTTTTCAATGTTCTGCCCTATTACTTTAGTGTTCAGTGGTACTTTGCATTTTTGCTGCTCCATTAGTTCCCCTATCATGCACATTTCAGACTCATTCATACAATAAGGGATAATTAAATGGTGTCTCTCAGTATCTTTATAACCTTGCTCATACTTCCAATATTAATTTTCCTTTCCAAATGATCTCGTCATAACAGATAGCATATTTCATCTCACAGGTGTAGATCTGTCATCTAGATGCATTCTTAAGACACCCTAAATAGGTGTTACTGTCCCCTGTCATTTTTTAAGTACAGCTTCTGACAGAAATTGCATCAGACCTGTATTATAAATTAATTAACCTATTGCACTATTTTTCAAATTAAGAAGAGATACCTCACTAAAACCAGGAAAAGTGAACATATTACCCCTATTTTAGCATCCTTACACTGGCTCCCTGTGCAGTATAGAATAGCTTTTAAGATTTTGCTGTTAACGTATAAAGCCCTAAATGGTAGAGTCTTGCGCAGGTCCGATTTTTACAACCTGCTTCCTACCCGGACCCACTAATACAGGACCCGACCCGAACCCGCAACCCTCTGCAATACCGTCTTCTTACCCGCGACCCGACCCGCTTTAATAAGACATGCAACCCGACCCAAACCCAAACCCACAAGTGTTTGTCCTTTACCTACTGCCTGCGTCAAGTGACTCTCCCACGCTCTCACATTCACACACAGATATCTCTACCATTCTCCACAGATTGAGTTTACACAATAGGCTATACAGCGTGGTAGCTTTCTCTAGTGGTGTGGATATATTTCAACACTGTCCCATATTAACTAACTATCTCTACTTACTTTACTATAAAATAGTGCCACCAGTTGAAAGGGAGTTACACCTGTGCTTTCGCAGAGATGATGTACCAGTTTTGTGGCTGTCGTTTACAAAAACATAATGACAGATTTTACAAGCAATGAATCCAGTCACGTTCATTATTTTAATTCGCTATGATTCCAAAATAATTCTCCTAGCACACATAATTCCAACACTTCTGATTTACCTCTCAAACTATTATCCACTACATGACATAAACCCTGCATTATCTTTTGTTTCACCTCGTTCACAAACATTTTTAATATCACCAAGCAGACGTGATAAAAAGATCTTGCGACGTATCAAACAAGCGAGAACAACACTGCTTAGTCAGCTGACTCCTCCCTAATCGCCTCCTGCTTTAGTGCAGGAAATACTGGTACATTTACCTTCTAATACATTATTTGGGAAAGGGTTACAGATGAGTACGCTGAAAGGACAGAAAATGTTTTTGGTCGGCCATGGTGTTCTCGGCTCGCCACGCACCAGCGACCCCTGTAGTCTGGCTGGGTGCCTGCGGGCTTGCCTGTAAGCTGCCCAGAGCTGCGTTGTCATCCGACGCTGTAGCTCTGAGGTGGCTGCATGGTGAGCCTGCATTGTGTAAAGAAGTGGGCGGCTGACGGCATATGCTTCGGAGGAAAGCGTGTGTTCATCTTCACCCCTCCCGAGTCAGCGCAGGGGTGGTAACGGTGAGCTGAGACTAAAAATAATTGAACATTCTGAATTGGGAGAAAATAATAAAAATAATTGGCGACTACTAAATTAAAAAAAAAAAAGATGAATCCATCTAGATATTCTTTCACAAACTCTTTAACACCTCTCCCTCCCCCGCACCCCCTCCTGCTCCAACCCCTACACCCACTACATCCCCTACTAACTCACCCTCCTTCTCCACCTTCTTGCCCCTCTCAGACTCTGACCTCTCCTCCCTGCTCCAGGGTCACAAACCCACCACGTGTGCCTTGGACCCCCTCCCCACTCACCTCTTTCAAGCTGCTGCTCCTGCTCTACTCCCCTTCATCTCCTCCCTCCTCAACACCTCTCTACTTTCTGGTATCTTTCCCTCTGCCTTCAAAAAAGCCTCCATCACTCCCCTCCTCAAAAAACCTACCCTCGACCCCACCTCCCTCCAGAGCTACCGTCCTGTCTCCCTCCTACCCTTCCTCTCCAAAACCCTCGAGCGGACTGTACACCGCCAGCTCTCTGCTTTCCTGTCCAACCACTCTCTGCTTGACCCTCTCCAATCTGGCTTCCGCTCTGCTCACTCCACTGGAACCACCCTCCTGTCTGTCACCAACTCACTAAAGTGTGCCCGAGCTGCCTCTCTCTCCTCTGTCCTAATTCTCCTCGACCTCTCTGCTGCCTTTGACACTGTTGATCACTCTATTCTACTATCATCTCTCGCTGACCTGGGGATCTCTGGCACTGCTCTGGCCTGGTTCTCCTCCTACCTCTCCAACCGCACTTACCAGGTAACCTGGCGTGGAGCAACCTCCACACCTCACCCTCTCTTAACTGGAGTCCCCCAAGGGTCAGTCTTGGGTCCTCTCCTGTTCTCTCTCTACACCCGCTCCCTGGGCCCCCTCATCGCATCCTATGGTTTCTCATACCATTTCTATGCTGATGATGCTCAGATTTTCCTCTCCTTCCCCACCTCTGACTCCACCATCTCCTCCCGTATCTCTACCTGTCTGTCTGCTATTTCCTCCTGGATGCACTCGCAGCACCTCAAACTCAACCTCTCTAAATCTGACCTCCTTTTCTTTCCCTCCTCCTCCCCCTCCTCTGATCTCTCTATCTCTGTTCCTCTGGAATCTACCACACTCTCTCCCTCTTCCTCCGCTAAGAACCTCGGAGTCACCCTGGACCCCTGCCTCTCTTATTCCCAGCACATCTTCACTCTGGCACGCACTTGCCGATTCTTCCTGAGCAACATCCGAAGAATCCGACCCTTCCTCACCAACTACGCTACCCAGCTCCTGGTCCAGGCCCTGGTACTCTCCCGCCTAGACTACTGCAACTCCCTCCTGGCTGGCCTCCCTGCGTCCGCCACCCGTCCGCTCCAGCTCATCCAGAACTCTGCTGCCTGCCTGGTGTTCTCTCTGCCTCGCTTCGCCCACGCTACTCCACTACTCCGCTCACTCCACTGGCTCCCGATCACCGCTCGCATCCAGTTCAAGACTCTTGTACTAGCCTACAGATGCCTTGACCAGACTGCACCCAGCTACCTCCAGACCCTCATCTCTCCCTACACCCCCACTTGACCTCTCCGCTCCGCCTGCACTAGAAGACTGGCTCTACCTCCGCTATGCTCCCCTGCCTCCAGAGCCCGCTCCTTCTCCACCCTTGCTCCGCAGTGGTGGAATGACCTTCCTACAGATGTCAGGACTGCCCAGTCCCTGACCACATTCCGGTGCCTCCTTAAGACTCACCTCTTCAAACAGCACCTGTAGAACTCCTCTGTTTGTATCCTGGGACACTATCACCCTTCATTTAAATGTGCTTTATTTTGCTCTTATCTGCCCCCTATTTTACTGCATTTAATCCTGTACTTCAGAATACTGTAATCTGCCAAGTGTTTAACCTGTAGTATTTTGTATTTAATCATATCCTGATGTAACTATCACTATTATCTGCTGTATTATTGAATTGTGGTTTGTCACACTTGTACTTTGCTTGAACAAAAGTTATTGTATTTCTTGCTCTTATTGTATTACTTGTATTGTAACACTTAATGTATTTGCTTACGATTGTAAGTCTCCCTGGATAAGGGCGTCTGCTAAGAAATAAATAATAATAATAATAATAATAATAATTTGTTTCATGCAGTACATATACCTCTGGCAGACTGGTATACCAGTAGAATATTAGTTATTTACAAACAGCTAACCAAGATCATGCAACAGTCTCTTGAGACAGGGGTTGTACCGACAGACTGGAAAATTGCAAACGTAATACCGATCCAGAAAAGGTGAGACAAAACCGAACCAGGTAACTACAGATCAATAAGCCTGACTTCTATTATATGTAATGTGAGACAGGGCACAAGGCCCTGTGGAAAAAAATTAAAATGTGCATGAGTGTTTATTAATTGTATTAGTGATAATTGTTTGTTAATTACTGTCAGCTGGCGATTATTGCAAATTGCAGCCAGCTGCAGTGTATATAAGAACAGCAGGCAGTCTACTCTGGGCTGTGCTATGAGAAGAAGCGCGACTGAGAGTGTGTTCAGTCGTATTAAAAAGGTAGTGTGTTAAGCCTTTTTGTTTTGTGTGTGTGAAACTGTTTTGCAAACCAGTAAGCAGCTTACCTGTCCGGTTATTTAGTTGGAATCCTGAAGTGTGTAGTTAGTGCTCGGAGAGAGCTAGGTTTTTGTTTTCAATTGTGTTTATTTTGTAACTTAAACACAGCGCGTCAGCGCTTAAACCTCAAGTTTTGTGTCGGGTCAGTTTTTAAAGGGGCAACAAACCTTTTAATTGTGTGGAGAACAGGGAAGATGGGTAGCGATATCTCACAGTAAACTTATGGAAACTATAATAATTTATAATTCTAAAATGGAAAATTACCTATATGGAAACAGTATCCTGGGAGACAGTCAGCATGGCTTTAGTAAAGGGAGACCGTGTCTAAATAACCTGCTTGGTTTTTTTGAGGATGCACGATCGACAATGAATAACTGCAATTCATATGACATGTTTTATTTAGATTTCCAGAAAGCTTTTGACAAAGTCCGCATAAAAGATTAATTCTCAAACTGAACGCAGTAGGGATTCAAGGAAATGCATGCACATGGATTAGGGAGTGGTTAACATGTAGAAAACAGAAAGTACTGATTAGAGGAGAAACCTCAAAATGGAGCGAGGTAACCAGTAGAGTACCACAGGGATCAGTATTAGGCCCTCTGCTCTTCCTAATTTACATTAATGACTTAGATTCTGGTATAGTAAGTAAACTTGTTAAATTTGCAGACAACACAAAAATAGGAGTGGCAAACACCGTTGCAACAGCAAAGGTCATTCAAAATGATCTAGACAGCATTCAGAACTGGGCAGACACACGGCAGATGACATTTAATAGAGAAAAGTGTAAGGTACTGCATGCAAGCAATAAAAATGTACATTATAAATACCATATAGGAGATAATGAAATTGAAGAAGCAACCAATGAAAAATATCTAGGAGTTTATGTCGACTCAGAAATGTCTTCATCTAGTCAATGTAGGGAAGCTATAAAAAAGGCCAATAAAATGCTCGGATATATAGTGAAAAGTGTTGAATTTAAATCAAGGGAAGTAATGTTAAAACTGTACAATGCATTAGTAAGACCTCATCTAGAATACTGAGTTCAGTTCTGGTCACCTCGCTACAAAAAGGATATTGTTGTTCTAGAAAGAGTGCAAAGAAGAGCAACCAGAATTATCCCAGGTTTAAAAGGCATGTCATATGCAGACAGACTAAAAAAAATGAATTTATTTAGTCTTGAACAAAGAAGACTACGCGGCGATCTGATTCAAGCATTCCAAATTCTAAAAGGTATTGACAATGTTGACCCAGGGGACTTTTGCGACCTGAAAAAAGAAACAAGGACCAGGGGTCACAAACAGAGATTAAATAAAGGGGCATTCAGAACAGAAAATAGGAGACACTTTTTTACACAGAGAATTGTGGGAGTCTGGAACCAACTCCCCAGTAATGTTGTTGAAGCTGACACCCTGGGATCCTTCAAGAAGCTGCTTGATGAGATTCTGGGATCAATAAGCTACTAATGGCCAAACGAGCAAGATGGGCCGAATCAAAATAACAGTAACCCATCCCTAAGCTATACATTTTTATGAGGTGGGGTATCGTTTAATTGCAAGCAATACAATCCCACACACTTGGGAACAACTAATACTGAAACAACCCAAATAGAATACGACAAAGACTTTGCTCACTGTAGCTGTGCACCTGTTAAACTGCCTGAGGCGTTGTTACCATCACTATTAATCTATCTAATTTACTGCACACTAACGTAGTATATATACAAAATGAGTAACTGTGAATTCCACCGTAAACAAATAGCTTTGACCAGAGCCATAACTAAGCATTTTAGCGGCAGGTGTAAGCAATCATATTTGTGCCCATCTCTCCTGCCATTTTTTTTGGGGGGGGTGTTAGGAGTTAGGATGGTATATTTGCTCACATTTCATAGTTTTGATTAACTTTTTGTTATTTCTGAATCTCTCCTTTAACATGTTTGAAGGGAACAAGATATTTCTTAAAATGGAAAGGAACTTGGTAACACGTGTTAACTTCAAGTTAGATTTCCTGCCTCTACGATTATATTCAATCCTCGCATTTTCATTACCAACCAATGATAATGAGTTTATTTTACGTATTGGTCATTAGTCAGGGCTGGAGTTTAGTTTTTGACTCCAAATGGTACTGTTTACCTAAAGATCTAAAACAATTTAGAATTTGGCAAGAGCCATGCAGGTTTGTATGTTATTTTTAAACAAAAAATGCTGGTCATTAAAAATAACAGATTAGATATTGTTGTACAATTTTTGCTGTAGTACATAACTAGATTTTGTGTTTATACATATATACTGTGTTTTAACACATTATAAGAGTGTGGCAGGGCGGAAGCCCTACACATGGGAAATATGTAGTTTTATTGTATATTTTTGCGTTAATTGTTGTAAATATTTAATTAATTGTTTAACTGCTGTGGCGCTCCGCCGGGGACGATTACCTGCATGGAGCAGCAGCTGAAAGCAATCAGCTGTACCAGGAGGCAGGTGTGTGTGGTTCGGCGGAGCATCAGTATAAAAACATAGTGATCGCTGTGATCGAGGCTGCTGCAAGGCCTGCTGTCTTCATTGCTCCTTTGATTTATAGTTTGTTGTATTATGTTTTATTTTTAGTGTCTTTTACAGTCTTGTACCATCCTCTGTGAGCTACCATCGCTGGTAGCATCACATGACATTATTGTTTGGTTTTTCTTTGTTTTATGTGTTAATAAATACTGAGCGCCGTGCTGGCGTGTTTCACTGCACCTGTGTCTCGGTGCCTCCATTCCTGCTCTCACCTGCCTGTCTGCCTGCTTCAGTGCGGGAACAACACGCAAGAGCAATGTAATTATCAAATAAACTTGTTTTATAATGGTGCTTTTAAAAATAGCAAATGGGTGGGTCATTTGTTCTGAATTTTATTCCAATAAGTAAAGACTGGTACCACATTTAACATATTGTAGTTCAGGATGGCAAATTTTAAGGGCTGTTTATCTACTTTTATTTTCATATTACAGTTTTTCTCAATTGCTAAAACACAGTTTCTGAAACTATTAGCACATTTCTCAAAACAGTTATCGCAAAAACCAAAACCATCCACTCAATTAGAAAAAGCTTCATACATTTGCAAAACTATGTTTCCATGTCAAATTTTATTATACAATTTCCATAACCAAATGCTTGCACCAAATCATGAAATAATTAGAGCTTTTGTGTTTAAATATTCAAGCAAGAAATACCGTCAAATATTTCACCCAAAAGAAATGTATACTAAACTTTGGATGCATTGGTCATATTTGATTGGCACAAATGAATATAGTATTAATTATAAAATTAAACACAGTAAAAATATATATATATATATACATATATACACATTTGTATTTAATCGACATCATCAAGTCTCATTCCTTTCTGGCCACATGTTTTAATCCACATCACAGCGAATATTCTCTCTGGCTATGTACCGCGTAAAGAATCGTCTGGCGTGACGGATCCAGGCTTGGCAGTCTTCTGGCGTAATGTCATTACAAGCCTCCTCTATGGCCTGGAGAAGTGTGGCTTGTTCATGGGGATTGTGAAAATACAGCTTCCACCTCTAGGAGGAGATAAACTCCTCGATAGGATTCAGAAAGGTGAATACGGTGGAAGGTACATCACAGAGAAGCGGGGATGTGCATCAAACCACTCCTGCACCACCACAGCACGATGAAAACTCACATTGCCCCAAATAATGACAAATGTTGCGACCTCTCTTCCTTCCAACATTGCTGCATCGGGCTGGACAAGGCGATTGTGCAATTCACCAAGAAAGACTAGCAGTCGCTCTGTATTGTATGCGGCAAGCAAAGTAATGTTGTTCCCTCCATGCTGTCCAATGATGTTTTGGCCACATCTGCGTCTTTTTGCCAAGTTGAAGCCTGCCTCATCAACAAAGATATATTCATAAGGAGAAATGCTGGCATCAAACTCCATCATTCTCTGTAAACATATAATGATATGTTCAGGTGTGTTTATACTGGAAGAAGGAAATCTGAGACCAGCAGGACTCGGTAATTGAGAAATGGTACATTTCATGTCATGTTACTGTAACTAGTCGTATTTTGCATTACCATTACTGTAGTAAAATTACAATAAAAATACTTGTACATATTGGTATCGTAATTCCTTCACCCTTTCACTGTTCCTTTCAAAAGGTTCCATGTAGCGTTGTTTCATTCGAATATGGTGTCTCTTCAGAACACAGTCAATGGTTGACAAGCTGACATTGTTCACACCATGGAATACAGCATCGTCATCATCAATCTGGCTCTGTATCCCACGAAGGCTGATGTCATTACTGGCACGGACCATCTCAACTATTGTCAACTCTTGCGGTTCAGTGAGGAGATGACCACGGCCACCACTATTCGATTTCCTTTCAATTCTAAAAGCAGAGTAATGCATACACGATGGATATTTACTGTGAAATGATAATGTGACAGAAAACATGCTCATAATTATATATTTTTATTTTTTGTAATATGCACCTGACTTACAGATTATCAGTACGAAATGTACGGATGATAGATGCAACCATGGAGTGTCCCAGGTTTGGTTGAACTGTCAACCTAGCTGCTTTCATTGTCAAGCCTCTGTTGATAACATGATCAACAAGAGTTGCTCGTATTTCATTTGAAACAGCAGCACACTTTTGTCTCACTTGTCCAGGTTGTCTGCCCACAATACCATGACCACGACCGCGTCCTTCCTCTCTGCTTGCTCCATGCTTTCACACACTGCAACGTGTTTCCTTTGGGAATCACAGCCTTGTGCAAGGTGTGTGAATGGATGTGACATATACACTTAGTTTTGTAAATGTACGATGAGTTTTGCAAATGCGTGACATGTTTTGATTTTTGTGTTAAACTGTTTTGATCATTCTTCTGTGAGTGTCCAAAATTGTGCAATTGAGAAAAACTGTATTAAAGTGATTGAATTGCATTAAGGGAACCATATAGCTGGTTTAGAATTAAGCATTCTGTGTGTAAACTAGTGAAATGTGTGAACAGTTTTGCAAATGAGGAGACAGTTTAGTTTGTTAACTGTGATAATAGTTTCAGTAATTGTGTTTTAGCAACTGAGAAAAAACTGTAACTCAAAATATTAAAAGGATTAAAAGTTTAGGAGGCACAGTTTCGATGTTAATACATATGTGCTTGTGTTTAAACTAAAATATTAAGCTACAGCGTTGGAGGACAACGCAGCCCTGGGCAGCTTACAGGCAAGCCCGCTGGCGCCTGGCCAGACCACAGGGATCGCTGGTGCACAGTGAGCCGAGGACACCCTGGCCGACCTAACCCTCCCTCCCCCGGGAGGTGCTCAGCCAATTGTGCACCACCCCCTGGGAGCTCCCGTCCTCGGTCGGCAAAGGAATAGCCTGGACTCGAACCAGCGACGTCCAGCCTATAGGGCGCTTCCTGCACTCTACGCGAGTGGTTTTACTGGTTTTACTGGATGATTTGGTATTTGAGTGAAATGTTTTGATAATTGTTTTAATAATATCCCAAATTGTGGTTTAGCAATCATGTGCATTTACATTTCAGACTCTAAATAAACATTTATAGTAGTGCTGGTCCTGAAGGCTGTAGGAGCAAATAAATAAATAAACAATCCAGGGGAAGCGAACGACACAGACATACCATAATGAACTGGCGATGCCATGGTGTTGGTTTGTGTAGAACCGGTTCCTGGTCATTAAGACCGTTGCTAAGGAAGTGACGCATTTCCTTTTCTAGTGCAGAGGCGCATGCGATCTTCAGACTATGCTAGGGGGGCACCGACAGCTGACAAGTGAAAACATTGAGAACCGCAAAACAAAATTATTACTCGAGTGGCATTTCAGTCATTTTTCTGCCCTCATGTATTTGCCCCCGGGGGGGCTGCCCCACTCGCCCCGCATTAGTTATGGCTCTGACTTTTACCTGATGAAATCCTTCGGAATAGCCTTTTGAGTATGCTGATTAACTCTGCTTCCTGTTGTTTTTTAACAAATAAAAAAAAAATCTTTTAGCATCTAAATTGTTTTCTTTTTCTTTCATAAACCTGAACATGTGAATACAGTGTTAATTATAAGGGTGGACCTGAGTTTTATTTATTTTATTTTCTGATTAACTCCTGTTTTTTAGCAGACTGAAAACATTCCATGTTACCATGAGAATCAAACAACTTGAGACGGCTCATAAGACCTCATTGATAATAATTAGTTTAGTTATAGTTTTGTTAGAAATATATATCTATATAACAAAACTATAACTAAACAAATTATTGAACAGCAGGAACACAAACAATATATATGTTATATAACATTTAGTTCCTGCACTCATTCAGTCTTCACTTTTAAACTCAAATACAAGAGCAAAATAACAGACTGTGGCTCTACGATCTTACAAGAGCTAGAGGGTTTTATCAGATTCTGATAAGCCAGTTGAATGACATCAGTTAATCTGTAGTCTTACTGCCTTAAGACATATGTTAATACAGATCAACAAGTAATTAAGCATCCCTCTAAGGGGAGCTTAATGTTTTTCTAAATCTGCTTCTTTTACAGCTCATATTTCATAAACTGTAGGAGACACTTGCTTCATATTTTTAGTGTTAAGGAAACTCCTCTGGCTAAATGTTATGGTTTTGTCTGTGACTTCATATGGCTGCCATATTGCAAATATACAAATACTTATTGGCTTTGAGACATTAGCTTCAAAAGCTGCAATGTTAAAGCCTCTTATCTTACAGATCAATTTGCTGTCTGAGAGCAAGAACATCATAGTTTTTGAGATATGAGCATCTAGTTTTAATATCAAACAAAAATCAGTTACCATGTTCATTGTTTGGAATTTAGAATACAATGAGCCTCATTTACGAAAGGGCAATAAACAATAAACATTATGGTGCACCATAATTGCAATTAGTGTGCACATTCATGATTTCTGTATTTACTAATGCAATGGTTGGTTAGCGAGTGCAACCGTTTCTCCTCCAATCCGTGGTTGCCACATCGCTTTCCTTCTGGAGCAATGACTTAATGTACCGCAGCTGTGCCCCCTTTCTAGATGGCCGACTTCCACCTAACCCTCGGGATGAATTGTCAGGTCATCCAGTCCATGGCACTGTTCCTGTTACACAGCGCCCTCACCGGTCGGGAAGGAGTTTTATCTCAAAGAATCATTCTGTCTCTGTCACATATCCCAACGTTCAGAGTGGAGCCGAAGGAACACTTGGCTGAATCTACCTTTCCCATTACTCCCACCTTCCGGGAAAAATGATCCGCATTTTGGTGGTCTTTCCCTGTACGGTGAATCATATGATACCTGAAAGGCTGCAATGCCAGATACCACCGAGTTATGCGGGCATTGCTGTCCTTCATTGTGCTTAACCACTTGAGTGGGACGTGGTCTGTGACGAGATCGAACATCCGAACAGTCGGTGTAGAGGATGAATCTCTTGGTGAAATCTGGTGTGATGAGAGTGGGGGCCTGGCAAAGTATCTGCAAGATAGTATCAAATGCCCCCTGACATTTTCCTGACCACTTAATCAAATTTGGAGAGCTCTTTTTTGTGAGGTAAACTAAGGGATTGATCACTGTGGCATACTCGGGGATGAATCTTCGGTAATAATCCTGGACTTTGGTGGCAATGGGTTTCACCCGACCATTTCCTATCATAAATCCCAAATACTGAGTTTCTTAGAGACTGAAGGATGGCCATAATCCTAGCCAAATGCTCTCGCCAGGTGGAACCGTAAATAACCACATCGTCAATATACGCTGCCTCATACTCACGATGTGGGCGTAAGACCTGGTCCATCATTCTCTGAAATGCAGTGGGTGCACCATGTAGCTCAAACAGCATGGTTATGAAATAGAACAGATCATCAGGAGTTGAAAATGCAGTTTTCTCTCTAGAGCTGCCGGTTAAGGGGATCTGCCAGTATCCCTTTGTCAGGTCCAGAGTGGAGATAAACCTAGCCGTTCCTAGTCTGTTGAGAAGCATGTCGACCCGAGGCATGGGGTAGGCAATAGTGTTTACCTTACGGAAATCAACGCAGAAGTAGTTGGTGCCGTCATTTTTGGCGACTATCACAATCGGACTGCACCACTGGTTCAATCACCCTAAGTTTGAGCATTGCCCATACCTCTTTGCTAATGCCACCTTGTCGACTTTCTGGGATCTGGTAAGGTCTCTTTCACACCGTGACACCTGGGGGAGTGAAAATAGCATATTCAGCAAGATTAGTTCTAGTGGGCAAGTCAGAAAAACATCATTAAACTGCTCAATTAACTTACGCAGCTCTCTTTGCTGATCTGGAAGTAACTGTTCCCCCATTGGAATGTTTTTGGTGCTAGGACCCTCTAGACAGGAGCCTAAATCATCCTCTACTTCATCTGGGGCTAGGGCTGCCAGGGCTTTAACAAATTCACATGATACATTTTGCGTTCATTACGGTGATCGGACTGCTTAATTTCCTAATTTACCTTTCCTATAGCCCGAATCACCTCATATGGTCCCTGCCATTTAGCACACAGTTTTGATTCCGACGAGGGAAGAAGCAGCATTACTTTGTCTCCTGGTCGAAAAGTTCAAATTCTTGCATTTTTATTGTAATGCTGCTGTTGCCGGTGCTGAGCCGATTTGAAATTGTCCTGGGCCAAACGACCAACCAAATCCAGGCGATCTCTAAGTAGGAGCACATGCTGCACTACATTTTTGTATGAGCCTTTGTGCTCTTTCCACCCCTCTCTCAACAGATCAAGGATACTGCGAGGCTGTCTGCCGTACAAGAGCTAGAAGGAGGAGAACCCTGTCGAACTCTGTGGCACTTCTCTCAGCTTGGAAGGGAAAACACCATAAATAATTTCCCTTTTTTCTTTTTATGCCATGTTTATGTGTGGGGTTGAGACTTCCATTAATTTGACCAATTCTTTATAGTTTGGCCAGTCTCGGCCCAGAATTACTGGGTGTGGTAGCCTTTCCGCCACCCCAACTACTAGGTGACGTTTTATCGATCCCATTGATAAGTATACTTATAGTAGGGGGTATGTCGCCGTGTCTCCATGGATACAGGAGATAGCCACCTGACCTTGTGGCTGCCACGACACACCACTCAAGAGAGCTGCTTTAATTAAGGTCTCCCCACACCCTGTGTTTACTAATGCGTGGGTTTCCACATTCCTTAAAACCACATTAACAATACAAGGCCCCTCCCGACCATTCTTACCCGTTTCTGATACCCAGTTGCAAACGGCCACATCACACTCCATCACAGATGGGCATGACCTGGCCTGGTGTCCCAGTTGCTGTGTAGTGTGATCCACTCCTTACTTCTGAAACCACGTGTGGCGAAGTAGTTTGCAGTGCGCAGGTGTAGTGATGATGTGATTGTGAAACAGAAGACATACAACAAAGTTCACGATCCAAACAGGTTTTATTAACTTTAGATAAATATATATTAAACCAGACAACAAACGCTTAACCCCTATTTTTTTCTACTGCATTTGTTTTAAGCTTACTTAAATAAAAATCTATAGATTGACCCACCAAATAAGTAATTTCTTATTTATACTTGGTACGAAATAATAAAAAAGACCAAAAACGATTTCAGTTATTTTAGACGCCTTGTTTATCTAGTTTGGAATATCTCGGTGCTGGCAGGATGCAGACTGCATATTTCTTTTCTTCTTTCGGGTGAGACGTAATTGTAAATGACTCTGCAGCTGATGCATAGTTCACACACCCTAGTCTCTGTAAGTCGCCTTGGATAAAGGCGTCTGCTAAATAAACAAATAATAATAATAATAATAAACAGTTGTTCCTTACGCGCTGTTGATTTGAATTGAATATTTTGATTGCGGAGAAACTGTTGAAGCTTTGGGATTGTCCAGTCTTTGATGTCTGAAGCAGGAGCCGATCTAGTATACAGGCAGGAGCTACGGTGAACAGGAGAATGACCGGAATGTTGTGCTGATCTGCAGCTGCGGCGAAGAGCAGGTGAGGGATCCGATGAAGGAGATAGAGAGGCGGACATCTAAGCTGAAAAGGCTGGATTTGGAAAAACTATGGGAATGAGCAAACAATTCATCGTCCGACAAAGCGCAGTAATCCAAAATGTTCTCCATGACTGTGCGAGTACGAATGAATCAAAACACATACAAAGGGTAAGTGGACAGCATATTTATAATGCTTGCAGGAATTAATTGCTGATGTGTAAATTGAATGATTCAATTGGCGCCGTGGAGATTGGTGCATGCCCCTCCTCCCGAACTTTATAAATTTCATTTATTGTATAATCCAAAAGTGTATGATCATTTAAGTGTTTTGTTTATATTGATTTAACTTTCAGACAAACACAGGTAATTATGTTTTCTTTAATAGTCAAGTAAGTTTTTACAAAAATATTTTGAAGTGTAATGTGCATACAAAGATGCAACAATTATTTTTTGAAACCAAAACTTTTTTTAATAGCAAATATATATTCCCACAAAGTCTTCAGCATACCCGTGAAAAATGAGATTTCTTCCTGAGCACATTATCTTCAATTTACATTTTTTTTTAATAAATTGTATGAAAAGCTGAAGTACATTATTAAATTCTCAGTGTGAACAGTGTGCACTTTGGTTAAAGCTTTTTGTGTGGAATGTGAATGTTTCAATAAGTAACTTCATAAGACATTACTATACAAAATACCTTCTTTATTCCTGTAAGGGTTTTTTTGGCATCCCACTGAAGTAGTGAAGTTTTTTCTGGTGTGGAAATAGATGTCATGGTGGTGAACAATTTATCTAATCTCCAACTGTTTTGGGTAAAATTGTTTGGCTTTCATTAATCAAGTTTACCTTCATGAAATAGAATTTTCAATTTCCACTCGCTGACAAAGACTTCAGTAACTTTTTGTGTCTTTCATTTGTCATACAAGCTGTCATGCGGTGAAGGGAACGCTCTCTTATTTACATAGCTGCAGGCATACAGATTATCATATCAACCTTTGAAATTATTTTTGGCAGACCAAATAACATTCGAAATGTTTGTCATTCTATTTTTTTTAAGATACATGCTTCCTCTTGGTATTTGATTTTCAGATAGATCTTTTGAAAAAGTATACAATAATAAAAAATATCTTAAGAGTAAG
Organism: Acipenser ruthenus; assembly: GCF_902713425.1. Taxonomy (NCBI): domain Eukaryota; kingdom Metazoa; phylum Chordata; class Actinopteri; order Acipenseriformes; family Acipenseridae; genus Acipenser; species Acipenser ruthenus. Next base: position 40,828,734 of record NC_081192.1, read on the forward strand.
ATAGAAAACTGTACCCCACAACATATCCACATAAAACATTTAATACCCACAACATATCCACACAAAACAAAGGATTTATTTATTTATTTATTTATTTATACCCCCAAGTTGGAACTGCATAAATAATGTAAAACAAGATGGCTATTTTTTCTTCTGTGGGTGCCAAGCTTTACAATGCATGAGTTTGTATTTTAACTTAAGCCACTTAAACCTTGACCCCCATGTGGAATTGTATTTTTGAGTATTAGGACTGCACTGTAATCTGATTATTCATTACCTTTAGAGTTGGCAACACTAAAAATACAGCCATGGATGCACATTTCAAAGCTCCATATGAGCCAAGTGACAGCTATGTTGCTTCCAGTGTTAGAAAGCGATTGGTAATTTTGTGAATCATACCATCTACATGAAGTAAAGTTGCCTTCCTGTGTCCCTATTGTGCTAGTAACATTCGGAATAACATGATCATGGGGAAAACATGATATTTAGGTATATGAACAAACTCAATCCATAAAGGTTTTTTAAGTGTCTATGGTCGTGGTTCCCTCAGGTTGGGTTTTAACTGATACCTTTGGGGTTGGTTGTAACTGCTAGAGCCACTGTAACATTATTTCACAGTATGAATACTGTATTTACTCGAATTTAAGTTGCTCCTCCAAATATGAGGACCAAACAAAAAATGTAATGAAAAAAAACACAATAATTAATGGTTAAATTGCTTTTTAATGTCTAAGTGCCAGCATGGAACACTGTATTACTGTACATTAAAACATCCGAGTAAATCACCTTCTACCCCACCCACTCGATATATTACAGGTGTCAGGGTCCAATATAAATCAGCGATATATATCAAGGGCTGCGGTATACCGAGAGACCCATAGAAAAATAAATAGGCTAATACTGTACAACCACTCTCTCATTTTATCGGGGGGGGGGGCACTTAAATACACTTTATTGTTTAGAGATATAGAAAACGGGCAACCCCTTTATGCTACATGGCAAACGGTAAAATGAATACATTTTATTACTTTTACCGTCACCAACTGGGGTCAGTGTCAGTGCAACTGGGGAAAGTAATTGTTTACTTTTTTCTGCTTGTTTTTCTTGTTCACATGGATGTTCTGAGGACGTTTGAGCCCCATACAGCAAATTTAACCACCAAATGATCGATGATCTAATGCGGAAAATAATATTCTGAGGCATGTGCAGTTAGACTGTAAAAATGGGGAGTCAACTCCTGGACCGCGATATATCCGAACCCGCTGTATAGCGAGGAGTGATATAACGAGGGGTGGGTGTATATTACAAATGCAAATAGGAAAAGAAAATACTGTATTCCTTTGAATTTAAGACGCACTTTTTATTCATTTATTTTTTTAAATGGCCTGTGTCTTAAATTCGAGTATAGCGATGTGTGTATTAAAATCGCTAACAAAAAACTTGACTGCCCGAGTATACAAACAAGAACGTGACTGACTGCCTGAGAAAAGACGAACAAAAAGTTACTGCCCAGTCCCAAATCATCCATGAACTACAGGCAGCCATTTTCAAAGAAGCACAAGTCATTGTCTGGGAGATGCCAGGTAATAAAGAGGACTCCTCCCACTCAGAGGATGATGACTAGGAGAGATTCATTGTTGTTACAGGTAGGCATGTGAATTTACCAATATACAATATGATTTACCAATATGCTTAATAGATGAATTTGTAGCATTTCATTGCAAAACACTGAGTATTTCTTTGTTTAAATGCTCGTATATTCATAATTGAGGTTGAGTCTTTGTAAATGCATCCGTTTTATTTTTTCCTCAAATTGAGGGTGGGAAATTTGGGCTCTTAAATTCAAGGGCACCTTAAATTCGAAGGACAGTACTTACAGTATTGAACAGTATACAGTAGCTGGAAAAGCATAAATTAGCTTTATTTCAGCCAGTTTTATTGTCCTCTTTTGTTTAATTTATTATTGTATTCCTGATTGATCGCCTTGCTATAGCAATATAAAGCATTCAGACTCTCTCCAAACAGGGAATATTGTATTTATTATATAGATTTACTTTCCAAAAATTCAGTTGACATATAGGTAAAACTAAAATCAGAAACCAAAACCAAGAATCTAGTCGCACATTCACCAGTGACAAACGCGCATTGCAAGTGAGTGGATTGGAGTCTTGCAGCAAGCATCGTATTTGTCTTTTTGAACAAATTTGTGGAACTAACAGTTTTTTTTTCTTTTTCATGTTTTTTTATAAAACAAAATCTTGCAAATAGGTGGTCACTCAAGCCAGGTGATGTCGGTAGCCCGCATCAATAATACAAGAGACCACTGACATGAATTCCCAGCTATGCCAATTTAATACATTTTGGGGTACAAAGGTGACTTCAGTATTTTTTCATAACCTTGCTTATAAAACAAATCAACTATAAAACACAGTCAAATGGCAATAATTTGAAATGCTGAATAAAAGGTGTCACATAAATAAAAAATACTGAATGAAGAAGTCTCTAAATCCCTCATACTGTATGCTTATTGTTTTTCTATTTGATCAAAAACAGGTTTAAAAGGCACTGCATATCAACAGGACACTAAGTACTGCATCTCCAGCTCCGCCCCACCCCTTGTTCACTGTATTCTTCATAGTCGTGCATAATAATAAATCATCTCCTGATCACTTGTTTTATCACCAAACTCCTCAATAATGCAATCCAAGTCATTATTTTATTACTATAACATCTCAAAAAGCTCTGCAAATGTCTGTGATATTCTTTGAGCACTGGATGCAGAAGCAGCTATCTTGTTTGTTTATGTCCGTGTTATCTCTGTGGGACCTGTGTTTTACGTCTTTTTGATGACGTCAGACAGGGTCCGACATTGGACCGGAAAAAATTGTAATGTCAGACCTGGTCCGACATAGGACCACAAAGGGTTAAGTTGTACCATGTTTTGGCTACGCACTTCCTATAACATGACTGAATGTGAATGAATGTGCGTATTATGTGTGTGTGTGACATCACACTCTCACGACAATGGAGAGAGAGTTTTTAAACTGCATGAAAACCCCGCCACTGTACGTACACTTTTGTATATAATTTTATAAACATGAACTTACAACAAAATGATATGATTTGTAAAATAACTTTTTTGGAGAGACGTGGATGTGTGTGTGTTTGCTGCTTGATTGACAGGAGACCAAGATGGAAGATTGGGATTGACATGCCCCACAGGTGTGCAGGATTTATTTACATATACACAGACACACAGACTCACAGAGGAACCTCACGTGGCGCTAGCAACAATGGTAGCTCGTATGAGACATACGGCCCGGCATATAAAAGGCAACACACTGTGCAAAAACTACAAACAAAAGGTTCCATGAACATGGCGAGCACTACCGCTAACAATGGAGGTCCCTCTTATATACTGTTATTATTTATTTCTTAGCAGATGCCCTTACCCAGGGCGACTTATAGTTGTATATAAAAATACATATCAAGAATTACAGTATAATTAAGAGCAAAATAGAAAATACAATGACTTCAGTCCTAATAAGAGCAAATACAGAACACAGTACGATTTGATATCGGGGCAGTGTTGATAGTTACATCAGGGTTAGATACAATTGCAAGTGAAATACAAAATACTACAGATTGGGTTAAGTGCAGGATTAAATACAGTAAAATAGGGAGCAGGTAAGTGCAAGTTAAAGTGCATTAAAGGCTATATAGTCCAAAAGGATAGAGTTGAGTTTTACAGGTTTTGTCTGAAGAGGTATGTCTTGAGGAGGTGCCGGAAGGTGGTCAGGTACTGGGCAGTCTTGACATCTGTAGGAAGGTCATTCCACCACTGCAGGGTGAGGGTGGAGAAGGAGCGGGCTCTGGAGGCAGGGGAGCATAGAGGAGGTACATCCAGTCTTCTAGTGCAGGCAGAGCGGAGAGGTCGGTGCAGTCTGGTCAAAGCATCGGTAGGCGAGGTACCTGTCTGCTATACTGGCGGGATCTACTATGCCGAAACTAACTCCCTGTCTATCGGGCAGTTCACCCAATCCCAACCCTGGATTATACACATGGTTGCTGGTCGTTGTGGCTTCCTTCTGGGAGAACCCCCGACCAACTCCCGGCCTTGGATTATACACACAGTTGTCGCAAGAGTTGGTCGCTTCATTTCCTGAAACCCAGTGCTTCGGCAGCACACCTCAGGGCCGGTCTGGTTTTGCTGCAGCAGTGATCTGATCCCAAGGGCTTTTCAGCAGCCCTGAGGTGTATAATTGAGACCCTTTTATTCATGGAGCTCCGCTGGACCATTCCCCCCTGCTGGCTAGGAATGAGCAGTTAATAATCACACACTGCTTCTCCCCGCAACCAAACACAACAGGAGGGCTGCTCCACACAGAGCGCCAGGTTCCCCATTAAACATTTATACAAATAATACCAGAATTATTTACATAACACAAAACAATACTATTTACAATAAATCAATCAATCACAGAAACTCCCTTTACAGTGCAGGGCTCCAGCCCTTCTACAAGGTGTTTAAAAAAAAAAAAAAAAAATCAATACAGGTTTTCTTTGTCACAAATGTTGTTTTACAAAAAACAAATTCTCCATATACAGGGTACTTTAAGAATATAAAAACACAGCACGAAAATATTTTCAGGTAAGGAAAATGTGTTTTTTAATGAGAACAGAATGCATGTGTAACACTGTGAAGTTTAAATAATATAACTGGCTCTTTAACTCGATGGAAAACATGCATGTTAAAATAACAAAAAAAAAAAGTTTAAACAAAACACTGCAAGCAATGTTTAGAAAGTAATAGCAGGTATGATTTATGTCTCATTTTGTAATGTTGATGAATGCTTGGAAATTCTGCAGAAGGGACTAATACAATGCAATCTGGATTTCTGTACTGCACTTTAATGACCAAGTATCCCAAGGCACTTTACAATACTAAACCCAAGACAAGACTGATGAATGTATCCAAGCCTGTGTAAACAACGAGGTTTGCCGCCAACATTTATGCAGAGAGAAAGTGTTAGACTCACAGAAGGGAGTTCCATAGCCGAGCCCAAACGTCCTCCACACAAAAAGCTGCACAGGATCAAGAAGGATCATAACTTTGCAACAAATCAACCAAATAAAGTGGTGAGATACTATTAAACAGAAAAACTCAAACCAATTCTAAAGCCACAGGAGGCCAATGTAAGTCAAATAGAACCGGTATTTATGTTGGAAGAATTTAGTATGGATGAAGATCCTAGTTGCAGTAATGTAGAATAGAGGATATGGAAGTCCCTTGGATTCTACAATTGCATTAATCTGTTATTAAACTTATAGATATTATAATAGCTGCAAATATGAAGCAACAGCCGTACATACAATATGTCTAATGACTTGGAGGCAAGTAAAGGAATTTGTTGACTACTCTGCTCTGGTGTTCTGGTTGAAGCCCCATACGACATATCGTGCATTAGGTCACCTGGACCAAAGGCCAGTGTACTAATATAATTTCTGCCAAATTTGTTTACACTGTAAAGTGGGAAACATTGTGCTTATCTCATTGATATGTAATATAGCACTTGATGTAACTTAAAAAAGAGGATGGTGAGTAAGTAGATTCAAGAAACTGCACAGAGTCCTTTTCTTCAGTCGGTTGTTAGGTTTATTGAAATATGCAGGGAGTCTGGTCCCAGGTACAGGACACAGAATACTCGTTCTTACAATTGTTGCATGACATTAAATACCCTTCTGCATAGGTGTCTCTCTCCTCCTCTTTCTCTGACACTTAACCAATAGAAAAGGTACAACTCATTATCCTGTTAACATATATTTCATTTAGTGTGAGTGTGTGTGTGTGAGTGTGTGTGTAGTCTAGTGTGACGACCTCTGAACTCAGTGCATTCCTGGTGCCACAAGAAGGTCCATACATCTGGTTTTTGTCATCTTCCTTGTAACTATCTCTCCGTTTTGCCTTAGACCCTTTGAGTCCAGTGGCATTATCTCTTACTCTCCCTGTGAACCTTTGGGTCCAACGGCAGTCCCTGGGAGCCTTTCAGCTCCTTTATGCTTTGTATTCCCAAAAGTCTTAGAGCCTGGCCCCTTCTGGTCCATAGCACGGTTATCTTGTTAGCTTGCAGTCAATGTTGGACAAGAAGCTTGTAGAAACAAGGTCTCTTATCAATTGTTAGCAGTACATGCAATTTGAACCAAACAGTCTGCTATCCTCAATATTAGTTTCTTTTCAGAAAAGAACACCAGTATAGCTCTGCCAGTCCACATGCGTAGCAAACTGCTAATCAATTCTCGATCCATGTTTTCCAACAGCACTAATAACCGACATGTCATTCTTGGCCCAAACCTATGCTGTCACAAATGTTGTTTTACAAAAAACAAATTTTCCATATACAGGGTACTTTAATAATATAAACTCACAGCACGAAAACCTTTTCAGGTAAGGAAAATGTGTTTTTCAATGAGAACAGATTGCATTAAAAGAATTAAGCTATATATGAATATGTTATGAAGACTCTAAAATACTAATATAAAGCATTCAACAACCAATGTTTTATTACAAGAAACATTTGCAAAATAGTTAATTAGAACCCATAAGGGTAGGCAAAACCAATTGCATTGAAGCCAGTACATTTTAAAAACATTCATTTGCAAACTTGGATTTAGTGGCATTGGACCAAGTTAATGAAGAATGAAATACTGAACATACATGATAAACTCCAAGCGCTGTTTTAGTCTTGGTCAATGTAAGGTATTTATTTAGTCTATGCTTTCTAAACAAGTATCTCACCACAAATTGATAATTATCTATATATTTTACATGATTGAAACCAGGCAGGAATAAGTCATACATCAATGTTGATGTGTTTTCACATGGTAACACTTGCCTTGCACTTTTACTAAATTATTGTTAGATTTACATGGTTTCGGTTGCATTGCAACTTTCATTAATGCATTGTGGGCAAAAGAGTGTATCCGTATTGTCGTCTGTGATGTGCAACTGACTCATTTTACTTTCAGAAATAGTTACGTCATGCCACGATCAAGCAAGTGGTGTGCGATAGAGAATATTTAATTTTAAATCCCATCTCTACTTTTGTTTAATTATGCCATGAGTGTAACATTTTAGCCAGGTTGTCACAAAGACGGCCAGAGTGGGTGGCGTCAGACCAGAAAAGGAATACACAGACAGAGACGGTGGTTGTGATGAGCTGAGTGCAATGGCTGCACTCAGCGTTTAATAACAAAATAAAAGGTTTGAACAATGGAATACAAAACAGGACACGGCACTTGACGCCAAAATAAACAGACAGACAAAACGACTAAACACTTAACAAACGGTGCACGGAGACAAACAAACACGGTGAGTACAAACACTTTACGTTTACGATTTTACTACTACTTATTCCTCTCTCTCTCTCTCTCTCACCCGTTCTCCTCTTCCGAACACCCAACCACCACCGAGTGAAAATGTGCATCTATATATACTGTTGTGCTGGGATTCAATTACTAATTAATTATTCACTTGAATCCCAGCACGTGAATTAATTCTGTGCAACCCCGTGCTCACATATTACATTTTAAATGCACGTGCGTGATGTGCAATCCCGTGCCTAAATACAAATATACACTTTTTAAATACACGTGAAACACAGACCCGTTTATATCCCATGTACCAATCTATACACCAACATTAACACATGCAACATACAACACAACACACAAATGCACACAGGGGCGGGGCGCATTGCCACACAGGTCCACCCAGGGGCTTTGAAACTGACATCTCTGATTGTGAGCTTCTAGGGAAGTTGATAGTTTATGATGTTTAGTGTATTATGTTTTTAACCTTAACCCTTTGCGGTCCTATGTCGGACCTGGTCCGACATCGCAATTTTCCCTTTCCGGTCCGACATCATCAAAAAGACGTAAAAAACAGGTCTCTAGTCATTTTTTCTCCGGAAAAAGCCGAGAAAACCATTCAATGGCCGAGTGAGACCGATAGGAGCCGAGAGAAGCCAAAAAAAAAGGACGCATCTTATGAATACTCATAGACCTGACACCACATAGATAACACGGACATAAACAAACAAGATAGCTGCTTCCGCATCCAGCGCTCAAAGAACATCACAGACATTTGCAGAGCTTTTTTTAGATGTTATAGTAATAAAATAACGACTTGGATTGCATTATTGAGGAGTTTGGTGATAAAACGAGTGATCAAGAGATGATTTATCGGTATGTACTATTATTAAGAGGCATTTAAAAAATATAGCGAACAAGGGGTGGGGCGGGGCTGGAGATGCAGTACTGAGTGTCCTGTTGATATGCAGTGCCTTTTAAACCTGTTTTACTGTGAAAAAAATACTTTTAGACAGCGCGTCTAAAATAATCTGCGCAGTGTGAAAATAAACTGGACCTGACGCGCCTGACACGCGCTGAATAAATGGACCGCTAAGGGTTAATTTCTGCAGAGGTGAGGGTGGCCATCCAATGATACTAACCTGTCTGTAACCCCTGATTAGAATTAGGGCTGTACTGAACAACGAGTACAAACAGATATTTGTTACGAGTACAGCATACATTGATCAACTGTCTGATCCAATAGGGTAGTGATGACTATCAATCTCAAGTCTAGTGATAGAGAACCAATCGGACCAACAGCACAGCAGTCTTTGATTTTTTTGAAGGCCAAAAAACATGTATAATTTCGCTGCAAAAGCAGGATTAAAACAAGTAGGCCACTTCCAAATAAAGTTAGGCAAATGTGTAGATTTTTCATATTGTGGGATATGACCTTCCTGAAACAGTCATAGTTTATATGACAAGTAAAATGCTGACAGCATTAGTGAATGTTTGAAATATACACAGTAAGAAGATACAAAAAGCTTGCAAACTGGTTTAGGCATACAATCAATTCCAAAACCCATTACAAGTTATTAAAGCAATCTGTGGTTTATTTAGAATTGCTTTGCAATACTTTAATTTTGAAAAGAAAGTTATTTATGCAATACACTCTAGTTCCTGAGATAAACTAAGAGCAGTGCATTTTCACTGGTCTTTAAGGGAAAAAAGAAAGGAAAGATAGTCTTGATTTTCTTGGTCAGCTATAGTAGGTCCATAAAAAAAACATTTTCAAAATGATGTTTAATTTTATTGTAAATCCAGGCAGCTTTACTGCTATAAGGGTCAGAAAGTACAGGATTATTGAGAAATAAGACATGGCTCAAAATATCTCAATTTTCCCTAACTTTGATCCTATTGAACCAGTTATTGTAATTAGGATTCTATAGGTCAATATCTTGCGATGTGAAAGAGGTTATGGATTAGTAATAGTCTGTGGCTAGGAGGCATAATATGTTACACCCATGCTGCTACACAGTTCCTGATATTTGATAAAATATTAAATATTTGACAGAACATTTACTATCAAAACAAATGTGCATTTGATCTAGACCTATGTAATTGAAAGTCAGCTGGTAGACAAATATATTCTTTTGTAAAGGTGGTTTTGTTTTTGTATTCAAGTGTTTTTTGGTGTCTGTGTGGGAATATGGTATTATAACTTGTTTATTTTGTCAAGGCAAACCATTTTACTGCAGCTGCTTTCTACTGTATTTCGATGAAAAGCAAGTGTTTTTTATCTTGCAAAAGGTATTTTCTTGTGTTGTTTAAAAAAGGGGTATTTTTTCCTTCAGTATCTACAGCTGTATTGTGTCTTGTAAACACTTTAGCCTGTACACTTTTTTCTATTGAAAAGCAGTTGTGTTTATTTATTTTTTATTTGGCAAATATATTTTCCTGTTTAAATGGCAATGTATTGTATTTTACCAAGCCCCTTTTTCATATACAGAGTATCACTTTCCAAAGAAAGTGTTTCAATAAAGTGTGTCTGAGCATTTTTAAGGTTGTAGATTCAATAAGCAGTGTTTAGCCTAATAACAGAAATCCCTATATAACGTAAATACATAATAATACATCTTGTACAATAACAAATAATAAGACACAGTCCTTCAAAACCTTAAAATCCTTGTAAATAAACAGTTAAGCACCTTTAGGTCACTCTGAGTGAAAATCAGGCCCAGAAATTCATTTTGCAGCATGTCTGGTTTTAGCCCCGCTCACTTCAGGTGATGTCATCAGTGTATGATTTTGAGTAATTGGTTCACTCCACCACACTCCGAATATTTTATCTCTGCAAACAGTAAAGTATTGTACAAACAACAAAATAAATAAATAAATAAATTACAGTACCCATGTGTATTCAGGGTGTAAATTGCAACATTACCTTGAAGTCATGAGTAATCTCGCTAAATACTGTAAATCTTTAATGGTAATGGGTAGGCATTAAAAATCCATTTTAATGCAATGTTACTTTGATCTACTGTACAACCAACCACGTGTGTGTTCTACAAGGTTCTTTATCGGCTTATTTTTTTCAAGGTATCACAATGACTGCAAATTAATTACGTTACTTATAGTTTAACATTACATTCTTAAACTCAGCGAACATGTTAAAACTTCACTATAAAGCCATACAGATAAATAGAATAAGGAAATGCATTAATTTATAAAAGTTATAAAACAATTTGTTTAATATTATACAGACCTTTTTTTTAGTGGTTGCCTCTGACGATGGTTCCAGTTGGATTTGTAGCTGGACTGGAGTGTTTATGCTTCAACCTGTGCAGCTTCAAATTTTTCTTATACTTACTGTGATTGGCTACAACGACAACAGGGCTAGCCAGAGATTGGATCATGTTTGTTGGGTTGGTTTTTCTAGTGTCTACTTTCCTAGTAACTGGAGACATTGTATTCTGGGAGATATAGTTGTTAGTGGAGGTTTTAGGGGAAGCAGGAGTGGAGGCAGACAAGCTGTGCAGCAAAATTGCTATGCATATTTTTACGCATTAAATTTTTACTGCATATTTTCAGATTTTTTAATGCATAAAAATCACAGGTACGCAGCTTATCTGGACCGCTGACAGTACCAGTACTTTAGACTTTAGTTTCTCTGTCATAGTCCACACTTTATCGATTTTATTTCCTGCCTGTGTGATTAATTAAGCATAATACATTTTTGCATTGTGAAACACTGTGACAGAGGGCGAATGAATCCAAGTTAACAATCTCCCTCCCGACCTGTGAGGGCGCTGTATAACAGGAACAGTGTACCCCGGACTGGATGGTTTGACAGTTCATTCCAGGGTCAGTTGTAAGTCGGCCATCCATGAAGGGGGTGGAACCACAATACCAGAAGTCATCGCCTTAATGCGGTAGACGATGTGTCAGTCATGGATTGGAGGATACGTGATTGCACTCACTACTGAAGGGGCGTGACTGAGAGCGTATCGGGATGTGGCCGAGCAATCTGTTCCTTTGTTATGGTTACGGACAGACCTGTAAAAGGAGTACAGAGATAAAATAACTGAGTGTTGCGTGTTTTGTTTTTTGTTGTTCTGTCATTGTTAGACGGCTAACACTAGTCGGGAGCTGTCACTAAAAAATAAAGCACCAAACCCAGACTACACTGCACCACTGTTTCACAATTGTTGTATAGCACCACCTGCACAAAGAGCACTCACTGTTTGGATAAGTGATTGTGTCTGTGTTGTGTGTTTTTATTACTGAATTATTATTTCTGGACTGAACCCCGTGGGTTAACTGAGCAATACACATTGGCGTGTAGAGCCAGTTATTATTATTTACCAGCAAATAAAGAGCTGTTTAACCGTGAACCGTGTTGTTTCAAATCATTCCTGAGCACCGCATCACCACTGCAAACAACTTTGCCACAAACACATTTGTAACTGCTGAAACCAGTTTGGAGATCTCATATATTCAGATATAAAAAATAAAAAAAACACTTGAAGTGGACCTGAATTCTGCCTCCAAGCCACAAACATTGATTAACATGACGTTTCTTCAGTCTGTTATGTATTGTCAGTACATGCATTATCAGCTGCCTAAGCCCTTGATGTAAAAAAGAATAAAAATCTGACATCTGAGACAACAAAACACTCTGCATGTTATTCAAGAACAGACTTAATTAAAAGAAACTACCCTTCATTCAAACATGGAGCTGGGAGTCTATGGACTATGTTGATGAAAAATGTATGTCAGTCTTCATCTTGATGAAGGTTTCAAGAGTACAAACACAATTCAGAATTGTTCTTTGTATTATATAGTTATGTACTCCATGCGACTAGCTCAATATTAAAACCCACTCACCATTATGACCACATTGTCAGTCCCTTTCAATTTTAATACCTCCTTTTTGGGACCAGTGAAGAAGAAGACCATGTATTTTATGATGGTGAAAATGGAGGATTCTATGAATGATTCTATGAAAGAAGAAATAAAATGAGAAAGATGTTAAGTTTTTTTGAGTTCTTAGATCAGCCTAGTAGAGTAACTACTGGAAGGTTGGATTTTTTCCCTTCACAGCTTACATTTTACATTCACGTTTTTCTTGCAATCATCACAGTTTCCTAAGTTTTGTAAAATGTATATCCTTTTAGCTCCAACATAGTAATTAAGGCTGGAAGTTTTCAGGTTTTATTATTTATCACATTTTTGGTCCCTTTAAACTTATTTTGAGCCGATTCTGTTTCCTAATTCCCGATTCTGTTTACTACGGAGTGTACACTGATAGCAAGTCCATAATTTAAAATCTCCTTGACTTGTAACAAAGAAACAAAAAATCTTAAACCCATTCTTTAATTAGTAGTTTTCTCTTTATTACAATGCAGAGACAGCTTAACAACTACTAATTAACATTAACAAAGGGAGGTAAAGATTTGGAAAATAAAAACCGAAAAGTTCAAGCCCTAATAGTAATGCACCTGAGGAGACAAGAAATGAAGACTTTTTGAGTGTGCAATGTTGAAGCTACAGAGGAATCAAGCGCACATGAGGCAAAAGTGCTGTTTTGCTGATGTATTTCACATGGTTCTAAAAATTACAGTAATCAGAATGAAGCAGGTGTATTACAAGATGTCTGTGCACCACAGACAAAATACTTGGGCTTACTCATACTCACAGTAGGATAATGACTCAAAGCATGTATCTATGTCTCGAATGACAAAATGGAAAAAAAAGAGCTAGCAGGAATTAAATGACTGTCTGAGCTACTCTTGCGTAATGTCTGAATGGAATTGAAAAAAAAAAAAATTATACAAAATGCAAATATGCATGTGGTTGCAATGTGCCCAAGCTGAATAGAAAATATCTGAGGTATCTGTAGATTAATTCATTAACATGTCTGCTTAGCATTTACAGTGTTTTTATAACAGAAATACTTTGATCAATCAGAAAACGAATGTTACATGAATCTTGTGCTTTATTTAATTTAATTATTATAACTATTATCCTTGTAGAACTAATTTAATCTCTAGAAGTTATTCTGCCAAAAGATGCATTAAATACAATAGGTATACATTTAATCTAAAATGGTGTGATATCAGTTTTGCAAGCTGTGTAATGCAATTTGTGAATGTGTCATTTTTTCCAGATTTCTATTTTAGGTGGTGCCATAATGTATTAAACATATTTAGATGATGGACGACAAGGTATCACGGTGCCACATTTCCCTTCCTTTGAATTAAAGTTACTCATCTCAAATCCATGAAGAAATTGCTAAGAACTAGTTACTTACGATGATAGGCAGATTATGCATCCTAGTTTTAAATAGGATTTCTGCTGTCTGTTTAAACAGAGCAAATGACACTCTACCAGATCAGTCACAACTCTGCTTATTAGATGCATGTAGGTACATACTCCAGCATTAACCAAGCAAGAAACTACTCTGAACAGCACACATTCAAAATGTCCAACCTTATGCACTTATCATGAACTTCTGTCTGTCAGTCTATCACACTACATGGTGATCGATAACTGCCTGTATTTTCTTCTCCAAAATATTATCATAGACACTTAGCCTCCAGTAGACCTTTTTGATTGCATAATCCAACAAACTGTAAATGTTTATATACATGTTTTTTATATATACTTTCAATCTTTATGTTCTTCACACTGTGGTTTTTGTTTTGGATCAAGTGTAAAACTGCTTAATAGGCAAACAAAAAAGCTAAAAAAAACTCAATAATCTGCATAGTGAAAAGAGAAAGTAGCACCACCACATTGTTTTTTACATTTTCATTTTTTTTAATTAGTTTTTTTGTTTTAGATCTTACAATGGTCATAAAGACCTGTGATCTTTATTCCAAGTTTAGGGACCCTGCTTATACAAGTGAAACCTGATCTGTTCCAGCATCAAATCTGTGGATTTGGCCCAAATTGAATCTCATGGATCACGCTGTTGCACACATCCCATTCTGCACCAGTATGCACAAATAATACACACTCTACTTTTCACTGTGCCGTGGAACAAGACAGGGCTGCCCACTCTTTCCTTTGCTTTTTGCTATTGCCGGCTATTTTTGCGGTTTGTTTTAGGGTGGACAAGAGCAGAAGGTCTAATTTTATGCTGATGACCACCTTCTTCATGTTTCGGATCCTGCTTCTTCTCTCCCAAAATGTCCACTACTTTGGAGCAGTTTGGTAAATTTTCTGGATATAAACTAAATCTGAACAAGAGTGAACTTTTCCCTATTAATTCTGCTGCTCAGCGCTGTTCATTTGAGAGTTTCCCCTTCAAAATTACACACAGAAAATGTACTTAGGGATTTCAGTCACTCACTTATTTGCTAACCCTTTGCTAGAGCGTACCAAACATAACTTTACTCGCTGGTCAACTCTGCTCCTTTCACTTGCTGGTTGCAATTCTGTTAAGATGTATACACTTCCTACATTTTTATACCTCTTTCAGTGTATTCTGGTCTTTATTACTAAAGCCTTTTTTTTAATACTTTAGACCAGAGTATTTCTTTGTTTATTTGGAATAAAAAGCTCCCTGTAGAGAATTTCTTCAGAGGCTGAAGCCCGCGGGGGGCAGGGCATTACTCAACTTTCAGTTTTACTACCGGTTGGCCAACATTCACATTATGTCACGCTGGTTACAGTCACACCCACGACAAGAGGGACCTGCTCTGTTATGCTCCCCCTTCCCTTCTCTGTATCTAAACTCCATGCTAACCCTCTGGTTTGTTATTCTCTCTGGCTTTAGGTACAATTTAGAAGACATTTCAGTCTACAGTCCATCTCTATGTGTAACAGAGTTAAAAACTACCTGCTTATATGACTTTCTTCCTTGATAATTACTTTACTGTTAACTAATAACTCTGGGAGACCACTGGTGGACAAAATATGCATCTGACAGTGTGTGCACTATATTAAAAACGCAAAGGGGCTTCCGAGTGGCGTATCCAGTAAAAGCACTTGCGTAGAGTGCAGGATGCGCCCTATAGTCTGGACGTCGCGAGTTCGAGTCCAGGCTATTCCTTTGCCGACCGAGGACGGGAGCTCCCAGGGGGTGGCGCTCAATTGGCCGAGCATCGTCCGGGGGGAGGGAGGGCTAGGTCGGCCAGGGTGTCCTCGGCTCACCGCGCACCAGCGACCCCTGTAGTCTGGCCAGGCACCTGCGGGCTTGCCTGTAAGCTGCCCGAGAGCTGCGTTGTCTTCCGACGCTGTAGCTCTTGGGTGGCTGCATGGTGAGTCCGCAGTGTGAAAAAAAGCGGTCGGCTGACGACACATGCTTCGGAGGACAGTGTATGTTCGTCTTCGCCCTCCCGAGTCAGCGCAGGGGTGGTAGCGGTGAGCTGAGCATAATAAAATAATTGGCCATTACAAATTGGGAGAAAAATAGTAAAAATAATTGGCAACGACTAAATTAAAAAAAAAAAAAAAAACGCAAAAATGCTGGTTTGCTGTGGCTGGAGTTTCTTTTGGAGAGAATGTGCACAGACTGTAAGTTGATTTGTCGTATTTGAATATATTTTGTCAGATGCGCAAAATAAATCAGAATAAGAAAAATCAACTCCTTTGGTGTGCAGCTTGACATTCTTGGGTACTGGCCGGGTCTATAAACCACAAGGGGTACATCTGCACCAATTGATGAAAATCATTTGTTCCCACCCTCACTGGGAGACCGCTTTTTTTTTTTTTACCTGGTACAGGAACGGTGCAAAATCCCTTAATGATCTGTATATCTACAACAACTTTGCATCTTTTGAACAGCTTTCTCAAAAATGTAATTTACCTCGCACTTTCTTCTGCTACCTACAGATTCAGCATTTTGTATGTAGCAGGGTTGCACTATTCCCAAATTGCCCCCTAAATCTCCTATTGACTGTGCTAGAAAACAACCCTAACCCTTTGCGGTCCATTTATTCAGCGCATCTCAGATGCATCAGGTCCAATTTATTTTCACACGCGCAGTTTATTTTAGACGCGCTGTTTAAAAGTAATTTTATTCAAAGTAAAACAGGTTTAAAAGGCACTGCATATCAACAGGACATTCAGTACTGCATCTCCAGCCCCACCCCACCCCTTGTTCACTGTATTTATCACATACCTCTTCATAGGCATGCATACCGATAAATCATCTCCTGATCACTCATTGTATCACCAAACTCCTCAGTAATACAATCCATGTCATTATTTTATTATCATAACATCTCTAAAAGCTCTGCAAGTGTCAGTGATATTCTTTGAGCGCTGGATGCGGAAGCAGCTATCTTGTTTGTTTATGTCCATGTTAGGTCTGTGGTGCAGGGACTATGTGTATTGCTCAGATCCTCCCCTTTTTTTCGGCTTCTCTTGACTCCTATCAGTTTCACTCGGGAATTGATAGGTTTTCTCAGCCTTTTCCGGAGAAAAAACGAATAAACACCTGTGCTTGACGTCTTTTTGATGATCGGTCAGGGTCCGACATTGGACCGGAAAGGGAAAATTGTAATGTCGGAGGGTGTTTTTTAAAAAAATTGACCGAAAAGGGAAAATTGTAATGTCGGAGGGTGTTTTTTAAAAAAAGCTCACCGTCGTTTAATGATGCTACTCGCAAATTGAAATATGAGCATCGGAAATTAGAATGGAGATGGCAGGTAACGAAACTGCATATTCACTACACTATATGGAAGGACCACCTGGCTAAATATAGGATGGCTCTGGCATTGGCCAGATCAACTTATTACTTAATTGAAACTAATAAAAATAATTCTAGATTTCTCCTTTGCTACAATAGATATATTAATTAATCCTTCTCCAAATAGTTCCACCCTTGATACTGGTTTTTATTCCTAGCTGTAATGACTTCTTAAATCATTTTAAAATACTACACATTAGAAATCAAATTCCACAAACATATTCTATTACGGAGGCTTGTTGCACAGTATTACCTATTAGTGCCTCTAAGGCTACTATGGAGGTCTTTTCTTTGATTGCCCTTCAAGAGCTGACAGCTCTGATTCAGCACATGAGAACTACAGCATGTTCTCTGACCCCATTCCTACAAAATTATTTAAAAAATGCTCTTGGAGTTATTATTACCCACATTTTAAAAATTATAATTAGTTCTCTTTCTTCTTCTTCTTAAGGTAGCTATAGTAAAGTCAATGCTCAAGAAACACAACTTGGATCCTAAACTCATTAATAACTACAGGCCCATCTCCAATCTTCCATTCTTAGACAAGGTTTTAGAGAGGGTTGTTGCATTTCAAGTACAAAGTTGTTTTTTTTTAACTCTTAATGGTGTATCTGAGAAATTTCAGTCCGGATTTCGTGCTGCACATAGTACAGAGACAGCCCTTGTCAAAGTTGTAAATGACCTACTGATATGCTCTGATGGCCTTTCCATCAGTTTTAATTCTTCTTGTTCTAAATGCTGCTTTTGACACCATAGACCACTCCATTTTATTAAATCGGCTCAGAGGAAAAATCAGCATTGACCAAAGTTGATTGCGGTGTTCCACAAGGTTCTATTCTGGGTCCATTGCTATTTTCATTATATATGTTACCATTGGGTGATATCGTCAGGAAACATGGTGTGAACTTCCACTGCTATGCGGATGACACCCAGCTGTATTTGTCTTTAAAACCTGGTGATACTTCTGTTGGGGTGTTATCTGCTGCTTGCCTTGCTGACATCAAGTGCTGGATGTCTCAAAACCTAATGTTGAATTCAGCTAAAACAGAGGTTATGTTTGTAGGCTCCCATAACCAACTTAAAAATGTAAGACTGCATGAGTTTGACCCTAGCAGTCTTTTATCAAATCCTAAAACTGAAATAAAAAAATTGGGGGTTCTCTTTGATCCGGATTTATCATTTGAGTCTCATATTAGGGAAGTTTCTAAAGTATCCTTCTATCACTTGAGAAACATAGCCAAACTGAGACCTATTATCTCCTTATCTGACACCAAGAGACTAACACATGCCTTTCTTCAAGAATTGATTACTGTAATGCACTCCTCTCTGGCATCCCAAAACGTGTGGTGTCCCGCCTACAGCTTGTTCAGAATACCGCTGCTAGAATTTTGACTAAAACCCCAAAAATGAGCATATCAACACCTGTTTTAGCCTCCTTGCACTGGCTCCCTGTTCAATATAGAATTGATTTTAAAATCTTATTATTGACCTATAAAGCCTTGAATGGAGGAGGTAGGGCTTTTTTTTTTAGAGCCCCTAAACTATGGAATGCACTACCTCCATGTGTTGGGGGAGCTGGGTCTGTGGGTATTTTTAAGTCTAAACTTAAAACGCATTTTTATAAAATGGCATTTTTATCTTAGTGGTTTTAACGCAACATAATTGCTAGCTTTTACTGATTATTTATTATTATTATTATTATTATTATTATTATTATTATTATTATTATTATTATTATTTGTATATTTGTATATTTGTATTTTTATGTATTTATGTACAGTGCCTTGTGATACTTCGGTGTGAAAGGCGCTATATCAATGAAATAAATGAAATAAATAAATAATGTCGGACCTGGTCCAACATAGGACCGCAAAGGGTTAAATGGATATCTCCTGATAAGCATGTTTGGGGTGCTTTCATTCAAAAGGTAAATAATTGATAAGTATAATCACATTTGACAGTATTATTAGTTTTCTTCACTTGACAACACATTCCAGTACTGTATACAATGATCCAATTGTAAGTATGAGATTTAGACGTCTTTGTGCACAATTAGAAAACATACATGTCTAAAAACATATACACGTCTAAGTCCTAGTGCCGGTCTAAAAACATTATTGTCAAACTTCCAAAGAAGGGCGACTCTGAAAATTGCAGTAACTGGAGAGGGATCACTTTACTATCTATTACAGGCAAGGTTTTCAGCAAAATCATCCTCAAGAGAATTGCAGCTGCAGCTGACAAAATCATACGCAAAGAACAAGCTGAGTTCAGACAAGGAAAGAACAAATTCTTGAACAGTCAGCCGAATGGAACAGCACTCTATATGTCAACTTCATAAATTTTGAAAAGGCTTTCAACAGCCTTAACCAAGAATCTCTGTGGAAAATACTGAGATCATACGGAATTCCCCAAAAGATGGTGAATATCATAAAACTCCTATACAGAGACTTTGAGTGTAAGGTTATATGCAATAATCACCTCACAGACTGCTTCAAGGTTACCACAGGGGTAAAGCAGGGATGCGTTCTGTCTCCATTTCTTTTCATTCTCTCCATGGACTGGCTTATGAAAGTAATTATAGCAGAAAATAGAAGGGGAATCCGGTGGACACTCACCACCTGTCTTGAAGATCTGGATTACGCAGATGACATCAGCCTGCTCTCAAGTCAGCATAAAGACATGCAGGAGAAGACTGACAGAATGCCTGAGACAGCCCAAAAGCTTGGACTACAAATTAACATCAACTAATCAAAACTGATGCGAATGAACCCAAAGAAAAGCAATTCCATCACCATTAACAACAAGGCCATAGAGGAAGTGAGTGAGTTCACCTACCTGGGGAGTAGTGAAGCAATAGATCGGGACACAGAGAGGGACGTTAACAAAAGAATAAGCAAAGCCAACCTAGCATTCTCCATGCTAAACAACATCTGGAAGTCAAAACAAGTGGGTACAAAAACAAAACTGAAGATCTTTAACAGCAGTGTCCTCAGTGTGCTGTTATATGGAGCAGAGTGCTACAAAATCACATCAAGAATAGCCCACAAGCTGAACACCTTCCAAAACAAATGTCTGCTGCAGATCATTTAAAAAAAAAAAGAATAATTTCAAATCAAGAGCTCCACCAAAAAACAAATACAAGGCCTCTAGCCTTAGCTGTTAAGAGAAGAAGATGGAGGTGGCTTGGGCATGTGTGTCGAATGACAACAGACGCACTACCCAGAACTGCCTTATGGTGGACACCAGATGGAAGGCGGAAAAGGGGTCATCCAAAGGAAACATGGAGGAGAATAAGGGAGAAATGCAGGGAGGCTGTGTGGTCCAGTGGTTAAAGAAAAGGGCTTGTAACCAGGAGGTCCCCGGTTCAAATCCCACCTCAGCCACTGACTCACTGTGTGACCCTGAGCAAGTAACTTAACCTCCTTGTGCTCCGTCTTTCGGGTGAGACATAGTTGTAAGTGACTCTGCAGCTGATGCATAGTTCACACACCCTAGTCTCTATAAGTCGCCTTGGATAAAGGCGTCTACTAAATAAACAAAATAATAATAGAAAGAGATGAGGGCATGCGGACTGACATTGGAGACCATCACCAGACAGACTGCAGACCGACAGTGATGGCACTCTCTCATTGAAGCCTTATACACCACCTCACGCACAAAGAGGATTATATATTACCTGACTTTGGTGTACTCCTGGAAATATAAATCTAAACACTCACAATGCCTACTGTTGTGCATTTCCAAATTCAGATTACCAAGATCCCTCAAGCTTATTAATTTTTTTTGGTTTTTTTTGAGGTTACAAAGTAATATATTGCAAGGGTGCTTTTTGGAACACTAGCAAGCAAGGAGTTGCAGTTGTCTGTATTAGGGTCTATATAGCAGCTGAATCCAAATAAGAATGTTGGCGAAAAAAATGTTTTTAAGATGATAGTAATATTCCCTGGTGACTAAGCTTACATGAGTTTCAGAGCTTAGTTCAGGATCAATAAGGACATCCAAACTCTTGACAGTGGGACTCAGCTGGAGCTTGCAGTCAGAAAAGTGCACTATAGTTAACTGCAGCTGTGCCAGCTGGTGAAAAGACTTAAATCAGAATAGCCTAGGCCTTGTTTACTTTAAATTGAAGGAAGCGGCTGTGACTCATCTAGAGATTATTGTCTGCAAGACAGTCACAGCCCGTGAGCCCAGTGATTTTAAATACAAAGTAAAGCAAGGTGTCAAAAATGACAGATATGAAAACAATTTCCCAGATAACCTGGGTGACAATGGTAGCTAGAAGTGGTTGGTGTTCCCAGTCCAGGACAATATTATTTAAAATGTAATCAAATGTATTTCTCCCTACATTGAGTTATTATAGTTTTTTGTTGGTATTTTGAAGAGTATAATGGGAGGCTTTTAAAATAAAAAAGAATTATGTGAATAAAATTAAAAATACTTTTTACCTCGTATGAATTATAAACAAGTGTCACTCAGATATCAATATGTTCTTTATGTATGGTATTCAGCCAACAAAAGTACATATGCATGAATACATAAAATTGCACAGTGATATTTCACATACAGCAGCAACACAGTAAACACAAATGCACAAAAAAGCTATTTAAGCTATTTACCTTCAAAAGAAGTATGATACATATATTTACAAAACTAAGTAGGCTTCACAGATAGGTTTTTCTGTTGCACAAAGTTTGATATTTGTAACATAGGACAATTTTGTAAATGAGATGTTACATCTATGCAGTCTCTACTTTTCCTTTTGTCAATAAAAAAACTGTTCTGGACTGTTTGCTACACAAGTTTAATGAATATCAAGTAACATATATGCTATTAAAACAGATTAAATAAAGAGGGCTGTACGTATACAAGTTTTGTGTTCGTAATTACCTTGTTTCGGAGACTTTCATTTAGGTTATGGAGGTGTATAAATGAGGTTTACGGCTTGTACTGTCTTTTCTGTTGTGTATGCTCAGTCAAAAATGATACATTCATTTACAGTAATATTCATTTGAATACTAGTTTCATTTACCTACATTGGATGTATACCATAAAACTTCAATCAAACGCCTCCGTTGCTTATTTACAATATTTGCCAGCAGACCCGGTGCGTATTGGTGACCGGCAATTATTTGAGACTGACGTTTATATTAACACTACCTTCACATGATTCATGCGGTCATTGAGAAGCCACTAACACAAAACCCTGTTGCAACATTGTAACTCAGTTTAAACATTCCAGCAACTTTGTTAAAAGTGTGTCAGTGGAAACTAAGTAACAGTTTTGTTTTATAACAAAATTACATTGTACTGTAATAAAGTATAAAGCAAAAGTATTATTGCGGTCTTTTTACATGAAGTGGTTAACAAGGCTACAGTATACAAAATGTTGGAAAATGAACAAACAGTATACATTCTAGTCGTTTTGAACGACCTTATATCCTGCAATATATTCAATCTTTGAATTCAGAGCTGATGTTTGTTTCATTTCCCTTTTCCTTATGAGGTCTTTTGTCTCTTGCATGATCTTCTGGTCGCATTTTGTACTGCCTCTGCAGCCTTAATTAATCATTTTATTAGCTTACTTCCTATAATCTACAACATCTTTACCAAGATACTCACCAACAGACTTCAAGATAAATTTGAATCGGTACAATCAAATGAGCAAGCAGGATTCAGGAGTGGATTTAGCAAAATGTTTCATGGATCAAGTTGTACGACAAGTACCAAACCAGCAATGAGTACAAACTACCACTTTGCTTGGGATTCATCGACTATGAAAAATCCCTTGACTCTGTTTACACAAAATCTGTATTAAGCTTTCTGAGAAAACAATGAATTGAGAAAACGTACAGAGACTTGAGCAGCACCATATACAAGAATGCAACATCCACAGTAAGACTTCATAAAACAGCGACAAAATCAAGATTGAAAAAGGAGTTCGTCAAGGAGGTACAATTTCCCTAAAGCTCTTCTCGGCCACCCAAGAAGACATTTTCAAAACACTGGATTGGGAAAATAAAGGGCTGAAGATCAATGGAGCCTACTTGAATCACCTACGATTTGCTGACGACATCCTCATATTTACGACGTGCCCAGAAGAATTACAAACAAGAATACAATAACTACACGAGGCTAGCATCAACGCAGGTTTGAAAATGAACCTGTAGAAGACTCAAGTCATGCTCAATAAATATACCATTCCACAGGCAATTGAATTCAATGGGATCAAGCTTGAAGAAGTCAATAACTACGTATACTTAGGACAGTTAGTTTCAGCAACGGAGAACCAAATGTGCGAAACCAAAAGAAGAGCAAAAATGGGTTGGTGTGCCTTTGGAAGATTAAGCATGGTTCAGAAAGGGAAACTACCCTTATGCCTCAAGAGTAAAGTCTTCGACCAATGCATGCTGCCAGTGCTAACTTACAGATGCGAAACCTGGACCTTCAATGCAAAAATGACTCAAAAATTACAAACGACTCAATGGAGTATGGAAAGATACATGCTGGGAATAACAAGAAGAGACAGGAAAAGGAAGAAATGGATAAGAGCACAAACAAAAGTGTGCAATGTTATTATAAGAGGGAAAAACCTGAAATGGCAGTGGGCCAGACATGTAGTAAGAAGAAAAGACCATCGCTGGACCAAGGAGATACTAGACTGGATCCCAAGAGATACAAAACAACCAAGAAGACCTCCAGGAAGATGGCAAGATGAAATTAGGAAACACGCCAAAGTAACATGGATGAGAGATGCAGCAGACAGGCTTTTGTGAATTGAAAAAGGCTGAAGATGATATGGATATAGACTGAAGATGACTTTCAAGCCTTCATTGACAAAGTAGCACCCAGTCCCTTACACCTCAGTGTAGTCTAAAAATCTACCCCCCTCCCAGATTATCCCTGGGTAGATTCTGGGGTTCCCAGTATCTACCCCCTCCTCCCAGAATATACCCCACCAGTACTATGTCTTGAAGTTTATAGTAACTGAATAGACCTTACATAATCTACCCGATTTAGTTAAGATGTGTTGAAGTATATATTTAAAATATATATCTAAAATATAGTATATTGTAAATATACTGTAGCATATATTTAAATTATAGTGGGGAAATGTATTAAATATATGCAAATATATAAAAAATGTATAGGAAGGCAATAGATCTGACAATTTACAGGGCATGTTTGATATACATATAGATGTATAGATGAAATAAAGAGTAATTCTAATGTGGGTACTGAACCCCAAAAAACTATGTTGTTTAAATTCCTGTGGAGTGGCGACTAAAAGTCTGGTGGGGACCTCGTAAGATAGGAGGGCTATCTTTATGTTTGTTTATGATAGTGACAAACTGAATTTTTTAATATTTAAAAGGACAAAATAGGGGGACGAGTGGCGTCTGTTAGTCTGCTGGGGACGAGGTAAGAGGGGAGGGAGTTGCACATAGACATGTTGTTTTTTTGTCCCCTGCAAACTGGCTTTTATTGAAAAGACAGTATCTGTCTTGGGTTATGTGCCTTCATTTTGAGGCACACATTACTGACAATTCTTTATTTTTGACAAGTTCTTTATTTTGTTATTTATATTTATGAATTTTTTTATTTTATTTGCTTAGTTATCATATGTGAAATAGAAAGTGGTTATTAACAAAATGGTAATTTAAAAATCATTCCAGAAATTCAAAACTGTGCCGGGTCAATAATAAAAACGGTTCAAGTATCTATAAAAACGTTTTTTATATATCTATTTAAATTGTATTTATAAGTTAACAGCTTGTGTGTTTGTGTGGGGTGCATTATTTACCCTGCTGGTAAATAAGTGTGGTGTTTGTGGTGGTGGTTGGCAGGGATGGGGTTAATTCCTATACCTGCCAAATACATATGAGAATGTGGCTGTTCTCAAATTAGATAATTGGTGCTAATTGGGAACAGTCACATGATATAAAAAGGGAGCCAGAAGCTCCATTGTGAGTGATGTTCTGGAGCGACATGGACATGGACATGGACATGGACATGGACATGGACATGGACATGGACATGGACATGGACATGGACAAACGCTCACCGGGTGAGTGATTTTCTTTTCTGTTCAGTTTTTGTGGTGTGCAATTGATTTGTTAAACCTTTTTATTTGCAGCTCTTAAGCTCTGAGTCTCCTTCTTACCTCTTGACACCCGGCTATGCAGTCACCCCCCCCCCCCCCCCATTCCGCCTTCCGTGGGAGCTACATTTTTGCCTCTGATGAGGGGATAATGCACCTCCATACTGTTTAGTATTTCTTTGCAACTTCTTACGACAACCAGTACCAAAACAAGACAGGTTTATACATCACAGGTAAGTTAACAATGAAATAACAGTGTTATAATTTCAGCCCTAAACCCCATAATACAAACTACCTTTATACATAAAGCCCACAGTCTTTAAATAATCTTTGTGAACAAGGCACATTTAGTAGATTATCTATATATACTTCAAAAGAATAAAATAAATAATTTTACAAAATGCAGGTAATGATTAGTACTGCAAACCAATGTTGCATTTTGTCATTGGTGCAAGTTAAAGAGATCTAGTTCTGCCAGCCCACAATCCTAACTGGGATTGGCAGTTACAATTCAAATTGTTTTCATCTCGATCTACTGCTGATGAAAATGAACCAGTCTGATATTGATGGCAGATGGAAACTTGGCATAATTTAATACCTGTCACCTGGGAAAAGAGTAATTGTGGGAAAGCCTTGTTAAACACCTAACCCAGGGGTGTCAAACTCCAGTCTTCGAGGGCCGCAGGGTCTTCTGGTTTTCATTCCAACTTAAGCTCTCAATTAACATAATTGATCTAATTAATTGTTGAATTTGACATATTTAATATTTTTCAAGGTCTTTTACAGTTGATGGTTTTAAAAATGCACTTGATTCAAGGTACACTACCTATGAAACATTTTGAGGCCTGAAGAGAAGTGTTAAATGTGTCCAGTTAATCAAATAATTAACCAATTAAGTAATTGAGAGGTTGGGTGGATCGAAAGCCAGAAGACACTGCGGCCCTCCAGTAAGTGAGTTTGACACCCCTGACCTATCCACTTCATATATGCAACACGACATAATAATTACTGTTGTTGTTAAAACTGAATGTCTGATGGAATGTAAAATCTTGCTCTTTTGTTTTTGATCTAAGAAAGGCAGTGTTTACAGAATAAACACCCTGGGGTGATGTCAGCATAACTTATCAAAAACCAATTTACCATAAGGCCATTTCACAAAGAAAAATATCCCTCTGTGTTCTCCTATAGTGCAACAGCAGTCACCATGCAATAACAGCAGCATACTGCTTCCTGTTGTAGCAGCTGGTCAGCACAGTCAGGAAAGTACTGGACTACTTAATTAAAAAAATATTTCTCTTGTGTGTACAGAACAACATATTGTAAAAATGAACCTTATGAATCATTTACTACCAAAATAATTAACTTTACGAGCTTGTTTTCTGTGGTACTACTGTATGTATTTTCCAAGTTGTCGGAATGAAAGCCAAGAAACTACAGACAGACTTCAAGCGGTCACAGTGCATATGGCCGATGTGTGATCTTCCCCACAAAGCTCCATTAATTATTATTATTATTATTATTATTTATTTCTTAGCAGACGCCCTTATCCAGGGCGACTTACAATCGCAAGCAAATACAAATACATTCAAGTGTTACAATATAGTATAATGCTCCTCAATCCTGACCCGAAGGGCATTTTTCATGCTATTTGGTCATGGCCTTTCCTAGGCAGAGACTGATTTTGCTGAATTGTAGAATGTTCTTGTGATTGAGCTACCAGGTCTATATTTTCAAAAGTTACCATCATAGAAAAATCCAGCCATCATTTTCCAAATTATTCTCTTTCCTGATGCACCTTTGTCAGTGCTCTTATAGATTTAGTGAAGACTTCAATACCAAGCAGTTTTAATGTACTGGTGTATGGCTTTCCTGAGCCAGATCTCTTCTTGCAGCTCCATGCATAAAAACTGAATAGCCAGGAGGTTTCCGGGTTCATATGTATTTTTTTGTAATAGACAGTGAAAAGTTGAAGCCATCATTGGCCACTATTTGTGTCTCTGATTCAATGAAACCATGCATTCAGGAAACCTCCTGTCACGGATTGGCTTGGAGGTAACATCACAGACCTGGAAATACATGATGAGTCACTAATGTACTCGTATTCATTTTTAAATTAATGCGTTTAAACAAAACAGAATAAAATACTTTTTATAAAGAAAATGGCATGGTGACCAAAACAGGCAATAATTAGAACAAGTATTGTGCTGGTTTAAAGCCAGCACGAGATGCAATTGTTATTTTAAAGCTTTTACTGTCACTCCGTCTCCTTTCTCCAAACTCTCATCACCCTCCCGGAGCGGCTGCTTCACTTTTATATCTATGTGACCATCTCCCAATTGGTAATAACTTGATTAATTGAGAGATCCATGCTGTAAAACAATAACTACCAAAACATTGTGTTTTTAAACACCAAACAATATATTTAAATCATAATACAAAATAACACAAAATAAACAAAATACACACAGTGGCAGGGTGTACCCTGTCACACCTCCCCAAAGGTTATTGGTCAATGCTTTCTGGGAAACCTGCTATTTTTGAAAATATATCTTGGTTGCTGTGAGTTATGCAGTTTCTGTTTAAAGTATTATGATTCCTGTATTTTGGATGCTTACCTTTCATAATAAATGAACAGTAGATATTGTATTACCAATTAACGTTGACTTAAATTAATTAATAATTAATCCTTCTTGCTTGTATTACTGACCTTTGTTTTGATCATATGGATCCAACTCCTGTTGAGTGTGGAGATCCTTAAAATTTGCTAAATCTCAAGCGAATGAATATCGCTGAGACAAACTGGTTTGAAATCTTAAGGTTACAATTATAGGAACAATATTATTTTCACGTGTAGCTGTATAGATTGTCTGCTCTACGCATTGGAATGATTGTGCTCAGCTTTGAAAAAGGGTGGAGTCTTCTGAAAATTCAGCAAAACTTTAATCTCAAATTAGTCTTCATAGTTATTATTTTCTGATTTAATATTGTATACATTATAGAGAGAGAGAGAGAGAGTTATAAAAATTAAGACACAATTGGTTAATCAAGACACAATTGGCTGGTGGTACTACCAAGATAAAATAAAATAAAAAAAACAAAAACTAGACATGGTCCAGGAGGTTAAACAGAATATGAATTAATAAACACATAATCCAAATTATTAAACATATACTCCATAAGATTGTTTATTTTATTTCTGAATGGCGCGAACACAATGTAATCAATGACTGCTGTTAACTTGCTGAGGACACTGCTACAGTTTTGTATTTACATTTTAAATGGGATGAAAACAGGGTCAATTCCAGCTTTCCTGGGAAGTCTAGTAACCCTATATGTGAGTCTGTGAAGTAAGCTGCAAATATTACACAAACATTTATGACGAAACAACCCTTGGTTTGTATGATATTGACAGTCACTGTAATTGTTAATTATATATATATATATATATAAAACAAACTCTTTGGAACTCTCTCCCAGCTTTGGTGCGTGATGCTCCCACCGTCGCTCGCTTTAAATCAACTCTCAAGACCCACCTGTTCTCTCTTGCTTTCCATGCTCTTTAAGCCTGATATCTGCTATTCGCTGCTGTGTTGCTACTATTTCATGGATTATGCTACTATCATATATTATGCACTTCCCACTGTATTTGTTGTATTATGCATTGTCTTTTTTTACTGTATATCATGTATTATGCATTTTTCTGTATTTAAAGTATTATGTTGTTTCTTGTTGTGATGGTGGTCCACTAAGAAAGGTACTATATAAAATAGATTTATTGATTGATATATATGTGTGTATATATATATATATATATATATATATATATATATATATATATATATATATATATATATATATATATATACAGTGCCTTGCGATAGTATTCGGCCCCCTTGAACTTTGCGACCTTTTGCCACATTTCAGGCTTCAAACATAAAGATATGAAACAGTAATTTTTTGTGAAGAATCAACAACAAGTGGGACACAATCATGAAGTGGAACGAAATTTATTGGATATTTCAAACTTTTTTAACAAATAAAAAACTGAAAAATTGGTCACTCTTCTCCAGCAAAAAGAAATTCCACTGCCTGCAATTCTACCAGAATAGAGCAAACCCATGCAGCATATACTCTTCTACCGCTCACTCTTCATCCCCGGCCCGAGGCCGCTGCCTCTTCATTCCCTTTTTTTTTGTTTAATTAACTTTTGTGTCACAATAAAAAATATTTTGCACCTTCAATGTGTTAAGTATGTTGTGTAAATCAAGTGGTAAAAATCCCAATTAAATCCATTTTAATTCCAAGTTGTAACACTACAAAATGTGGAAAAGTCCAAGGGGGGTGAATAGTATGCAATGCACTGTATCTCTGTCCATTGATACTATTACCAAAGTGTACTGTCCATTTTATCCACTAGATGTCACTGTTGCCCATTAACCCTTAAAATGCCAGTCCTTTCAAATTCCTGGTTCCAGGAAGTCTCTTTCCAGTATAATAAATTAATCAAGTCCCTTTGAAGAGAGAGTGACATTTTCTTGTGGTCTGGCAGATGAGGTTAGATCTGTTGCTTTCTTTACATAAACAAATAAAGATTCAATTCACAATTAAATATGACGCTCCAAAATATCATTACACAAGAAGCGCCTTATCATCAACTTCTCCGCCCGGTTCGCTCACTCCCTCAGACCAGTTTTCTCTGCATTACATCTCCATTTACGATGCTATCCATTTAACCTTGCAGTCCATTTATTCAGCGCGTCTCAGGCGTGTCAGTTCCAATTTATTTTCACATGCGCAGTTTATTTTAGACTTCGAATACACATCGCTGTATTTTTCACATACCTCTTCAAAGTGGTGCATACCGATAGATCACCTCCTGATCACTCTTTTTATCACCAAACTCCTCAATAATGCAATCCAAGTCATTATTTTATTACTATAACATCTCAAAAAGCTCTGTAAATGTCTGTGATATTCTTTGCGTGCTGGATGCAGAAGCAGCTATCTTATTTGTTTATGTCCGTGTTATCTCTGTGGTGCCGGGGCTAAGTGTATTGCTCAGAACCGCCCCTTTTTTACGGCTTCTCTCTGCTCCTATCGATCTCACTTGGCCATTGAATGCTTTTCTCGGCTTTTTCTGGAGAAAAAACGACTAGAGACCTGATTTTTAGGTCTTTTTGATGATGTCGGACAGGGTCCGTCATTGGACCGGAAAGGGAAAATTGTAATGTCGGACCAGGTCCGACATAGGACCGCAATGGGTTAATTAAATCATCCGGCCAGGGATCCTGGCTAGCCAAATCAGACAATTTAAATGCATTCAGTCATGCCCATACATCCCTCCCTCCACCATATCTTTGGTGTTGGAAGGGGCAATTATTATTATTGTTACTTTTTACTACTCAATTAACATTCGGCTGCCGCAGCAGCCCCAAGAATTTTTCTCAACACATACAGTGTACTCTTCCTACTGCACATACTGGATGACTTTCTCCTTATTCCCCCCCTCCCGACCCAAAAGCAGAAGAACCGTCCACTCCGAAGCAACCTTCCCAGGCGATAAAATAGAATGTATTCGTTCCTTTCAAATCGGCCGCACCATTTCAAAACAGAATTTCTCTCTCTTCTGGGACACTTATTTCTTTCTACAACAGAAAAATCTCAACTCCAATATTAATATTTCTTTGGAAGCAAGGAAAGATATCAGGATGTGGACCTCCCACCTGCAGCACTAGAATGGCCTTTCTACGTTCTACAATGATTTCACATCTGCCCCCACAATCGCTCTCTTCATATTGACGCTTCCTCCATCAGCTTCGGGGGTATTTTTCACAATCAATGGTTCTCCAGTGCATGGCCTCAGAAATCCAAAATCTCTCCCCTCAGTCTAAATCCACAGCCCTCGAGCTATTTCCTATTGTCGTTGCAGCATCCCTTTGGGCCCCCTGTTGTCAATCAACCTGATTTTCAACCGTATTCACCCCTACACAATCTTCTCTCATCAGCTCAAGAATACAGGGCCGCCACCCTCCCTCCTCCTATGCAACTGGCCGGTACTCCTTCACAACCTACTGCATACCAATTACTACCAACATTATTTCCCTGATCGTAGTCCTCTGCCAAGGTTATTTCTCTCATTTCAACAATCTATTCATGAAATCTCTATGCCTTTCTGCCTTCTTTGGTTCTCTCTGCTGTTCTGAATTCTCATCTCTCCCCCTTCATAGTATTGCTAGTATGCCTGGAGTGGGGGGACATCTCTCCGATTGGACCACCAGAGGTTTCTTCCCAAACAGTGAGATTAGTTTAAAAAAAATCATAATCCATATTTGTTTTGCATTGCTGGCACAGCTGCGGAGTGCCGGGGATCTCTTTTGGGGGTAAGTGAAGCTCACTTCCCAACCTTAGAAGCCCAGCTGGCGCTGGATTTGTCCTCCGTGAGGAAGGTTTTCCACGAGTCAAGGGGGACCCCCGGCCAAATTTAATTATTACTGTCATCTTCCCATTCTCTACTCTGGATCCCCCTGAGGGAAGTATCCGTTGCTTCCCAGCCTTGTTGACCGAATTGTTCGGTCTCACCTCTGCAAACCAAGGGGAATCTCCTTACTCTTCTCCAAGTTATAAGTACATATCTTCTATTATCAATTCCCGAGGTCTCTTCCTCTACGCAGCCCTTGATCATGTCCAGTGAATGTATACATAATGTGTATAGAATATACTACACCACACTGCCAACTATTATAACAGTAATGATATAATATATAATTAAAGTGACCAGATGTCCTGTTTTGGATGGGACACTCCCACTTTTGGAACACTGGTCCCAGTGTTCCCAGAACTTTTCTTGGGACGCTCATTTCATCCAATTTTTTCCCCTTTGAGCATCGTCACGTCGGTAATAGAATATTGTATTTTCATGCAAGCTGCTGTGTTACTAGCATATCTATCTTATTACAATACAATGACACTTGATGTGACTAAAGGGACGGCTGAACGACTAGTAGCATTAAAAGCAACTGTACAGCGGCGTGCAAATCTGGAGAATTACTTAAACTTTCATATTTGCAAACAACAGAGAATTGCGGGTGGGTTTATCCACTGACTGTTGCTAAAACGAACTGCCGGCTATCCTCGTTTGAATCATCAC
This sequence comes from Acipenser ruthenus, assembly GCF_902713425.1. Taxonomy (NCBI): domain Eukaryota; kingdom Metazoa; phylum Chordata; class Actinopteri; order Acipenseriformes; family Acipenseridae; genus Acipenser; species Acipenser ruthenus. The sequence goes on from NC_081192.1 coordinate 40,861,032, forward strand.
TGTCTCTTACTGAAGAGGTTAGACTAGGATAATATAATATTGTACTACACATTTATGAAGATATAATATTTGACATTAATACCTAAATATTCTAGGCCAACCTCCACTATGTTGGTAATATACAAACATATTAGTTAATATTAATTTCTTAATATATAGGGAGACACCTCCATTATGTGATTAATATTTAAATATAACTTCTGTTTTGCATGTAGATATTTCCTATATAAACATATTATTTTACCTGAATCAAAGTCTTTGAAACACAATACGTATTCTGGAGATGTGGTTGTTATTGAAAAACAAAGTTAGAATTCAGTTGGTCTTCTTGTAGCACAGAATAGCAGTTGGATGTAGCAGAGAGGAGCCTTCTTCAGAACGAAGACAGGTGCAACGCTTGAATGAATCCCCATTACAATAGGTTGCAGCAGTCAGCCAACTTTCAAAATGGTGGGCTGTGTAAGTGTGTCATGGGGTTAAAGGGATAAAAACAGCAATTCGTTTTCAGTGAACTTAATCTTTGAATGTCAATATGCAGAATTAATTTTAGCTAACAAAATTTAAGAAACCACAACTTATTACTTAGAAATGAGTGTATATGAAACATAACTTAATAGCTCCAATGGTGGATTTGCTTCAACATTTGTTGGCTGATTAGACAGTGTTTGGTCATCTGCAGTGCAGTAAATAACCTTACATTTTTTAACCTTACAGTCTTCAGTCTGAAAAGAATACCATAGATACAGATGGGGTATAATAATCAATAGCACCATCTGGTTTGGAGGTGAAGAGCCAGTCACATTTGACCATAATTTGGGCCTTTTTTGTTTCAGTTAGAACATTTTCCAGATTTCCCAAACAATAAACACATGGTTTCCTGCTTACTGTAGCCTTTGTGAATGTTATACTCATTTAGACATTTTCCTTTGATAGCTCTGCAGCATGAGCTGGCAAACTAATAATGTACCATGAGAAAGAAATCCAAATAGTGTGTCACCTGTCTGTCAGTATGATTTGACCTTTAAGAGATGTAGCTGTCTGGAATTGCTGCATTGTGCTGTTTCCTGACAGTTAAATAGGCTAGATTGATCCACAAACCACCTTAAGGATAGCACAATAGCATACTAACATTTATAGTTATTTTTCAGATATAAACCATAAAGGCTTTGTGCCAATATACTGCTCTTTATTCATTCACTGCTTTGCTTTTATTTGCTGCCACATGGAAGCACTCTTAAAGACAAGGGCGGTACCCAACCACACTAAAGATGCCGTGTCAAGCAGCCATTTGATGAAGCTGGAAGATGGTTTGAATAGTGATTAAAGTAACTGATCTCTTTAGTGTGGTTGACATTTAAGTATAGTACAGCTTTGCTACATTGGGAAGAATTTGTGTTAGCATAAGAGCAAACTTTTGCACAATATCTATTCTTTTAAAAAAATTAACTGTATATCTCCCAAACGTTCTTTCTGTGGCAAGATTTTTTAAATCTGTTAGGTATTCTTACTACAATATATTTGAAAGCCTAATGATTTTCATTCTAAAATACTGTTACTTTGCTTAAAAGGGTTAAGTGACATCTGTAAAAGGATAATAATACTGACTCAATACAGATTGCCCAAACTGGAAACTTTTATTAACCCACTTGGTAAATAATGCGGTTGTTCCAAACATTTTATAAACACCCTTTTTTTTTTTTGGAACAATTTAGTAACTACAAATATCTGTCCTGGCTTGTCTATGAAAATACTGTAGTGGTGCTATGGTGTAATGAATACAAAATATATCATTTTCTTTATGAAAGAGGTTGCTAGTAAATCTTAAACCTATTAAAACATTTCACATTTAAAAAACAAACAATACAATAATTTCAGGAATTGTTAGATTTAATGCTATGAAAGAGAAACAGCAAATTGGACAGCTGCAGAATTCCTGCAGCTTCTCAGAATGCACATACCGGATTAGTTTTACGACTTAACCCTAGATATGTTACGTCTAAGAAACATTACTCTTAGTAACAAGGGTAATAATAATAATAATAATAATAATAATAATAATAATAATAATAATAATAATAATAAGACTTAAAAAAAAAAAAATGAATTACTTCATAACTCAGGAAGTGCATAAGATATTCCGGTGTTATTCCTGTGGTATTCATTATGAATTTACGACCATTATTTTAAAGTGTTACTGTAACTAGTACAATTTTAGTATTTGTAATATACTTTTAATAATAATTTAGTTGATTGACTATTTCTTGCTGATAACTTAATTAGTTCAGTAAATGTAATGGTTGCAAGGAATGGGTGAAAGTGCTATGCAATAGGAGTCATTTCTATCCTTGTGTGTGGGGGCATCATTCTCTCTCTCTCTCAAGCTGAGGGTGGGGCTGGAGAATGTATTTATTATGGGGTGGGGTTTTGGGTTACATGTGTGTCTTACAATGTGAAACTCAACACAGTCGGAAAATGCAGCAGAGCAGATGACACAGGCCAACTGTCCAGAGCTAATAGTATTTTACTTTATCTGTTACTCTGTATCAGGACTAATTCATAAACTCTAGTAGTAGTGAATGTCTCTGTATAATTGTACCTGTGGGTTAATAATAAAACCTGATTACTGTGATTTGAAATGGTTTTCTTACAATTATTACTATCATTATTATTGCAGTATAGTACACTGTATTAAGATCATCAAACAATATTGCTGCTGGGACCGATGGAGAAATACAAGCAAGGCAACACATTATTTAAAATCTGGTTTTAAATCACCGTTAAGAATTTTAAAGAGGTTCATATATTAATAAAATGCTTGTATTAATTGCTGCATCACATTACATTATCGTAAGCAACAAAGATCACAATGCAAAGCTGTAGGATTCGGTAAATGACCAACAAAAATAAGCATTTCGCGATTTGTGCATTGATAAATTATGAAAAAACAAAATGAAAGGTTATTTCGGTGTTTGAGCAAATTATTTTGCTCAAATTGCGAAACGGAAAATAACAAACAAGCAAAGAACAAAACACAAAAGAAGAGACAGAAGAGACAGACAACTTATATTATAAGACATAATAATAAAGATGTAAGTACATGGTTCATAAGCATCCAGATATATTATCGACATTTTCACAGTGCATGTGGATCTGCCAGACCCTGTACTGCAGAGTATGTGTTTAACCCTTGTGGTTTTGTAGACCCGGCCAGTACCCAGGAACATCACACTGCACACCAGAGGAGTTGATTTTTGTTATGCTAATTTATTTTGCACATCTGACAAAATATATTAAAATACAAGAAATCAACTTCCAGTCTGTGCACATTCTCTCCAACATGAGAAACTCCAACCACAGGAAACCAGCATTTCTGTCTTTATATAACTAGCTTAATATACAACATATAGTATCAAGTACTACATGAATTGTAAATACGGTTACACAGTGACCGTACAGTGTTTTTTTCCAAAGATACATTTCTTTCTTTTTACAGATTTCTTTTAACAAAATACAAATAAACGTTTATTATGTTCCGTTTTGTGTTTCTCTTAGTTATTTATGAAAGGAGGACCTCTTATTTAAAATGAAATGAAAAAATTACATACCTGACAAAACATAATAAAATACAACAAATCAACTTACAGTCTGTGCACATTCTCTCCAACATGAGAAACTGAAATATAAATATAGATGTTATTATTTTTGTGTTCCTGTTTTTACTAGTAGTAATACGTAGCATAGAAAGATATATATTATACAGCAACGCGGCCTAGCACAACGTGGTAGACATTAAAACCAAATAATATAATTAATACTGAATTATAATTGGCGAAGTCTCCGATTACATGTGTAAATATATTACATTTCATTTTCAAATTAGTTGTTGAGTAAATAACAATATTTCAGTTATGATATTGTTTATAGAGAGAGCCTACACACGTATCTGCAGCCACAGCAAAGCAAACCAGCATTTCTGTGACAACAGGGTTGAGTTTTCTAATGTAGTGCACACTGTCAGTTGCATATTTGTTAACCAGAGTTATTAGTTAACAGTAAAGCAATTATCAAGGAAGATCAATTAAGCTGGAATAATTTTGGTGAAAGCCACCCCCACTGAATTTTACCAAAATTGTACATCGTTTACATTGTTTCCAGTAAACTGCAGACACTAAGAATAACCATCAACATAGAATGAAACAGTAATATAACTTGGGGTTGCACATTTACACTGCGTTGACCAACTATAATAGTATTCAACAAAGGATGAAAAGGTGAGAGAGTAGCGCAAAATTCTCCCACCACCTTCTAGTAGTAAAATGCCATATGCACCCTACACATACCCCATTCTAGTGGACATATATCTGAACCCTATACTAAGGAACACCAATGTGTAATAAAGTTGAACTGCGGTTAAAAAAATGTTTAATTAAATGAAACAAACTTCTCATTTTTTTTTTGCTCACTTCTCACTTGTTAATGGTATTCTTTCGTTCTTGAATTACTTGTGTACAGCAAACAGTTAACAGGTTTAACTATGCGACCCACCCGCGTTCTAACCTGACTAATTGTACTCTGCCATTCCGCGATAGATTTATCATCATTAGTGATGCTCATGCTTACTTGCTGTCTTCGGTCATATGGCTCCGAGATATCTGATTTAGCTAAGAGAGGGGCATCAATTTGTACTTCAGAACCTTTTTCTGATCCTGAGTTATGGGCAGGAACACTAGCTTCTAAGGCCATCATAATTAAGCTAGCTCCTGGAGTTTGCTGACATCTGTCCGTGCCTGGGAGGAGTCCTACCCAATCCAGGGTTCTACTCACTAAATCTTCTTGCTCAACATGGGGCATCTGCTCTCTTGTAGCTATGTCATCGGATGGTCTGAAGACTCATGGTCTGAAGACATGCAGGAGTGACTGTCCAGAGTTCCTTCCAACATCCAAAGGTAAGAAATTAACCAACATCAACAGGTTTTGGTGCACCACTTGTTGATGGCCTGTAAGGGGTTTCCGGATTCTGAGAGTATGAGTGATGGGGTTCTTTCTCCCTTGACTTGACGATTGTATGCCCAGCCTGATGTTGCTGCTCTTAGGTGACATGTTCCTCTGCTCTAATCATGGCCTCTTGAAGGTCTTTCATCAGAGACCCGACAATTATCATAGCTACCAATCTCAGAATCTTTCAAGATGTTTCTAAACATAATATCTACAGTCAATCGTGGAACTCTCCCATACATTAAGTGGACTCATGTACTGTGCAGTTATAGACAAATGTAACTGCAGCATCTGAGGCCATTTCGGCTTCTTCTCAGGTGGGAGCGCTTGGATCATGTTCCCTAGGGTCCTATTGAAGGGTTCTACACGTCCTTTACCCATAGGATGGTAAGGCGTTGTGTGTGACTTCTTGACGCTGGAGATCTTAAGCAGTTTGCGGATGGTGTCCTGATCAGAATGTATGTGCTCAGGGAACCCATAGATACAGAAGTACCTGTCACACAATTGTCTTGCTACTTGTTTTGCTGATTAATCTTGGCATGGAAATGCCTGAGCCATCCTCGTGAAATGATCAGCGACCACTAAGATGTCTATGGTGTTATTGTTTGAGACCTCAGCTGTCCAAAAATCAATGCACACAATCTCAAGAGGTGCAGAGGTTTTAATGCTCTCTAGTGGAGGTCTGCTTTCAGGTTCAGCCACTTTGCTGATCACACATCATTGGCAACAGCACACAGTCAGTCACACCCCTGTCAATGTGAGGCCAAAAAAAAATATCTTTGTCTTGCAAGGCTCAGACTTCTAAATTGACACTGATGTCCCGCCTCATCGTGGATGCCCTTCAGGACTTCATTCCTGTAAACTTCAGGGACTACATACTGACAACGCTTTTTCTTAGTCATTAAATCTTTTGACACTGTGGCAATGCGCCCCGTCCCTGTGTGCATTTGTGTGTATGTTGCGTTTGTTAATGTTGGTGTATAGTCATTGGTACACGGGATATAAACGGGTCTGTGTTTCACGTGTATTTAAAAAGTGTATATTTGTATTTAGGCACGGGATTGCACATCACGCACGTGCATTTAAAATATAATATGTGAACACGGGGTTTCACGTAATGAATTCACGTGCTGGGATTCAAGTGAGTAATTAATTAGTAATTGAATCCCAGCACAACAGTATATATAGATGCACGTTTCTTTCACTCAGGGTTAGGTGTTCAGAGAGTGGAGAACGGGTGAGAGAGAAGGAGTAAAATAAGATCGGAAATATAAGTGTGTTGTTTGTACTCACCGTGTTTGTTCGTCTGTCCTGCACCGTCTGTTTAGTGTTTAGTCGTTTTGTCTGTCTGTTTATTTTGGCATCAAGTGCCGTGTCCTGTTTTGTATTCCGTTGTTTAAACCTTTTATTTTGTTATTAAACGCTGAGTGCAGCCATTGCACTCAGCTCATCACAACCACCGTCTCTGTGTCTGTGTATTCCTGTCTGGTCTGACGCCACCCACTCTGGCCGTCTTTGTGACACGTGGTGTCATCGTGGGATAGCCGCGCCTCCAAGCGTCAGACCAGGAGGGGTCTGGATTTAAAAAAAAAAAAAAAAAAAAAAAAAAAAGAGGATTACAAATATTGTTTTGGGGGAAAAAAAAAAAAGAGAGTCAATGGCAGAAGACGCCATCAAACTGCGGGGCTGGTTCCTGGAGAATGCTGGGCTGGAGGCCCAGTCTCTGCCCATGGTCGTCCGGGCTCTGTGGATGATGGACTGTGAGAGATGGGAGGCATATCAGGAGGAACACACCCCAAACACCTTGGAGGAAGGTGTGGAGTTTGTCCTCAGCTACCTGGAGGCAACCATAAATGGAACAGCAGCCCAGGTAGCAGGACCACCAGCAGAGGAGTACCTGCTGTCCCCATCTCCACCAGCAGAGGGTGAGTACCTGCTGTCCCCATCTCCACCAGCAGAGGGTGAATGCCTGCTGGTTTTGCCTCCACAGCCCGAGCGGGAGGAGCCCGAGCGTCCACAGCCCGAGCGGGAGGAGCCTGAGCGTCCACAGCCCAAATGGGAGGAGCCTGAGCGTCCACAGCCCAAATGGGAGGAGCCTGAGCGTCCACAGCCCAAATGGGAGGAGCCTGAGCGTCCACAGCCCAAACGGGAGGAGCCTGAGCGTCCACAGCCCAAGCGGAAGGAGCCTGAACGTCCTACGCCTGAGTGGGAGGAGCCCGAACGTCCTACGCCTGAGTGGGAGGAGCCCGAACGTCCTACGCCTGAGTGGGAGGAGCCCGAACGTCCTACGCCTGAGTGGGAGGAGCCCGAACATCCTACGCCTGAGTGGGGGGAGCCCGAACGTCCACAGCCCAAGAGGGGGGAGTCGGTGCGTCCACAGCCCAAAAGGGAGGAGTCGGTGCGTCCACAGCCCAAAAGGGAGGAGTCGGTGCGTCCACAGCCCAAAAGGGAGGAGTCGGTGCGTCCACAGCCCAAAGGGAGGCAAGTCGGGGCTTCCACAGCTCTGGGACCCAAGCCACCAGCAGAGGGGAAATGCCTGCTGGTTCAGCCCCAAGAGCCGGAAGGGGAGGGGTTACAGGCTCAACCCCCTGAAAATTTTTGGGGGGGAGAAGGGCAGGATGCTGGTGTCCCCCAGCAGCCTCTCGCTATGCTGCTGAAGGCAGCACGGCGCGCACATGCCCAGCCGCCACAGCAGAGGGAGCCAGCACCGCCAGGAGCAGAGGAGCTGGAGCTGCCTCTGCCTCCACCACCGCCAGGAGCAGAGGAGCTGGAGCTGCCTCTGCCTCCACCACCGCCAGGAGCAGAGGAGCTGGAGCTGCCTCTGCCTCCACCACCGCCAGGAGCAGAGGAGCTGGAGCTGCCTCTGCCTCCACCACCACCACCGCAAGGAGCAGAGGAGCAGGAGCTGCCTCTGCCTCCACCACCTCCAGGAGCAGAGGAGCAGGAGCTGCCTCTGCCTCCGCCACCACCACCGCAAGGAGCAGAGGAGCTGGAGCTGCCTCTGCCTCCACCACCGCCCGGAGCAGAGGAGCAGGAGCTGCCTCTGCTGCCCGTACCTCCGCAGGGAGTACGGTGGCCGGAGCCCCAGAAAGGGGAGCTGCCGGCCACGAAGAAGGGGGAGGAGGTCTGGAGACCACTTTCCCCAGCAGCAGTTTCGCTGCAGGAGTTCTTGTGGCCGGAGCCCCACAGGAGGGAGCTGCCGGCTACGAAGAAGGGGGAGGTCGGGGGACCACCTGCCCCCGCAGCTTTTTCGCTGCAGGACGGGACCAACAGGCTGTCAGCCGTGCCACTACCGGCAGGGGTGCTGACAGCATGGCCAGCCATGGGCCCACTGAAGCCTCCCTTCCCAGCCCGAGACTTTGTCCTGGACTGCTGGGTTTTTAAGGGGGGAGGTGGCCGTTGAGGCCATGTGTGCTGCGCACAAGGGGGGGTATATGTGGCAATGCGCCCCGTCCCTGTGTGCATTTGTGTGTATGTTGCGTTTGTTAATGTTGGTGTATAGTCATTGGTACACGGGATATAAACGGGTCTGTGTTTCACGTGTATTTAAAAAGTGTATATTTGTATTTAGGCACGGGATTGCACATCACGCACGTGCATTTAAAATATAATATGTGAACACGGGGTTTCACGTAATGAATTCACGTGCTGGGATTCAAGTGAGTAATTAATTAGTAATTGAATCCCAGCACAACAGTATATATAGATGCACGTTTCTTTCACTCAGGGTTAGGTGTTCAGAGAGTGGAGAACGGGTGAGAGAGAAGGAGTAAAATAAGATCGGAAATATAAGTGTGTTGTTTGTACTCACCGTGTTTGTTCGTCTGTCCTGCACCGTCTGTTTAGTGTTTAGTCGTTTTGTCTGTCTGTTTATTTTGGCGTCAAGTGCCGTGTCCTGTTTTGTATTCCGTTGTTTAAACCTTTTATTTTGTTATTAAACGCTGAGTGCAGCCATTGCACTCAGCTCATCACAACCACCGTCTCTGTGTCTGTGTATTCCTGTCTGGTCTGACGCCACCCACTCTGGCCGTCTTTGTGACAGACACCTATAGAGAATGCTATTGAAAATCACAAGTTTTCCCCAGTGCTTCAAATATCTGAGGACCATGAGTGGTTCCTTCCCTCTTTCTCTCCTGGATGGCCTATGTCCTCTTTTCACATATGGTATCACTCTAGATAATATTCTGTCTCCAAGATGCAAGTACAAATATGGAGATCTCCATTCTTTTTCCCAGACAAAAACGAGTGGGGAAGTGTATTCGCTGGTCGAGTTCCTAATAACCTTCTTCTCTTCCATCTCGTTGAGTACCTGTTGAAGTTTCAAGTATTGAGCAGGGGGCACTTGGTGGTAAGGCAACCGGAAAGGCCTCTAATCAGTAAGGTGAATTCAATGAACAAATCCCTTTGCCTCACCACAATCAAGTTGGTGTCTCGAGAAAATAGCTTTGTACATTACAATTGGGTTAGTCAACCGTTGTTTCCAATGCTCTGACACTGGACATGAATCAATGTCCAGATCACTCAGCCCCATCTGCTTCATTTTCAATTTCACATCAGTGGTGCTGGCTGTCCGACCCATCTCAACTGATGGATCATGTATGACTTCCTAGTGACAGCTGACAAGGTTCATCTCCAAACTTGGATCCTCAGCTTCCATGTCTTCAAGACCTAGACAGGTGAAAATGTCAGCAATCTTGGCATTATGTCTTAAAATGACAGGGTTGGTAGAAATGTTTAGTGGGACCCATCGGTCACCCCACAATGGTGTAACCGCTATGGCCACTGATGAATCTCTAGGAGCAGGTCGTGCTGTGGTGGGCTCAGTAATCAAAGTGCTCCCTGCTGACATGACAGATCCTTTTGGCAGTTTTCCCCATACTAGGTGTTCACACCCTGGCTGTAGAGTGACTGCTCTGTTACGTCTTACTGTGCCGACTTTGTCAGGAACACTTTCACCTTTCCAGCGATTCAATCCTGCCAATAGGGACAAAAACTGATAGACCAAGCAATTACCAAGGCTAGGTGTAGACATGACTTCCCAATAGTTTCTGTGCTGCCTAAACTGACGGAGTACATGCTTAATGACATTTGTGCCCAGTATTAACTCATCCTGTTGTGCCAAGTATCCACTCCCCCCTATCACATGTGTATTCTGAAACATAATATTCGTAGGTTATGTAGATGTCTTAGGCTTCCTGGTAGATTAGCTCAGCAGTAAGAGATTTAACAATGTAGTTGTTTTCGAATTTGCCTGCACAGCCTCCCTCAAAGCACAGGCCAGCTAGTTTCCCTAGTTGGGCTCAGTTGACAATGGCATTCTACTTGTGCACTTGCGCTTTAAATGTCCTGGGGCATACCATCCAAAAACACCTATTTTCAGTCATGCAATGGGATGTGGTAGTGTGGCTCTTATCCTTGTTAACCCTACAAGCTTGCTCAGCCATGGGTCCTCAATGTGGTCTACTGCCATAAGGTGCCGGGGTGAGGTTAGTCCTACTCTGAGCCCTGTCTAGCACTTGCTGAAGCATGCCCACCATGCGATTTAGTATATGCTTATCCAACTGTTGAGATGTATGAGCCAGGAGTGGCTCAGTGGAAAAGGGCTGATTATTGCACATTTCAGCTTGTAGTTGACAGTCCACAACAGGGTGGAGCTCATCATTAAGCAATGCAGCATTATGGCTCTTGTGCTGTAGTAATGTTGCAATCTTCCAAGAAGACATTTGTTCTCTTTGGTATTCATCAATCCTTTCCTGAATTTCTTTTGTGGTCCAATTACATATAGATTTACTTTTAAAAGTGTAAGCAAGTTCAGAATCTGGGCAGTGCTTAATGAACATTTTACCCACCTCCTCCCCAGTAGTCTCCATCTTTTTACCCTGTCTACAAAGGCCAGTATCAGCTAAATCTGCCGCCTTATTTATCCTAATCCAATAGTCAACAGGATTTCCCCTTTGCTTTGGCAACAATGTACTGTCACTAATGTACTGTAAGAGCATATTACATATCACTTCAGGGTTTTGAGTGGTATCTAATGAAGGGTTCTTCTCAGCCGTACATCCCTAGCTTTCCCCATTAACCTACTCATTATTTCCTCTGCCTGTTCAGAAATGCAGCATTTGTGCTTTGTGATGCAAGCTTTCATCAGTTCAACCCACTCTTGCACATTGCATTTATCTGTACCTTCACCTCTAAAAATGGGTGGTCCTCTATCAGATGTAACATGTACATTCACTTGTGGCAGGTCATGCCTACTAGTTTGTAAAGACCTATCAATTGTGCTTATAAAATTTCTTGGGAGATATCTGCGTCCTGATTGGCTGATAGGCATTCCAAGCCATTGAATTATTACAGTACAACCAATAGGTAAAAAGTCCCAGCAACTAAGACTTATTACAAACATATATTATTTTGTCAAGCTCTTAAGAACGTTTAAAAAAAAATATTTTGAATTGGCTGTCATTTTTTGCTCCAATAAAAACAAAATAATAATACAAATGTCAGACTTCCTCCATGTACATTTTAACTTGTTTGGTGACTCCAATGTCCATACAGTGCTGGAGGATTTAGACAGCAACAGTTCGGTAACGGAACCGACAGTAATAATTTTTAAAAAAGGTTAGGAAAAAAATGAAACTGTGAGTACTACAAGATACCTCTCTCAGTACTGCTGAAATGAATACAATTGAAGCCAATAAAGAAGAGCGGAATACTAAAAAAGTAACCACTTGGGCTGTGTCAGTTTTTAATGATTGGTCAGCACAAACAAAATATAATATGGATTGGAAAACTGCACCTAAGACTGAAATAAACACAGTTTTAAGAAGTTTCTTTGCTGAAGTGATAACATCAGCCGACACACAGTATTAAGTTAGCAGCTACACAAGCTTGCGAGCTGGCCTAAATCGTTTTTTAATTTCATCCAGTTGGACGATCTGTAAACCTAATTTCAGATACCCACTTTAAAACAGCAAACAGCGTCTTCACAGAAATGAAGGTAGTTTAACCCTTTGCGGTCCTATGTTAGACCAGGTCCGGCATTACAATTTTCCCTTTCCGGTCCGATGTCGGACCTTGTCTGACATCATCAAAAAGACGTAAAGCACAGGTCTCTAGCCGAGAGAAGCCAAAAAAAAAAAGGGGGGGGCGGATCTGAGCAATACACATAGTCCCGGCGCCATGGAGATAACACGGCCATATATAAATAAACTGCGCGTGTGAAAATAAATTGGACCTGACGCACCTGAGACACGCTGAATAAATGGACCGCTAAGGGTTAAGAAGCTATTGGGCACCAGCTGAGAAAGACAGGAAGTCCTGGAGTTACATCCTCTCTGGAGTACCGTCGTCAACTCAAACAAAAGGCAGAAACAAACTCCCCTACTCACCAAACAGTGCCACCTACTGCACAATATGTCCAACTGTGTAACCAGCTATTTAATTTAGAAAACTGTACATTCCCTAGTACAATCAACTTCATTAATTACTCAAAATAATGTATATAATTAATTTAATTTGAGACAAATTCTGAAAATATTCTGATAATTTATTTAATTTGAATTTAATTTATTATTACAAATAATTTGAATCTATTAAATTCATTGGAACTATTACATTTATTGGAACTATTTTTATTTGCGTAGTAATATATTTAGGAAAAAATAAACCTAAATTCATTTTTAAATAAAAATGTGTCTATATCTATTTCTAAAAACTAGTAACCCATTTTATAAGTGCAATATGACACTCCAGGGTGTTGGTTGTGCTAGGATAACCACACTCATGCCTTACTACAACCCTGAGTGTGCGGTTATTCTAGCACAACCAACACCCTGTCAATTCTTATTGCTTACATATACTATCTACCCTCTCATTACTAATCTCAACATTCCTGTTCATAAGAATTCTAGAATCAATTGAGTCACCAATCTGCCAACCTAGCTGCCCAATCATTTCACTTAGTTGTTGCAAAGTATCAATATTACCACTGGCTGTGGAAGTACATGGCTTTCCTTGTAAATGCTGCCCTACTGGAGTACAAATTGGGTTCTGTGTCACCTCTGTTTCTTTTTCATTGGCAGAAAAGGGTGAAGAGGCATCAACACTCTGACTCTGATAGGTACTTGTTACATAGTTAGAGAATTCACTTCCGACCTGTAGTACACCCCTTCCTCTACCTCTGTTAACAGTTTGTAAGTCAGGAAGATCAAAACTTATACCTGCTTTATAAGCCATTTATATATATATATATATATATATATATATATATATATATATATATATATATATATATTGTGAAAGAATCACACTCACCACAGTTCGTTGCCCCTTTAACAGCACTGACCCAACACACAAATGGATTTTTTGAAGCGCGGTTGCGCTATTTTTTTTTAATGAAACACAAAAACAAAATAAACAAAACAAACACCTAGCTCTCTTTGAGCACTAACTAAAACAGAACAGGAACCTAAACTAAAACAGCTGTTTACCTGTAACAAAAAACAAACAGAACAGCACACACAAAACAAAGGCTTCACTCTACCTTTTTCTTTTTTTAATTTTACGGCTGTACCCACACACCAGCACCAGCAGCTGCCCAGAGCAGACTGACTGCTCTCTTTTTAAACCCTGCACCTGGCTCCAATTTTCAATAGTAGCCAGGTGCAGGTAATGATCAATCAATAAAACAATTAAACAAAAACAATTAAACAATTAAACAAAACAATTAACAAACCAAAAGTGTGCCTTCCGCACATGTTTTCCTAGAGGGCGGAATTAACCCCCTCCCTGCTGTCTCACAATATATATATATATATATATATATATGTAAATCTCAGTATACACAAAAATAAATAAACAAAATGTCTTCAAATACAAATATGTGGATCACACAGCTGGTTCTGCAGTCCTATGGTACCTGACCAAAACAGTTTTGTGGCAACTGGAACTCAGCGTTTTTCTCGCTTGGCGATCTGCATCAAGCTGATCTTATGCTGCACACTAGAGGAGTTGATTTTTCTTATGCTGCTATAGTAGCAAAATGTATGTAGCACAGAAAGATAAATATTATGCAGCAACGCGGCCTAGCACAATGTGCTAAAAACTTTCAATCCAAATAATATAATTAATATTGAATTATAATCGGCGAAAAGTCTCAGATTACATGCATAAATATCTTACGTTTTGTTTTCAAATGAGTTTTTCAGTAAATAATGATATTTCAGTTAGTAGAATGATATTGTTTATAGAGAGAGACTACACACGTACCTCCAGCCACAGCAAACCAGCATTTCTGTGACAACAGGAAGTTGTGTTTTCTAATGTACTGCACACAATGTCAGTTGCGTATTTTGTCCACCAGAGGTCTCCCAGAGTTATTAGTTAACAGTAAAGCAATTATCAAGGAAGAACAATTAAACTGGAATCATTTTGGTCAGTCATGTCTATAAGCAGGTCATTTTTAACTCTATTACATGTGCACAGCATACTGTACCTTATATCCTGAAGTAATATGTTATTTAGTTTGTAAATATTAAGGCTAGAGTACTTGCTATTTTTTTCCAAGTAATACAAAGTATGGATTAATAGCTGGATTAATAGAAACATGGTTGCATAAAAAAGTTAGAAAGTCACAAGTCCAAGTCCCAGAGTCAACGAGTCAAGTCCGAGTCCAAGTCTCGATCTCAGATTCATGAGTCCGATTCCAAGTCTGAATCATGAAAATTGTGACTCGAGTCGGACTGGAGTCAGAGTCCTCCGCCTCTCCAGAAAACAATATCTTATTCAGGTTGCATCCATACATATGGCATAAATGCCTGTGTTTAAAAAAAAAAAAACAACAACATTAGATTCAAAATGGGACAGAAATATTTACATACTGCAGGTCTTAGTGCAGCCACTATCTGATTGGAAGGCTGTAATAACATTTCACTATCAACAGCATCTCAAAAGTAACTGACCTTTTTGCTCTAGATTTTAAAGACTGTTAAATACTATTGGGCTAATTTGTTCTACAGGGCATAGATATATTAACATGGTAACGTCTGGGAATCATTTAGTTTAAATCTCAGTCTAGATTAAGTGCCTTTGTGGATGGAGCTTATTGCCCTATCAATACTAAGGTTAATGGGTAGAAAGGACTGTAATAGTAAAGTGCCAGCTCAGCGTAATGAAGTTGGCATTAAACAGAGGAGGACTCTGTTCCATAGTATACTCTGGCAACAGGTTTATGTGAAAGCTATAAAAAATAGATTATTTCCAGATTGTTTAGCTTCATCTTCATTACAATCCAAAAAGTATAAACGCAGTACATTCATTGTACTGTTGTGGCTGTGCATAGACATAACAGTCTTGGATTAAAAATCAGTGGTGAAGAAATGTGCACATACACATTACAATAGACAAATACTGTACTGATTCTACCAAAGGCTTTAAACTCATTAGGAGTGATTAATCAATGTCCGTTATACCCAGAGTTTATATTTTCTATTATTGGATATCCTGTATACAATCCAAGGATGTATCATTAATTTTCTATTTTTTTAATATTAAAATAGCAATGCATGTATATTCATAGAAAAGTGTGTATATTTTAGTTAATTAAATGACATTGGATGCAGGATGACAACATTCTTTTTTAGCCCTGCAGGTTTTCCACATTGCTGCAGATTATAATAGGGCTAATAGTAGCATCCTTCCAATGGCTGGCCCTCTATTAACATATGAAAAGCCTGCATTAGCCAAGCCTGTCATGCAGTAAAAGCAGCAGCAACAGCAATTCTATACCAAGCCATAATTTATTTGTTATTTATACATGGGGTATCCCCTTGTGGTGAAACCTTTCCTTTCATGAGGTTCTGGTAGGTGAAAATAAGGCAAGCACCGAATATTGCTATAACATAAAAATTATGCAAAGTATACATCTTGGAAAAAATGATCATTGCCCACAGCAAAAGTGGATTTTCTGGTATTCCTATGACATTCATTGACATTTTTGTTTTAAATGTATTATAAAATAACCACAAAACATTAGGAATGCATATATTACTCCTATGAAAATGCATATACATTTCCAGCCATTGTTTTATAGTGCTCATGGCCCTGCTGCTGTACCCTTGAGCAAGGTACTTTACCTAGATTGCTCCAGTAAAACCCCAACTGTATAAATGGGTAATTGTATGTACAAAAATGTAATTGTATGTAAATAAAAATAATGTGATATCTTGTAACAATTGTAAATCGCTCTGGATAAGGGCGTCTGCTAAGAAATAAATAATAATAATAATAATAAAATATTTCACTGTGGAAAAGCAGCACAGTAAATTAAATCCTTAATTGAAGCCACACGTCCCTGATAAGTCCCACAGGTTTGAAATTTCTGACAGACTGTGACAGAAAGTTAACAAATTTCTTGTCCTGACAACAGTAGTGTAAGGCCGTGGGTTGTCTTTGGTTCTCAGGGATCCGTAGCGTGGACAAATGAAGCAGGCCAGGAGCTTGATCTTGCTTACAGCCTTGGTCAGGTTTTATTAAACAGTGACTCCAATATACAGGCTCAGTAATAGCAGAAAAACACAAAGTAATTGGCCAGCAGATAGCATATAAGCTGTGGTACAATTACAGTAAGAAAATAATAAAAGTAAAGGGAAGCAGTCGGGAGCGATCTGCACACCACCATGTCTCCCGCACAACCACCAACTCCTCCTTTTCTCCCAGCATTCCCTCTTCTCTCTAGCTACGGGGGCTGATAAGGTACAAAATAATATACGTACACTAACAAAATATTGTAATTACTGCTAGCTTCATTATAACGGCTCACATTAGTCACACCATGGCTAAGAAACGTCCACGTTTCAGTACTATTATTAGAAAAATAACAAGGAAATATGCATATATTAACAGAACTTTAACATTGCATTATTAAGAACAAAGTCCTTGAAACAAACAGGCAAACGAACAGGTCTGCGACTCATGTTCTGGGTGGAACGGGCTGAGTCAGTGTCCATAGAACGGGGAGTTATCTCAGAGTTTGAACCATCTAGGTGAGGTGACTCTGTATAGGATGAAGGCGAAACATCATCACCCGGGTTGTCAGCAGAATCAGTGGCAACAGGCAGCACAGGCGGTGTGACAGGTAGTACAGGTGGCACAGCAACTTGTTGGTGAGTGGCTGCCCTGGGTGGATCGCCTGAAAAACAAAAATAGGGAGAATCGAGGTATGGGGACAAGGGTTGGTAGCTGCAGGCAGGTCCCTGCGGCTGAACAGGCACAGGATACTGGGCGGAGTGCATTCGTCGCTGGGCTGGCTACATCGTGACGTGGAAAGGTGGGAGTCACATAGGCCTTCATAACTTGAATTTGTCCATCAGGAAAGCTTCTGTCTCAGATGCAGTACAGGACACCCTCTTGATCCTGTGGTTGTAGAGGCTGTACAACAACAAAAGGACCTTTCCAACGTGGTGCCAATTTACTTCTTGAGTTGGCTGGGTCACTCAGCCAGACAAGATCTCCCTTTTGATAAGGTAAGTATTTGATTTTCTTGTCGTACTGTGCTTTGTGTCACAGATGAGCTTGTTCACTGTGTTCCTGTGATGTCTGGTACGCTGTTTGTAATTTACGACAAACAGAGGTCATATACTCTGCAGGTGTCCCAGGCGAAGCTGTAGATGGAGCTTCTGGGCAGGAGAATAACAAATGCACAGGTAAACGAGCTTTGCATCCGTATACCAGAAAGGTGTTTAGCCAGTGCTGGTATGCACACTAGTGTTGTAGGTTAATTGTATTTGGTTCAGGTGGCTGTCCCATGACTCCTGCTTGTCGTACAAACATTTAGCTAGTTTGTTTTTTAAGGTGCGATTAAAACACTCAATTAATCCGTCACCTTGAGGGTGATATGGTGAAGTTCTCATCTTACTGATCCCCAGGAGGGAACACAGTTCTCTAATCAGGTTGGCTTCAAACTGTCGTCCTTGATCAGTATGAAGGTATTCTGGAACTCCATGCTCTCGCACATATTGCTCAAAGATGCACTTTGCCACAGTGACTGCACGCTGCTCTGTCATTGGGTAAAGATTTACATACTTGGTGAAGTAGTCTTGAATGACTAGGATGTACCGGTAACCAGTCTGAGTTATTGGCAGTTCAGTGATGTCAGCAGCAACTTTTTGAAAAGGTCGGCAGGCTTGAACAGTTTGAAGCGGAGCTCGATTGTTTGGTACTGACATGGCTCTGGAGTGGCATGCTACACATTGCTGGCAATAATGTTCAATATCTTTTGCCATAAATGACCAGTAAAATTGGTCCTGTGCTCGAGCTAGTGTCTTTTTATTACCTAAGTGGCCAACTGTTTGGTGTCCATGTAGATATTGCAGGACCTGAGGTATTAACAGTTCAGGAACAAGGATCTGGTAGATGAAACCTTGGCCAGGTTTGCTGCGATAGTGCCTGCACAATACCTCAGACTGTAGGTTAGGTGAGTGTGCATAGCTTGCTTTATTGTAAGTGTGCTTCTTGTGATCGGAATAGGAATGTCTCAGTGAAGTTACCTCAGACTATAATTGCTCTACTTTAAATGTAAGTTTATCCAGTTGAGTAGACTATCTGCTGTAGCATCGGATAGGCTGTGAACAGTAGAGGGTGCTGTCATTGCTGGTACTACAGGGCTGTGGCTTGCTGCTGAATTAGTTAAGCTGAAGCCAGTTGGAGGAGTAACTTGTAAAGTTGTGCGTGCTCTCTCACACTTACATGCAATTTGAAGTGCTTCTTCTAGCGTGGTAGATCCAAATTTGTATATTTTAGCTTGCAATACAGGGTCAAGTCCAGCAATAAAATATCTGAAAGTTTCCCCTGCAAAGACTGCATTCTCTTACATACCTCATCATAGTTATTCTTCACAGCATCTGAAAGACTGTCCCAGTAACTGAATGCAGCTCCTGCCAATCTAGATGGTAAAAGTTTAGCTTGGTAAAAGTTGTTCTTTCCCTATGCCATTCGTGGTTTCACAGCACACTTGGAACCGGCGGACCCATTGAGAGAAACTCACTTCCATCACCAGTAAAATGTGATTAGCCTTAAACTGTACTGCAGGAGTGGGTGCCTCTTCCTCTATGGCAAGCCAAATTATCATTTAGAGATGTCTCAAATTGCATTTTAAGATATCTTGAAATATTTAGAGATATCTGTAAAACATTTCCAGATATCTTAAATTGAATTCCAGATATCTTTAATTGTGCAGTTTTAAGATATCTAAAATTAATTTAAAGATATCTGTAAATCAATTTGAGATATCTAAAAATGAAATAAAGATATCTCAAATTGATTTACAGATATCTTTAAATACTATGGAAACCATGTGGATTGTGCTAGCATGGCACACCAAACTGTCATTCAGAAATATCTTAAAATGAGGGTTTTAAAGATATCTCTAAATCATTTAAAGATATCTCAAAATAACTGCCTGTTCATTTAAAGATATCTGTAAATCATTTAAAGATATCTTAAAATAACGTCTTGTTCATTTAAAGATATCTGTAAATCATTTAGAGATATCTCTAAATAACTTCCTGTTCATTTGAAGATATCTTTAAATAGACAGGAAGTCAATTGAAGACAAAGAGCATGTTCACAGGAAGTCATTTGCAGATATCTCAAAATAGCTTCCTGTTCATTTGAAGATATCTTCAAATGATTTAGAGATATCTCTAAATGAACAGGAAGTTATTTGAAGATATCTTAAAATGTTTTAGAAATATCTCTAAATGAACAGGAAGTTATTTGAAGATATCTTAAAATAATTTACAGATATCTGTAAAACCCTAATTTTAAGATATCTCTAAATGACAGTTTGGCGCACCATGCTAGCCAAATCCACATATTATTTAAAGATATCTGTAAATCATTTGAAGATATCTTAAAATAACGTCCTGTTCATTTAAAGATATCTGCAAATCATTTGAAGATATCTTTAAATAACTTCCTGTTCATTTAGAGATATCTGCAAATCATTTAGAGATATCTTCAAATAGCTTCCTGTTCATTTAGAGATATCTCTAAATAACTTCCTGTTCATTTGAAGATATCTTTAAATAGACAGGAAGTCCATTGAAAACATAGCACATTTTCACAGGAAGTCATTTCCAGATATCTCGAAATAGCTTCCTGTTCATTTGAAGATATCTTCAAATGATTTAGAGATATCTTTAAATGAACAGGACATTATTTAGAGATATCTCTAAAGTATTTCAAGATATCTCAAAAACATTTAGAGATATCTTAAAATGATTTAATGATTTTAGATATCTCATTTAAAGCTCAATTTAAAGATATCTGTAAATCATTTTGAGATATCTCTAAATGTATTTTAGATATCTTAAAATGATTTAGAGATATCTTTAAATATTTGAAGATATCTTCAAATATTTAGAGATATCTATAAATGAATTTGAGATATCTCTAAATGATAATTTGGCTTGCCATACTTCCTCTGCCATTTTTTTTAGTTGGTGTTACTTTCTAGTTAGAAAAATTCACAACAGCGTTCGCTTTGTGCAGGTTACCAGTTGCAGTTTCTAGAATGTTCACATTACTGTTACCACGGTCAATGAGAGGAAAAAAAATGTTAGAAAAAAATATTAAACAGAAAGCAGTACTGCAGTGTAGTGCCAAGCAAAATTAGAAATGCTGATGTGGTTCTGTTTCATCTACAGTATTCAATGCTGGCTGATGCAATACACCCGTGCTGAGCGTCTTCACAAACAAAACAAAACAAAAAAAAATTTGCTCCTGTAATCCACAATGCTGATAGTAACACACATACAATTGCGTATTGCACTATAAAGCCCTTATGTACGATCGTCATCCAGTATTGTTGCTGACAGCATACAAAAATATAGATATTGCCATAGTTAAAACAATAATCCAAAATAATATACATACACTAACAAAATATCGTAATTACTGCTAGCTTCATAATAACGGCTCACAGTAGTTACAGAATCTGTGAGAGATGTGATACTTTGCTAAATACCAAGCCTTTTGAAAAAATATACATTGATTATTGCTTTATAATTCATTTCAAGTCGTGGATTGTTTTATTGGTTGGGAAAATAATTTTGGTTTTTAAATTGTCTCGGCAACATAGATTTTTTTTTTTTTCTTGCTTGTGTCTGAAAACTGCCTGGCCATACTTATGTATTAAACAGTTAAATGTTTTAAGTATTGAAGTACCTTAGAGAGAATCCTGTCTTAGCTGACTTGTCATACAGTTTACATCCTAAAACAAAATGTGAGTTCTGTTGATAGTAATGGTGTTTGAAATACCACATAAATGGAAAACGAAATTCATATTTCAGTGAAGTACTGTATGAGAACCTCTAACATAGGCAAAATGCAATAATCATATTTTTGACATATGTTGCTATGTTATCATGTCCAAGTGAGCACAGATTCTTATCCTCTATTGCAGTTATTTGCATGCTAATGAAACTTTGACATGATTGTCAGGCATATCAGACAGAGGTTGGCAACACTGATAAGGACGATAATATTTTTTTCTGTGTGATCACAGACTTCCAATAAAACTTCAAATAAAATGAAAAAGTGTTTAGTATAGGATGTTGGATTTATGCCATATCATCCATCTTAACCCTTCATCGGTGGAAAGGGGTTCAAATGCATCCCAGCTTGTTTAAAATTACCATATCTAAAAACTCTTTGAGATCATGTGATATACATGACTAAACTTTAATTGAATACCTTTATTTTGATACCAAGCATGTCCTTGTCCAACTCAGGAAACAGATTTTATACATGCAGATTTTATACATTTTTCACATACCACAATCACAGCTCCTGCTTACTGGCAGAATAGATTAGTGAAAGTTGTGGGAGAGCTGGAGGAGGTGTAGAAAAGGTATATCACTTCTAAAATTATTGATTTAACCCAACATTTTTTTGGCAATTTCCAATCTTAGAATAAACATCAATATGTGTAATACATTTGCTTCCAGGACTGTATTTGATGACTGCATTAGTAAGTTTCCTGTTTCCTGCTTATTACCTGCTACACTACAGTATTGAAAAATATGATTTTATTATTATTTCTGTCTTCAGGTAGTTGCAAAAAAGAGTGTAGGCTACCATATAGCCCATTCAGTTACCAATCTTAGAATGAGTGTCTGTGTGTGTATAATTTGATTGGTTTCCAGCACTGTATTTGATAACAATTTCTTTGCAGAATCCTTCTTATTACCTAGTACATTATTGTGTATATATATATATATATATATATATATATATATATATATATATATATATATATATATATATATATATATGTATTATTTTAGTGAGTTGCAAAAAAACAAACAAACAGGCAATTCAGAGTAAATGTTCCCCCATCTACAGGACTTGTGTTTGTTTTATGATTGGAGTATTTCTATCTCTCTTTTTAGTTATGTATGCAAGTTCTCTTTGTGCAATATGTTTTTTTTTGTTGCCAAAAAGACTGAAGCTGCTTTTTTATGTGGACAGGTATTGAAGCATATGTGTGTGTTGAGGATTTTATTTTTTTACTAGTTTTATACATGCTGAGTTTCCAAGTAAAATATGTGAACTGCTTTTTTGGTGATTGTGACATTTTTCAGTTGTCCTATTTGAAAAGCATTTCGTATGAAATGCTTCCTCTGCACCTACTGCC
The DNA here is from genome assembly GCF_902713425.1 of Acipenser ruthenus. Taxonomy (NCBI): domain Eukaryota; kingdom Metazoa; phylum Chordata; class Actinopteri; order Acipenseriformes; family Acipenseridae; genus Acipenser; species Acipenser ruthenus. The sequence continues at coordinate 40,883,722 of NC_081192.1, forward strand.
ACCAAGTACTGTACATAAGAACATAAGAAAGTTTACAAATGAGAGGAGGCCATTCGGCCTGTCTTGCTCGTTTGGTTGTTAGTAGCTTATTGATCCCAGAATCTCATCAAGCAGCTTCTGGAATGATCCCAGGGTGTCAGCTTCAACAACATTACTGAGGAGTTGGTTCCAGACTCCCATGATTCTGTGTAAAAAAGTGCCTCCTATTTTCTGTTCTGAATGCCCCTTTATCTAATCTCCATTTGTAACACCTGGTCCTTGTTTCTTTTTTCAGGTTGAAAAAGTCCCTTGGGTCGACATTGTCAATACCTTTTAGAATAGTGAATGCTTGAATCAGATCACTGCGTAGTCTTCTTTGTTCAAGACTGAATAATGATTTCCATTACACGAGAGTAGATGTTAAAACTTCATGCTGATTTGAACTCGGCTCTCGCCAAGATAAGCACCAACTAAGACGTAGCTTTACAGTAAACTAATGTGATCCATATGTGTCTCCATCCATTTACGTTTCCTTCCATATGATGATGTAGATATCCTTCTGTCTGGTGTTAATGGCTGAAGTGTAATGCTGGCTCCAGGGATCAGCTTATTTTGCCTCCCTGGCGCATCAGCACACACAACAGCTGCAATGCTGGCTCCGGGCATCAACCACAGTGCGGCCTCCCCAGCGCATCAGCATGACAACTGTCTGGATTGAGCTAAGTAGGGTACATCTCTGGGGTCTTCAAGTGGGCACCTTCCATCTTCAGTGTTTCGTTGACTAGCCCACGACACCTTAAGAGGGCTCGACAGTGATTCTGGCGTCCCAGCATCACCCCCCTCCGCCCCCCACTCAACTCAGCCCAGCTTACTTACCTGTACATCAGCCTTTCTTTCTTTCTATTGTGCTTGGGATCCCCAGCCAGAATCTTTCTGTCTCAGCCACAGCCAGTTGCTGCTCCTCTCTGCTGCTTCAGATAAGCTCTTCACTGTGCGACGCAACTCTTGGCCACTGAATCCGACGTCTCTGAGAAACCGGGTTGTAGAGTGTGCCACAAATCCTCGACAACCCACTTCCACTGGGTAAACCCGGACTCTCCATCCTCGCTGTTCCGCTTCAGTGGCTAGTTGAGCATACCGCAGTTTCTTCCTCTCATACGCCTCATCTACAGCATCCTCCCATGGCACTGTTAACTCTACCAGGTGAACAAGGCGTGCTGATCCAGACCACAAGACAAGATCTGGTCGAAGGTTAGTGGTGGCAATCTCAGGTTTTTAGATTACATTTTATAAGCCTGTCTTCATATGACATGCCTTTTAAACTTTTTCTAGAGCAGCAATATCCTTTTGGTAATGAAGTGGCCAGAACTGAGCACAATATCTAGATGAGGTCTTACTAATGCATTGTAAAGTTTTAACATTACTTTCCTTGATTTAAAATTCAACACTTTTCACTATATATCTGAGCATTTTGTTGGCCATTTTTATAGCTTCCCACATTGTCTAGATGAAGACATTTCTGAGTCAACATAAACTCCTACATCTTTTTCATAGATTCCTTCTTCAATTTCAGTATCTCCCATATGGTATTTATAGTGGACATTCTTATTACCTGTGTGCAGTACACTTCACTTTTCTATATTAAATGTAATTTGCCATGTGCCTGTCCAGTTCTGAATGCTGTCTAGATCATTTTGAACGACCTTTGCTGCTGCAACAGTGTGCCACTCCTATCTGCAAATTTAACAAGTTTGCTTACTATACCAGATTCTAAGTCATCAATGTAGGTTAGGAAGAGCAGAGGACCTAATACTGATCCCTGTGGTACTCCACTGGTTACCTCGCTCCATTTTGAAGTTTCTCCTCTAATCAGTACTTTCTGTTTTCTACATGTTAACCACTCCCTAATCCATGTGCATGCATTTCCTTAAATCCCAAGTGTATTCAGTTTGAGAAGTAATCTTTTATGCAGGACTTTGTCAGAAGCTTCATGGAAATCTAAATAAACCATGTCATATGCTTTGCAGTTATCCATTGTCGATGTTGCATCCTCAAAAAAATCAAGCAGGTTAGTTAGACACAATCTCCCTTTCATAAAACCATGCTGACTGTCTCCCAAGATACTGTTACCATATACCGATTGATCAACAGAAATATGCCTACTAGCATTAATTTCAACTAATTCGGTAGCTACATATAAACTACTTTTTTGGAAACAATCATTCTACCACTTAACAAATGAGGCTCTAATAAAAAAATCATGTAACAGCGTGCCACTACGGTTACACAAACTCTTCTACTGCTGTTGGAAAACTGATACACACCTAACCTAATACTACTGCCTTACATTTTAAATCACATTATATTATATTATATTTGAATGCATTTTACAAACTACAAATCTAAAGTATAAGTTTAGCCCTATTTTATTTACGATATGATAAGTCTTACATCTTGATTAGTATCACACATTTAACAAAGCAAACAAAACAAAGCTAAAAATAAAAGGCGAGAGCTAGCCTCATTAAAGAGACACCCTGCTCCAGGAACCTACTACACGACAAAACACTCTCTATACTGTTTGGGATCAACATCCCCTAAACTAACCTACTGCTGTTGCTCCTGAAGTCCCGGCCTCCCAGCGACTCCGGCTAGTTGTGACGTTCTTGGCTGAGCAGCCCTCACAGGCAGCATCTTGCAGTCAAAGGGTTCCGTAGTAGTTAATCGTGCAGAGCGGACGCTCTCCTCCTCGATGTAAACAAAACTCTCCTCCTTGACGGCCAGGGGTGTGGCGTGAGGTGGTAGATTTCTGTGACTCATGCCCTGAGTGCCAGACAGTGGCACGTAAAAAAAATGCCTCGAGCTCCGTTGATACCGCTACCTATTATTGAGGTGCCCTTCAATAGGGTAGGGATAGATATAGTTGACCCTTTGCCAAAAACCAAGTCAGGGTGTGAGTATATGTTAGTGCTAGTTGACTACACTAGCCAATACCCTGAGGTGGTTCCCTTAAGGAACATGGCTACAAAATTAGAGCCAGAGAACTAATTAATATTTTTTGTAGAGTGGGCCTCCCAAAGGATGTGCTTACTGACCGATCAGGGAACCCCTTTAATGTCCTGGGTCTTTAAAGAGTTAATCTCTGTGTACCACCCACAGAGGGATGGTTTGGTTGAGAGGTTCAACTGAACCCTAAAAGGTATGCTTAGTTAGACTGTAGAAATATTGCATGAATCACAAGTATAGGGAATTGAGGGACATGCTGTAGGAGCGTTATATCCGAGGTGCGTTATAACCGAGAACCTTATAGCGAGGGAGCACAGTATCTCTTCCTAACTCCCCTTTGGAGTCCTAACCTTTTTCTAGTTCTAACTAAATATCGGACAGCTAAGCCATTTACCGATACTTAAACCAGTCTTCAAAAAATATAATACCTTCTTTCTTTTTACAGTTTCCAGCACACTGATCTCCACACAGATCTCCACCTTTTCCCAGCCAACAAAGTATTTTTAGAGCTGTTTAAACACTGTGTTTAATATGCAGCATGTGTACTGCATTAATTAATTAGCAGCAGGTGTTCTGTATTAACCATCTCTGGGTTTACTTTTGGTCGGCCATGTTCAAAACCCTCCAGGGTTTCTGGGCCATGTAGTCCTCCCCATGAACTTTATTTAACTTCAAGGACTACATTTATTCTTTGCTCTGTTATAGAGGATATAAACTGCACACTATTTGTGGACCAACATATCGCCCCTCTAACTTTTCCCCACACTCTACCACAATATATTATTATTATTATTATTATTATTATTATTATTATTATTATTATTTATTCTCACTGACATTATTTTTTTACTGACATTTTGAGTAGGTACTGTCTCCCTTACCTCCTCTAAGAAGCCTCCACTGGATGAAATCTACCCAATCTCCGTCATTTAGATTGTTTTGTACATCCACATGTGGCCTCTACACGGTGCTAAAAATAAGTTCAACTGTTGTATTATTTTTTGCTAAATTCTTCTTTGACTAGAATACTCTGGGCCTCATGCACTATACGTGGTTAAAAAGTGCTGGACAGATGCAAAGAGAAGAACAAAAGAATCATGTTGCAGCATCTTCCACTGGAGGTGGACCATCACAACAGCAACAACTCAACTCTCATTGTAACCATTCTGCAGCCACAGCTTGCTGGAGGTGTCCATGGGGGCATTGACACCAGCAGGATCACTGCAGAGTCTTTTGTGCAGTCAGCATAACATGATGTTCCATGTTTGAGTGTATGACGTACATATGCAAAATAAATAGTCTGCTGTATGCATTTGTAGTTATGCCTTTAAACCCATGACATGATACACCTTATGTCTGACTTATGTTTAGCCTGATTAAATCAAACGCAGAGTAGATTAATTGTTCCCCAATTTTTGCCATTTAATTATTGCAGTTGCATAATGTAGCTTTAGATGTCACTTTATCATTATGCTTTTATTTTCAAAACCACTGTAACAGATGTAACAGCCTGATGCATTACCTCCACTGTAAACTAGCCAGTATGGAATATAAACTAGCTAATGTTTCAAATCCGTAAGATTTATGCAAGATTCTCAAACCCAGTTCACAATCAGAATTAGGGTATGGAGATACCTTATTAATAGGCGTTTAAAGGGAGGTAGAGAGACGATGCTGATGTTGGCCTGAGAACAGGATGGCTTGCAGTGGTGACGTCAGACCAGAAACACAGACTCAGAAAGTAGCGGGGCAAAACTGAAACGCTACGGCTTTCCGCCATTTATTAAATAATAAACAAAAACAAAAGATTTAAACAAAACACTACAAAACAAAAAGGAGCGTTGGCCAAACAAACAGAAACTAACAAGTATCATGCTGGTTTTTAGCCAGCACGTCTATAGCAATTGTTAACTCTTGTTCTTGTTCTAGTTCTCCCACAGACTTACTTCTCTCCTCTGACACTCTCCCTAATAAGCCTGGAGTGCGTCTTTTATAGTCTGTGGCTGGAGCCTTAATTACCTAATTTGATACAATAATTACCTTAAGGCTCCAGCCACACTCCCACGAGGGTACTAGGGAAGGGGTTTGGCGGCGCTGATGACTGCAGTACAACGCCAGGTAATTCAAGTACCTGCGCACCATTGCCACCAGCTTGGTCTTCAATGGGTCTCCGTAGGATGAGGAGAGGCGGGCGGGGAATGTCGTGCCCCGAAGACTCACACCGTCCTGCAAGACAGTCAAAGAGGAGAAAGTAATTTTGTATGTTTAACGCTGCAAACAAATATTTGTTGGTTCAACTTCATATCCCTCTGGTTTATGTATTTATATTAATCAAATGTTATCTAAGCACATCACTAGCTACGTCAATTTAAACATTTTACATTCCAAAAGGTGTTCGGGGAACCTCTTTTGTTAACGTTTAATTGTATTTATGACTGCACCTCAAATCTCTGGGGGTACAATACGCAGAATAATATGTCAAAATACAAATTACTTTCAAAACATTGTATTCTCCAATATAAAATTATATTTGAAATTACAAAATACCCTGCCTTTTGTGTTTGTGATACAAAATACTTCAACATTAACTTGTGCATTACAAGGAATATATGGTGAGGATTCTTAAGCGCATGACAGTGTTCTCTATTTGTTTTGTCTGTCTTGCATTGAAAATAAGTGTGGATGACATGTTCTCTCACTACTCTCCCACTGGCCATGTTGTGTTCCTTCTCGATGTCCTCTGTAGGCATCGTCAGCTATGTTATGCACAATGCAACAATTATTTTACACATTTTTGCAGGGCAATACTGTAGCACACCACCGGAGCTATCTAAACATCTGGAGCGACTTTTCAACACTCCAAATGTACGCTCAGTAACAGAGCGTGTAGCCACGTGTGCTGTATTGTACCGAATCTCTGGGTGTGTTGTGGGGTCCGACAACGATGTATAGCAGCCAGGGTCTGATCCCATAACCAACATCACCTATGACAAGCATTACCAATGTTAGCAAATTGCCCATGCTTACTCTCATTAAGATATGAAATACGTATCATAGCCTAAATTACTTACCAAGAAGCCAACCAGATCCATATACACACTCCTCAAAATTGACACATAGCCCAGACTGTCTGAGGATGTACGCATCGTGTGCCAAACTGAGATAGCTGGCGACCACATCGAGAATCTTCTGTCTCACGTCACACACCATTTGGACATTAATGGAGTGGTAATGCTTCCGATTATGAAAAATATCTTCTATATCCTGGGGTGGTGACAGTGCTGCGTGGGTACAATCGATAACACCCAAAACATTTGGAAATCTAGAAATGTTGTAGAAATCAAACTTTACTGCATTGTGCGCTTGTGGCTGTCTGAGAAAAGTTGTCACTGTCAGGCTGTGGACATAGACTGGTGGCAGTGTCATCAACGAACGCCATCTCTGTCAGTGGGAAATTCAGGGGAGTACATGCTTGTAAATGAGGGAATGGGTGGAGCGTTACCAGGGTGTGGTACTGCATCGTAGAGGCTGGAGAATTGAATGGCTAATACAAATGTATTGTGTGTGAAAGAGTGCTGAAGTTTTCTTCCAATTAAAAAAATAACTGAAAAAATACTAATTGTTTCACAAAATAATTAGGGACACTTCTGAAGGATAATCTTGGGAAACAAATTGCTTTGCTCTGCTGAATAGTTGAATTTTAGTTGTTTCCCAGCTGTGTGTTTTCTTTTAATTTCTTCTCTGCAAATAAAATGTAATTGCCAAATCAAAAGAATTGACTATTTGAAGACAATCGAAAAGCTTTTCTAGGTTTTTGGTGTGACAAAATATCATTGGCACTGGCAATTTCACTTTAGGCCAGTTAAGTAGAAGTTAAGTACTTGCCATCAATCTACTGCTGTTCTTTTCTCTATTGCAGTTCCTTACTCTGAGCACCTACCATTTCAGTAGACAGATTTTCTATTGTTTTACTTTATGATGTTATATTCTTGCCCCTTATTAACATCACTAAATACAATACAAATACACAAGGGAAAAACTGCAGCACCGTCTTAGAAGGGATTTTAAGGACAGAAATATTTAGATCTGCTGAAATTCAGATCATTAAAATAAAAAAAGTTGTGTTTCTCCTTTATTAATGCCATCCATCAGAAGCAAAACTAAAACTAAAAAGAAAAAAACAAAAAAACAAAAGCATCATTCCTGTTCCAGAATTAAAACTCATAAAGGGGGCTCCCGAGTGGCGCATCCAGTAAAGGTGCTCCACGTGGAGTGCAGGATGCGCTCTATAGTCTGGATGTTCCAGACTATTCCACAGCCGACCGTGGACGGGAGCTCCCAGGAGGCGGCGCACAATTGGCTGAGCGTCGTCCTGGGGGAGGGAGGGTTAGGTCGGCCAGGGTGTCCTCGGCTCACTGCGCACCAGCGACCCCTGTAGTCTGGCCGGGTGCCTGCGGGCTTGCCTGTAAGCTGCCAGAGAGCTGCGTTGTCCTCCGACGCTGTAGCTCTTGGGTGGCTGCATGGTGAGTCCGCAGTGTGAAAAAAAAGCGGTTGGCTGACGGCACAAGCTTCGGAGGACAGTGTGTGTTTGTCTTCGCCCTCCTGAGTCAGCACAGGGGTGGTAGCGGTGAGCTGAGCTTAAAAAATAATTGGCCATTCTAATTGGCAATGACTAAATTTATATTAAAAAAAAAAAAAAAAAAAAAAAACTTGTCATAAAAACATAGGGCCTCATTCACTAAACTGCGGTAACATGTTTTGCACGCATTAAACCCCTTTACTTAGTCCCTTGTGATTTACAAATTCTGCAGCAATGGTCCATGATTTCTGCAACAGAAATTCTTGAATTCTGCGGTAGCCTTTTAAAAGTTAAAACCAACACGGTTCTTTGTTAATTTCTTTTTTTTTATAGGGCTGTTTTCAAAGACATTACAGTACATGCTAAAATGAATAGCAAATAAATACACAAAAACATTTATTAAAACTTTAATAACTTTTATTAATTCCAAAAACAAAATTGTGAGGCCACTGTCAGAAGGTAGAAAAGTTAAATTATTATTATTATTATTATTATTATTATTATTATTATTATTATTATTATTATTTATTTCTTAGCAGACGCCCTTATCCAGGGCGACTTACAATCGTAAGCAAATACATTTCAAGTGTTACAATACAAGTAATACAATAAGAGCAAGAAATACAATAACTTTTGTTCAAGCAAAGTACAAGTGTGACGAACCACAATTCAGTAATACAGCAGATACTAGTGATAGTTACATCAGGATATGATTAAATAGTGATAGTTACATCAGGATATGATTAAATACAAAGTACTACAGGTTAAACATTTGGCAGATTACAGTATTCTGAAGTACAGGATTAAATGCAGTAAAATAGGGGGCAGATAAGAGCAAAATAAAGCACATTTACATGAAGGGTGATAGTGTCCAAGGATACAAACAGAGGAGTTCTACAGGTGCTGTTTGAAGAGGTGAGTCTTAAGGAGGCGCCGGAATGTGGTCAGGGACTGGGCAGTCCTGACATCTGTAGGAAGGTCATTCCACCACTGCGGAGCAAGGGTGGAGAAGGAGCAGGCTCTGGAAGCAGGGGAGCATAGCGGAGGTAGAGCTAGTCTTCTAGTGCAGGCAGAGCGGAGAGGTCGAGTGGGGGTGTAGGGAGAGATGAGGGTCTGGAGGTAGCTGGGTGCAGTCTGGTCAAGGCATCTGTAGGCTAGTACAAGAGTCTTGAACTGGATGCGAGCGGTAAATAAATGATCAAATAAACACTGGTGTTTTGCAGTTTTAAACCTTTACTGCTATGAGGTGAGCAACTGCAACTAGAAACAATAAAAAATTGACTGAAATAAAAATAAATAAATAAAAATAAAAAATGTTCTGTGTGTCAGGTGTTTAAAGTCGTGCTTTCCCACTGAAGTAGAGGAAACAGGGCTCTGATAGTTTCTTCAGAAACCCTAACCCTAACCCTAAACAGTTAACCTCCTTCCTCTTACAAGAGTCTCGGGTATTCCCCAGCACGATCAGCGGCTGTTCTATTCCCTAAGTGGTTTTGCCTCCAGGCACATGTTTGCTCTAAAAAATTGTATCCGTGTTAGCTGAGGATTTGAATAGGCACAGCACGTCAGTGTCTAAAACGAGTGGATTGTTTATCCTAAGAGCGGGTTTAGCAAGATAAACAAAGCAGAGGTATTCAAAAATCTCACTGCGCCACCTTGTGGAATGTTCAAAAAACTTGAATTTGTTCTTATGAATGCTAGTTAGGCTTGTTGCCGTGGAAAATCAATAATTCTGCAACCCAGAGTGCATTCCGCGAAATCGCACCACGATACACGATCGCGGTTTTTAAGGGGGACTATTTACTGCGTGCTTTGTACACCTGCTATATTCACTAACTAGTGGCAGGCAACCTAGCACGTGGAAAAAAGCGTGTAGAAAAAAGTACTGTGTTCAAGTCATTTAAATGACTAATGAATAATGTTAATGGATAGAAATGTATGTCAATTATGCCACAAAATACAGCAAGGGGGGTATTTGCTATGCAAACCATATTCACTTAAGGGTGCTAACTTTACTAGGTGCCTCAGCGTGTGTTAAAAGTACCACTTATTGAAACCAGGCGGTGTGAGAAGAGCACAAATGAGAGCAGAAGAGCTGCACAGGAGATTGAGAAGAAGAGTCAGGGAGTATTTCAGACCAGGCAGATGTTACTATGGCTGTGTGAGGAGGAGGTAATAACTACAAACAGAGGGCCTGATTTTCAGAAGGGGCATTTTAATAGAGAAAATAGAGGTTGCAATGCATTTTCACTACAAGATTTTTTTGCCACCTAATTATACATCTTTATTTTCAACACGGACAGGTTCATTTCTTCTGCTCGCAAAGCCTTTTGTGACTTCTGCTCATGACTGATTCAATTGAAACGGCAATTGATTTTCCGGTTCCTTAACAAGCCAATTAGTCACATTTCAGTAGGGACTTCCATTTTTAACTGGAAAACAATGAGGCAGCGCAAATGTCTTTGCTACAATGGGAAAAAAGAAAGGAAAAATACATTCTTAGCCACCCAAATTGCTCAATTATATTTTTGCACATAAAACTGTTCTTTTCGGCAAAAGGTCTGGATCCACTGCTAAATTTAAAATACAGAAGGATATAACAGAAAAAATAAACTCAACCTCTTCCTTTAAGTCGCTTTGGATAAAAGCGTCTGCTAAAGACTAAATAATAATAATAATAATAATAATAATAATAATAATACAGCGTGCCTATAGAAAAAAATCCTTAATTTATTTCAATATCACAATGTATTCTTTGATGTAATATTCATATTCTTTACATGCAATATCTGAATGTTTATGTATGTTTGTGAAAAAACATAATAAAATATTAAACATTAATATGCATGTCTGACATATGTTTTCGAATGGTCATATGTTAATTATGTATTTAATATATTCTAAAATTAGCCAGGCTCCACTTATAAGACCCTGATTGAATTTTCTGAACAAGGCACTGTTCTCCACGATAAATGAGTCGTGACACAAGCCAGGGTACTTAGCAGCTACTTCCGTGATAATACATTGAGCATCACATAAAACATCACATAAAACTTACAGTTAAAAAATGATGATGTTTTCATTCCTTGAATCTGGGGATATTGCAACATGTGTGCAATATATTATGATCTCTGATTTTCTGTGTTTTCTGCCGACTTTTCTGGTCTTATTTTTTAATTTCAAAGCAGAAGCGACTCCTCTTTATCAATGTAGATATAGTCACGCAAAACAATTGTAATAAAGTGTGTCCAGCATAAAATACTTTATTTTTCATTATAGCTTTAATAAGTCATTGTTAACATGTTGCAATCTCGTTTGTACGTTCTTGATAATAAAAAATTAAGGCTTGGCCAATTTAAAAGCCCATTTAGTTGTTTCACAGAAAAACCCTGTAAATTAAATCAATTTTACAATTAACACATTTCTCAGTTGTGACTTAACAGGTATTAGTTGAATTCTTAAAGGAATAGAAAAGTCGGGGTAAAGCACCAAAATTCAGAAGCCCTAAATATATTACACCTAGTTTGGAAGCCAGACAACTGATAACATAAGAACATAAGAAAGTTTACAAACGAGAGGAGGCCATTCAGCCCATCTGGCTTGTTTGGTTGTTAGCAGCTTATTGATCCCAGAATCTCATCAAGCAGCTTCTTGAAGGATCCCATGGTGTCAGCTTCAACAACATTACTGGGGAGTTGGTTCCAGACCCTCACAATTCTCTGTGTAAAAAGTGCCTTCTATTTTCTGTTCTGAATGCCCCTTTATCTAATCTCCATTTGTAACACCTGGTCCTTGTTTCTTTTTTCAGGTTGAAAAAGTCCCTTGGGTCGACATAGTCTATACCTTTTAGAATTCTGAATGCTTGAATCAGATCGCCGCGTAGTCTTCTTTGTTCAAGACTGAATAGATTCAATTTTTTAAGCCTGCCTGCATATGCCATGCCTTTTAAATCTTCTTTGCACTCTTTCTAGAGCAGCAATATCCTTTTTGTAGCGAGGTGACCAGAACTGAACACAATATTCTAGATGAGGTCTTACCAGTGGCGTGCCGTGACAAAATGGACTGGGGTAGCAGAGTCGCCTATTGGTTAAACTCATTCAAGACCTTCAACTGAAACGGAGAATACCCTCAACTGGGTAACTTGGCTGATCACATCCCCTTCAGGAAACCCCTAGACTCTTAAAAAAAACCTCTAGTAAACCCTGTAAGTCATCTTGGATAAAGGCATCAGACAAATGAACAAATAATAATTAGAGTAGTATGTTTCATAGTATAAGCAAACACACTGTACGCAAGTGAGTGAGGCAACATAATGTCATTTGACTGACGGTTTACTTGGCACTGTCTGGTCAGCAGAGAATACCTTGAAGGTCCTTACGGCACGCCACTGGGTCATACTAATGCATTGTAAAGTTTTAACATTACTTCCCTTGATTTAAATTCAACACTTTTCACTATATATCCGAGCATCTTGTTGGCCTTTTTTATAGCTTCCCCACATTGTCTAGATGAAGACATTTCTGAGTCAACATAAACTCCTAGGTCTTTTTCATAGATTCATTCTTCAATTTCAGTATCTCCCATATGGTATTTATAATGCACATTTTCACTGCCTGTGTGCAGTACCTTACACTTGTAATTTGCCATGTGTCTGCCCAGTTCTGAATGCTGTCTAGATCATTTTGAATGCCACTCCTCCAATTTTAGTTTGCTTACTATACCAGAATCTACAGGTAATGAACAAAAAAAATGCAAACCTGGGTAAATGAGGGACACCAAGTATATTATTATTATTATTTATTTCTTAGCAGACACCATTATGTCAGTTTACTCTATTATCAAATACCTGGAACACTTATATAGGAGGCTGTGTGGTCCAGTGGTTAAAGAAAAGGGCTTATAACCAGGAGGTCCCCGGTCAAAACTGTGTGTGATGCGAAATTGAGGATTATTGATGTGGTTGCTCGCTATCCTGGCATCACAAATTGCAACTTTCTTTTCAAAATACCCAAATAATTTTTAATCACAACTTTGAAAATTGACCCAAAGTTACTATATAGTTTATTTTTGTTTTGTTTTTAAACATATGGTACATATCATAAGCTGCAGGTTGTTGTGTCCATCTTTTTTATCCAAGGTAAATGTGTGTTTTTGATCACCAACATTTTATATAAGAATCCATGTCCAATCAAACTCAAACCAGATGGCACGACATGTCTCTGGAGAATTCTGTGACGCATTTTATTCCACATAATAACATTCATTGTTGCAAGTTACCCATTCTGATTAGATCTCTAACTCCACATACACACCATATCATTCCCGCTCCTCTAGTTACCTGGGTGGTGGCAAGTGCAAAGTGGTATCATTAACCAAAATGGGTTTCACTGCTAGACTGAGCTGCAGGTACAGTCCTCAGCTGTTCAATTGTTACGATTTTACCTTTTTCATCGCTAAGGTTTTCTGGCTGCTACTGACAATGCACATCAAGAGACGAACATCTCTTACAGTACAATATGACTGTAGTTTATAGATATTCTGTTTTTGAATTTGGAAATGTCTTTTTTTTTAACTCATCATGCTGACGTTGTTTGAACCTACATTGCACTGCAGTAACTATAGTGTAATAATCAAGGCTTAGAAAAACATTTTGTTACCTTTCATTAGTATAATCACATTCCACAAGTCCCTTTTTGCTTTTATTATTGTAACATGTCTTATATTTTTATAATTTCCAACAAGCAGTAGGTGTTTCAAGTGAGTATCTGGTTCCATAGTTGCTATTATCATTAGTGTACTTTAAAATTGTTCCTCTACTTTTAATATTTTAATTTTTTTTTGTAAAAGTTCTGACTGGAATAACTGTCATGAAATAGTTTTACAGTTGTGAGTGACTTTTTTTAAAAAACCCTCCAAGTACACAAGTAACACAAGGACACACAACTTATGGTAAGTGACAACTTTCAAACGTTTGAATCTTTGTCTACACAATCATATGCTTATCATTAGTCGCTGGATATAGCTGTGGTTTTTTATATTGTATACTCTGTGTGTGTTTTTTATATATATATATTTTTTTTAGCAAAGTATTTTCCACAGACTGAAAAAGCAGTTATACTTTCAATACCATGTTCTATTTTCTGGTATCGATATTTTGGCAAAAGTATTGATTACTTCGATTATTTTAGCTTAAGTAGGCCTTCTGGTTTTGGAGTTTTTTTTGTTTTTTTTTTGTTTTTTTTTATAAATTTAGTCGTTGCCAATTATTTTTATTATTTTCTCCCAATTTGGAATGGCCAATTATTTTATTAAACTCAGCTCACCGCTACCACCCCTGCGCTGACTCGGGAGGGCGAAGACGAACACACACTGTCCTCCGAAGCGTGTGCCGTCAGCCGACCGCTTTTTGTCACACTGCGGACTCACCATGCAGCCACCCAAGAGCTACAGCGCAGCTCTCGGGCAGCTTACAGGCAAGCCCGCAGGCGCCCGGTGACCTGAGGACACCCTGGCCGACCTGACCCTCCCTCCCCCCGGGCGACGCTCGGCCAATTGAGCGCCACCCCCTGGGAATAGTCTGGATTCGAACTCGCGACGTCCAGACTATAGGGCGCATCCTGCACTCTAGGCAAGTGCTTTTACTGGATGCGCCACTTGGGAGCCCTTGGTTTTGGAGTTTTATATTATCATCCTTTAAAAAATATTCTGAGCCGATCTGCTTTGTTAATTAAATTCGGAAATGACATTAATTACAAAACAAAACAATGTCTTAACTTTATATGTTGAGTAAGCCTGCGTTTCGTTTTAGCTTTATTTGTTTTTTTTTTCACTTTGTCCTCCCGCTGATTTAAATGAGAGGTCCCGACAATTAGATTTTAACAGATCAGTGAGGTATGAGCGTACGGGGAAAGAATGTTCACAGTGAGCGATCTACTTTTAATTACGAGGTGGATGCAGCTATTGATTATGGTTTAAAAGCAAAAAGGACGATAAAGAAAACTAAAACCTCTATTTTTAAGTTTGTTTTGTCAGATAAATTATAAATTGTGTGTAAATGAGTAAATGTAAGCCACTCAAATACAATATTTATATTTGTTATTAAGTGGAAAGTGATTGGTTCAAATTTGCAAATGATGATCATGTGTGATTCTGGCGGGGTCAGGTGGCTGCAGGTGCTTGTGGTAATTAATTTACCATCATCATGGCTGCAAGAAAGCAAAGTCTTGTATGGAGCTACTTTGAGCCAAGCCGAGACGAATTGATCAAAGCAGTTTGCAATATCTGCAAATGCAAAATCCAGCACTGTGGGAACACAAGTAATTTATTTAAGCACTTAAAGCTGAAGCATCCCGTAGAATTTGCTGAATTCGAGGCAAAAAAGCAACTCAAGAGAAAGAAGCTGCCCCTGCTGCAACTTCAATGAGACAGCCGTCTGTACAAGAAGCGTTCCAGAGAACCCCAGGACAATATCCAGGTAATACTGAGCTGAGTGTAAATACAGGAATACACTGGAACTGTGGATTTTAAAGTGTATCGAGTTTTTTTCTATAGCGCTTGTATCCAAAGCGCTTTACAATGTGCTTTACTATGCATATTGTATAGAATAAACAATCAAAACGCATTCCGGCACATGCGTGCCTTCATCAGAGGTGCATTCAACTAGGCAAACTAGCCTTGTTCAAAGTTAACAGTTTGTTGCGAACGTTCGCCTTGTTGAAAGCACCTCTGAGGTATCCTTGGAAAGCTGATGAACGCACGCATGTGCCGGAACACGTTGTTTTGTTTGCATAAATAAAATGAACTAACCTCTTTGACATAAAAATAAGTTGTCACGCCTGTCTTTTTTAAATTATGTGACGAGAGTGCAGCCATAGATACTTTTTATGAGATACTATTACCTTGGTTTGGCCAGCACCTTGTGAAGAATTAAGCATTGGAGTGCACAAATGTCTTTATTTATTTTCTGTGTATGTGTATGTCACCACACACACACACACACACACACAAGCACCTTTTTATTATATATAAATATAAATAAATCATTACATTTTTTAAAAATGACACACTGATGCACCTGGTTACACTAGTACCAAAGGTGTCCTGAAATTTAAGATTTTCATTTAATTTTAATATAGCATAAAAACAAACCCTATACAAGTAGTTCCTTGGTATTCTGACATTAATAACAACCTGTGAATGTAAACATTAAACTAGATTTTGTTTTCTGCACTGTTTTTTTCCAATCTTATGTATTTTAGCAAATGTATGTATTTACTTGAGCCTTTTCTACTCTTTTGTAGCACAATGTAATCATGCATTTTTGATTATTTTTTAGATGATTCTCCAAGAG
The DNA here is from genome assembly GCF_902713425.1 of Acipenser ruthenus. Classification (NCBI taxonomy): domain Eukaryota; kingdom Metazoa; phylum Chordata; class Actinopteri; order Acipenseriformes; family Acipenseridae; genus Acipenser; species Acipenser ruthenus. Next base: position 40,899,633 of record NC_081192.1, read on the forward strand.
CAAAAGCCATTTCTGACACCCTAGTAAAAATGATAGCATTGGATCTGCAGCCAGTTTCTATTGTTGGAGATGTTGTTTTTCAGAAGTTTGTAAAGGTGCTTGATCCCCGGTATAAGATTCCAAACAGGAGATCTTTGATGCGCACTGAACTCCCCCATCTATAACAAAGTGAAGATGGAAGTGAAGAGATCACTAGAAGCTGCAAGTGACGTTGTTCTGACTTCAGATATGTGGACATCAAGTGTTGGAAAACATGGAACAAGTATTGAATAGCAGTTTGCTACGCATGAGGAATGACGGCTGTATTCATGTTATTTTTCTGAAAAGTGATTTAACATTGGATAGAAAAAACTGTTAGTTCCAAAAATGCAAGCACTGCTGTGATAGATGAAGGCTGCAATATGGTAGAGAAGTTAAGATTATTTTGTGTCAAAGCAAATGGCTGGCCAGCAGCACACGGCTGTATAAACAAGTCCTTTGATCTCCAGCCCTGACATGAAAGAAGTTTGCCTTCGGGAGTCCACTGGGGTATAAAACTAGTTAAACAGGTTTTTGCTTAGAAAATACAGCTGGTTTATGACGGGGTCATAAAGCTAGTTTTCAAGGGGACCGAAGGAGCCAGGCTCTAAGACTTCAGAGAGATCCAAAAAGAGATAATACTGGGATCAAAGGGTCTTAGGCAAATCGGAGAGATAGGAACAAGGAAGATGACAAAAACCAGATGTATGGACCTTTGTGACACCAGGGTCTGAAGAAAGCACTGAGTTCAGAGATCTTCACACTAGATCACACACACACACACACACACACACACACACACACACACTCACACAAAATGGAATATATGGCAACAGGATAATGAGTTGTACCTTTTCTATTGGTTAAGTGTCAGAGAAAGAGGAGGAGAGAGACACCTATGCAGAAGGGTATTTAATGTCATGCAACAATTGTAAGAACGAGTATTCTGTGTCCTGTACCTGGGACCAGACTCCCTGCATATTTCATTAAACCTAACAACTGACTGAAGAAAAGGACTCTGTGCAGTTTCTTGAATCTACTTACTCACCATCCTCTTTTTTAAATTACATCATCAAGAACAACAGAGGCATATCTAACTGCCTCATGTCATTACATAGATGCAAACTGGCAAATGCAGTCCCACATTTTGGAAACATCGCACATCCTTGGACAGCACACTGCAGATAACATTGCTGAGCATCTGATAAGAATCGCAGTAGATTGGGACATTAACCACAAAGTCCAAGCTGTGATTACAGATAATGGGGCAAACATGGTGGCTGCAGTGCGCAAAGCAGGGTGGAAACATATTCCATGTTTTGCACATACTTTGAACTTGGTTGTTAAAGACGCCATAAAGGCTGATCCTAGCTTGGATTCCCTTCTGCAGAAATGTAGTGCCATCGCTGGATTTTTCCACCACAGCACAAAAGCGGCAGAGAAGCTCAGAGAAATTCAAAATCAGCTGAAGATGCCTGAACATAAATTAATACAGTCAGTCGAAACTAGATGGAATTCCATCTTTTACATGTTGGAGAGAATTGCAGAACAGCAGCAGGCTATTACCACTTCACTTTGTCTTCTTGGAAGGAATACATTGTGCTTAAGTGAAGAAGAATTGGCACAGATTAGGTCCACAATTAATGCTCTAAAACCCTTTGAAGAAGCAACACGGGAGGTGTCAGCAGAAAACTATGTGTCCATCTCAAAAGTTATACCCCTGGTTACACTACTACAAAAAATGACATCAACTGCAGAGCGACAAGGTAGTTCACTGGCAATACATCTGTCAAGGCAATGCAAACGTCGGTTCCAGAACATAGAACACAATTATACTCTTGCAGCAAGCACATTCTTAGACATCAGATTCAAGAATATTGTGTTGTGACGGTGGAAATGTTGACATTAAAGTTTGACTCATAAGTGAAATGCAGGCACTAGACCAGACAGCCTCTACAGAAGCCATTGGATCTGCTTCAGCATCTGCATCTGCTTCAGCAGCATCGCACAGTAACCACTGAAGCACACATAGAAATGCGCGGATACAGTGAGGAAAAGGTGATGGCAAGAAATGAAGATCCATTACAATGGTGGAAGTCCAATGAATCAACATTCCAGAGTCTCAGCAAAATTGCTCTCAAATACCTTGGAGTAGTTGCCTCATCAGTCCCCTCTAAGAGAGTTTTATCGAAGGCAGGGGAAGTAGTTAGTCAGAGGCGAAGTCAGATGAAATCAAAGCATGTGAACCTTATGCTGTTCTTAAACAACAACCTGAAAAGGAGTTAAATGCTCACAAATACCTTGGAGAAGTTGCCTCATCAGTCCCCTCTGAGAGAGTTTTTTCAAAGGTAGGGGAAGTAGTTGGTCAGAGGCGAAGTCAGATGAAACCAAAGCATGTCAACCTTATGCTGTTCTTAAACCTGCTTTCTTTTTTTTCATTCAGTGCTCTTCGTTCTACACTTCTTGGGCTGTATATTTTGTCTCCCCACAGGACATGCCGATGGACTTGAGCTCGGCTTCCAGCCTGAAAATTAGTTCAACTTTAATAATCCTAAAACAGTCCAAGTTGTTTTTTGTTTCCAGAGATTGTTTCTGTTAGTGCTATTACTGCTGTAATATAATTATTCAATGTTTTATGTTAGTTTATGTATTTATTTAGTTTCCAGAGGTTTGTTAAACACACCAACAATGCATATTGTAAATAAAACTAAGTTTAACTTATGATTCTGTTATTTGTTTGTGTATTTGTTTGCAATCATATTATAACCTTGCTATATTAATCTGAATGTTTACTATAAAAGTGGTTTGCTTTTTCATGTGTTATTTATTATTAAGAATAACCTGATCTGGATTAAATCAATACATGTACCTTTACATCTGGTCTCTTAACATTATGGGGGAAAAAACTCTAGAAGCAAAGTAGTGCAGCAGACCCTCAGAGTGAATTGCAAGCTAATATCATGTGGTAAATGGTCAAAAATGCAAAATATAATTTTATTGTAATGCAAGCATTGTTACAAGCAGAAATGTTTGTAGTTTAAAAGGTACAGTTTTTTGTTGGTAATCCTAAAGGTAGAAATTTTTTGTTTTGTTTCATCCCACCCCAGTAAATATCTGCAGGATAATAATAATTAAAAAGTAATCAGTATCGCAATCAGTATCGACGATACTTGGCCAGTATTACTTGGTATCGTATTGAAGTAGCAGTATCGCCCACCCCTAACCAAAAATATACTGCTTCACTTAGTGTTAACACAATAGCTGTCAGTCTCTATGAATTTCCTTATTCCCACCCTCCCGAGCCATTGATTTGTCAACATTCAAACTGAACCCGCCCCTTGGAACCGTACCAAACAGCTATTGGTTAGAAAGCCAAGTAGTAAACTTTTTAAGTCTTCCGTTCGTTGTAACTGCAATGCTATTAATGCAGGTGACTTTGGTGGAATTTCTATGCATGGTTTTTTTTTCAGTTTGAGACATGTGCTCGAGTAAAATTTCTCGTGTAAAATGTTTTTTCGGGTTTCCGTTTGCTCGGATTATTTTACTAGAGAAAACACGCTTTCTCACCCAACGTCATGCAAATGAAGGGGAAAGGTGGGGGTCTCGTGCTGTTTTCGCAGAGGGCTCGTGTAAATGTTGTTCCCTTTTAAGTCGAAAATAACCATCAAGGTATGGGATATTGCCGTCAGGCAGTAGGGATTGGCTGAGCTTTATAGCAAAGCTGCCGATAGGCCTCTGCGCGAGCTGCCGTGTAAGCCCGCCCCCCTGGGAGCTTACTACCCGCAGTGCACAGAGACTCCCTTCCCATTTTGCCTTCAGCCTTTGTAGGACATTGAGCTGGTAAGTTTCTCTCTGAGATTTTCACTGATTGTACTCGTCAGCCTTGAGCTTGAGAAGCTGGCTACCGCCCCTTCTCTGAGCTGATTTTAGTGTCCGCTCTACTGAGCATTATATATATATATATATATATATATATATATATATATATATATATATATATATATAATTTTATATATATTGTTTTCTCTTTCACGCTTGCTTCGACATTGCGTTCTTTCCGTGTTGGCTCTCCGTCTTCTTCTTACATTATATATATACAAATCTATATTTTTTGTATTGTTATTTGTTTGGGTTTTTGGTATTGTCTATTCTCTCCGTAGGTGTAGAATACAGTTTAGAGGACACGTTGCGCGCCTGGTTAGGCCACGCAATATTTTGCAGCCTCGGTCTCGCCTCGGCTAGACCTGCAGTGCAGCCTGCTGCTAGCAGCCACAATAATACCACCCGTGGATTGTAACATCACACCGCATGGTTGCTGTTTGACTGTAGCTACGCTACAAATATATCTGCACTTTAGTGCGGCTGCAGTTCCTCTAAAAATAGAAATAAGAAAAAAAAAAAAAATCCCATACAATACATTAGGAAGACTACCGCCAACTACACTTTTCATTGCCCCTTTTAATAACAGGTAAGTATAACACAACTCCATTGTCTTTTAGACTGTGACACTGTACTAGCACTTAGCATCTCCGATCTGCGGGTCAGCTGACGTTTCGGCGTCTTGTGCATAGCGTCTTCATGCTCAGTACACGCGCTCCGGTGCATAGCACTTAGGCGTTTTTCGGTGTCAGCGCCTTGGCGCTTTGGAGTAGCGCTTCGGCTCTTTGTGCTTAGTGCCTCGGCACTTGGGGCTTGGTGCACGCACCTTGACGCTCGGCGCTTCGGTGCTCAACGCTCGGTGCACACACCTCGACGCGTCGACGCTCAGCAAACGCACCTCGACGCTCGGCGCATTAACGCCTCGACACTCGGTGCACGCACCTTGACGCTCGACGCTTCGACGTTCGGTGTTCGGCACCTCGGCGTTTGGTGCACGCTCCTGACACGTGTAGCTTCGACGCTCGACGCAACCCATCGACACGCAATGCTTCGGCGATTGGGGTGTCTAAAGATGTCTGGGTTCCACCGTTGTGTGACCTGCGAGGCAAAATTGCTAGAGAGCGACCTGCATGAGGACTGTGTGGCGTGCCTGGGACCAGAGCACGCCGCGTCTGCCTCTGCCTTGACAGATCGTTTTGCGCATTGTACGCTAATTTTCAGCCGCGCACTCTTCGCCAGAAGGCGAGGAAAGCGGTTGGGAGCCACTTCCAGGGTGTAAGATGACTCCCCTGGGTCATCTTACACCCTGTCTGTCCTGCCGTCGTCTACAGCGACTTCGCCCGTCAAGCTGCGGATATCCAGGAGCCCCTCCCAGCTTACAGCTGGCCAGAGATCCCCAGACCATAGATGTGCTCGGGAACTCTCTCCTAGCCCGTCTATCCGACCCCGATGCCCCTCCCCTCGCAGGGAACGCCCTCGCCGGTCATGGTCTCGCTCCGTGTCACCCCGCCATAGGGGACGCTCTCGTTCCCCTCGTCGAGACAGGCGTTATAGGGACAAGTCAGGCGTGGCAGAGCTCACGTCAAAGATGTCCCAGTTTATGGATGTGATGATGGGTCAGCAATCGCTGCTCATGTCTTTGACGAACATGGCACCACGAGCCACTGACGCACAGGTCGGGCCGACTGTCAATCATCCGGCGTTTCCGCCACAGCCTCTGGCTGCCCCGGTCATCCAACAACCCCAAGGCGTGTGGGACGTAGATGCCATCTCAAGGGATGCTTCAGAAGGGGAGCCTCTCCTTGAGGAGGGTAGTGTGGAAGCTGAACTAACCTCCCAGCACTCAGAGCAAGACACTGAGTTGGAGGTGCTGGACACCAATGATCCCTTGTGGTCACTGGTGGAGCGAGCAACTCGCCACCTGGGGATTGAGTGGCCAGACGTAGAATTACCTCGGCGGTCACTGTTTGAGTCGCCGTCTGTACGGTCTCCACAGCCCAGGACACTCCCAGCCTTCCCTGATTTTATTAAGGAGGTACAGTCCACCTGGGGGGCCCCAGCTTCTTCACCGGCAACTTCGCGGAAGTCTTCCGCGTTTACCATGCAGGGAGCGAGTGAGGCTGGACTGGCGTCCTTCCCACCAGTTGATGCTGCCTTTGCAGCCCTGGTTAGAACGCTGACGCTCTCGGGTCTAGCTAAGGACCCTGCATGTCCTAACAGACAGTGCATGACCACGGAGGTTCATTTAAAGAAGGGATATTCAGCGGCTACAGAGGCAGTTAGGTTGTCCAACTTGGCCAGCCTCCTTTCAGTTTACCAGGTGTCGCTGGTGAAAGATCTCCCGGAGCACCTATCGGTGTCTCTGAGGGCGGAATTGGCGTTGGTCGCTCAACTCCTAGTCAAGATAGCCCAGCTAAATGCACGGGCTCAGGGCAGGAGTATTGCATCCCTGGTAGTCGCCAGAAGGCAGCTCTGGCTCTCTCAGGCGAGAGTTCAAATGCCTGACAAGGCCCCATTATTAGATGCTCCTATTACACTGGGGCACACGTTTCGCCCAGCGGTTGAGGAGATGCTACAACGCTCTGCTAAAGCCCGGGAGGCATCTCAGCAGATGGTGAAGATGTGGCCGCATAAGCCCTTCCAGCCTAAGCGCCAACAGGAGCACCAGTGGCGTAGAACACCACCGCCTCAAGTACAGCAGCGCGCGGTCAACCTCCATTTGCAAGACCGCGCGAACACCACCGCCTCAAGTACAGCACCTTTCACGTTCCCATCTGCCCAGGTCACAGGAAGTATCTGCGTTTCGTATTTCAGAGCAGGGTATACGAGTTTTGTGTCATTCTATTCGGCCTGTCTGGCTCTGGAACTCAGAGTGGTGGACCTCGCCCTTCGGCATTTCTTGCCAGTGCTTCTAGGCAAGCACGTGTTAGTGCGGTCAGACAACACCACAGTTGTGGCGTACATCAACCGCCAGGGCGGCTTGCGGTTCCCCGGTCTTCACCGGATGGTAGCACAGGTGTTGCTATGGGCACAACCACATTTAACCTCTCTGCGTGCGGTTCACCTACCGGGCAGAGTCTATTACGCAGTGGATCTCCTATCCAGAGGAGGCCCTCTTGCAGGCGAATGGCGTCTTCACCCTCAGGTGGTAGAGCGCATCTGGGAATGGTTCGGCACAGCGCAAGTAGATCTCTTCGCTTCGCGAGAGACCACGCACTGCCCCCTATACTTCTCGGTGAAGGACCTCGATAGCCCCCTAGGAGTCGATGCACTGGCTCACGAATGGCCACCAGGGCTCCTATATGCATTTCCACCGATTCTGAAGCTTCCCGCCTTCTTGGAGAAGGTCAGGGTAGAGCAAGCGACAGTGATTCTGATCGCTCCTCGGTCCTGGTGCAGTTGTTGCACGGTCGCCCAAGGGAGCTCCCTCTGCGAGCAGACCTGTTGTCCCAAGCCCAAGGAGGGCTATGGCACCCGAACCCCAAGCTCATGCAGCTATGGGCTTGGCCCCTGAGCGGGAGCGCTTGTCAGCCCTAGGGCTTTCTACGGCGGTGATTTTGACCATTCAGAGCGCCAGAGCACCCTCTACACGTACAAATGGCAGTTGTTTCAGGATTGGTGCCCTATGGCAGTGATATTACAGTTTCTACAGAAACTGTTAGATGAAGGGAAATCTCCCTCTACACTTAAAGTGTATTTAGCCGTCATATCGGCTTACCATGTACGCATTGACGGTTTATTACCAGGTTGCCATTTTCTGGCACCGCAGATCCTGAAGGGCGCAAGACGTTTGCGGCCTCCAAAAACGACCAGTTTACCCTCATGGAGCCTTGACGTGGTGCTAGAAGCCCTTACCAAGGCACCGTTCGAGCCTCTCCACAGCGTGGATATGAAGCTCGTGTCTATAAAAACTGCGTTTTTGGGGGCTCCCGAGTGGCGCATCCAGTAAAAGCCCTCGCTAGAGTGCAGAATGCGCTCTATAGCCTGGACGTCGCGAGTTCGAGTCTAGGCTATTCCACAGCCGACCGTGGACGGGAGCTTCCAGGGGGCGCTGCTCAATTGGCCGAGCGTCGCCCGGGGGGAGGGAGGGTTAGGTCGGCCAGGGTTTCCTCGGCTCACCGCACACCAGCGACCCCTGTAGTCTGGCCGGGCGCCTGCGGGCTTGCCTGTAAGCTGCCCAGAGCTGCGTTGTCCTCCGATGCTGTAGCTCTGAGGCGGCTGCACGGTGAGTTCGCAGTGTGTAAAGAAGCGGGCGGCTGACGGCACACGCTTCGGAGGACAGCGTGTGTTCATCTTCACCCCTCCCGAGTCAGCGCAGGGGTGGTAGCGGTGAGCTGAGCCTAAAAAATAATTGGGCATTTCAAATTGGGGAGAAAATAATAAAAACTAATTGGCAACGACTAAATTAAAAAAAAAAAAAAAAACGGCATTTTTGCTGTCTGTGGTATCAGCCAAACGCGTGAGCGAGTTACATGCACTTTCAGTGCATTCATCATGTACTCGTTTCGCAGGAGACGGTTCGAAGGTCTCCATACGCCCAAATCCGGCCTTTTTACCCAAGGTCATATCCCTGTTTCATATGAACCAATCAGTTGAGTTGATGGCGTTCCATCCTCCTCCTTTTCTTCCCCAGAGGAAGAACAGTTACACATGCTCTGCCCCGTGCGGGCATTGAGGTGTTATATTGACCGTACAACGACTGTGAAGCAAACAGAACAATTGTTCATTGCCGTGGTTCTAGGACTTTGGGTCAGCCGTTGTCTAAACAACGCCTTTCCCATTGGATAGTGGATGCTATTAAGTTAGTTTATGAATCTGCAGGCCTTCCACCACCAGGGCAGTTGAAGGCGCATTCCACTAGGGGTATGGCGACAACCTGGGCCCTCTTTAGAGGGGTGCCGGTGTCTGACATTTGCGCGGCAGCCAGTTGGGCTACACCGCATACTTTCATGAGGTTTTACCGGCTGAACGTACTGGATTCCTCTGCTCCACTATTTGGAGCATCTGTGCTACACTCTATGACGCCTCAGGATGTGGACATATAGAGTGGTTGACAACATGGTGTTGACTATTCCACCTTAGGACAGGTGTCATTGCGAGCATAGATGCTGAGGCGCAGCTCCGCATATGCATAGATGTATTGCCTACGCAGTTGCATTATGACGTAAGTCTGTCCTACTGCCGAGAATCCTCCCTCGCGACGGCTTGGGTACACTGTTCCCATACCTTGATGGTTATTTTCGACTTGAAAGGGAACAATAGGTTGCGGATGCAACCCCAGTTCCCTGAAAGAGAAAATAACCATCAAGCCGTGAGGTCGCTCCGGATGCCTTCACGGCCTGAAGGGCAAAAGAGGAAGAGAGTCTCTGCGCACTGCGTGTAGTAAGCTCCCAGGGGGGCGGGCTTACACGGCAGCTCACGCAGAGGCCTATCGGCAGCTTTGCTATAAAGCTCAGCCAATCCCTACTGCCTGACGGCAATATCCCATACCTTGATGGTTATTTTCTCTTTCAGGGAACCGGGGTTGCATCTGCAACCTATCGTTTCCATGTGCACAGAGAACTGGTAAACGAGGTAATGTAATATGTTTTACTGCTCTTGCCCAAATTGCTTTTCAAATGTCATTGGTGGGGTGGCAGATCTGCAGTGGATAGAGTGTTTTTGTGTCACCAGGGCCACATTCCACATTATAAAGGAACTGGTATAGGAGGATATGCAGCCAGCAAGGAATTACGTACGGGCTTCTGTATATAGGCTGGCATCCTCAGCTGAGTACAGGGTAGTTGGCAATGTGTTTGGGGTACATAAAACCACAGTTCATCGCTGTATTTACAAATTTGTCAACTCCCTTGTTCGCAGGCACTGCAACACGTACATATGTATGTTAACCTATTATGTGTGTTTCGGGGGGTGTAGCTAGGCCCCCTGCGCTCTATCATCTTCTTCTAACAATTAAATCTACTCTATTTAACGCATAGCCACCTACACGTAGTTGTCCTGCGTTTTTTCGTTGAGCTTGCATTTTCGTTTCATGTATCACTACAGACCCACATCTAAATCGATTATTTGGAATACAGAAGAAAACTCAACCGCAGCAATTTTCTTTCTAGAATCAGCAAATCTTTGATGATGGCGTCCCCTCTTCCAGATCCAGCAGATGAAATGGCTATAGAAATCCGCCCGGTATCCTGTTTTATCCTACCAACATAGCGTCTCTTAGACTCCCCACAACGCCGACCTTCCATATCAGCTGCAGCGGTACAGTACTCGATCATGCAGCAACTGTATCTAGTATTCTGACCGCTAGAGAAATCTTCCTTGGCATGCAATCTTTGTAAAGATTGACTTGTTCACAGACTCCTGGAAGCTCTGTTCGTAAAAGGTATTTTCTTTTCTGTTGAAATCCAGTAAGCAAGCAGCAGCAGTGCTGCTCCCCCAGCTGGTTCAAACCGTCGACATTTTACTCTGTCTGCGTTACAAGATCCAGTAGCGCAGATTCTCTTTCTCCCCTTTTATAATATCTAAAGACAGCAAGCTTTAATTCACCTTTCAACGATGCCCTTCAGTGCACAATCGCCTGGATTCACTCATTATTCAGCATTACCAATTCTGTTTACTTTGTCGCCACTGCAGATGCCAATACAGCCTCGTCTCTCCACGCCCATATCGGCAGTACTAGATCTCTCAATCATCACATTGCACTATTTCCATTCAATCTCCCAGCTGCAGCGATCCATGGCTAATTTCTTTCAGTAACTGAGGCACAAAATCATAATGGGTAGGGCATTAATTTGATTCAATTCTCATTCAACTCGGGATCCCCAGAGTTTAAAAAAAAAAAAGTTACTCGTGGCGACATTGTCTTGGTTTCGTGTTTTGCAACGCATTCTTGTAGTTTACCCTCTTGCTTTCATGAAGTGGACTCATGCATGTTTAATAGTAACCACTAGAGGGTAGTATAATACCACAAATTGTGTGTTTTACACTACAGTATCTATATCCTTGTGAAATTAAGCCCTGTATTTTCTAATCAAATAATAATTACCTGCAGCTTGGTTTGAAATGTTTACTTTAAAAGACTAATAATTAATGTGTGGAGCTGCCAGCAGACATTGAAGAACTATAAATATAATTGAAAGCATTTTTTTTACCTCAAGAAGCTTTGCAATCAAGTAATCTATTCAGCTAAATCTCTCCTAAGTAATATCCTGGATTCAGCCTAGGATACATGGCATCTACTCTCACCCTTTAACTAGATCTTCCTATACCACCGACTGGAGTATTTTTCTCAACAATTTCTGGACTAAAATGGATTTCCTCAACCCCTTTCAATCAAGATTGGATTCTCGCTTTTATTGTTCATTCCAAGGACTCTTCCCTATCAAAGTCTACTTATCTGGAATCCAACATCAGTTTTATGTGATATCCATTCTTCAACACTACACTTCATTCCAGCTGTTCGCCTTCACCTGTGTGGGATCTTTAAGAGCCATCATCTACCTCTCCTTGTTTGCTATTGTTTTACCCTTCTCAAATACTTTAATCTCTCAAGATCTAGTGATGGAAAAGATCTGTTTAGCCACTGTTATTTCTCGGAATCATATTGGCACTAGATGTTTTAAAGAAGGTTTCGACTATATTCAAGAAACACGCACCGCTCTCTTTGCGGGACCATTTTAATTTGTAATTCGCATTTTCTCAAAGGTCGGACTTTTCATATTTCGATTTACTTGCTCTTTCATCAACAACAAAAAACTTGGGTTCCTACATTAATATTTCACCAGAAGCTAGAAAAAAAAAACAATTAAATGTGGTTGGCTCTCGTTCAACATTGGATCGACCTGTTCTATATTCTATGATGATTTCATTTCAGCACATGTCGACCTTTACAAACGATTCATTTATGAGATTTGGAGAAATTGAAAACCTATTATTGCATCTAAAATCCACAGCTCTTCAATTTTACCCAACTGTCGCAGCAGCACATATATGGGGTCAAGTTTGAGCAAAGAAATGAATACTTTTCATGTGCGAATACAAATCTACAGTTCATATTATTATTCCAGTTCACCTGTTATTATGCAATTACTACTGTGATTTCCAGATTTTAGTCTGGTCCCTACAGCTCAGTGAACCCCAGTTCAGCCAGCTAATTTTCAACTGAACCCATCTATCAGCGGACTACTCAATACAGCGCAAGCATACATGTCTAGAGCACTCCCTCTTCCATCACCCCTCTTATTCCACCGGCTGAACCATCTATTGATTTTCTGTTCCCAAAGCAGGATTAATCCGACTCCATTTAACCACATGGCTTTCATAGTTCATGCAAAAGAATCTTTACATCTGGCACCAGCTACTATCAAATCCGATTTGTCAGGAATTCAACACCAATTTCGCTTGATGTCTTTCGCTTCTCCAGCTGTACTATGAATCCCAGTTGTTAGTTTCCTCTTGCAAGGAACTTCCAAGTGCTTTTCGGCTCCACCTGCTCACCTGGCTAGCTGTATAGTCATTCTAGGCAACTTGATTACTTTCTACACTAAGGCTGCTTTTCTCCATTTGACGATTCGTAGTTCTTTCTATTTCCGGCTTTCCTACTCTAGGTATCCGCTGCAGTGACCTGAACCTCATTGAAGATTCCTATTTTTCCTTCGAATTTCAAAAATGGATCCGTTGCGGCAAGGATAATGTATTCAGCTTTCAAAAATCAACTCTCCTCTGTCCCCTACAATTCCATGCTGAAGTATATTGCAGAATGTAAGGCCATTTCATCCTCTGGCTCTTTGTTCTTCAATTCAAGTTGGTTGAATTGGGGGATCAAAAACTGTCATCTATGCCCATATGCTTCCATGCTGAAATACATTACAGAACGTAAACCCAAATCTCCATCCAACCCCCTGTTCATCAATGCAAGCGAGTCTGTTGTCTCAAGACATTGGTTTTGTTCTCGGCTGTCCAATTTGGTTTCCAGAGCAGGTCTTTCCCCGCAATTCCACTCTCCGCATTCATTAAGAATTGGGGCAGCCACTTCAGCAGCAAGAGCAAAGATTAACCAGCATCTCATATAAAATATGGGATGCTGGACCTCATCAGCAGTCGAAGCTTACATTCGTTCTTCACCAGCCGAAATAGCATCTGCCCATCAGTTTATTGCTAGTATGTCCACATTGGGGACAACCCATCCGCCTGGGCCACAAAAGGTTTCCTCTTTAAAAAAGAAAATAAATAAAAATGAAAGGGGTTTTTTCCTGTCCACTGTGCGGAGGGTCTTCACATAGTCAGTAGGGTACAGTTACTAATCCCTGTGTCACGTTAAGTGTTTTTCTTTCTTTTTGTGATAAATGTTTTCTTTCTTTTCTTCTTTTCTATATGCATTGGCCGTTCTCTTTTCTCTGTGTTCTCAGCGGGGAGCTGGGGGTCCATTCATTGGGGGGTTAGTGATTCCACTTTCTTCAACCCTTTGTTAAGCATCGCTTCATTTACCTCATAGAGGAGGGTTCTCCGTGAGTCAGAGGGGACCCCCTGCCAAACTCCTCCTTTAGCATGCATGCTTCCTTGTCTTCTTCTCTTTCAAGTACTGATGCCTCTATTTATGTGAGGGCCCCAAAGACGATGACCCCTTTCCTGTTTGTCGGGTCTCCTCAGCGACAGAACCCCCCTTCTATAATGTTGGGCTTTTGAAGAGGCGGAACACCCCGCTCTATATGTTCTAACATCTACTAACTTTGTTTTCTTTCCGGTTCGCGAGCCTCTTCATATGTTGGTTAACCTCAAAGACGATGCCCCTCTTCGTATGTCGGGTAACCTCAAAGACGATGCCCCTCTTTGTATGTCAGGTCACCTCAAAGACCCCTCTACTGTTTATATTGAAGAGGCTATTGAAGAGCCGGAACCACTTTTACGTGTTAATATTACTAATCAATGTGTTTTCTTTCTGGTTCGCGAGCTTCTTCGTATGTCAGGCCATCTCAGAGACGGTGACCCCTCTTCGTATGTCAGGTCATCTCAGAGACTGACCCTCTCCTGTTTGTCGGGTCTCCTCAGTGAAGGAACCCCCCTTTATATGTGTAGGGCCTTCAAAGGACAGATCCTCTCTCTTTTATATGTTCTGTTTGTTACTAATGGTATGTCCTAAACATTACAGCAGGTGGCCTGGCTCCACCCTGTGAAATGCCAGATGTAACTGAAGCAAAAAGCATTGCTCTGCGTGTCGCTGAAAACTGCCTTATTTTTTCAGTTTTTTTTCTGTTACTTTGCCGAGATCGATTTTATATAATAATTTAGTGGTGGTACACTCCAAAAACACTTTACACCAAATGTCATCAATGTGTTCATTGCTTAAAAAAAGAAAGATAAAAAAAAAACACATCAGAATTTTTATTTTTCCCCTGGTTCTGTATTTATCACATCAAAAAAGTAAAAGCAAAAATCCGCCAATTAGTGGAGATTTTTCATATCTGTATCTTGGAAATGTCATCAATATCATTACATCGTTTTATAGGTTGCACTGGCTTAAAAGCTGCTCCCCTCTTTTTGAGTCTTCTTTTTTTTTCTACATGCTCAACATCGATAAACAAAGAAAGATACACAGGTTTAGTTTCAAAATAGCCCTTGTTTGCAACATTTTATTCCATTAATAATTTTCGTGTAGTTTTTAGTTAAACCGCTAGAAACTATTCGTTTTTTAAAATTTTAAAAGTAATTATTAACAGAGTGTAAAATCAAGTTATACATCACACATCACTTCTGTATTAAACTACTGGTATTTTATTTTAGCTTATCAAGTGCCCAAACAAGTTCAAGAACATATCATCTTTGCTTTACTGAAAATTTCTTTCCAAAACCATACTTTACAATAGTTCCTGCTGCATTCGCTTTTACAAATGTGTTTTATTAATTCAAATTTAAAAGAAAAGTATTAAACAGTGCTGCTTTATCTATTAAAAAGCCAAAAAAAAACAGTAAAATAAACAGTGCACCATTTAATAGCCAGTAAACATGTTAGTGTTGCATACGGTGCAGTACAATTGCATTCAAATTCCAGCTGTACAAATACATTCATTTAGTTTTGTTAATCATAACCATAACCATACACATACTTTACAAGTGTACCACTGTGTTGCACTGACATGTAGAACAAGAAAAAAAAAGAAAATGCTACTCAACAGGTTTGAAATTGCGTGTTGTTGAATTTGCCGAAATACATGTTAATCGCAACGCTGAAAAAACAGTAAGTGACTGGAGACGAAACAAAGACCAACTTAAAATGGCGAAAGAAAAACGAGCCGATAGAGGAGGAAAGTGTTTATGACCCGATGTAGAAAACATTTTGTTTGAATGGAGTACTTTAATACATACTGTAATAGGGAATGATGGTGGATGTACAACAAATCAAGAGACCGTAGGTCAACTTTTATATATAAATGTTAAATGTGTAGGGTATTGTATAAAATGACACAAAGCTGAATGGTTCTCACTGCTCAAACTGTGTAAAATGATGTCTCTTATTATAAGAGACACCCTACATATGACTTATTAAAATCACAAACATGGGTACTGTACTATTAAACATAAAATGCATTATAAATTCATACTCTGAATTAAGTTCTGTGCATCAGATGACATCTGTACACAAGATTAAATGGACTAAATCCTTAAAAGCGATTGGTTGTGTGGCAGGGTAAAAGCCCTGCTTGTGTAAATAATGTGTGTGGGAATGTAAGGTTGGCAGGGATGGGGTTAATTCTGTTCCCGCCAGCAATCACAGGTGTGGCCATTCCCCAGTTAGGTAATTGAGTGTTAATTGGGGAGTGGCCACATGTATGAAGGGGAGCAGAAATCCTTTGGGAGGAGGGAGTTAAGTGAGTGTAACTGTGTATTGTTTGCTACGTTGTAGTGAAGGCTAATGCCCTCTTGTTTGAAACTTTATTTTGGCCCTTGTGCCATGTTTATTTGTTTTGTTTGTTGTGTGAATTAAACATGTGTAATAGAGTTTCACTGCAGCTTCTGTCTCTGAGTCTCTAGGGGGCGCTATCCCACCCTGACACCACCTGTGAAAGGATAGTGCTGTGGCCCCAAGATGTTACTGGCAGAAATTTAAATTACTGTGCATGTCTGAAAGTTATGAGGTTGTCCGTTTATGATCTAGAACCGCCAAAGCAGTCATTTTGACTACCTTTTACAATACATGTCTGTGCTACGCTAACTGTTTACAAGTGCAAGCCGAGAAAGAATGTAATTATTCTCAGCTCCCTTCATATGTCAGTTACCATTGGGACTGTTGACAAGAAAAAAGACAGAGACTGTGGATTTCTACAATGACACAAAGTACAGAGTGGACATTTTAGACCAGATGGCAGGTCAGTACTCAGTGAAAGCCGGTTCTTGGCTGTGGCCAGCTGCTGTATTTTACAATGTACTGGAACTGGCAGCCATCAATTCCTTTGTTTTGTACAAGGAATGCACTGGGGAAAATATCAGTAGGAGAGACTTCATCTTGAAACTAGCCATAGGGCTTCGGCAGAAATATTTCGATCAGAAAACTGCAAAGCAGGGAAAAGCAGCTCAATCTGGATTCAGTGCTGCACCCAGTGACACACACGCAAGAGAAAACATTGCCAGGTAGCTAAATGCAATAAAAATAAAACTTCTGATATCTGTGCCCAATGTGAAAGATCAGTATGTGGTAAATGCACAGGAAAAGTTGAGAAGCGTTACATCTGTGTGGATTGTGCTACTTAGGTGCTACTTTAAAGTCAGTTTCCCTGAAAGCGCATTCATGTTACATAATGGGAATTGAGTTTGTTCCTTTTTTATGTTACTTTAAAAAAAAGAAACAAATTTCGTTTTTACAGTGGCTAATGATTCCTCGACCAGGAGTTTTATGTTGAAATCATGTTAAATCCTATATTGGGTGGTGGAACACAACCAGCAAGTCTGTATTATGGTTCCCATTTTACTGTAATATATCATATTATGTTTGTTATTTTAAGTATGATTACAAATGTGATCTTGCATATCTTTATTTTTCAGAAATGCAGCTTATGATAAAATATAGATTCATTTTGAAGAAACAAAATGTGATTTATAGAAATTGCAAAACTTCATGGCCCCAGATAAAAAAATAAAAGTGTATTCCTTGTCATTAAAAGTTTGATTGATTGTAACAGTAGAATAATGCATGTATTGCACATACATGCAATGCTAAATCTCTTTATACTACATTTATCCATTTGTATTTTCTCTAAAGCATACCAGTACAATATATTTTAAAAGCTAAATAATCACTGCAGTGGAAAATACATTCCAACATTTGCATTTTTAACTTGGATACCAGGAAAGGGTACATGTTTATGTAAACAATATAATCCCATAGTAAGAGCACTAGTATATGTGTTTAAAAATATCACCAAATTCCTTATGAGTTTGTTGGGACAGAAACTCCCTTATGTGCATAGTGTTGTGGTTTATTAATAAAACCGTTTCCTCAGAAAAGGAAAAATATTTACTGTACTGTATATCCCAGAAACATGCCAAATGTTTAAACAACCTAAAAAGGTGTAATGAATACCAAACTTTATATTATTTATGAAAAATGAAAAAACAGTTACAATTATAATCTGTGTGATAAAGGTCTATGAGGTCGATATTTTCTGTATTCAAAAATCCTCAACAATAACACAGCTTACTTTTGCTGAACTACATTCATTCCACACTGTGCTACAGAAAAAAATGTCTAGTCTTTACCTTTTATGACACAAAATATAAAGGAAATGTAACTTACATTCCAACAATTGTATTGTAGTAATTGGCATAGGCGTCAATGACCTTGGTAGGTTTATTTAAAATAAATGACAGGCCTTTGTAGTTTCCCTTATTTGATTGGAACACCAGTTGTCGTAGTTCAATAATGAGATAATAAAGAGAACATGCTTATGATTAACTGAACAACAAGAGGGAGCCTCATCTCAGTTTTGAATACACTGGGTTCTAGAATTATGGGGACAACTGTGAACACATATTTAATTGATATAAACTGACATAAACATTACCAATTCTAATCTACATTTAAAGGCACAAAGACCAGGTTGATTCAATTGATGAATATTACACTTCATTTTATTTTTCTAGTCTGTATCAGGTTGATGTGTCCTCCTTTATTTTAACATTGCTATCTCAGGATCTCTTTGAGGACTTTGTCTTTGATATTACTGTTTTTCTACTTCTCTCGCTTGATTTATCTTCTACTGTAAAGCTCTTTTATAAAGCCTGCTCTTTCCCTTGATACTCATGGCTCAAGACTTTTTTATTTTTCCAGAACACTATCTGGCTATTTCTGTATGTGTTTGCTTGTTCTTTTTTTTTTTCTCAGGCCTGGCCAAAGCTTTATAGATTTCTTTTTTTTTTTAACATGAATTTACACTGCAGATGCTAATTTTAAAATTCCATATTAAGATTGCCTTTATAAAATGCCATTCATGAAAAGCAGCCCACAGCCATTTATAATATATGCTTCTGATAATTTAAAATAAGTCACTGAGTCAGGGGCATAAAGTTTGAGATAATGGGAACGTGGGCCTGGATTTTCCACTTCCCTTTAAGAGGTATAGAAAACCTGTGCATTTAAGCTATATATCCAAGTCTACAATCAATATGAGAATAAATGGTATTTAAGAGTAGAATGACAATATAAAACAGGTGTAATTACCACTGTAATTCTGCATGGTAATTTTGAAGTTTTCCTGTGCTTTTTCTATGGTTATACTATGCATTTACCATAGTTTATTATTTTTTAATATGCTTTACCTTGCCTCTCTGGGGCTTTACTATGTTTTACCATGCTTCCCCTATGCTTTTTATGGGACACTTTTATAAGGGTGTAGCAACATATTTTGACATTACTAAATTAAAATAGTCATAACTTATCACGGTGGTAAATAATGGTAAATATGGCCCAAATATGACCCACTGAACTGAAAAATGTAATCCAGATCTTGGACACTGAGGGGTAGATGTACTAAAGTGTTGCAGCAGTAGTCACAAGTCTAGGGTAAAATGTACTAAACAAGCGCAATGCTATTAGCGACTTTTTAGGGAATGCTTTGTGGCAGCAGTTTTCTTTTTGCAGTTCATCCTTAGATGAATATGTAATTATGGGCGTTCCTGCATAAATATGCAAAAATGGGGTGCAAATGAGGGTTCTCAGATATTATAATGAGATGTACTACTGCTGTCGGCACATTGCGACACTTCCAATTGCATCACTTTATTTAGAACTTTTGAAAACACATTTTAAACTAGAATAATTTGTAGGATGAGAAGAGAAAGGGTATTTCGTACCCGCATTACCCTCTTCGATTTAAAAGACCAAATTAAGCACAGGTACAGGCTCGGCAGCCACATAATTCTTGAGCTGCTGTCTAATTTAAAAGATGACCTGGAGCCTGTCACCCAGAGAAGCCATGCTATCCCTGCAGTGGTCAAACTATTGTCCACCCTGCAATATCTTGCCTCTGGGTCCTTTCAGGCGACTGTGGTATCTGTTGCTAGCATTTCCCAGTCTGCTTTTTCTCATGTGTTGCCAGTTGTGCTCAATGCAGCATCCAAATACCTATTTTTCCCTAAAAACAGGATGTACTTACCAGCCTTGAAAACAAATTTCTATGACATTTCTGGTTTCCTCAATGTGTTGGGAGCAATAGAGTGCACACATGTGCCGCTAAACCCTCCAGCTCATTCTGAGCATCTGTATAGGAATAGAAAACACACCTATTCTATTAATGTGCAGGTGGTTTGTAATTGTGCACAATTTAGCACTGCACCACTGACTAACTTAAATAAAAATGGACAGTATACATTTGGCTTATAGGCTACTCTTGATAATACGAATTAGTGGTATAATGCAAAATTACTGTACATTGAGCACTATAAATGTTGTATTTTTTTAAACCCGACACCTCCTTATGTCGGACAGACATGTCCGGTTTAGCGAGGGGCTACTGTATGATTATGAAAAGCTTAGAAATACATTTGGGAGTGAAGGTGGGGGACCCACTATAGCATCTGATGGAATTAAACTGCTGTCAGGATGTGAGTGCAGTGTCCAAATAGTACTTTTTAGGGTAAAACGTCTGTGTTTATTAAACAATTAAATAATAAATCCACCCTCTACCACGTATGGTATATCAGGGTTACTATGATGGGTAACAGTCCCAAACAGGAAATAATACTCCAATAACCACAGTCCTCTGTGCACAAAACTGTGCTCTTTGGTGGGGAAAGCGGTGAGTGTTCATGCTGTGCAGTGAGGGTAGTGCTCAAGGGTTTGTGCTGGCTCCATGCCTGTAGCTCCTCGCTCTCAGTACTCCTCTGCAATACAAACAACATGTAAAACAAACAAATACACAGCGCTCTGGCTTATCTCCAGCGTAAGGGGCTGTAGCTGCTTCCCCTTTGTACTACCAAACTCCTCCCTGTGATCAGCCTGGCGCCCGGGTCTAGCCAATCACTGTTCGCCCCACAGCTGATCACAAAGGAGTTGTTCAGTGCATTTGCAGCTACTCGCTTCCTCCAAAATGACGACTTCCGGTTTCCACCTACCATCGAGTCAGCCCTTCTGTGGGGAAGCATACCACCAGCCTTACACTGTGCCCATTCTGGTCGGGAGGGAGATTAACAGCTCAAATTCCATCTCTCTCTGCCTTCCATTATTTATTCGAAAAATTGTTGCACGACTCTTGCAATGTTAGTGATCTCACTAAGACAAAATGTATACTTTGTGAATTGTTGCAACGAAAATGCAAATTGCAGTATGTTTCCCCTGCGACTGGCCCATCTTAGTACATCTACCCCTGAGAGGTGAATTTCAGTTCCAACTAGAAGAATACAGTTGATGGAATTAGGAACTTATTTGCAATCAACAGTTCTGTTCCAGTCTTCAAACTGCTTCAGAACCTGGTTTACATAGACGGTCTCCTAAGTAAGAAATAACCCACGACAGGGTGTGTGGTAAGACAATTCTTACCGCACACCCTGGGTGTGTTGTGAGGTACGAGGCTGCAGGCCGAGTCCCTTCAACCACCCAGGAACCCGACAGCAGGAGATATTTTAATTTTGTTTTAAAATATGATTCTGAAATCAGAGGGTAGTGGTGAGATGTATCTGTTTTGTCGAATTTGAAAATGGCATACTCGCTAGTCAGTTTTATAAGGCGATATTTAGTTTAATAAGTAGATGCCACTGCTGCATATACAGTATATTACATGCTGAGTGAGACTTGCGTGGTGATTTCTCAGATGGCGTTTGAATAGTGTTACTGCAACTGCTTGCCTCAGAGTTTTTTCTTTGTTCTGTTCCCTGACTAAATAAATACCACAGTATATTTGCCAATTTTTCTGTAATTCTTAGTGACAGAGGTAAAAAAAAAAGATTGTTGAGTGATTTAAATGCTGTTTCAGTTATATGTTGACATTTTTACCAACAGAAACACTGTTTAGATAATTGTTACTATTAAGGCGTAGTAATATTAATAGATCAGGTAAGTAAGTTGGTCTATTATGTCATGTGATCTTGTTCAGCCAATCACAGCACTTAATTTATCCAAGCCATTTTATAATGTGCATTAATGTGCTGAAGGGTTTCAGTGAATCCAGTTATACTTGACCCTCACCTTAGTTCTTACAGTTAAGTAAGAAAGCTGGGGGTGGCACTTTTCCGTCAGACTAAGCTAATCTGACTGAGATGTCCAGGTTTCTGTAATATATTCCATATTCAGATCTATGTATTGAGCATTGAAAACTTTTATGGACTCTTCCACCATTTGGAATCTAGAAGTTTTGCAAATAGGACCCATTGTCTTAATAATATTATTATTATTATTATTATTATTATTATTATTAATAATAATAATAATAATAATAATAATAATAATAATAATAATATTAAATAGGACCTTTGTTTTATAAGGAAAAATCCAACCTGACATCTTGTAAAGCTCACAAAGACAGATACATTCAAAGAATATCAGTGTCAAATATACTCATTTGCTGTATAACATGGGCACAAATTCTTGTGTGTGAATCTCACTGCAAGAAGATAAGGTGGTTGATGATCACATCATCTACTGCAGTTACCGTTATTGAAAAGGTGACCCATCTCTTTGATCATTGTGGTGAGTTTATCCACTCTCTCACAGAAGGCTGTCTGAGCTGCTTTTCTCTGCTGATGTTAACAATTCTCCTGCTTGACTAGAACATTCTAACAAATGACATGTCGTTATTTACTGCCCAGAAAGGAAAGGGTCCTCTGTTAGACCATTTTCCCCACTATTACACTTTGGTATGTTGTCACGGATTGCTCGTGTGCTAACGTCAGACCAGGAACTGAATGACACAGAGTTGTGCAGTGAATGCGTTGCTTGCACTGGTTTATTAAATTAACAAATAAAACATTGGCCAAAATAAATACAGACAAAACAGACAGTGGATGAACTCCAAAAAAGTATCGTGCTGGTCCTTCCAGCAGGAGCAGCAATTCTTATTTTAATTCTTTTCATTTTTATTTCTCCTCTCTCTCTCTCCCATTCTCCACTGTGAACAAATCAACCCAGTGTGCGTAAAGCACTCACTCTTTTATGCAGCTGTGCCGAGACTCGATTGCTAATCAATCATTCACTTGAATCTCAGCACAGTATGCACGTGGACTAAATGTGCACTCCCTGTGCCCCCATACAAATACCCATTTTAATCTGCACATGAAGTGATTGTGCAATCCCTGTGCCTAAATACAAATATACATTTTAAATCGCACGTGCTACATAACCCACACTCCGTGCATACACAGAACATAAAACACTAAAATACGCACAGGGACGGGGCAACCCGCCACATATGTATAACAAATAATCCTCCTAGAAAGTTGGTTATCTCCAAGCATAGTTTACATGATTATAATTGTATGTAAAATAATGTGTAAAAAAATAATGTTATTTTATGTAAAAATAATGTGATATCTTGTAACAATTGTAAGTCGCCCTGGATAAGGGCATCTGCTAAGAAATAAATAATAATATATACATAGAAGTATAGGATGAGTTTATATAGAGCTTCCTTGGGGAGATGTCATTTTACAGTACTTCTCTGTATGAAAAGCCAATCTCTCACTGATCTTCGTCTGTTTGCTTTGTGAAGTCAATGTTGGATGCAAGGAGATGCTTGTAACGGTTGTATTCTATGACTTTATGAACACTGCAAGCTTTGATCACACTGGAGATTGAAAGGGATGATTGATAGTGATGCTATCCACAACTGTCTTGGAACAAATCTTCGGGTGTCGTAAAGCCTGTCAATTCAATGTGTAATCCCCAAAGATAGCCATCTGATTAAAAATGACTTATTGTGCTTCCTCTTGAAAATGAGGTAACAAGGAAGCCTCTTTTTTGTGATACCAAGTCGACCAAGAAAAAGTCAGATGTTTAAAAGGCAGATGCTAAAATGGCTCCGGGGTTAAAAGGAAGTTTTAGATTCCAGTAGACAAATGTTTCAGATAGAGCCTTCACCAGTGTACACTATTTGAAACTCCTTTTGGCAAACAACAAATATTAATGGACAATAATAAACTACTCTTGGGCAAAACTAGTAAGCAATTTCACAACAGTTTGGATTAATACATGGGTATGATTAGACTATAAATCAAAGGGATTATAACAATATTTTAATTTAGATTTTATATTTTAACATTTGCAACGATGAGTACATAGTTTGAAATAGATGCAAAGGAAAGGAGTGTATACCAATATAAACTTCTGATGTAGATGCAAGTTGTCTTATTTTTCAGAATGGGTATATTTATTAACTTACAATACATTGATAGAGTTCTGGTTCTTTCTAAATTTGTGGTAACCGACTATTCATACAGTACACAAGGAAAAACTTTGTATGCTGATGCTTTATAGCACAATTCTTCTTAAATTGCCCTTGCAACAGGATAAATCAGTGGTTTTCAAACTTTTCTTTAAAAAAATCTATTCAAGATCATTATTTTCTTTTACTCCCATTTTTATTTTTGTATTTCTGAGTCATTCTGAGTACCTCCTATGACCTTTAGAAGTTCCCAAAGGGGTATGCGAACGATCGGCTGAAAATCCCTGGGAAATGAATGATACGGTATTTCATACATGTATACTTTCTTCTGTTAAAGAAATGTTGTATATCTAATGGCAAAAATAAATAAATATATGCAGTTAGATGCAGTATTCCTTTACAAATATGCTGATCTGACATAATAGTTGCAGTGTATCCTGTTGTATGGTCTGAGATTCATAAATGTGTATTTTTTCTGAAAATGACAGTCAAAAGCAGTCGTGTTGATGTGCCTCCAGCTACATTTGTCTGCAATTCCTGCACTGCAGCACTGTACAATAGCTAATATAAAAATGTTGCAGAAGCAGCAGTATCAAAATACCTATTTTGTCCCAAGAATTGCCTTTGAGGTAGCAAAGCAGTGAAAGAAACATCACCCTAGTTCTGCATCTGTATGGACAACCCAGGAGGGATTCTATCACCACTGATCAATTAATACATCACTTGGTCACAAAGACCTCCAGGTTGTCAAGCAGTTCAACAATGTGTGAAGGCTGACATTAGTGTTCTGATTCTCAGAGTCTGTATGTCTGGAAGGTATACATTCGATCTCCGCTACAGCATTACACTACTAACTGTAATGAATAAGAAAGCATGGCTGCTGGTAAAATTGTAGTGTTTTATTCACTGTATGTTTCAGAGGTCTTTTAGTGATGCCAATACTGATGTAAATCTCTCGGGACACACTGATTCTTAATGTCATTTCAGCTAATGCATTACTTAAAAAGCTGACTTGTATACTTTTCTTTGGCAGATGTTCTTTAATCTCCCAGAGGTGTGTGAATCATTTCTTGCACACCAACACCAACAGGAGGAGGCTCATTCCCAAATACTTTTGTTGAATCTTTAAACTGCTGTGACAGAGAAAGAATGAATCTCCCTCCCGACCTGTGAGGCTCTGTGTAAAGGGAACTGGACTGGATGGTTTGGCAGTTCATTCCAGGGAAAGGTGGAAGTTGGCCATCTAGAAAGGGGGCGGAGCCACAGCACACCAAGTCATCACCCCATACAGGCAGCGATGTGGCAATTGTGGATTGGAGGAAAAGCAATTGCACTTGCTAACCAAGGGGGCGTGGCTGAAGGTACAAAAGGGGATGTGGCAAAACGAACTGTGTGAAAGAACTGCTGAAGGACTGTAAATTAATCTTGAGTGTTTTGTGTTTGTTTGTTTGTCATTCTAATTGTACTCGTTTGTCATTGTTAGACAGCTAACATGATCTGGGAGCTGTCGCTAAAGGCCAGCACCAAACTCGGACAGCACTGAACTGCTGTTTACTATAAATTGTATTTCACCACTTGCACGTATAGCACTCACTCTGGACTTGTGATCGTGTTTGTGTTCTGTGTGTGTTATACTCTGTTTATTATTTCGGGACTGAACCCTGTGGTTTTTAACTGTGCAGTACACATCGCTGTGTATTGCCAGTTACTATTATTTACAGTCGCCAAACGACCAGGATTATAAAACAATAAAGGATTGTTTGGACCGTGAACTTTGTTGTTTGTCATCTGTTTGAGCTTTGCATCACCTCTACGCCTGCGCACTGCAAACCACTTTGCCACAGCTGCCCTTAAAGTATTTTACAACTGCATCACGGTAGTAGTCAATTCAGGGCATATTAAGGGAAAACTCTGACTTGCTTGGAACAAATTGGATATAAAGGGAGATGGAAAATAGCTTAGTTTTACTCTGTCAAAATACATTTTATGGTGCATGTTGTGATCTTTATACTTTCCTGCAATGTAAATTATATTTCTAACCTCAAGAAACATACACATTTTACAAACCAAGTTTGTAATGGCAGCTGTCACTGTTAATCTGTATATCTTCTCTTCACCTTACTCATTTAATTCATGACTGTTAGTGCAAGCAAGGAGCAACAGTACACAGACCTCTCCCATGGTGATCCAAAGAAACAGATTATCCCTAGGGACAGACTCACGAGTAGTGAAACTGATTCTGAATCTGGGCTTCCTGTAACAATATTTTTTTTACTCAAATTGAATTTTACTTTCACCACTCATCATTCTATTGTGTCATGCTAGGTTAGTTTAATTTTTCTCCTAAAAATAAATATTGGTTGAGGCAAAATAATGAAATGCCACATACATTATTTGCTGCTGCAGGATGAAGGCTTTATTATGTGTGGTGTACTTTGTTTTAATTCACAAAAACAATTAGTCATATTTTATTATTTACTCTGTATAGCCATGTATGCATGAGCAAGCCAAAAGACATGTGTTAAAAAGAAAACATTTTTATTATACTTTCACGGAACAGGAGCAAGGGTTGCGTGGAGTAGCCACCAGGAATTGAAATAGGAATTATATGCTTGTGACTTTAGAAAGAGGACAGGAATTCCCCTTGGCTCGCTGAGAGACACCCTCGCGGAGGTGAGACCGAACCTATCAGCCTCCAAGGCTGGGAAGCAAGCGTTACTTCCCTGAAGGGGAAATGAAGAGAAGGATCATGGATACATCAAAGAGGTCTCGAAGTTTCCCCAGCTTACAATGGTCACCTACACTTAGGGTGGTTGGCGCATCCAGACGTTGAGGTTGAGCCACGCAGGGAGACAGGAACGGTGAAAAAGAGAAAGAAATAAACAGCAAAGAAGGGGTCTCCAGGGAAGGAGACTGGCACAGATGAAAGCAAATAATTAGTAGAGTACAGGGTTTCCCCTCAGCCTCCAAGGCTGGTAAGCAACTGATACTTCTCCCACGGGGAACCTAGAGTGACAGAGAACAGGAAAACAAGTGTTAGGATAGATTTGGCGGGGGGTCCCCTCGGGCTCGTGGAGAACCTTCCTGGCGAAGGACGAGGCCAACACAACTGGACCCTAAGATTGGGAAATTAGCTTCGCTTGCACCACCAGATTTTTTAATGTAGTGTACAGAGTGAGCAGATGAGATATGAATGTCCTACCTTGAAGAATAATGCAAATGGCGAAATTGAAATGCCCCAGGAGCGAAGAACTTCCTGTTTTGAAATGGTTCGGTTGATCTGAAAGGATTGAGTGAGTGGATACATGTCAGTTTATTAGGGGGGGTAGAAGCAATAAGGAGGGACGATTGTCATTTATAGAAAAGCAGGCATATGGAACAGGAATGGGTGTCACTGCAATAGCTGCACATAAGAAAAATTGCATTGTTTGTTTGATGAATAAGTATTGGTTTCCCACAGCAAAATCATATATATATCAATATATCAAAGTAATTGATATATTGGTGTGACATAATGGGGGAGGAGCCCTAGCAGAACCACTTATAAGACAATATGCTGTGGTTGAGACGGAAAGATTCTGGTTGGGGATCTCAAGCACAAGAGAAAGAAAGAAACACTGATGTAAGCTGGACTGAGCTGAGTGGGGGACGGAGGGGGGGTGATGCTGGGACAGCAGAGTCACCGTCAAGCCCTCTTGAGGTGTCGTGGGCTAGTCAATGAAACACTGAGGATGGAAAGTGCCTACTTGAAGACCCCAGAGATGTACCCTACTTGGCTCAATCCAGACAGTTGTCATGCTGATGCGCTAGGGAGGCAAAATAAGCTGATCCCAGGAGCCAGCATTACACTTCAGCCATCAACACCAGGCAGAAGGATATCTACATCATCATATGGAAGGAAATGCAAATGGAGACACAGATGGATCATATTAGTTTACTGTAAAGCTACGTCTTAGTTGGTGCTTATCTTGGCGAAAGCTGAATTCACATCAGCATGAAGTTTTAACATCTACTCATGTAATGGAAATCATAAATCTTGCACCCATTTGCACAAAAATGACATTCCACATAATTTGCATTCTCATTTTAATATCTCATAAATATATAGGATTGGACCATATACCTGGTCAAAATAGCACTAGTCACTATAATATACTCTGGTGTAATAATATGTTCTGGACCATATTACTTCCCCTAAGGCTATTCTTAAGGTGTCACACAACCTGCACATTAAAATATAAAGAATATGTTTCATTTTTTTGGTTTTCTACAAGCACACTTTCCCTGTGAAAGATAGTGTTTTTTAATATTTAATAAGCTTAGGGATTCATCACACAAACAACACAATATGAGGTATATATTTTCACCTCCAGTTACGTTCAAAGGAAGGAAAGTATATTTACAAAAAAGGTCCTGTTTTATTTACAGAAATGATCCCCTCTACCAGCAGTAGTATCGGGGATTAAACAGTGGGCTTGCAGTCCTAAACAAAAAGGTTCCCAAAATAATAAAACAACAATAATCACAGCCCATGGTGCATGGGTTGAGGGTGTGTGCAAGTGTAGGTGCTCAGTTTTGGAAAAACTATAAACTGAATTCAGTACTGAAAACAAGTTTCAATACTATTCTCAAAATAGCAGGCTGTATTCCAGAGTGCTGTTGGTCCTACAGTTTTGCGCTTACATTTGTGTGGATATTTTCCCCAAAACAACGAAGATTGATAGTTTATGACATTTGAAATTAAATCAGCGATAATACAGTAACGTCTTTCTCAACAGATTCTGTACAAGTTTAAATTCCAAGTAAACTTGTGTTTTGTCTCAATAAATTAATTTACTATTTTAACTGTCATACAACGTAAAACGTTTTTAGCGAAAAAAAAACTGGTATTGTTCAAAACTGAAGATTATATAACATACCTAGGCAAAGATCCGTATGCAGCTCCCAACAATTTGGCATTAATATTTTCTTATGGTTTTTCTTTTTACATTTGCTTTTGTAATTTCTAAATATTGTGTATATAAAATTAGTGGTCTGGCCACGAACCCAAAATAAATTGTACTTTTCTTAATATATGGTAAGACTAGTGTTTCAAACATATATTAACTAAAATTTTACACACCCTGTGTTTCGGTTAGCATTATTAATTACTGAATGTGCCTTTTGCACTGTAACTGTAAGTGCAAACCCACCACAGCCTGCATGTACTGGAGACGCAGGAGTTGGTCACGTCGTTTGATTTTACTTGGGGATTTGATATTTATTTTGCATATTTGTTTATTTTACATTTGCTGTTTTTGTGGTTTTATGTTTATTTGTTTCCTTTTTTCAAATTTTATATTTATCACATTTCCTGCGTGTCCTTTTCCATGCTCTCCGTGGTGTGGTTGTCTTTGTATAGTTTTAGTCTCTCTGCAGACCTTAAATATTTGGTGTTTCTTTTTGAACTTCAACCTCACCAGTTAAACTAGAAACCTGACATTTACATCTCTCTAATTCTAACTTTCTTCTGATAAATTAGAGTCCTGGCAGTTTATCATTTAATAAAACTGCTTTAAAAAAGGCCATTTTAAACTGCACTTGTGACTATTGACTTTCATTTAATTGACGGGGCTTGTGTGAAGGAACCCATATCTTGGTCACGACATAGAGGTTCCTTACCTCTACATAAACAAGGGGTGGTGTAGTTTTTGGGGTGTGACGACATTTGAAAAGGGTATTCAACTTTAAATTCCCCTGCCCTAACCACAGCAGATGCTACAAACTGTAAGTTTTATTGGAGGGAAACTGTGCTGCAGTAATTTAAATACTGGCTTAGTTTTAATAGTTGAAAAAAAAAAACTATTTGCCATATTGGTGCTTTAAGTGCTTATTTCAACTGACATCGATCACTAGTCTTCTAAAAAGAAACTACCAATGCCCAGTATTTTTGCTGTCTGTACTGAAGAAGTTTCAGTGTGTTCATAGCTATTTATTTATTATCAACGTAGAGTTCAATTTGCAAATCCGCTGCATTAGACGTCTGTCTGATTTATTTTTATTTTTTAATAGGTAAATAAACTGTAGAATTAAAAAACATACAAAAATATATTAAACAGCAGCAACACAACACAAGCAACGCTTTGACTTGTCAGTGTAAAGGGCCATACTCACATAGCTGCGTCCCCTTTGTACTGCTAAACTCATCTCTGTGATCAGTACAGTGCAACACAGCTTATCACAACTGAGCTGTTCAACAGTCTTACAGCTAAGCCCTTTCACCAAGATGGCCGACTTCCGATTCCATCCTACCATCGAGTCGGCCCTTCCCTTACTTAGCGCCCTTCCAGGTTGGGAGGTAGATTTACAGTTCAGATTCATTCTCTCCCATTCACAGTAATGTTAATACATAGTAGCCGATCAGGTGCATCATGCACTGCTTCAGTGAGAAATCCCTGAGCTTGTTTTTGGAGATGACAATTCAACTCATTTACTGTTCCAAAATATTTTTGTAAGTGGCTTAAGGAACCAGAACTCACACATCTGCTATGGCCCAAACAGTCCACAGAACGCAGAACAAATAAGCATCAATGTGATGAGTACGGTATCAAATTCAGCTGTACACTGCACTCCCGAATAAATCATATCACATTCCAATGGATGACTGTCAGAATAAGGGGGACTCCATCAGAGTTGCAGCTTTAATTAATTCAAAAGAGGGGCCAATCAAAATACTGATGGGTGTTCTTTATAAAGTGTCCGGCCCTGGATGAGGCTTTTCATATCACTGTAAATTCATAACTTGACAGATACCATTTGCAGTTATAGGCATGCATTTAAGATCACTACTGTTATTATGACACAGTCAAGTCAAGGCAGCTTACACTTCAAGGTGGTCATGATTATTGCAGTGGGCTCTTTACCTAAATCATATAAATGAATGCACATACTTGAAATGTTATACATTCTAGGGTTCATATTCTGTACCTGCTTCCAGGGCCAGATTAACCCATCACTGGGCCCTAGGCAAGCATACACTTGCAGGCCCCGTACCCCCGAGCAAACAGCCAAGAAATAAATAATAATACAATAATAATATACTGTACATACACACACATCTATATACATTATAGCCTTTATAGCTAGCCCTCCACCCTTTTACAACAGAATCATTCTTAGTTTTAAGTTATTATGAATGACTGAATGAATTTGACAGAAAATTAAACTGTAGGGGATGTGCTAAATACATTTCAGAATAAAACTGAAAAAAAACTGAAGCCTGAAGTTAAATCCTGTAGCACAGCTCGACAATGACTTTTCCTGATTTACTGAATAAAAAGGCAACAGTTACATACAAACAAGGAACACCATATAAAGAAAAAAGTAATATATAGAAGGGTGCTCAAACTTTTGTTCACTAACGGTAGCTCCACAATAGTCGAAAATAAATATTAAAAAACAAACATACCTGTACATTGTTGTGTAGTCAAATACGTTACAGTTTACTGCACGCAAAATCGTCAATGTTTCCTTGGGTTTTTTTGTTGGCATACAAGTAAGTTCAGGTGCACATGGTAGATTTCTGTACCCTATAGAATTCTGTACCCTTAATGATTCCATGCCATCACAGTTGCATGTTTTCAAAGATTGCTGGACGTGAACGCTTGATGTTTATGAACAGTATTTAGATGTAATAAAATGAAACTTTGTTTTAAAAGAAAAAAGTTTTATAAGGTTACAATCAAGGGTTTTGTGTATTGAGCGATGCAGGAGGCTGAATGTACTGTAGATCTAGAAAATCAGTGGTGTTAAATGTGCTGTTTTATTTTGCCACAGAATTAGTTTTATCTTGTTTACAATATTTGTTGCAAGCTGCAGCAGAACTCAATGGAAGTGCTTGAGAACACAGCAGGGCTCGGGCACAGAAATATTGCGCGTCCAGCGATATTTTAAAAACTGCATCTGCAGAGGCATGGAATCATGTGGGCATACAGAATTCTATGGGCTGCAGAAATCTGCATAACACCTGTCAGAACAATTTGATTTTGTGATACATGCCTCGATTCGAATGTCAGGGAGTGAAGTTTTTCCAGTTGAGGCACAAATCTGCAATATGTAAAAAAAAAAAAAACATAGCCGTTTGGGCCCCCCGTTGATCTGGCCCTGCCTGCTTCAGATGATAAATCTCCCAACATTAAAAATCTGCTGACTGCACATTATCTTTAAACATTAGCATTGCAGCATTTCCACCAACTCATTGTTCTGGAAGTTTTAGTGCAAGAATGAAATAAGACACAAAAGGGAGTCCTCATACTGGGAGTGCTAACTTATCTTCTTCTCATACATATAATGTTTTATTAACTTTCTTTGAAACAACTCTTTCTTTGGCTCTATTTCCAAGAAGCTAACACAAAGGGCGAAATTCACTAACATTAGCCAGGGTCATGCCGTGATTAATTTATTTTAAGCCAGTCATCACCATGACTCTTTTTGAGTCCGCTCACACTCCTAAAGGTCTGCTCTTGGGTGAGTACATTTACATATTCTGTAAAAAAAAATACAATATAACTGCTTAATTTTTTTGCAATATTTCAAGTTTTGTTTTTTTTCCTATTTTAATTATATTTTTAAAACTTATCTGACTCCAGTTCGACAGAGTTTCCAAAGAATATTCCCCAATGTGGCGCAGATGTCATTCTGAACAGGGCACTTACATACATGTTTTTTGGCACTGTGACAAAATTTTAAGTTTTTGGCGATCCATACATTTAATTATACAAGGTATCTTAAATGTTAAATTTTATATGTCACCAACCTTGTATCTTTTTGGTGTGAGTCAAGGTTTTCTGTGGGATCTGTTGAGGGAAACTTTTTGACATGCTAAACTTTTTGGCAAAAAAATAAATTCTGTGACTGTGGAACACGGATGCAGTTCCATTTACAAAGATGTTAATTATTATTATTTATTTCTTAGCAGACACCCTTATCCAGGGCAACTTACAATTGTTACAAGATATCACATTATTTTTACATACAATTACCCATTTATACAATCTAGGTAAAGTACCTTGCTCAAGGGTATAGCAGCAGTGTCCTCCATCTGGGATTGAACCAACAACCCTCCTGTCAAGAGTCCAGAGCTCTAACCACTACTCCACACTGCTGCCCGGATTACCCAGTCACAAATGCCACCATGACTGTCATTTACTGTCCTGGATGTACTTTATTTGCGCAAAATATCTACCTGTGGAACAGGAAAATTGCATGTATTAAATGGTACTGTATGTATTAAACTATACATATTAAACACAAAAGACCTGCCTGTGGAACAGGAAAACTGTATCTATTAAGTGCAAAACATCTGCCTATGGAACAGGAAAACTGTACATATTAAACAGTATATACATTATAAGCGAGAGGTTTAATAATGATTGGCACGAAAGCTGCCAAATAACTTCTCCTCAAGAACTAAGTTAAATGCTGTCAAGAACTACGGTAAATAGATAATCCATTGCTATTGGTTCATTTTGAGAATATTTTAATGATTGTTTAGTTTCTGTGACAAGACTGTTTTCTAACAGAAAGGTAGTTACTGTGTAAGAGTGGATAGAATGCATATGCGTTGGATGAAAAGCAGATATCCCGTTGATATCCTGATAATTCCTACCTGCCTACAAGAACGTTGGTTGCAAACTTCTGTCTCCTGCACGTGGAGTGACAATCGCCATCTACTGGGATGCATGGCATTGCCACCTGCTGTCCTGTTCATACTGGAAATCTGTCAGCAAAAATGATTTTATTCAGGAGGTTATTTGGTTTGTACTTGTTGCTTTTTTTATTCACTCACTACTTATTGTTATTTCCAGTAATGTAATAGTTGGATCGGTCTTGCTGTTTCCAATAATATAACTAAAGCTAAAAAGCCTCATAAGATGAAAGATACTAACTCCATTCATGCCTGAAGGTTTGTTTTTGCTGATGCTAAGCAAAAATACTTATGTTGGCTGAACTTTGAGTACAGAGAGAAAATTAGTTGATTACATAGCACACATTTTAAGTTAATGTGGCTAAAACTGAGGATAAAGCATTTGAAGATTATCTCTTTCCTGGGTTCCTTTTCTCATGCATGCATGATTTCTTTACCAATCAAACTATTTGAACCACAAAGAATAAATAAGAATATATGGCTTACAGTGGAAAACTATTGCCTGTGGCTTTGTACATTATAACTCATATTTATGTCTAGAGAGAGATTTTTTTCATTATCATAAAAAAAACTTCAGTCAATACTAACCAAATTAGAAACCAAAGTTCTCCACATTAACTGGGGTGTGACATCAGAGGGCAATATTAGTTTAAATATTAACCACTACCATGAATAATGGATTATGCCTTGACCACTAGACTATTCACCTGTCTAGTTTAATGCTGAAACTTAGTTACTTCTGCTACCTCCAGCTTTGGAATAAAATGTTATTTTAGATTTTTTCAGTCATGTCAAAATGTTGGCTTTGAGGTCAACTTCTCAAGGACCACATTTATTTGTATCCATTTCCTGTACCAATGTGTGAATTAATGGGGGGCAATTAAAATTCCTGGGTATTTATGGATTAAACAATTCAACATTTTTAGCTGAGCCATGGCATGTAAAGATTTATACAATGGTAATATTAATCAGGCAAGAAAAAGAGAAAATGTAGTTGTCAAGGTTCTTCATTGCCCAGAAAGCACAAGGCAGAACCAGAAGAAAGGAAACATAGCAGTGTTTATTTGTGTGTGTGTGTTTATGATCACATTTAAACATGTCTGTTAGAGATGTGAATGTGATGGCATGTAAGCCTTAAGACTTATGATCTGTCTACTTGTAAAACACATAACCGTTTTTGCAATTAGGTAAAACAACCTAATTAGCAAATTATTTTTTCAATCTAAGGTTGAGTTTAAGATGTCTCGGGTCTAAGCAGAGTCTATTCTGACATCCCTCATTTCAAAATTATTATATTTCTGATGTCTATAAACACATAAATAATGATGCCTAAACCAAGCTCATCCAAGTCTTTAAATATCTAAATTTTTACCCTTGGTGATTGATCATTCTTCAAAAATGTATTCAGTGCCCCCAGCAAAACTGATTTCAACCACTTGATAAGGTTCTGTTGTCTACCTGTATGGTGCCAGAGCGATTTTAATGCCAAAAGGAGATTTAGACAATCATTGCGTTAAGTGTACCAAGGTCCCAACAATTGGCAACACAACTGCATTTGGTGCAAAGGGTCAATGCAATGACTAATTAAAATGCTGTGATGCATAGACAATATTTTATTATAAATTGTAGTTTTCATTACTTGGCCTGAACCGGGCTTCACCCTGAAATGTATATAATAAACAGTGAAATAAAATTAACAGCTCACCACCAATATCAGCAATATCTGGTACATAGAGAACGACAAGGAAAAGTGCTGAAGGCTCATATAGTACAGCAAAACTACGTCTTGGCTGATCCCCACCACTACTATCCTATTTTATGTCAGCAAAAGCCGAGTCCAATATTAGCATGAAGTAAATAACAGCTACTCTCATGTAGGAAATAGACCCCCTTGAGGCTGGTTAGGCTTAGCCACCCTAGCCAGCAGTATCTAGTTCTGCAGTTTCAGTTTGAACAAGATGCTGGAGACACCCGCTTGAGGCTTCTAATAAAGGGATGGAAGATGACTCAAGTTTGGATAACACGGTTAACGACTTAGGAAAGGAAATGGACACAAGAACAAATACTACTTTACAACGGACAAGGCAATTGTGCAGCTCAAGATCTGCAGTGAGAGCTCTTCGGCAAGATGTGGCACTCCAGTTTTGTAGCTATGGCTGGACCAAGCTGAAAACGGTCAGGGGTCTGAAGAATCACGGGAGAAAGAGATGCTTGAGGGAGAAGGGGCCGGGGCCTCACATTGATCAGTACTTCTTACAAAGCTGGTCAAGTCAGACGAGTGAAATCCACCACAGTTCGCAGTAGACGAGAGTAGTTCCAATAGGAGTATAGCTAGCGATGAAACCAATGATCCTGGTGATCCTAGTGAGCCTAGTGAGGTGAACCAGCCTGGGAGAGAAAGGAACCTTCATGGGAACAAATAAAGTGTTAAGTGGCCAAGAGCTGAGAAAATGGCTTGGCACACGGTTGACACAGATTTCTGCTTGTTGTTAAGTGGAACAGTAGAAAGAAGCTGGATGTAAATAAATGTATTGTGCAGTTAAATATGTTTATTGTGGATTTACAGTACACCCTTATACCCTTACCTATAACAAACCTTCGGCTGTAACGAACCTGGCCCCTGGACCCCCCCCCCCCCCCCAAAAAAAAAACCAAAAACCATCATATAAACACACACTGTCAAGATCCTGGTCTGTACGCACGGGATACCACCTCAAAGTGAATTCAACTCTTTTGTCTTAATAAAAAGAGCGCACTGTGTAACTATATAAACGAATATCATTTTATGTTGCAACAAAGCTGGAAACTATGTTGATCATTTGAAAAAATGAGTAATGCAGGCATATCTCTGTCGTGAATATAGGTTGTCAAAAAGCACTTTTTTGGCTTGATCAACAATGATGCGGCAAAGCAAAATTGATTAAAGAAAAAAAAAAACTTGAGGATCTGATGAACGTTTCATGTCAAACTTCATGTCGGGATGATGATTGTAATAAAAGCTCAGTTTGGGATTCTTGCATGTTGGATGAAGAGTTGGTGCACTTTGAAATATTTCGTGTCAGATTGATTTTGAATAAATGTTCAGCTTCAATTCGGGATTTGTGCTTTCTGTACTGCGTTTTAATTCTTTAACAAATAGGATAAAGCAAAGGCAGAATACTGCATACATGAAACAAACAGATGCATGTAATTCTCATCTCATTAACTTACTCCAACAGTTTATTGTTCATTCTGATTGTCCTTTTCCTACAACAAACCCCTTGATATAACGAACAAAAAGCTTGGACCTCAACAGGTTCGTTATAGTTAGGGTGTACTGTATTTAAAAGAATGGGTTGCTGGCAATTTGTATTATGATTTAATGTATTATTGTCTGGTGTATTGTTTATGTTCATTTAAACAGGTGATGTAGTGGTATGATTTGAATGTATTATTATTATTTTTATATTATTTATTTCTTAGCAGACGCCCTTATCCAGGGCGACTTACAATTGTTACAAGATATCACATTATACATTATTTCACATTATACAGATATCATTATTTTTACATACAATTACCCATTTATACAGTTGGTTTTTTACTGGAGCAATCTAGGTAAAGTACCTTGCTCAAGGGTACGACAGCAGTGTCCCCCCACTGGGGTTTGAACCCACAACCCTCCGGTCAAGAGTCCAGAGCCCTAACCACCACTCCACACTGCTGCTGAATGTATTTTGTGTTATTTATAAAGAGTGATTTTCTTTATTGTTGTTTAGTTTAAGTGTGGTCTGGCAGAGGCGGTGCTAGCAGCTTGTGCGTGGTTGGCAGCAAATTCATTAACAGAGTTGCTGTATGACCACACAGATATTAAAAACCCTGTGCAGAATGTGACCATCTCCAGATTCATTGATTAATGTATTGCTATTCTGGAGATGGTCACTGTGAGGGTGTTCAAGAGGAGGAACATATGTGTGAGAGCCAGAGAGAGCAAAGAGAAAACTAAAGTAAAGTAAACCAGACTGCCCATCCTGACCTAGATATCGTGGTGCTTTATGTGTTCGAGAGTTTGTTTTGTTTATTTTTGCTCTGTGAGCAGTGTTTGTATTGTTTAAATATTTATTTTATTTTTGAATAAAAACAGGGTCATTCCGTGTCAAATCAACCAAAATCCAGGAAAATCCCTGCCTCAAGATTTTGATTTTGATTATATTTTGTGTAGTGGAAGATACAGGTCAAGTATGAAACCAGGCCAAAAAAAAAAAAGCTCAATGATGAAGATTTGCTGAGATACACCTGCTTCTGAAGTCGTCTAATTTTGGAGTGATTTTGAGGATCTAAAAATGAGATTTAGAATGTCAGTAGCCCTATGAATGCTTCTGTACAGATAGCCAGGTAGGTCTTCTGTAGAATTCATGCAAAATAAGTACAACCACTTTAGTATTTCTGTGTTGCTGGGGGTCTTAAAATTGAAAAATTGTCCACAGTTTAATAGTTTGGGCACCACCACTATATAAAGACTTTAATCAGTCGACAGCAAGTCACAATCCATCACAAGACTCATCCATCATTCAAAAACATGTCATAAAACATTTTCTATACCATTGGAAAAAACAGAAGGAGACCTATTACCAAGTCAATTATTTCACCACAAGTCCTTCAAATGCGCATCTATAACCCATGAATGCTTGTTTCAGAACTTTGCAAGATTCCATTTTTAAAGATGGCAACAATAGCCCTATGACAGACCACTTGCATATAAAGTTTATAAACATTTTATGGTTTTAGTTTTATGGATTTATTTATTTATACAAGGTTTATGGTTTCTCTTGGTTTAAACTCAAACTATTTGCTAATATTGTACAATATAACCCAAAACAACATAAATGTATGTTGTTCATGTTTGTACATTTATTAAACTGTGAATTATTTTACCACAAGTCCTTCAAATCCTCATCTAAAAGCCCACCAAAGCTCAGTTTGTTGACTCGGGGTTTCAGCTCTTCAAAGATGGGGCCATTTTCGATACTTTCATCCTGAAGCCTTTTTGTGGGGTCATTAAAGTAGGTAGCAGAGCTGCATACAGAAAGTCAGTTAAATTATGAGCACACCCAAGCAATTTGAAAGTGATATCTCTTCTACTTTAGA
Organism: Acipenser ruthenus; assembly: GCF_902713425.1. Classification (NCBI taxonomy): domain Eukaryota; kingdom Metazoa; phylum Chordata; class Actinopteri; order Acipenseriformes; family Acipenseridae; genus Acipenser; species Acipenser ruthenus. The sequence goes on from NC_081192.1 coordinate 40,938,204, forward strand.
AGGAACATGCACTCAAGAATTTGACAATTGGACAATTTTTCAATTTTAAGGCCTCCAGCAACACAAAATAACTATGACTCCAGAAAAGTCCAGACAGCAGCATGGAGATTTAATGCCTGGTTTGAGAAAGGAGACAATTGAGGAAGCAGTTGAGGAGGGTTGAAGAAAGTTAAAAGGAGGCCTCAGTCTTATGGAAAATGATCTAAAACTTAGTTACACAAGTTACACAAAGCAGAGCGCCTATGAAAGCACTGTAAAAAGGAGCATGCAAGAAATAGCTTTTCTAAAGATCAATTCAAGTTTGTGAAGAATGTATTTACCAGTGAAAAGAATAGTGTACTTGCACCAACTAAGTTTGAGAGATATCTTGAAAAGACACACACTGATCCAAGAAGAGGGCAGCCTATGTTGATTCCCTCTGATATCCCACCTATTAATCCACCTGAATATCAAATGGACTACGCTCCTGTGAAAGGACGTGGAGCAAGCTGTGATCTTATTTGAATGAGGGGTGTCACTAGTGCCTTGCCCAACATCTCAGGAAAATTCTGCATTGGCACAAACTTGCCAGCCTTCCACATTGCATTGATATCAGTCCAAAGGACAAAAGCATTGTATGCCAACACAACTATATTGTAGAAGATGACCAGTGGCCAGTAGGCAGTCATACATTGACAGGTGTAGGTTGCTGTCAGTTTATCCAGATTGTCAAATACCATTTTGGAGGAACTGCAGTCCAATATCATCTCTAGCCTTTTGAGATCCATGGTACACCACTGTGCATCTTGCTCCTCACAAAAACATTCTTGGGTTTTTTTTTGGACAGCATTAAACAACTGCTGGGCTTTCTGTAAAATCTAATTTTGAAGAGTGCACAATTTAGTTTTGCATTTTTACAATCTCATTTAGAAGTCCAGGCTTGTTTTTTCTCCCTGTTCCAAGCATGGTCAACATTCTTTGGAGTAGCTCAGTACCAAGTCTGTAGGATGTGAAGAAGTTGTCACGTGACATTATTGCCTTGGAGTCCTTGATTCATTTCTAACATTACTCGCATCCTTGGATTTCTTTTACTTCACCAAGAATTCCCTGTGTACACTTAGCTTTGTAATTAGCTTTGCAGGTTGCGCATATATTTATGTCATACTTAGTGGGCTTGTTAGGAATATACTGCCTAAAGGGACAGCATCTTCTGAAGGGGACATTATGTTCATCCACTGTAACATTTGGTCCTGGAGCAGCTAATTTGTTTCTTTCACGTCGGTTGGCTCTGGTATCACAATTATCAAAGCAAATCACTAGCAATGGAGTGAAATGTTTCCAGTGACATAATGGCTGGAAATATAGCCCTACCAGTTTTTGTATTCCACAAACTAGCAGTTGCTTCTCATTTGAATCTGTACACTCCAGCTAACAAAAGTAACCCAATGTACGCATGCATATCAACATGATAACACACCTGCCTTCCAAGTTGGTCATTTCCAGTATTATATTTTTCCGATTGCTGGTGGTATAAAAATATAAAATGTTGATGCGATATCATGAATGCGAGTAGCAGCATATCTAGTAGGCCAACAAACCATTTTGATGACATTGGAATTTGACAGTCGATCTTGATTCATACGTGGAGATGCTGCCCATGTTATAAAAGTGAAAGCATTTTATTTTCTTCATGCATACAAATCTACATATATAAATACGTCAGGTCACATTGATGTGAGAGTTTATTACAAATCAAAAGGTTTAACAAAACAAAACACTGCACACAAAAGAAAATGGCACGTTAGCCAAAACAAACAGAGATGAAACACACAAGTATAAACCCAGCACGAATAGCAGTTGTAATGATTAAGCTTTTTAGTTTCTCTTTCACTCACATCTCGTTCCGCCTCTGAACACACTATGTTCAGCCAAAGCTGCTGGTTTTTATATTGTGGCAGAGGGATTAACTGATTATTAATTACCTAGTTTATTATTCCTCGACCACATTTGGCACAGGTTTTTTCATACACGTGGTCAACAGCCAGTTTGTCAATAATCACTCGCTGTTGACCATGCATTCTCATTTTATCTGGATGGGGCATTTTAGCCCCATCCAGGCTGTCACAAACAACATATTTTTAATAATAATAATAATAATAATAATGATAATAATAATAATAATAATAATAATAATAATAATAATAATAATAATAATAATAATAATACAAACTATATAAAATACAAAATAATACATAAGCACACAGGGGCGGGGTGTACCCCATCACAAGGTCTGACTGACATGACTTGGCTTTAGGGCATGTATCAGTGTAAATATCCACTGAAAGTATACAGTATTATACCCCAATATTACCTTGTTAGAATGTAAAACAATTCACTCAAACCAGAGTCCTTATACAGTAAGTGCAATTTAGTGATCTACCTAAAAACTGTAAAATTATACCAACCCTCAGGAACTAGGATTTTTATAAATACCATGTATGGTTTTGATTTTACATAAGATTGTTTGAGGGCTATGTAAGCCCATCTACTTAAGATTATTTTCTAGATTCAGTGTGAAGACGTTCGTCAACCGAGCAACCAGTCACCCCATCAACATCTTCTGTGTTAGGGTCATTAAGTATTCTTAGTTATGTAAAGCAATTGAGTATGTTCTCCGGTAATACGTGCGCTTTAAAGCCATGAAGTCTGGTAATCCAAACAATAGATAGTGAAATGTTGCACCACATAAAAGAAGTATCATTATTGCTGTGGGGCTTCAGTAAAATTAGTTTCGATTGGTGCATCATCCGTGAAGTTTCTTCTGTGAATATTTTACTAAGTTAATGTCCCAACAGAAAACAAAAAAACTAAAACATAGCTAAAAAAAAAAGAATTATATATTGCGCTTGGCTTTAGACCCGAATAATTGAGTTTTGGTTGATTGTCTGACGTTTGACTAAGGGTTTTATGCACCTCAGACACTTGGGTGCTCGCCACCATACACACCGGTTACGCACACCGTCACATTCTCTAGTCTGTCCGGTCAGACGACTGGTTTACTACTGTGGACTTAAAGGACACGTATTCATGTTCCTATTCGTCCTGCTCACAGGAAATATCTCTGCTTCGCTTTTCAAGGAAGCGTCTTCGAATTTTCCGTGCAGCCATTCGGCCTCTCCTTAGCCTCCCGCACTTTCTCAAAGTGCGTAGACGCCATCCTCGCCTTTGTGGCTGCAGGGGACCAGGGTGTTGAATTACCTGGACGACTGGTTGATCTGTTCCCAGTTGCAGGATGGGGCAGTGGCCCACACGGTAATAGTGACGGAGCATCTGTCAAGGCTGGGTCTCACTCTCAATGATGCCAAGAGCCAATTAATCCCAAATATGATTTATTTGGGACTCCGGCTGGACTCCCTCACAATGTGAGCCTACCTACGACAGACGACAGAGTGGCCGCCATTGAGAAGTGTGTTCCAACAGGGATCGATAGTGCCTCTGGTGTTGTGTCAAAAATTGCTGGGTCTGATGGCCATGGCTTCATCAGCCCTCCAGCTGGGGTTACTCCATATGTGCCCGCTTCAGGCATGGCTCAGTGACTTCTGGCTACATCCCAAATGCGACAGACACCGCGCTCATTTTCTGGTGACCCATTTTCTAAAGGGTGCTCAGCAGTTACGTCCTCCTAGAAAGTGCGTCCTCCCCGTGTGGAGTCTAGACGTGGTATTGGAGGCTCTCATTAAGGCCCCATTTGAGCCTATACATTCCATGGAGTTGAAATATCTCTCTATGAAGACTTGTGGAAGCCTTTTTGTTAGTCATCACCTCCACTAAGCGGGTTAGAGAGCTACAGGCTCTGTCAGTGCACAGTGCCTGTATGCGTATTTGGAATGATAGAAACAGGCTATCGTTACGGCTTTCCACTTAAACCAGTCAGTGGAACTAAAGGCTTTTCATCCCCCTCCTTTTTCTTCGGAGGAGGATCGGAGATTAAATTCCCTCTGCCCGGTTTGGGCATTGAGAGGTTATGTGAATAGGTACGAGAGCGCTGCGTCAGTCGACCAGCTCTTCGTCTGTCATGGTGAAAGGACCTGGGTCAAGCCCTCTCGAAGCAGTGACTGTCCCACTGGATTGTGGATACAGTTTTGACTACATATACTAATGCCAGCCTACTCCCATCTGGGCAGGTGGCTGTGCACTCTACCAAAGGAGTGGCTATGTCATGGGCCCTCTTTAGAGGAGCCTCATTGACTGATATTTGTATTGCGGCTAGCTGGGCTACATTCACCAGGTTCTACCGATGTAATGTGGTAGATCCCTCCATGCCTTCATTAGGCACAAGGGTCCTTGAAGTTACACCACAAACATTAGTTTGGCGGTAGCAAGACGTCCCTTGTCTGCTGTCTCCGCTCACACTCCCTCGCGACGGCTTTGATATACTTTCCCAAAGTATTGTTGTTGGACGTCTTCGAATTAAAAGAGAATGTTAGGTTATGGATGTAACCCTGGTTCCCTGAAAGAGAAGATGACCAACAAACCTTGCGAGGTTGCATCACTCACATTTGTGGGTTCGATGCAAAAGAGAGCATGATCTCCACAGGGTGACTACTTATTCCCTCGGTAGGCGGGACCGAGGATGTCACTCCCTGGAGGGATCTCTCGGCAGCTCTGACATAAAATGCTCAGTAAATACCTGACCTGTGGCAGGCATATCCCAAAAGTATTGCTGTTGGTTGTCTTCTCTTTCAGGGAACCAGGGTTACATCCGTAAAACTAACATTCTCGAATTCATGGTTTATTAAGCCGGGACCCTATATTGGGCAGGTTAAGTGTGCTGCTTTACCAGCCAGTGGTACAATTACAGCTGAGCAAGAAGTGCTCAGCTGTAAATAAAAGTAAAACAACGGCAAGTCCTAAAACACACTGTTACAGCCATGAAGCACAATCTTACATGTATGTGATTGCTTATTCTTGTCTCAACATTTTAAGCAGTAAAAATTTTTGTGTGGATTGTGGACATTGAAAAGGTCTGGTTATAAAAAGCTATGAGGTGTAAAGTCATGCACTGTACCTGTTTACGATATGATAATTTAGTATTGGCATAACTCTTTTAACTGGACAATTTAAATCCACATAAACACTTACATTTTTTAATGTATCCAATTATTTATCACATATATTACATTTTTACACTTTAGTAAACAGCACAACTGGGCCATAAAGATTTACTATCATATTACATTTTTTATTGACATTTTGAAATCAATAGGCAGCTTAAAATGCCTATGGATTTCAACATGTTAGACTTCTGTCTGTGATAGAACTTTTTGTGTAAGGTTAGTACATAGTAATGCTGGGGGAAACTGCATCTCTGCATTCACCTGTTCTAGTTCACAGACAGTTACACATGTTAACTGACTGTTTATTTTTTTTTTTTTTTTTTATGAAGGTTTGTAAAGACTTGAAAAGCTTGACTATTATTTGAAATTAATTAAATATCCAAAAAATGACAACATGCTGCGTTGGGTTTAGGCTTAGCCTGAGGATTGTATTGATTTTAGGTGATTAATGTATTGTCTGTATTGGTGGATGTCAACCACAACAATACCTTTAGCTGATACTGTTAGTGTTCACCGGTGTTCTGCATTGCATACTGAAATAGCAGTGAAGAGTTTGACCTCAATGATGCCATCCTCACTCAACAGTGCTGATTGATGAAAAGGAGACTTCAATTTGCTTGCAATCTCAGCATCTCAGTCCCTGTAGGCATTCAAGTCCACTGCAGTCTTAAATACCAATAATGGTAGAGTTCAGGGTTAAACATCTATTATACTTGTGGGGAGCAACAGAGTGAAATAGGTCTGCAGTTTATGTGGCTGTTAGACATAGCACATACAGAGCTAAGTAATACAAACAACTGTGAATTAAAACAAATATACCCATTAGTATGGTGAAAAAGTTGGTTCCCATTACATCTATAAACCAGATATTATAGAATAAGAAATGGTAATGAAAAGTTTAATGCAATGCGATACATGATTTTAAAGACCTACGCTGGTATGCAAATTAGGTGCTACAATCATGACTGTGACAGACAGCGAATGAATCCTAGTCAACAATTTCCCTCTCAACCTGTGAGGATGGTGTATAATGGGAACAGTGTGCCCTGTACTGCATGGTTTGGCAGTTCATTCCAGCATCAGTCGGAAGCCGGCCATCCGGGAAGGGGTGGAGTCACAATGCCAGTAATCATCGCCCTAATGCGGTACGCGATGTGTCAGTCATGGATTGGAGGATACGTGATTGAACTAGCTATCACAGGGGGCGTGACTGAGGGTATTTCAGGGGATGTGACGATGCAATCTGTTCCTTTTGTTTTGGTTACAAGCGAACAGACCGAAATAGTATAACCGTGAGTGCTGTATTTTGTTGTGTGTCTAATCAGATTATTTATAATTATTAGACAGCTAAACACCTGGGAGCTGTCGCTGTCAAGCCAGCATTAACCCCAGATTACAACTACTGCACCAGTCACTATTCACTGTGTATTCACCACCAGCACGGGAGCACCGTTAATTCTGTCTGTGTGTTATTATTAGAGCACTGCATCACCTCTACACCTGCGCACTACTAACCACTTTGCCACAGAAATTAATTAAATATCCGAAAAATTAAAACATGCTGCGTTGGGTTTAGGCTTAGCCTGAGGATTGTATTGATTTTAGGTGATTAATGTATTGTCTGTATTGGTGGATGTCAACCACAACAATACCTTTAGCTGATACTGTTAGTGTTCACCGGTGTTCTGCATTGCATACTGAAATAGCAGTGAAGAGTTTGACCTCAATGATGCCATCCTCACTCAACAGTGCTGATTGATGAAAAGGAGACTTCAATTTGCTTGCAATCTCAGCATCTCAGTCCCTGTAGGCATTCAAGTCCACTGCAGTCTTAAATACCAATAATTGTAGAGTTCAGGGTTAAACATCTATTATACTTGTGGGGAGCAACAGAGTGAAATAGGTCTGCAGTTTATGTGGCTGTTAGACATAGCACATACAGAGCTAAGTAATACAAACAACTGTGAATTATAACAAATATACCCATTAGTATGGTGAAAAAGTTGGTTTCCATGACATCTATAAACCAGATATTATAGAATAAGAAATGGTAATGAAAAGTTTAATGCAATGCGATACATGATTTTAAAGACCTACGCTGGTATGCAAATTAGGTGCTAGACTCATGACTGATTTACAATAAGTGGAATATCTTCTTGTGTTCTCACAATACCAATGGTAGAACACAGTACTCTTCAGACTTGTATCATACAATCTAATATATACAATCTGATACTCCCAGGGATGTAGATAAAAGCCGGAAACTGGGAAAAATCTATGGCTATTTTCATAAAATTCCCGGCTATTTTCATGAGATGCTACTGGAAAAACATAAATTCTTCTTACCTGTCTTTTGTCTCTGTGCCGAAGACAAGGGAATCAGCGGTTCATTGATTTTCTGCTTGAGATAAGGCGGATTCAACCGGCTATCTCCGTTACCAGTTACTGTCCCACAAGTTCGCAAGTTTCAATGACGGCAAGAATGATATCAACATGTTTTCATGTTTTTGTGCCTTGTTTAAATTGGAATATTGTAATCTCACTAATGGTGTGTCATGAAAAATAGACTTTAGAACTAAGCTATTTGGTACCTATATTTTTATAGTACTGCTATTTATATATTATTTTAACTTGTTTATTTGCTGTGCTTTTAAAAAAAAATTACAATTCAGAGATTTGCTTTGCAAAGCAATGGGACAATTGGACGTGTAAAATTAGAAATAAAAACAGTCTGCCCATGTTTTATTTGACAATATGGAGGTATAATTGGCATTGCCCTGGGGAAAATCTCAATTTAACTAGGAAAACATTCACCAGTCATTAAAAACAAATCTAAACAAACTCCCAGGCCACAACTAACAGGAATGTATTTATGTAAATTAAGGTGTTTGAGAAAATCTTCAAATGAATATCTGTCAACCTTATCTAATATTATGCATAATGACAGGTAACCTAGAGAAAGTGTGCTTTCTCTTACACCATACTGGTATAACTAAATTTGCTGCTCAACAAACTTGAAATCTTACTGGAAATTGTAGTTTTGCTGCTTGCTGCTTGCTGCTAAGGGAGTTTCATATACATATCAACATGACACTAAATAAAATTAGATGTACAAACCTCCAATATAAAAATTCAGCTGTCATCACTGATTACATTGGTCTAATTGTACTGAAAATGAGCATTGAGGACCAAAAAGGAATTTTAATAATAAGCCATTTCTGTAATTTATTTTACCCTGTGGCAAAGTGTTTTGCAGTGTGCAGGTGTAGATGTAATGCAATGCTTAACCCTTTGCGGTCCATTTATTCAGCACGTCTCAGGCCCGTCAGGTCCGAGACATTTCACACGCCCAGTTTATTTTAGACACGCTGTTTAAAAGTATTTTTTCACAGTAAAACAGGTTTAAAAGGTACTGCATATCAACAGGACACTCAGTACTGCATCTCCAGCCCTGCACCACCCCTTGTTCACTGTATTTTTCACATACCTCTTCATAGCCGTGCATACTGATAAATCATCTCCTGATCACTCGTTTTATCACCAAACTCCTCAATAATGCAATCCAAGTCATTATTTTATTACTATAACATCTCAAAAATCTCTGCAAATGTCTGTGATATTCTTTGAGCACTGGATGCAGAAGCAGCTATCTTGTTTGTTTATGGCCATGTTATCTCTGTATTGCTCAGATATATAATAAGCCCTAGAAATACACAGCAATGTGTACTGCACAGTGAAACCTTGGTGTTCAGTCCCGAAATAATAAACACAGTATAAACACACACAGAACAAAAACACAATCACAAGTCCAGAGTGAGTGCTTTGGTGCAAGTGGTGAAATACAATTTATTAGTGAACAGAAGTGGAGTGCTGTCCGGGTTAGTGCTGACCTTTAGCGACAGCTCCCAGTACGTGTTAGCCATCTAACAAGAATAAACGTTTACAATTAGTACGACAAAACAAACTAACACTAAACACTCACGGTTATATCACAGTCCTTCAGCGGTTCTCTCATAACCATAACAAAGGAGCAGTTCGCTCAGCCACATCCCCTTTTGTACCTTCAGCCACGCCCCTTTGGTTAGCGAGTGCAATCGCTTTTCCTCCAATCCGCGATTGCCACATCGCCTCCCGTCTGGGACGATGACTTGGTTTACTGTGGCTCCGCCCCCTTTCTAGATGGCCGACTTCCACCTTTCCCTGGAATGAATTGTCAGACCATCCAGTCCGGGGCACACTGTTCCCTTTACACAGCAACCTCACAGGTCGGGAGGGAGATTTATAACCAAGATTCATTCTTTCTCTCTCACATACCCCCACTCAAAAGAGGTGTTTTAAATACTCAGTATATATTACCGGATTCTGCCGAGTCAATGACCTGGGGGGTGTAGAGTTGACGTTAAGGCAAAAGTGGGGGAGGGGCGTTGACTCAAAATAGGGGCGAAATAACAAGCAATATTACTGTAATATTTTTAACATTAGCTAGATAGATTACGTTTAGAACTAGGCATGTTTAAAATTCAAGTCACAGCACACAGTTACGTTAAAGAATCTAGAAATGCAGCTAACATTTAATAAATGATGAAATACAAAGTAAACAGTTTGCCTGAAAAAAAGGGTGCTGCGTAAGTCCACTGTAATGTCTTTCTACGTTTAGAATCAGGCATGTTTAAAATTCAAAAGGTAAAGCACAGCACACAGTTACTCTAAAGAATCAAGAAGTGCAGTTACAGCGCTTCGGCAGAAACATTTAGATCAGAAAACCACAAAGCAGCAGCAGGCTGCAGCAGCTCAACCTGGATTCAGTGCTGCACCGTGTGACACAAACGCAAGAGAAAACATGTTACTTTCGTTCTAAATTAAAAATGACTTTAGTTTTTACAGTGTTGTATGTACATATACCTGTTTACACTTGTTTATTTTATTATAGTTTTTAATTTTTTGAAGTAGTGCTTTATATGTGGTAAGTTAGAAAATAACCCCTTTTATGTTTAATTGTTAATTTAAATACAGCGTTTCAACTGTGCAGATGTTTGATATGATGTGCTTGACTAAAACTTTTGAGTTGTATCCGATAGTTTTTCTTTCATTTTAATATTGACGTTGTCTAAAATGTAACCATCATAATGACTGCTGGTGGCGGTTTTAGGTATGAATACTGTGCTCCCTCGCTATAAGGCTCTCGATTATAACACGCCTCGGATATAACGCTCCTACAGCATGTCCCCCAATTCCCTATACTAGTGATTCGTGCAATATTTCTACAGTAAATACAGTACCAGTGTTGTTCAAACTGTAAACAACTTCTCAGTCTAACTTCCGTTTCTGTATCTCCCTTTTGATACAGTATCTGAACTGAAGAAAAGCTGCGCCATTACATGGTGCTCTATGCATGGTTAATTCATGGAAAGTTACATTTTTGCTTCACTATACGTGCATTATAGAGAGGGAGTTATTTCATTTTGTATTTTAGTCAGATGTGTGTTGTTATGTGTCCTGCTGCACCCCCCACCCCCTCCCCCGTTTATAACGCTCTTCGGTTATAACGTTCATATTGTGTGTCCCCCGAGACCTGCGTTATAGCGAGGGAGCACTGTATAATCACGGTGGTTCTAGTGCTAAATGGTGAAATACAAAGTAAAGGGTTTGCCTGAAAAATGGCTGTTGCGTAAGACCACTGTAATGTCATTTTAAATGTTCATAAAACACACATTAACCTTTAAAGCTAAAGTCTATTGTAAAAAAATGGATTGTAGCTTAACAGATAAGCATAATCAATCGGAGTCAGAGTCTGTATTGTTGGATCTAAAACGAAAAGTGCTTACAATGTATTCAATCAATGCACAGAGCAACTACTGTACTGCACAGCTTGTTCTACTCACTTGAAGTGCGAGATGTGAAATCTCAGGCATTATTTGCACATGGTTATTTTATTTTAATTTTATTAGAAACTGTGAAAAATTGACATTCAGCTATAAGTGGGGGTGGGGCGATAGTTCAAACATGGTTGTTGACTCGGCAGAATCCGGTAAATATTTTATGCTGAATGTTGTTTTACAATTACAAAAGCAGTAACTTGAGCAACAGATTGAACAGGAAAAAATAGGTTGCCTTGGCATTGTCAAGCATTACAAATACCTTCGTAGACCCCCAGCCCTAAAAAAATTGATTAAGCAGTTTTCCAGTTTTGTAGATTTTTCAAGCAAAAACTGATGCACTTCCCCAAGGCTTTTTAGCAAAACATTACTTACAGTACAATTGGGATTTACATTGGTTTTGATTATCCTGACCTGGTCCCATAAGGAGAGAGTCTAATTTTAACAGGAAAATATTGAAAAGGTTTATTAAACAAAAAATCTCATTAATCTCATTTTATATTACCTAAAATTACAAACAGAATAATGTATGGTTCAGTTGATTTTCGGTAGTAATGCATGAGTACGTGCATTACCAGCCCAAAACCTATAAGAGGTATACATTATTATGTGACATGGGGCAGGGTTCATGTAACTATTAGTTTCAGGTAACTATTGATTCTAGTTGTGATTACTGCAACCTGGTTTTAATTTTGGGCCTGACCAGGTGTATTGTGCTATTAAGGCTGGGATGTTGATTGTACTGTTGTTGCTTAGAAGCCCTTGAGGTTGCTGTTAAGATAACATTCCTAAGTTAATTAGTGGTAACTGCTTTAACTAGCTGCATTGATTTGCACAGGTGATAGCAACTGCTGTTACATGGCTATATAAGTTCTGACAGTCCCAAAATGCAGCTTCTTTCCTACCTATACTCTCTGCCTTTTCTTTCTCTGTGTACTGTCTACACTGCTCCATGCCTCTGCTGTCTTCTAACTGCTACTTTGTCCACTTTATCCACTATGACTTTCTCCTCTATCCCAGTCATTCTCTCCTCTCGTCCTTGCTGAATCTCTCACCAGCACTTCTCTAACCCTTCCAACCTGATCTCTCTACTCCTCCCCCCATCCTCTGCTCATTCTTCCTGCTCTCTGTCTGGTGCCCTCTGAAACTGCCAGTAAGCCTGCAACAAGGCTGACTTAATCTCTGCCCATGCCTCGCATCTCTCTCTAGACTTTCTGGCCCTTACAAAAATGCTCCTCAGGACTGGATTCCAACTTTCTCCATCCTGGAACTTCTCGATCCTCTTTGCTTTCTCCTCCATCTCCGTCAGCACCTTTGAGTTTCATACTGCACTCTCCATGTCATCTGCTTCTTATTGTTCTCCATCGCCCCCTGCTCATTTTCTTGTTGAGCTTGACGTCTTTCTCTCTTTTATCACTACCTCTATTCCTGTCATTCTTTAACTCGACTCGACTGGCTTCCTCCCTCTCCTCGATTCCTTCTCTCTTCAACTCTCCCTCTCACCTCCTATTCACAAAGCTGGCCACCAACTGGACCTTATTTTCTCCAGAAACTGCTCTCCTCCTTCCCCTACTATCACCTCCTTCCCCTTTTTGGATCACTTTTTCATCTCCTTTCCTCTTCTTCTACCCTCTCTCCCATCCACTTCTACCCACTTGCTGAAATTGCTACTCAATTTCCCCACCTTTACTTCCTCTGTTCTCTCCCTTCTTCCCCCATTGACTCATTCTCCAAGCTTCCGGCAGACTGCCTCCATGACTCTTTCTTCCTCCCTCACCACAACTCTTGACTCCTTCTGTCCTATCGCCTTCATCCTCGTCCTTTACAGCTGGTGACTTTGCCTGCTTCTGCTCCAAAGTAGAGGACATTCAGAAGCTATTCTCCAGACCATCTTCTACTCCACCCCCCCCCCCACCCACCGTAACACATTTCCACCTTCTTGCCCCCCTCCTTATTCTCAACTTTCACACCTCTAACTCAGACCTTTGCTCCTGGATTCCACACCTACTTGCGCCCTGCACCCCTTCCTACTCGCTTTTTCCAATCCATTTCCCCCGCTCGTCTTCCTTTTATCTCCTCCCTCATTCACCTGTCTGCTCTCTGGCTCCTTTTACTCAGCCTTCAACACGGCTCGCGTCACCCCCATTCTTAAGAAACCTTCTCTTGACCCTTTCTCTGCCCAGAACTATCGCCCTGTCTCTCCCGTTCCTCTCCAAAACTCAAGCAAGCTGTCCACCGCCAGCTGGCATCCTTCCTCACCAAGCACTCTTTGCTTGACCATCTTCAATCCGCGGTCCGTCCTGCACACTCCATGGAAACTGTCCTCCTCTCTGTAACTGACTCCTTGGCTTCTTCCCTCTCTATTCTAATTCTCCTTGACCTTTCCTCTGCCTTTGACACTGTTGATCATGCTGTTCTCCTCTTCGCTCTCTCTGACCTGGGGATCTCAGGCACTGCTCTTGCTTTGTTTTCCTCCTATCTCTCTAACATTCCTTCCCTGCTTCAGCTGTAAAGAAACATCGCTCATTACCGAAGAGCAATGATACAATGCCTTCTTGGATGTGCTGCAGAAACAACATGGCTAAGACACTATGATTGCAGGAGATTTTGGATGACTTGAAGGAGCCTTAAGGAGCTTTAAGGGAGGAATTGATGTACATATTAAGTCTCTGAAGATGCTTCAGTCCAAATTTGATAACTTACATTCCACAGTGCAGTCGAAGAGTTAACAGATTGAAAAATTGCAAAACAAGGCTGCAGAGATGGAAGACAGGAGACGAATAAACAACCTATGGCGGGTGGGTTTGGCTAATCTAAAGAATTTTTGAACCCAATGTGATTTTTAAAGCCCCTACTGCCAAAGTTTATCCCCTCTTTGAGAGGTCGGCAGATTGAAATAGAAAGAGCACACAGATTGTATAATGGTAATGATTCTCATCAGAACCATCCTCACACTCTGATATTTAACCTGCTTAGAAACAATGACAGGCAGCTGATACTGCAAGGGGCAAAAGCAGAATCCCATTGCTTTTTCCCCCTGACTTCAGCAATGCTACTGCTCAAAGGAGATGAGAATTTGTAGCAATTAGGAAACATATGTTGGCAATGGGACTGAAGCAGTTTCTCATCTCTCACTTCTCTCAAAGTTGTTCAAAGCAGCCAGCATTATCTCTTTAAATCTGCAAAAGAAGCTGAGGATTTATTAGCGTCCCAGGGAGATACCAGGACTTAGCTCCCCACCCCTGCAGCCGAAGGCACTTCAATGTTGGAACCAAAACAAAGCACCTCTACCAACCCATCTATAACTTCAGTCTGACTCTCCTGTGGCTTCTGTTGACCCTGCTACATAGGGCATGGAGATAGCCTACAGGACTAGGTATTGGATTCCTAAAAATCCTTAAAGAATGGACTAAATATTAGTAACCTCTTCCCCTTTACCCTTTACCTTTGAACCCCTGCTCTTCCCCTTGCTTGTTCATATTTTTTATGTTATTATTATTGTTGCTACTGTAATTACAATTTCATTTTTACCACAAAGGTTAATACATACATAGGAAATTATATTATGTTCTACTTTAAAATAGTATTGACAATGAGAGCAAACGTATTTTAATTTAATTACGAGGCTACAGGTGTTAAACTTGGTTCTGAAACACATACTGTTCATTTCATTTGTTTTTTATGGTACTTCATTTGAAAAAACAAATAAATAATTATTATGTTTTTCATTTTTTTTCCAAACCAGGTGGGCTTTCAGTGTTGAAATCCTTCTGCAGTTTGTGTTTTGTATTTGACTGAAAACGAAAGAGGGGATATTTTGCATTGTGTTATTCTTTAATTTTTTTGTTTCTCCCAGTGAATGCATATACGACATTGTGAGGTTTATACCAGAAAGTGTTTTTTTCTTGTATTTTCATTGTCTTGCTCTTTTATAAACATCTGTTATTGGTTTGAACCTCATTGTTTCAGAGTTCTTGTCACTGTTTAATTGATTGTCTAAGTGTTTATTTTGAATTCATTATTTCTTCTCTTTTGTACTGTGCTTGTTGCAATAGTGATAATAGTGGCAGTTGTTTTTTAAACTTTTAGCGGTCCTGTGTCGGATCAGGTCCGACATTACAATTTTCCCTTTCCGCTCCGATGTCCAAAATCATCAAAAAGACGTAAAGCACAGGTCTCTAGTCATTTTTTCTCTGGAAAAAGCAGAGAAAAACATTCAACGATAGGAGCCGAGAGAAGCTGAAAAGCCGGGGGGGGGGATATGAAGAAAAAAAATAAAAAATACAGCGAACAAGGGGTGGGGAGGGGCTGGAGATGCAGTACTGAGTGTCCTGTTGATATGCGGTGCCTTTTAAACCTGTTTTACTGTGGAAAAAAAAAAAACTTTTAAACAGCGTGTGTGAAAAATAAATTGGACCTGACGCACCTGAGACACGCTGAATAAATGGACCGCTAAGGGTTAAATGAAGTTGACAACCAGAGAGTGTCATGATGAGGGAACATGTATATTATAAGAGTATTTTTTTTCCACAAACCAACAGATGTATGTAAAGATTACATGGATACATTTCTTTCAATATAGCGTTCTGCTTCCATGGCAACATAGAATATATACAAATGGCCTCCTCTGATGTGATAATTTCCCTTGATAGATGACATGAACAAATATTTATTCATTAGCATCTTTAGCATTATTTAAGTAAAAGAAAAACAGCATGCATACAGTTATTTGGCCAGCGCCTTATTTTCACACACTACAACTATCCGTTAAGAACATAAGAAAGTTTACAAATGAGAGGAGGCCATTCGGCCCATCTTGCTCGTTTGGTTGTTAGTAGCTTATTGATCCCAGAATGTCATCAAGCAGCTTCTTGTAGGATCCCAGAGTGTCAGCTTCAACAACATTATTGGGGAGTTGGTTCCAGACTCTCACAATTCTCTGTGTAAAAAATTGCCTCCTATTTTCTGTTCTGAATGTCCCTTTATCTAATCTCCACTGGGGACCACTGGTCCTTGTTTCATTTTTCAGGTCGAAAAAGTCCCTTGGGTCGACATTGTCAATACCTTTTTAGAATTTTGAATGCTTGAATCAGATCGCCGCATAATCCTCTTTGTTCAAGACTAAATAGATTCAATTCTTTTAGCCTGACTGCATATGCCATGCCTTTTAAACCCGTAATAATTCTGGTCGCTCTTCTTTGCACTCTTTCTAAAGCAGCAATATCCTTTTTGTAGTGAGGTGACTAGAACTGAACACAATATTCTAGATGAGGTCTTACTAATCCATTGTAAAGTATTAACACTTTTCACTATATATCCGAACATCTTGTTGGCCTTTTTTTATAGCTTCCCCACACTGTCTAGATGAAGACATTTCTGAGTCAACACAAACTCTAGGTCTTTTTTATAGATTCCTTCTTCAATTTCAGTATCTCCCATATGATATTTATAGTGGACATTTTTATTGTATGCATGCAGTACCTTACACTATTCTCTATTAAATGTAATTTGCCATGTTTCTGCCCAGTTTTGAATGCTGTCTAGATCATTTTGAATGACCTTTTGCTGCTGCAACGGTGTTTGCCACTACTCCTATTTTTGTGTCGTCTGCAAATTTAACAAGTTTGCTTACTATACCAGAATCTAAGTCATTAATGTAGATTAGGAATCACATAGGACCTAATACTGATCCCTGTGGTACTCCACTGGTTACCTTGCTCCATTTTGAGGTTCCTCCTCTAATCAGTACTTTCTGTTTTCTACATGTTAAAAATTCCCTAATCCATGTGCATGCATTTCCTTGAATCCCTACTGCGTTCAGTTTGAGAATTCATCTTTTATGCAGGACTTTGTCAAAAGCTTTCTGGAAATCTAAATAAACCATGTCATATGTTTTGCAATTATCCATTGTCGATGTTGCATGACTGTCTCCCAGGATACTGTTACCATATAGGTAATTTTCCATTTTGGCTCTTATTATAGTTTCCATAAGTTTACATATAATAGAAGTCAGGCTTATTGGTCTGTAGTTACCTGGTTTCTTTTTTGTCTCCCTTTTTGTGGATCGGTATTACGTTTGCAATTCTCCAGTCTGTCGGAACAAACCCCTCTGTCAAGAGACTGTTGCTTGATCTTGGTTAGTGGTTTGTAAATAACTTCTTTCATTTCTTTGAGTAGTATTGGGAGGATCTCATCCGGCCCAGGGTATTTGTTTATTTTAAGAGCTCCTAGTCCTGTTAACACTTCTGCCTCTTTTTTTTGCACATACTCTTTTTATTTATATATATGCTTTGAGCACACTATTAACCCTCAGAGTACTACAGGGCCGATGATCGGCCCACAGAGGTGTGCTGCGTGAGGACTAAAGGGACGATTATCAGACCTAGATCTGCCCTCCCATTTGCTCTCTGTTATTTTTTTATTGGTCAATTTTTTTATTGGTTAAAAAGAAAACCCTGTTTCCTAGGCTAGCTGAGAGTTGAGAAATGGCGGATTTAGGAGAGTGAGTTTTTAAGCGATTTAGACGGAGAATGTTTTGAAGGTTTTACGGCTTCTGAGGCTGAAAAAACGTAGAATTGGTTGGGACTGTATATCTAAGTGGATAGTGATGACAGCAATTTAAAAGAGGAGGAGTATGGAGAACAGGAGGATGAAGAGGGGGATGAAGAAGAGGAGGAGGATGTGGCGGGAGGTGACGACAGTACAGACGAAGACGTGCCTTTAATTCGGTTGCTGAACAAAAACTTCAGAGTCCCGATTTGGACCCAAGTAACAGAATTGCCATAACAGAAAATAACATTGAACATAAAGAAGTATATGTAATGAATTCATTGCAATTGACAAAAGCCTGGTTGGATTGAAAAACCGAACGTCACTTATGCAGTATCTTCCAAACAAAAAACATTACCAATTTGGAATAAAGCTGTGGGTGCATGCTGACTGTACAAACGGGTACGTTTAAAAATTAAAAGTGTACACAGGTGCTTCAAACGACACAGAGAAGAGTGAATTTGGCTAGCCCTATGATGTTGTTATGTCTCTCATGGATGGTCTGTTGGATAAGACTAACAATTTTTACACATCCGTACCACTCGCTTCAGTTTTCACTTATCAGCATGAAACCCAGCTTGTTGGTACACTGCGTGGCAACAGAAAATACTTACCTTCGGTTCCAAAATGCAAAGTTGGTGAACAGGTGGTTTACAGGTCAGGGAGATTGCTGTATACTGCTTTCAGACAAAAGGAAAGCCAGAGAAAGCCAGTTCTCTTGCTCAGCACAAGGAACACAGCCACTGAAGTAAAATGCAGGTAAAGTTGTTACAGTACCAGAGTGTTGAAATGTACAATCAAAAAATGGGAGGTGTAGATTTGGCAGACCAGAAGATTTATTCTTATGAGAATGAAAGGCGATCGTACAAGTGGTACATGAAAATCTTTTTCAATGTGATCAACAGGTTGGTGCTGAATAGTTACATCCTTTATCAAGGCACAGTTCAACAACGGAAACAAATGGAAAGTGCTGTACACTTGCCCCCACTCAGCAGAAGGAATCTTTTAGCCTCACTTGTTGATGACTTCTGCAAAGGTGTGTGTGACAATGGGAAAGTTGCTTCGATCCCACCACCGGTCTGTTCTGGATGTAAGATAGAAAAGTTGGGAATAACCACAACATCTTCTGGAAAGAAACAAAAGTTGGAGAAAGATTGCACGTTTGCAGAGATCGCAAAGGACAGCAAAGAAGAACAACATACAAATGTGCTACCTGTGACAAGCGTGTGTGTCGTGAATGCTTTCACACACATACACAAAAGTGAACCTCCATCCTCAGACTGTAGATAACTTTATTTTTATTTTTATTTATTTATTTATTTATTTTTTAAGGCCTACACATTTTGGATGTACCCTAGCTATCACACATGGCCGTGGACTTTTTTTTTTTTTTCAACCAAGTACAAGAACAATAAATATTAATACACAAAAACAACTGACTTCACCAAACTGGATTTACAAACCACTAACAAAAGGACTTTACAGAGAATAAGCTTCCCTGTGCCAATTCAGATGTCTCCACAACTCAAAGTAAGTTACGTGTATTAATAATAATAATAATAATAATAATAATAATAATAATAATAATAATAATAATAATAATAATAGTAATAAATATAAGTAGTCGTAGTTTTGCATATGCTTTTATATTTAATTAACACTTATTTGTATTGGTATACATGTTGAACAATCTTTAAATAAAAGAAAAGGCTTTCAAGGGCAAGTACGTTTACTGTGCTGTGCGGTTCCGATCTGTTTGTACAGATAGATACGTTGCTTGCAAAATTGAATATATCTTTTGATTCGTTGTTTGTAAACATCTGTGGTTTTTTACATTTTAAAAAGAACATTCCTGGGGATTTATATGTCGTATTTTGAAAGTGTTTATGTGCATGGTTGGTTTTGAAAAGAACTGATGTTTTGATGATAAAAATACAGTTTGTATAACAAAGGTGTCTTTGCCAGTGCATATTTCTATATTCAGTCCAAAAATATATCAATAACAGAAAGAACAAAAAACTTCAATGTCTTATGTTTCTTGTGATATATAGGTTTCATATAATATATACATTTTTGGGTGTAAAATTAAGTAATTTGCTATGCTATCCCAAGCACTGTTATTTGCATGTGACAGCTGTAGTCCTGTAGCGTAGAGCACTCGCTGTGACGTATTACTCTGAGGGTTAAACTCAGGGGAGACGTTCAGGAGGACATAAAGATGTTTCGGACTCCTGTAAGTGGATCGTTCGTGCACTGGGCTTGCAATATATCCAAATGACTTTTTAATAATCGAGAAAAATTACACAGACTCATATAATTTGAAGTTTTAACGAATCAAAGTAGTATCAGTACTCATTCAGTTTATTAAATGTTTAAAAATGGATTGAGTAGTTACAGACTACTTCGAATCCCAGCTGACAGACAGTCTGGGCATTTCCAGTGCCTTTACAGGTTTAACAGCATTTCAGTAGTTCGGGACAAAACACCAATCACACAATAATTTGATTTAAAATATTTATTGAAGAAATGCAAGGTATGTGATAACTGTGGAAGAAATAACAATACATTACTTCTGTAGATACGTTAATTTGGCATCAAACCTAACTTGGTTTGAGGACTCACGTCTGGCCGTGAGGACGAGGCAGAGACCCCAAAAGAACAAGCAGGTCTTAATGCCGGGGGTTACCGATACTAAGAGCATATCTTCGAAAAAACATTTTTAAGATCTACATTGTTTGTCCTGATGTAACCTTGATAAGTGCCAGAAGACCAACGGCCTAGCTGCTTAATAATGCAGTTTGGACCTCCGTGACGAGATGCTGAAGAAGCTGCCCTGATCCTGAATGAATGACTGGAGAGCTGCTTGGCTGAGAATCCAGCTCTGGAAAGGATCTGGTGAAGGTGGAAAATAAACCAATGCCGGGTAACGACAGCTCCATTTTCATTAATGAACAAAGGGTTGGTAGATGAGGCACCCTGAGAAAGGCAGAGTTGAAGAAAAGAGAGAATGGATTCATAGGGGCTTACATGGAATTTTAATTTAAACAGATAGATTAGGGATCCCTTTCCTTCCTGATCGGTTTTACTTCTTTTGAGCAAAAAGGTTAGTGCATCAGAGGAGAGGATGGATAAGTCGGAAATGCAGGGGTGGATCTGAGGGTTAAATTTATAAGAGTGTGCTATAAACTCTGAGCACCTTAGAAACCCCAAAAAGCTAGGAGGAATAGAGCTTCAAGAGTTTTGTCTAAAAACTGAGATGAGTAACCGAAACGAATAAAGAAGATGCACTGGGAAAGTATGTCAAAAGTGATAGGTAGGCAGGTTTGGGGGAAGGCAATTCTGACCTTTGAAGCCCTTTCAGAATTAATGAAATCTGAGAGTTGCCAAGTGTCAAACTAGGGGAACAAAATATGAGTTTGTGAAAAAACTGGATACCAGCAACTGATACTTTGACAGAAACGACTTGTACGACTTGGATCTATGGGCATGATCTTAAATGTATTTGAAATGTCAGCTTTGAATGAAATTGCATGGTCAATTGTTGCATATTGTAGTAAAAAATCTTCATGGGGAATTGTGGCGGAGTGTCCCGCCCCTATGTATTTATTTATTTTTATTTGTATTATTGTTTGTGGCGCGGATAACAGCGCCACGTATTTCTTATTATTTATAATCTAAAACCCGTGAGGATGCGTGGCTGATCAGCTACTGATTATTTAACTAGCTGACAGTCACGCATCCTTACCAAATGCGTGCAGACTGTGGCCGAGGGGTAATAAGATAATTAACAGCTAGTTAAACCCCTCGGCCAGAGTATAAGAACCTGCAGCTGTCAGTGCTGCGGGGTTGAGTGTAGAGAGGAGAGTATGGGAGAGCGGAGAGAGAGAGCGAGGAGAATATAACGAACAATTGCTATATTTAACATATACTTGTTGCTGTTTATTTGTTTGGCCAACGCGCCTTTTTGTTTTGTTGTTTTGTTCAAATCTTTTGTTTTATTTATTTATTTATTAAACACGCTGAGTGTCGTAGTATTCAGCTTCACCGCCCATCAACTGTTTTGGTTCAGTAACTTCCTGGTCCGTGACGTCACCACACCTCACCACTGCATGCAATCCTGCCACAGGAATTAAACTATTGATGCTGGGAGTAGAGGAGTTATGGGGAGCAGAAAGGTCAATTATCAGTCTCTTTTTGCCAGAATATTTTCTTATTGCAATGCCAATGGGGTTAATGCGAAATACGGGAAAAGGAGGAGATTCAAAAGGACCTATCATGAATTGATTTTCGAACTCTTTCTTTAGTAAAATTTCGACAGTATCAGGGTCGGAAATGGCAGATTGGAGATTACTGAAATAGATGGAAGAGGTTGGAAAGGAAAAGAGACCAGTAGAAAACCCTTCAGTGAGGCCGTTAATAAGATAAGAGACAAAAGAGGTGTCAGGGTGCTTTATTAACTCTGTAGCAAGGGCTTGAGTGTTGACAGGTGTAGAAAGAAATTTCAGCAGTCATTTTTGGAATATTGGTAATAGAAGGTTTGGTTTTTATAGAGGGGGCTGTGTTTGGGTTTGCAGGGACAGACAGATCATGAGTGGGCTTCAGATGCGGATGAAATTGCAGGAAGAAAAGGAGCAGGCTTCTTCGTTGAAATTATTACAAATCTGACGGACACCAGAGAAAGTAATACTACGGCCGTGTCCGTCCTTAGACCTGGAAGGATTGAAAGAAAGAGAAGGATTGCAAGGAAGGGGGGGGCAGAGGGGCAGTAAGGGAGAAGGAAATGGTGGAGTGAGAGGTGGAGTTGCATATGGAGCATGCCAACAGCTGGAGACCAGTGAAAAAACGAGAAAATAAATCTTGATCCAAGGCTCCCCAGTAAATCCTTTGGTTCCATTTCTGGAGACGAGCAGCGGCTTTTGCAAAAAAGGTTGTATTCGAAGAAGTGTGATCCTCCGAATCTAACAGAAAGGTCTAGAATAATTGACATGTAATCATCCAGCTCACAGCGCCGGTCAGGATATAATTCACAGATGATATCTCTAAAATGGCTGAAAGCTAGGATAAATTCAGAAATGGTGTGAGTTCTGAATAAGCGGGGGGCCAGATGTTTTGAGGGTAACTGAAAGATCTGCGCACTGAACCACACTGGTACTGGCTGAATCTAGGGTGTTTCTAAGGAGGTAAACCAAATTAATATCTGCACCTGCTAAAATCTGGTGGTGCAGGGAAAGGGAGACAGGCCTGAGGTTGAAGATCAGGGAGTTTTCAGGAGGAGGCAAGGCAACAGCATTGTTTAAAGAAAAAACAGAACTTGCTGAGGGAGGAAGTAAAGGGTGGTTATTAAGAAACTGGACAGGTGGGGGAAACTGGGGAGCTCCAAATGCTGAGGGAGAGTAAGAGGAGGGTACTGGATGCCCGCGAGAAGCAAAGAATAGGAAGGGGCTTTGGAGCCCTACTGGACACCCAAAGTTGGAAAGGCAGAAGAAAAACTCGCTGAACACCTGCATTGGACAGAGAAGGAACCACTGTGGGGGCTGGCTGGGCGCTCACAGAAGCCAGAGTGGCTGCAGGGGCCTGCTGGACACCTGATAGACACAAAAGGAACTACTGAGGGTGCCTGCTGGACACCTGTAGTGGTGGTCCTAGATGTGACTGCCGGGGCTTGCTGGATGTCTGGACTGAGGAGAATAACCGGGGAGGTTATAGTTGAAGACAAGGCAGGGGCCTGTAGAATACCCACAGCAGACACTGAAAACCCGGGACGGATCGCGGGAGCAGCCGCTTCTGACTGTAAAAAAGTCTCAGTACTCACTTGCCCAGGAGCTGCTGTGTGAGCCTTTGATAGATGGCTGCTGCAGTGGTTCCACCCATTGGGTCTTCAGGAGGTGGAGGCGGGGCTTTGAGAGGCTGATTCAGAGGGTGCGGAGGGGACTGGAAAGTGATGATCCAAGGTTTCGTCATAATGTCTGCGATAAGGGGAAACCTGAAGAGCAGATAAATACATGTTAAACAGATGTTCCTTATGTGCTGTTGATTTGAATGGAATATTTTTATTGCGTAGAAACTTTTGAAGCTTTGGCATTGTCCAGTTTTTGATGTCTGAAGCTGATCTAGTATACATTATTATTATTATTATTTATTATGATTTATTTCTTAGCAGACGCCCTTATCCAGGGCGACTTACAATTGTTACAAGATATCACATTATTTTTTACATACAATTATCCATTTATACAGTTGGGTTTTTACTGGAGCAATCTAGGTAAAGTACCTTGCTCAAGGGTACAGCAGCAGTGTCCCCTACCAGGGATTGAACCCACGACCCTCCGGTCAAGAGTCCAAAGCCCTAACCACTACTCCACACTGCTGCCCATACAGGCAGGAGCTACGGTGAACAGGAGAATGGCCGGAATGTTGTGCTGATCTGCAGCTGCGGCGGAGAGCAGGTGAAGGATCCGATGAAGGAGATGGAGAGGCGGACATCTGGGCTGAAAAGGCTGGTGTTGGAAAAACTGTAGATCGCAGTTGCCTTTGAGTAGATACTTCTGACACGGGAGGAGCTGGTTGAACCGAAGGAAGGGATTTCTGCTCCGGGGAATGAGCAAGCAATTTGTCTTCCGACGAAATGCATTAATCCAAAATGTTCTCCATGACTGTGCGAGTACAAATGAATCAAAACGCATACAAGCGGTAAGTGGAGAGGGTATTTATAATGCTTGCAGGAACTAAATGCTGACAGGTAAATTGAATGATTCAATTGATGATGATTATAAATGATTATAAATTTCATTAATACTCCAATACAGTAATACAAATATGGTTATCATATATTTAGCTCTTAGGCTATAAAATGCAAAAAGCTAAAGCGCTCACCGCTATATTCTAGAACATTCAATATAACACTCTCTAAGACTAAAACATAATTTCTATACCTTATAGCAATGCATCAATATAAAAGAGATATTACATTCAAATGTATGCTTACCTTCCAGTATATGGACGTGTAGTGTAGGGTATATTGAAAAATAAGAACTGTCTTCAAAAGGCAGAGACTTGTGAATATGACCAAACAGCAATCGGTTTTTCAGAGATCTTCAGAGCATGGACCACGTCAGCTTGGAAGATCAAGTTCAATGGTATTGAATGGGGTCTTGCTTTGGGCTTATGGGATTTTCCTTCCATTGAATACATCAGAAGTCCCAAGTAAATCTAATCATAACTCAGCCTTGACATTTCTTATCTTTAAGTTAATTATATATTCTAGAAGGATCTGGTCAACTCCTTTTTCAAAACTGATTGGATATAACCTCTTGCCAAAAAATATTGGAACATGATTTCATTGCCCTCTTTTTCCAACTCCTCCTTTTTCTAAAAAGTCAGGTGGACCAAAGTTCACAGAATCCTTGCTATAATACAATACAAGTATATGTGTATATATGAGAGATGTTTTTAATATGTAACACCAGCTCTATTTGATTATATTTAGCTGAGTCAAAAATATATGTCCCTCCTAGCTGCATATTATGTTACCTTTTCAGTGTGTTGTCAATGGGTCAGTTTAACTTCATATACAAATGTGTGTTAACAAAGTATGGGACAAAGATTGCCTTTGAATAAGCATACAGTGGTCAGTTCAATTATTTTCATTTAAATTTAAGCTATAATAAACATGTTAAGTATAATAGCCTTATTTAACTGTGCCATTCTCAGACTGTGCCTGACCTCTCTGTTTCTAAAAGTTGCTGCTCAAGCAGGATTCAGACACCCTGTTTTCTTGCCAAGACTATTGTTCTGATTAATATGAAATACCATTGTAAGCACTTCTCCAAATTCACTGCATGAAATCAGTTTTCTCTCAAAGAATGTCGCTACTTATTTGATAAGAACTGATACTGGACACAACTCAACTATTTTGTGGAATGCTCGGTACGACTGCCAGATTTTCTTTTCATAGAAAGACCTTGGATTCAGAACTGCAGACTACAAGTAAATCTCACTTTGACTGCCAAAAAGAACCTTCCATATCTAGCAACGCTCTGCTTGCAAGCAGATAAGGGTAAGGTTATTTTTCTGCAGGTTTTTTGTGTACTAAAATTATTGAATATAGTTTACACTTTATTTGTCTAATAGTCCAACCTAACAGTTCCTGTTTTTATTGCAGTAAAACCTTTATCTAAACTAAACATTTATATTCTTTAATTTAATGGATATTGTAATGTCTAAAATAGTTTTTGTTTAGTTGGAGAAAGAAAATCAACTAATTCTTAAATTGATTGAATTAAATGCTCGCTCCTGCTTTTACAGTCTATTTGTATTACAGTAGAGTTAAACAAGCAAAACACTTGTTAGATTAAATCTTATGAGTCTTATCAGATCAAAATACTTACAACATATTATTTATCTTCAGAGTTTTGTCACTCTATTATTAGATCAGGATACTTTTTAAAATTTAAAACCTTTATGCTTAGTAACAACACAATCAAATGAATCAAATTTTTAGTTTCAAATATCGTTCTGTCTAAAAAGGGTAACCCTTTTGTTTTTGTTAATTTGCAATACCTAGCCTGCATGTTTAATTCCTCCAGAGGCCTGCTTCTTTCAAGGCTACAGGCTTCCACAAGTGTATGTGCACGAATAAAAAAGGCACATAGTCAAACTTTTTTCTAACATTAACACTTGTTCAGTTTTCTTAGTTCAAATCATTGTAACCTGTTCATAATTTGCTGCAATATTATGTATGCTGGTTTTATATTCTTTAAAACATAGTCCAATCATTACAATATTCTGACAGTGTCAGTTAGTACTGAACTGCTTTCGTTTTTAACTGTAATATATTTTTTCAACAATAATAATGTTATTTGTATAACAGTTTAACTGTAAATGATTTTATAACATGTATTTCTAATTCAGTTACTTCAGTATAACAGTTGCTCCTAGAAATGATAATATTATTTTACTGAATTAAGTCTGCCCCCTTTCTCTGTTCATACAAAATCCAGTTGAAGCAGGTTTTAAGACATCCTAGCCTTTTGCCAATTTTTTTGGTGTTGATTAATATGAGACACGAAGTAATGAAAGAAAAGTAACGAAAGAAGCTAGTTTTTCTCATTAAACTAGAATATGTTAACAAGGCCTTATGATAAGAGCCTGCCAAGATTGACTCCTTCCAGCAGGTGCTTTCATAGACTGCTAATAATATTCTCTACTGGTTTGTAACGGATGCGAGTGGTGTATTGAATAAATAAACAGTCCCAAAACAGTATTTCTCCCAAAACAACTGTGTTTATTAAAATAAACCTCCCCTTTACCAGCGATGGTAATTGGGGGGAACACAGCTGACTGACAGACAAAACAAAAATACAAAACCCAAACAGAACGTGTCCACAATGAAATCCCGAGTGTCCTGTGTATGAGAGTGCTCTGTAATCCACACGGGGTGTGCTGATGTTGGTGAAGGGAAGGTAGTGCTCTGTGGTCTGGAACTGGACTCCGTGGCTGCAGTCCCGCGCTCCTACTCTGCCTCTGAAAAACACAACAAACAACACGTAATCCGAACACAGAGCTCCGGCTGGTGGCTCAGTTTCTCAGCGGAAGAGGAGGCACTGACGTAGCTGCTTCCCCTTTGTACCCAGCAAACTCCTCCCTGCAGTCAACGCGTCACCATGGTTTCTCCAATAGAGGGCTGCCCCGCAGCTGACTGCAATGGAATCATCCTGAGTACTACGTGCCCCTCCTAATATGGTCACCTTCCGGTTTCCACCTACCACCGACGTGGCGGATCTAGGAGGCAGCTTACCTTCCCCCTTACACAGCACCCTTTCTAATCGGGAGGGAGATTTACAGCATCGATCCTTTCTCTATCACATGGTTTTACAGATCTATTTGAAAGTTGTATATACAGTATTACTATAATTATTGACAAAGAGTATATCATATTATTTCAATCAATACATGTTTAAATCATCCAGTAACTCAGCACATTCCCAACGGGATTCGAACTCTGTGCCATGCTCAGCTCGGACTGGTTCTGCGAACACCACGACAGGCCTGTGCATCCAGCGTTTTACATCACAGGTGTGGGCAACCAGGGCCTTTACTTGATACCTGCAAAAACTTAAATCTTGTTAGCTGGGCTCCCATCTCTACATTCCCATTCCCATCATTAGTGGGAAATAAATGAAACTGTTTCTATTAAAGAGTCAGACATCTCGGCCGCATATACCTTTCATTCAAAAAAGGTGCTTGCACCTTGTACAAGGGAAGATGGGAAGTTTTAGGGCCACTCCGTGACACTCTGTTATGCTAAAGTTATTTAAAACTGGATAGGAACAGGTCGATATGTGGGGTATGTTGTCCGTATCCTCCTTTGTAAAAACTTGTGAAAAGTAATAATTTAATATATTTGATGTATTTTTCTTTTCTTTTCAAAAACAAAGTACTGCAGGGCAAAAGATGCTTTCTGCACCGTTTATTTATTTAAAAGAACAAAAATAAAATAAATATTTAAACACAAACACACTTGCTCACAGAGCGAAACAAAAGATGTAAAGAAAACAAAATCACGAACGCAAAATAATACCATCAGGCTGGCAGTAGCCTTCACTGATCCTACTTATTTTTTTTATCTTTGATTTTTACCCTCCTCTCTCTCACTCCTCCGAACACCCACACCGAGTGCAGAGAGCTGTAAGATTTTATGCAGGTGACCATCTCCCGATTAGCAACAAATTAATCAATTAATTCAGGAGATGGCCACCTTAAAAAACATAAGGTTTTTAAATTGTGGATGGGGCTTCCCGTCCACGCTGCCAAACAAAACCTACGGCTCTTCGCCATTTAATAAAACAATGACAAAACAACACGGCTACGCCGTCATATTTGTAAATACATATAAATAATAAGAATAATAATCAAAAACATATATACAAGCAGGGCTTTGCCCTGCCCCTTTTTGATAATGTGCAAGGCTCTCTCCTGCTGCCCTGCTGCACTCCTCTTTGAATGTTCTCTTGCTGTTATAATATTGGAAAAAAAATAATTGGAATTGGTTTTAGCCCCCTTAGCAATGTTCATTTCTATCTCTCTTGGCCTTTCTAACTTACTTTTTGACTTGTTTGCAGTTCCAAGTACTCTTTCTGTGTTCTTTGTTCTTGGTCCCTTTTAAGCGCTCTGCAAAGTACCTTTTTTCTCTGAATATTTTGACCTGGCATTGTCCAGTGGTCAGTCTCAGCACACCGTGGTGGAGCTAACAGTGCCATGGGAGGAGTCTGTGGTTGAGGCATATGAGAGGAAGAAACTATTCTGAGTTAGCTGCTGAGGTGGAACAGCGAGGGTGGAGAGTCTGGGTTTATCCAGTAGTGGGTTGTCTGGGATTCGTCACGCATTCCATG
Organism: Acipenser ruthenus; assembly: GCF_902713425.1. NCBI lineage: Eukaryota > Metazoa > Chordata > Actinopteri > Acipenseriformes > Acipenseridae > Acipenser > Acipenser ruthenus. The sequence goes on from NC_081192.1 coordinate 40,967,115, forward strand.
ACCCGGCTTTTCAGAGATATTGGATTCAGTGGACAGGAATTGCAGCGTATAGTGAAGGCTCTGTCCGAGGTGGCAGAAAATTAGGAACTGTCTCTGGTTGAGGAGGAAAGAGGCTGATTAGGGACCTCAAAAGAGAGGTGATGGAGGAAGTTAACATCAGTGGAAAGGAATGGGTGGCTATAGTATGTAAACTGCGCTGGGGTTTTTGGGGGATGGTGGGGAGTGGTGCTGCGACACCAGCATCGCTGTCAAGCCTTCCCAACGTGATGCAGGCTTGTCGACGAAACACCGAAGATGGGAAGTGCCCACCTGATGACCCCTGCTAAGTGTCCCACCCAGCCCATTCCATGCTGAGGCCCTAGGGAGGCCACACTTTGGTTGATCCCTGGAGACAGCATTACACTTCAGCCATCAACATCGGGCCAATAGGAAATCCACTTAACCTGGTGGAGGAAAAGCAATGAAGGCCTCATATATCACAGTGAAGATACATCTTGGTTGGTGCCCACAACTACTATCTCATTTTATCTTGGCAAAAGCTGAGTCCAATACTAGCATGAATTGAATAACATATTTAAACATAATATTTAGGATGGCCACAAATGAGACTTTTATGTTCAAGAAAAAAGGAACGTGTATTTACCATGAAGAATCTGCATTTTGTACAGTATTTTGAATACAAAATTGGTACAATACCAAGAACATCACTATTGCTGCCAGGACTAGTTTATTTCCATAATATTGGCTTGCATCAAAAGCCATTTATGTCCATCATAATTATGCTTAGTGTTTACTGCAAATGTATTTTGTAAATGGAAAACAAAAAATGTATACCCCAATTAACTTGGTGAGCTAATTGCATTTACATGTTTAAAGTATTAATGGAGACAGATGTAGTCACCTCTATTACTGACAGTAGATGCACAAGACAAGCAGGGAAGGTTTTTTTTTTTTTCTTTTTTACCTTACCTTGGTCTCATAATATGCTGGCTAATGAGAAATGGTGCATTACGGATGCTCACTGTCTTACTTTGGGTTCAGCTGAACGATCTTTTGTGGCCATCTTAGTGTCAACGCAATCACTCTGATAAATGCCATTTCCTTCAGCATTATGGGGGTACACTGAAGGTGGAATGGGGATTTTTGTTTAATAAAAAGAACTATATATAAAATATATAGTCTGCTGTAATTACTCAGCATATTGTAGCGTTTCAGCAAGGAGGCAGAAAACGGAGAACACAAGCTTGATTCCTGTTCTTCAAATCTTCTCACGAGTATCCAAACCAGACACACGCTGCTGGACACTTTCATGAGCACCCAAACCAGACACACGCTGCTGGACACTCTCACGAGCACCCAAACCAGAGTCTTCCGCTTTGGTACAGCACCACTGAATGCTCTCTCCGCACCCAGTCCCGAGTCCACAGCTCGGTCAACAGCACAGGATTCAGTTACAGGATTCAAATAAAGCAACCCATTTTCAGAGCATCAACAACAACATAATTGGTGGCGCAGCACCTTTTATAACTTAGCTCCGCTCCTTTATGCTGAACCGGTTACCAGAATTTACACACATCCCATTGGTCCTCAGCCGCACACCAGGACCAATGGGCACAGACAAACAACAGCCAATCACAGGGGAGACACAGGAGGCACCGCACACAGGCTAGGAATTACACATACAGACTCAGACACAGAGTAGACAAGCAAACGGCAGGAAATACACAGGGGGAAGGGAACACAATACAACGTGAATTACGGTACACAATCACAGTAGAAAGAGTAGGAATACAGTACAAAAACCCAATTACATGGATTGTTACAATATATAACTTTGTTTAATGCATCAGAGTTGATATTAAAAATGACAAAAGTAGGGAAAAGTTATGTTAGGGTTTTCAGCCCTAAGTCCACATCCCACTGCGAACTCCCTTTCAAGCAGCGGAAGGGACAAGGCAACACAAGAAACTACAGACAGCCATCATCAGGTAAGACGACACAAGAGACTTCCATCATCATGGTCCACTAGATGTATGAGGTCCGCTGCCATGCTGGTGTGTTGGGAGGACACCGACATGAAGGGCCCCATGGAGGGGGGTGGAGGGGGGGCATTTTGTGCACTGCACCCCAGATAAAATGAGTGCAAAGAAAATGTTGATAGAATAAAACAGGAAAATCTAGGTTATCAAATGTGTTTTACCATTGGAATATTTGGGATATCAATGTATTTTTCTTGCAATTGCTTACCTGTTCTTAATGAGCAGCTTTACGAATCCATATAAAATGGGGGAATGGCAAGACTGAAAGTTTAAACATTGTAGACATGGCTGTCTCATCAGCCCAATTTGTTAATTTGACTGTTAACACTATTATCAATATTGCCCAACATTGGCTTGATTTACCACTTCAAGCACAGTGGGCCAGTGCCAACTGGAGCTGTTCACTCAAACAGCTTCTATCCTTGTAGTGGACATGTTTGCTAAAATAATATGGAGCTGGGGTGTGCAAAGAACCATTACTCATAATTGTACTAAAAAAACAATATTTGTGCGGATACTCAGAAAGGGACAAGGCAGGTCTTTAGTGTTTATTTATTGAGGATTTTGGTCATTTGGAAGTTCTGATCTGTAATTTAAAGTACTCTTGTGCAAGATGTATTATTATGTATTTACTAGTTATTTGGGGCTTTCTATTGTTTATTGTGATGGGGTGGTGATTTCTGTTCACAGTTGAAGTGTGATGAGACCACCTGGAGCAGATTACATTGGCATGATGTAGTTACAGTCTTCGCAAAAGTATTGGCACCCTACATTTAAGACAAGTCAAGAAAACATGTTAAATACAAGTAATTAGTGAACATTAGCCACTAATTAATATGACACATTTCTTTTTTTTTTTTTTTTAATTTAGTAATTGTCAATAATTTTTTTATTATTTTCTCCCAATTTGGCATATCCGATTATTTTAAGGCTCAGCTCACCGCTACCACCCCGGCGCTGACTCAGGAGCTGTGAAGACGAACACATGCTGTCCTCCGAAGCATGTGCCGTCAGCCGACCATTTTTTTTCATACTGCAGACTCACCATGCAGCAGCAGCATTGAAGGACAACGCAGCTCTGGGCAGCTTACAGGCAAGCCCGCCGGCGCCCAGCCAGACTACAGGGGTCTCTGGTGCGCGGTGAGCCGAGGACATCCTGGCCGACCTAAGCCCTCCACCCCCAGGCGGGGCGCTCGGCCAATTGTGTGCGGCCCTCTGCGATCTCCTGTCTATGGTTGGTAATAGAATAGCCTGGACTTGAACCGGCAACCTCCAGGCTATAGGGTGCATCCTGCACTCCACTCGGAGCCCCTAATATGACACATTTCTGATAGTTCTGATAATCTTTATAAAAAAACAAAAGCACTTAGAGTAAGTAATGGGGTTCAGAAAAAATAGCATTACATGTCCCCACGTGTTGCTACAACTGCTCAAATAACATGCCTGTATTTTTTCTTTTTATTGTTAACATGCTGACAACTTTTAAAACTTAAAAAGGCTCTTACTAGGGGCTCCCGAGTGGGGCATCCAGTAAAGGCGCTCCACGTGGAGTGCAGGATGTGCCCTATAGTCTGGACGTTGCAAGTTCGAGTCCAGGCTATTCCTTTGCCGACCGAGGACGGGAGCTTCCAGGGGGCGGCGCCCAGGGGGAGGGTGAGCTAGGTCGGCCAGGGTGGCCTCGGCTCACCGCACACCAGCAACCCCTGTGGTCTGGCCAGGCAGCTGCGGGCTTGCCTGTAAGCTGCGTTGTCCTCCGATGCTGTAGCTCTGGGTGGCTGCATGGTGAGTCTGCAGTGTATAAAAAAGCGGTCAGCTGACGGCACACGCTTCGGAGGACAGCGTGTGCTCGTCTGCGCCGCTCCTGAGTCAGCGCAGGGGTGGTAGCGGTGGGCTGAGCCTAAAAAAATAATTGGACATTACTAAATTGGGGAGAAAGCAATAAAATAATTGGCGACCACTAAATTAAAAAAAAAAGGCTCTTGCTTATAATGCAATATTTTTTCGGAACCCCGCTACTTACTCTAAGTAATTTCAAACAGTTGTTCATGATAAAAGTATTGGCACTTTTATATTCTGTAAAACTCTAAAAAATTCAATATAACTAATTAAAAATATTCATTGATTGAAAGCCATTACAGAGTAATTAAGCTGCATTATAAAGTCAATAGCCTGAAAAAGAGCTGATTATTTCTAACATCAATTTGAAGAAGAACGTTTTGGCAACACAGTAGATGATGGTCAAGACAAAGGAGTTGGAATTAACATTTAAAAAAAGCACTCATAGCCAAGTACAACAAAGGCAATGGCTACAGAGTAGTATCAAAGAAATATGGAATACCAAAATCCACAATCAGAGCACTAATCAAGAAGGACTACAAAACAAATTTAACTGAAATGCTTGAAAGAAGTGGACATCTAAAGAAAATTCCAGGTACAGCAGGTAGGAGAATCAACCAAGCAACTAAAAAAAATCCAAGATTAACAACCAAGGACTTAAAAAAAGATTTCAAAGTATTAGACATCATACATACCAACTGAACACAGAAGAGTTGTATGCATGTAGACCTCGCTGCAAACCACTATTAAAGAAAATTCATAAAACAAACCATCTAAAATTAGCCAAGAAATATGAACACATATTTGCCAAGCATTCTTCAACAAACTTCTCTGGTCTGATGAGACTAAATATAACTTTTACCCAAAAATGGACCACAGTATGTTTGGTGAAAAAAAAAAGGACATCCCTTGTTCCTACAGTTAAAAATGGAGGTGGTTTGTTCATGATATGGGGGTTGTTTTAGCAGTTTAGCAGTTTAGGGACTGGATACATTCATGTTTTTAAAGGTCAAATGAATGCAACCACGTATCAAAATATTCCAGAAAGTAAAATGATACCATCTGCTCATAGACTGCTCATTGAACAGTTGCATATTTCAAGTTAGCCGTAACATTTTATAAGTAACTTTAATCTCCATTAAATTCATACCTGATGAATGTCAAAAGCTGGGCATTGTTGACAATGTCAGTTGATTCATCAATTTAAAGTCAAAAGCTACAGCTTTTTCTGATTCTTGATATGAGCTGTTCCTTTACATTTTCTGCCATAGCCGTTATACTGCGTTGCACTATATTGTTAGATAATGGAATTAAATCAATTTTCTTCCTAGCATTTTCTCAGAGAATAGTGCTAACCATGTCCTTTGTTGCTGGTAAGATCAATTCTTCCCCTATCGTGTGAGGTTTCCCCTGCCTTTGCAAACTCACTCCACAGCTTTTTTTGTTAACACTGTCAACTGGATTGTTTTCTGTCTCTCAAGCAGCTCTTTCAGTTTGTTCTAAAAAACTCCACGGGTTTATCAACAAGTTCTTTGTGCTTGCCATCCAAATGGCACAGAAGATTTGCCGGTTTTAAACTTTCATTAGCTACCACTTTTATTATTATTATTATTATTTATTTCTTAGCAGACGCCCTTATCCAGGGCGACTTACAATTGTAACAAGATATCACATTATACATTATTTCACATTATACAGAAATCACATTATTTTTACATACAATTACCCATTTATACAGTTGGGTTTTTACTGGAGCAATCTAGGTAAAGTACCTTGCTCAAGGGTACAACAGCAGTGTCCCCCACTGGGGATTGAACCCACAACCCTCCGGTCAGGAGTCCAGAGCCCTAACCACTACTCCACACTGCTGCCCACTTCATAATAATTTGGTTCATCTTCACTACCAGCACACGTGAATCCCATTTCTAAATACTTCTCACAGTATCTTCGGACAACTTTTTCGTTTCTTTAAATCAATAGTTGAACTTTGTAACTCACTGTCTTCATTTTCTGTCACGTTCTGCTTTAACAAGCCCGTTTTTAACCACAAATAAATTTTCTCACTGCAGGAATGTTTACAGTCTCTCCAGTGCCGCTAAAATAATTTTAGTATTTCTGATTGCAGTGCGCATAAAAAGATGTACTTAATTAAGTCTTTATGTATCCATCCACGCATGTGAAAAAACAAAGCGTGCAGGACAGTAGCCAATGATGCAATGCGCAGATGGATACATTAAGTACATCCATTTATATGCACTGCAAAAAATCTACATTTTATTTTGTCCAAATATTTTTTGAGAACTTGGAAAAAGCAAAAACCTCGAAAACACTGTTAACTAGGGAAATAGAGAAATGCAGAACGAACAATCGCGCAGACATTTTAAAAACTAGCAAAGAAAAACTTTAATTTAAAAAAAGGCCCGCTAAGTTGTGTGGACCACTTTAAAGAGGCCCGCGGACCATAGTTTGGGAACCACTGCCCTAATGTATATGAAAATAAATATCATTGTTCTCATATAATAAAAGTGAAATTGTTTAGAGATCATTTTACAAACCTCATAATATGCCCAGTTCAATCCTGGAGCCACATCAATTTATATTTCCTGTGTATGTATGTTTTCAACATGTCATTACACGCTTATAACTCTCAGGTGATATTCATATAGTCAATGTATCCACAGTTGTAGAAGCTAATGTATATAGAGTGCCCCTTTTTTACTCTGTAAATAGTCTGTATTTAAAATCTGTTATCTTTTATTAATATGATTGTGCTGTGTTCTGATCCAGCAGTAACCTCATTACATCAATCTTGAAGATAATGTATAGAATGAACTATGCATGTATTACTCTGAGTGGTGAACGTAACAAAAATGTAATTGAGAAAGCCAATATATCAAACATCGATGACAAAGCTCAACACTTGAACTGAAATAACAACTGTCAAATAGACAAAGCTCAACACTCTAATTGATTATATGCCACATTTTAAAATGCTCTATACAGTGGCTCTCAAAAGTATTCACCCCCCTTGGATTTTTCCACATTTTATTATGTTGCAACATGGAATCAAAATTGATTTAATTAGGAGTTTGTGCCACTAATCAACACAAAAAAGTCTATAATGTCAAAGTGAAAAATAAAATCTACAAATTGTTCTAAATTAATTACAAATACAAAACAGAAAATAATTGATTGCATAAGTATTCACCTCCTTGAGTCAATATTTGGTAGAGGCACCTTTGGCAGCAATTACAGCAATGAGTCTATTTGGATAAGTATCTACCAGCTTTGCACATCTGGACACTGCAATTTTTGCCCATTCTTCTTTGCAAAATTGCTCAAGCTCTGTCAAATTGGATGGGGACCTTTGGTGAACAGCAATTTTCAACTCTTTCCACATATTCTCAATTGGATTGAGGTCCGGGCTTTGACTGGGCCACTCCAGGACATTGACATTTTTGTTTTTAAGCCACTCCAGTGTGGCTTTGGCTGTATATTTGGGGTCATTGTCCTGCTGGAATATGAATCTTCTCCCAAGTCCAAGGTCTCTTGCAGACTTCAGCAGGTTTTCCTCCAGGATTTCTCTGTATTTTGTTGCATCCATTTTGCCCTCTATCACCAGAGCTTATTTGGGTGTGTCATAGCAAAGGGGGTGAATACTTATGCAATCAATTATTTTCTGTTTTATATTTGTAATTAATTTAGAACAATTTGTATTTTATTTTTCACTTTGACATGGACTTTTTTTGTGTTGATCAGTGGCAAAAACTCCTAATTAAATCCATTTTGATTCCATGTTGTAACACAATAAAATGTGGAAAAGTCCAAGGGGGGTGAATACTTTTGAGAGCCACTGTACAGTAATTGAATTAATGCATGTTAAAAAGTGCAATAATTAAAATGGAAACTCATTCAGTGACCAAACAAATATTTCTTTGTTCTTTTAGCATGTGGCCAAACAACTTTTTTCACTCTGCTGTCTCAAATACATTTTTTATAGCACTTTAAAGGCAGTAAAAATGGTCATAAAATGCTTGGCTGTAAAGAGGTTAAGATTATACAAGTAGGTTGACCAAGCTCAAGTCCCAGTCCTGGGCTTAATGCCTCTGGGACGGCATTTGACCTGAATTCCTAGACAAAGTGCAATCTTACAGTTTGGCACCACAGTCAAACCATAGCATATCTGTTTATAGCACATCATAGCACCGCCACTGCCACATTATTTTGCAATTCTTGATTCGAGCCTCGGCTCCCCCAGCCACATAATAATACATACGGGAACCAATGACCTGCGGACCCAGCTGGACAATGTGGCCATATCAATAATTAAAGTGGCCGAAAGGGCCACACAGGAGTTCCTTAACACAAAAATTATAATTTCAACCTTGTTACAAAGAAGGGATTTCTGCCCACAATTAATAGGGACAATGAATGTAGAGATCTCCCGTGGGTGCGCTCTGCTTCCAAATGTTCACCTGGTCCACCACCCCACCCTTGGGCCCCAGCACCTCTATGATCATGTACACCTCCACAGGCAGGGTGTACAGATCTTCACAAAGAACCTGAAGGACGTTGCCCAGGGCCGGGACCCTACCAGCACTCCACAGAGCAGCAGAAGAGCTCCCAGCTATGGAGTGCAGCGCAGCCCAGAGCCAGCGAGGTGGACCCCCAGGAACCTGAGACCACCACAGGGACAACACCAGTGATACCCGCCCAGCCCAGCCCAGCCCAGCCCAGCAGACCCAGGACCGGCCCGGCACACCACCCCTCACAGCCAGCCCAGCCCAGCAGACCCAGGACCGGCGCGGCACACCACCCTGCACAGTCAACCCAGCAGCAGGTCCAGCACAGCTACGCCGCGGCACTCAGCCGGCCAGCAGGGACTGCCAGCACAGAGCTGGGGGAGATACACCACCTCCTCTACCTCATCAGCACTCGGCTCATGAGCTAAGTAAAATGTAAATGTAAAACAAAAAAAAAAAAACAACACATGTATGGTAACTGCAATAGTTAAAAAAAATTAAAAAATAATATAATATAAATATAAAATATTAATACACTCAAAAATATATAATAATAGTAAATAGCAAGTTTTTATTTTTTTCAAAACATTTTTTTATTTCATTCCAAGTAATTAAATGGTTTCTGGAAGAATAGTAGTTGGAATAGATTAAAGCATTAACAATAACAATGTGGAACATCCAGGGGCTGAGCTCCTCAGCATTCAGAAACAGAAATTGAGGAGTCCATTAACTCAAATAGATTCTGGAAAAATTGGAACAAACTGAATAAATCAAAACCTGACGAATTGGCTATTCAAAATGGAAACACATGGAAAGAACATTTGGAAAAACTATACAAAACAATACCACAAAATGAACAAATATTAGACCAACAAAATATTTATGAAAAACTAAAACAAATGGAATTGTCAATTAAAGACAATAAGAACCCCCTGGACTCCCCAATCACTGAGCAGGAGCTAAAAGAGAAACGGCAGGCCCTACAGAATAGAAAAGCCAGTGGGGCAGACAGCATCTCCAATGAGATGCTGAAACACAGCAGCCCGAAGCTGCAGGAGGCTCTGCTCAAACTCCTTAATATAATTCTAAAGGTGGGTTATTTCCCTGACATCTGGAATCAAGAATTAATTTCACCCATACATAAAAATGGAGACAAATTCGACCCCAATAACTACCGGGATATCTGTGTGAACAGTAATCTGGGGAAGGTTTTCTACAGTATCATTAACATCCGGATACTGGCATTCCTTACCGAACACAGTGTCCTGAGTCAGATTGGATTCCTACCAAAACACTGGACATCTGACCATATTTACACCCTACACACCCTAATAGACAAACATGTAAACCAAAATAAAAGGAAAATATTTGCTTGTTTTATAGATTTTAAAAAAGCTTTTGACTCAATTTGGCATGAAGAATTATTTTACAAACTTATCCAAAGCAGTGTAGGGGGTAAAGTATTTGACGTCATCAAATCTATGTGTACAGAAAATAAATGCGGGGTTAAGATTGGCAATAAAAGAACAGAATTTTTCTCACAAGGTCGGGGAGTGAGACAGGGCTGAAGTTTGAGCCCAACACTGTTCAACATTTACATCAACGAGTTGGCCACAGTGTTGGAGCGATCTGCATCCCCTGGCCTCACTCTACATGACACTGAAGTTAAATTCCTGCTCTACACAGATGACCTGGTCCTGTTGTCACCCACTGAACAGGGGCTACAGCAGAGCCTGTCACTGCTGCAGCAGTACTGTCAGGCCTGGGCCCTGGCAGTAAACATGAATAATACCAGAATTATGATATTCCAGTAGAAAGCCAGATCTCAGGGAAATAAGTACCACTGCACCCTTGGCAAAAACACTTTAGAACACTGCACAAACTACACCTATCTGGGCCTAGAAATCAGCACATTATGGAGTTTCAACATGGCAATGAATGCACAAAAAGAAAAAGCATGCAGGGAATTTTATGCTATTAAGAGAAAAATTCATATAAAGATCCCAATTGAAATTTGGCTAAACATTTTTTGAAAGTGTCATCCAACTCATTGCCCTGTGTGGCAGTGAAGTATGGGGTCCGCTCGCAGAGCAGGATTTTACAAAATGGGACAAACACCCAACAGAAGCCCTGCATACAGAGTTTTGCAAACGTATCCTGCAAATACAAAGGAAAACTCCAAACAATGCATGCAAGGCTGAATTAGGCCAATACCCACTACTGATTAATATCCAAAAAAGAGCAATTACATTTTGGCTCCATCTAAAAAATAGTAACATAAACTCTTACCACCATAAAGCCCTGCAATACCAAGAGCAGAGCCCAGAGAAGAGTCCCCTCAGCCAGCTAGTCCTGAAGCTCGCTGCACTAAACCACACTAACACCAACCAGCTTCAGGACAGCACCACTCTAACACATACAGTCAGAGTAAACCAAATTATAGCACAAAACAAACATGAATACTTTATACATTGGGACACACACACTAAAACACAAAGTAAATTGGAATGCTATCGGGCCCTAAAAAGACACTACACCCTGGCTGAATACTTGACCAGGGTGAAAAACAGTAAACAGAGACAGAGTAACAAAGTACAGGCTCAGTGAGCACAGCCTGGCCATCGAGACTGGCCGACACAGGCAGACATGGCTGCCCAAAGAAGACGGGCTGTGTGCTCACTGGCCTCTCAACCAGGTCGAGGCAGACTTACACTTTCTAGTGTGGTGCTCCAAATATAATCCGGTAAGGGAAGTCTTCTTCCCAAAAATAGAAAATCTCTACAAACAATTCCCAGACCTGCCAGACCATGAAAAACTCCCCATCCTCTTAGGAGAGGAAACAAGTTGCATTAAAGAGGCAGCCCAATTCACAAGCGCCTGTCACAGCCTGAAGGACAGGCAGCGACACTGAGGCTCCTCACACAGCCTGAAGGACAGGCAGCGACACTGAGGCTCCTCACACAGCCTGAAGGACAGGCAGCGACACTGAGGCTCCTCACACAGCCTGAAGGACAGGCAGCGACACTGAGGCTCCTCACACAGGGAGGAGGGAGGAAAATAAGAACAATAAATACATAACTAAATAAATAAATAAATACAAAATTATATATATATATATATATATATATATATATATATATATATATATATATAAAATTATTATCATTATTATTTAAGTATACTGTGTTGTTTTTGTTTTATTTACTTAATGTAACATTTACATATGTTTTAAATGTTAATTGTAAAGATGGAATTGTCCCATCATTGCTTTGGCCATGCCAATAAAGCACTTGAAAGTGAAATTTAAATTGAATTGAGAGAGAGAGAGAGCTTCAGTGAGTTACAGGAAAATAATCCATTTAGGGTTTATGTGACGTCATAAACTACGAGACCGTTCGGTCGAGTAGTTTATAAACTGTCACAGAAACACGAGATGGAATTATTTTCCTTTAACTCACTGAAGCCAATCTATTATTTTTTATAATACATGGATATTATTATCTGTAATATAAAAAAAAAAAAACATAAACTGATGTTAAGGTTCAAATTGCAAGTTAATTGAATGAATAATAATAACGTACATTAAGTCAATATTAAAGAATCTTAAATATAATTTTCTTTTTGATAATTCTGGAACAGTGAATTAAACTGGGTAGATAATGAACTGCAAAAAATAATGTATTTTTAAGGAAAATGTGTCTCAATGGGGTATGCTTTTTTGATTTTTTGTTGAAGATTTGAAGATTTGTGTCGCTCACTTGGTGCTCCCGTTGGTGAAGGATGATTGTAAATCTTCACAGAGACAGATCTGTTAAAAGTGCCTAAAAAACATGAATTGTGGGTGTTGTCGAGTGACAATTTTGAAAGTCATTGACAGGAATGTCTTTAATTTCTCGTTTCCTCTCCAGTTTCTCTGAAGTGCGTTTTCCATCCATTTATCGAGTGAGTTTATAAGTTACTCGGTAAAATTGCTACAAAAATAGTAGCGACATAAGGGCCGAAAAAATGGGTTTCCATCCACTGCAAATTCTAGCAAGTCAAAGGGAATTCCCTGTGGCGTTTCGTGATGTCATAGACTAATTTGCATGTGTCGCTACGTTTTCAGGTTATTCGCAATAAATATACTCGCTAGATGATTTTGCATACATTTTTTTTACTCGCTCAGTACTCAGTATATTTTACCGACTTAAGCTCTTAAAAAAAAATAACAAATCAATGAACCTTGGCCCTGTTCCACATATGCAGTTCACAAAACCAACAATAAAATGTACATCCCGTATGGGAAAACTGAACCTGCAGTTGAGTGTCAAAAATGATGTAAATAAGTGTTGCATGCATAAAAGGTACTTACAAAGGTAAAGTGCAGCATTGTTTTCACATATTTTCCCACTAGTTTAAAGGTTGCTTATTCTATTCCTGCTCTGATGTTAGAAGCCTTCAAATTTTGCGTAGCACAGTGTAGGCTACTAGGTTGCATACTACTAACTGCATAGGCAGAAAGAAAAAAAAAACAGTTGTATTATAAAGCCATTTAAAAAGTACGTGTGTGGAGGGCTCCCGAGTGGCGCATCCAGTAAAGGCGCGCCACGTGGAGTACAGGATGTGCCCTATAGTCTGGACGTCGCGAGTTCGAGTCCAGGCTATTCCACAGCCGACCGTGGACGGGAGCTTCCAGGGGGCGGCGCACAATTGGCCGAGCGCCGCCCGGCCGACGCTGTAGCTCTTGGGTGGCTGCATGGTGAGTCCGCAGTGTGAAAAAAAGCGGTCAGCTGACGGCACACGCTTCGGAGGACAGTGTGTGTTCGTCTTTGCCCTCCCGAGTCAGCGCAGGGGTGGTAGCGGTGAGCTGAACCTAAAAATAATTGGCTATTTACAAACTGGGGAGAAAATAATGAAAATAATTGGAAAAATTTATTAAAAAAAAAAAAAAAAAAAAAAAAAGTATGGATGCGCTTAAGAAAAAAATAATTAAATCTTTTTTTTTTTTGCCAGGATTTTATTAAACAAAATAGCATTTTTTAATAGACTTTTTTTTTTTTTGGTAATTTTTTTTTAATTGAAATGAATGGGTAGAACCTTTGAACTTAAAACATAAACAAATCAAGTGCAGAGACATCATCATATTCATTCAGTAATTGTAAAAAACAATTGTGTTTCTTATTTGCGCCACGTCTGCCAACTTGTTTTTATCATCAGAGCATGCGCATTAAACAATTTGACATCACTGGAATGGTTAAGAAGGGCGCTAGGACCAGAAATATACTCGTTACGGTTACGGGGGGGCAAATAAAATGTCGCTGCAAGTAAAAAATAAAACCACCTCTAACGAGCGAGCTTGTCATGCAAGTAAAAACTTCTTAAAAGTCGACTTAAACCATTTTCCATAGCGTTTGCCGCATATATTTTCTTATTCGCATAAGTTTTACTGAGCTTAAAAGTTGGATGGAAAAAGGCCTTGAGATACAAATGTACCAGCTTTACATCAAGGTTTTTTTTTTTTTATGTATTCTCATTTTGTTGATCATTAATGAACATTTCTCTACTGTGGGTGTTGTCGAATGATTGAAAACGAGACATTTTGTGTTTGAATTGAAAGTGGTCTTGAGGAGTTGAATGGGTCAAAGTTCAAGTATATTTTCCTCTAGAGGAATTATGACATTTATCTGGAGGAATTGTGTTGCGAAAGACATTGGAGAGGAAGGTGGTTTCCAAGGTGGCTGGTTATTGGGAGACAGTGGATATCCTCTTCTTCCGTTCCTTTTAACACCCGTACAAACACCAACATCAAGAGTAGAGGAGAAATATAATACTGCCCATGCCAAAACTAGGCGGGTTATTGAAATAGAAGCCCTAAAAATGCACTTTAGAGCTCTACACACATCTGGCGGTGCTCTACAATATTCACCTCAAAAGTGTGTGAAAATAATTATAGCGGCATGTGTACTTCTTAACATAGCCCAGCAGAGCAATATGACAGTAGAAGATATCGAAGATGAGCAGCTTGAACAACATGACCAGCCTGAACATGTGCCTGAAAGTTCTCAAGGGCACCAAGTTCGACATATATTAATTCAGGAAATATACGCTTAACCTTAATGCGTCACCAGACACATATTACCATTGTGTTAAAGAAAAAGTGGAGAAAGCATGCAGTTCCCTTACAAAAAAGTAGTATACTTAATTTAATTTTACTTTTATTTTGAATTGCTGCAATACAAAGCAAATAAAAAGGCTATACAGAATGTTTTTGCAACTGTATGTTTAAATATAAATAAGCACTTTTGTTGCTAAATAAACGTAACGTAACACCACAGACTAAAGACATTTTTTTTTTTTGCATAATACAAATAATAAAGGGGAAAAGTAACATGTGGTCTGCAGTTAACTGGAACTTTGCGAGCCTGAGGGAATGCATCTGCAAAACAAAAAAAACATACATTAAAATAGTGAGTTGTAAATTTGAACAAGTAGAATACAGAAAGTGATACCGTTTTGTCTATGTAAAAATGAAAACTCTCACCAGACATTTCGGGAGGCATCGGTGGAACTCCCATAGATGCAGGGAGAGAAGGAATGGAGTGCATTAGCACTCACGCATCTGCGTTGCCATCAATTGTTTTTTGGCAGTACCTGCTATTCCCTTTACAACCCGCAAATACTCCTTCTGTATAGCAACCTCTTCTTGTTTAAATGCCAACATTTCTTCTTTTACTTGTAATTTTCTCTTTTCTATTTGAAGCTGGGCTTTCTCTTTTTCCACAATTACTATGTAATTCAGTCAATATCTTGCAGAGGGCACAAGAGACCAATAAAAGGTGTTACAGAAACCTAGTGTTACAGTATTATGTGATCAGGGGTTTTGTAAGCTCAGTAATTCAAGTTTAAAGTTGCAGAATGTATCGGTACGTTCGTACACCCTGGGGACCAGAGAGCAGTGAATGTACCGGTACGTTCGTACTACTCAAAGGGTTAATACAGTAGTACATGTCTCCTTCATCAATAGTTATGCATGTGAATGCAATTTCCCAGACCATAATTGAACTTTTTGTTAAGTAATACGACGCTCTAGCCTACCTGTCGTATTCAAACGCAACAGCAATTAAGATCCGACAAGTATATAGAAACACGCGAGAACCCAGCGTGGTCGGAGGTGAGAAGTGGTCGAAAGACTTGTGTTTACACATATGACCTCGTGATATAGAAACGAACCCCAGGAATCTCATTAAGTTAGGTACGTTATATAAATACTTTCCTTTTTACATGTATATATATATATATATATATATATATATATATATATATATATATATATATATATATATATAAAAAATGAGTTTCAAAATGCTAATGTAAAAAAATGCATGGCAAGTGGTCTGTGGGGAAAATCCAAACACCAAGATGGTCCCTACATTGAAAAAGGTTGGGAACCACTGTTCTAGTTGACTAATCACTAATCAGTGCTAGCCCTACTTGTGGTAGCCCATATATTTATGGTATTAGATGGCTAGAAATAGATAGAGAAAAGAGGATAGTGCCACTTATTGCACAGGAACAGAAATCTTCTATACAGCATTCATCATCCTAATAACAATTTTTGCAACTGCAGCATACTATAATTTAGTTTAACAAGTTTGTCACATGAACTAATAAAATAAGAAGTCATGAATTGCACCTACAGTATATAACTCCAAATTCTAATCAATGTAGCGGCAGCAGTATAATGACTGTACTGAAGGTATTCATTAGCAAATGCGGAGCTCCTTTAGACACCTAAAAATAATGTACAGCTAAAAAGGTAGTCATGTTTTATTCATAGCTTGTAAACCAGTCACCAGATGTTATAAATCGCACTGTTTTCTGCAGTGTTTATTCATTTCCACTTGTTCAGGTTCTCTAAGCAAGCATATACAGGTTTACAGTGACAATTGGTGTGCATACCTCTGACTATCGGCATTGAAATGTTTAGTACTTTAGTACTTTTTTTTCAGATCGCTCACCTTCTGTATTTGTGAGATAACATTTTTTTGTCATATACATTGACATTTAGCATCCATTGTTTCAATGTGCATTAATTGTTCATTATACCAGTTTAAGGCCATGCAATATGAAAATAAATGTAATTTAGGCATAAAGGGGAAATATGTGTAATTACAGAAAGGATGATTATAAAATGTGTAACTTAATGAAATATGTCATGCCTTACATTTATCAGTACACCATAATTTTCTAAATATAACATGTGCCCTTTTAGAAGCATTATGGCGAACTATACACTGGATGCTTGTTATATAGAAGGCACGCAATATTTCACATGTGTTTCCATGTGGATGAATATCAACCATTTTTCTCGCAGCTGTCAGCAATAGCTGATGTTGCAGTAAAGCATTTAGTTATTTAAAAACAAAAAAAATTACTAAAACCAAAGATTTTATACTGGAATTATCTGTATTTATTGTCTGAGCCCTGCATGTAAATAGGGGGCAGGGCAAAGCCCTGCTAAAAATCTTTTGTTTTGGTTTTAGAACAGGTGAATTTCTGGGTGCATTTAAATGCATTGTGTGGACTTATTTACAGGTGTTGTGAATGTATTATTGTGTTATATTTGAATGTGGTTTGGCAGAGGCGATGTTAGCAGCTCGTCTCTGCCAGACTTTAGCTCGTGAGAATGCGTGGTCGGCAGCTGATGATTATTGACAGATTGGCTGTCGACCACGCAGGCTAAAACTCTCGTACAGAATGTGGCCATCTCCGGATTGATTCATTCATTGGTAATTCGGAGATGGCCACGTGTATATAAGCTGGGTTTTGGTTTGTGTCCGGGGGGGGGGGGGGTGTTCAAGAAGGAGGAACAAGAGCGAGAGAGAGAGCGAGCGAGAGAAAACAAAAAACAGAAGCAAAAAGAAATATTACAAATGCTACGCGTTTTGGGTGGAGGGATTTTGTGTTGCGAGACGCCTTTTTATTTTGTTCTGTGAGCAGTGTTTTTGATTAATTATTTTGTTTCAATAAACACACGTACCAGCGCTTTCAACCAGCAGTCCTGTGTTTGAAGCAGCTTCCTGGTCTGTATGTCACCACTCAGCCGTCCTGCCACAGGGTACAGTTTATGCTTAATTTATACATTGATGATATAATTTATATAAAAAATACTATTTATTTTTTTACCACTTTGCTTACAGCATACCTGAGGAGTGTTTTTACAAGATGTGTTAACAAGGTGTAGGATGTTAAATATGATCGAACACTACGCAGGGTGTGAGCAATACACAGTCTGGGCTTTATAATCTAGTAATTATGGTAGTGGACAATAGGGCCTGACATCACATATTTAATGGTTTAATATTTCAAAACCACAACCCTACAATACACAAAGAGGTGACAATATTGAACATTACAAAAGAAAATCATAGTGCCAGACATTATAATGGAGTGTTAATTATTTTTTTATGGCATTACTTGACGTGGATACTCAGAATTGGAAACATGTTTATTTTGACATTTTGGTCTGTACTCACCTTCTGTTCTCATGGGCACATGCAACGTATGACAACTTGGCCAGGAAGGTAGTGAATATGAGGAACAAATAACAATGTTGAAGTCGCTGGACACTACCGAATCCTCTGTCCAACAAAGCATAGTTGTGGAAAAAGTCGGTAACTTAAGACATGTTAGACATGCCCCCTACTCATTGGAGTCATTGGCAAATGTTGATTAAAAGGTGGGTTGTAACATGTCTTGTGTGCTCTCAGCATTTTTTTTATCTGCTTACTCATTCAGGCAGTGTTTAATGCAGCTGATCTTAAATAAAGAATACATTAAAAGTTAAATTACATATAATAATAATAATAATAATAATAATAATAATAGTAAGAAGAAGAAGAAGAAGAAGACTGCTTAAGTCTCAGCTCATGAAGCTAAAACAAGATGTGACATCCAATTTCAGTTATAAAACGTCTATAAAAAATACTTGCCTCATGTCCAGAAAGATTATGCACACTTTAGCACACACTCCACTTTTCAAATGTCCTGGTTTGAATCTGGCCTTATTTGTGGGGACATGACCCATGACACATACTGAGGAAATAGATTACATCATTAAATAACTTTGATACACAAAATTAGATTGTAGATTTTTAAAAATAAATGTACTGACATTCTTAAATATGCCGTTACTCCAGTCTACGCTCAAAACTACCTACAATGCATTGCATTTTATATTAAATAAATTGCTGTTTCAATTCAATATATTGGATTTCCTTAATCTCACCATTCTTTTAATGACATCAATAACAAGACAAGATTTTTAAAAGCCAGCTGGGTTTATTGGATCAGGATTTGCAATGACAGGCCTAGGTTAAAGGTTACAGAGCAAAGCTTTCTAGTTTACAATGACCAATTACAGTACTAAATGACTGATGGCAAAGCTTTAGAATTTCCTAGTTCTGCTAGGTGTACCTGACAGGGAATATATAAAATACATTTTTATATATGCTGATGCAGCAACTTTTATTAAAAGTAAATGATCACCAATGTGTTATTCTGTCACAGAGTCATGCATATAAATTGAAAACTGTCGATTGAATGGTTATAGAATGTATTCAGCTCTCAACAGCAGAGCTAAGGAATGTAATGCCTAACAATACTACCTTAAAAACTTATTAGTATCCAGCTAAGGCCACATTAGCTATGTTCCCATCAACAAGACAAACACTTTTCTAGCAAACTAGCAATATTTAGCACAAAAATGGATGTATTTATCGTACAAAAACAGGTATCCATCAAACTGGATTTTAGTGAACAAACAGCTGTATGTATGGCTTCACAAGTTTAAAAAAAATGATTATCACGCACATTTTCTTGATCCGAACAAAAAAAAAAGTTTGATGCATTTCCATTCATCTTTCTCTATTGGAACACTATATATGAATAACAAACCTCGCTGAGCATTCTGGTAATATAATGTGTAGCTGGACTGAAAATGGACCAAGAAGGAACGATGTATTTTCAAGAATTAACTGAAATTGGACATGTTATATATATATATATATATATATATATATATATATATATATATATATATATATATATATAAATATTCAGTTCTTAACAAACATTAACAACACAATTATCCAGTACAGAAATGGAGGTTTAAATCAGACAGCTAGCACAGCATTAAATCAGCATTAAATCATTCTGGTAGGGGATCTCAAGAACAATAGAAAGAAACGCTGATGTACGGGTAAGTAAGCTGGGTTGAGTTGAGTGGGGTTCGGAGGGGGGTGATGCTGGGATGCCAGAATCACCGTCGGGCCCTCTTGAGGTGTCGCGGGCTAGTCGACGAAACACTGAGGATGGAAGGTGCCCACTTGAAGGCCCCAGAGATGTACCCTACTTAGCTCAATCCAGACGGTTGTCATGCTGATGCGCTGGGGAGACCGCACTGTGGTTGATCCCCGGAGCCAGCATCGCAGCCGTTGTGTGTGAAATGCGCTATGGAGGCAAAATAAGCTGATCCCTGGAGCCAGCATTACACTTCAGCCATTAACACCAGGCAGAAGGATATCTACATCATCAGGTGGAAGGAAACACAAATGGATGGAGACGCAGATGGATCACATTAGTTTACTGTAAAGCTACGTCTCAGTTGGTGCTTATCTTGGCGAGAGCCGAGTTCAAATCAGCATGAAGTTTTAACATCTACTCTCATGTAATGGAAATCCGTCATGTAACAGGTGTCCATCATGTAACATGACAATGCCGACCCCTGCTATGTGTTATTTAAGTTGAATTACTGTAACTGCTCTATCCAGTGCTCCCCAAGCAAGTTTTTTTGGTATTCCAAAAAAACATAGGCAATTCAAAAATTGACTTTCAAACTTGATTTTCATGGCTGAAGCCTCGTAAGCATAAGGTACGGCTTCTGGACATGTTTCCATCCCAAAAATGTTTTGGTAAATTGTACTGAAAAGGCGATTTACCCACCCTTTAAAGCCATACAATGTTTGACGCGCACTTCATATTGCGTGTGGAATGTGCGTGGTATTTGCGTGCTACGTCACATAAATCATGACGGTGGAGAGACAGTATCAACTTTCTAAGCTGCATGGAAACCAGGCCACTGTTGAAGGTCAGGGATAATGTGAGTCATGGTTTTATATATAAGGCTCAGTTATTGAAAAATAAGCTGATAGTGGTTTTAGAACAAAACCCTTTCCCTTTCAAGTCGAAAATAACCATCAACATGAGATATTGCCGTCAGGCAGCACCGGTAGGCTGAGCTTTTATAGCAAAGCTGCCGATAGGCCCCCACGCCAGCTGCAGTGTAAGCCCGCCCCCCTGGGAGCTTACTTAACTGCGCGCGTGGGGATGCACTTCCTCTTTTGTCTTCAGCCTTGGTACGGTAGGTAATAGATAACAGAGCGAGCTTGTTAACTGATTGTACTCGATAAGCTTTACGCTTGAGAAGCTGGTTAATTACCCCTTCTCTGAGTTTATTTCAGTTACTGTGTTTTAGGATTTATATATTCTTGTTAATATATATTTTTCCTTTCGCTTTGCTTCGGCATCGCGTCTTCGTGGTCTCCCGTCTTCCTTTTCTTTGTTATTATTATAATATATAATTATATTATATTTATTATTTGGGTTTTTTGTGTGTATATATATTGTTATATATATTCTTTTTTGTATATTGTTTGGGACGCGTGTTGCGTTGGCCTTAGGCCACGCGCATTTTTGCAGCCTCGGTCTTGCTTAGGCTAGACCGCGTGTGTGTGTGTGTGTGCGTGCAGACCTGCATTGCAGTCTCCCCCCCCACCGCGGCGCGTTCTACCGCCACGTGGCTGCTATTGAGTATAGCCCCACTGTTCTACACTATACGTAGTGTCTGCTGCAGCGTCCAAACAAAACAAAACAAAAAAAAAAAAAAAAAAAAAAAAAAAGTTTTTTTCCCATACAGTACTAAGGAAGACGACCACCAAGTGCATTAACTGTTGCCCTTATAAGCAGCACAACACCTTGTCTTTCGAGACTCAGACACAGTACTAGAGCACATAGCGTCTCCGCTTTGCGGGTCAGCTGACGTGGATCGTCTGGTGCAGTACACGCGCTCCGGCGCTTTCGGTGTCAGCGCTTAGGCGCCTGGTGTAGCGCTTCGGCGCGTAGTGCTTGGGCTCAGTGCACGCAACGCACCTGTGCACGCACCTCGACGCTCGGTGCTCGGTGCCTCGGTGCACGCACCTCGACGCTCGGTGCACGCACCTCGACGCTCGGTGCTCGGTGCCTCGGTGCACGCACCTCGACGCTCGGTGCTCGGTGCCTCGGTGCACGCACCTCGACGCTCGGTGCTCGGTGCCTCGGTGCACGCACCTCGACGCTCGGTGCTCGGTGCCTCGGTGCACGCACCTCGACGCTCGGTGCTCGGTGCCTCGGTGCACGCACCTCGACGCTCGGCGCTCGGTGCCTCGGTGCACGCACCTCGACGCTCGGTGCTCGGTGCACGCACCTCGACGCTCGGTGCTCGGTGCCTCGGTGCACGCACCTCGACGCTCGGTGCTCGGTGCCTCGGTGCACGCACCTCGACGCTCGGTGCTCGGTGCACGCACCTCGACGCTCGGTGCTCGGTGCCTCGGTGTACGCACCTCGACGCTCGGTGCTCGGTGCCTTGGTGCACGCACCTCGACGCTCGGTGCCTCGGTGCACGTACCTCGACGCTCGGTGCTCGGTGCCTCGGTGCACGCACCTCGACGCTCGGTGCTCGGTGCACGCACCTTTGGTGCACGCACCTCGACGCTCAGTGCCTTAGTGCACGCACTCGACGTTTGTCTTCAGTGCTTGGTGCACGCGCCTCAACGCACCTTAAAGCTGTTCGCTTGGTGCTCAGTGCTTAACGCTCGGCGCTCCTATTACTGGCACGGTACGCTTGGGCATACAACGTGCTGCACCATGTCATTTCACCGCTGTGTCACCTGTGGGACGAAGTTACCGGCTAATGACCCGCATGAGGACTGCGTGTCCTGTCTGGGGCCGGAGCATGCGGCATCTGCTTTGGCAGACAAAGCCTTTTGCACGTTATGTGCAAGTTTTCAGACGCGCACTCTGCGTCGTAGGGCGAGGAGAGCAGTCGGGGATCGCTCCCCTTCATCTGGGTCGTCACACACCCTTTCCGCCCCGCAGCCTTCTTTGGCTTCCCCGCCAGCGAAGCTGCCTTTTTCCAGGAGTTCGCCTTCCCAGGTTACCCCTGGTCAACGATCTCCTGACGTTAGGCGTAAGAGAGACCGCTCCCACAGCCTTTCTGTAAGGCGAGGCCCTTCTCCTCGCGGCGAACGCCCCCGTCAGATCTCGAGATCCTGCTCTAGATCGCCCCGAAGGAGAGGACGTTCCCGTTCTCCTCGTCGCGACAGGCGAGGTGGTGTAACTGAGCTTACTAGTAAGATGTCTCAGTTTATGGACCTTATGATGGGGCAGCAATCGTTGCTCATGTCCCTGGCCACAGCTCGGGCCGCAGAGGAGCCAGTCAGACCGGCTGTCAACCAGCCGATCATCCTACCACAACCCCTGTCCGTTCCAGTTGCGCAACAGGACGCATGGGACGTGGATGCTATCTCTCGAGATGCATCAGAGGGTGAGCCTCTCCACGGAGAGGATAGTGTGGAGGCAGAGCTCACGTCCCACCACTCAGAGTCTGAGATGGAGGTAGGCGTGGATGACTCTTTATGGTCCCTAGTAGAGCGGGCGACTCGCCACCTGGGCTTAGAATGGCCTGCCACTGAAGAGCCTAGGCGCTCTCTTTTTGAGTCGCCTTTGGCACAGGGCCAGCAGTCTAGGACGCTTCCGGCCTTCCCAGACTTTGTTAAGGAGGTGCAGTCCACTTGGGGGACTCCAGCCTCCGCCCCGGCAACCTCGCGTAAGGCGGCTGCCTTTACCATGCAAGGTGCGAGTGAAGCGGGTCTGGCGTCATTTCCGCCAGTTGGCGCTGCGTTCGCAGCGTTGGTGAAGTCACCAACACTCTCTGGGTTGGTGAAAGACCCCACCTGTCCTAACAAGCAGTGCAGGATCACCGAGGTGCACCTCAAGAAGGGCTATTCGGCGGCTACAGAGGCAGTTAGGCTGTCCAATCTGGCCAGCCTCCTCTCAGTTTATCAGGCTGCGCTAATAAAGGATCTCCCAGACTACCCTTCGGTGTCTCTGAGAGCAGAGTTGGGGCTAGTTGCCCAGCTGCTGGTCAAGCTAGCCCAGCTTAACGCGCGGGCCCAGGGCAGGAGCATCGCGTCTCTGGTGGTGGCCAGACGACAGCTCTGGCTCTCGCAGGCGAGAGTCCAGGAGCATGACAAAGCTCCCTTGTTGGATGCCCCAATTACACCGGGGCACACATTTGGCCCAGCGGTGGAAGAGATGTTGCAAAGCTCAGCTAAGGCTAGAGAGGCATCACAGCAGTTGGCTACGATATGGCCGCGTAGGCCTTTCCAGGTCAAACGCCCACAAGAACATCAGTGGCGTAGAGCACCACCGCAACACCAGCCGCGTCCAGGGGGTACTAAGACCTCCCCGGCGGATACAGCAGCGCGTGGCCAAATTCCAAAGGGACGACCGCAGCGCACAGGGTGGCGACCTAGAGGAGGCGGCAGACCACGCCCTCGTGGCGCTGGCCAGGCCCCTCGTGAGCGAGCGAAGCCTAAGCAGCCCTGAGAAAACCAGGCAGCCATTAACCCAACCCTATACTGTTCCACAGCTTCTGTTTTGGCAACAATGCACCAGCGATATCTGGGTGCGCAAAACTATACTCACCGGGTACACCCTTCAGTTCCGGTTAAAACCCCCCCCCTTCAGGGGGGTGGTGGTAACTGTGGTGAAGGACGTGGTTCAGTCCTCAGCTCTGAATGTGGAAATACAGGCATTGCTCAGGAAGCGTGCCATTCAACTAGTAGACCCTGCTCTGACCGACCAGGGGTTCTACTCCAAATACTTCCTTGTGCCAAAGAAGGACGGCGGGCTCCGCCCTATTCTAGACCTGCGTGTACTGAACAAATACCTACGGGTGTTGTCGTTCAAGATGCTCACGCACAGGCACATTGTCCAGTCTATCCGGCAGGGCGACTGGTTTACCACCATAGATCTGACAGATGCGTACTTTCACGTTCCCATCTGTCCGGGTCACAGGAAGTATCTACGATTCGCATTCCAGAGCAGGGTCTACGAGTTTTGCGTCCTGCCATTCGGCCTGTCTCTAGCTCCTCGAACCTTTTCGAAGTGTATGGACGCCATTTTAGCTCCTTTGCGGGCTCAAGGCGTCCGACTGCTGAACTATCTGGACGACTGGCTCGTCTGCGCGCAGTCAAAGGAGCAGCTGGCACAGCACACAGTGATGGTTACAGACCATCTCCAGCGGCTAGGTCTGAAGGTCAATCCAGACAAGAGCCGCCTCGTGCCCAGCCAACAGACCGAGTTTTTGGGTCTGCATCTGGACTCAGTGTCCATGGAAGCGACCCTATCGACACAAAGAGTTGCCTCATTAGAGCGGTGTCTCTCCCTATTCAGGTTGAGAGAAACAGTCAGCATGGAGCTCTGTCAGCGCATGCTGGGGTTGATGGCTGCCGCCTCGCAAGCCCTTCCTTTGGGCTTACTACACCAGAGACCTCTGCAGGCCTGGTTCAATGCCTTCGCGTTGCACCCGCGGAGAGACAAGCACCGCAGGTTGAGGGTATCCCGAACCTGCTGGGAGGCATTACGCTGGTGGAAAGTTCAGTCGAACATCCGCCAGGGCGTGCGCTTGGGTCCCATCTTCCGAAGGGAAGTTATCACAACCGACGCTTCCAACCAAGGTTGGGGAGCAGTCTGGAACGGGACAGGGACCCGTGGAGTGTGGTCAGGACCCTGGAGGTCAGCCCACATCAACGCTCTGGAACTCAGAGCAGTGGACCTCGCCCTTCGGCACTTCTTGCCAGTGCTTCTAGACAAGCACGTGTTAGTGCGGTCAGACAACACCACAGTAGTGGCGTATATCAATCGCCAGGGCGGATTGCGGTCCCCCGGTCTTCACCGGATGGTAACGCGGCTGTTGCTCTGGGCTCAACCGCGTTTAGCCTCTCTGCGTGCAGTTCATCTGCCGGGCAGAGTCAATTACGCAGCGGATCTCCTGTCCAGAGGAGGTCCTCTTGCGGGCGAATGGCGTCTTCACCCTCGGGTGGTAGAGCGCATCTGGGAATGGTTCGGCACAGCGCAAGTCGATCTCTTCGCTTCGCGAGAGACCACGCACTGTCCTCTATGGTTCTCGGTGAAGGACCTCGACAGCCCCCTGGGGGTGGATGCACTGGCTCACGAATGGCCGCCAGGGCTCCTGTATGCCTTTCCACCGATTCCGATGCTCCCCGCCTTCTTGGAGAAGGTCAGGGTAGAGCGAGCGACAGTGATTCTGATCGCTCCTCGGTGGCCTCGGAGAATATGGTTCCCGAGTCTAGTGCAATTACTGCACGGCCGCCCGAGGGAGCTCCCTCTGCGGGCGGACCTGTTGTCCCAAGCTCAAGGAGAGCTTTGGCATCCGAACCCCAAACTCATGCAGTTATGGGCTTGGCCCCTGAGCGGGAGCGCCTGTCAGCCTTAGGGCTTTCGACTGCAGTTATATCGACCATCCAGAGTGCGAGAGCGCCCTCTACTAGGTCGCAGTATGCGTATAAGTGGCAGTTGTTTCAGAGTTGGTGTCTGGCTGAGAGCCACGACCCAGTCTCCTGTCCTATGGCAGTAATATTGCAGTTTCTGCAGAAACTGCTGGATGAAGGGAAATCTCCTTCTACACTTAAAGTGTATTTAGCCGCCATTTCGGCTTGTCATGTACGCATTGACGGTTTATCACCTGGTTGCCATTTTTTGGCATCTCAGTTTCTGAAAGGCGCAAGACGCTTGCGGCCTCCAAGAACGACCAGTTTACCGTCTTGGAGCCTTGATGTGGTGCTAGAAGCCCTTACCAAGGCACCATTTGAGCCTCTCCACAGCGTGGATATGAAGCTCATATCTATTAAGACTGCATTTTTGCTGGCTGTGGTATCAGCAAAACGCGTGAGCGAGTTACATGCACTTTCAGTGCATCCTTCTTGTACTCGTTTTGCAGGAGACGGTTCTAAGGTCTCCATGCGCCCTAATCCGGCCTTTTTACCAAAGGTTATATCCCCGTTCCACATGAACCAGTCAGTCGAGTTGATGGCGTTCCATCCTCCTCCTTTTTCTTCCCCAGAGGAAGAGCGGTTACACATGCTCTGCCCCGTGAGGGCATTGAGGTGTTATATTGACCGTACAAGGACTGTGAGGCAGACAGAACAGTTGTTCATATGCCATGGTTCTAGATCTTTGGGTCAGCCGCTGTCTAAACAGCGCCTTTCCCACTGGATAGTGGATGCTATTAAATTAGCGTATGAATCTGCAGGCCTTCCGCCACCAGGGCAGTTGAAGGCGCATTCTACTAGGGGTATGGCGACATCCTGGGCCCTCTTTCGAGGGGTGCCGGTGTCTGATATTTGCGCGGCAGCCAGTTGGGCTACGCCGCATACTTTCATGAGGTTTTACAGGTTAAATGTACTGGATTCCTCTGCTCCACTGTTTGGAGCATCTGTTTTACACTCTATGACGCCTCAGGATGCGGACGTATAGAGTGGTAGATAGCATGGTGTTGACTGTTCCACCTTTAAGACAGGTGTCATTACGAGCATAGACGCTGAGGCGCAGCTCCGCATATGCCTAGATGTACTGCCTACGCAGTTGCGTTATGACGTAAGTCTGTCCTACTGCCGAGAATCCTCCCTCGCGACAGCTAGGGTACACTGTATCCCATGTTGATGGTTATTTTCGACTTGAAAGGGAACGATAGGTTGCGGATGCAACCCCGGTTCCCTGAAAGAGAAAATAACCATCAAGCTGCGAGGTCGCTCCGGTAGCCTTCACGGCCTGAAGAGCAAAAGAGGAAGTGCATCCCCACGCGCGCAGTTAAGTAAGCTCCCAGGGGGGCGGGCTTACACTGCAGCTGGCGTGGGGGCCTATCGGCAGCTTTGCTATAAAAGCTCAGCCTACCGGTGCTGCCTGACGGCAATATCTCATGTTGATGGTTATTTTCTCTTTCAGGGAACCGGGGTTGCATCCGCAACCTATCGTTTTTTATTTTGTGATGCGGTACACAGGGGTTCCATTTAAAAAAGGATGTTATGGCTAAATTAGTTGGCATCCCTGTATGCAGTAGTACAGCATTATGAAAGGCGAAACAGAGCAGAGCCTTAGTTACTTTTCCATATGATTAATATTCTGCATGCATGCTATGTAGAACTGGAGTTCCTTGTTTTAACATGACAAGTGAACAGTGTTTGAAGCATTACAGGTTCAATAAACAAACTGCTTTTGACCTGTTAGCTGTTAAGAGATGAATTAGAGACTTTCACTTTATGGCAGCATTATTTGCTAGATTCAGATTTGTGTGCTAGGGAAAGGGCATTCTGCCTTAAGTTTTCTTGCAATTGGCTTTTTAACAGAAGAACAAGTCAGTCTGTAAAACTGCTATACAGCATTTTATCAGCATTCCCAGATAAAATGTCAAAGCTGACAAGCCAGCTTTATGTTTTTTACAGTCCTGTCACAGGGCCAGCAAAGCACATGACAATAGTTTTGTGTAAAGAACCACAACAAGGTTATTTAGTGATTGTGTCCACGTGCCAATAATTGCTACTCCATTGCATAAACTGTGGTTCTATTCAGGTATTTTATGAAAGGATTAATGTCATAAACAATGTGGCTGCCAAACATCTGGATTCTAGCCATAAATAATATGTGAAGAAATACCACTGCTGCTAATTACATGGTTTGACAAACTGTTATTAATTA
Organism: Acipenser ruthenus; assembly: GCF_902713425.1. Classification (NCBI taxonomy): domain Eukaryota; kingdom Metazoa; phylum Chordata; class Actinopteri; order Acipenseriformes; family Acipenseridae; genus Acipenser; species Acipenser ruthenus. Next base: position 40,995,367 of record NC_081192.1, read on the forward strand.
CACCGTGTAACAATTTTTTTTTTTTTTTTGGTTCCTGGGTAGTAAGTGTTATTTCCTAATTGCTTATGCCTCAAAAGTATAGAAAATGGTTGTTATTCCCCACAAACTTTGCTTTTGTGACCAGGACAGTGATATTTTGAAATTTACCTATTTTCCAGAACATTCCAGATAGATTCAGTGCTGAGTAAACTTGGAGTAACTTCTAGAACTTTCTAGAACTTTCCAGTAATATAAATAGTAGTATAAATACAGGGGCCTTAAGCCCACCAGTTCAGTTTAGTTCCAGCTGCCTAAGTGGATACATATCTGCATTTTTCTGAGATGGCATCAAGAGGCTGCAATGGTGGCATTCCTGATGGGTCTCCAAGGCAGTTTTACCAAGTTTCCCTGCTATCTTTGCCTTTGGGACAGCAGGGACACCAAGGCGCACTACCACAGGCGGGACTGGCCACAGCGGACCGAGTTCTCTGTGGGGAGGAACAACGTCAAGTGGGATCCACTGGTGGACCCCCGGAAGGTGCTGATGCCACCACTGCACATCAAATTGGGCCTTATGAAACAATTTGTCAGAGCTCTAGATAAGGAGTCGGCAGCCTTCAAGTACCTTCAAGACTTCTTCCCTAAGCTGTCTGAGGCAAAGGTCAAAGCCGGTGTCTTCGTCGGACCACAGATAAAGAAGATCCTGGAGTGCAATGAATTCCCCAAGAAGCTCAGTAGTAAGGAGAAAGCGGCTTGGAACAGTTTTGTCGCAGTGGTTCAGGGCTTCCTGGGCAATCACAAGGCCGAAAACTATGTGGAGCTGGTTGAGACTCTGCTGAAGAACTACGGCACAATGGGCTGTAGGATGTCCCACAAAGTCCATATCCTTGATGCTCATCTTGATAAATTCAAGGAGAACAAGGCGAGCGCTTCCACCAGGATATACTGGACTTTGAACGCCACTACCAAGGACAGTATAACGAGAATATGATGGGAGACTACATTTGGGGGCTGATTCGTGAAAGTGATTTACAGTATAATCGTAAATCTCGAAAAACTACTCACTCCTAAATCTTTTGTAGTCATTTTTGTATTACTTTAGTATAAATACATGTTAATTTGGATTCATATGTTGTTTTTTTCTGACTTTATGTGAACGAAAAGACACAAATTCGCCCATTTTCTCATTGGAAATAGGTAAATTTCAAAATATCACTCCTGGTCACAAAAGCAAAGTTTGTGGGGAATAATAGCCATTTTCTTACTTTTGAGGCATAAGCAATTAGGAAATAACACTTACTACCCAGGAACAAAAATTGTGTTACATAGTGTTATATAACATTTTTAATGAATCTTATTGATGTAGCCAAGTTAATTATTCTTTCCAGAATGGGCATGTCATTCCAGAATGGCCATTTTACATGTTAACATAATAATGTATTTCTCTTCAGGAATTGTGTTGCAGTTTTTGTTTTTTTACCTTTTTGTTCTTTGCCATAAGGCAAAGGATAGTTTTGAACCAAGGCAGTGTTGTTGATTCCATTCTTGGGCAGTTTTCCCTGAAGCCACTAAATTTGCATTCAAGTTTTAAGTGACATCCCTTTAATATAAAGACCCAAGGGAAAAAATATGTCAATATTTGTTTGATTCCCTTTAACTACCACTGCACATCTGTAAAATCAAACTGTCCCTTTGATATTTTCAAGATTTCCTATAATTCCATACTCGAAGAAGCAGACAGGCTAATCAAAGACATTCACAACTCTTTCAAATTTGTCGCTGAAGCAGTTTTATAAATGATCAATATAGTGGCTGTAGGAATGTATAATCAGAAGCTACACTAGACAGTCCATATTAACATTCTACATTTTATGTATTTCATAGATAAACAAGGCTTGAAGTATTAATGGTGTTTTTTGAAAAGTTATACCTTACTACCTTTTTTCTTCTCTGTGAGACTAGCTATGTGGCAATCAGTTAATCTAAACCAGGGGTCTCCAACCCTGGTCCTGGAGAGTCCCAAACCTGCAGGTTTTCTAGGTGTCTTTACGTCATCAGTGGCTAAAGATCTGGAACACACGTTAATCTTGACTAATTAAGCCAATACTTGGTTAAATTAAGTAACTCAGAGCTCGGTTAAAATGAAAATACTGTCCAGGAGATCCTGTAGCTCTCCATGAACAGGGTTGGAGACCCTTGTAGTAGCATATCTTTATAGAAGCATCATTTAAACCTTTAAATTATTAACCTTTCTGAGTTTTCTCATGTTTTTACAGACCGGAATGAACTAAAGAGATCAACATGCACTGTTGGATGTTTGATTTTCATAACCTTTTGACCCTTTTTAATACATAATACAGATTAAGTAGTTAGTATAACACTGTTTATATTGATTTATAACCCACTGTGTATTACTGGTATACTATATACTAATGGACTACTCATGAATGGTGAGAATTATTTTGTATATTAAAACAACAATATATTTCACATACATTTAATGAAGATAACAAAAAAGCAAAATGGTACATTTTTTAAACAAAAAGGATAACTCTAATTTTGAGTTTAATTGTACATTAGTAGACAAAGAGAAGGTGGTGATACTTTTTTTTATTGGAGATCTATTTTGAGGTCTTGAAAGCTTTTGATTAATTTTTGTTTAGTTAGTCCAATAAAAGGTATCACATCTATCATCTCTTTTTGTCTATCTTCTCTGGACTGTTATGGCTACCATTGAATCTATCATTGTACATTACTGTAGTGTAACCCTTTAAAGAACCTGTTTGGGATCTTGTCATTATTACCATTCTGTCTTTTTTTCCTGCAGCAGTCTTGGATTGCTTCCAAAACTCTGGTTATATTTTATATAAGCATGACATAAGAAATCCCTTTTAGACACTGGAACAAAACATTTGAATTGTAAATCCATTTCACCACTACAAACTATTATATGTAATGTTTTTTATGGTAGTTGACAATGCCTGTATATTGACTTCACATAGTGAATGCAGAAATCTTGTGCCATGCATGCCGGATGGAAGGGAGTCATACTGTATGCCTAGAAGGGTGAGGGAATCTAATATGATCTGTAAAGAAACATGGATCAGGCCAAGGGTGGTCGTGGAACTATGTGTGGTGACCAGGATGGCAATGTAAGACAGGAAATGCTAGTTTATTAAGAACATTTGGCCTGTAGGAGAGGAGGTTTGTCTGGAGGATATAATGGACAGTCTTAACAAATTAAATCAGTAGATAATGTACATAGTTATAAGGAAGTGTAGGGGAGAAGAAAGAGGCTCTTGTTTAAAGGAATTAGATTTTGAATCACAAACAGCAGACTAGAAGGAAGACCATTTGGTAAAGTCCCTTAGGGGTACCATTCTTTAAAAAAAAAAGTCTGTCATTTCATATTCTTATTCTGGTTTGTCCTACAGCCAAATAATAAAGCAGCGTTTGCACAAAGCATTCAGAAGTAGATGATGATAACATTATTAACGTGTAGGATGGAACCCATAAGCACATTCGTTAAGGATAATAATGACATGCAAATGTGAATGTCAGAGACAGAATTCTAACAGTCAATTTTATAGAAAGAAAAGTACTAAGTGTCTTTATCTGAAACATTTTCAGAGACAGCATGGCAATAGCAAATTTGCAAAAGTTGGTGGAACACTACAGAAGGATTTTTTTTCCTTTTGCAAAAGCTTTCAGGATGGAGCCCTTACTGCTGCTAGTGCCAAATTCATTTTGTGTATTAATTATTCAGCAAAAATAATTCTTTGACTAAGGTTGCATGATTGCAATTGTATTCACTTTTGTACGAAAACCTTTTGTCAAGTATAGAACTCCAAATGTGGGTTTTTGAAATATACAGTCACAGATGAAAGTATCGGTGGCCTACACTGAAGGCACAGCTCATGGTAACAGATTAAGGACAAGCATTTAGTAAACTTTAAACACTCTTAAAATCAAACACAAAGCAAAATATACAATTTCTAATAATTTTTAGCAAAAAACAAACAAACATTTCATTTAAAGTATTCATTCATGACAAAAGTATTGGCAACCCTGCTTTACTATTTCGTGGTTTCACACATTTATCGTAATTCTTAACCTGTAAGTTATATCTTGTTGGTGCAATCAATCAGTACCTTTTTTATTCTTTGTATTACATTTTTAGACCTTTAATATAAAGGTAGCAATACTTTTGCCATGGACAAATATTTGAAATTGCTTAAGTGCTACCAGAAAGTGCGTAGTGTGGTCTTTGTCATGTTCATTAGTGGCTAATTTTCACTAAATGCTTGTATTTAACATGCTTTCTTGAATGATCTTATATTAAATGTAAACTGCCAATACTTTTGCCAATACCATATTAATTCCTATCTTTTCTTTTCAGCAAACAAAAAATATATAGATATTACTGTTTTTAATTTTGTATCTTATTAATCACAGAAAAAATCAATGAAAAGTTCTAACTCATGATGAATAAGGCTCTGAACCTTAAAGAGGGGTATAGAAATGTTATTAGAAGGCCAAATATTTGAATATAAATCAAGTAGTGAATGAGCTACACCCTCAGTGTATAAACTGTGAAAAATGCTGCTGATTGGGCCTGTAAAATCTGTTACATATGCTTAGTATTCTGCACAGACGTTCGTCATCTGATGACTTCGAAGACGGATCATATAGATAGAACAAAGAAGAGAATGGAGGAATGGGATCCACAAGGGGTTCTACTTATTCAATTGACCTGAGCAATGGCGGATCTATTGCTGTAATTTAAATCATTAGAAGGGGAGTGTAACAGGGCAAGGAGCCCTGTACATGGATTTTATTTATTTTTAGAACGGGGTTTCCCCCTCCGCCCCAGTGTTATTTTGTATTTGTTTTGTATTCTTCTTCTTCTTCTACTTGTTCTTCTTCTTATTATTATTATTATTATTATTATTATTATTATCGTTATGATTTATTTATATATGACGGCGAAGCGCCGCAGGTTTTGTTATTGTTATGTATAGATATATGACGACGAGAGTCGTGTTTAGTTATTGTATTGACGGCGTAGCCAAATGTTTGTTTTTGTTTGGTAGTGTGGATGGGCTTTCCATCCACGGTAATTTAAAAACCTTGTGCAGAAGCATGAAAACCTACAGTTTTGTGTTTAAATATTTTATTTATTTTTGTTATTTAAATAAACGGCGCCCCGCGTCTCTTTTGCACTGCAGTACTACCTGGTGTCAGAGTTTTGTTTGGTTCCTGCTTCTGACCTGACGTCACCACCCAGCCACCCTGTCACAGGGAGTTTGTGAAAATCAACATTTCTAATTGTGTCTGTGAGTCTCTCAAGAGTATGGTATGACTTTAAATGTAGGTAACATACCAAGATTGGTATATTTTAATATTTTAATGGTGTGGTGTTTATAGTATATCTTCCACTGTTCAATTGGACAGACCCAAAGTGCATTGAAATGTGTATCTGATTCAGTTGGCAATTTAAGCTGTGATAAAACCACTCATGCAATCTGTGGTTATAACTATAGGTTTAACTATAATTCCTGATTGATTGGTATTTCTGCTATAATCCAAATAGCTCAAATAAATTGTAGTACTTAGCCATTACTGATAGATTGCTTGTGTAAGTACCAAAACTTGCAATTTAAGATAATATTTTATTGGAATGTCCTGGAATGAGTTAATGTGTAGAAAAAAATAATGAGACCTGTAATAGGCTATTATTCATATTTTCAGCTTAAATCCACTGTAAATAAAATGAATAAATAGTAATTATTTTTAAAATGTCATACTTCAACATTAAGATTAGTGGTCTGTTTTTATATTTGGTTTATGTATGATTTCAATTGGCTAATAAATCATTTATGAAAATGAGGGGGGGAATTCAGAAGGACTCACCAGAGATTATCCAATTGCAGTCAGTAATGCCTACTGTCACAGAGTGACCCTAAAACCTGTCTTCCCTTGTACAAGGTGCAAGCACCTTTTCTGAGTAAAATGCAGCAGAGATTATTATTTATTTATTAGCAGACGCCCTTATCCAGGGCGACTTACTATGTATCACATTATTTTTACATACAATTACCCATTTATACAGTTGGGTTTTTACTGGAGCAATCTAGGTAAAGTACCTTGCTCAAGGGTACAGCAGCAGTGTCCCCACCTGGGATTGAACCCACAACCCTCCGGTCAAGAGTCCAGAGCCCTAACCACTAATCCACACTGCTGCCCACACTGGATTGCTCTTTAATAGAAACAGTTTAATTTCTTTGAAGTTTGCCCACTGATGATGGGAATGAGAATGTAGAGATGGGAGCCCAGCTAAGAAGATTTAAGTTTTTGCAGGTATTATTCTGTTAAAGACTGTCACTACTACTGGAAGCTTTGGGATACAAACTGACCATTTGTGAAACTGCAACAGATATTGTAATAACTGTTATGTGTTTTAAAGAATGTAAAGCCAGTAGAAAATATTATTAGCAGATCTGTGTAAGGCCTGTGAGAAGGAGTTCATTGCATTGAAGGTCAGGCCGGCCTGCTGAAAGTTCCAAACCTCCCTTATCAGGCAAAAGCATCTCTTTTAATTAGACTCAGAGCCTTAAAACATTCTTATCCAGCGAGAGCAGAATGGCAAACTCTATGGAACAGAGTTAATATGCCAGAAGTAGTTGAACTAGGATAGGTATGTGGTTTGATTATAGTAAGAAAATACAAGTATTTAAATAAATAAGAAACCTAATATAATAACATTGAGTAAATGTATGAGCAAAATTAACCTCTTGTCTTCTGTGTATACCAATGGAGTAAAATAAAATTACAATTTCTAGGAGAGACTGCTATATTGAAGTATCTGAATTGGAAATACATGTTATAAAATAATTTGAAGTTAAACTGTTGAAAGAACATATTAAAAGTTTATATAACAGAAGAGTTGATCTGCTTGACATTGACTGAAAGTTGTAAACACATTGTTGAGACACTTTTAAGATAATGTTAAATATACTTTGTGTTGGTTTAAGGGAGTATTGTAGGATTATATACATATTGTTTTGAAAAGTCCACTCTCGTCATTTTGAACCTGATGAAGACACACTGGTGTCGAAACGCGTTGTTTGTTACAATCATGGTTTTAAATTAATAAAGATAAATTTTATGAAGAAAATAAATGAGCAGGAGTTTAATAATTAATCCTTTTGAAGAAAAATGACGAGAATGCGACCATGAATGTCTCTACGAAAACTTTTTGGTAAGCCGTTTAAACTGGTAGTCTGGCTGAAAGAATTCTGAACTTTTGTTTTTCAGTAGAGACTTCATTTCTTGTTGCATATATATATATATATTTATTTCTTAGCAGACGGCCTTATCCAGGGTGACTTACAATTGTTACAAGATATCACATTATTTTTACATACAATTACATTATTTTTTACACATTATTTTTACATACAGTTACCCATTTATACAGTTGGGTTTTTACTGAAGCAATCAGCTACAGCAGCAGTGTCCCCCACCTGGGATTGAACCCACATCCCTCCGGTCAAGGGACTACATATATACTTGTATTGTATTTGGTAGCAAGGACCCTGTGGACTCCAGTTCACCTAAATTTTAGGGAAAGGAGGGGTTGAAAATTAGAACCATAAGATCATGTTCCAATATTTTGGAAAGGAGTTATATCCAATTAAAAAGGATTTAAAAAAGTTTTAAAAAGGAGTTGACCGGATTCTTCTAGAATATATCATTTACTCAAAGATAAGAACCGTCAAGGCAGATTGATGATTAGATTTACTTGGGACTTCTGATGTATTCAACGGAGGGAAAATCCTATATAAGCCCAGAGTAAGGCCCCATTCAATACCATTGAACTTGATCTTCCAAGATGACGTGGTCCATGCTCTGAGGTTCTCTGAAAAACTGGTTGCTGTTTGGTTGTATTCATTAATCTCTGCCTTTTGAAGACAGTTCTTATTTTTCATATATCCTACACTACACTTCCATATACTGGAAGGTAAGCATATATTTGAATTTATATCTCATTTATATTGGATGTATTGCTATAAGTAGGCTTGCTACTATTCAATTTTTTTTTTTCAAAGCGACGATTAATATTGACGTTTATTTTACAAAGAATTTTCCGTTTTTTTATCTTTATTTTTCAATTCAAGCAGTGAATGAGTGAAATTGACCTTTATGCTTAAAAAAAACAGACTTTTTATGCCATTGAAAAACATCTCATTTAGCGAAACCCCTTTATCATATTCAACATGCAACAAAACTTGCACTTATTATTCAGAGTCGGAGCTCCCTCTCTCCTGCTTTAGCACAGCCAGACTCAGAGTCACTGGAAGGTAAGGCAGACTTTGTCCTGCCATGGAGACTTCAGCCATCGGTCAGGGGATTGTGCACAATATTCATTAAGTGTTTTTCTCTTGTGCCCCATTTTCAAATCAAACTAGTAACTGTCACTGTATACCTGTAGCAAACGCTTACCTACACCTTAACCCACTAATTTCAAAGTTTGCGCTTTGAATGACAGGTGCTGTAGCTGACAAATGAGAGCATTCCAGCACTGCTTCAGTCAACGAGATCTGTCAGAACAGGGTGAATCTACAGGACTAACAGACCACTGAGATGACTAACAGCGACCCCCAGCCATTCAAAGACGGGACAGACAGGAAGTATAAAAACTATACAAACTAGAGATGATTTCTAAATGATTATTTTTGGTAATAAAATAAAAAATAGTGAGTGGTTTTACTAACGTTTATCATATATAAATTTATTTCAGTCAAACTCATATTTTTGGGAATTCGACGTTTAACGAGCTTTACAGATTGATATTGGAAAGTAGCAAGCCTAGCTATAAGGTATATAAATTATGTTTTAGTTTTAAGAGAGTGATATATTGAATGTTTTAGAACATAGCTGTGGGTGCTACAGCTTACTGCATGGCTAGCCTGAATGCTAACCATATAATAACCATATTTGTATTACTGTATTGAAGTACTAATGCTGTTAATCCTGTAAAGGCACTGGATCGCCCAGATTGCTTATTACTTGGGATTTACGGTGGTCTGCGCAACCAACCAATCCACTTTTTAAGCATTTAATAAACTGAAAGAGAACTACTACTGCACTGGTTCGTTAAAACTTCAAATTAAATGAGTCTGTGTGATTTTCTTGATTATTAAAAAGTTGTCGGGACATGTGGTCCAGTGGTTAAAGAAAATGGCTTATAACCAGGAGGTCCCCGATTCAAATCCCACCTCAGCCACTGACTCATTGTGTGACCCTGAGCAAGTCACTTAATCTCCTTGTGCTCCGTCTTTCGGGTGAGACGTAATTGTAAGTGACTCTGCAGCTGATGCATAGTTCACACACCCTGGTCTCTGTAAGTCACCTTGGATAAAAGGTGTCTGCTAAATAAACTAATAATAATAATAATAACAAAACCACTTACAGGAGTTTAAAACATCTCTGTCCTTCTTAAACGTATTTTTTTGTATTTAGGACACACCACCCTTATACAATTTTACTATAGTAAGTTTACATGGTGGTTTACAGATTTTTAATCTCCAATGATTGTGTTACAGTATACAGTTACCATAGTTTACCACTGTTTCCCATGTGTGTTTTATGAGCATGCCCATACAGTATGTGTCATAATATAAAACACCAATTGAGTACCCCAGAATAACACCAGGATATCTTCTGAACGTCCTCTAAGTTTTTCATTTTGAATTCAGCCCTGTTAATTCAAGTGGATTTAATTACCTGTACTTATTCTATGTTCCTTTGTAACAAATGATGTTGATCCCATTTATAAGGCGTGCTTTCATGCATAAATGAACACTTCTTACAATCCCCTGGTGGGCAGTAACAGGGTATGAATTAGGGAAATATAAACACGTGAATACATTAAGAAACGGATGGATGGGAGAGTGGAAACTAAATGCTTTTAAATCATGATGAATTAATAGAGTTGAATTCAAAATTAATGACTTCAGAACTCAGAGCAAGTGCATAAGATATTCAGGTGTTATTCCTGTGGTATTCAGTCAGAATTAATTATGAATTTGCGGCGATACTTTAAAAGTGCTTCCCATTTTGTGTACATGGGCATAACCTTTATGTTTTTATGTATAGTATTTGGAATGTCCTAACTTAAATCCAGAAATACAGCAGTTGAACATAGCATTATAAAACACTGACTGTAGGCTTTATCCACCATGTACAACCAGAACAGCATTTATTTTACACCTCAATTTTGTGGGGAAGTTTGGGCTGAAAATATGCAGTCAGTATCTGCAGTTTTGTCATACCTGCCAACCAAATGCTTACTATCAGCCCTCTATTGAAGTCTGTCAGATGTGCTCTCCTCTCCATCGGACTTGAAAATGTCTAGCAAACAGTATATTCAGTTTTGGCAAACATTAGAATCCCATTACATTTTAATTTGCCAGGTGAGTCCATTTACACAAAACTGTTCTGCATAACCCCTGTATAATCTTCAGAATCTTGTAAATATATTGCACTAATCTTTCAATTTATGTACTGAATGCTTCTTAAACAATATTACATTTTTGGGGGGAATATAATGCCAGTAAAAGATAAATTTGCTTAAACATGTGGCAAAGTCGTAGATTGGTAGCAGGTGTATATCAGGTGCAGTGCAGATGCAGTAATTCCAATAACAAACAGACAACAAAGTACGGGTGAAATGAGGGTTTTAATGATTATAAATCCAATTGTCTGATGACCAGCCAGAAAACAATAATGAGCTGGCAATACACAGCAATGTGTATTGCACAGTAATGAAAAAGGGTTGCAGTCCCGCAAACAATAAACACGGTACAAAACCCACACAATTAGACCCACACGATCACAGGTCCAAAGTGAGTGCTCTCAGTGCTTGTGGTGAAGTACAATATATTACGTGCTATTGGTGAAAAACATGTGCTGTGGTGATCCGGCTTTGTGTTGGCCCCTGGTGACAGCTCAGGAATTGTGTTTAGCCATCTAGTGCTATTTAACAAAAAAAACAGACAGTTACTAAACAGAAAATACCAAAATACCAACAAAACACTCACAAACTCTTTATTTTTATTTTGGGGATATCTCCCGGTCCTTCCTGTCTCCTCGTATCTCTGAAACCCAAGCGAAGGAAAAAATTTACAATTCTCCGGCCCCTTTTATGCGGTTATGCATGACCCCTTGGTAAACGATTACAGCTGACTCTATTGCCTGCAGCTGCTACCTCGTTTACCTTCCAGGTCAATACATTCCCGCACCGGAGTCTCGCCTTCTTCCAGGCTGGCTGACTTCCCGACCCAGGGAATGAACTGTCAGGCCAACCTGTCCAAAGCCTTTCCCTTTCGCTACTTAGTACCCTCACAGGTTGACAGGGAGATTTACAACCAGAACTCATTATATTTCTGTCACACATCACTATTTAAGATGGATGGGGATGCTTTTATTGTATTGCATGTCTTCTTATATACAAAAAGTTCAGTTCATCATTTGTATGTACAGGGGGAGAGACCAAGACAATTTTGCTTACCAGCAACCTGATAGCTGATATAATTGTAAAGCTATTAACAAACAATCACCTCAGCAAATTATTTCAAAATGGAAAAAGTCGCTGTGTATAGAGAATAGTTCAACTGTAAAATTAGATGGGGAAGGTAACAGTAACTAACTGTCCTCACTTGATTAACCTTATTCAAAACATGATTAAACATAATTATATATATATATATATATATATATATATATATATATATATATATATATATATATATATATATATATATATATAACACTTAGTGATATCAAGGTGTTAATGGTTCCAACAGATTAATCGGACCGGTTCATCAACTAAACAGTTGATTGCGGATTTTTTTTTTTATTTGTTTACTTTTTTTTACAATGAATACTGCATTAAAAGTGAATTCTGGGTAGAGAGAGAAATGCGTGCTTCTACAGTATTTAGGGAAGTGCTGATTTGAAGCGCGCTCTCTCTCCCTGGAAGTGGTAGGACACTGGTTTTAAGATTGTATAAAAAGGGCTTAAAGTGTAAAAATTCTAATTGCTGTCTTATTTTTACAAGGATTGATGATATATATTGTAACACGGCCGCACTCACGGTCGTTCGTTTGCACCCTATAATTGAGACCCAGGACACAAGAACTTGAAGTTTTAGCGCTTGCGCACACGTTTAATAATACAAAATAAACAAAACACAAAACAAACACCTAGCTCCCACGGAGCGCTAACTACACTTTTAGGCAGGTCCCTGACTAGATCACAAGACAGCTAAGCCGTTTACCTGTCTTAAAATGTAGCACTAGAGGTGCAAAAAAATTACATCCCAAAAGTAGACAAATCTAAATCTAAAACAAAATGGCCAAAATGGTTTAATAGATCAATTTAAAAAAAAAATTCAGCGAAAAAAGGCACTTTACAGAGCGTTTAAAAGGGACCAAGAACAAAGTACACAGAAAGAGTACTTGGAACTGCAAACGCAAGTCAAAAAGGAAGTTAGAAAGGCCAAGAGAGAGATAGAAATCAACATTGCTAAGGGGGCTAAAACCAATTCCAAAATGTTTTTCCAATATTATAACAGCAATAGAACATTCAAAGAGGAGGTTCAATGTGTAAGAGACACAAATGGCAAAATCATAAACAAAGAAAAAAATAGCAAATATATTAAATGATTACTTTTCACAGGTTTTTACAAAGGAGGACATGGACAACATGCCCCACATGTCGACCTGTTCCTATCCAGTTTTAAATAACTTTAACATAACAGAGGCAGGTGTTAAAGGGACTAGGAGCTCTTAAAATAAACAAATCCCCTGGGCTGGATGAGATCCTCCCAATAGTACTCAAAGAAATGAAAGAAGTTATTTACAAACCGCTAACCAAGATCATGCAACAGTCTCTTGACAAAGGGGTTGTACCGACAGACTGGAAAATTGCAAACGTAATACTGAGCCACAAAAAGGGAGACAAAACCGAACCAGGTAACTACAGACCAATAAGCCTGACTTCTATTATATGTAAACTTATGGAAACTATAATAAGATCCAAAATGGAAAATTACCTATATGGTTACAATATCCTGGGAGACAGTCAACATGGTTTTAGGAAAAGGGAGATCGTGTCTAACTAACCTGCTTGATTTTTTTGAGGATGCAACATCGACAATGGATCATTGTAAAGCATATGACATGGTTTATTTAGATTTCCAGAAAGCTTTTGACAAAGTCCCGCATAAAAGATTAATTCTCAAACTGAAAACAGTAGGTATTCAAGGGAATGCATGCACATGGATTAGGGAGTGATTAGAACTGATTAGAGGAGAAATCTCAAAATGGAGCGAGGTAACCAGTGGAGTACCACGGGGATCAGTATTAGGTCCTCTGCTGTTCCTAATCTACATTAATGATTTAGATTCTGGTATAGTAAGCAAACTCGTTAAATTTGCAGACGACACAAAAATAGGAGGAGTGGCAAACACTGTTGCAGCAGCAAAGGTCATTCAAAATGATCTAGACAGCATTCAGAACTGGCAGATGACATTTAATAGAGAAACGTGTAAAGTACTGCACACAGGCAATAAAAATGTGCATTATAAATAACATATGGGAGATAATGAAATTGAAGAAGGAATCTATGAAAAAGACCTAGGAGTTTATGTTGACTCAGAAATGTCTTCATCTAGACAATGTGGGGAAGCTATAAAAAAAAAGGCCAACAAGATGCTCGGATATATTGTGAGAAGTGCTGAATTTAAATGTTACAAAAAGGATATTGCTGCTCTAGAAAGAGTGCAAAGATGAGCAACCAGTATTATTCCGAAAAAAGAAACAAGGACCAGGGGTCACAAATGGAGATTAGATAAAGGGGCATTCAGAACAGAAAATAGGAGGCACTTTTTTACACAGAGAAATGCGAGGGTCTGGAAACAACTCCCCAGTACTGTTTTTAAAGCTGACACTCTGGGATCCTTCAAGAAGCTGCTTGATGTGATTCTGGGATCATTAAGCTACTAACAATCAAACGAACAAGATGGGCCGAATGACCTCCTCTTGTTTGTAAACTTTCTTATGTTCTTAAAACAAAACAGTTTAACAAAAAAGACTTCACACAGTACCTTTTATATTATGATTGAGACACTTTCAATCTGGCTCTCCACACAGCAGCCCTGAAGAGACTGGCTGCTCTCTTTATATACCCTGCACCTGACTCTAATTTACAATAACAGCAAAGTGCAGGTGATAATGAACAATAAATAATCAAAAACAATTAATTAATATTTTTAGGCAGGGAGCATATTAACCCCACCCCTGCAGTGCTAATATATATATATATATATATATATATATATATATATATATATATATATATATATATATACAGTCAACCCTTTTTATATCGCCAGGTAAGGGCCATGGGCAAAAACGGGCAATAAGCAAGGGTGGCGTTATAGTGAGGGTCAACCCAAAAAAAAAAACACAAACACACAACCTTCTATGTTTGCAATAAATTTAAACATTTTATTTTTTTAGTTATACAATTACAGTATCGCCAGGCCATTTTAATAAAAACAAAAAAAAGCATACAATTTTTTTATTTTTTTTTACTGTACTGTCATTTGAACGTTTGTGGCATGACTGTAGGCCTGCTGAATACTATCCCCTATTGAACAATGTTGTCTATTTATTTCACAAAGCAATTTAAGCTCAACAGTATTCTTTTTTAAGCAGTTAAAAAAACGTTGAATATGTACAGGCAAACTCTTTTTTTAAACGGAAATTAAAAAAAAAAAAAAAAATTCTGCTGTTTACAAAACTGATGCTTTAGTTTAAGTCAGCCTTCATTTGTGCAAAACTTAGTTGTTTTAATTGGCCATGATTATTTGGCTGTCGCTACAATGAGGGAAACTACAATGCTTATATTTACGTTTCCTTGGTTTGGGAAGTTAGCGGGTGGCAGACAGCGGGGTGGCGCTATAACGGGGAAAAATAGCACTGTTTTTATATTGGTGACATTTGTTCAGAGAGAATACCTGGCAATATGCAAGGGTGGCGTTATAAAGGGGGGGGCAGTATAACATGGGATTATATATATATATATATATATATATATATATATATATATATATATATATATATATTTGGAACTGGAATGTTTATCTACGTTGATTTAAATCAAGTGTTCTCAAACCAGTCCTGGGGGCCCCCTGTGTCTGCTGGTTTTCATTCCAACCGAGCTCACAATTACTTAACTATACCCTTAATTGATCTAATAATTTGCTTAATTAGACATTTTTTTTGTTTGTTTTATTATTTATTTTTTAATTCCCCTTCTTCCAAACCTGATAGCCTGGTGATTCAAGCTGGAGGCAATGATTTAAGTAAATTGACAAGTGTGGAATTAGTTAGAAAAATGAAAAAAAGATTTAACAAATTTGCAAGAGCTATTTCCAAATACAAAAATAATTTTCTTGTGCATCACCCAGCGACGTCTTTGGAAAGATGTGAAGGCATCTCCAAAAATAAAGAAAGCACGTAACTGGGTGAACAATGTAATTTCGGATTTTGTAAGGGGTTTAGGGGGGGATTCAATTTGGCACCCCGAAATTAAATATTATCAGGTTGGTCTTTTTAGGGGGGATGATGTCCATATGAATGACACTGATAATGACATATTCCTAAAAAAAAACTCCAGCATGGAATTAAACTACACCTTCTGCAAATATGTCCTTCCCTTCCCATACCCACCATTACACCTTTGTTTTTATTGTATATATTGTTTTGTCTTGTATATTTTGATTTGTGTACATGTATTGTGTATATTGTTTACTTTTAGTAAAAGTGTATTTTTTAGAGAGTTGTTTTGCATACAAATTATATATTTTTTTATGTTGTGAAGCCCGGGTAACGAGCGCGGGATGCACAGCTTGAGGAGAGCTAGAGACAACCAAGTGATGTCTAGTAGAGCTAAACTTTGTGAAGAAAAATATATTTTTTTATTTAATTTATTTATTTCTTAACAGACACCCTTATCCAGGGCGACTTACAGTAGTAAACAAATACATTTCAAGAATGTATTTGTTTACGACTGCTTGGGATTGTTTGGGAAGCCAGATCTTACAACATAGATTGCTTGGGAAGCCAGATCTTACAACATAGATTGCTTGGGAAATCAGATCTTACAACATAGTGGGCTGTTATGTTTATAATTGGCTTTGGAAATCCAATCAAAGCTTTATATTAGTAACTGGGATTATTTGATGTGCTTCTCACTATCGATGTCCTGGCTAAGGAGAACAGTTAGTCTGTAAATTGAGGATATTCGCATAACTTAACTGAAAGTGTACCATTCTGATTCCTGAGATTGGATTACAAATGGTGTTGTGGAAACCATCGTGTATTTTCCTTTTTCCTTTTCGTGTTGACTGGTATCAATTAACAAAGAACATGTGCCCGCTATTGCAGAACAAAACCACAATGGAATTTGTTACAATACTATACACTTTATAATTGTTCTCTGTATTGTATATACATAAAGCGATTATTTGGAGGGTCATGCTAGACACATCTACATACCTGTCATCATTGAGTTTTTAAAATAAGGGAGCTTTTGTAAACTGAAGTCTTAGTGGCCTGAATTCAAATGAATACCTACATAAGACAAAGGCATACAACTATTCCACTTTATTACTTGGTAGAATGATAGACTGTGATACGATGCCTCTTCTAATAAAAATAATGTGGTATCTTGTAATAATTGTAAAAGCTTCATATGTTTCTGTCTGGTGCAGGTAACTGAATTTTCTCACGATCCATTGGCTCCCACATTTTATTCTCAATTATACACAGCAGGGAGCAACTAATGCGCTTCTCCAATATGACATGTCAATAAACTGAGATCTGGTCATTTGAGCACAATCCCTGCAAGGCAATGCAGTGCCCGAGGGTCAGCAGCCGCTAAAGCAGAGAGAAGAAAAAAAAAACTCCCTAGAGCTGTCAAGAATTTCCAAGGATAAATATTGGGACTTTTTTCCTATACATCAGGACCTGGGACATTTGCTTGGAAATCGGGACTGTCCCGACCATATAGGCCAGGGATTGGCTATTGTGCCCTGTGGGAGGGTGATGGGGATTCATTGAACACACAGGAGTCAAAAGTTTTCTTTGAGACGCCACACAGGCGCATCAGATTTATTTCTACCCCGGCAGGATGTACTCAGGCGGTCTACCAGCAATAGTATTCCCCGGAGTTGTTTCTACACAGTTCGTTGTACAAATAGTCCAAAAGGAGAAAATAAAAAGAGAAAACAAACACTGTAAACAAAAGTACAAATAAAGTTCTGCTACCAGCAGAGTCTCGCAGTCTCCGCTATTCTGCGAGGCGCAACAGTTATACCCTCAGTATTCTGTAACAGGGTTGCCCAAGTTTCCCCTGCACTAAATTAATAAGGTCCCATGGACTGTACTTCTTCAGTATGGGTACGTGGAAATATAAGTGTTGCGGCTGTCTTCTTCCGCTGTGCTTGCCTTCCCCTTTCCTCGTTGCCGTTTGCTGTAGCGTCAGAAAACCAGCCACCTTGATTTCTTTTTTTCTCGCTCCAGAGACTGGAGTTTTTTTATTTAATTCAGTTCTCCAAACAGAGCTCCCGCTGTGTTGTCTCCTAGAAGGGCATGGAGGTGATTGTCATTGAAGGAATAACAGAACGTAATTTTTATTCATCGACTCATCAATTAAAATAAAATGAGGCCCCATACATAACTAAAATGTAGAGGTGAATTGAGTTGAATATGCAATTTAAAAATAGAACAGTAAGGACACATACCATTTAGTGATGAAGACATATGAAGAAGTAATGAAAGTAGAAACATTCTCTTGGGATACTTGTAGACAGACACGAAGCACATGTTGAGGTAGAGGACACATTATGTGTAGGAGGAAATGCAATGTCTGTCGTACTCATTTCATTACTTATTTATTTTATTGTTTTCCTCTCCCATATATGGACTTTAACTCTCCTCTCTGCACCTGTCAAACAAACTAACATGTTTATCATATATAGTGAATACCTACCCTTTTTAAATTGCATCTTTTATATCTTCTCTTTTTTATTGATTGCCCTTTTGGCAAATCTCCTGCTGACTTTTATACAATACTATATTTTCCTTTATTTGTAGATTTTTTATTTTTTAGAAATTCTTAACACGTTTGATGTGATAAATACTTGAATGGGTGGATTTGAATAATATGGAAAGTCTACACAGTAATTTCAGAACTAAGCTTACAGGATCAATAAACTCTATTAAAAACTGTATTGCGCCTCAGTACACACAATAGAAACAATAAAGTAAGTATCCTAGATTTTACTACAACTATCCATTCACAACTATGTTACTTGGTGTTAGTTAATGGATAAGTTTAGACTTGGACATCTTCCACAATGCACATCAATTCCACAATGGACATCTTCCACAATGCACACCGTTGAAAAGTTTTTGCTGCAGTTTGGATAACATTATTGGATGGGATGTGAACAATGGGATCTCAAAATCAATTGCCATGTAGATAAATTAAAATATCTACCTTTTAGATTGCCTGGACTTGATTTAAGCCTGAACTCTATAGGTGCAAATGTAGTGCCCCTTGAGGTGCTTTCCGACCGTTACTACTGATTTTCATTAAATTCAAGAAAATGAAAAAGTGGTGAAACTAAACACCCTGATAAAGAATGTAATAACCTTTTGCATCTCATATAAAAAAGCAAACATCTAAGATGTTTATACTTTAATCCATGTGATCAAAATCAGGATGTACAAACATTATAAGAAAATAAGAAAAGCGAGAAAAGGCCACTTGGCCCACCAATGCTCGTCCATTGTTATTACGCCATTCACCGCTACTGGGGGGACCTAATTTAAAAGCACATAATCTAGATTTTTTTTTTTATGTTCCCAATGTTTAAGATCCTACCACTTAATCTGGTAGACTATTCCATGCATTTATAACTCTCTGTGTAAAATAGTGCTTCCTACCTGTTCTAAACTTACATTTATTCAGCTTCTATTTCTGCCCTCTTGTGCTATAACCCCCGAGATCCTTTTCAAAGTCCTCGTTCCAAATTCCCATTCCGTTTATAATTTACCTACCTAATGTTAAAAATACTCCCTCTGCAATATTTCCTGTAATTTCGCCCCTGTCTAAGTCAACTCCCCTGCTCCCTCACACTTTTACCTCAATGACAACTTTACACCCCCTGATCGGGACTTGGCATTATCTGGTAATACCGATAAGGTGGCGGTGCAGCACAGTTTGGGCTCCTGCTAAATTAACTGTATGATTTGGTTTGTTATTGGCTTGTTTTTGGTCAGTCATTAGCAAGGCACACATGAATTGGGGGATGATTGGTCACTGTTGTCGTCTATATGACACTGATTAAGGGAGTGGGAAGTATGCTAGTAGTTAATGTAGCTTATTTAGAGGTGGGAGCACTGGGAGATTGACTCTTTGAATTGCAAAAGACATATGAAAAAGGAAGCTATCTTTAACTGTTGGCAATTTTTACAAGGTGGAAGGTCTGGGAAATTATAGAAAAATAAAAATCTAATTTTACAATAAGTAATTTCTGTATGTTCATTCTTTACTCGGAGGCATTCATTCAGCCTCCAGGTTGTATTTTTTAAATTATGATTACTGATAGCTTCTACGACTGGACACAATAAATGACATCAAATGAGGACTGCCACCAGCGGTCCAGATAAGCTGTATATCTGCTGTTTTTATGCATTAAAAAAAAAAGAAATACACACTAAATTTTAATTTAATGCATACAAATACGCATAGCAATTTTGCTGCACAGCTTGTCTGCCTCCCCTAAAACTTCCACTAACAACTACATCTCCCAGAATACAATGTTTTCAGTTACTAGGAAACTGTACACAAGAAAAACCAACCCAACAAACACTATCCAATCTCTGGCTAGCCCTGTTGTCTTTGCAGCCAATCACAGTAAGAATAAGAAAAATTCAAAGCTAAATGGGTTGAAGCGTAAACACCCCAGTCCAGCTACAAATCCAACTGGAACCATCGTCAGAGGCAACCAAAAGGTGCTTATAATATTAAACGTAATGCATTTCCTTATTTTTATTTATATGTATGGCTTTATATTGAAGTTTTAACATGTACACAGAGTTTAAGAATTTAACGTTAAAATATACAGTAACGTAATTAATTTGCAGTCAGTGTGATACCTCGAAAGAAATGTGCTGAGCCGATAAAGAATCTTGTAGAACACACGCGTGGTTGTACAATAGTTCAAAGTAACATTGCAGTTAAAATGGAAGGCTCTTTTTTAATGCCTACCCCATTACCATTAAAGATTGTACAGCATTTCTCAAGATTACTCATGACAAGGTAATGCTGCATTTTACCTCCTAAAAAAACATTTTACTCTCAGTGTTGAAATGAGAGGGTAAGTTACTCCCAGACCCAAAACCTTCTCTGGAGCGCTGACTGACACAAACATTTATTTTCTAAAATCAATTTGTTGATCAAGGCAGTGGATATCAATGCTGGAACTGAAAAATATACTGTAATGTGCATTTATGTTATACAGTATATTGAACTGGATTGCTGCAGTCCCATTACTTTTATAGGGGATCTGCAGGTGGAATAATAACGACTATACTCAAAACCTGATTCAATCAATTAATCTTTATTTTTATATAGCGCCTTTCACGATAGATTGCCGCAAAGCACTTTACAAGGATACAAACATTAATAAATATTACAAAAAGTTACAATTTGCAGTAAAAATGAACAACATAATAAAAACAATAAAACAAACAAGAAAGGGTAAGAAAGCATTTTAAGATATATAAACTAGATCATAAAAAATGTGTTTTTAATATAGTTTTAAAGGCAGCAACAGTGGGAGCTAGGCAGGTCATTCCATAATTTAGACTTTATAGCTAAATGCTCTACCATCTGTTCTTTTTCTGAATCTTGGCAATAGTTAGTAACCCGGCATCCTGTGATTGGAGTGAGCGTCTAAGAACATACAGGGTTAAAAGATAATTTAAGTAGGATGGGGCTCAACCATTTAAAGCCTCACAGGTTAAAAGCAGCACCTTAACACTAGAACCGCCATGTGGGTCAATTTGACCCATTTTGGATTTAAAATGTTAATTACTCTTCCGTTGTAAATCGTATGAGTATGTCCATTTTTGACTGTGTTTGATAGCCAGAATCACAAAAAATGATAAAGTTATAAACAGTTCTACCTAGAACTGCTACATTGACCCATGCATTACATACATGTTTTTTTTTAATTTCAAGTCTTTCTTTGTCTGTAGACTGACTGTATAACATCCAAATTTGCATAGCTTGGGCTGGTATGGCTGACGTGTATCCATCTAACGTTATCCAATCCACACAGACTCCGTAGTAAAATAAAGCAATAATAAGTGGTAATTTCCACAGAATAACGAAGATAACACGACATGGTAAGAAAACTGTGAGGCTCCAAAGCTATGTCTACAACAGAGTAACAAGTGACAGTTATTTTCCGAATTTATACAAAAGCGGAACCCCAGAACCTAACAAAGCTCACTCTCTTAAAGATATACTACCCTATTACTGTAAATGCGTTATAGACAAATATAATGTATCAAAATATGTCTTCTCATAAATAATATAGGCAAAAAATACTAATTGGCTCCTACACTGACTACGAGACAGAGATTGCTATGATTGTGGATTTGTACAATTGCACCAAGATGCAAACTCAGTGAAAGCCTAGTTGATTTATTTCTCAATGTACCTGGGAGACGGCAATCCTTCGTTTTGTTCCAGAAATGCAACTGGGAATATATCAGAAGGAAATATTTAATCATGAAAGTAGTGATTTTGATTGGAATACGGCAAGCTGCACTCAGATGCACACAGCAAACCGAAATGACAGGTAGGATAACAATTTATATGTCTAATATGAAACGTATGTTATATCTTTATTTATGTTATTGTTAGAAAAAAATATTTCGGTTTTACAGGTTTGTATGTACCAGTTTATACAATAGTGTTCAATGGAACTGCATCTGTGTTTACAACACAGCTCCTGGATGCAGGAAGACGTGAATGCTCCATATAGTACAATGCAGCCGTCATACCGGAAGTAGTGTTATAATTTATTTTTATGTAGTTTTAGAAACAATGATTTTTTGTAAACAGGTATATGTACGTACCCGTGTCTTTTGAAATGTGTATTTTATTATATTTCACTGTTTGTAGTCATGCTGTATATGAGCTCATTTTGAAAATAAAGCCTTTTATGTTAAATTTTCAGTTTAAATACGGTGTTTCTGCGATGCAAATGTTTTTTCAGTTGTATCCAATAGTATGTCTTTCATTTTCATAACGAAGCAGTTTAAAAATGTATGGGTCAAAGTGAACCGTGTGGTGGTTCTAGGTAGTTCGAAAATCCGGCAGTTCTAGTGTTGAAATCTATCCTAAACCAGACAGGAAGCCAGTGCAAAGATGCTATCACAATGGTAATGTGTTCTTGTCTCTTAGTCCCTGTTAAAACTCTAGCAGCAGCATGTTGTATAAGTTGCAGACGGGAAATAACATGACTACAGAGAATAGGTAATTACAGTAATTAATCCTTTAAGATACAAAAGCATGCATCTGGTCGGGAAAGAATACTTTTCAATTTAGTGATATTTCTTAGATGAAAGAAAGAGATTTTGGTAACATTTCTAATGTGTGGTTCAAAAGAAAGATCTGAGTCAAAGATCACTTCTAAGTTTCTCATTTCCACTCAATTCAGGAGAGAACGAAATCAGACAAATGTATATTATTTAGTTGTTTCTGAGATCCCAGAATCATCACCTCTGTTTTTATCTTTTTTAATAAAAGGTTTTAAACATCCAATTTTTGATGTTAGCAAGACAGGCATTCAAAATATTTGCAGCAGAGGTGTCACCCTGTTTGAGAAATAAATATAATTGGGTATCGTCAGCGTAACAATGAAAATTAACTCCATGTCTACGAATAATGTTGCCCAAAGGTAGCATATACAGTACAAAGAAAACAGAATTGGGCCAAGAATCGAGCTCTGTGGGACCCCACATGTAACCTTTGACAAAAAAAAAAAAGTCTCCTCAATTTTAACAAATTGAAGCCTGTTTGAGAGATAGGATCAAAACCAAGACGGGATACACTAAACTATATTTTTAAGGTGATCAGTTAAAACAGAATGGCAGTACAAAAGGGACGCAGCTATGTGAGTACACCCTCAAATGCCGGAGCACTGTGCTTTTGTTTGTGTTGTTGCAGATAAGTCGCTACTTGGGAGCTGTAGCCTCGAAGCCAGCATACAAACCCAGAGCACCACTACCCCCCTGCACAGCACTCCCCATCCAGAGCACCACTACCCCCTGCACAGCACTCCCCATCCGGAGCACCACTACCCCCTGCACAACACTCCCCATCCGGAGCACCACTACCCCCTGCACAGCACTCCCCACCTGGAGCACCACTACTCCCTGCACAGCACTCCCCACCTGGAGCACCACTACCCCGTGCACAGCACTCCCCATCCGGAGCACCAGCCCATTGCTGGTATAGGGGATGAAGTTCTATTATTAAAATACAGACGTTTTATTGACAACTGTACTGCTGCTTGGACATTCACTCATTTCCCACACCACTCAACTCCTGACATAGATCTATACAGAATATAAGATACCTGCTGGATATATTATAACTTTTGTTTTTCCTATCTTCCTGTTTCACTGGAAATAACATAAAGCAATGATTTATAATTATTTCACCCCTGAATAATACCACCCGGTATAATTGTTGAAAATGAAAATAGAATGTACAAAACTCTGAAGGTTAAATTATGATGCCAGTCTTGTGGTTATGGGATAATCTGTGGGGCCCTTCCTTGCTACAACCGCATTGCAATAACATACATTAGTTCTGTAAGTCTTTCCTTGTCAAATTAGTTGATGCTGTCTTGGAGATGCCAAGTTGTCCTGGAAATGCTTCCTCCCACCCCCTCAACATAAAAAAGTAAATAGGCATAGCATGACAAATAATTTAATTATAGGTATATTAAAGCAACAGGTTGTTAAAGGATGTACATCAGGTATTCTGAATTGCAAGACAGACAAATAAATACACCTGTTTTACCAACAGCATCATTGTCTTCTGCTTCTCTTCTTTGAGCTCCAGAATGATTATAGTACACCAGAGCAACAGTTCTAGCAAGTGTACACATGCTATTCTCCGACCTGGCAATTAGCAAGGTAAGGCAGAATTCTGAGTCAAGGGAAACAAATGCATGTCTGATTACTTCAACGAAACACTGACGGATGTGCATATGTCAAAGTAGTGCAAAATTCAGCAAGGGGCAGAATCCGGCACAAAACCAGTACCGCCATCAACATAAGTCCCAGTATTGAGTACTGTCAGAATTTCACCCCTGCTTTATATTGTTGCTCTGAAAATGGTTTATTTCAAAAGAGTAAAATGCTTTAATGCAGCATTTATTTTAGCATTTTTAAGCATGGTAGTCTTGTGAAGTCAGAATATGGATATTCTCCAGTCAAAGCTGCAATTGCAACCATGATTTTCACTGCAATAACATACTAATAATAATGCATTCATTTTATAGGGAATGTCCTAAACTGATCTTGTTGTTATACTCACAGTAAATGTATCTATGTGTTGAAATGTTAAAATATGGGATTATGAATATCATATAGTACAATACAATATAACAAGGTTTATAGTATGTCTTTCCTACACCTCAAGAGTCTGTACAAAAGAGAAACCCAACAGGTTTATGTATCTCTTCTCAGCCACAGAATTGTTCATCTTTCTCAAAAATGCCAGGAAAACAACAGCTATACTTTTCTACTCTCTGCTTCTTTATGTTGTACTTGTTATTTGCTTTTTGACATGTATTTGCAAAAGCAAATGAACACATTACAAGGAAACATTGATTTAATACATGCTTTTAATTTGACCGTGGAATACAAACCTTAAAAAATACTGTCCTAATTTGCATGATTGGAAGCTAACATGTCTTTAAAAGTGCTTTTGGATTGTCACCTATGAAAGGCTTTCAATAAATCTAAATGGTACTGCAGAATGCACTTGCTTTGTTTCAGGGCCACCAAAAATCCCTGTGGCAAAGGAACATTTACCAGTAATATATTGTGATTGCTACTCTTACACTTCACTGCACTTTTTCCAGTATCTAGGACTTTTAGTTTGGGCATTTTTGAATAATTGATTAATCACGTATTGATTAACATGCATGATGTGTAATGTACATGGTAATGGGAATGCACTGTAAGTGTGCAATAAATTAGTTATAGTGTCATAGGTAACAATTAAAATGATTTATATTTATGTTGAAAAAACAGGCTATTTTTGAGTTAAAGCTAGCGTGCTAGTTATTTTATAAGCAATATTTTATAAGGGAATCTGTTGCAGCTACACAAATCTATTGCTTCAGGGCACACACATGTCTCACCTGGTAACGATTGGTTGCGTGGTGTGCAGGGTGAGGTCTATATAGTCATGGGAGTGCAGTTTTGCACCTTGGCTGTTCAAATTAACTAGTCTAAGCGATTGTAATATTGGCTCCTACGGGTTAGGAAGGCCAAACTGACAGGAACTGTTTCGCCTCTCCTGTGAGGGAGTGTAATTGGACATTCTGAATTGGGGAGAAAATCAATATAAAATGATTTTGCTTAGATAATCAAAAGAAAGTAATACAAACACATATACAGTACAAGATGGTATAAAAGTTAGATATACAATACCCTCCAATCAGGGCCAGCCTTATGCTTTGCGAGGCCCTAGGCGGTGATGGTTAAGTGTGGGGTCCAGGACATCAAATGAATGCTACAATAGCAACCGTATCTTAAAGTTTGTATATAGGTGCATCATGTAATCATATGCACCTACATATACTAACGTTAAGATACGGGAAATAATATTAGTTTGTTTGTTAGACTATCATTTTATATCATTCACAACTTCAAAGCACTCAGAATTCTAGTCTACTTCAAACATATCACATATTAACTTTTTCAAAATTACCATGCCCCAGTAGGCCTATTGATATAATACTGTAGTGCCCAACTATAAGTGAGCCTGTAATATTATTATTATTTTTTTTTTTGAAAAATAATTTGTGAACAAACATGTACTTAAAAAATCTCTTTAACACCAAAATTGCTATATTAAAAAACCTAAAATGGCACTTTGGTTTAGTCATTCAGAATTAAACATAATATTTAACAGCATGATGGTGCTATAGGATTGTCCCTTGTGTTTTCACATTCAACCCCTTGCCTAGTTTGAAGTGAGTGAAAGTCATTTATATGATCCACAGGGGCAAGGCTATATTAGTTTTGCTGGCCTAAGTGTAGTTTTACTGAATATGTCTCCATCACAAAGCCACCACAAGTGGCACTGATTGACAGCAAACTCAGTAGCCTCAAAATCATACAACCTGAAAAATCATCTGTAACAGGACAGCATCAAAAATGAGACTCAGAGGCAAGAAAGCTGCAGTTTAAAGCACTGGGACACACGTTTATTAACAAAATAAACAGAACAAACACAGCAACAAAGAAAACAGGCACAGTGGCCAAAATAAAGGGTTTACATTAAACAAATACTAAACAAATTCTACTACTGAGGCTGGGCAATGGCCTTCACTAAATAGTCTCCAAAACCTAGTACATAGACAACTCACCACCATTCTCTCAAACACAAACCCCCACACAAAGCATTTGATTACTTCCTTATATGCCATGTGGCTGGAGCCTAATTAACCATTAATCATTCAATTAAGGCTCCAGCCACATTCTCACATGTATTATGGCAGGGAGGATTTTAACCCCCTCCCTGACAACCCTATATTCACACCACACCCCCAACACTACATTAAGGCTTTCACCCTGCCACACCATCAATTAAAAAAAAAAAAGAGAATGCAAAGGGGCCCAGTGGGTAAATACACTAGACTTTCACCTCTTGCGGCCTTGGTTTGAATCCGGCTTAGACTATGTGATCTAGTTGTATGCAATTAAAGTAAACAGCAACACACTGATCACTGAGCACTTTTCCAGGCTTCTCTCTGTGACAGACGTCAGGCATGCTAGCAGGGGAGGAGGATAATCTCACAATGGCCTGTGCTGTCTCTACTAATCAAATCGATAGTATCAATATTCATCATTTAAAACAGTACCTTTTTTTCAATCAATGGCTTGGTTTACATGAAGCTTAACAACTCTAAATTCCCTCTCCATTGTCATAAGAATATAGCATAGAATGCACATGTTATGCACATTGCTTACACTATAGGTTGTGCAACCAAAATCCGAGAAGGTTAATTGCAACAAACATTCAGAGTTAGTACGCATCACGCGGACTAGCCAGTATGGTACTTTTCTGAGGATCATCCCCAGCTGTGGATTAAGTTAGTAATTGCAACGAACAAACAAATTGGGGATCAGCTGATCCTAAAGTTTAGTATGCAGTAAAGGATCAAGACCTCCAAACCTCAAGTGCGGTGTGCGCGAACAAACCAATTGATTCCAGTTTGTTATAGTACAAAGGATTTATGTGATTAAGCATATTTTTTTCTGCAAATTTTTTTCTGCAAATTTTTTAAAAAATAAATAACAAAAAAAAAACATATATATGTAAAACATGAAGATAATACATTTTAATTACCCTAATACAGGGGTTCTCAAACTGGGGGTCGCAGAGATGTCTGAAGGGAGTCGCAAAGGATTTGGTAGATTCACCTTTTTTATGTAGATTAAAGTTATTGCAAGAGATTGTTTCTTTGAATTATTACAGTTGGTGATTACATTAAATTAAATTCACGATATAAAAATACTGTACTCACATGTCACTATGAAAAGTGGTGATTTATTGAACTTCTTCGAAAGGCCTGTCCTTCCCTTTCTTCTGGTCGAAGTCCAATCATAACAGTGTCAAAATTCAGGATTTGGTTGTTATCTCCCTGGGTAAGGCATTGGTGGTGGTGTGTGTGTGGGAACGGGGGATTATCCCAGTCGATTGACAAATTATGAAGTGCCACACATGCAAAGGTTACGTGGCTGGCTCTGCTGGGCATGGTACGCAAACCAAACGAAAGACAAGCAAAACACTGTTTTAATATTCCTAGTGTTCTCTCAATACACACTCTTGCCTTCTTATGACTACTATTGTATTTCAGGTCTGTGGGAGATTTGGAATTTGGCACTGATGTGAGAAGATACCTCCTTGAAGGATAGCCTTTGTCACCCAAGAGGGTACCATGATAAAAGCCTTCTTGGAATTCTGGTTTTAATTGGCTGTTCTCAAAAATTCACACATCATTTGTGCTGCCTGAACACAAGCAAAAAGGATCCCATGGTATAAAACCGCAGAGTTATTAACAACTGATGTACGGAGTCAATAGGATGCCCTCCTCTTAGAGGCTCTAGTTTGCAACCATGGTTCCAGCAACTCCTTCAGTCTTCTGACTGCTGTCTTGGATAAATGATATCGCCTTTTAAACTCCTGTTCATTATATGTAACAAATGGATCTTGTAAACAGGCCAGACCATACTCTTCGAGCATACAAAATGTAACTGTAGTTGCCTTACATTTTTACACCTATCGAATTACTGGAACAATTGACACATAGTCTAAAGACAATATTCACCTCCATGATTTCAATTTAGCGACCTTGGAGTGACTAATAAAAACGTATCATTATCGGGTTTTATTTAATTATATTTCATGCCTTTATTAAAAATGAAAAGCTCTGCTAAATGTTAGAAAAATATTCTGTATTCTATATATTTGATATTGGTTTTATTAATGGTTTCATTTACGAAAACGTGGCTTAGTGAGGTTTCTCATTATAACTTGAGTTAGTATGGTAACTCTTCTACTTTAAAAGAGTTTGATGGTTTAATTTAGTACGGTATGTCAGGAACATCTAGGGGGCAGCAGTCATCATCTAAAAACAGTAAATAAATCTGATGAAAAGAAGAAGCTTCCTCTGGAAGATGATGGTCTGAAGATCAACTTTTTTGTGAGCAATTCTCCAATGATAAATCACTTACTTATTTTTTGCTAGGTTAAATCAGTAAATTAGGTGGGTGTTATGCTCGAGTCTTTGAAATTCAGGAAACACACAGAAAATGTGCAGTGTCTTATCAGCATATCAAGATCTAGCAGCAGCAAAATATGGGGTGAATGTGTGTTCAGCTTCAACACTCATTTTATGAGCAGGGTGCAACATTTAGAGTCAAAGGGGGAAAGAAATGAGCTTACACGGCACCCGCAGACTGCCAGATTGATAGGAATATCTCAATTTGTGGAGCAGTGTTTTTGAGTGCCGTGAAACACTGACTATTTGATAGAAATCCAGAATTTCATGTCGTCCGCATGTCAGATGACAGAATTCCCAAGTAGATAATTTTTGGCCAGTTATATGAAGGGAAACGTCATCACGGGCCCCCCACAAGTGCTACAAAGACTCATTGAAAGCATTGAAGAAGTGCAATATAGACCACAACAGCTTCGAGGACTTGGCTTTAAATAGACGTAATTGGCATCACCTATGCCATCATGGTCTGGCTGAGTTGGAGGAGAAGAGAATTTTTGATCTCACCGAAAAGCACAGACGAACAAAGGCTGGTTCTGCTGCAATTCTTTCTAACCCTACTCACTCGTGTCCAGTCTATGATCGCCTGTGTGCCTCTCAAGATGTGCAGAGAGCACATGTAAACAGTTATCGATGACAAATTAAACTGTCATCACCTAATGGTGGACATACCATGAAGTATTTAGAATTCCGGGGCTCCCGAGTGGTGCGTCCGGTAAAGGCACTCTGCGTAGAGTGCAGGATGTGCCCTATAGCTTGGACTTCGCCGGTTCAAGTCCAGGCTATTCCATTGCCGACCGTGGACGGGAGTTCCCAGGGGGCGGTGCACAATTGGCTAAGCGCCACCTGGGGGGGAGGGCTTAGGTCGGCTAGGGTGTCCTCGGTTCACCGCGCACCAGCGACCCCTGTAGTCTGGCAGGGCAACTGCGGGCTGGCCTGTAAGCTGCCCAGAGCTGCACTGTCCTCCAACGCTGTAGCTCTGAGGTGGCTACACGGTGAGTCTGCAGTGTAAAGTAAAAAAAAAAAAAAAAAAAGTACATTACAATTCAGAAACATACTAATGCGTCTTTAACAAAGCAGTCTGACACCAGCAAATGCCCTGGCCTGCAATAAATAAATAAATAATATATGTCATGAAAAACCATGACATACAGTATTGATGTCATGGACGGATGGGGCGAAAGTATTTTGTCAAATAGATTGCAAAATATCTAACAGGTCATGTGTGTCTATAATGGTTATTCGCATGTTGCTTGCTTTCCCTACAAACTGCACTAACTACATGGAAATAGTTTTAATCAATCAAAATAAATCCAAACTGATTGAAAGTAGAAGTATAAAGATTCAATTCATACTGTAGATTGCAAAATGGGTCAGGTCTTGGTAGATTAGATAAGTTAATAATGCTGAGAACATATAAGTCATGCACCCAGTCTTGTGACAATGTCAAAAGCAAATCAAGCTAAAATTATGCTTTTAGAGCAAACCCTGGCAGGAAAAAGATATATTGTCAATGGATATTAATATTGAAAGCTAGAATAGGGGATGAAAGCTTAGAAATACGGTTTCCCCTTATTTTCTTTGATTTGGACTTATAAAGGATTTAAGGGAGAGATCTGAGAGCCTCTGGGAGAGAGCAAGAACACTGTGCTGAATTTTGGGTTTAGAAAAAAATGCATATTCTCCTAAACCTCCAATTATCTAACCTTTATTTGACACTGTGGAAGGGTGGTGGGTAATTCACTGACACACAAGGGAGACAGAAGTTTTATTTGAAAACACCGCACTGGTGCCCAGTTTTATTATTTCAGATGTTTTTTTTTCTTATTGCCCGCAGAGGGCGCTGTTGTCCGTGGCCTGAGTACCGACAACGGTACACAGGACCACAGAAATACCAATACTGGTAAACAGTGAAATGCTGGTGCACTCACAGGTGCTCAAAATAATAATGAAAACAAAAGGCGAAATGAAAAGGGAAAATAAAACACAGTAATAAAACTACAAAATAAAGGTGCTGCTTACGCAGTGCCCCCACTGCCGCTAAGCCGGTCAGCTCAGGATCTCCGTCCTACGCTGTTATGCACTATACACTGGGGTGGCCAAGGTTCCCCTGTCACTACACACGTCCCCTTGGGTACGTAACAATAGGTTTTAATAATTTGTTTATTTATTGCTAGCTGTCTTCCTCAGCCGGGCTTGCCTGTTTTGGTTGCTCGTTCCAACCACTGGCCTTCTCTGTCTCTGTGTGTTTCCAATCACAGCCACCGGAATGCATAACCATTTTTCAACACTGAATTTTTTTTTTTTTGCTACAGACGCTATTTAACACCATGTGGTGTTAATCAAGAAAAATCAAAGATCGCAAAGTAGAACTTTTTGGGGTTCACACATTCCTAAATGTGAGGGCAATCCAGCATGACAAAATGACATGACAGTAGCATGAGAAATTCTTTCTAAATGAAGCATACATTTTCCTCAAAATTGGACATGGGGTTTGAAAAGTACAAGCATAGCAAGTAAATGCAGTCTTAACACATAAATATTTTATATCAAGATAAAAAAAAAAACATTCTAAAAGCAGGGGGTGCTACAAGTATAAGGAATCTTAAGCTATCATTCAAACTCTGACTTTGTTTTGGGTAACTTTGTTTCTTCTGTCACAACATGCCAAAATCACATTACCCTCTTGTAATTAATTTAGTCTGGTGTTGGCAAGTTCACATTTCAAAAAATATATCACCTTTAATATTGATGATGTCTGCGAAAACTTATTTCATTGTGTTAGAAAAGCAACTGAACACATTTTTGCACTTTGCATGAACAGGTTAAATTATGACATACAGACCGATTAGATAAAAGGCTCCTGCAGTGAGAATACTTTTTTAGTGATTTATTATTAATATTGAAGAAAAAAAATATTAATTGTAATTATTCTTTCTCTTTATTGTTTCAAGTCTGCCTAGCTACGTACTAACATTGTCGTACATGTAGTTCTACTTTATGTTTTACCCTGCCTTTTTTCTTGGTAAAACTAGTTTTCCCCTTTTGAATGATATTTAAGTGCAAATGAGTAATGGGTTATAAAATCGTGTCATGTTCTAAAAAGGAGTTTATATTTGAATGTTTGATGTGATCATGAGAATGATTATTAAGTCAGCATTACTGAAATAACGTGACTTAACCTGCAAGGACAAAATGACAGATATTAAAAGATCTTGCAAATGTATGCAACTTTTATGAAATTGGTTGTTGCAAGTTTCATGCACATATTTGCAAGTTCCTCGTACTGAAAATTGTAGGGAAATTGCTAATATCACAACTCTGTAGGAATGACTATATTTCAAATATATAAAAACTGGGGTTTATTCAGAATACACATAGGTTGTTGCAAGGTCAATGCTGTTTCTAAGATCACCTATAATACCTAATATAAAAGGTCTACTGCTACTTCATAAAATGTTACGAAAACAAAACCATATAAGACAATTCTTGTTGAGCAAGCCATTGTTTTATATTGTCAAATTATATGGGATGTTTGTGATGGCGTGGCGGGTAATGTACACAGTTGAAGTGGATACCACTTTGACAATTGCAAATCTGCAATGTGTATTTATGATAATGTATTTACTAACATTTTGGGATTATTGTGATAGGGGGGTGCTTGTGTACAGTCAGTGACACCGTTACTGTTGTCCCAGGCCCAAGCTCTGGGACAGACCTCATGTAAGGGTCATCACATATGCAGTGTACAAAAGGTGAGGTATTATTGGAGGCAAACGGTTTTTCAAAAATGTATCACCATAAATATGGCTCTCAAAATCAGAAAAATAAATGTGAGACAGAAAAAAAGGAATCAGAAGTGACAAACGAGCAGCTTCTTAAGTATTTTTTAACCTGCAAATCAAGCCTAAAATAACATCCTTTCACCAGGGGAATTTAACAGCAGGTCTAACAACCTGGACAAAGATGCAGCTTTATCTCTCTGTTGGAATCTGACAGTTACTCGCTGCAGGAAAAAGAAGACAACTCAGTAACAGTCCATCTCCAAAATGTTACAAGTGAATACTCAAACGACCCCTCCCCCCCCCCCCCTTTTCCCTGAAGGTTTGGTGCACAGTGATTGGTGGGAGGGAGCAGGAGCAGTGGTCTGTATCAGGAGGGAGTGATTGGGTGTGTGTGCTGTGCGAGAGAGTGACACTGCCTGCGAGTAAGGTGCGAGCTTTCTAGTGGGCTTTATTGTTTTGATGGTGTAGTCCTGGCCCAAACAGAGTCCGTTAGCGTGTCACAGAGGGCATTAAAAAGCTCCATGTAGCGTTGCACCTACATCAGTGGTCTGTCTATCATTCTTAAAAAACAATTAAATTCAGTTCAGATATAGCAACCCCGGTCATTACAATATTAAAATATATTTTTTGATAAAACAGTAAACTAAAAATCAGCCAGGACATTTTTATCTATGTCAGTCAATGCAATCCCAGCCAATTAAGGAAACTCCCTGCTTGTGCCCTTCTGACAAGATAAATACTTTCTTAGTATCCACATTTTCAACACAGTGGCCTTTTGAAGTAATGCCATTCATTGCGGATTTGTTATATTCTCTTTTTGGGGTGAGCAACTGGAGCTTATAAAAACTTTCAGCACCACACATTATAAAAATTGGATAAAAAGTATCTTATCCAGTACAGCCAACATCAGTAATTCGTTGCAAGTTTCTAACTTTTTTTGTTGGATTCAAAACAGATCATTTCTGGGTCCACTATGCCAACTTTGCACAATAATTCAGTAAAGACTAAGCTGTCTGAAACAGATCATATAATTTGAAACATATTCACTACAGTCTGGTTTAAAACCTATGCTGTCAAAGTAAAATATGGATCATTGATTCAACTTGTCTACCAACTGGAATTCCCTGAACAAAAGATCTACTGATACCGGTACTGTGATATGTAAGCAATAATGAGGTTTTAAATCTCTGGAAGTGTTTTAAAGGGATATTGTATTCTTCCAGTTTCCATGTTTTTTTTTTTATTACTTCTGTGTTTGTTTTTAATTGGTAATATTCTGATACCGGATTAATCTTGTCCTGTACTGAAAAGATGATATTGTCTCAATATAATAATCATAATCATATACCGTACATAGTAAATAAATGTTTTAAAATACCACACCAGCGGGCCAGGCGGAATACATTGTTCAGTGCAAAATGTTTCCGATACACTTGGATCAGAAACGAAATACTAGCATACAATGATTAATTTATGTTTAATGTTTGGTTACTGCAGATTTATTCGTGTTTACTGAACTCTTGTCTACTTATATGCCATTCACTTTCATTGAGATTCCAAATCCTGTTATCCAGCGACAGTACAGTTTGAATTAAAAAAGTCACATAGACTCACTTTCATAGCACAGCCTGTTGCTGAATTTACACGTCTGCTTGGGATGACATCTCCTGCCTGTCCTCCCCTCCCTGATGATCTGCTTAGAGAACGGAGAGATCTTCTGCGGCTGCTGTGGTCAAACTGATATCATGTAACACAATATCATTTATGTTTTTAAGGCTTTACTTTGATTGTATTTGTTCCACAATACTGGAATTGCACCAATGTTGTCAGATTATTGTCGGAAATGTATAAAAAAATACCGGTAATTGAAAAAAATAAAGCAACCTCAAACTCTATTGCTAGTATATACAAACATCAGAAAATTTACGATCGAGAGAAGGCCATTCGGCCTAAGATTGTCCTAGTTGCTGATTCATATCAAAACTTTGTCAAGTTGGATCTGAAAAGATCCAAGTGATTCTGCCTCAGCATCATGACTAGGTAGCCAATTCTGTACCCTCACCAGAGGGAAGGGTCTCCCTCTGTCCTCTGTCCTAACAGTTCTAGGCTAAATGGATTCATGGATTTGTTTCACGATTTATTGAAACGTGCACATTATATTCCAAATGAATGTAGACTGTAGCTTTCTATAGATTCATATGCCTATATATATACAGTGCCTTGCGAAAGTATTCGGCCCCCTTGAACTTTGCGACCTTTTGCCACATTTCAGGCTTCAAACATAAAGATATGAAACTGTAATTTTTTGTGAAGAATCAACAACAAGTGGGACACAATCATGAAGTGGAACGAAATTTATTGGATATTTCAAACTTTTTTAACAAATAAAAAACTGAAAAATTGGGCGTGCAAAATTATTCAGCCCCTTTACTTTCAGTGCAGCAAACTCTCTCCAGAAGTTCAGTGAGGATCTCTGAATGATCCAATGTTGACCTAAATGACTAATGATGATAAATAGAATCCACCTGTGTGTAATCAAGTCTCCGTATAAATGCACCTGCACTGTGATAGTCTCAGAGGTCCGTTTAAAGCGCAGAGAGCATCATGAAGAACAAGGAACACACCAGGCAGGTCCGAGATACTGTTGTGGAGAAGTTTAAAGCCGGATTTGGATACAAAAAGATTTCCCAAGCTTTAAACATCCCAAGGAGCACTGTGCAAGCGATAATATTGAAATGGAAGGAGTATCAGACCACTGCAAATCTACCAAGACCTGGCCGTCCCTCTAAACTTTCAGCTCATACAAGGAGAAGACTGATCAGAGATGCAGCCAAGAGGCCCATGATCACTCTGGATGAACTGCAGAGATCTACAGCTGAGGTGGGAGACTCTGTCCATAGGACAACAATCAGTCGTATACTGCACAAATCTGGCCTTTATGGAAGAGTGGCAAGAAGAAAGCCATTTCTTAAAGATATCCATAAAAAGTGTCGTTTACAGTTTGCCACAAGCCACCTGGGAGACACACCAAACATGTGGAAGAAGGTGCTCTGGTCAGATGAAACCAAAATCGAACTTTTTGGCAACAATGCAAAACGTTATGTTTGGCGTAAAAGCAACACAGCTCATCACCCTGAACACACCATCCCCACTGTCAAACATGGTGGTGGCAGCATCATGGTTTGGGCCTGCTTTTCTTCAGCAGGGACAGGGAAGATGGTTAAAATTGATGGGAAGATGGATGGAGCCAAATACAGGACCATTCTGGAAGAAAACCTGATGGAGTCTGCAAAAGACCTGAGACTGGGACGGAGATTTGTCTTCCAACAAGACAATGATCCAAAACATAAACCAAAATCTACAATGGAATGGTTCACAAATAAACATATCCAGGTGTTAGAATGGCCAAGTCAAAGTCCAGACCTGAATCCAATCGAGAATCTGTGGAAAGAACTGAAAACTGCTGTTCACAAATGCTCTCCATCCAACCTCACTGAGCTCGAGCTGTTTTGCAAGGAGGAATGGGCAAAAATTTCAGTCTCTCGATGTGCAAAACTGATAGAGACATACCCCAAGCGACTTACAGCTGTAATCGCAGCAAAAGGTGGCGCTACAAAGTATTAACTTAAGGGGGCTGAATAATTTTGCACGCCCAATTTTTCAGTTTTTTATTTGTTAAAAAAGTTTGAAATATCCAATAAATTTCGTTCCACTTCATGATTGTGTCCCACTTGTTGTTGATTCTTCACAAAAAATTACAGTTTCATTTCTTTATGTTTGAAGCCTGAAATGTGGCAAAAGGTCGCAAAGTTCAAGGGGGCCGAATACTTTCGCAAGGCACTGTATATATATATATATATATATATATATATATATATATATATATATATATATATATATATATATATAAATAGTAGGAGTGGCAAACACTGTTGCAGCAGCAAAGGTCATTCAAAATGATCTAGACAACATTCAGAACTGGTCAGACACATGGCAAATGACATTTAATAAGAAAAGTGTAAAGTATTGCACGCAGGCAAAAAAAATGTGCATAATAAATATATGCTGGAGCAAGGCAACAATGGTCAGGGGTTTGAAGATTCATCAAGGGAGAATGAAATGCTTGAGGGAGAAGGGACAAGGGCCTCACACTGATCAGTACTTCTTACGAAGTCAGTCAAGTCAGTTTAATGAAATCCAGCGACAGGAAGCAAACCACAGTTCACAGGATATCAGCACCCCCGTCATAGACGTGGGGAGGACTTGTATGGACACAGTTAGTGATTAACCTAATGATCCTTGTGAATCCGGTCAGACAAGCCAGCACAAGAGAGAAAAGAACCTCAACGGGCACAAGCCTGGAGTTAAATGGCCAAGAGCTTGTGAGAAAACTGCATGGGACACAGTAAACACAGATCTCTGCTTTGCATTGGAAAGATTAAATGGAACAGTTGAAAAGAAGCAGGATAAATTTGGGGACATCATCTACGCATATGAAAGTGAGAGGTTTGGAGTTGGAAAAAGGAAGGAAAAAGTACAAACTATTCCTGGAAAGTCTAGACGGCAGCAGGAGATTGAACGCTTAGTTAGAGAAAGGAGACAGCTGAGGAAGCAATGGAGAAGAGCAGAACAAAGTCAGAAGGAGGGACTCAATCTCTTACAAAGGGTCATAAACGATAAGCTTGCAACATTGCACAGAGCTGAGCGCCTACGGAAACGCTACAAAAAGAAGGAGCGTGCGAGAACTAACTTTTATAAAGACCCATTCAAATTTGTAAAGAAGTTATTCACCAGCATCTAAAAGCATCTAAGTTTGAGCTGGAGAGATATTTGGAGGAAACACATACAGACTCAAAAAGGCAGGAGCCTATGTCAATTCCTTCAGACATCCCACATATCAATCCACCAGAATACCAAATGGAGGACTGCGCACCTAAGTGGAAAGAAGTAGAGCAAGCTGTGAAAAAAGCAAGGGCTTCATCATCTCCAGGGCCTAATGGAATTCCTTACAGAGTGTACAAGTGTGCTTCAGGAGTTCTACGAATCCTGTGGAAATTGATGAAAGTGTGTGGCAGGATGGCTTGCAGTGGTGAGGTATGGTGAAGTCACGGACCAGGAAATACCAGAAACAAAACAATGGATGGGCGGGTGAAGCTGAACGCAACGGCGCTCAGCGTTTTATTAACTAAACAAACCAAAAGATTTAAACAGAACAAAACACAAAACAAAAAGGCGCGTTGGCCAAACAAATAGAAACAAATAAGCGTGCTGGTATTAGCACCAGCACAATACTTAGCAGTTGTTTTTAATCTTTCTCTCTCCTCACTCTCTCCGCTCCCCGTACTCTCCTCTCTACACTCTCCCCGCAGCACGGACATCTGCAGGTTCTTACACTCTGGCCGAGGGGTTAACTAGCTGTTAATTATCTTATTACCCCTCGGCCACAGTCTGCACGTGTTTAGTAAGGATGCGTGACTGTTAGCTAGTTAAATAATCAGTAGCTGATCAGTCACGCATCCTCACGAGGTTTTTAAATTATAAAAACAAATAACACATATGTGGCGCTTTGATCTGCGCCGCAAACAAAAATACAAATAATAATAATAAATATATATATAGGGGCGGGACACTCCGCCACACATGCCCCCCCTTGTGCGCAGCACACATGGCCTTTTCGGCCACCTCCCCCCTTAGTCCCCAAAGTCCCGGCTAGTAGTCCCGGCCCAGGAACAGGGCAGCAACGGGCCAAAGGTTGACGGCCATGGTGGGATGTCCTCCTCCCACCCAAACAGCCGTAGCGTTCCGGTGGACAGCGCACAGGCCGGCTCCTCCGGCCAAGGAAATTTTGGGGGTGGTCTCCAGACCTCCCCCCCCTTCTTCATGGCTGGCAGCTCCCCTCCGTGGGGCTCCGGCCACCCATTCTCCTGCAGTGAAATTGCTGCAGGGGGAGCTGGTCTCCTGACCTCCCCCCCCTTCTTCATGGCTGGCAGCTCCCCTCCGAGGGGCTCCGACCACAATTTCTCCTGCCACGAAAGTGTGGCTGGAGGAGTTGCTCTCCTGACCTCCCCCCCCCCCTTCTTCGTGGCCGGCAGCTGCCCCAGGCAATGCGAAGCAACAGGCAGCCCCAGGCGATGCGGAGCAACAGGCAGCCCCAGGCGATGCGGAGCAACAGGTATCCTTGGGCGGTGCGAAGCAGGCATCCTTGGGCGGTGCAAAGCAGGCATCCTTGGTGCTTATCTTAGTTAGTTGGTGCTTATCTTGGCGAGAGCCGAGTTCAAATCAGCATGAAGTTTTAACATCTACTCTCGTGTAATGGAAATCATAATCATATGCAAGATACTGAAATTGAAGAAGGGAACTATGAAAAAGACCTAGGAATTTATGTTGACTCATAAATGTCTTCATCTAGACAATGTGGGG
Organism: Acipenser ruthenus; assembly: GCF_902713425.1. Lineage (NCBI taxonomy): Eukaryota > Metazoa > Chordata > Actinopteri > Acipenseriformes > Acipenseridae > Acipenser > Acipenser ruthenus. Next base: position 41,034,796 of record NC_081192.1, read on the forward strand.
AAGCTATAAAAAAGGCCAACTAGATGCTTGGATATATTGGGAGAAGTGTTGAATTTAAATCAAGGGAAGTAATGTTAAAACTTTACAATGCATTAGTAAGACCTCAGCTAGAATATTGTGTTCAGTTCTGGTCACCTCGTTACAAAAAGGATATTGCTGCTCTAGAAAGAGTGCAAAGAAGAGCAACCAGAATTACCCCGGGTTTAAAAGGCATATGCAGACAGGCTAAAAGAATTGAATCTATTTAGTCTTGAACAAAGAACAAAGAACAAAGACGGGGCAATCTGATTCAAACATTCAAAATCCTAAAAGGTAAAAACAATGTCGACCAGGGGACTTTTTTGACCTGAAAAAAGAAACAAGGACCAGGGTTCAAAAATGGAGACTAGATAAAGGGGCATTCAGAACAGCAAATAGGAGGCACTTTTTCCACAGAGAATTGTGAGGGTCTGGAACCAACTCCCCAGTAATGTTGTTGAAGCTGACACCCTGGGATCCTTTAAGAAGCTGCTTGATGAGATTCTGGGATCAATAAGCTACTAACAACCAAACGAGCAAGATGGGCTGAATGGCCTCCTCTCGTTTGTAAACTTTCTTATGTTCTTATATATACATATATATATATATATATATATATATATATATATATATATATATATATATATATATATATATACACTACCTGTCAAAAGTTTTAGAACACCTCCATTTTTCCAGTTTTTATTGAAATTTACGCAGTTTAATGTCTCAATGTACTCTGAAATTAAAGCATAGAACAAATAAACAATTGGAGATAAAAAAAGAAATCATGGAATCGTTTTGTTTAACAAAATTTAATCTGAATTTTTGACTCATCAAAGTAGCCACCTTTTGCAGATATAACAGCCGAACACACTCATGGCATTCTTTCTACAATGGAAATCAAATATTGTTCGGAAAGTTCTTCCCAACACTGTTGCAGAAGTTCCCACAAATGTGTTGCACTTGTAGGTTGCTTTGCTTTCACCCTTCTGTCCAGTTCATCACAAACCTGCTCAATGGGGTTTAAGTCTGGAGACTGTGCTGGCCATTCCATGATTTGAAGCCTACCGTCTTGTTCTTTTCTTCTAAGGTAGTTCTGACATAGCCTGGAGGTATGTTTTGGGTCATTATCTTGCTGTAGGATGAACCCCTGACCAACTAGGCGTATACCAGAGGGTATTGCATGGCGCTGCAAAATGCTGTGGTAGCAGTTTTGGTTCAGGGTGCCACTCACTCTGTGCAAGTCGCCGACTCTGGATCCAGCAAAAGAGCCCCAGACCATCACGCTTTCTCCTCCATGTTTGACAGTTGGTGTCACACACCGAGGAACCATCCTTTCGCCTACTCGACGGCGTACAAAAACCCTGCGTGATGAACCGAAGATGTCAAATTTTGATTCATTGGTCCATAAGACCTTCTTCCAGTCTTCAGTAGTCCACTGGCGGTGCTTCATGGCCCAGGCAAGCCTCTTTTTCTTATTTTGCCATCTTAGCAATGGCTTTCTTACTGCCACTCGACCTGTCAAACCTGCAGCTCGAAGTCTTCTCTTCACAGTTGAAACTGAGACTTGCTTGCTTCGACCAGTGTTAAGCTGTGCTTGAAGCTGTTGTCCTGTGAGCCGCCTATCACACAAGCTGTTGACTCTCAGAAACTTGTCTTCTGATTCTGTTGTGGCTTTGGGTCTGCCAGACCTCTTCCTGTCAGAGTTTCCTCCAGTTTCCAAGTGCCTTTTGATGGTGTAGGAAACTGTACTCACTGACACCTTGGCTTTCTTTGCAATTTCTCTAAAGGAAAGACCTACACTTTTAAGGGTTATAATGGTCTGTCTGTCTTCCTTTGTTAATTGCCTTTTTCTCGCCATTATGAGAGCAATATACTACTTCCTGCAGTACAATACTGTCCAAATAATGCTTAAGAGGGTGTAGTAACACAGTCTGTTCCAACACTGCTTTTATACAGACAGAGGGTTTGTAAGTAATCAACAAAAGTTGGGACACCTGTAGGAATTGTTAGCATCAACTTTCAAGGCTTAATTTACTTCCATTGCTGCAGAACAGCTGTAAGTTGTTAACCCATTACTTATTCCCTGAAAAAGGCCTTTTTGTATAACTCTGAAATGTACATTATTTTTCAGTTTTTGGTAACCTAATTTTTTTTTTAAATCTCTGGCAGTTTACCGCTTACCTTTGTACCATTTCAGGTTATTCACTCGACTTGAACTGCTTAAATTTCAATAAAAACTGGAAAAATGGGGGTGTTCTAAAACTTTTGACCGGTAGTGTATATATATATATATATATATATATATATATATATATATATATATATATATATATATATAGGGAAATATTAGAGAGTTTGTCAAGTTGTATGCTGATTAGATGCTACCCATACATTTGTATGGACTGTTTCCAAAATACGTGAAAGGGGCTGTGTACTATAAATTATGAACATTAAAATATTAATATGATTTGTAAAACACATGCTAACATAATGCACAACTTCACTTTTACCATAAGTCTAGAACAAAGGTTTCAGTTTAAAAATAATAAAATAAAAAAATACAGTAGGGACACTCCACAAAAAGTAATACAGTGAAAACCACTTGATAGACTCACTGGTTAATCTAATCAATACATATTGTGATAAAAAAAAAATCGTATCCCTTCATGTTCAGCCAACACAAAACCTACTGCTTTATTGAATAAATCGCTTTATGTGTTAAAATGAAAATATATTTAAAGAAAGAGGTTTTCACTGTAATGTCTTGCAGTTTTAATATATTGTGATTATTCTCAAAGAACAGTTGCTTGAAAAGCTGTGTAAAAAAAGCTAACTTTGGTCAGCGGCTGTTGTTTGGGGATTCAGTATTTTCCTTGTGCACAGACGATAAAAATTGGAATGAAACCACTTGCCAAAGACGAAAAGGTTCCATGAAATTCATAATAAATGTTTATAATTTTGTCGTTGTGGAACATGAGTGGTGTCCTGCTGGTGCCAACTATACAGCAAACCAAGCTTTCTTCCAGTTAATGTGTTGAGAAAATGTAACAATTGTGCAAGCAAAAGATGTTTTGTATCATACTGTGTCATTTTTCAAAAGCAAGGCATCCTCAACATCAGGATACTGAGCAAAATTGGAAATTCTGATGACTTGTATCTACAGTTTGCTGTTTTATAGGCCTATATTATTTTATTCGGTATTTTCAGAATGGCTGCAGTGTTCGTGAGAATGTTGAAATCTGCAGAAACATATTTATTTTTCTTGTACGGTGGTGCAATATCCACCGCTTTCAACACCTCCACTTTTGTCGGCAAGGATAATGCATGTTTTTTGTGCTGGTCACTCATTTCTATGCTTCATAGAAATGGCATATAGGTGTGTGCACTATGGCAACTTGAAATGCATCATAAAATCAGTAATCCCAAAACAGCCCTACAATACAGTACAGAGGCGCTAATCTGGATGCAAGTTAATACATTTCCCAATATCCTTTACACTCAGCTGTTTGAACTAGCACAATTCTTCAATTAAAAATGTTCTTCCCTGGCAGAGCTCCAAAATTATTTGCATAAACAGGAAATTTGTGTTTTGTGAATTCTTAAGGTCTCTACACACAAGACGCGAAAAAGTTACAAGAAATAGATTATAATCTACAAATAATTATTTATTTCAAACTCAAAAAATGCTAATTCAAAAGTATTCAAATCTTGACAAGGAAAATTAAATTAATAGCTAGTTGAGGCACCTTTAGCAATAATAACCTCTTTTAAAAGATTAGGGTATTTGTCAGTGAGCTTTTGGCATGATTCTTTGGTGATTTTTGACCATTCTTCAACACAAAATTGTTCCAGTTCATTCAAATTCTGAGGACTTCTCTTGTGCACAGCCTTCTTCAACTCATACCAAAGATTCTCAATCGGATTTAGATTGGGACTTTGACTATGCCATTCCAGAACCTTGATTTTATTCTTCTTTAACCATTCTGAAGTAGATTTTGATGTGTGCTTTGGATCGTTGTCGTGTTGGAATGTCCAGTTGCGCTTTAAACCAAGTTTTGTAGTGGAGGGTTTCAGATGATTGGCCAATATCTTTTGGTATGCTATGGAATCCATTTTACCATGTATTGGAACTAAATTTCCTGTGTCATTAGAGGAAAAACAGTCCATAGAATGATATTACCACCTCCATGTTTGACAGTAGGTATGGTGTTCTTTTCTTTGTACGCCTCAGCAGACTTTCTCCAAATGTAAATATCAGCGTGACCAAATAGCTCGATTTTTCAAAACCTTTGACCAGAACTCATATCCATCATTCAAATGCCGTTCTGCAAACTTTAAGCGATTGTCCTTGTGACATTTTGCTAAGAGTGGCTTTTTCCTTGGACTGCGACCATTGAGACCTTTACCATGCAATACTCAACCTATGGTTGAAATGGAAACCCCAGTCCCACTTGCAGCCAATTCACTTTGAATATCTTTGGCAGTCAAACTCAGATTGTTATTAACCTTCCTCACAATTCTTCTACTTGTTCTTGGTGAAAGAACCTTCTTTCTTCCAGACCGGGGGAGCGTTGTGACAGTACCATGAGTCTTGTACTTCTTGATAATAGAAACAATGGTTGAAATTGGGATACTCAAATACTTGGAAATCTTCTTGTATCCTTCTCCAGCTTTATGACAATAAATAATTTTTGACCTAAGGTCTTCAGATAGCTCTTTACTTTTTCCCATATTAACTTATTTGTAATGACAGCAATTATCCTATGGCTAACCCTTTTATACTCTCCAAGAATGTTCACCTACAATCCAGCTTTTTATAGACTTTTCTAGAATTAGGTCCTGTATTATCATATTGAAATGTCTAGCACCTTGTAGACAATACTATCATAGCATCAAAGGGTATGAATACTTTTGAATTAGCATTAGTGGAGTTTTGCAAAAAAAAAAAAAAAAAAAAAAAGCTGAAATAAATAATAATCTATTTCTTGTAACTTTGTTTCCTCATCCACAAAAGCAAAACTTGTGCTACAAAATATTTTTCCTAAAATTCTTTGTTATCAAGAAATTTCTAAAAATTATAAATTTCCATTGGGGTATGTAAACTTGACTACAACTGTATATAGCAATTAAACCATATTTTATGTTTTGTTTGTGGTCCAGTGGTTAAAGAAAGGGGGCTTGTAACCAGGAGGTCCCCGTTTCAAATCCCACCTCAGCTACTAACTCATTGTGTGACCATGAGCATGTCACTTAACCTCCTTGTGCTCCGTCTTTCGGGTGAGACGTATTTGTAAGTGACTCTGCAGCTGATGCATAGTTCACACACCCTAGTCTCTGTAAGTCGCCTTGGATAAAGGCGTCTGCTAAATAAAAAAAATAAATAAACAAAATAATCAATGTAATGTAAAGCATCCAGAGATGATAAATACAAAAGCAAGAAAGTACCAACATTAGATTAAATACTAATAAAAACCACACAAATATATTTTAGTTTTTACTCTGTTTGACAGGCACGTCGGATGTGATAGGCGACTCTCCACTGATTGTATAATCAGCTGGAAAAAGATCACACGTATGATAGTCCTATTATACAGCTAATAAAAATGTAGAATACATAATAGCTTTTCAGAATACTTATTTTCAGTAAAGGTAAATGAATCATACACACCAGCAATATCCAGTTCCCTGGAAATGGACTGCCAAATGTTCTCCCTCATTGCCGTGTCTTTATAATTCCTGTGTCCTTTATTGTACAGCTCTGGGTACTTTGATACTGCAAGAACTTATCTTTTCTTCCGCCATTGTTTACTGAAGGCTATTCCTATTTTTTTTCATCTCTTCAATCAATTAATCAATCAATCTTTATTTTATACAGCGCCTTTCATAGTGGACCACCATCATATAGCACTTTACAAGATGCAGTAACAACAAGAAAATCCAGGATACATTAAATACAGAGAAATGCATAATACATGATATACAGTAAAAAACAATGCATAATACATTAAATAGTGAAAAATGCATAATACATGACATAGTAGCAACAACACAGCAGCTAATAGCAGATATCAGGATTAAAGAGCATGGAAAGCAAGACAGAACAGGTGGGTCTTGAGAGCTGATTTAAAGCGAGCGACGGTGGGAGCATCACGCACCAAAGCTGGGAGAGAGTTCCAAAGAGTCGGAGCCATAAAGCTAAACAAGCATTCTCCAAGTGTGGTGCACTTTTGCTTGGGGATAACAAGCAGGCCAGAGTCAGAGAACCTCAGCTTGCGCGCAGGGACATAGCGGGTCAGCAGGTTGAGGAGGTACTCGGGACTTGTGTGATGAAGGGCATTGTAGGTGAGCAGGAGTTTTGAAAATAATCCTGAACTTTACAGGTAGCAGTGCAGCTGGGCAAGACGGGGGGTTTACATCTGGTAAGGATCCTGGCAGTGGCATTCTGAACTAGCTGCAGTCAGTTTATGGTGCGTGCCGGGGGACCAGCATAAAGAGGGTTGCAGTAGTCGAGTCGAGAGGAGACAAATGCATGACAAAGTATCTCATGGGAAAGTAGGAACGGACTTTGGATATGTTTCGAAGATGGCAAAAGGAAGATTTGACCATGGAGGAGATGTGGGCATCAAAGCAGAGGTTGCTGTCAAGAAGTATACCAAGGCTTCGTACTGTGGGGGAAGGCAGCAGCAGACAGTTTCCGAGGTTCAGGGCAGCTATATTGAGATTCTTAAGTTGAGTTTTAGATCCTACTAGAAGGAGTTCATATTTGCTGGTGTTCAGCTGAAGAAAATTGGCAGATATCCAGGCCTTGATGTCGTGAATGCAAGCCGAGAGCCGGACCATGGCAGAGGGGCTACCAGGGTCGAGTTTTAAGTAGAGCTGGGCGTCGTCAGCATAGGAGTGAAACATGAGGATGTGTTGGTGGATGAGGTGACCCAAGGGAAGCATGTAGATGTTGAAGAGAAGGGGCCCAAATGGGCTCTTCTGTGTCGCTTCAGTGTCACTTGTTGCATCGCAGGCAGTGTGAACGTCTCGTGTCAAAAAAACTATATATTTTTTTTTTTTTTTGTCGTGGTACGGTGTGTCGTATGACACATCTGCTTTTCACATCGTCATTTACAGTAAGTGACTGCTAGAATTGGCTGGGGCCATGTAGAATCAGGAAATTCATTTAATTTGAGTTAATTTTAATAAGAATTGACTGTATACCTTTTTCAGTTCTGTAATGTATTGTAACGGTGGGTCAATTTGGGATTGCTTGGGACTGGACGCTGGTGGGGAGTAGGAGTGTTAGTGTATTGCTGTGTGTGTGTGTGTCACCACCGTTTGTGTGTGTGTCACCCTGCGTGAGTCTGTGAGTGGAAGTGTGTTTTGTGTCTCGGCAGTGCTGGCGCGCTGCCTGGGGTGTCACGTGCACAGTGCAGCTGTATGTAGATAGGGGTCTGTGTTGGCTGCACTGTGATTTGTGTTCGGTTCCGCCAGCTGACTGTTTGCTCGGGGCCAAGGGTCTGAGCGATTGGACTGTGTGTATGTAAATGTACCCCTGTATGTGTGAGCCCATAGGGCTCGGGGGGGGGGAATCACTATTTAGGAGCTGCCTGCGTGCAGCTCGGGGTCGTGTTGTGGTTTTCATGTAGCTGTGTGTCCTGGAGCTGTCTATCTGAGCTAAACCATTTAATACGAGAGCGTTCATTTGCCTGCTGTTCCAAACGCTTCAATAAAAATAGCAGTTTTCACTGCTTTAAAGTGCATCCTGTGCTGTCTCCATTTATTCCTGCTGCGGACCAAATACGCCACCACTACCGTACTATATGAAAATGTCCTGTCTCTGTTCTAGAGGAGTTTATTGTCAATAACTAATGTTTAACTGTAAACAGAGAGAGGTGTAACATAGATAAATTAACTTTGGAAAATGTATTTATTCCATGAAATGAGGGTGGAAGGCAGTACCAACAGATAATCACCTACAGTTACAGATACTAATAGTACAAATATTAACAGGCAGTCTTCAACTCAACAATACAGGCAATTTGTTCCAAGAGGTCCTGATGCAGTTCCATAATTTTAATTCCTGGTGCAATACATACCAATCAGACCAGCTAGATGGAGGTACTTCTCAAAAGTTAGTTTCAGTACTTAATGGAGGTTAGCATCTTTTCCCTGTCATGAGAAGATGCACTTATACCATGTGTCAACTGCACATATGAAAAATATATATTAAGTTAGTAAAAAATGTAGTAACATTTTTGACAGTTGATTATTCTCTGTGTAGGGGACAATGCGAATGGCATAATAATGAGAATATTTACAAACATGATTGGTTGACAGGAACAGGGATTTATAATACATTACATACATTGTCATTTATTTAGCAAAATATAGACTGTTTACATTTAATTTTACATAAGAAATAAAGGAGACATGTTTAATTCTGAGTACTGTTAAATGACTTTATATTTTCAATGTAATTTACTGTGACATGTGAATTGTGTATGATTCAGTGGGGTAGCAAAACCAAATAAACAAAAAAATATATTATGTGTATTCATTTCCAGCATACACTACCTTTATCTAACTGACTAACTGTAATTTAAAATTGATCTTGCTCAAGAGTGGTGCTACTCTTGTTCTGAAGTGGTTTGTTATTCACCTAGTAGCTTGTTGAGCTGTGCATTCGAAGCAATAGGCCATTAAATAGCCTTTGAACATGAAATTGGTGTATTACTCACCCAATTTCTAACAGCAATAGGACCTGCATAAGAGCCAACCTCTTTAGATTATATGACTGAGTTTGTATGTTGTGGGGGGAATACTATTTATAATGCATTTGGCGTTAAAAATAATTTCTTAACAAACAAGGCTTTTATAAAAGAGAAATATTATTTGACAAGTCTGTGTACAGACTAAAAGATAATTTTCCAGCCTCAAACATAAACGCTTCAAGCAAAACAGACACTTAAAAACATTCCAAAGAGGGAGACACTATTTCACACTCTCATTTATAAGAGAGACGGGACAAGATTCTTATCTTGTGGCAGATATGTTTTACGACACCTCAACTGGAACATTTTAATCTTAGTTAATCTTGGTATTTAATTGATATAATTACTGCATCCATCTCATTCAAGTTTGCTTTATTACTGATACTGTTATTATTATTATTATTATTATTATTATTATTATTATTATTATTATTATTATTATTATTATTATTTTAGTTGTCTTCTTATTACCTATAAGGCCTTATATGGTCTTGGGCCTTCTTATCTTCAAGATCTACTAACTCCATATGTCCCTGGTCATTCACTGAGATTGGAAAATGCTAATCTTTTGACAGTCAATAAAATTTGTTTAAACTCTGTTGGAGACAGGTCATTTAGTTATAATGCCTCTCGTCTTTGGAACTTGCTCCCGATTCATATCAGGAATGCTTAAATCCTGTTTGAAAACATATTATTATTATTATTATTTATTTCTTAGCAGACACCCTTACCCAGGACGACTTACAATTATATACAAAATAATACATATCAAGAATTACAGTACAATTAAGAGCAAGATACAAAATATAATGACTTCAGTCCTAATAAAAGCAAATACAAAACACAGTACGATTTTATATCGGGGCAGTTCAAGAGCTGATACCAGTGTTGATAGTTACATCAGGTTTAGATATGAGTGCAACTGAAATACAAAGTACTACAGATTGGATTAAGTGCAGGATTAAATACAGTAAAATAGGGAGCAGATAAGTGCAAGTTAAAGTGCATTAATTGTCCAGAAGGGAAAAGTTGAGCTTTACAGGTGTTGTGAAGAGGTGTGTCTTTAGGAGGCGCTGGAAGGTGGTCAGGGACTGGGCAGTCCTGACATCCGTATGAGGGTTGTTCCACCACTGTGGCGCGAGGGTGGAGAAGGAGCGGGTTCTGGAGGCAGGGGAGTGTAGAGGAGGTACAGCCAGTCTTCTAGTGCAGGCGGAGAGGTCGGGTGGGGGTAGGGAGAGATGAGGGTCTGGAGGTAGCTGGGTGCAGTCTGGTCAAGGCATCGGTAAGGGAGTACAAGAGTCTTGAACTGGATGCGAGCGGTGATCGGGAGCCAGTGGAGTGAGCAGAGCAGTGGAGTAGCGTGGGAGAAGCGAGGCAGAGAGAACACCAGGTGAGCAGCGGAGTTTTGGATGAGCTGGAGCGGACGGGTGGTGGACACAGGGAGGTCGGCCAGGAGGGAGTTGCAGTAGTCTAGGCGGGAGAGTACCAGGGCCTGGACAAGGAGTTGCATGTAGTAGTTGGTGAGGAAGGGTCGGATTCTTCGTATGTTGCTCAGGAAGAATCGGCAGGTGCGTGCTGGGAGTAGGAGAGCCAGGGGTCCAGGGTTACTCCAAGGTTCTTCGCTGAGGAGGAGGGAGAGAGTGTGGTAGATTCCAGAGGAATGGAGATAGAAAGATCAGAGGAGGGGGAAGATGTAGAGGGGAAGAAAAGGAGGCCAGATTTAGAGAGGTTGAGTTTGAGGTGATGCGAGTGCATCCAGGAGGAAATAGCAGACAGACAGGTAGAGATACGGGAGGAGATGGTGGAGTCAGAGGTGGGGAAGGAGAGGAAAATCTGAGCATCATCAGCATAGAAATGGTATGAGAAACCATAGGATGCGATGAGGGGGCCCAGGGAGCGGGTGTAGAGAGAGAACAGTAGAGGACCCAAGACTGATCCTTGGAGGACTCCTGTTGAGAGAGGGTGAGGTGTGGAGGTTGAGCCGTGCCAGGTTACCTGGTAGGTGTGGTCGGAGAGGTAGGAGGAGAAGCAGGCCAGAGCAGTGCCAGAGATTACCAGGTCAGTGAGAGAGGTCTGTTTGGGTCTGTTTATTTGTAGCTGGATTATATATTAGACACAGGTTTTTTTATATTTCTTTTGTAAAGCACCTTGTAATGCTTGCATGAAGAGCGCTATATAATTGAAATTTGTATTATATCATTATTATTATTAGGCTTCCAGGCCATAGGCTGGGAAGCCTATTGTTATTGCTGGGATTGTTCTTCTTCTTCTTCTTCTTCTTATTCTTCTTCTTATTATTTTTCTTTCCACCAGACTCATTCGAAAACTCACCACATTCGGTAGATTGGTAGATGCTTATAGGAAGATGGAAAATACTAAAGAACTTATGTTGTAAGTCACATGGTTTGGCCGCCATATTGGATTGAAACAACATTTTGCTTAAATGTAAAAATTCGTCTTTCGAAAACTACTTATTGCAGAGTGCTGAAAGTTTGTATAGGTGTTGAGGGATAGTCCAAGATTAGCTGGTGTTCGTAAGAAACTGATAGATTGTGGTATGGAGGCCATGCTGCATGATGTCAAAATCGTACGGTACAGACGTCATAATCACAAACTACAAAGATATTCTTCTCCCAAACCACTTGTCCAATTGAAACAAACCCAATGGCACGTATGATTGTAGTGTGGTTGTCTTTAAAGGGTGTTAAAGGGAAGTTGCTACAATAAAAAAAAACATAGCAGCCACGTTGGATGACATCATCAACATACAAAACTGGCTAATAACTCCTTATAGAGTGCAGATGGGACACATATAGTAACCCATGTATGCTCTATCAAAAATGTAATTGCCATGACCTTTGACCTCTTCTAAAGGTCAAATGTAAAACTGCCTTATAACTCAAGTGCTAAAGTGTTTGGTACTGGTACTGGCATTCTGCACTATTTGGTAAAGAATTTAGTATTGGTACTGGCATTTTGCACTATTTGCTAAAATTTTGGTACTGGTACTGGTCCTGGAAGCCGTAAAGTTGCTGGCAACTCTAGTTATTATTATTATTATTATTATTATTATTATTATTATTATTATTATTATTATTATTATCTAAAAAATAACCCAGCATAAAAAAATCTTGTTGTCCTATTTCAGGATTAATATTGTTGCCCCTTTATAGTTTTATATTTATTTACACAGAATTATACAGAAAAACTCCAGCATTTCCTGTTAAATTGTTTGAACCAACTGCTAAATCACAATGGAGTCAGTGTATTACTCACCTTAATGCCCTGAAGGTTGTGGCTACAACTCGTAATTTTACAGTTTTTAGGTAGATCACAAAATTGCACTTATGAGGACATTTTAAAAAACAAACAAACATTTTTTTACATTCAGATTTGGTAATTGTAGGGTATATTTCATCATAGAGTGACATTTGTAATTTCTTAATAAGACTTTCAGCTGTTTAGAAAGCTATACTTTCAGTGGATATTTGGCCTGATACCAGCCCTAAAGTCAAGTCATGTCAGTCGGACCTCAAAAGGGTAGAGTTTCACAGTCTGCAAAAGGTTAAGGCACTATAGCCCTACCCACTTTGAGTGCCAGAAATTTATTTTTAAGATCATTTTTATGATTTGTCCTCTGGACAAAAGTATTCAAACTGGACAAAGGAACTATCAAGAAATGCTCAAGAGATGCTCTTTTGATCAATTAACAATGGGCTGCATTAGCTTTGTAATGTACTATTATTGCTTTGTCAATGCTATGTGCAGACTGTGTTCTATGGTTTTCTTCTCAGTTCCTCCTCTGGTGCAGTGGTTCAGGTTGAAATAGAAGGACATTTTCTGCTTTACAGTGAAGGAGCCAGAACATCTGCTCCCTGGGGGTTCAAATGCAAAGCATTGAATTTAACAATTGATCAGTGGAACATCCACAAAACAATAAAGTGCTACTGACTTCACCCTCTAGATCGGTTTCTTTTTTTAATTCATTGTATGATTGTGGAAAAGTGGTAATTAGTAGAGCAGGTGAAATGCTGGTGCAGTAATCCAATAAGAAAAGACAGACAACAAAGTACAGGTGAAATGGTTTCTGTTTTTATTTGTATCCAAACGGTCTAATGACCAAACAGTAAACAATAGAAGGGCTAGCAATACACAGCGATGTGTATTCCGCAGTGGATAATGATGGGTTGCAGTCCCGTAAATAATAACAAACAACAGTCCAGTACATATACACACAAGTCCAAAGTGAATGCTGTAGTGCTCAAGGTGAAGTACAGTTTATTCGTGATACAAAGTGCAGGGTTGTCCGGGTTTAGTGCTGGCTGTGGGCAACAGCTCCGGATCATGTCCTTTCAATTCTTAGCGTAACCATCACAAGGAACAGATCACATCACTACGTCCCCTTTATATATTATTATTATTATTATTATTATTATTTATTTCTTAGCAGACGCCCTTATCCAGGGCGACTTACAATCGCAAGCAAATACAAATACATTCAAGTGTTACAATATAAGTCATACAATAAGAACAAGAAATACAATAATTCTCAAGTGTGACAAACCACAATTCAATAATACAGCAGATAATAGTGAAAGTTACATCAGGATATGATTAAGTAGTGATAGTTACATCAGGATATGATTAAGTACAAAATACTACAGATTAAACACTTGGGAGATTACAATATTCTGAGGTACAGGATTAAATGCAGTAAAATAGGGGGCAGATAAGAGCAAAATAAAGCATATTTAAATGAAGGGTGATAGTGTCCCAGGATACAACAGAGGAGTTCTACAGGTGCTGTTTGAAGAGGTGAGTCTTAAGGAGGCGCCGGAATGTGGTCAGGGACTGGGCAGTCCTGACATCTGTAGGAAGGTCGTTCCACCACTGCGGAGCAAGGGTGGAGAAGGAGCGGGCTCGGGAGGCAGGGGAGCGTAGCGGAGGTAGAGCCAGTCTTCTAGTGCAGGCGGAGCGGAGAGGTCGAGTGGGGGTGTAGGGAGAGATGAGGGTCTGGAGGTAGCTGGGTGCAGTCTGATCAAGGCATCTGTAGGCTAGTACAAGAGTCTTGAACTGGATGCGAGCGGTGATCGGGAGCCAGTGGAGCGAGCGGAGTAGTGGAGTAGCGTGGGCGAAGCGAGGTAGAGAGAACACCAGGCGAGCAGCAGAGTTCTGGATGAGCTGGAGCGGACGGGTGGCGGACGCAGGGAGGCCAGCCAGGAGGGAGTTGCAGTAGTCTAGGCGGGAGAGTACCAGGGCCTGGACCAGGAGCTGGGTAGCATAGTTGGTGAGGAAGGGTCGGATTCTTCGGATGTTGCTCAGGAAGAATCTGCAAGTGCGTGCCAGAGTGGAGATGTGCTGGGAATAAGAGAGGCAGGGGTCCAGGGTGACTCCAAGGTTTTTAGCTGAGGAAGAGGGAGAGAGTGTGGTAGATTCCAGAGGAACAGAGATAGAGAGATCAGAGGAGGGGGAGGAGGAGGGAAAGAAAAGGAGGTCAGATTTAGAGAGGTTGAGTTTGAGGTGATGCGAGTGCATCCAGGAGGAAATAGCAGACAGACAGGTAGAGATACGGTTATATACCATCAACCATGACCCCTTGGTTAATTAGCACAACTGCTCCTCCAATCCACGGATGCCACGCCGTTAACCTTCCGGGTCAATGATTTAGTGTACCGTAGCTCCGCCCCCTTTCTAGATGGCCAACTTCCGCCGAACCCTGGGAATTAATTGTCGGGCCATCCAGTCCAGGGTACTCTACACAGCGCCCTCGCAGGTCGGGAGAAAGATCTAACACCAAAAAACATTCTTTCTCTGTCATGATTTACGTTTTGCAGTTCTTATAGCTACTAATTGGTATATGCTTTTTGTGCTGCAATGAACCTAGATTAAAGTACTCAAAGATTATGTGAGATTATTTCCATTACAAATCTTTAACAAACTCTCTATTTCAGGGGTGAAGAAATTGTTGGTACTTACTCCAAGTGCACCCCTAAATGTCATACTGGCCATGCATGCTATAGTTTGCTCAGACGCAGCCCTGAAGTTCAACTATGATGTCGAATTTATTAAAAAGCCTAATATACAGGAGTTCAGAAACAGTAATAAATGATGGTTAAAATGAGAGAAACATGGCTGAGCTATCTGGCGTGCTGTTTTGTAATATGGATTAACAGGTACTGACTAAGAACCATAATCTATTGGGAGGGGAAACCTCAGTCCTTTCCATTTTTATTTCAGGGAAGTCTCCCCTATGTGCCTAAATATGTTCAATGAATCCACGTGGTTGTTTGGATGAGAGAAAAATCAAGTTCCTTTCTAATTATATGGACATTAAAGATCACATAACACTATTTGGAAAAAATGCAAAGGTCTTATCTTAACTTCAATACAGACTAAGACAAATCCACAGGCTAATTATTCAATTGTCTTTAATTCCCTTACCACATACTGCAGATATCAACTATGTAAGGTATCCCAGAAAATATGTTATACCTCAATATATGCAACCTGTGTTAATATCTTTACACAGTTTCCTAGAATATGCTTTATTTGTAGATTGCAGTTAGTACTGAATGAATACAGGCTATTCTAAGCTGTAGCCCCCTTTGCGCTTCCCTCGGAAAAGGGTACATGTCTGAAAATTTCTACTTCAACTAAAACACCTCTGCTGTATAGCCGTGCAAAGTGGCTGGCACATAAGGGAATAATTTGCTGTTGAATGTCAAAATAACATTATGTTTATTGTGCAGAGATTGTAGGTAGTGATTTAAGTGATTTTAGAGAAGCCACAACCAGATTAGCAGTTAATCTTAAACAATAAAAAAACACAGCTTTGAATAATAAACTTATACAGATATATTACTCTTGCAGAAAAAAAAAATCAAATAGAAGCAGTGAAAAAGCAGTACGTTTGTATGATCTACAGTGTTATATTATATACAGACGTGCTCAAATTTGTTGGTACCCTTACAGCTCATTGAAATAATGCTTCATTCCTCCTGAAAAGTGATGAAATTAAAAGCTATTTTATCATGTATACTTGTATGCCTTTGGTATGTCATAGAATAAAGCAAAGAAGCTGTGAAAAGAGATGAATTATTGCTGATTCTACAAAGATATTCTAAAATGGCCTGGACACATTTGTTGGTACCCCTTAGAAAAGATAATAAATAATTGGATTATAGTGATATTTCAAACTAATTAGTTTCTTTAATTAGTATCACACATGTCTCCAATCTTGTAATCAGTCATTCAGCCTATTTAAATGGAGAAAAGTAGTCACTGTGCTGTTTGGTATCATTGTGTGCACCACACTGAACATGGACCAGAGAAAGCAAAGGAGAGAGTTGTCTGAGGAGATCAGAAAGAAAATAATAGACAAGCATGGTAAAGGTAACGGCTACAAGACCATCTCCAAGCAGCTTGATGTTCCTGTGACAACAGTTGCAAATATTATTAAGAAGTTTAAGGTCCATGGAACTGTAGCCAACCTCCCTGGGCGCGGCCGCAAGAGGAAAATCGACCCCAGATTGAACAGAAGGATAGTGCGAATGGTAGAAAAAGAACCAAGGATAACTGCCAAAGAGATACAAGCTGAACTCCAAGGTGAAGGTACGTCAGTTTCTGATCGCACCATCCGTCGCTTTTTGAGCGAAAGTGGGCTCCATGGAAGAAGACCCAGGGTGACTCCACTTTTGAAAGAAAAACATAGAAAAGCCATACTGGAATTTGCTAAAATGCATATTGACAAGCCACAATCCTTCTGTGAGAATGTCCTTTGGACAGATGAGTCAAAACTGGAGCTTTTTGGCAAGTCACATCAGCTCTATGTTCACAGATGAAAAAATGAAGCTTTCAAAGAAAAGAACACCATACCTACAGTGAAACATGGAGGAGGCTCGGTTATGTTTTGGGGCTGCTTTGCTGTGCCTGGCACAGGGTGCCTTGAATCTGTGCAGGGCACAATGAAATCTCAAGACTATCAAGGCATTCTGGAGTGAAACGTACTGCCCAGTGTCAGAAAGCTCTGTCTCAGTCGCAGGTCATGGGTCCTCCAACAGGATAATGACCCAAAACACACAGCTAAAAGCACCCAAGAATGGATAAGAACAAAACATTGGACTATTCTGAAGTGGCCTTCTATGAGTCCTGATCTGAATCCTATCGAACATCTATGGAAAGAGCTGAAACTTGCAGTCTGGAGAAGGCACCCATCAAACCTGAGACAGCTGGAGCAGTTTACTCAGGAAGAGTGGGCCAAACTATCTGTTAACAGGTGCAGAAGTCTCATTGAGAGCTACAGAAAACATTTGATTGCAGTGATTGCCTCTAAAGGTTGTGCAACAAAATATTAGGATAGCGGTCCCATCATTTTTGTCCATGCCATTTTCATTTGTTTTATTATTTACAATATTATGTTGAATAAAAAATCAAAAGCAAGTCTGATTTCTATTAAATATGGAATAAACAATGGTGGATGCCAATTACTTTTGTCAGTTTCAAGTTATTTCAGAGAAAATTGTGCATTCTTCGTTTTTTGTGGAGGGGTACCAACAAATTTGAGCACGTCTGTAAATACTGTCTGGCTGCTTTATTAGGACCTTGTTACGTAGCGCCCCCTGTTGTGCAGGCGCTGAACGTCAGTTTCTGGGTCAATAACAGTGCTAGTAAAAGTAATGGAGTCCAAAGTCTTTTTGTAAGGCTGAAACACTAGTGGCACACTTTTATTAGATTTCACAATCAGTCCGCTGGCCCTTTAAGAACTTAACAAAACAAAACCTAACTCCCATGGAGTCCTACCTAATATATCAGAATATTCCCTTTTTACAAACCTAACTAAATAAACAGGCAGTGCTAGTTTCAGCTCCAGCAAAACAAACTTAATAAATAGTTGCCATTTTTACAATGTATATGTCTTTTTACAATACAGTTTTTGTACAAACAAAACACCACACATGGAGTCCTTGCTAGCCACCTGATTGAAGACAATCAACAGGTTTATATACAATCTGTTGAGAACAGAAAGGCTAGGATTGGCTGTGCTTAACAAGTTTGTTAAAGAAACATACCCAATGCACATTTGGCTGGCTTGGCCGTCAAACCAGCATTTCTAATGGAAGCTATAGCCTCAACCTTTTCCAGGTGAGATTCCCAATCCTCACTATATATCACTACATCGTCAAGGTATGCATTAACCTTTGAAAGGTTAAGGGTGCCCCATGCAAGCCAAAAGGTAGCACTGTGAATTGAAACAGCCCATCTGAAGTGGAGAATGCTGTTTTACCTGGAAACAAGGGGTAAAGGCACCTGCCAATATCCTTTGGTCAAATCCATTATGGTAATATACCTGGCTTTCCCCAACCTATTAATTAACTTGTCCACTCCTGGCATGGGGTAGGTGTCGATTTTCGAGATCTGATTCACCTGATTCACGAAAATCAATACAGAACCTAATACTGCCATCTGGCTTTGACAATAAAACAATATGGCTACACTACTCACTGTTTGACTCTTCTGTAATCCAAAGTGCAGCACCTAGAGCACCACCCACTCTACAGTGTGAGTGTATAAATATAAAGTGCCAGACAGTGAAACCCACCACTGAAGTAGATATTTTTAAAAGGAATAACTACACAGGCTAGTATGAAGGCAGTTACAGAAATAAAGCCTTAATACACCCTACTGACAGGCATTAAGTAGTGCAGATAGACACAAGGTGCAGACAAATAGCACCAATCCTTTGTGTTATTTTTTAAATACAGGAATAAAGACAGATATCTTTTGAATATAGGAATAAATACCCCGCAGCCTGCCCTTTTCCACCTGGTAACTCAATTTTAAAAGGGCAGGTATTACTCGCAGCAAAAAAAAAAAAGAATAAGGTGCACCAATTCAGCTCCCTCTAGTTCAGCCCTTTTTTTTTTTGTTAGGACGTGTTTTTGTGGTTGTTCCAACCCGTTGTTTATTGTCTACCTGTTATTTTTTAGTCAAAACCTTTCCCTATGACAAAATAAAACATTATATTTATTTGTTTTATTTATTTACGGTACAAATTATTTGTCTGTATTTCGTCAGTGTTCATTACATACATACAAACATATAGCTTTCAGCTTGTTTGTACGCTGTACTCGTAATAATCAAGCGCATGCAGTAGACAAAAAAAAACTCACACCCGTAGGCCCGGCAGTGCATTTTAGAACTCACTACTCAAAAGGTTGTCTGAGAGACCACCAGCTGTTCATACACTTCCCCAGTTGACGCCTTTTTAGCAACCCGCAAATAATTTTTCAATACAAAGTGGGTGGAATGCTGACAGACCATGGTTCCTCACAACTTCACCATTGATAGCCACTGATTCATTATAAGCAAACTTTAATGTGTCATCTTCCTTTTGCTCAGTACCAAAATCACCCACATACATTCAGAATTCTTGCAACACTGACTGTATAGGTTCTATGTCTTGCACATATGATGAGGACTGCAGCCAGCTAGGTTGATCCTCAGAATCGGTCCCTGAACACTGTATGGCTACCCCTTTTCCTCTCCTTTTCTGCCCCTCAGTCACTGCAAGATGGCTTACAAGCTTTGGGATTGACATTAAACAGTTCAGGGTCATGGAACATTTCTTCTAAAGGCTTCTCTTCCCTGTTAACGGAAGCTTCAGCCTGCTGTCGTGTTATAGCAAACACCTCTCCTGGAGAGATTATGCCAGAAAAGTCTGGAAAATCCCTCCTCAAGATTACAGGGTAGGGGAGTTAATGTAACAATCCCACTTAGCTGTGCTGTTTTTGAGCCCACTTTTATATCAGTCATGGCCGAGGGATAAGTATAAGCATCCCCATGAATACAAGCAATTTTTATGTTTTGTATTTTGTGAGCAGGCACCAGCTTCCACAGTCCAAAAGGGTGGCAATACTGGTCGTACCTTTCCAAGCTGATGCCCAAGTGCTGTAAAATGGATGTCTTTACTTGAGCATATGTGGCTTTTCCATCTAGGTTCACTGCTTGGCAGGCAGCTTGGTCCTCACCAGTCAGAAGGGATGGTAAATAAATGGCCCAGTTCTCCTGGGGCCAGTTAGCAGCAGTAGCCACCCTCTGAAAGTTAGACATTACTTCAGTTATTTAACATAATGCCCTTTGTGGTTGTCTTATAGCACTATTGGGAAAAATGCAAGGGTCGCTCTTGTCTTAACTTCAATTCAGGTCAAAATACAGACTAAGCCAAATAAAAATGACTGTTAGCCATTATGTTCTTTAATTGTAGGACTGAAACAGGAATATGGAGGAAAACAGCCATTATCCATGTTGAACTGACTCTTATACCATAAGAATGTGCCAATCTATTTTAATGATCTTTTGTACAGCGGTATCGGCGCTATGCTTCAAAGCGGGAGGTCCTGGGTTCACGTGTGAGATGGCCCTGCCTGCGGGAACCAACGTTCGCCACAATATATACATATGTACTGTATATATATTTTACTGATTTTGTATTTCTAAAGTTTTTTAAAACCTTGGCGAAAATGCACCCACTAGTTTATTCATTTTGAACCACTACACAAATGTTTATAAAAGTCCATTAGTTTGCTTTCATTTTATTTATTTTTTTGCTGTTGTTTCCAAAGTGGGCAGCATGGTGGCGTAATGGTTAACGCTGCTGCCTCACAGCGCCAGGGTCCTAGGTTCGAATCCGGCCTAGGGTACTGTCTGTATGGAGTTTGCATGTTCTCCCCGTGTTCGCGTGGGTTTTCTCCGGGTACTCCGGTTTCCTCCCACAGTCCAAAGACATGCTGTCCAAATTGATTGGTCACTCTAAATTGCCCTCTGTGTGAGTGAGTGTGTGGTGCCCGGCAATGGACTGGCGTCCCGTCCAGGGTGTAGTCTCGCCTTGCCGGGTTAGGCTCCGACTCACTGCTACCCTCTAAAGGAGTAAGCGGTTAATGATAATGAGTGGATGGATGGATGTTTCCAAAGTAAACAAAACTAATCTCCTGCTACAAAGGTTCCAACGACTACAATTTTTAATTTGGAAGACTGAAACTATTTTGTAACAAGAGGTGAGTGACACCCAAAGGTCTAGTGTATTTTATTCTTTGCTCAAATGATCTGGAATTTGCGATGCAATCTCTTAGAAATGTTATAAGTAATTGATTTCTAATAAAATAAGTGCATTGTAATCATTTTATCTTCACTTGTCTGTACCACTAATGGATTGATCTATTAAGGTCAGAGTTTGTAGACATCTTAGCCTCACTTCACTGCATGTATTAAAGTTGATTAAATTGGCATTGTCATAGAACAATACTTTTTGTGTGCAACATCTTTGCTGATTTCTTTGTTGGTTTTATTGTGTGTGTATGAATCCCTAAACAAAATAGTTTTCAAACTGTTTTGAACTGTGAGAATTCTGCAGAGATGTAGGTTTGCTGATTTCTAAAATGTGACTTAGTGTTGGCATTATTGTATTTCCAGTTTCCATGTAAGTTAAACAGGTAAACCTGTAAAAACTGGCCTGACATGTTGAAACTCTGACCTGCTGTAATTACATTAGAGAAAGTTGAAAGTAATAGGCTTTTCTATGGTTAGGCATTGCCACTCTGTCAAAATGCTATGTGTTGCTGTGCTGCACATATTTCAGGTTTTATATATATATTTACTTGACTTCTATCTCTTGACATTCATCTAAAGTAACTCTCAGAGCATTGTATTACTGTTTAAAAAAACTGTATTTTAATTGGCGATTGGCTTATGTTTGTTAAACTGCAATCTGTTTGCTGCATGTTCTGTATGTCCAGCAAGGATACTATAACAATGTGTGTTTTTTGTTTTTGTTTTATTTTTTAAGTAAATAATAATAATAATAATAATAATAATAATAATAATAATAATAATAATAATAATAATAATAATAATAATAATAAAAGGAACACCCAACTGTGCGTAATACGGATGTCATTATTTTGAGGGTTTCTTATTTGTACAGTTCTGGTGTCTGTTACTTGTTAACACATGGTGACATAACAGGCAGAAATTGTAGAACTCGCAGTGGTTATTTTTAACAACTGAAAAAGAGTTAAAAATAAGACTGGAAAATAGAATTTCCACCGATTCAGTATTTTCTAAAGCTGTGGAAAACACGACGGGACTCTATCCGCTAGTTTGGTTCATTAGTTATTCTGACGGTTTCTTTTGGCGGAATATGTAATGATCTAAGAATCTATCTATTTTCTAAAGTCCAAAGTGGTGGATAATGTAAACTTCCACTAGTTATCTTTCCGCCTGCTTCAGCACGGTCAATACGACTATCCGCCAGTAAAAAAAACAGAGTGACAGCAAGTCAGACATAGTCTCCCTGGCATTCAACATGGATCCTGTGTTAGAAGCAGCTGTGTGTGTGTGTGAATGTGTGTGTGCGTGTGTGTGTGTGCGCATTACAATCCCAAGCTGAAATACAATCCCACTGCAATGCACACAATTCACTTTACCTGAAGCCGATCTGAAGAAGATCCGGCCATCCCTTCGTGACAAAGTGAGACTAATTTTAATTATTCTCCAGGTAGCCCCAAATGTGTCAAATTATAGGCTACTTTGGAAAATTACAAAATTAAAAAAAACAAACAAACAAAAAACAAACAAAAAAAAAACCATTAATGCGAAGATGCTGAAGTCGGCTTCTTATTCGGCCAGCTTCTTATTAACATCCCAACTTCTTATTCACTAATATGCACAAGTGTAATTAAAATTGAATAAGTAACTGGGGTATTTCAGGGGATAAATCACCTCGGGCTGCTCATTTCAAAGTTATTACAAACACAGGGGAACCCCACATCACCCATATGTATTTATCTTGGCCCAAAACAGAATTTGGTACTTAAATTGACTTTTTCCTGTTCAGGTCTGTGTGTGCTATATTAAATGGGGGAAAGCACGAAACTTAAAAATGGGTTATTAGACAAGATAACAAAGGGAAGCAAAATCCATGTTAGACAGAGAAGAACACATATGGATCACACACTTCTGAACACCTACTTTGAAATACTGCACTAAACCCGATGTCAATATTGCTATGTGTGCCATGTTTGCCCGCAGTTCTTGTACCAAATTCCGTTTTGGGCCTGAATAAATACTGGGTGACATAGAGGGGTTCCCTCTGTGTTTGTATTAACTTTGAAATGAGCAGCCCGAGGAGATTTATCCCCTGAAATACCCCAGGGCCCAGTTGCTTATTCAATATTAATTACATTTGTGCATATTAGCGAATAAGAAGCTGCGATGTGAATAAGAAACTGGAATGCAAATAAGAAGCTGGCCGAATAAGATGCCAACTTTACCACCTAATATAAACATGGTATTTGAGTAGAATTGTAAACAGTTGTTTTTAGTTTTAAGTAAGATTTATAATTGAGTGATTAATGTTGTGAATGAACATACACTACATTCCTTAAAGTAAGTTAGCTTTCATTTCTCGTCAGGGACCGTCTTCAGTTTAACAATACAGTATTCAGTATACCGATGCATCCTGCTGTACCGTTTTGTTTTAGCAATGTTCCTTTTTTTAGTGCATTTTTATGATTTTGGAATGTTTTGATAGAATGCTTGTTGCAATACTGGGATCCGTCCTGTTTTCCTGGGACCCCTCCTGTTTTCTCTCTACACCCAGTCCCTGGGTCCCCTCATCTTCTCCCATGGCTTCTCGTATAATTGTATGCTGATGATGCCCAGATCTTCTTCTCCTTTCCCTCCTCTGACCCCAACGTTTCCTCCTGTGTCTCGACCTGCCTCTCGGCCATCTCCTGGATGCACTCGCATCATCTCAAACTTACCAAGTCAAACCTCCTTTTCTTCCCTCCCAACCGCTGATCTTTCTTTGTCTCTCCCTCATCATCCACCCCTCGGTGTCACCCTCGACCCCTCCCTCTCCTACTCTAAGCACATCGCTACTCTGGCACGCTCCTGTCACTTCTTCCTCAGCAACATACGCAGAATTTGTCCCTTCCTCACCGACTACTCCACACAGCTCCTAGTTCAGTCCCTGGTACTATCCTGCCTTGACTACTGCAACTCCCTCCTGGCTGGCCTCCCTGCCTCTGCCATCCATCCGCTCCAGCTCATCCAAAACTCTCCTGCTCACCTTGTTTTTTCCCTTCCTCGTTTCTCCCATGCTACACCGCTGCTCCGCCCTCTGCAGTGGCTCCCTATTGCTGTTCGCATCCAATTCAAAACTCTTGTACTTGCCTATCGCTGTCTTGACCTTTTTGCTCCCTCCTATCTCCAGACTATCATTTCCCCCTACACCTCCTCTCGCCCCCTTCGCTTCTCCACCACAGGCAGATTAGCTGTACCCCCCTGCTGCTCAACTGCCTCCAGAGCCCGTTCCTTCACCACCAATGCCCCTCATTGGTGCAACAACCTACCCACAGATATCAGGACTGCTCATTCCTGACCACCTGCCAGCACCTCCTCAAGACACACCTGTTTAGACAGCATCTGTAAACCTCACAACTCTCTACCATACTGGACTCTATGGCACCCAATTGTACCAGTACTTATGTGCTCATACTGGACTTTACTCGTATAAGCAAATAGTTTTAATATAAGTTAACTGCTCTTAGTCGAACCCGCTCTTACATGTAATTATTTACTGTATTCTCTATTTTTTGCTCTTATTTGAATTTGATCTTTTGCTACTGATTTTACTGTACTTTACAACTGCTCTTATCTGTAATGCGATCTTCTGAAATGTGATATTTTACACTGTGATATTTTGTAGTCGCCCTGGAAAAGAGTGTCTGCTAAGAAATAAATAATAATAATAATAATAAAATAATATTGACTTAACAATTAAACATTACTTAGCCCACTTGAGTACTTCTGAAATATATAAATAAATGAATTGGATAGTTTGATGAGCATATGTCTGCAATGTGTTTGTTTATTTATTTATTTATTTATTTATTTATTTATTACTTTTTAAAATGTTATTTCCACAATATATATTTTGACACATTTTGGGCTACCCTGAAAACTAATTCAAACTAGTCTCATTTTGACACGGAGGAATGGTCAGATCTTGTTCTGGTATTTGTTCTTTCAGGTCAGCTTTGGGTAAACTACAGTATTCCTTCAAATTTAAAGACACGCTTTTTTAACTATTTTTTTGCTTCTCAAAAATAGCCTGTATCTTAAATTCGAGTACAGCATAGTGATGCGTGTATTAAAATCGCCAACAAAAGACGTGACTACCCGAGTACACAAACACCATGTGACTTACTGCTGAGAAAAAACAAAACAAGCTTCCTGAGGAATTCCAAGAGAAATGTTTACAATTTCAGCATTTCTAACAAACAGTACCAGCTTGGACAGATCGGAAATGCTGATCAGACCCCCTTATTTTTTGACATGCCAAGTAATACTACAGTTCAATGCTGTTGTGGTTGCTGGGTTACATGTTGTCTGATGCCATGGAGTGTTGTGTCATGCTTGCTGTTGACAGCATATGTAATTCCGTAAGTGAGTGACGGTATGTGTACGACAGAGACGCCATCTTGAGTATTATACAGTGCGCAGCACAATAAACAAGCTCTGTGGTTAATCTACAACTACACTGTTTCGTGTCAGTTTTGTACGATACAACAGCGTAACTGAGGTATGTATCTTTGTAAATGCGTATTTATTTGATGTTTTATTTTTTCCTCAAATTGAGGTTGGTAAATTTGGGCTGCATCTTAAATTCAAGGGCATCTTAAATTCGAAGGAATACGGTAAATTGTCTGCACAAGCCGAATAAGATTTCGGCTTTCTAAAACTGTCAGTGAACGGTTCTCAAGGTGATATTTTTTTTTTTTGGATGTACATAAAAGGTTTACATGATTAAAAAATAATTTATTTCAGGACGTATTAGACTAAATCCCATCTTCATCTATGTAGAGAGAAAAAATTATGCGTCCTGAAATAAATGATAAATGATTCATTTAAACCTTTCGTGTACATCCAAAAAAAAAAGTTTTCATTCATTTTCATTTTTGTACACTGCAGTTATACCTCCTTTCAAACCAGTGACTCCCACAATTTGTGCCAGGATCATGTTTGTTTGTTTTATGTTGTCCTAATTAAACAAGCAATTGGTAAGACTGGATAGAAATAAGAATTTGCTCCCGTGTTTGCATTTCTGACTCATTTTTCCGCTGGTTTGGTACAATGTTCTATTGTGTTTATATAGCATTTGCTAACACAGTTGAACCAGAAGTATTATTTTGGCGGATAAAAGCACTTAAATGCTCATTAATTATTCATGTAGAACCGCAGAAAATTACTCATGAAATGTGATCCGCTGGCGGATAAAACAGAGGATCATGTTAGAAAATAGGCGGATATTTTTTAACGGATTAACCTGTGGAAAAATTTTGCAGATTTTGCCGTTTCCACCGAAAATGAAACCCCTTTCGAAAGAGGGCCAAATGTGTCAAAATCAAATCGTGTTCATTTAAATAGATAAATGCTACGCTTCATTTACATAAACACTGTATGTATGCAATTGTTGTGAAAAAGGAATGATTGAAATAATCAAAACGCTTCATTGTGTGCTTGCTGCAAGAGTGATTTTATCAACAATAAAATAAAAGTTTACAGTCATTTCTTTTACACAGAAAACTACATGCTTACTCTTTACATCAGTAAAATAGCAAGTATCCTTTTAGGGTTACAGTACACTTAACTCACACACTCAAAAATAGAAAATGTTGCCAAATATTTTGTCGTTAAGCTTTAATATGTCATTTTAAGAACAATAAAATGAGGAAAATACAGAAATTATGCATTTATTTATTAAATACAGGTGAAAACATTACCGCATATTACCTTTCAGTTCAGGGCTGTGAGCATCGGCTGTAGTAGCCACTAGAGGCCGCTAGAGGGTACAAAACAAATGGTGTTGAAATAATAGTAACAAAGTTAGTTTGATACGTGGCGTTTCCATGCGGTGCAATTTACACGAGAAATGCCGATGCGCGTGTACGTTTGGGAGAATTACTTGTGTAAATCAGGTTTGTATTTAACACAAAAGTAAATCCAACATAACTTAAAAGAAAGGAGAGAATCTCTGACAGCACGAGCCTCCTCAGCACAAACGCTCGCATGAGTGATGGAGGTGTGTGGGGGAAATGTGGACTGCGTTCTGCTTTAGAGAACTGTGCGCTGCACATCTCATCCGTTCTACCTGGGAGAGGCCAAGGTACCGTACGTTATAGTGGCTGATGAAGCCTTTGGGTTGAAACCATACCTAATGAAGCTATTTCCCCGTGGGCAACTTGACCAAGTCACGGATATTTAATTACAGACTTTGCTGAGCACGTTGATGTGTCGAGAATGTATTTTGAATTTTAGCAGCATGATAACGTGTGTTCTCGCTTCTGAAAATTTCCTAAGAAGTACCCCAGCTGCATGAAGCCTATACACTCCACGAGGTAGCATTGACTGTGACGACCTTGAGACTGGCCAAATCATCCCTGTTTCCTGGAGAAATGACCTCGAATCAATGCACTCTCTTAGCGGAACTCACTGCAATCATGCTGCTGGTCCTGCCAAGGAGGTCCAGGAAGAATATAAGAAGTTCTTCAATTCTCCTACTGGATCCGTTAGTTGGCAGCTAAATGCCATCTGAACTGAGTAGAAATGCAAAGAAACTTCTGTAATAATAATTTTTATTTGTGATCAGTATGTAGTGTATTCTACATTTATAGTCATGTTTCTTTTCAATTATATATATAACTTTAAAGAACAAGTAAAAATGAACAATGTACAATTTAGTACCAGCATAATTTAAATTACTGAAATTACTCTTCACAAAATAAATCTGTACAGATTTCAGTTATTTGCCTAATTTTTATCTTTCGTACAAAGGCTTCACACTGGGACCTTGCCAGTGCCAAGAGCTGCACCAATGATTCAGGTCTTTTTTTTTTTTGTCTGTTTTTTAGGAGTGGGTGCCGGAGATGATATGCTCTCTGAGAAGAGGTCCCACACTCTGCCTCCATTGACAACGAAGAGTCTTCATAGACATCCCCTTGTTCATTACTAAGACCTAGCTATTGGCTAATTCTGGCCTCATACACATCTGCTAAAAACACTTGTTCATTAAATATCTCACATGGGTCATATATGTACAAAACTGATGTGTAAAACATTTTTATCTATCTGAATCAGGCCAGTGCACACAGCCAACTGGTCAGTAATTAAGGACTTTATTAAGTCATTGTATGTGAATGAAACGCAATCGCCGAGATTCTCAAGTGCGCCATCTAGTGATTAAAACTGTTACATTTTTGTTGTTTTCTGCATTTAACAAGATGCGGTGTGAACTAGATAAGTATGAACTCCAAAAGCTCTATTAGTCAGGGTAGGTACACGCGTTGTATTGATGGCAATGTTTATTCAAAGTCTTTTAAAAATCATATTTGGTCAATGTTGGTAGCTATATGAAATGGGGTTCACTATAATTTAAGTGTATGTTTTTTTGGTTTTTTTATAACGTAATTACTTTGTATTGTCACTTGTTTGTCATGCTCTCCCACTAGCACCACATTGTTTTCAGTTGAATTGTTTTTAATGAAGATTAATTTATAATAACATCTGAATAAATGTCCATACATTTATTTATTCATTTGACACCCAAGACAATGTAGTATATAAGTTAGATGGTTTACAAGTTTCAAAATACATACAATATATAGCTAATTATATGTTACAGTGTAATAAATTATGTAACTTAATCCAGTTACAAATGTAGGCTAATACAAATTGTCTGTATCTTCAATGTGTATGGTAAGCTTTTTCTGGCCAATTGATGCTTGACTTAATGGTAATACTAAGTGCAGGCCTACTGAACTTATTTGGGCTTTACATCAGAGGGTCGTAGATGGGGATTCATTAAAATATTTTGGAAAAAATAAACAGCGATTTGCTGATTTATCAAATTAACCACAACGTAATGTAGCAAACTTACACATTTAAAATACAGTGGTGTAATTTAAAGTGAACCTGCATTTTAAATTACCTTGAAACCAATCAACGATTACATTTTCTCTTGTCCCAAATTGGTTTTCCAGCCGCCATTATTTAAAATTTAAAATAGTGAAGCGAGCGAAGTCACGTGATTTATTCATTGTGTTTTATTGGCTACTTTTGGCAAGTCTCCTGGTGACGTCATGAAAAATCAAACTCGTTTTGATACAGAAAAGTGGCTTGAAAACAGGTCTCCCGGTCTCCTGACACTCAGTTTCAAGCCACTATTCCTGAAAAAGTGGCTTTGTGTTCCCAGGGCTTAACATGGGTTGAGCTTGTTTTGGGCTTGTTTTGAAAGGCAGTGCCGCTTTTTTTTCTCGTGAGGCTTGGAAACACTGGTAACCTTCCCTGTCTGTCTCACAGGCAGCCACTGATTCCTGGACACCTCATTTTGTTGTTGACAAGAGTTTGTGCAAGATACAGCAGGCAGTTGCAATTTTGGGAACAAACTAATGTTGAATGCTTCCTCGGCAGCTGTCAGCCATCCGGATGGGTAGAGTTTCTAAGCCAGGGTAGTATACGCAGCATCTGATCCCCTATATGCTGTATTGCGTGAATGAAAGGGAAATATATATTATATATATATTTATATATAATATATATAACGTCTCTGCTGGTTTTCAGCCATGGTGATCTGCAATACCTGTTGGTCAGTTTCATTTTAAACCTCCAAGTTCATTTTTAATTAATGAATCATAAGCTAAATTAGTTGAAACAGTATTCACTACTAACAACATGACACCCCACGAATGACATTTGAAAAACAATTTGGGCAAGAGCAGTAAAACACATTATTAACAAACCAGGCACAAGTTATTTTGCTTTATTACAGCAGCTTGGATTCACGAGACTTTTTCTCGAGCAAATGTCTTGAGCTAAAAAAAAAACACGCATGGAAACTCCACCATTGTGACAGAGTTAGTTTTATGAGTGAGGTGTAGGGGTAGGGGTTAGGGTTAGGTTTGAGGGTAGAAGTTAGGTTTAGGGGTAGGGGTAAAGGTTAGGTTTAGGGGTATGGGTAGAGGTAGAGGTTAGGTTTATTGGTAGGGGCAGAGGTTAGATTTAGGTTTAGGTTTAGGGGTTGAGGTTAGATTTAGGGATTCAATTTAGGGGTTAGGTTTAAGTCGCATATTATTATTATTATTATTTTTTATTATTATTATTATTATTTATTTCTTAGCAGACGCCCTTATCCAGGGCGACTTACAATTGTTACACGATATCATATTATACATTATTTCACATTATACAGATATCACATTATTTTTACATACAATTCCCCATTTTATACAGTTGGGTTTTTACTGGAGCAATCTAGGTAAAGTACCTTGCTCAAGGGTACAACAGCAGTGTCCCCCACTGGGGATTGAACCCACAACCCTCCGGTCAAGAGTCCAGAGCACTAACCACTACTCCACACACTAATATTATTATTATTATTATTATTATTATTATTATTATTATTATTATTTATTTCTTAGCAGACGCCCTTATCCAGGGCGACTTACAGTTGTAAACAAAAATACATTTCAAGAATCACAGTACAAGTATTAATAAAATTAAGAGCAAGATAAAATACAATGACGTGGCAAGGACTGAAGTTGCGTGTGGACAAATAAATGGTGTTGTTAGTAATTTTAAATGAAGTACAGTGAAGGAAGGAGTAACTTGCCGTTTAGTTCAATTAGTTCTGTTGAAGCTGTAGTTGTATGAATTCATAACACAAGCTTGTTAAATTTCACAGTTAGAATAAGTATATGAGTTTAAAGATCAGACTTTAATATCACATAGCTGTTCTCACAGATTTCTTTCTAACATTGCTAGTAAAAACACATATTAAAAAATATATATATTTCACTGCATTTTAAGATCGTCCAATGCATTAGATTGTACATTAAGATGAGGTTATGTAAACAAAACTCTATATCTCAGCTTTTTCTAATAATTTAATATAAATAAAAAAAAACAATATATTTAAATAACTGTATTTACCTTTTTACTTAAATAGGCATCTCATGTTATTGTTTTTATTTTGTTACATTATACATGTTATTTACAGTGAAATATATTTTAGTTGATTCTTTTAATTTAGCATATCTAAGTAAACCACATGTTCCTACTGTTACTGCTATGGTGCACATTACATCAATTGTAATAAGGTACTATTAGCAAAACATCACACAAAAATACATTTGTTTATTCTATGCCATCGGTTGCAGCAGTTCTTATATGGTCTCATTCATTTGCTGTGATCCACTACCAGTAGCTCTCATGCACTTTTCAGAAAGCATGTATATTTCAGTATTATTAAAGTTTTAGTGGCATCTCCAGTGGCAGCTGTGCTCTGGCTGGCAGCATACACACAGGCATAGAATTGTACGCACGACACCTGCCTGCGCGTTCACTGGAAACACAGCAAATTTGAAAAACAAATCATAGATCACATGCTTCGATGCATTCTGCGGATCCCTCTTCATCATTCAAAAAAATATGTAAATTGATGCCCATTAAACTTTGAAAACTACAGTCGTTAAAAAAAGAGTTATTCTTATTTTAATGTTTTTTCTCAGCAATGAGTGTTCTCTAGTACTACATCCAGGTTTCAGTGTGTTGTATAGGATACTTTCTTAATGAATGATGAAACTTCTATTTGTCTAGTATTTTTTATGTAAACATAAGCCTCTATGTTGATAATTCTTTGTGGTGCAGGGAGTGACTTTACTTCGATGTGATATAGGGGATGTTTTGTTTTTGAGTAGTACTGTATTCGCGTGTTATGACTTTTTATTTATGAGTACTTTATAATTAGTGCTTCTGATTTTCAGTTTTAACTGATAAAACCTGATAAAACACCCCCGATACAAAAACATTGGAATCGGTGGATAGCCAATAAACACGGAAAACACCGGAAAAACTGTGGAAATGGTTAATCAATTCACGTTGACTTTACCCTTTTCCCATTAAAAAAATAAAACCTACTACAAAAATAATAATAAATACATTTCCCAGTGCTGCTGGGCAATGTCCCACCTTCCTGACTTGTATCTATCATTGATTCGTTCTGAATACTTTAAACCCACCCCAACTACTGAGTGACAGCACATTCCTACATTTCTATTGGAGACTGCTTGAAAAAATTAAAATGAGATTACAATCAGGATGGAGGCTTGTTAGCGGGATTTAAAGCTGTATTACAGCTAAGATACTGAGGATTTAAAACAGAATTGTGGCGAAATGTACAAAAATGCCTACACACAAAAACCCAGAAGAATGTGCCTGTGACCATAGGGATTTCGTTGTGGAAGACAGCAAAAGAAAGAAGGTACAACTTAAGTGTGCAAGTACTGTCGAGTTACTATACATATTTTGACAAAAAAAAAAAAAAAAACGCTCAACCATTTTGGAAAGTAAGTGAAAAAACTAATTTCATACAGTATATCAAAAACGAAAGCCCCGAAAAACATTTACATAAAACTCGAAAATAGCTAAAAATAAGCACAGAAAAATACAATTAATTAAAACCCAAAAAACAGAAGCCCTATTTATAATATACATGGAATCCCTCAGGTTTTAGAATATAATTTTCAGAAAAAGCACATATTCATAATACCATTGTCAAAGCTGATACAAATTTCAGGTGGGTACATAACAGTCAATGTGGATACAGCAGGCTTTTCACTGCAGCTATGCTAGCCTGGAGCAGTTTAATTGAGAAGCAAGTTAGCTGCTTTGTAGCTACTGAGGGTGGATACTGTCTAGTTCAGCCTGAGTAGATTCAGATCAAATTCCCTTATTAGACATGGATTTGTGTTGCTGGTTGCCAGGTTAGAAAACACAACAGTTAGATGACTCTTGACACCCTAAACCTCAGACAGCATATGGTACACATGTCTCATTGTGCTTTGCAAAGACTTTGATTGATAGATCATGTATGCTTTAGGCCAAATTGGCTTCAATCTTCATGAAGGATATAATCAATAAACAAGTGCAGTGCCTTTATTTGTGTTAGTGACCTTTTGTAGTCATGCTATTTGTGGAGAAAAAATTATGTTAGTTTTGCAGAGGTATAACTGCATGCATATATAGGGCCTCATTTACGAAATTTGGAGTTAACACACATGTAAAGTAGTGAGCCTAATGTGCGTCAAAATGTACTGCCCCATTTACTAACAGAGAATGTCAGAGACTTATCCGTGACCATTGTGATTACAAAAGCCCCAGTAATCCAGACGTATCTTTTGGTCAGTAGCTTATTGTGAAGGTGGAGGTGGCTTACATTGACCGAAAATGAGCGATCAGCAGACACAGCACTAAGCAGGGGACAGGCAGAGGCAACGTAAAGTGAAACGGCACTGCTTACCTTTTAATTTTAATGACATAGTTTAAAATAAATAGTAAATACTCTAAAGCAGGGGTGTGTGGCAATGTGTGTATTTTTGTGTTTTATGTTGTATGTTGCGTGTGTTAATGTTGGTGTATTGTAGTTGGTACATGGGATATAATGTGGGTAATGACCACGAGTATTTAAAATGTATAATTGTTTTAGGCACGGGGATTGCACTTCACTTCACGTATTTAATATGTGAGCATAGAGTTTTCACAGATTAGTTCACGTGCTGGGATTCAAGTGAATAATTACTTGGTAATTGAATCCCAACACAATTGTATATATAGATGCATGTTTTACTCACTCGGGGTTGGGTGATTCATAATATTGTACTATAAAACCTGAACAATGTCTTGTTATGTATATAATGAAGTGCCGGTGCAATTAATAAAGATATAGAAATAATAATATTGAAATTTAGTCATCTCCATTCAAATATTGAAAGCACAATGGAAAGCTGCAAATGCACCACAAGACAAGCCAGAGATTAATTATGCGGCCAGTTCATGATATCTAATTTTAAAAACTAATTTACTGGAACCACTAAAAAGCACAAGAGATGTGTTTGTGTAATTTATTAAACAAGCAACAATAGATCAATTTACTGTTTATAAGAAATGCATAGCAATATCCGTTCTGACTATAATAAAAAAATATTCTTTGATTAGGTGTCGTTCACCCTGTAAATAAGAGTGCCAAACTTGTGATATGTGTTTCACATAATAATGCAGTTTTGAAATATATTGCAGTTATTAAACAGCAGATGGTTAAACACAACAATTTTATGAACGCAGAAGCTGTGAACCTTATGTTTACTCTTTACTGTGGAATATGTTACACACTCCAATGATGGAGCAGAAGCTGAGATAATTGTACACAAAATGATGCACATGCCTTTCTTTTGCCATCTGTTACTTATAGATAATGTATATCGGAATTTGCATTATAAATGTCTGCTGCGTTAGCTAACAGAAAATGTTAACACACTTTTGAAGGCACAGTTGTTTCAAAATAATATTGTATATTCAAATATATGACATACCTGTACCTGTGTGTACAAAGGATTATTATAAAGATTGCTTTGTGAATTCTGCATTTAAACTCATTTTTTTTATTTGCAGAGTTTGACATTGCAAACATCCTAATTCATGTAAACATGCAGGGTTAGAGTGCAACTCCAGTAGTTGACAAACATTGTTTTCATAATTACAGGCACATAAAAACAATGTTTGTATTTTACACTATGCAAGAGCTGTTAATCTCGGTTTGGCTCCATCAACACTTATTAAGGTGCTGAAGTTGTTTCTCGTGAGATGAACAGGAACTGGAGGGAGAGATACTTAAGCTTGTACAGCAGCTCTGTAAAGTTTCTTCTGCTGATATGAGTGAAAGATCAGGCCCCAAAGCCTCTGCGTGAATTAAAGCTGTTGCTGATGTTAGCAGATTTACTGTTCGCTTTGCAACAATACATTTTGCAATGCTAACTGTGCCTGAGTTTATATGGATTGCATCCATTAAAGATGAAATCCCCCAATATACTGTACATTTACAGTGACATAAGGATTAAATACCTTCAAAGATAGTGTTCTCTTCAACAGACCAGTTGCTTTCCCAGGATTCTTCCAGGAATTACAGACTGAGCGCCCACTGAAATAGAGCCTTTATACCAGTAGCCAAGTTAAATACATTTTCCT
The DNA here is from genome assembly GCF_902713425.1 of Acipenser ruthenus. Taxonomy (NCBI): domain Eukaryota; kingdom Metazoa; phylum Chordata; class Actinopteri; order Acipenseriformes; family Acipenseridae; genus Acipenser; species Acipenser ruthenus. Next base: position 41,069,715 of record NC_081192.1, read on the forward strand.
ACCCTAAATGTAATTAAAAATGGGTAGCTGCAAGTGTGGTATGGTGGTTATGTCAATCAACATATTGTCATCTTCTCTGTGTTTGGATGGTTTGCCTTTATGTTATCAGGGTAGACAGGCAGACATTTCATTTTATTAATGTTCACTGACAGCTTGAATTTGGTGGTTGCTGAATTATTAATATGTTTAATGCATTTGACCATATGTATAAAAATGTAATTTGACAGTTTTTAGAAAGTACATTTCAACATGCCCATAATAATAATACTAATAATACTACTACGACTACTACTACGACTAATAATAATAATAATAATAAAATTCATACCCCAGGAGCCAAATAAATTGTATTATACATAGGGCTGTGAATATCTTTTTTTTTTTTTTTTGTAAAGAAAACCGAAATTTAAAGAAATTAAAAGAATCTAAAATCAAAATGGGGTCAAATTGAAACCCGAAAACACACAGCACAACCCTACACATGAGCCTAAATTTTCAGATCTGTGGTACCTTTTCTTTAGAGCATGCATAAATAATTGTACCTGGGCATAAGCAATATTAATGGTTTCTTCCGCAAGTGAATCCCTCCATGTTGTCTCGCTGTGTTTAATGTCTTCCATTTTCCACCTGCTGTGGCAAACATAGCCAACATTTCCCTTTGACTCATCATGATATCAATAATATTATATTATTATAGAATAATAGAATGCAATGTAATTCTGTGTTGTCGATGTAATCACTGGACACTGATGAACAATCAATGAAAAATGAATGAGACTTGAGACTCTGAGCGCAAGCAATTACATCACATAGCAACCGTCATTGAGATCCAGTTAGATTAGAAAAGAATGATGTTTGAAAACGTATTTTATTTGTTTGTGAAGAAAACTTTGACCATATGATATGTGATTATATTATGTGTCTGGGGGTGTGTGACGGGGTACACCCCGCCTCTGTGTGTATTTGTGTCATTTTGTATTAGTTGTATTATTATTTAAAATGTATTGTTTAGTAATTATTTATTTATGCTTTGTTTGGCAGGGAAGGAGTTGAAAATACTCGTGTAGAGTGTGGCTGTCTTCACAGTGGCTAATTGATTGCCAGTTTGAGGACAGCCACATCACTATAAAAACCTGCAGCTTTTGGATGATCGAAGAGAGGGTGCTCAGAGGCAGAACGTGACGTGAGTGAAAGAGAAACTAAAAGCTTAAACATAAGAATTGCTACGTGTGCTGGTTATACACCAGCACGATACTTGTTTTGTTTCGTTTCGTGTTTGTTTTGTTTGTCTATTTGTTTTGGCCACTGTGCCTTTTTGTTTCTGTGAAGTGTTTTGTTTTGTTCAACTGATTTATTTGTTTATTTATTAATAAAATGTGCAGCAGTACTTACCTCGCAATCCTGTGTGTCAATTCTCTTCCTGGTCTGACGTCACCACAAAGCCATCTCTGCCACAGGGGGTCAAAAAGTTGGAACATATAGATCGTCTGGGGGGGGGGACGACCAAGGTCTGGGGAGGGAAACTGCCCCCCTGACCCATACCAAATGGCACCCCTGTAGCAATCCAACCCTCTGGGACATCAGATATTACCTTTAGCAGACAGAAGAAGTGGAAGTAGTGTAAATGTGATCTCTCATCACCCTCATCCACTGATTGGCTCGGGTAAGGAAAACCAGATTTGGGTGTGAAACGTATATGAAACTAAGTCAAGTAGACTAGTGTCTTGTAAGGGGTACATCTAAATGTAACAATTAGTATTACGTCATGGTGTCATCCTCTGAAAATAACATCAGATTTATATGCTATAACAAATAGTAGACTATTACCTTTGATCCAAGTTCCGGCTTGAGGTTGATATATAAGCCAGCTTGCAATTGAGACTATTCAGTTTCGTTTGAACGATAATATTTTATTCATACAATATGATAAAAAAACAATAGTTTTGGGGTCATTATTTAAAGCAACTTCTACAATACAATGTTAAATATAATAGATTCTCTCAAAATCACTTAGCAATAAAACTGTAAGTTACTTGCAATTACAATGGTATCTCTTTCCTAGTTTCCCATTAAAAAAACAAACAAAAAAACAAACATTAAGTTGTGGTCCTTAAAAGGCAATGCTTATTCAGTATCTAAGATATTTTCCAGTACTAAAGCATGTGACAAAGAAAGTGCTATAGTATTACATATAACACATTTTCTGTAAACAACTTAGCAGTGAATACCCGAAGTGAAAACAAATTACAATGGAATCTCTTTTGCAGTTTCCATAGACAATCCAATTGTACTGAATAAAATCTGGTGACGAGCCGCTGACTTTGGCTGTTGGTAAACCGGGAATGGGGCTGGCCTCCTGGGAAGCTGAGGCTCCACCACCGCAGAAAATCTAAGCCCAGGATGCAGAGGTCCTGGACAGCTGCCACTCACACCTCATGCTGAACCATGAGGCCCCCTATGTGGATGGTCACCAGGCCTTTTCCCTCCATTAGGGCGAGCTCCCACCTCACGGTCTGGAGCTGGAACATTGTCATGGGCTTCCGGGAGAGGCTGCCCCCCCTCCCCCCATCTGTGTCATTGGGCATTCCTACGGCATGATGGCGTCCATGATCCCACTTCCATATTCCAATGTAACAGGTTATGGCAGTGGAGGAAAGAATGAGGAGTCTGTGTGTAAAAATGAACAGACTCTTTTATTTAGAATGCACATAGGTCAAGAACCGACGACACATTACAACCCCAACCAGGCCACCGCTCAGTCGTACCTTGTTAGGTGACCTTAATAAGTATTAACCTTATGTAATACTTGCGTGGAGTTTCCGTTGTGTAGTTAGCATTCTCTTAGTTATAAGCAGTAAGGAATTCTTAAAGCACAAAGACTGGGTTCCTCCAGGTACTGGCAACAGTCGTTGTTGAAGACACGGAGCAGTGGTATAACTAAACAACTTGTAAGCTGTTTCAGAGACAATTTGTAATATAGTATATATGAATTTCGTCCCTTACCTGCAAATAGGGCAAAACTGCTAAAATGCTACTTTTGGGAAGAAAAACAAATGTGAACTTACTTAAAAAATCACTGGAAATAAAATGTTTACACATTTTAGAGGGAATTAAGGAAGAAGACGTTTTTTTTATAACCCACACTCTTTATACTGTTTTTTAAATTTATTTTTGTATTGTTATTTAATTTTTTTGTTTTAATCTGTGCTGCCAAAAGGGCGAAACTTCAATGTTATTATTTTAAAAAAGAGATTTTTGCTTGAGGTTAATGATCACAATGGAGTTTGCTGGTCTGTAAAGGATTATTTCTATGAAAACAACCTAGCTGCATCATTCTTCTGCTTATGATATATTTGTAATATTAACATTTAAAGTAAAAAAAAATATATATAATTGCAGTAACACAATAGCCTCTTCATATCTCCCTGATTATCAGAGATTCAGTGCCCATTGGACTCTTCGTATCTCCCTGATTATCAGAGATTCAGTGCCCATTGGCCTGTTTGTATCTCCCTGATTATAAGAGGTACAGGTTCACCCTTTTAGCATGTTATGTGTTTCCCTTTGGGCATTCATTTTTTAAATTAATCTGAAAATAGCCACAAATGCAGTTTAACCCTATTTGCAGGTGAGGGACTATTTGTAGTTTGAATCTAATTGTTTAGATTCCTGTCTGTATTGTTGATGAAGACAATATGACCTACAGTCCCTATCAGTGTATCTACTGCCATGTTTCCAGCTGCACTATGAAATCAGTCTGTAAAACTCATTTCCAGCTTTAAACTGAAACAAGCCACTAGTTCCATCTGCAGAATGCATTTTAATGTGAAACGGAACATTACACAAAGGTCATTGGTGGGCTTCTATGTATCACGCTTTTACAGCCCTTAGTTATATCCTTTTACATCCTTCACATTGGACGCTTATTTGGTAACCTCCTCTATCAAAAGTAACATGATCGATTTCAAATTGTTTTCAACTCAACCCCAGTGGCAGATGAAAACAAGGCTTAAGTATCCCAGTTTTCCATGTGGTAAATAAGATTGAAAATAACAGAGAGTGTTATATGTAATGGCTAGTTGATAGACTAAAACGCACAAAATAGAAAAGGCAAGATAAGTGGTTTATTCTCAGCCACATAATGTGTAATGGCAGGTCATGTAAATTAAAATAAACTCCACAAATTGCTGTTCTTTTTTTTCTTAATCAGTATAGCATACATTAATTCTACTTTAATGTAATGCATGTTACAGGAAAATATTTGTTAAGCATGGCCTGAGAACATGCCATATCTTATAACATTTGCAGACTCAAAAGAAGACACATTCTCCAGAATGTACCCATAGGCAACACCTTGTCAGAAACAGTATGGCACCTGTTTGTTTTTTTATTGCAGTCAAGTCAAATTATATCATTTGAAGATACAAACTGCAAGTGTATGCTCTCTGTCAGTTTTTATCTTTTAATACATCAACGCTGGTAAACCAAGCCTGATAAACCCATTGGATGTTTGAAATGTTTGAACTTATTAATAAATTCCTTCAGCAAATTCTAACTATTAACTTTTCAGAGCCTGCCATATGTATAATGGAATAGTACAAACAATACATTCACTGTGACTATTTTTACATATCGGTGAAGCTTACAATAATTGTGACATCTTGAATTATATACTTAAAAATACTATTTTTCGGAGATAATTGTTATAGTCAGCTCTCTGATAAAACCTTGATTAAAAAGTACACTCATCCCAGAAAAAAACATGTTGTACTCTGATTGACTCCTTCTTTTGAAATGAAATTGGGGATATGAGCTGATTGACTAAAATTCAGGCACAGTAGAAAACAGCCTGGATCACCCATAGGGTTATACTGTCTTGACATTCTGAGTTGCCTGCTGGACATAGACATCTCATCCTATAGACAGAGTATTATTTAGCCTATAATATAAGTCTAATGGCACTTAATAATATAAGGAATAACGTTTACCCAACAGAATATAATTTGTCTCTAATTTTCTTAAGGGTTTTTAGTGACATGACAAACCAAACTCACAGTGGTGTTTAAGGCTGTAAACTCCTGTATCTTATACAGACGTTAACATTTACTACGAAGGCTACGACAACTATTACAAGTACTAAAATGGGTGTATAACAAAATGACATTCAGCACAACTATAAGGGGACTTGTGATAATATTGTTAATTTCTTCAAATAAAATAACTTTCATTGACATCCTACCAACTTTTTATCTGCAAAAGCAAACTGGCAGTTATTGTGATCATGTTTATTTCTTGGTTTTCGAACCATGACTTATAGGATTCATATAGTTTTTCCATTAAAAAGTGTATAATCAAGTTAAATACAGCAGTGTAGACATTCATTTCTATTGCATATTGCATTTTGAAACATACATATCAGAAACTATTATTTCAAAAGCTTAGCAAATAAGTAGGGCCCTACGTTTTACACGACCTGCTTTCTTAGGCTGCACTTCATTCCTCCCACCACAAGGTGGTCATGAAGTCTGCTTAATTCAACCACTTATTGATTAATAATCTCCCAATTCCTTTAATCATCTCAATTAGTAATTTTATTAACGTGCATTGGCGCGTTGATTAGGGGGCAGCAACAGCTACGGACATTTATTTAGTTGTGCATCCCTTTGTTACTAAGATGTCTTATTCAATATTAGAATGTGTAAATAAATCATTTAAATGTTTCAGTTTACTAGTAGGAACACATCATTTGTCAACAAAATATTTAAAAAAAACCCGCACTGATCCCCGGAACAATTGATATAAAATACTGAAATCATAACATCAATGCTGTAACATATATCTTACAAATATAACATAATAATAATAATAATAATAATAATTAAAGCATTGTTAAAAGGGATGTATTTGGAATGATACTCAGCAGCAGAATACCAAGTGCCCCATCATGTTATGCATAGCTCAGGTGGCAACTTTATGGGTAAAGTACAGCCTTCTTGTTGGATTGCTTCTGTCAGGTGGTCTTTAAAACGTAGTTTTCTGCTTGGGCAATGTTTGAACATTTTTTTTTTAATGTTTGCAACCAGCTTGTCTGCTTTTGGAAAATTATTTGCCCAGATATTGCTGGCAAATGCTATTATGTGGGCATTACAAGTCAAATGTACTGAATTTGGCAGTAAACCTCAAAGAATGTCATTGTATGCCTTGAACATGTAACTGGCATTATCAGAGACAAATCCAGTCACATTATTAAAATTAACTTCAAATGTGTTTAAACATTTCACAACGCCCTGTGCCACCGATGAGCAATTCACAGAGTGCAGATTAACTGTATCGGCTAATATTACTTTCAGTTCGAAGGTATTCGATAGTCCTTGGAGAACAAACAAAATGTGCAAAACATACTAATCTTTTACATTTGTAGACTCGTCAGTAACTACAGATACACTGTCTGACATCTTTACTAGTTATACAGTTTTCACCTTGTGCAACTCAGCAATTTGGGGCAGATATTCCCTTCTCAGTTGACCTGCTGTAGGAATTGCTCCTGCATTTATTACATGTTTGTTCAGAAATGTTGTTCAGAGTTTGGGATTATCAATTTTTTCCAATGGAATATTAGCACAAACAAATGCCTCTGTCAAATCAAAAATAACATCTCGTCGGCGTTCAGAATTTTCGTTCCCCTTACGTTTTTTACTGGAGGACGCCGTCTCATAGCTGTCAATCTCAGCCTTTCGTTTTCTGCGTTTTACTGATGATAAATGTTGGTCTATTGTTGACGTTCGAGTGTGGTCCAAAGATAAATTGCAAGTTGTGCAAAATAAATTCTACCCATCGGTGTGCAGAACACCAGGTGGATATTGTTGCGATCGTTCGCTCAATGAAATGCTTTTTGATTGCGATGTCTTTAGGTCTCTCGATTTTTCTTTTAACGCATCAATTTATTCAATTACCATTTATGCTCATCATAATTAGCTTTTCTTTTTCTAATTAGTCAAAGCGTAATGTGTTGATTTCTTAATTGTGAATTCAATTACTATTACTGGAGTGGCTGCAGGGACATCTAAGGGATAGCAGTTGAATTACAATTGAAAAAAACAGGTCACGTAAAACGCAGGACCCTACAAATAAGAAGCCAATGGGTACTGTATTTTAGAAGTATAACTCATTGAAACATACCTTTGAAGTCAGTTTCTGCTATGACGTGACAAACAAATGTGACAGATGTGACAGATCAAGAAGATCTTAAGTAAACTAATGTGTCAGTCCTCAAAATACTGAAATACAGTAAGTCACCCTCCAAAATACATGATTCTAACTGTTTGAACATTTTTTTTTTAATGTTTGCAACCAGCTTGTCTGCTTTTGGAAAATTATTTGCCCAGATATTGCTGGCAAATGCTATTATGTGGGCATTACAAGTCAAATGTACTGAATTTGGCAGTAAACCTCAAAGAATGTCATTGTATGCCTTGAACATGTAACTGGCATTATCGGAGACAAATCCAGTCACATTATTAAAATTAACTTCAAATGCGTTTAAACATTTCACAACGCCCTGTGCCACCGATGAGCAATTCACAGAGTGCAGATTAACTGTATCGGCTAATATTACTTTCAGTTCGAAGGTATTCGATAGTCCTTGGAGAACAAACAAAATGTGCAAAACATACTAATCTTTTACATTTGTAGACTCGTCAGTAACTACAGATACACTGTCTGACATCTTTACTAGTTATACAGTTTTCACCTTGTGCAACTCAGCAATTTGGGGCAGATATTCCCTTCTCAGTTGACCTGCTGTAGGAATTGCTCCTGCATTTATTACATGTTTGTTCAGAAATGTTGTTCAGAGTTTGGGATTATCAATTTTTTCCAATGGAATATTAGCACAAACAAATGCCTCAGTCAAATCAAAAATAACATCTCATCGGCGTTCATAATTTTCGTTCCCCTTACTTTTTTACTGGAGGATGCCGTCTCATAGCTGTCAATCTCAGCCTTTCGTTTTCTGCGTTTTACTGATGATAAATGTCGGTCTATTGTTGACGTTCGAGTGTGGTCCAAAGATAAATTGCAAGTTGTGCAAAATAAATTCTACCCATCAGTGTGCAGAACACCAGGTGGATATTGTTGTGATCGTTCGCTCAATGAAATGCTTTTTGATTGCGATGTCTTGTTTAGGTCTCTCGATTTTTCTTTTAACGCATCAATTTATTCAATTACCATTTATGCTCATCATAATTAGCTTTTCTTTTTCTAATTAGTCAAAGCGTAATGTGTTGATTTCTTAATTGTGAATTCGATTACTGTTACTGGAGTGGCTGCAGGGACATCTAAGGGATAGCAGTTGAATTACAATTGAAAAAAACAGGTCACGTAAAACGCAGGACCCTACAAATAAGAAGCCAATGGGTACTGTATTTTAGAAGTATAACTCATTGAAACATACCTTTGAAGTCAGTTTCTGCTATGACGTGACAAACAAATGTGACAGATGTGACAGATCAAGAAGATCTTAAGTAAACTAATGTGTCAGTCCTCAAAATACTGAAATACAGTAAGCCACCCTCCAAAATACATGATTCTAACTGTGGTGAAGGTCTCAGGGTTATGAAAATCAAACATCCAACAATGCAACAGTCTCTTTATTAAGCATTTCTGTAAGGGGAGCTTGTACAAGTTTGTCAACCCGTTGCTGCCGCCGTACCATGTATTAATGGCAAAAATCTAATGGCACCCTTCATTTTGACCTGTGACCTAAGATGACCTAAGAGGCCATATTAGTGTGATGTTTTAGTTTCCAGATGATAAAGACCTAATGCTTCCGATACATGGGTGTATTCTGTTATTCTATAAGCCATGTCAATTTTATAAACCATTTTTTCTAATATATGAAATGCCCCTTAGATGATACTACTGGGGATGCTTGTTTTTTTATTCACAAAAACTCCCATTTCTAGTTTTGTTTCTCAAAAAATGTGAGGACAAAACTCAGGAATGTTTTAATGATTTAAACTTGTTTAGAGGAATTGAATATATTCCGGTGTCTTCCATGTCAGTGAAGTGCCCATTGGATTCAAAGTTGAAATACTCTTTTAATATAATTCTTAAGACTGAATCAATCTTTTTTTTTTGTTGCTGAATCCTCCTTTCTAGCTATATATTGTCATCTGGCATTACTTCTAAATTATACTACAGTGTTGTGCTACATAATAATTGTACTTAGATTGGAATAGTACTTTACTCTGGGAAAGAAGATTGATGTTTTTTAACACCTTTTAAATCTTTACCCCAAAGAGAAAACAGTCCAAGCACTGGATATGCATACTAAGCAAAAAGATACAAAGGAACTATCAAAATAGACTAGCCGTGTTTATTTTAAAATAATTGGTCATTCAGATATTTTTTTTTCAGATCGGATTTAACTTGTAATAGCCTACTTATGTATACCTAGCTGCTTTCTTTTCACTGAGCATTCAATTACAGACTGTACTTTTTTCCTATTAACTGTAGATAAAAGCTGTCATCCAAAAAACAGTCAGCTGGAAAGCAATTCTGGTGCTGTCTTAGAATATGAAAGTGTAACTTAACTTTAAGAGATATGTTTATTCATCTGTAAAAGCAGAAGAGTGACATGCCAATTCATCAATACAGAGTGTTCCTCCAGCAGCCCAATATTCGAAGTTAAATGTTCCTAGATGCAGAACAGCTTGGCTAAAACAGGTCATGTTATATTTAAGCGTTTATTTTTTTCTCACATGATATGCTCTTATGCCTGTATTTTCTATTTGTCTTTTGAAGGCGTTTACAATCTATAATCTCTCCAGCTTCACAGGAAAGATGAATTGTGTGCATTTTGTTGTCTCAGGATAGTGCATACAATCTATTAGGAGAGGTGATCTAGTGAAACATGGACAAAGTTGTTGAACATTTAATAAGTGAATAGCTGCTCAAGGTGATTCCCCCCAATCTCTAGTGCATGCATATCATTCAATAACTTATAAATATTAAGACAAGGACAAACAGCTCTCAAAACAAATGCAGTTAAGAAAAGGATGGCTAAGTCTTTGAAGATTGTTTCTTATGAATTAACAGTGATGGTCTCCTTTTCTGTAATGTCTTGCCCAGTAATTTTTATTTACCATTGAGGATTCTGTTGAATTATGTGCTTTAATAAAAAGTAGCAAATAATAAAAACTGAATGAGTTAACATACCGTATGCATTTGTAAATGTTAGCAGTTTAAGCATAACTTGTCATGATAACTTACTTTATTGTTATTATTCAAGGTTATTCAAATTTGATTGCCGCTTCACAGCAGCTTTTTCTGGCTGATCTATTGCTTTCTAAGCTGAAACACTGAAAACAGAAATCCATGTCATACATGTATTAATGCTGAACAAAAATGTAATGTAATGCTTTGTATCGCTATCTGGCAAACATGCAAATCTACTATCTTTGATTTGCCCATTGTGTCATGACCAGGAAGTCTTAATTTATATGGATAGGAAGCTGGTATTTCAAAGCCTTCTAACTGTCACGGAGGTAGCATTCAAACTGATCACAGTGAGTTGCATTCCATTGCAGAGAGATTTTAACTTAACAGTTTGTTTACTTGGGGAAATGTCAGGGCTTCCTCATACTGTTAATTCCAGGTAAGTGTAAGTTTTTTATAATTATCTTTATAACCCTTTCCCCACAGGTTGTTTTGGATTTCGAACTGACCATCCGGACCTGCCCAGTGAGTGTACAGGAACCACACAAACAGATAAGTAAAATATTGATTTCTTTATTACAGGAAATTTAGATAATCAAATACAACTTATTTTGTCAGACAATTTGCAAACTCCCCCCTTTCAACCACCTTGCACATTATCTTTAACAGTAGAATTCAAAGATAAATACTTAGCTTTGCTATGTGTTTCTGACTGGTCCTCCTTCGGGCTGCCGTGTTTTTATCTTAATGAATTCCCTTTAAAGTTGTCAAAATATCTGACTTCCTGTGTCTTCTGTTCAGTTCCACCTGGAACCACATGCTCCCCTTCCTGTACTTTTGGTTCCCTTTTTATAATAGACTGTCATTGATAGTTAATTGGTGCAAATGGAAAACACCAGGCTATATTCACCCGTGCTTTTGTATAAATAATAACACACACTTAACAAATGCACATATGGGGTTATAGTTATTTGATGGTCCAGCAATGCTAATATTCAGTTTCTCCTTTACAGCATAATAGAATTGTTCACTTTATCTCAGTTTCACTCGAAAGCTCTTGTAAATGAGTAGATAGCTGATTTTCCGCCACTATTTGTGTTCTGTTTCTTGTACTTGAATAGTAATAACTTACTTATACATTTTTTAATCAATTTTTATGTAAACCTTATACAGTAGTTTACTTCAAATGGTTTGATGTGATCCATATTTTCTGTTTTATCTTTAAGGGAGTTAATGGTCTTGGTGTGGTTTGTCACCAGGGAATAATGGAACTGGTCAATCAATAAAGCCTCAGACCAGGTTCCATTGTTATAGAACAACGTGCCACATCAATACCATTATCACCATTATACTACAACTTTAAAAGTTATTTATATTAATGATAGATGTGGTAAAACTAATTTAAAACGGTCTAAAACAGAAGGTATAAACATTCTGGCAATTCAATGCCTGGGACTGTTGGCCACAAAACAATAAAATGTTGTCCTTCTGATAAACTTCCTAGCTCTTCAATTTGACAAGACTTAGAGTATTTTTATTAAGTTATTTTAAATTGATAAGACAGTGATTTGTAATGCTGCCACCATCTATGGCCTCCTCTTGCAATAACAGAATTTTAGAAACCTCCATTGGATTTTTGATGGCTAGAATTTCAATGATTCATGTCAGGTGGGCGCAGGTGACAGATGCCTAAAGTATGCGACTCGACAAACCTTATATTGTGATTGAAGGCACTCATGAGATGCATCCCATCAGGGTGCTGAAGATAACTTTTTAATTCCAATATACATTGTGTCAGTTCATACTGAACTTTTGTTCAGTAGACTACTCTATATCTTAACTAGAAAGTTAAATCCATAGATTCTGCATGCGTCTAATTCCCTTCCTGGAAAAGGCCAACCCTGGGAACAATGTGTTACAACTAAGTGAATTCATCCTCTATAAATACTGTATATTCAAATGAATACATGCATCCTTATTCTTCTTCCCTTCCCTTTCCAATTTGAAGGATTAATGGATTACTGTCTTTGTTGTAAAATGTTGTATATGTATATGACCACATGTTGTATATATATGTGGTACCCATCATTACTGATAGCACCAAAACAGTAAATACAAGGACATTTTATAATCCTCCGACCTGAATATAAGAACATATGAAATTCAAGAACGAAAAAAGGTTATTCGGTCATTTAGTTCCAGCGTGATCCGTTAGCACTCAGGAGAAGAAAAATAAAAAAAAAACCCTAACCAGGTTAGTGGGGGAAATAAAACCTCTGGGAATTCGTGGCTAATGGACCGCCCTTCCTCCAGGTGACTAGCTAAAGGTCTTATTGTGGTCACAGAGAGGGTTATACAATAGTGTTTATGACAGCATCCAGTCTTTTCTTGAAGGAACTGATAGCCTCTGCTTCAACAACTCTATCCAACAGCCTATTTAATAAAATTAAATATTCATAAGTAACAGGACATTTGACACAGTCTTGGAATAAAGAAACAGTATTGTCAAGTCCATAACCATCAAATTGCACCCCCTAGCCAGACATCCACATTTGCCAAAAAAGGTCAATATGGAGAGACGCCCAGAGCTCACTGAATCAATGAATATTTGATAGAAAATGTCAGCATGAGTTGACCAGATACTTCACAGTGTCACTATGTTTTATTTTTTAGAAGGAACTTGCTGTACTTATTCACAAAGAAGACTCTCCTCACCTTTCAGGTCATTTCACTTAAAGGAAGGATGTATAGAAATACTAAAATGAACTTTTCAATGTCTTGAATGTGGAAGACATTGAAAAAGACTTCTTGTCAAAATGTTTGTCATTGAATTTAAGTTTCATTTAGTATTACTATATTCAGCACTACTGGCAAACAGAAATTACTTTCTCATTAACTCATTGTTCATAACTCATTCTTTCTGAAGTCAATTACATCATGGGAGTGATTTTGGTTCAAACATAATGTAGTCTAGTGGCAAAGGGCCTCAATATTTGCTTCTCGTCAGGTCCATTAGCAACTGTTTAGCAGAAAATAAGATACTAGAAGCATGCTGGGAAATTTCAGGGGAAAAAAGTAATTTGATGCATTTACATGAGTTCAGTACTGTATTAGTTTTCTAAAAACAGCATGAATAGTAAATCCAAAACCAATTCTGATAAGAGCACTCACTTTACAAAAAAGGTATTAATATATTACTGTATGTGAGTAGTGATGCAAACTAGAATAGGGCTTGCTTCAAATCCAGCCTTTCAATGTAACACATATTAAATATCACATACATGATTATTATAACACTTTCAATATCCATGGCAAATTTATTGTATTCTAAAAATACAAATTCTTAAAGGTACTATACCATTAAGAATTAGCACATTTAGTAGACTAATTTATTTGCTGATCCAACAGCAAAACAAACATAATTTTGAAATTCTGAAATTCTGAAATTGATTATATAACAGCTATTATTTTCTAATATATACATTATTACAAATGTAATATTGTTAATATTGTTAAGCGAGGCTGAGTTGAGGCTCTGCAACAGCAGCTTCAATGTAAGTGCAAGAAAGGTAAGGATGGGATAGATTAAATGTACAGGTTCAAAATATTTCTATAAAATTGGATTTGCACATTATGTCAGATTACAGCCAAATCCAATCCTAAACGTGTATTATAAAAGTTGGTGCAAAATGAAGGCAGTTATCGTGTTTAACATGTGGTGTGATGGACAGACACAGAGACATGATGAGTGCTTCAGGGACCACATTTTTTTTTAATGTTAGCAATCCACAAATAAAATTGGGAATAAAATTATATATTTCAATACAAAAAAATACTTTTAAAATATTTTTAAAAGACCAACTCTGACAATGGGCAAGTGGTGGCTATGTAAATAGTTCACAATATCATTCACATTTTCAAACAATTAATTTGACAAGTAAAAAATAGCGTATTTTAAAAAATATTTATAGAATTGGTTTTCTTATGGACACACAAGCTTACATGTCTTTGTGCAGAAAACAAAGTATTGTAACGACGAGGCAGACGAACTGGGGCGGGGGGTTAATGGAGATGCCACTTTCTACGAACATTCTCTCAGCCAGCCCAGGTTTTTAAGAGAGACTGTTCGCTTGCTTACCTGCCTGTTTGTTAAACCCTTTTATTTTTCATGCCTGTTTGTTTAACCCTTTTATTTTTCATGAGTGGGGCTCCACTCCCCCCAGAACTAGCTGACCGCGCCACATCGCCCCGCACAGCACCGCTACTGCAGCCACTGCCCACCAGGGGAGCCCAACAGTATATCTGTGGGGCTCCACTCCTCCCAGAAGAAGCTGACAGCATGCCATGACTTCTGGGACCAGTTGTTGTGGTGGGGAGAACTATGGTACGTTATTTCTGCCATGTCCCTATCCGTATTGAGGGTGTCCCCTGCACTGCCCTTTGTCTGTCCAGCATGTATGGCTGCTGAGATGAGAGTTTTGAATAAAGGAAGCAAAGAGAATCTCAGTCCCACACAGACAATAGTCATCTGACTATTGTGAAGTGGGGAAAAATATATATTTTCTTGTAAAATCCTACACAAAATGTTTTTAAGTAAAAGTACACAGATGTCTGGGCCACTTTGCACTGTTGCTTCTAAAAAAAAAAAAAAAAAACTACAACAGAGTATTGATACCAACCAGGCACAAGCACAGGCCAGAGAGTGAGCAGGACTACCACCATTCAGGCTGTGTTGTAACCATGCAAGTATTGTGGCTGGTTTCACAGATCCCAATCAGCACTAGTCTTGGACTATCTTAAAGGTGACATCAGCTAGTCAAGATTAGAGCTAATCAGGGTCTATTAAACCAGCTGTTAGTGTTTATCCAACCAATATGGCTTATGGAGACCTTCTATTCAGCTTGCTTTTTGGCAAGAATATTTAACGTTTATTAACAGATGGCAACCTTGATAAATTGTATTTCCACAGCAGCAGTTCCAAGTTGCCAAGTGATGATATATAGATGGTCTTCTAAACTCAAATTATGTACTGTGTGAAGATATTCAAATCCATCAATTTTCATTATTTTTGACCATGTCTCAAGACCAAGTCATATCCAATAGATAATCATGGACATTGTTGATCCTGACATCACTTATTAAAATCATTTTTGGTAACAAGATGACACAGATTTGTTCCACAATTATCCTCGGCATATTTACTCTGTAAAAAATGTGCCTATTTCTCAGTAGGTGGTTGAGTTACAAATTATGAAACTGCACACATCTAACAGTATATACAAGGGCAAAATTTAAATTTTTTATCTTTTGGATTTTTTTTTAAATTCTAAATTGTATCATACCTCGTCCTTTGATTGTTTTACACAGATACCGCGACAGCCTTACATCACTGGTGTGTCATTATTTTGAGTTACTGTTTACAAGCCTATCAAAACTTAGTTAACATATTGCTGCATATAGTTTGGCCATGGGATTAATTTACGTATGGAATTGGTAAATAGAGATTAAGATTGATAAATCAATACCAGTGTGGCATGTCTTTTATTTAGTTTTAATAAATCCTCCTTGGTGTGGAGGTTGGCTTGCTATAACATTAATACTTTCCTTTAATTGCAGAAAAACGCCCAGAGGTTGTAGTCGGATTCATTATTTATGTAAACGAGCGTTTGTGAATGTAAAACTAACAAGAATGTGACACTTTCAAGAACATGCCATGGATTGCTGTCTTTCAAAGTGTCAAGCAATACCGGTATGATAAGTGTCTACCTGAACCCCAGGGCTATACCGCAAACAAAGTGACTTTTTTTCTCTTTTTTTTAGATATGTTGCAAAATGTTTGTAATTGTTGTAATTATTGCACTTTGCAAATTATTGTAATACTGTTAAGCATTTTATCATAGATTATGATACATACTGTACGATTTCCAATGCTAAGAAGTCAAATGCGGATCTGCATGTCAAGCTTGGCGGTGCATGTGCATGTCTGTGTGTTCACGTGTTTTAAATACAAGGGGAAGACTGCAGCCAGCCAGCTGTCAAATCGTGGGTTGCTGCCTGTAGATGGCACAAGCGTTCTTTCACAGCTTACTATTAACCCATAGGTATTACCTATCAGCTATAAGGTTTGATTACAATAAGATGCACCATCTCTTTTAAACAGGGTAAACTTATACCCTTAAATGTTTTAATTATGCATTTTTGCTTGTATTCATTGCTGCAAAGAAGACAATACTTCAATTACTGTATATGCTGTATAACACCGCTAGACTATATATGGTATTTGTAGTTACTTGAAAACCTCATTTCTAGACACATCTTTTGGGGGAAATCTTCCTGACCTAGCAAGACTCAAAGCAGATGCCTGTTTTTATCGGTGCTAAATTACCTGCCTTGCGCGCTGAAATATCTGTCTAATGATGTATTATTTCTGGAGCGCTTGCATAGGCACTATTGATCTGCAGGAAGAAAAGAGTACTTGAATTTGATAGCGAGAGCGCACCTCCCAGCCGCTGCCTGCACGCCTGCATTAGTTTATTTATTTATTTTAAATGCAAATGATTGACTGCGGGTAGTTTGTTTCGAGTATTGGCATTACCAGCCAAAGGAGTGGCAGTTCTAAGGGGGAAGAGAAGAAAAAAAAACTACCCAGAGAAGAGCTCAGACTCTGCCCCCGTTGGCGAGATGGTTGAGTCCTCGTCAAGGTTGCTGTGGTATCCCAGAAACACCATTCACTCAGAGCTGTGACCGCGCACCAAACGTAGCAGCAGCCACACTGCGCCTGGCCAAGGAATAGCAGTTAACTACCTTCATGTGAATATGAAAGCAATTTTTAAAAAGGAGCTCTATGCCATGGAATCGGAATTGTTAGACATTTTCAAGAAAGGATGTGTTAAATGTGAACGAATGGACTTCTTCCGAGCTAGAAAAATGGGGATTAAAACTGGAGTTATATTTTGGAACCTCGTCTTTTTATTGATGATCACATGCGTGCAAGGTAGGTCTCCACTGCCCATCGGACAGGCTGACAACAAATTTGTTTAGGAATATCGTCGGATTGTGCTGCAAAAATGTTAATGGAAATAGGCTGGAGTTAAGAAAACGCATTTACTGCCAGGCTTGGCATTCAATGCAGGCATTGAGTTTGAGCTCAATAAATATTCTTGCAGTATGCTCAAATGAATACGTGAGTTGCTTCATATGCTTAACTAGTGCGTATTCAAGAAGCTTGCCTATTGCTTTTTGTTGGTATTCTATTTCAGTCTGTTTTAAAATGTTTTCTGTTATTTATTATCTGTAAATGTTTGCAAGCTGTAAAAGGCGCTTGAGATTTTCTGAATAAAGCTCCCTTCACAGCAAAGAGGTATATAAGGTAAAACATGGATACAGTGGCGCCTGTGTGAACAGATAAGTCGAGTAAGTGACAAAGCTGTAGATGGTTTATACTACGATACATCCAGTGTGTTAATAAAACATGTTCAAAGCTGTATCAGACTACAATATGCTTATAATCTAAAGTCTACCATTAGTTATGCAAAAAAGGATAAAAAAGCAATTATAATATGTTGTTAAAATACTGAATATCATCGATAAACTACTCTTTATTATTATATTTAGACAATTGAGTAGATTCAAAAGAGTTTTGGTCAATAATAGTCTGTGATAACAAGTCATGAGCGCCCCAAAATGCATTCCCTCAATTTACATAGCATATCTTTTTTTTTTTTTCAAATGAAACGGGTCCTACTTTGGTGTAAAATAGTTTCTTAGTCGAGATGTGATCTTATCCAGTTTAACTGTTGCACGGATTGTATTAACTGAAACAAAGGGGCATTTGAAAACTGATAGTGATTTTTCAATCTAATCTCTCGAGCTTTATTCTGTATTACCACAAAGATAAAGGTAGGAAATAAAAGGGGAATCAACAAAAACATGTAAGCTACTTATTCCGCAGAGCAGAACGTCTCTTCATCTTACACGCAGCAGACTAATTTACATGCCTTACAGTATTTCAGATCTCCACCAATCTATATTGCGTTTTATTACACAACGAACTCCAGTTTCACTACATGCTGGCTTTTGCTTTGTAAAAACCTTTATTGTAGGATTTGCAGCTGGTTTTATTATATAAAGGCGGCACATTTGTATTCCATGGTGATGACAATTCTGGTTTCATAGGGTTGTGGGGTTACCTCACCAAATACTACCTGGGCAATATATCTCGAGGTAGTAAACACCTGCCTGGCATTTCAATGTATATCCAAATGTCATTAGGCTTTTGGCACAGTGCATGCACATCTTGCGATATTGTGGTTATAACTGCTGTTTTGAATGTATCACGAACAATACCGTATCTTGGTGATGCCTTAGCTATTGAACATAGTGCACAAATTGGAAAAGTACATTACACACAACGTATATGAATTGATACGTATAAGCAGGAAGGTTTTGGGAAAAATAATTTTTAAAAAGGATTTTAAAAAAGATGGTAATAGTTTCAGTATTCATCAGAACCTATTTATGTTTTCCTGTTATTGTTAGAGCTATTAAAGTGTGTTTTATACACATATAAAAATATGTAATGATTGATTTTATAATTTACGCTGCAGTTACCAAACGCTTGGAGGTGCTTGCTTACGATCTGACGCGTGGGGGCATCTTATGCGGGAAAACACGCAGTGCTTCTTCCTACCAGGGATATACATTAGTATTTTGCTCATTCTTTGCTCACTTTCGAAAGAAAGTCTCAAAGGGCAGCAGTTTTCCCTGTATACATAATTATTTGACTCCACGCATGTACCTTTTTATAGCGCACACTAATTTGAACGTATTACTGTATGCCCTGTCATTTCAACAGTACCGTAATAAAACATCTCTTGCAGTGATCACAAGATGTTGTTATCCATACCAGTAATAAGTTAGATGTAGAAATAAACACCACTGAAATGTTAAATACCCAGGCAGTATGGAGCCCTTTGCACCTCTACATAAAGGCCTGATCTTCTTATCAGCTGCAACATGCACATAATGCTTTTATTCTACACACTGTACCTAAATATTCTATTTCATTAAGTATTTATGTTAGGTATTTATGTTAGGCATTCAACAAATGGATACAGATCCCGGTTTATTTTTGTTTGAAGAATGTGCACCAATTTGGCCAATTTGCTGGTCTCTTTTGTGTTTTTTTTCTTTTTTTGATATCCTTATCTATCTGTCTCTATCGATATCTCTCTCTCACAATCTATCTATGTGTGTGTGTGTGCGTATATATATATATATATATATATATATATATATATATATATATATATATATATATATATATATATTTAATACTGTGCTTACTATGCTGGTATGTTAAGTAATTATAACGAGTGCATATCTAACAAAATCGGATACAAAATATGTTTTTCAACAGTATTAAAAAAAAAACAGTTTTCTACACTTCAAACAATCAGAACACAATTAGAAATAGTATTGTCATAGCAACAGCAGGGTACAGGGCCTCCATACAGCCAGGGACTCACCGATTTGGTGTAACTCCAAGAGATTCAAATCTTCATCAAGCTGTTTTCTGACAGGACAACTCTTGCGATTTAAAACAACATTTTTGTTTGAGAATAAAACAGTTAACATAAGCAAGTATCACATCAATTGCACTTGCTTGTCTCGCCTTTTGTGGAACATGTTGCTTTCGAAATGTTGACTGAGCAGACGCTGAGAGATAAATGACCCCCCACTGGCCAGGTCATTTAACTTTACCTGACTTCATTGCTATTGGTAACTGACACATACAGTACATTGAAGGTTGGCCTACATGTGTTAGATACTTCCTTAGTCCAATGTCTACTTGACTTTCGGTGATGGTTGTTTTTGATATTTGCAGGTGTATTTAGAGTTTCCTGCCTGAAAACTGCTTTCTCCAAAATACTGTATATTATTCACTTCTGAGACTGTTCTAGAAAATGTATAATGTGTGCAGTCTTTGTAACAAAAAAAACCAAACATTGGTAGATTCAGCTTGTAGACATTGCAGAATACATTAGGGTTGCCATTACAATTTAATCAGTTGTGTGAAAAGCTGCATCATTTTTTGTCTATTGTTTCTGTATAGTATGATTATTATTATTATTATTATTATTTATTTCTTAGCAGATGCCCTTATCCAGGGTGACTTACAATTGTTGCAAGATATCAAATTATTTCACATTATACAGATATCACATTATTCTTTACATGCAATTACCCATTTATACAGTTGGGTTTTTACTAGAGCAATCTAGGTAAAGTACCTTGCTCAAGGGTACAGCAGCAGTGTCCCCCACCTAGGATTGAACCCACAACCCTCCGGTCAAGAGTCCACAGGCCTAACCACTACTCCACACTGCTGGCATTGATTGGCATTAATATATATATATATATATATATATATATATATATATATATATATATATATATATATATATATATATATATATATTACAGATTAATATATTTAATCTGTAATAAAAAAAAGAACAACTGCTTGATAATCTTCAGTAACATATGAAAGGCTAATGATGGTAAAGGTGTGCTTTTTTACACTGCATTTGCACTAGATATCTTTATGTGCTGTGAATATGTAGCAGTTGAATTTATGGGTAGCAGTAGCAGACCTGTTTCTAAATGCCATAATGCAAATGATAAGCTGATCGTGGAGTGCACAGTGGGAAATGCCTACAGCTTGCTAAGTTTTCCATAAACACTTCCGGTTATTAGAATAGATGCTTACTAAATAGAACCATTTTCATAGTCTGCTAATCATTCTATTACACTTACAGAACTCAGAAAGTTGAACATGCTGGTATAGTTTATTATAGAATTCAATCAACTGTCAAACATAAATCAATGCCACACCTTTACTTTTTTGTATTCCAGGGTACAATAGAGCAGTTTGAAACAAACGGATACATTTTTATAAAATGAATCAATCCTGTTTGTTTCTATTGCAGACTGATCGATATCAATAGGCTTTGATAGGGACAGTATTAGTTTGAAGTACGTATTAAGAGATTTCACTGCAGACTAGTCGCTTCGGTGGAGGAAGTTACCTCACGTGCATCCGTGTTTTAGGTGTGTTTTAAATTATGTCTCCTGCCATGCACCCATGAATTAAGTTGTAGAGAGTGCTGCATATTTATGTATACAATATTGTAACCAAACTGTGGTTCAGGGGGCAGGAGCTAGGGCTCCTCCCTAGTCATGCCCCGCCAAAATACCAATTAATCTCCCTATTTAAACCACAAGTTACACCCTTATTCTCTGTCTTGCTTTTTGTTTTGTGTATCGCTACACAGCTCTGCAGACTCAAATTGTTAAATCTTTCAAGGTTTCAACGTAGTTATAAAATGGCTATTCACATGCCACAATTTGCTTTTTTTTCGGAATCTGAATTCTCGGATGGTGACTGCATTCCTCCTTTTCGACATCCAACTCTTAGTCCCAGTGAAATATTTTCAAAGAAATCCATCCTACTGCTTCTCCTTTTTCTGACAATGCTGTTGACCCATGTACCCTCGACACCGCTGGACCCGCCCCCTCAACTTCCGCTGATCCTGCAGGTCCGGCTACTGCTGTTCTGGTCAACCAGGTCACTGATGCTACTAATCCTCCCCGCCGCTCTGAACGCATTCGCGGGGAGCGGTCGGAAGCAGTCTTTCCTCCTCACACGTCGGTTCAGAGAACCAGGCTTGTCATCAGATGCCCCTCCCCTGCTGTGCACACTCTCCCAATCCTGCTCTTTCTACTTCACATCTCCCTTTTCTTGCTCTGACCTACGTTTCCAAATCACCAATGATATCAAGCAACCCATTCAGCCTCTCAACTCGCCGTTTCTTCAGTCACCGACCGCCTGGATGCACCTGATAACAGGATTACTCGTTTAGAACCAGCTGCCTGTCAATTCCACCGCTTCTGTCCCTGCTGTCGAACTGCCAATCTTCACTTTCGCTTCTGCTTCTAGATCTGTCTCCTCCTAAGCTTCTGTGGTCCATCGGCAATCTCTCTCCTCAGCTAAGACGCAGTATTATTGAAGTTCAAGACGTTAACCTGATCTCCATTCTCATTTCTGCTTCTGAATTATATTGTATTGTTAACTGCAGAGATCATGTCTGTCACCCTTAAATCCTGCGATCCACGGCTCATTAAAAATCTTACACTTGGTGAATTTTTCCTTGCTTTTTCTGTTCTCTAAGATGTTTGTGAAGTTTAACCCTACTGCCGGCAGGACCTGGACTCTTTATTTGTTCAATATTGTCTGTTAGATATGGCGGCACTATCTTTTATCAGTATCATACAGTGTTTTCAGCCAAAGCAGCATCTCGCGATGCACTGGATAATCCACTGAGACCGGTCCCAACATCTGGTTCCCGATCACTTCAATTGTTTTTTTAGCGGCCTTGTGGTGTAACGCTTTTTAGTAATGCTTGTGGTGTATGCTCTTCCACCACCCACTCTACATCTCGCTGCCCCAAAGCTGCCGCCACATTGGTTTCAACTTAACCCTCACCAACACAACTTCAAGAACCGCCTTGCCGGCCCTATTCCCTATCCGCTCTTCATCTACTCCTGCTACTTCTACTCTCAAAGATATAGTATCCACGACCATCCCATTAAATTCTGTGTTGGAAAACAACTATGTAATAATTTCAATTCTTCATTCTGCTCAGCCAAACACCGTTTCCTTCACATGTGCAACTTCTACGGTGATGTTCATTCCCGTTCCATCTGCCCGCTTTCCTTTAACTGACAATCATCCCTCCTCATAGCTTCCACTCCCATCAACATCCCACATGACCTTTCTCTACATACCAATGCTTCCTCCATAGGTTTCAGCTGTGTTTTCCATAATCAATGGTTCTCCAGTGCATGGCCTCCGGAAATCCAGTTTCTTCCCCCACAGCTTAAATCCACAACCCTCCTTGCGCTATTTCCTATCGTCGTTACAGCCTCCCTCTGGGCCCCCTACTTAGAGAAAAAAATCCATCTTATTTTTCTGTGACAATCAATCCAACATACATTTAATTAATAAAGGCTGTACTATATATAGTAGGGGGTGGGCAACGAAATGAAAATTGTATATCGATATCGATAATATTGAAGTCGTCCAAAACACAGAAAAATATAATAACACAATCGCAATATGAAACATATATACATATATAGATGTTAACAGATATTTACATATGAAAAGCAATAACTTACTTTAACTTAGTGGTGCTTTGCTTCACAATATCCATGGAGAAAAACAAGGTCTTGTTATATTGTTTTACATTTCCATGCCATCATCACCCACCTCAAAACCATAATAAAAATATATTTCTATACTTCATTGCGCACAGACTAGCCAATCCGGAAGTAATTTAATCTTCTCTGTGTATAAATGCTGACTCACAACACCTCTAAAAGTATTAAGTACGGTGTCATGCTGAATTTTGCATTATTTTGAGATGTGTTTTGATGTTTTAAAAGTACATCTCGTATAATACAGAAAGTTCACATTTTAAAAATACATTAATAATAGCGTAAGTAATAAGACAGAGAAAATGCAATGAACCACTGATGCGCATATCTCAAAATAATGCCAATAGTACTAATTTGTGTAATACAAATACAGTAATAAGACATAGTTAAGTAATCATCTGTTTAATCTATATAACGTCTTCATCGCTGTGGTTTGCTGTTAACCTTCGGTATTACACATTAAATTTACATTTTAGACATATATCTATATACATACATGCATAATTTTCTACACAACAGAAGGGCTTTTGTCCGAAATGTCCTGAAATATATAATCTTTTATATCTTTTATTTTTGTACACTGCAGTTATACATGCTTCAAACCTATATATACCTCCTTCAAATTATATGCTTTGTCCAAATATTTGTAGCTTTTTTTTTTTTTTGCATTGTTGGCATTTGTGTATGTGTCTGTGTTTGCGTTACCATGTTTTATTACTATATTTATTATTCTAAACCGTGCTTCTCTGTATCGTATAATTCTTGCTTACGTTTTGGTTTACTGAAACTTGTGTTAAACATTTAATTTGCAATTCAGTTACTGTGGTGCAGTATTTCACTGCTAATAAGACTACGGCTTACTACTGATACTGTACTTGTATTACTCATGTAGTGTGTGGAAAAGGGCAAATGATTTATACATTTAGGTGATGTTTGATTCAGCAAGGGGCAAAATTCGCCACGGCACCAGGCTGGGGAGAGGAAACAGGTGACAAGGAGACAAAGTTAATCAATCAATAGTTTTTTTTTTTTTTTTTTTTTTAAATCGATCGAAGCCCACAGGTGTGATTAATCAATGTATCATTAATTGATTAGAACCCCTACTATTTACATAATTTAAAGTGAGGGCGTATTCTGAAGGACGCATGAATTGGGAAGCTCATGCAGTATCAGATTAATTATTCCTGCTCTTCAGTTCAGATTGATACACTGTATTACACAGTAGGCCGCTATTACAGTATTAGAAATCTTAGAATATTATTTTGTTAAAAAATAATGGCAGTTAGGGGACAAATATTGATCATCTTTTGCACCTCTCTAGGTAATAGCAATGTCAAAACAGACAAAACTACTTGAAATGGGAAGGTCTGAAGATGTAGTTTTATACACATTTTTCCCAAGAGACTTCTTTGCAATTTCACTTGGAAAGCATCGTATCCCTGCTTTATTTATAGCTTAACTTTACCAGGCTATCAAGATCTGTCAGAAATGATTTTATGTGTTCAGGTTATTTAGCATGTAGCCCTTTGGCCTTGTGACAGTACATACCTCCCTTGAGAATGTTCAGTAGTTTAAAACTGCATATTGCCTTTGTTATGCTTGTAAAGCTGAGCATTTGAAATGGAGAGTTTTTCAAATACAGTTGTGATATTGTGTTGCAATTGACCTTCATGTATATAGATTTAAAGTTAATCAGAATTTGGTATACTTTTTTACTGGCTTGGTTGTTTTGTTCTTCATCCTGTCGTCTCTTCATTCTCAACATATTTCCAGTTGTCAAGATTTATCAATCCTGAGAGTGAAAAGACACTTATCAGTTTGAATTCTGGAGGGTCTTTTTAGATCCCCATTTAACATGTCCAGTGTTTCTGCTACAAATGAATCTTGGGGACCCTGAAGCTCTGTAGCAGTAGGCTGGCACTCAGCTTTACTTTGCCGAAGAGATAGTAATGTGGTCCCAAAAGTTATGTTCATAACTGAAAGTTACATGCCCCATAGATTTGTTTCTTGTGTATAGTATTGGTTCCCTAGTTGTTCTATACTATATAAAATTACCATTTCAACAATTACCATTTTATTGGCCAGACTGGAAAGTGAATAAGTTTTTAGAATGTTTCAAAATTTCTGTATAAAAACCTTGCATTTGATCCTTTTGTTGGTTGTGGGAGGTTACTCAGTATTATTCTCTAAGCTTGTATTACCATATCTTCTATGGTAGCATTGTGATCTAATATTTAGGTCAGTGGTTCTCAAATAAATTGTTCTGGTGGCCTCAGAGATATACAAAGTGTATCATATGAAAAATAAAGAAAATATAGACATAAGCACGTTCACATTTTTTCATTTCTTTCTATAATAAACCAAAGTGTTTCTCATTGTAAACATACAGCAACCCCTCTCAACTCTGTACGGGACCTTAATTCCCAGGCCAGACAAAAATCAGCTGTTTTGCTATATATTTTGTATCTTTTTATTTATTCTTTCTCTGACAACAGGTCAAACATAATAGGTTTATCAATCGTATACACTGATATACGTTAATACAATACCTAAGACAAAGTAATTTACTAACCTATTGAAGTTAAATAAATACAAAAACTACAGTCAAACCTGTATTCAGAGACCACTCAAGGAACAGTCTAATAGTGGCCTCTTAACACAAGTGGTCTCTTAAAAGAGGGCCCATAACTTAAGAATGTTCTATTCGTCTCTGACATGCTTTCTTGTAATTATGTATGTCTTGTACACACTGTAAAAGCCAGAAGATGTAATATGAACAAAAGGAAGTATGTAATTTAATAACATTCATTTAGATAATGCATTTACAAAACAAATTATTTTGTGAAAGTAATGAATGCTTCCCTATCTCAGGTCACACAAAATGTTTTAAATCCTTTGCAGATGTCAATGCACAGGTCTGCTCTACAGGTACGTGTAGATTCATTGCATCCTGAAACTAACGCAAGCATAAGTATAAGATATTTTTCGATTACCGCACACATTTCATACTCTATTATGGCTTGAATTTTTCGGTGTTTATTTTCCTATTAACGGTTTGCCTTTAAGTCTTAATCCGCTACATCCTAATTATGAGAACATTCTGTTAAATTAGTGGGAAAGAACAACACAACACAAAACTGACACATCGGAAGCTATCTAGTTCCCAGGCAAGTGCGAGAACGAAATGCAAGTTAAAGTAGGATCTGGGGGGGAGTGATTAATGTCATTGCTTGCTCTTGTGAAACAGAATCAGCAAGTCAATCAGGACATCAAGGTAAAAAGAAGCGACTTTGTTTAGTAATTAACAGTTTAATTAAGATATTGAATCGGCTCAAAACACGGTCACGTGAACAAAAATAAAAACTTAAAACATTAAGCCCTAGTTCTTTCCGTTTCAAAATGCTGTACTTGTGTCTTTCTAGTGCCGAATTTTTGAGCAGTTTTTCTGGCACTTAAGGTTGGCTCATACTTCAGCCTCCGACATAATACTTGCGTTTTTTCCGGAAAGTCGTACAACCTGAAATCGCATGGGTAGGATAATGTTGAAAAATGTCAATATTTGCTGCATGGTCTGAGTGAAGCTGCACAGCTTTCATAGCTGTCTGCACCTGACGTATCATATTCATCTGCTACAGAAGAATGAACCAGCCACTGTCTTTACAAGTTTAATAACTTTAATTCTGTCATCCAGGGAGGACCTTTTGTTTCTCCGCGTTTTCTCTCTTTCTTTACAAGACAGCGCTGTTTTATTGATCACAAATAAAAGAACGCTAAAATGGTTACCGTATTCCTTTGAATTTAGGACGTACAATTTAAAACCATATTTTTCTTATAACAATAGCCCTGTGTAAGGGTGCGTAATACAGGTTTGAGTCTGTTGCTGGGTAACAGAATTGTGGTCGCTGGTCGCGTTAGACAGGTGGTCGCTTAATATAGTTAAATAAAAGCAGAAATATCATTTGGAGGAATTTAAAGTGGTCACTTAGACCAGGTGGTCACTAAATAAAGGTGGTCGCATGAGCAGGTTTGACTGTACTTTCACTTTCCTGTTTCAATCACATGCTGCGCAATTCTTGTCTAAATCTAACAAAATTCTAATGATTTGCAATGCTAATATAGCATAGAATTATATGTAAAACTGTAATGTTCCAGAATAATAGGTTGTGAAGGCTTTACTTTGCTCCTCCGTATTAACTATAAAGCAGAAGATGTCAAACAGGAGTTAAAGTTACACATTATTTCTTGTGTGTGTTTCAGGCAGAAACAAAATCCCTGCCACTGTAGTTTCTGCACAATAAACACAGTGTGAAAAGACATTTTCATAACGTAATAGCATCACTGAGGTTTACTTCAGCCTTTTTTTTTTTTTTCTTTTTAGCTGTACACGCAAATGATAACTGAACATTAACTAAAATAAACTTCAAAAAATAAATGAAAAGGGGGCTTTGTACAAAGGAAAAAAATAACTCACTGTTTTGGATTTTGTTTATTACTCTTCTCATAACAGAAAATAGGAAATTGGGACAGTTTGGAAAGTGTGAAGCATTTTTGAGCATCTGTATCCCCTGATTCTGACTTGCCTGCCAAAACTGAAGCAGCACTTTGTTGACCCTGTTTTGCCATTTTAGAAACTTGCACAAATTCTGGTAAGGTGGTAAATCAGTGCTAGGCAAAACACGTTGTTACACGTATTTCTAATATCTATGTAATTCATGACGGAAACTGACATAGATTTTTTTCTTCTAATTCATGTGCAGCAATGTTCTTTAGAATATTCAGATAGTTTCTCCGTACTAAAGTAAATAATATTACTCCATACCACTGTTTTCACGTTGCAGTAAAGGCTTCTCTAGTCGTAGATAAACCAATGCGCACTGATACAAAGCGAAATGGGTGGAGATTTGTGACACATGCCAAAATTAAATCTGATCAGAATGAAAGCTCAGCCAATCAACATGCAGTGATTATACTGATGTTAATGTTGGCCAATAGCAGCTAACAGAAACAGAAGCAGTATGAGGAATCAAAATGCAAGCAGCATGAACTGCGCTAAATGAAAGCTGTATTGCGGCCGCATTTGAGAAACACTGAATAAGAGTGTAGGCCATGTTAGGACAGTAATTATGAGGGCTGGGGTGCTAAGGAGGAGCTTTGCCCTTGAAGACTAGGCATTTCAAGACTCAGATTTGTGGCATTCATTTTTCCTTAAATTGGTGTTTTGGTTGGATTTCATATTTAGGTTTTAAAGAACATTTAAAAATGCAATGTGAAAGAACAGTATATCTCCAGCTGTTAGTGATTTATTGGAAGAGCTGTATATATCACATGACAAGGAATATTAAATTAATTTCCAAATTACATTCCAACTTTATTTAAGTTCATTAGAACAACAATAACTTTCTGAAAAGGCTTGCTAATATAGTAATGAATTCTTACCACTATGTGTGCCAATTTTTTGTTCTTGTTCTGGGGTTAGCATGGCTGAAAAACCCAACAATACTGCCTAAAATCAGGTGACGGGACACCATGAGCAGCCACGATACCCGTTAGAAATGTCAGCAAATCTACAAGGAGTGTGCTGGAAAGATTAAACTGGCAATTAAAATCATTGCAAGCAGTATTGAAGCATCTTAAACTGCTAAGTTGTCAGTGGCACCTCATAGAAAAAACAAGCAGATGTGGTTAGAAATACAGCTAGTGAGAAGATTTTTTCCTTCTTATCGGAATGGGACCTTCATACCCTCTAGGAAATGCCTGGCGAAACAGAGGTGGTAATCTCGATTTGGATCCATTATTATTATTATTTGTTTTAGCAGACACCTTTATCTAAGGCGACTTACAGAGACTAGGGTGTGTGAACTATGCATCAGCTGCAGAGTCACTTACAATTACGTCTCACCCGAAAGATGGAGCACAAGGAGGTTAAGTAACTTACTCAGGGTCACACAATGAGTCAGTGGCTGAGGTGGGATTTGAACCGGGGACCTCCTGGTTACAAGCCATTTTCTTTAACCACTGGACCACACAGCCTCATCCTGTAACCCATTTCTGCCAGGCCTTTCACCATGGCTCTTCTTGGTATAAAGGTACCATGGATCATCAGATAAAGGTGCCATTGTCAGAGAATAAACAACATAAAACAGCAAAACATGTTTTTCTTTGACAGAGGGAGTGGATTGTGTCTTCATCTATTTAGAGACATAGCTTGCCACTTCCAGTGATCCTCTGCTGGCAATACCTTCATGCCAGACACACGTGGTGTTTTTTTTTTTTTTTTTTGCTGATTTATCACTATCAAGCTCTTGAATACACAGATTGTAGTTTGACAGCTGACGTTGAAATTGACACGTTTTGTCTGAAGTATTTTTTTTCCTTTGTGTAAAACTAATTGATATTTATGAACTACAAGCTGTTGAGTCTCAAGTCGAATAAGCAGGACAGTGTAAACTTAAGGAAAGTAAAAATTGACATGTATGTTGTTTCCATATATGAAAACACCTACCTCTTCTGGAAGACTTGCTTGTATTATAACCCACAGCAGCAACAGCATCCCTGGAGTGTTTCAGTTGGTTGTCTTTCAATTGATTCATTTTTCATTGCTTTCTTTTTATCAATATTGAGTCGTTTCTCGTCGGCGAGGGTAAAATGAATGTGTGCGTCTGACATCTTTGTTTCTACACATGTATGGTAAGGTGAAAGCTGTAGGATCAGACATCTAAAAGAGATCATACAGTACATAGGGAAAGGAACTCTTTGACAATTTTTTTTTTTTTTTTCTAAAACTGAACATATACATTTTTTATTTTCACTGTAATGAGTCAAATGTCAAAATAGCAATATGGTACAACTTGAATTGCTCAAATGACCGCAATTATAATTATCTTTCCATCCCTTTTATTTATATTCATTTGTATTTTTTGCTTAAATATTTAATTCCCACACATACTGAAGGCAGAAGATTCTTCTCCACCGGGAAAAAGGCCACTTTGATCACAGGTATTTAGAAATGGAAGAAAATACAAGCCTCAAGGGGTTTGTATTTTAGTAAAAGCATAAGAGCACTTTGTACTAGAGGGCTTCTCTCTATAAATCAACATAGTTCCAGTGGTCTGGATTTAATCATTTGAACATGGTTCTTTCTTTTCATTTAGCAGTTTTGAATTTTGGAAGGGTTTTTGGATCCCCTTTTAAATAAGTATTTCTGCTTCAAATGATGTCCCTGGACCCTTCAGCTATGTTCCAGTACTGTGGTCATTCAGCAAATGAGAACATGGTTCTAACAGTATATATTCACTGCTGGAATTTAAAGTTCCCCTGAGATTTTTAGTCTTGTATTTTAGATTGAACTTTTCCATATTCCTTGTAAAAGTACAAGTCTACCCAGAATACATTTCTTTTATAATCACATATAATTGACCTTCTTAGAATATAGAACATAAGCAAGTTTACAATCGAGAGGAGGCCATTCGGCCCATCTTGCTTGTTTTGTTGTTAGTGGCTTATTGATCCCAGAATCTCATCAAGCAGCTTCTTGAAGGATCCCAAGGTGTCAGCCTCAACAACATTACATCTTCAAGCTTATATATTTTTGTAAATCTGCAAAAGCTGTTAAACAGCTAATATCATAAATCATTTGAGCAACAGGTAACATTTTGACCTGTGAACTAATATGGCTGACATATTTCAGTACTTTACAACATCTGTGTGTAAGATCCATCATGGACAAGTCCAGTGGTCTGCAAATGAACATCTGGGAGACTGTATTGATGGACATATTAGTCAATTCACTGGGGCAGTTTACAAGCAAAAACTGAAAAGCGTGACAACAGATCTCTCGCGCTTTTTTGGTCATGACAGTTCTGCTTCCACGTTTACATGAGAGTTTATTTTAGAGAGAGAATTTAGTCGTCCAAATGCAAACGACCTCATTAATAATAAAATAATGGGAAGGTTTATTTAAATATCACCAAACGCACTGAAAAGAGATAAAGGATATTGTTCAAATAATGCATAGGGGTTTACATGAGGCTTTACGTGCTAGGCAGAGATGAAGAGGAGGTTACCCCCATCTGTCTAGAATGCAAAAGGCTTGCAGTTAAAATGGTTCATGCTGCCAAGAAGAAGAAAATAACAATAGTTATTACTATTATTGTTTAGAATTAGTTGTTCTAGAAATGGTAGAAGTAGCATGTGTACAAAAACCGACAGCACTCACCAATTCCCATTACTGCTTTCTTATGCTTCTTAGGCTACTGATGTCCTTTCACACACCCATATATATTAGTCTTAGCCAACTGTGTAATTGTTAATGTGCTAAACAAAAGTATTATGTGCTCAATAATCACAAATATGCGTTAATGTGGAACAAATATATCAAAAACAACTCATGATGTGTTGGTTTCAAACACAGGTACTTTTTTGAAATATTAAAATTAATTATGCAGAAAATGTGGAATCTTACACTGTTAATATAATAAATACATAATTTGTGTGTATTTGCTAATTAGTTATAAGGTTATATAAAATCATAGGCCTACATACAACGTAGTTGCGACAAAAAATGGATGGATGGAGAAGACGCAGACAAACACTGGCTAGATTAAGTCTTGTATGGGAAGAACTCCTTCAGTCCCATGCAATGGGTTTGCAGGAAAGGAATCGTGCATCTATTGCTTTCTTATCTAGAGCTTTCTTTCCAGCAGACACCCTCATCCACTTCGTCCCTATGTACAGACCTTTATTTGTGCATCTGCAGGAAAGAAGAATGGGGGCGCATCATTGTCCCTCTGTTTGGTGGGAGGAGGTTGTGCTTCACCAGTCTTTCTCTGACGAACAATGGATTGAAACATTTCGGGTCATCCGAGCTACGTTTGACCAACTGGTAGAACTTGTATGGGTGGACATGGAGCCGTCACCAATACATGTCTGTACACCTGTGCCGCTGCAGAAGCGAGTGGGTATTGCTCTGTACAAACTTCTCGGACCGCTGATTCGGCAGGACTGCGCACAGCAGAACGGGTGCCCACCTCAGCGGGAGCTGGGGTAGGCACCTGCAGTTCTATTGTTATTGTGCGCAGAAATTCGGCGTGCAACGCAACCACCTCTTGGTGCTGTTGATCAGCGTGGTCCAGCCTTTCCAAGAGGTGGCTGTATTGCCGATCCTACCTGAAAGCGGTGCGTGCAATCAGACGGTACATCCTTCTGTTCTCCAGGTGCATCAGACTTTAATTTAAAGAAGAACAGTTGTGAATTGCTTCACAGCTTTTGTTTTACAAAACATATCGCATATGCACACACACTTAGCCTGACATGAGTAAAATGGCTTGATATCCCCAACCATTTGTTTTTTCACAAACTATTATTAGGATTCACATGTAAAACAGAAGTTGTGATACAATTCTCAACTAGTATTCTTTAAATTAAAGTTGTTTTGAAAACGCTTGCTGCTGTGGTTGGGATATAAAGCACTTTTAATTGACGCTGGGACGGTGGTGTGTATATGTGATATGTTATTGTGTTTCACAAATTATTCTTAGGCTTCACAGGTAAAACAGAAACTGTGAAACAATTCACATTTTGCCTCCTTTAAATTAAAGTTGGTTTGAGCGCGGTAGCTGCTGTGGTTGAGGAGATAAAGCCATTTTACGTGTGTTAGGTATGCTGTGTGCGTATATGCGGTATGTTATTGTTTTTCACAATTTATTTGTTTGATTCACATGTAAAGGAGAGCT
This sequence comes from Acipenser ruthenus, assembly GCF_902713425.1. Classification (NCBI taxonomy): domain Eukaryota; kingdom Metazoa; phylum Chordata; class Actinopteri; order Acipenseriformes; family Acipenseridae; genus Acipenser; species Acipenser ruthenus. The sequence goes on from NC_081192.1 coordinate 41,102,945, forward strand.
TGTCAAACAATTCACAATTAGTCTTCTTCACATTAAAGTTGGTTTGAACGCTGTAGCTGCTGTGGTTAGGGAGATAATGCCCTTTTACGCATGGCTGAGGCTAAGTGTGAGTATATGCGGTATGTTATTATTTTCCAGAAATTATTCTTAGGATTCACATGTAAAACAGAAACTGTGAATCAATTCACAACTGTTCCCCTTTAAATTAAAGTTGGTTTGAGCACTCTAGCTTCTGTGGTTGGCGAGATACAGCCATTTTCATTCATGTCGGGTTAGCTTGAGTCAAATAATCAAACGAATATCAAACGTCAAGCTAACTTTACTGCGGTAGCATATTTTAGTTTAGAAAAGTAAATGATGGCTGGCGCAATTACCATATTGTATTGATGGGGCTGGTATTTCACAGGACGTCTGGGCAAATGGTCCGATGCCACTGCCACTGGCCGGTCACCCATTAACCGGTGCATTTCCTCCCAGAACCGAAATTGGGACCTCGAGCTTTGACTGCAGGACTGCAGGCGTTGTCTCTCCTGCAGGTACAGATATTTCATTTTCTTGAATTTATCTTGTACCTGCAGGAACGTTCTATTTATACCAAGTTCAGCCAGAGCACCGGTAATACTGGTAAAAATAGTGGCATTTCTTTGGCGAGGTTGATCCAGTTCATCCATAACCCCCAGGTCCACAATAATTTGGAGGGGGGAACGAGTTTCCTCATCCGTCCAGCGGACCTGGTGTTGCTGCTGTCAGAAGGGGTGGAAGCTTGAAACATCCTGCGGGAAAAAAAGCTACATTATTCGTAGTATTATTATTATTATGATAATAATGATGGTCATAACGATCTAGTAGTTCTCATGCGTTCATAATGCACTGAAATGAATAAATAATGTTATAAACTGCTAACATCATTATATTGGTATAAATCAACATCTCTATATACAATTTATATATAATTTAGCCGCGACCCTCACCAAGAGAAGCAGATTGGTAATAATGGATGGATGGATATTTAACTGATTTGTATTAGTAAGACTGGGATAAGGACAATCTTACTTACTCTACAGAGGAGGACAACAGGGTGGAAAAACCGTTCCCAGAGAAGAGCGTTCTTTTACATAGGGGAAGTGGAGGAGGTATCGTGTTATTTCATGAAAGTCTATCATTAAGTATTTTGCACTACTGTGAAGATTGTTGCTATGGGACTAATTAGGCCAATTAGCGCACATTTTACCGTGCTTTACCAAAGTGTAATGACACTTAAGTCACACACTTTTTTTGCCGTGCACTTTTGGAACGAGCACAATCATGCGTCATTTGCGCGTGACACGTCATGAATACACTATAGTAGCGTGATTAAAACTTGCATGTAAACACCGCCACTGTGTTCAGGGTCAAGCTAGTTGCACAGCCACCCACTATCTTGTCATGTGTGAAATCTTTGAAATCCTTCAGCTTTCCCATAATAATTAGGAGGCTGTGTGGTCCAGTGGTTAAAGAAAAGGGCTTGTAACCAGGAGATCCCCAGTTCAAATCCCACCTCAGCCACTGACTCATTGTGTGACCCTGAGCAAGTCACTTAACCTCCTTGTGTTCCGTCTTTCGGTTGAGACGTAGTTGAAAGTGACTCTGCAGCTGATGCATAGTTCACACACCCTAGTCACTGTAAGTCGCCTTGGATAAAGGCGTCTGCTAAATAAACAAATAATAATAATAATAATAATAATAATTGTAGATGAATAGTTCCACACAATTCTCACACAGCATAGGTCTAATATTAGACCAATATAAGACCATGTCAAATTTGCAGTTGTTGCAGTAGGGCATTTTTTTTTTTTTTATCCAGTCAGTGTAAATGCCTGCAACTGATTTTGAAATGTCCTTTACAGAATTCATTTTATGATGCAAATCATGGACAATTTTACATTTTAAAGTTTGTCCCAGTTACATTACCCTCGGAAATAATTTGTTTAAAAAACATTTTTTTATAACTTTGAAGTGGGTGAGCCAGGAAATATTATGTGAGCCAGATGCTGATCAACTACGTGTTAGGTATACAGATATTATCAATGGAGATAAACATACAACAATACTGACTGTTTTTTCCCCCTAATACCATAACACTCAAAATTGTTTGATTAATAATAATAATAATAATAATAATAATAATAATAATAATAATAATAATAATAATAATAATAGTAATAAATATAGCTGCAAGCAGCAATGACCGGGGGCCAAGTGCCAGACCGTGTGACCTATGACTGTATTTCCCCTGTGGCAAAGCACCCCATTGGCCTCTACTAGTCTTTGAACTTTGAAGACTGTACTATATTCGACTATTGATTTATAGTACAATATATGCTGAAATTTGATATTGAAGAGGCAGCGGAAAGAAAGAAACATGAAAGTGATTTTTTAATGTTTTTATTTGCCATTTATTTATCGGTGGATCCAAAAAACAACCAATTTCAAAAAAGTGCCCAGATGTATATTTTGTTATATAAAAAAAGCTACATCATAATTTTCCCACGCACCGTTTGTCCATCGGTGAGCCACTGTGTTCACTAGAACTAACTAATGGACGCAGACATCTCAAGTTATGAAAACTGCCATGCATGAGATTATCCGAGTAGGCTATAAATAAACCGCCCTACTAAACAATGATTGCTAGCAAATGTGATTGTCGGTAAATAAACACAAATACTCGAAAATATAAGGAAGAACAAGGCACTGTAACTTCATCACTGCCTTCCTATTAATTTACCAAACCAAAGATGTAACAGTAGCTATTATCTATCGCATACTTGCCAACATTTGGAAACTGTTCAGCGCGACACTCGTCTCTGGGGGGTCATACGCATCATACACATGGAAGGAGTCACAAGCAAAAAACACTCCTTATCATATAATCACCCCCAAATCAACATGACACGACCATCATGACAGTAAAAATAGTTCTTACCTTGTTTATTTGTTTGTTAAATCAAATAAACATAATGATGCGGTTACCATACTGTGACATCCCTAGTCCCAAGTATTTCTATGTGTTCTGTTTTCACCTTTCTGATCAGTTTGAGAAATAAACTTTGTTTTTCCTGCAACAGCTGACCCTTCTTTTGTGCAAAACTCACGCTACATTACTGTTTTTTTATTATGGTAACATCTTAAATTACTGTGCTTGCTTCTTTGACTGAAGAGATTATCAGATCATCATCTAACTAGGGAATCATCCTTAAACTCCTGATGGTAAACAATATTGCGGCTGGTAAAGAAGATGAAACAGACGTGGGACTCAAAACTTTATTTAGGCACTCTACGATTTGACTTATCAATGAGTCAAACTTATCAACGATTTATCAAATAAATAAAAACACAAATAAAAATAAAAATAACAACAGGCACAAGAAATGTCTCCAGCTGCTGGACAGAGTGGTATTTAGCAGAAATATTTCTGATCTTTGATGCTGCCTGTGTTCTTTTCATTGAAGACACTTGAAATAAATCATGCTCCTCTATGCAATTAGGGCCCTTTGAAATATGTTTTATTATTTTGAATTTTCTGATTTATTTTTTCCTGATTTTGGATTTTTCATTTTTAAAAATCAGTAATTTGTTAGTTAGTTTGTTTTTTATACCCACAAGGGTTTGAAACATTGACAGCAATGATGAAGCTAGATATGCATGAAAAACTATGACAAAAATAACCTTTCTAAACGGTTTTAATCAAAGTGCTTTCAGTACAAATTGGCACAATGTAATAGAAACAAACTAGGAACATTGTAAATAAAATAAAAAATCTATCTGTAGGCTTTTTTTAGTAGTTTTTCATTTCAACACAAGCTGAACTATAACATTTCAAAATACATTTAATGTTTACATTAATAATTAATGACAAACAATATAAATAAAAGCCTAAATATTTTGAGTTATTCTAATTTAATAAACATGCACTTAGTAATATCTCCCTGAGAACTATGCAGCAACTAGACACTACATTCTGCAGTAGTCATTACAGTACTATCTGCTCAGATAAACTTATAGGTAGTCGTTTTCCACCAAGCGCAGTGCTTAATTTGTGCCGGGTCTTGCCGGGGCTCAATAATCTCATAAATTACTTTCTTTTTAAACATGGTTGTATTAAGTCTGCAAGTTCTTGTGTGCGCGCTAAAGAGAGACAGTCTGCTGCCACGTTTGTAGCCTACTTCAAATTATTTTACAATTTCAGCTTGAGTGCCTTTAAGTAAGGTGACACTGGCTGCAACTGTATTGTCGTTTTTTATACACAAATAAGCTTACTTGATTTGAAAACGTCATGAATGATACAAGCAACTTCTTACACTACTTGGTTTGATTAAATGAGTAGTACACAACAAAATATACTTGCCAACATTTGGAAACTGTTCAGTGGGGCGCTTGACCCCAGGGGGGTTGTTGTAAGCACCATACACATGGGAGGGGTCATATGCAAAAAATCTATCATATAATAATAAACGTATCCCCGCAACTCAGCACCACACGACCAGCATGACAGTAAACATAGACATAATGAAGCGTTCTTACCTTTGTATACCGGTAAGTTGGTGATCAGCAGATGTGTCAGCCGCACGAAGAGCACAGCGTGTGGTTTTCACTAACTCTACTGTGCAGAATAATTTTTTATTTTTTTTTATGTGTAAAATATCAGGACTTTCTTCCTATGCATCGGGACGCGGGACATTTGCTAGGAAATTGGGCCTGTCCTGACCATATTGGGACTATTGGCATGTATGAAATATGAAAGCTGAACATTAATTTCAACAAAGAACAATGACAACTTTTTAATGAAAAAAATAAAATTATAGCCTACTTCAATAGGAACATTAGCCTGATATATTAAACCAAAACAATAAAAATAATAACGATCTAGTTCTCTCTTGCCTTTTTCAATGAATATAGTTTAATTAATAGAGAATAAAAAACATACTAAGATAACAACTACCTTAAGTTTAATGAATCGTTTTTATAACCTACCAGCGGCTTCTGTTGCATACACATCACTGATAATAGTGCAGACCGTGGGTCAAACCAATGTTTGTGTTGGGGTGTGTGTGTTTTTTTTTTAAATCAATGTCGTTCTTCTGGAGTTCTCTGAATGCCTTATCCGTCTTTGTTCTCTGCAACACGGATTTCATAGGGCCCTATGTAATGTGTTCAATCATTTACCGGAAGCAAACTAAACTGGTTGCCAGGTTCCTAAATATGACAGGTAGTGTGTCAGTAAACCAAATGTTTGCTTTTTTTAAATATGCATATTTAAGATATTTTCAGAAATAGGGATTTTTTCATGCAGAACTACAAATTACATTTCGTGGAAATTGTGAAATCCGTGATAACTGAAAAAAAATTACAGCCTTAATTGTATTTCTAACATAATATCAATTTCATGGTTCATGAATTATCAGTTAGTTTCCACCATCATAAATACAGTTATCAGTCATAAAGATCCAGGGGAGAGGATCGCCCTGCCTTAACTAATCATATTGGCTAACCAATCTTATAAAGCTCATCTTTCCCAAAAAGTCTTTCCTCTCTACTTCCCCACTGCCTCCTTTACAACTGTATCTCCCTTATGTATGGTCAAAGGTCCTCTATCACCAAGTCTTGGTTGACCTCTGACTGATGCCTGAGGTTTTATCTCTATTGAGGGAGTCCACCTCCAGACTAGAAGACCAGATTCTGTGCCAAACTGTCTAATCAGTCAAACAACATGAGTCTATTACATCTCTCAAAAATGTGCCTCAATTGAACCGTGCACAGCATTAACCATAAAATGGAATCATTTATTTTTGATTAATATCGTATTGTAAAGGTCATTGAACAAACATGTAATGCATAATTATACTGTATGTATTAATGTTGGTATCCACGGTTATTATGAAAGATGCAGTACCTAGTAATACAAGGTTATTTAGCCTTAATGGAGGTGATGTTTAAACATATTTATTTATTTATTATTTTTTAATGTTTTTTTTTTTATATTTTGTATGTAAAGGTAATGAATTGTTTAATTCTACTGTATCCTGTGATTCATTAAAAGGACCATGGTCTTGTTTTCTATGCTAAATATACTGTAAATGTTTATTCTGATTATTGTTCACACAGGTGTTTGTCAACAGGGAAAATCCCAGAACAGCACTTTTAAGTACCATTCGTTTAATTGTTTCACAGAGACAGAGCTTATCCTGTTTTTCTTCAGTAGTTATTCTGCATGAGAATCTAATTTGTTTTCTCGCTATTATTGGCTTCTTTGAATTCTGTGTCTTTGACTTTTGCTGAGGTGGTTTGTATTGCAATAGTCTCGATTAGAAGTGTGGTGAGTTACTATGAGCTGTCAGAATACTGCAAACAACACCAGGGACACCACCAATTTCAAACTCATACATACCTATGAAATATGCTTACATTTTAAGTTAGTTGTTTTTATCATTCCAGTGGCAGGGCTGAGGTCCTTTCATACTGAGCGCGTCACGTCCAGGCGTCAAAATCCGGCGTAAATTATTTTTTTTAGAATACAATACATCCTACCGCCAGTGTCAAAAATAGGCCTTGTCCTATTTTTCTGTGTGCGTCGGGCGTAAATTTGTCTCTCTAACCAGTCACACTCCAGCTCTTGCCACCTTGTCGGCATGACAACAAACATCAACAGGTAGCCCCTACTGTGTTTCATTAACACAGAGATCGGCTTAATGAAGATGAGTGATTTAAAACAGTAGATATTGCCGAAATGAAAAGTGTCCTTAAAGATAATGGAAACAAATAGAGCTACCGTAAAGAAAATAAGAAAACTTTCAAGGATTTTTAACACAAAATGAGACCCGACATGTTAAAAAAAATACCTCCATCTGATTTAAATTAATACATGTATACATATAATGTATATAATCTTCATGTTTATGTATATTTTACATTATTTAATTTTAGGACAGACAGTAAATACATAAATGTCCAGTCATCAAAATGCTTACTACTGTACGGCATGAGTATAGAGCCCTGTGTTTCAAACACAAACTGTATCTTTAAACTGAACAGTTGTATAAAGTTCTGTTTTTTAAGATTAAGAACTTCAACCGTAGCCTACATATTAAAAATATGCAACACATTAATGGTTCTGTTCTGGTTAAAGTGCTTTAGCGAACCGAAGTAAAGTATTAAACTGTTGCTTGTTTTACTTATTTTGCACAGTGACTCAGATGTAGTTAAAAACAGATGGAAGAGCTTGCGGAACCAGTATTAAAAGTGTTTTTTTACGAATCAGAGTATGATCAGTACTCATTCGGTTTATTAACGATTAAATATTGGATTGAGTAGCTACAGGCTACTTCATATCCCCAGCTGACAGACGTTCCTGGCAGTCCAGTGTCTTAACAGATATTAACGTTAACACTTTAATACATTTATATGTATTCGTGCAGCCTGCAGGCCGGCCACGACCACGACACTAAAAGCACCCAGTAGCCTATTTCAACAAACGTTCTCCTATTTTCTAAACATAGCGCGAGTCCCTTATAGCAATACATGCAATACATGTGAGATAAAATAATAATTGATTAATGCTTATCCTTTAATATAAATCGTAAAGGAATATGACTGTCTTCACCAGGCAAATGAAACTGAGTTCAGTCAGCTCAATTGTGTAGGTCTGCAAATAATGGACCACATTACCCTGTCAGGTATGAGTGTGGTACTTCATTGTAATTACTTAGGAGTTATATAGGTTTTTCGTCTCATTGGAATACATGGGACATCTCAATTAAATCCAGTCATTAATCTGTTGAGACAGCTCTTATCCCTTTTACAAATAATAGTTTTCAAAAGATCCGGACCAACTTTTCAGAATTAATGGGAGTCATGTACCAATAAATTCAAGACTTCACATTTGTCCAACTCCAAACCTATGATCTCATTCCTTGCTTTCCTCCGAGCCCCTCCTTTATCTGAAAAGTCAAGTGAATCAAGGTACCCAGGACCTTGGTTTATAATATAATATAAAAACACTACTGTTATATGTGCATGCAAACATTATTCTTTTTATATGTGTTATATATGAGAGATGTTCTTAATATGTTACATCATCTTCTAATTGATTATATTTTGCTAAATTAAAGGTATGTGTTTCTTTTAACCTCATACTGTGTTTCATCATGTTTTTAATGTCAGTTTTGATTCCATATACTATTGTCTAACAGAGTATTTGACAAAAGATTGCCTTATACAACATTCAAGTCAATTAGTTTCAATAAGTTTAAGTGGTAATAATTTCCATTACAGTTATTTATCCCTTAAATCATACACTAACCAGGCTCTGATGTTGTTTGATTTTATTTGATAATTACTGTTTACTGATTATTATTGTTATTAGCAGTGTTTTTGTTTTCATTGTTAAAAAAAACAGACAAAAAAACATGTTTTTATCTCTATATTGAATATGGGTATGTAGTACACAGCAGCATAAAGGGTTAATGAAAAACACAGTTTAGGTCATTTATTTGTGTTTTATTCATCATATAACATTTTATAGCAATTACAGGTTTGAAAACGTTATTATTATTATTTTCAAAATCTGGTACCTGGGAAGGGTTTTCATTTTTACATCTGGAGTTGAAGTGGTTAATGGAAAGCAAAGATAACCATTCTGAATTGATCAGCGGGCAGGAAAGATTGTATTTGGTAAACCATTATAACACCATCCATTAATGCCAGCACAGATAAACTGACCATTCTTCAGATAAACATGCAATGGTGGAGGAGAGAATACAGTAACATTGAGCTTTAGAAAGTGTCATCTCTGAAGTCACTGAATGAATACGAGAATCAGCCATGCCTCAGTAACCAGGGTATCATAGAAGAAATGAAATCATGGTTATGCATATAAACTAAATTAGAATCTGTAAAATCCAGTAATAATAAGCAATGAAGCATTAACAAACTTAAAAATATCAATATTTAAAAAATAGGATGGCTTTAGAAAGGGCAGGTCACATAGTCAGACTGACGTATATAGATATAGCTTTAGTAAAGCCAGACCCTTTATACAGTACAAATACCTGATATAGGGCTGCAGTTGGGGGTTCCACTTTTCTTATGGTGCCTCATTACCACACTCACCTCACTGTAACACAAAATGGTTGTTAACAACAGTGTATTAGCGAAGCAGCACTGTAGGAAAGTGGCAATCTGTATGTATTTCGAATTGCATTGTAATTCAATAGGAAATAATATTTTAGTTCCCATAAAATTACATTTTAATTTTCGCCTGGAAAGGCATAGTAAGTAACAAAACACACATGCAGTATATCATATTGTAATGATCTCGGTTCCCGCAGGCAGGGGTTTCTCACAGGCGGAGATGTGTCACCTACCAACCCTGACCCCTACCCCCGTGCATGCTACAATATGCTCCTGCAAGGGAGCTGGCTGTTTTGTACAGCGGTATCGGCACTATGCTTCAGTGCAGAATGTTCCAGGATTGCGTCCCACCTCTGCCTGTTAGAAACCCCTGCCTGCAGGAACCGAGATTGTTATAAAATAATATAATGACAATGTTACAGGCCTGAAAGAACAAAAGATTAGACATGAAAACAATTATGTCCCTGAAAGATGATTTCAAGAATACTTCAAACCAAGTGTGGGCAAGTTGACATTTAGGTTAGAAAATATAGTTTATAGAAAATCAGATTTAAAATATGACATAGAATTTGCATATTTCTGCATGATAATGATTCCCTGTAGATTTTCAAGCAAGGAAATTATTGAAAAAGATCAATGCCCTCTTCCCACCTGCCAACACTCTGACCTAAATGAAACTGAAATTCTTTGAAGAGCTAGTTAATTAATTTCCCCATGGGGGAAAATGATGTCCAAATATTCATCTTTTCGATATAAAAAGTATTGGGATTGTTGAAAAAAGTAGTCTTCTCATAAAGCAGTAAAGGATGAGTTACTTAATTACCTGAGAAGTGACATGCTGTACTTAGATACAACACACACATCCATTATCCATGGTTTATCCATTATTATTGTTTTATCAATCCACCAAATATGCTAGATCTTACTTAACAAACAGCATGACATGAAACAAAAAACTAAATTTGATCATTTGAATTACTAAATGATTTGAGTCATAACTAAAACAAAACAGAAACAATAAAACACTTCTGTAAAGATGGGCTGTCCCACTTGAGGTGGGGTGACAAAGATTGCAATTGTTTTTAATTGTGAAGGTTTCAACCCTAGGAAAAATCTGCTAATCGGAAAACATCATACTTGTTAACCAAAGTACCGCATTCCTTGGAATTTAAAATATGAGACGAGGTACCAAGGACCTCCATAGTATATTAACCTCAGATCTGCTCCCTTTGACCAATACAGAAAAGCACGACAAAAGAGAAAGAAAAAGTAAAGTGAAAGACAGAAAAAGCAATAGAAGAGATAACAACCCACCCCCATACCACCTTCTAAGATGAGGTGGCAGCTTATCCAAAGCTTTTTAACAAACCACTAAACCTGCTGTACACCTTACAGCGCTAGTCCTACAACTGAACTATGAACATGTGAGCAAATTGTATATATAAATAAATAAATGTAACTATTATGATCAACAACACCCCCAATCAAGAAATTGTCAAATACCCCGAAAAATATATTATAATGTATAAGATAACTATGCAGCTGTTCAGTACATACAAGGAATCACATAGTGTGTCAACACCCCATACTGTAACAATAAGAAAAATACAATTTTTAAGCAATGCCTTAGGTCTATGTAATTAAAAAAAATACGAAAATTATTGAAATTAAATTTAAAAAAATTACACATATAAATATTTATTTTATTATTATTATTATTAAAATATTTAGCAGATGCTTTTATCCATACCGAATTACAGAAATAAAAAAAGTATGAAAGTATATAATTTACAGGCAATAAAAATGCAAAACAAACACATGTATACAACATATACCAAATAAATATAAACAACAACAACAACAACAACAACAACTTCAGTGTATATAGCGACTTATCATGTGCAGACCTGCACAACTCAAGGTGCGTTACACAATACAAAAAAAAATTAAAGAACAGTATCTAAAAGGGAAATAAACAAACCAATCAAATAAAAGCAAACTGATAACAGAGGACAACTATAGACACTCTTCTCAAGGGCCTTAACCAAACAGATAAGTCTTAAGCCAATCAACTGACTGGCAGTCCCTGATGTCAGTGGGGAGGTCATTCCACAGCCGGGAGCCAGGTGGCTAAAGGAGCGACGACCGAGACCAACCTGTTTCACATCAGGAACAACCAGCAGGCCAGATGGGAGGATCTAAGAATACGAGCCGGCTGGTAAGGACAAAGTAAATCAGTGAGGTAAGGAGGACCAATACCACTGAGTGAGCGATAAGTCAGGAGAAGTAATTTAAAAGAGATTCGATACTTGATGGGAAGCCAATGAAGTTTAGCCAAGACTGATGTAATGTGGTGGTACTTTTTCGTACTAGTCAAGATTCTGGCAGCTGCGTTCTGAACTATTTGTAATCTATCAATTTCTTTAGATGGAAGGCCCGCTAATAGGGAGTTACAAAACTCAAGCCTAGAGGTTACAAATTCATGGATCAAAATCCCAGCATCAGTGAGAGAGAGAAAACGTCGAACTTTGGCAATCTTCCGTAAATGGAAAAAAAGAGGATTTGACAACAGAAGAAATACGTGCCTCAAAATAATGAACATTTATAGAAGCTGAAGGCGGCAGTAGGTAGTTACCATTACTAAACTAAAAAGAATTTAAATTGTGTTTTAGAGGCAGTAAGCAGAAGTTCAGTTTTACTAGGATTTAGCTGCAAAAAAAGCATTACTATATCAGAAGATATGTTTGTATTCAATTTCAGATATAGCTGTGTGTCATCTGTATATGAATGAAACGGAACACTGTCTATGGATGATCTCACCCAGGGGCAACATGTAGATAAAGAGCAATGGGCCCAAAATCGAGCTCTGGGGGACACCAGAATTAACATCTGTGAGCTGGTGGAGATTCACCAAATTGAATGTATTGTGTTCGTCCTGACAGATAAGACACAAACCAAACAAGAACAACACATCTACCTCCACACAGATTTTAGTCTTCTCAAGAGTATAGAGTGGTTGACAGTATCGAAGGCAGCTGATAGGTCCAAAGACAGCAACAGAGAGGGTGCACCCAAGTCAGAATTTAACAAGAAGTCATTTAAGACACAAACTAAAGATGTCTCAGTGCTTTGATTAGGCTTAAAGCCAGATTGGAAGAGCTCAGATATGCCTTTAGTGGTAAGATGGTCTTGTAGTTGCTTAGTGTAGTAAAGTGACTGCGCCTCAGAAAGGGCAAGAATGGACCAAAAGACCAGTAGACTGCCATTTACGCTCAAGGCGACGACCCTGCGCTTTTACTTCACGAAGCTGAGGAGTAAACCAGGGGGAGTAATGATCAGAACAAATTAATGTGGAAAATAAAGGAACATACAAGGGTCTTAAATTGGATGCAAACAGAGATAGGTAGCCAGTGGAGAGTGTGAAGCAGGAGGGTAGCTTGTGAGTAGCAGGGTTTGAATAAGAAGGTGAATATCCGAAGCAGGGAGACGAGCGAGGAGAGAGTTACAATAATCCAATCTTAGAAAGAACAAGTTCTTGGACCAGGCATTGGGTGGAATAAGTAGATAGAAAAGGGCGGATTCTATAGATGTTTTTTAAGAAAGAAATGACAAGTAGGAGTTAGCGAAGTGAACAGTATTGAGTGCAATGATCTGTAAGAGTATGTTCTACAGAAAGTTTAGGATGTAGCTTTTAGTTCTAAATATCCTAAGGCCTAGGACTTGAATTTCGCTACTTTGTTGTTTATTTAAAAAAAAAAAATGTGGGGATGTTCTATTTATTCATTTACAAATGTAATAATTAAAGCATATAGTGCTGGAAGTCAGCTTGCCACTTCCCTGGAATCCGAAACTCAGCAGCTGAAGACTGAGCTTAACGCTATGCAACTGCATTTTGTGTTAAAATATATATATATATATATATATATATATATATATATATATATATATATATATATATATATATATACACACACACAGTGCCTTGCATAAGTATTCACCCCCCTTGGACTTTTCCACATTTTGTAGTGTTACAACCTGGAATTAAAATGGATTTAATTAGAATTTTTTTGTCACTGATCTACACAAAATAGTCCATAATGTCGAAGTGAGGAAAAAAATCTACATATTTTTCAAAATGATTTACAAATAAAAAACTAAAAAGTCTTGATTGCATCCCCTTTGCTGTGACACCCCTAAATAAGCTCTGGGTAATTGCTTCTCATCAACTTCAGTCTCCAATTAATTTCATGAGTCTTCCTCTCCTTTCTCAAATGCACAAACCGCTGCATTGAAAGAATCCATTCCCAACAACAACATAGGAGGCTTGTTGCTAGGGAGCTGATGTCACTGCCTTGTGACTTTTGCTAGTGCATTGCTGCCACACGTGAACACCTTGTTGGCTAAAATAAAAACCGCTTCACGAAGTAGATATTTAATTTGCTTTGTGTTATTGTGCAATACGTGTGTATATGATAACAGTACGATATTAATGCTTTGTTTTTAATTGTTTTATATATTTTTGTTTGTGGTGTGCAGTACGAAATAAAATGAACAGTAATTCTAAGTGTCTATGTATATTGCAGCTAAGGCATACGCAGTTAGACAGTAAAAATGGGCAGCCATCTACAGGACTGCGATATATCCGAATCTGCAGTATAGCGAGGGGCGATATAATGAGGGGTGGGTGTATATATATCGGGTAATTTAAAACCTGACTGGTACCCGTGTTTTCATGTACCCGTACCGACCCGTATATATATATATATATATATATATATATATATATATATATATATATATATATATATATACTTAGAGGTTGGCATGGGTAAATGAAAACCCGGGTACCCGTCAGGTTTTAACCCTTTGAGTAGTATGAATGTACTGGTACGTTCACTGCTCTCTGGTCCCTAGGGAGTACGAACGTACCAGTACGTTCTGCAACTTTAAACTTGAATTACTGAGCCTACAAAACTTCTGATAACAAGATATAGTCACACTAGGTTTCTGTAACACCTTTTATTGGTCTCTTGTGCCCTCTGCTAGATATTGACTGAATTATATACAATAAACCATCACAAAAATGTCAGCTATGTCTGTAAACTGGCGAAAATTGCTCAATGAGAAAGAATTATTAGAAATAATACTGAATTCAGATTCTGATTTAAATTGAAATACATACAATTCTTCCACTGAATCGGATGTGAACGAGTGTATCAGTGAAGAAGAATATTTACAATCAACATCAAGTGACAGGCATCCAGCGAAGAGGCGGTGCCAAGCTCTGTGCGTTGTTCCATGCTTCAAGGAGCATCATACGCTGAAGCATTAGACACTCTCACTCCCTCTGCCCCCACCACCTGTTTATCCGGATATGATTTATTTGTGTGTCTCTCTCTCTCGCTCTCTCCCTCTAGTTCAGCCCTTTTTTTTTCTTAGGACGTGTTGTTGTGGTTGTTCCTGTTATTTGTTAAACATTATTTGTCTGTATTTCGTCAGTGTGCATTACATACATACAAACATCTAGCTTTCAGCTTGTTTGTACGCTGTACTCGTAATAATCAAGTGCATGCAGTAGACAGAATTCACTACTTAAAGGGTTAAATTATCCGATGCTACCTGGGTCTCTTTTTATTACCCTGGTTTCAATTCATTAATTTGAGAATTTAAAGAAAATGTAGAAAATATGACAATACCACTGTAAGCGCGGGTCTCTGGCCGGTGTAATAAAGAGAACATTAAAACAAGCTTTGCATTAAGCCTTTTCTTAACTGACAGGATATCAATATTTTCCAGAAAACAATAACACACCGTGAGTGGCATGTACACCTCAATAATAATAACTGCGGTGACTATTCTTCTCAGGAACTAAATTAGAAATAAAACATCCTGTTGGTTTATGTCAGTGATAACTCTGTGATCCATTAATGATAACTGTGTGACTTCCAATACGGAATGCTTTATCTACAGTTACTGCACAGATATAGTTTCTTACCAAAAAGATAAAATGAGTAGCCTTTAACAACAAATGAAATATTTCCTTGGCAGAGTTTGCAAATTCCATTTTCTCCTGCTTGGTAAAGAAAGTCCACCCAATGCTTTGCTTGGATGCCATTGCTATGTATTCAAAAGACAAGAATTTAGTGATGATCAGGAATGTCACTTCATTGTTAACCAAACATGCACAACAACAGTGGAATATGGCCAATATATGTCGCAAAGAATCCCGCAGCATGATGCGCATTTAACATTAATAATGATATTTAAACTGAGATGTTTATTATTATTATTATTATTTTGTGGTTACAGTACTGAAAAAGGTTACACAAGTCTACAGATCTGAAAGGACTACATGTACAGTGCCCTCCATAAGTATTGGGATAGTGAAGTCAAAATTGCTATTTTTGCTGTACACTCAAGCAATATGAAAATATGAGTAAATATGTTCTAATAATAATATTTTCTAATAATAGGAGGCAAAAGTACAGAATGTCACCTTTTATTTCTGGTGGTTTCAAGACATACATGTTTTACCAACTAAGAATAACAGCACTTTTAGAGTTCCATCCCCCCATTTTATGTGAGAATAAGTATTGGGACAATTCAACTTAAATCAAATATAAGAAGTATAAAAGCCGGTATTTAGTCGCAAATCCCTTGCATGCAATAACAGCAGTGAGTCTGCGACCCATTGACATCACCAAACTCTTGGTATCGTCCTTTGAGATGCTTTGCCAAGCCTTTACCGCAGCCATTTTGTAGCCTTTGTAATTCTGCTGCCGAGGTCTTCTGTGAACAGTAGATTGTGACACTTTCACCCCAGCATTCTGGAGGTTGTTGGTGATTTCACTGACACTTATTTTAGGGTTGTTTTTCACAGCTCTGGTCATTTTTCTGTCAACAACTGGTGGTGTTTTCCTTGGCCGACCTGGTCGTTGCCGAATGCGGAAGACACCAGTGGTTTCTTTCTTTTTCAGGGCATTCCAAACTGTTGATTTGGCTATGCCCAACTTTTGTGCTATGGTTCTAATTGAGTTCCTCTTTTCTTTTAGCATCCAAATCACTTGCTTTTATTTCATAGACAGCTCCCTAGTCTTCATGTTGGATTATGCCTACTGACACCAAATGCAGACTCCAAAGGCAAAAGCAAAGGATAGAACTGAGACTACACATTCACAGCTCTTTTATGTGTGAAGAATCAATGCAACAGGAAACACCTGATCAATTAGAAACACCTGTGAGCCAAATGTCCCAGTGCTTATGCTCACATAAAATGGGGGGATGGAACTCTGAAAGTGCTGTTATTCTTAGTTGGTAAAACATATATGTGTTGAAACAGCCAGAAATAAAAGGTGACATTCTGTACTGTTGCCTCATATTAATCTTTTATTTGTATTTTCATATTGCTTGAGTGTACAGCAACAATAGCAATTTTGACTTCACTGTCCCAATACTTATGGAGGGCACTTTATGTGTACTATATAGTATTTAAATATGCATCCCCTTATGGAAAAACCATATATTTTTTAATATATGGTAGAAAAGTATGATTCTTATATTTTTCAAATATAGAAATTGGCCCCTTTTTATGTATTTAAAATATATGGGATATATTTAAAATATATTTCAAAAGAAAATGAGTGTTTCGAAGTATACAAAAAGCCAAATAGCAGAAGTGGATCAGATGAGGCAGAGGATGCATAGCGCTGCAAATACTGCTGCATTGAGTTCGCACTGACAATAAAAGAACATACTGAAAAATAAGCGACACATTAAACTAAAACAAGAAAGTGAACTGAGAGACAAGCAATCTATTTATGCGGCTTTTACACATGCTTTAATAAAAAGAAAGCGCAGAATGACTGTGTTAATGAGTTTGTCAGAGCCCTGTGCTTTGCTGGACAGCCACTGTTTATTGCAGATAGGTTTGTATTGGTGACTTCATGCGACAGTACTGTCCATCAGCTAAAACACTGCCTAACGTCGACAATCTTAATTGTAACTATTTAACAGAAAACGGTGATGCTTTATTTGGTAAACTTATGGGAAAGCATTGATGGAAATGTCCTGTGTGATTTGACGAGTCTCCTGGTGGCTTGCATCACCCAGTTCTGTCAATTTTCTTTTCTTTTTATGATTTCAACGCAAATAAACCTGGCTTGTTTTGTGCTGTTGTCATGTTCATACTTTCTATAGCTACTATTTCAGTCAGCACAGCGATTGCCCAAACATTTGCAAAGTACCAGCTAACTTGGGAAAATGTGGCTTCGACTTGCACAGATTCTGCTCATCATACATGCCAGGGACATTATTAATCAGAAACCAGAACTGCTACGCATCATATTCCACATGTAAAGTGTGTATACTGAGATTTTTTCCCCCCTGATTTCCAATGGACTGTTTGCACAGAAGAGAGAGATGTTTGCCCTCCTTCTCAATTACAAAATATTTTTCTGTCCATTATTATTATTATTATTAGTTTATTTAAGAGACGCCTTTATCCAAGGCGACCTACAGAGACTAGGATGTGTGAACTATGCATCAGCTGCAGAGTCACTTACAATTACGTCTCACCCGAAAGAGGTTAAGTGACTTGCTCAGGGTCACACAATGAGTCAGTGGCTGAGGTGGGATTTGAACCGGGGACCTCCTGGTTACAAGCCCTTTTCTTTAACCACTGGACCACTTCACATTTTTTTCCCCCACTGCTGCCATTGCTTGAGTAGCAGAGTTTACTATCTCACAAACTGGTATGCACGTAGAAACCACGGCGTCAGTCTGTCATTAATGTTCATGCATAGTACGTGCAAAAATATATTCCTATATTATTATACGAGTTCCTACATAATCCTGCTTGCCTGCATGCTGCTTAATATCAACACAATGCTTTGGGCACCTCTGCTGTAAAGGCTACTGCAAATCAAATACTTGGCAGCTGTTCCGTTCACAGGTAATGAAGTTAAGGTCATGAAGGGCAAGGCAATGTTGCCTTCGCTGGGCGTGAAATTTCTAGGGGGCAAAAAGGCAAAACATAAATCCAACCCAAGGGCACCAAGGCGATTTCATACTCATTCATAAAACAAACAATTAACACAGATAGCCTGTTATGTTGATGAAATTTGAATTCAAACAAACACAAATCAATGTTTTCTGAGTGATTCACACACTAATTGTTACAGAAATAAAATATAGGTCACTTTTCCATTTTAAAAATGGGAAAAAATTGTATAAAAAATCCAATTTAAGAACAACATAAACTTTCATAATGAAAAAATACAAAGAGTAATTTGGCAACAAAAAAAAAGTATTCAGGGTATTTTTACTAAACACGGTCAGCCTGTCAACAAGAGCTGAATATAGTGCTTGTCCGTGTCCTCTAATTAAAGCTTTTTAAAACCCTCTATGCCATGTGTTTCATAATTTAGGGTAAGCAAGTTCAACTGGATTTCATATAACATGTTGTCCACTGGTGAAGCGAATGTTTAATCAGTGCATTTTTAAATGCTAAAAATAGTATTCTTTCAGAAATGGAGATTTTCACAGAGAATTGGATATTATTATTACATGGCACTGACCCTAATTCACGGAAATTGTGAAATCCATGCTCACTGTGAAAAAATACAGCCTTGGTGATACAACAGCACAGACAAGCGATGTCAGTGAAGGGAAAGTTAAAGATAGATTTTCAGGAAAACTGGCTGAAGATTTACCCATGGCTGGAGTTTAATAACGATATTAGTTGTTTGGTCTGCAGTGTCTGCGCAAAAATAAATGAAAACAGAAATCGATGCACTTCTCAAGATAGTGTTTCGTTCACTATTATGTTAGAATTTGAGCAAAACTACCTATTGTGTGTTCATTTTTAGTGTTGGTGTTTTGGGGGGAATAACACCGAATTACAAAACAGCAACGGTCATTGAAATGTCTATATAAATTAGCAGTTGATACACTGAAGACATGAAAGGAGTTACAATGTGTATTGCACCATTGCCCGGAGCTGTATTGCAAGTATTACAATTTTAAGCCTGTTATGTCACAATTAAATTTAATTCTGTCTAATCTTGTCCGTTCTGCGGTACTGTACTTAACAACTGTAAGTTCACATTATTATTATTATTATTATTATTATTATTATCGGGGCCGAGTTGTTGTGCACCCGTTGCTTACCTGAACATTAGGTAAATCCTAGAACACTTCGCTGCCGCTTTAGACAGCTCTTCTTCCTTCTTTCTTTTTAAACGTTTTTGAGTTGGCATTGGGGCTAACAGACGGAAAAATCACACTGTGAATATGTGTGATGAAAATTCCTCGAAGCGCGGTCATATTGAGCTCAGTCTAACAGCGTCCCTCCCTCTGTTTGCCCGTCATTAACCAATGATACAATATGTGGGAGGTGCACAGTAAAATGACTGGCAACAATAATACATTATGATAATGAGTCATTTTCTCGCAGGACGAGATTAGACAGAATTCAATTGAAATGTGAATAAACGGGCCAGCTGAGCAAGTTTGTGAATGGGTTGTAGATCAGATGTGCTGGTGCTGAGGGACACCAGCGGTAATGAAGGGCGGGGATACAGGCAGCTTTTGCCATATGTTTTTTTTAAATTTGAGAGGCATTGCAGCAAGCAGCTTGGGCACTGCGGCAATTGCCGTCGGTTATTTTGCGCCATGTGTTCATTGCGGACCACGTATAAAAGGTTCATTTGGAGAGACGCTGCATTAAAGGGGTTGTCGTGCCACGCTTTGGGCACTCTTGATTTAAACAACAATAGTGGTCTTAATAGTGATTACACACCTTTGGGTCTTAATGTGTCCAAGCCAAATTCATACAAAATAGTGTCAAAGATTAACAGACATTTACTTATGACAATCGATCACTGATTTATAAATCCTGATAAATCGCTATTCCAGTCCGAACATCAGTATTTTCTAAAGGCACTTTAGCTGATAATTTAACTGCATAACTGAAAAAAAGCATTTTTATTCAAATGCATGTACACAATGTGAAAATGAATCTCTGCAGTATGTTTTCAAACTTGAACCTGGGGGAATACATTCAGTGTTGTAAGTTGACCGAAACAGTTGGTGGTGTACCAGACATCAGCTCAAAAAATGTAAATTAATGGTAATACAATTTATTTCTGAAGCACAAGAAGATTCAATTTACATTTACCCCCCCCCCCCCCCCCACCTCTTCTGAACACACAGTTAGACTTAAGTTATTGTGGAAGTGTATTTATGCAATTTTGTTGTTGTTAGGCAGTTCTGACACAGCCCCCCTAGTTACCTTGGTTACCGGCTGAGTCAATTGTTTCATTCATACTGATGAAACCAATAAATGCCATTCAACTTCCCCTAATCAAGGCATGAAACTTAATCTAATATGTAAATGACTACATTGTTTTGCTCCTGCACTGTCTCATGAGAATAAAGATGGCTGAACTCTGTAAAAACTGACCTTCCCTTACTTTAAGATGCAGATCTTCTATCCGACGTACATGCTGTGTTTAAACTGAACCATGGCACTTAATTCAATAATTATAATTCAAGTTTTGTCGGAGCCAATAGTATTCCTGGCTATAATTACACATTTAGCAATATAACTGCGTGGTTGATGGTATATTTACAGGGTCAGGGTGGGATTTGTGTTGTTGCTGCATAATAAAAGAATGTCTCTCTTTGCTCTGATTGGCTTAAACAACATTGTAAAATGTAGTATATTATTATTATTATTTATTTCTTAGCAGATGCCCTTATCCAGATATCACATTATTTTTTACATACAATTACATTATTTTTTTACACAAAATTACCCATTTATACAGTTGGGTTTTTAATTAAACAAAACAAAAAAAATGATACACTTTTCATTCTGGAAGTTCCCAATTTTGGTCACACAGTAAGCTCTTACACCTGCCTTGCTGCACATTGTGACTTGAAAGAAAAGCAGAAATGACCCAAATCTGTCTTGAAAAGCTTTCCAACCTTCCAGAACCAAAACTATTGAAAGGTTGGGAAATATGTTCAAAGCTAGTAAGTTATCTTACTAGACTATGAGTTCTTTATTATTTCACCTAGCCAACGTCAATGCATAATTAATGTGCACTTACAAAATATGTAATGAACACCTCCCCGATTTCTCACTACAAGAAAATAAAGCAAGCTGTTTTCTGTAACTTTGAATGCACATGGGTGTGAATTGAAACCTTGCAGATGCAGATGTCATAATGTTTTAGTTTATTTTGTAATTCTCAACATATAATCATGCCTTTTTAGTTAATGTTTTTAGATTAGGTTTCAAAAGGTGTTTGTTTTACCTTGTCTTACCTGTTTATTTTCTTGCTACTCCAGATTTTGACTTCCATACAGCAAGTTTACTGTATAATGAATGCATTTTACATAAAGGAATATAACAAACATGCTGTAACACGTTTGTGTTCTGTATGTAACCAATGAATATCAAACATATTTTTTGGTACTGTTTTATAATAAATAAAATGTTAATTCCACGTATCAATTCACATACAATGTAATAGCTAACACATTCTGCATTGGTTTTTCAAATGTATTGGCTGGATTGTACAGCTAATTTCCTTTGGTTTTTTTTTTTGAGCGGGGGGGGGGGGGGGGGGTTGTTTTCTCTCCTAATTTCAACGACTCTTCTTTCATTATGAAATAGAAAAATTGGTAATAATACTGTATGATATGTTCAATATTCAAAAATCACAGTATGATAATTCAATCGATCTGCGGGCTTGCCTGTAAGCTGCCCGGAGCTGCGTATGTATAAAGAAACACAAAATCTAGTTATTATTTTTAATGACCTTATTAATTTTTTATTTTTTTGTTTAAAATAACATACGACGACGACACAGAAATGCCTAATTCCGGCTCTGTTTCACCCTCTAGTAACACTGGCTACAGGTAACGTCGTGATTCACTTACAACGTTTTTTTTACTCTATGTTGGATGTAATACTGTCAGAGGTCATTTGCCTTTGCCCTGCCCAGTCTTCCAGTGTTCTGAGGCTGACAAACTTTTACTTTGCAAGAACAGGGTGATGTATTATCATTGTATCACTCTTTCATGTAGGCAATGGTAATTCTCAATGGTACTTTGTGCATGTGTCACCCACGGTGACTGTATATAATGGGAGTATCACACTCTAGTGTTTTACTTATATCTGGAGAATGGCATATGCCAGGGGTGGCCAAACTTCCTAACCCTACAAGCTGCATACCAAAAATTCTATATGGTCGAGAGCCGCAAGACACATACTGTGAACATGAAATGTTTGCGAGAGCAAGACATTTTAAATACTAGCATTGTTGTGCAGTAGTTGATAGGCTTTGTTTTAAAGACATATTTTGTCCAAAGAAAAAAAAAAAACTAACCTAACTAATAATGGCAACACATTTTTTTTTTTTGTGAAAGATACAGATATTGTAATGTTTAAACCTTGTAAACAAAATGGCAAGTATTAGGGTATTTGAGAACAATAGTTGGATAAATGTTAACAGTAGATTGTAAATATAAGAAAAGTAATTCTTATAAATATATAAATATAATATTCTTGAAATGCATTTTTGTTTACAACTACATCGCCCTGGATAAGAGCGTCTGCTAAGAAATAAATAATAACAATAATAATAATAATAATAATAATAATAATAATAATAATAATAATAATAATATGTATTTATCTTAATTTTAATACCTTACAAAATACAGAAGATGGTTCTTTGCACTGAACAGTTTTCTAATACTGTAACTATATGTTTAGTTACAGTATTTGCTACCATTATACAGCAAAAGTGAAAAGTACAATTATTGTGTTAAGTGCTATTCATCCTTAACTGTTTGACAGCATTTATATATGCTTATTCCATGCTAATCCATGATACATGTGGCATACAGTTGTACAGGACTAGTAATTAAGATAATGGCATTTTGTAGAAGTGCAGTATTGATCAGTCTATAAAATGCACTACTGTCAATTATTATCTATCCTTGTGTTTAGGCATTCAAAGATTCAAGTCAATATTGCTACAAGTACACTTTTAACACCTGTCTTTTCTTAACATACTAATAATTTAGAAGTTAAATAAATAAAATAATAATAAAAAAAACTAAAGCTAGATTCTCCTGCAAGAGGCTGCACATGCCTGTTGTTTTCTGATTTCCTTAAATCACAACGGTACACAAAGGGACAAAACGGTCTGGACACTTGTATCCAGTAACACACTGGCAGCCAGTGTAAGAGGCCAGAAAAGGGGTTACCTGTTGAGACATTTTAGATTTTGTCCAAACCCTAAATGCAGAATTTTAGGCCAGCAATGAAATGGACAGAGAATGACCTTATTGATAAATACCCGTGCTTTGTCTGTGCTTTTTAAAAGATAATAAACCCATTTACATAGTATAGCGATATAATTCTACTCATCCCTTATAAGATGCAATATTATCCAGAAAAAAACCCTGCAGGGAATTGCTTGTAGACAGACTGATAAGGATCTGTACAGTGTTTGCCTTATAAATTGACTCATTATTTATAACTGATCATTATCATATTTCCAATGTGAATTCTAATCACTGTGTGAAAAACTGTATACGTTTTAATGCCCTGTATTAAAGTTAATTATGTTTCTTATTGATGACTCTATAAGCAATGATGTGCAATATAGTAAGAGAAATTGTTGTTCAAGCACAGAAATATCAGTTCTTTGTCATATCAGTGAGCAGACAAATTACATACAAATGTATGCTAAATCAGATTGAAGCCATCAGCAGTGGGCTTTATCATCCAATTGGAATATTAGCACATTCCTTCAGCCTCTGTATGCTGTAGCTGGGTTCTATTTTACAACACCACAGTCTGGATTTTCACTGCTACATTAGACAACACACATGGGGGGGGGGTAGATGTACTAAGATGGGCCAGTCGCAGCGCAAACATACCACAATTTGCATTTTCGTTACAACAATTTGCAAAATGCACATTTTGTCATAAGTACTAATAAAAAGTATGTTAATGAAGAGAGCCACAGTATACTAATTTAAATATTATTTGCGTCATCTTAGTGAGAACTCTAACGAGAGTTGTGCGACATTTTTTAAAAATAAAATAGCGGCAATTCCTGTAATGAGTTTGTTGTTTTAAGCACTCCTATGGATAAAACACACTGTTTTAGCCACTCCAGTATTGGTTCTTAACAGTACATTCCTCAACATAATTTACATAGCAACAAGCAGTATACAGTAGGCTACTAATGCTGCCTTAGCGCAGAAAAAGTTCAAAGTCTGCAACACACTATGCTGACAAATGTATTGTGGTGTATTGTATTTATTTAAAAGAATGGTGGTTTATTGTTGTTGTTGTTATTGTATGTATTGTTTGGGGTTATGTAGCACAGGTGATTTAATGTATTATGATTGGGTTTAAATGTGGTCTGGCAGAGGCGGTGTTAGCAGTAAGCAATTGAGCTCAGGCACAGGTGGATAAAAGAGTGGATCACCCGCTCCTCAGGGTGGGTTGTTCGGAGAAGGAACATTACAAGTAAGAACTAAAAATACAGTATATGAGAAACAACTGCTACTGAGCTAATCGCTGTAACCCCAAGGTATTTGTTTTGTGTCTGTACTGGTGTTTGTTTATTTTGGCCCTTGTGCCGTTTGCTTTGTTTCGTATTTAAAAGTGGTTTTGTTTTGTTTAACTATTTATTTTATAATAAATAAACGCACCATCATCCACAGTATCACCACCAAGCCATCTGTGTGACAAGTAGGGGTGTAACGCATTTAGAGTTTAAACGTTTAAACGTTAGTAAAGTGTCAGACGTTTTTAATTTTGGTTAATCGTTTAAACTTTTTCAAAAATGCGCAGGTCAAACATTAAGAAGCGGGTGTCTGCAAATAACTTTATTACTTCCTACCTTTGTCACATGGCATCATTGTCATTGGCTAGTCACCTCCCAATGTCCAGCATGCTTTTGGTCACGTGACTAGTCTGTTTCTACTTAAGCTTGATCTAGCGTGGAGGAAGTGGGGCCCAGACATGCAAGCAAAACGTTAGAAAATGCGATAAAATTCTGGCAGAAAACATAAGGTTGATTATTGAGACAATCGCAAGTGGCATGCAACGAATTTCAGTTGTGGAGGATAACGGATTCAACTTTAATGTCTTTTGTTGAGCCATATTACAGAAGACTGTTGATTTTTTTTTTCTTTTTTGGTTATTCTGAGACTCAAGTGATGTTAATACATTTTTTATTTGTTTTTTTAAAAGAAGATTGCTTCCATTTTATGTTTATTTTTTGGCCTTTTAGTCAGATAAGTACAAACTATTGCTATTATTATTATTATTATTATTATTATTATTATTATTATTATTATTATTATTATTATTGGCTGATTCTTTGAATTAACGTGATACTGTACTTAGAATAAAGTCAGTTTGGTGTGAACATAACTAGTTCTTGTCTCTTTTATATGTAAGTAGGATTAATTAGCGATTTGGATTTTAGCACTGTTTGACTAATTAGACTGCATAACATTTCTGTAATAATGCAATTATTGCTCACCCAAACAGACCATTATCATACCACCGACGCTATTATTATTTCATATTGCTTCACTGTTTTTATAGATTTATTTATATCTAGGGCTTAATTTAGTAATTTATTTGATTTAATTTAGTTATTCTTTTCTGTCAGACAACTGGGCTTTTAAATAGGACAAGCCTTCATTTTTCACATACAAGCACAATGTACAAATGAAATCACAACATGTTAATAAGCAACTAATCTTTATTTATAAAAAGCTATAATGAAAAATAAAGTGTTTTGCTGGACACACTATTACAATCGTTATGACGAGTAACTGCATTTAAATTAATAAAGAGGAGTCGCTTCGGCATTTAAATGAAAAAGTAAGACTTACCATTTAAAAGTCCATTTAGTGGTTTCATAGAAAGAAAAAAAACGTAAATTAAAGCAATTCTACTATTAAAGCGTTTCTCAGTTGTGATTGAGATACACAAATGGATTAACAGGTATCAATTGCATTTAAGGAGAGTAGAAAAGCCGATGTAAAAGACCTATTTATAGACATATATGTGGTAATTTATAAAAAGCTATTTATTTTAAAATTCTCAGAGCCCTTGCAGCTACATGTTTCCGGTTTTCTCCTGCTGTCGAGACCACACAGAGGGGGGCACATTCTACCCCCCTTACGCAGCGTCTTTTCAAAATGTTTTTATTTTAATGTTTAAACATTTAAACTATATATTTTTAAAAGTTTAAACGTTTATTAAATTAAACGGAATCGAGCACCCCTAGTGACAAGCAGTTACATTTTTTGTTTTTGTTCAACGAAATATGTTTCTAGATTAAAAGGTAATGCAACACTTCTCTCCCTTTGTCATAGCCTACACGGCTTCAGCTTCGGCTTAACAAATTTGTATTTAGTATGCATGGAAAATACAAATGTAGTTAAATGGAACTTTATATTGTTCATTTTGTTATCGCATTTGACACAGTAAAATACCATAAATATTTGGAAAGGACTAATAAATGACTATTGATATTTTACAGAAGTCAAAACACAAGTTTGTTGAATTTCACAATTAGAATAGTAATGTGAGTTAAAAGGTCTTCCATTTTCATATCACATAGGTGTTCTTTTTTCTAACATTGCTGGTAAAATAATTAAACAAAGTTTTAAAGATCATCCAGTGAGTTGTATTTTGCATTAATTTGAGGTCAAAATAACAATATCTCAGTTATTTCTTTTTCATCATCATTTTCATATTTAAGAAGCTATTAAAAAGTTAAATAACTATTAGACTTTTTTCTTAACTAATTTAACAGGTCTGTGACCTTTTTTATTCAGGGTTGCAAAATAATGTCAGTCACATCTACACGGCTGTATCTTCATTCATATGTAATCAAATTGTAAAGAAATAAAATATACGTTGACTTCATGTAAAATATAAATGACAGATTTTATGTTAACCTTTAAAAACATGCATCATACCAATTGTTATGAATAACACTTTGTCGGTACAAACATTTGAAAACTTAAAACTGCATCAATATGATTCACTGCTAAATACTTGCAATGCAAGTGTATTTTTTTATTATGTATAACATGTTATCCACATCTTACATTGTTTTGTGACAGCTAACTTAACATGTATACAAATTCCATACTGTCAAATATATTTTAGTTGATGCATTTTAATTTAGCACATCTTGTTTTATGTAAAATAAACCAATACTGTAAACCAAATCATCCCATTGTTACTACTATGATGCATGGCACATCAGTTGTAAAGAAAACTGTATTTTTGGCAAAAATAAAACATTTCACAAAAATACATTTATTACTGTTTCATTGGTTGCAGTAGTTCTTATACGGTCTCATTGATTAAAAATTGTGTACCCTTACCACACACTTTTCCGGAAGCCTGTACATTTCAATATTATTAAAGTTTTGATCGCATCTCCTGCTTTCATCTCAGCTGTGCTCTGCCAACACACATGCAAGCACACTGGAACTAAGCACTAGACACCTGCCTGTGCTCCCTTGTTTGTTGTTACATGATGAGTAAATCTTCTATTAAAACTATATAGAGTACAGTTAATGTACAGCATGTTTTTAAATCAAGTTTATGTATTCATATTTGGAAATGCATTTTTTTAGAGCTTAATAAGACTATCAAAGAGCCTGGCAGTGTGGTGGTTTCTTATGTGTAGTATGGGCATATTTTAAATGGATATCTGATCACTGGCATCTAAGGTATCCTGATTGAGTTCCATTATGGTGTTCATAATTGTGTGATAGAAAATGAATTGCAGCTGGTTTGTATAAAACTTTAGTTCTCAGTGCCCTGAGGTAGTATCTGAAGTAGCCTGCTAAGCATCTGTCAAGTGCTATGCATCAGCAAAAGTGGATCAGGAACAACCTTTGTGGTAAGAGGAACTTAACCCTATAAGAATTCCTCTGCGAACTATATAAGGATACAGTGCCTTGCGAAAGTATTCGGCCCCCTTGAACTTTGCGACCTTTTGCCACATTTCAGGCTTCAAACATAAAGATATGAAACTGTAATTTTTTGTGAAGAATCAACAACAAGTGGGACACAATCATAAAGTGGAACGAAATTTATTGGATATTTCAAACTTTTTTAACAAATAAAAAACTGAAAAATTGGGCGTGCAAAATTATTCCGCCCCTTTACTTTCAGTGCAGCAAACTCTCTCCGAAGTTCAGTGAGGATCTCTGAATGATCCAATGTTGACCTAAATGACTAATGATGATAAATAGAATCCACCTGTGTGTAATCAAGTCTCCGTATAAATGCACCTGCACTGTGATAGTCTGAGAGGTCCGTTTAAAGCGCAGAGAGCATCATGAAGAACAAGGAACACACCAGGCAGGTCCGAGATACTGTTGTGGAGAAGTTTAAAGCCGGATTTGGATACAAAAAGATTTCCCAAGCTTTAAACATCCCAAGGAGCACTGTGCAAGCGATAATATTGAAATGGAAGGAGTATCAGACCACTGCAAATCTACCAAGACCTGGCCATCCCTCTAAACTTTCAGCTCATACAAGGAGAAGACTGATCAGAGATGCAGCCAAGAGGCCCATGATCACTCTGGATGAACTGCAGAGATCTACAGCTGAGGTGGGAGACTCTGTCCATAGGACAACAATCAGTCGTATACTGCACAAATCTGGCCTTTATGGAAGAGTGGCAAGAAGAAAGCCATTTCTTAAAGATATCCATAAAAAGTGTCGTTTACAGTTTGCCACAAGCCACCTGGGAGACACACCAAACATGTGGAAGAAGGTGCTCTGGTCAGATGAAACTAAAATCGAACTTTATGGCAACAATGCAAAACGTTATGTTTGGCGTAAAAGCAACACAGCTCATCACCCTGAACACACCATCCCCACTGTCAAACATGGTGGTGGCAGCATCATGGTTTGGGCCTGCTTTTCTTCAGCAGGGACAGGGAAGATGGTTAAAATTGATGGGAAGATGGATGGAGCCAAATACAGGACCATTCTGGAAGAAAACCTGATGGAGTCTGCAAAAGACCTGAGACTGGGACGGAGATTTGTCTTCCAATAAGACAATGATCCAAAACATAAAGCAAAATCTACAATGGAATGGTTCACAAATAAACATATCCAGGTGTTAGAATGGCCAAGTCAAAGTCCAGACCTGAATCCAATCGAGAATCTGTGGAAAGAACTGAAAACTGCTGTTCACAAATGCTCTCCATCCAACCTCACTGAGCTCGAGCTGTTTTGCAAGGAGGAATGGGCAAAAATTTCAGTCTCTCGATGTGCAAAACTGATAGAGGCATACCCCAAGCGACTTACAGCTGTAATCGCAGCAAAAGGTGGCGCTACAAAGTATTAACTTAAGGGGGCTGAATAATTTTGCACGCCCAATTTTTCAGTTTTTTATTTGTTAAAAAAGTTTGAAATATCCAATAAATTTCGTTCCACTTTATGATTGTGTCCCACTTGTTGTTGATTCTTCACAAAAAATTACAGTTTCATATCTTTATGTTTGAAGCCTGAAATGTGGCAAAAGGTCGCAAAGTTCAAGGGGGCCGAATGCTTTCGCAAGGCACTGTATATAGTACTTTACTTTTTGTTTCTGAGCATTTAAATTAAGAGTCGCATTACCACAGCTCAGCTTGCCTATTAATTTAATAAACCTCAAGGCGGCAATTGATTATGCATGGTATTGTAGAAAAGTGGCAGTAATTGATTTCTTATTATGTGAACCACCACTATAAAATATGTGGCTTCCATCGCCCACTTTGTTTATTCATCTGGAGCCAAATGTCAATTCTAAAAGGTTAATATATGTGTACTGTACCAAAGTTTGTTTTGTCTTCAGATACTGTTAGATGGAAACCTTCAGCAAAGCGTGTTCTGTTTCTGATACAAAAACACACAATATTGAGTGCAATGATCTGTAAGAGTATGTTCAACAGAAAGGTTAGGATGTAGCTTTTAGTTCTAAATATCCTAAGGCCTAGGACTTGAATTTGGCTCCTTTGTTGTTTATATATAAAAAAATAAAAATAAAAATGTGGGGATGTTCTATTTATTCATTTACAAATGTAATAATGAAAGCATATAGTGCTGGAAGTCAGCTTGCCACTTCCCTGGAATCCGAAACTCAGCAGCTGAAGACTGCGCTTAACGCTACGCAACTGTGTTTCATGTTAAAAATTAATATATATATATAATATATATATATATATATATATTTTATTTTCAACAGCCTACATCGCATGACGATTGTAGTCTGCTTTCACTAACCTTGCAGCTTGCTGCATGTGTTTCTATCTTTTCCTCTGCTTTTTGCAGCTGTTTTAAAGTAAAAATTAATAGAAAGGAGAACGTGATCCTCCAGCAAGACCCAGTTTTGTTGACGCGAGGGCTCTGGGCGACCTCGGCACGCCCACTCGCTGTGCGCAGCCTAGTGCCCCTACTGGTTATTGGTTACTATTGTTTCTTCATTACTGTTTACGGTAACAAAAAAGACCGTTACACTCCAGCTTGCTGTTAATTGTCTGTGTGTGCTACTGCCTTGCAGTTTTAAAAAAAAAAAAACAACAACAACTGTGTGCTTCCTCCGTTAGGCCTGGTCCTACTGTTGAGCAGACCCTACACACATTCAAACCACTCACCCATAAAGCGGTGTGTAGGTCCATTAATAATAAGCGCTGTACCGGTTGTGTATAGACCTGTTTTCTAAAAGGTGCTTGGTGGTTACTTCCTTCTTGGAAGGACGCCCTCCCTGAATGGAGTCAAGAATGGTATTGGAGGCCCTCACTTAGGCCCCGTTTGAGCTATACATTCTATAAAGATGAAATATCTCTCTATGAAGACAGCCTTTCTATTAGCTATAATCTAAGCTAAGCAGGTCAGTGAGCTATAGGCACTGTCAGTGCACAGTTCCTGTATGCGTATTTTGGACAATGGACACGGTATTGTTGCGCACAAACCCTGCTTTCCTCCCTAAGATGATTACAGCTTTTCACTTGAATCAGTCAGTGGAACTTGAGGCTTTCCATCCCCCTCCCTTTGCAAAGGAGACGGATCGGAGATTGAATTCCCTCTGCCCGGTTCAGGCATTGAGAGGTTATATGGACAGAACGAGAGCACTGCGTCAGTCTGACCAGCTCTTAGTCCGTCATGGTGAAAGGACCCGAGGTCAAGCCCTCTCTAAGCAGCAACTGTCCCATTGGATTGTGGACACGGTTTTGACTGCGTATACTAATGCCGGCCTACCCCCACCTTTCTCAAAAGTGTTGTTTTGGTGGTCATCTTCGAATTGAAAGCGAACGATAGGTTACGGATATAACCATGGTTCCCTGAAAGAGAAGATGACCACCAACTTTGCGAGGTTGCATCACTCGCATTCGCGGGTTCAAAGCAAGACGTCACGCCAAGGAGGGGCCTATCGGCAGCTTTGATATAAAATGCTCAGTAAATACCTGACAAGCAGGCATATCCCAAAAGTATTGTTTTGGTGGTCGTATTCTCTTTCAGGGAACCGTGGTTACATCTGTAACCTATCGTCATCATGCTAACATCATGCTCTACTATTTAAAATTATGACCATTACCATGGACTGCCATTTGTGATTTGTAATACTTGGACTGACACTGATCACTGTAATATGTTATCTTTCTTCAGTAGACAGACAATTCAATAAAGCAGTAGAAGATTTTTCTATTGCTGAATCCAATGTAACTTTCCAGAGGCTCTAAATATATGGACTAGACTACTCATAAGCCCCTAAATTAATTCTCTGAGATTGTGGTAATGACGATTTGGATGAAAGAGCTTTGAGAATCTAGCCCTATGTGTATTAAATTAAGGTCTAATAGAATGTTAATTCAAGTTTCTGTGATTTTTTTATTTCACCTTAAATAAGGAAATAACACAGTAATAACACAGTAATAAAAAGATCCCTGGAAAACATTAGAATTAAAAAAATAAATAAATACTATACCAATATAAAAAATATATAAAACTACAGTATCAACTATGAAAACACTGATAAAAAATGCATGTATTGGATTTTCTGTTGTGTCTTATAAATTCTAAGTTAGTTAAAAACTAAAAAAAAGTACTGTATTTTGCAGCTTATTGCAATTTATTTGACACGATGGGCCATATTCAAAAATATTTATTTTCACCTACAGCTATTTTTGTAGTGCTATTGTAATAGTACAATCTTAAAAATAATTTTGACAGGTACAAGTAATGATAAATCTTGAGCTTGATTGAATAATGAAGAGCAAGTAAATAAAGCTTTAACAGTCAGTACTGGTATTGAAATATTTTAAGTCTGTTTCTTATTACAATACAATATATTTAGTGTTCCGCATTTTCGGTTTTTATCTTTACAAATTTTTCTCTTGAATTTTTTGGTGTTTATTTCACATGTATTAAAATAGGCATAAAAACTGTAAAATGTGTTTTTAATTAAAACATCAGTAAAAAAATATGAGAAAACAATCTCAGTATACACACTACATGTGGAATATGATGCGTAGCAGTTCTGGTTTCTGATTAAGTTTAACGTGCCTGGGATGTATGATGAAGCAGAATCTGTGCAAATCCAGGCCATATTTCCCATGTTAGCTGGTACTTTGCGAACGTTTGGGCAATTGCTGTGCTGACAGAGCTAGTATCTGCAGAAGGTATGAACGTGACATCAGCACAAAACAAGCCAGGTTTATTCATCATAAAATCATAAAAAGAAAAGAAAATTGACAGAATTGGACGGTCCAAGGCATCGGGAGATGCGTCAAAAATCACTTTGGACATTTCCATCAATGCGTTTCAAAAGTTTACAAATACCAACTAAAGCATCATAATTTTCTGACAAAATTATACAGTTAAGATCGTCAGTGTTATGGAGTGTTTAGCTGATGGACGGTACTGTCGCACAAAGTCACCAATACATACCTCTCTGCAATAAACAGTGGCTGTCCAGCAGAGCACAGTAAAAGCCGCAGAATATATTGCTTGTCTCAGTTCACTTTCTTGTTTTAGTTTAATGTGTCGCTTACTTTAGTATGTTCTTTTATTCTGTCAGTGTGAACATGTACTTCAATGTAACAGTATTTGCAACGCAATGCATCCTCTGCCTTATCTGGCTCACTTCTGCTATTTGGCTTTTTGTATACTTCGAAACATTTGTTTTCGTTTGAATATTCACAAACTGATTTACGTTTTCTCCCCATTCCTCATCCACTCAAACTATTATATTTTCATGTAAGTATTTCAGTTTAGTTTTTTATCAAGCTAGTTACTATGCCCAGCAAATCAGACTTTGATTGGCCATTGGCCAACAGAATCAGGTGATAATGTGTTTGTGAAGCAACGGGCAACCAATCACGTTTGACGTTTGAATGTTATTTGATCCTCTGTCTAACCGTACATGCTGTATCCTAGGATACAGTGTAGTGCTGCTTATTACAATGTCAGAGTCAAAATAAAATAGTATTTTGATAAAAATATTGTGTATTTCCTAAAAAAATAGTACCAGGAAAATACTGAATAGTAGACTAAAAATCGGGTATAAATCAGTAAAAACAGAGGTTCAGGTAAAAAATAAAAATCCTGTAATTTTTCTGTAAAATTTGGAATAAACCGGAAATGTGGAGCACAAAGTATATTTTATACAAATAGTCATTACTACAAGACTGATATAAGACAGACAGAGAGTGTCTAAGTAGATTTCCATATATGAAGACTTTCACCTCTAGGTCACCAATTATGAACCAAGTTATTATTATTGTTATTTGTTTATTTAGCAGACACCTTTATCCAAGATGGCTTACAGAGACTTGGGTGGGTGAACTGTGCATCAGCTGCAGAGTCAATTAAAACTACGTCTCACCCAAAAGACCGAGCACAAGTGACTTGCTCAGAGTCACAAAATGAGTCAGTGGCTGAGGTGGGATTTGAACCGGGGACCTCCTGGTTATAAGCCCTTTTCTTTAACCATTGGACCACACAGCCTCCTAGTTACTGCTGATTTTTTTTTTAAACCTGCCTCTGTACATTTTTTATTGTATGAACTGTCCTGTGTGGCTACTGGCTTTCTGGTATGAGGATGATTTTTGTGCCTACAGGGTCAGAATTATTATTTTTTTTGGCAAACCGCTGCCTGTACAGTTTTAATTTTATTGGCTGTCTATAACAGCCAGTTCCTCCTTCCCGGCTCCTCCGCAGCAAACCTAATTTGGTGTGTACAGGTGTCTCTAGTTGAGTAGCAGAAAGGACACTGCGACCATAACTGCAGTGAGTAGACATACATTTTGATGGGCATTGCAGCAATTGAGAAGGTAAATCCTGCATGGCCACTGTTAATTTCAAGCCTTGCAATGTGGTTTCCTATTCTTGAGTGGTGTGGCAGTGTCCACCCCTATATATATATATATATATATATATATATATATATATATATATATATATATATATTTAGCTCAAAGAGCCAGCTGCCCTATATATATATATATATATATATATATATATATATATATATATATATATATATATATATATATATATATATGCACTGTTATTGTTTATTATTATTATTATGATTTATATAATATATACAACGACGAAAAGCCAATATTATTTGTATTTTTATTATGTATTGTTTGGTCGGATGAGCCATGGTATTGTTTTGTATTATTGTTTGTTTGTTTGTTGTTTGTTTTAAATACCTTGTGAGAATGTGTGACTGTCAGCTACTGATTGTTTAACTGGCTGACAGTCACGCAGACTTAGTAAATCTGTGCAGAATGTGACCGAGGAATAATATATTAATTGATAGCTAGTTAGTCCCTCGGTCACAAATTTAGAAAGACCTGCAGTTTGGCTGCACAGTGATGAGTGTGTTCGAGAGGCAGAACGAGTCGTAAATTGTTAGAGCACGTCTGCATTCTAACACCCTGTTTTAAAGGGGGTGCAGAGCTTTGGCACAGGAGCAAAATGGTTTATGTTGAGAGCAATAGTTTTCATCATTTCATGCATTAAAGACCAGAGATGAAGCAATATTCTGGGACACCCACCAGCCAAACATTATGTTTGAGATTGAAATATTATGATTGAATTTATGTTGATATAGTGGCACAGTAAGATCCTGTGCATATGTAACTGTTAAATGATACACCTTCCTGCTACTATTTACCGAAGTCTATAGAGAAGCATATTTTGAACAAACTCCTCTTTGAAATTCACTTTTATGTTGATCTCTTTGAATATAATATATCTGAAATATAATTTTTTGTAGAGACTGTGCTTTTGATCTATTGGATATAGAAAAAAATATATATACTTCCAAGAGATTCTCAGTGATGTGTAGTCATATTAAAAAATGGATTTACGCTGGACAAATGTTTTGTGATTTTGCTGTGTAGGGAAGATTTAATTTCAAGTTTATTAATATTCTTAGTAGTCGTAGTAGTCGTAGTCATAGCAGTAGTCGTAGTATTTCATATTTAAGTACATTTGTGATAGTTATGGCCATAAATATAATAGTTCAAAAGAAATAATTCAATAGAACTATTAAAACTTGAAGTATTTAGAATTTTCCTTCTAGCTTCTAGCTGTCAAGAAATCGTGTATACTAGCATTCATAGCAATGTGTTACAGGGCTGTCTTGCTAAAAGCAAACCTACATTAAGCGCACTGGTGGCTGTAGACTTTTCTTATTTTGGAACTTTCATTTCCAGTTTATGGAGGGGTGAGGTAAAAAAAAAAACAGGATATTTAATTTACAATTAAACAATCAATATTAGTACTTCCTTCTCCCATCACAGGACAGAGGGAGGTTGGAGGAGGCTGTTTCAAAAAAGATGCAGGCCTATTCGTCTGATAACATTTCAGATTTGTGATCACCCACATAAATATTCCTCATGAATGACAATGCAACACAGAAAGGAACTTTCATTGCTACTAGGCCTACAGTCAACCCTATCACATATCATATCAGTTACTGCAGTTTTGGGGTCATACAATTAACTCCTCAGAAGTTTCTTGGGCACAAGTGCTGTAGCCATAATGTAGGGTATGGGCGTCTGCTAAGAAATAAATAATAATGTGATAACGGGGCTTAGATGGGCATGTTGCTTTACCATGGGCTTTTAACACACTCAAAAGCCCTCAGCAGGCTAACATTCTGTAATGTCCAAGTCATGTGGCAAACAGAAAATATCAATATACTCTCATTATTTACCTTGTTTACTAAATATTCCAGCAAAAAATGCTTTTGACATGCATAGTACACTGTGCAGCGCTAACATGTTTCCCCACATTCAGCCTTGAGGAGTCAGATACATTTTTTGCTCAAATATAAAGTAAGCATGGCAAATATTGATCTAAGTAGATACAATATAGAGAGGACACATACTAGGATATTAAACAATGAAGACATTAGGTATTAGAAAGAGGGAGATGATATAAAGTATCCATTAGATGATTTAAAAATTCAAATGCCAGGAAGGATACAAATACATAAATAATAAACAGTTTCTCAGTTGATAAGCGTATTTCTATTAATGTTTTGATATATTCTGAATTCATTTTCTCTTTCTTCTAGGCTTTATTTATACCTGTGGTGGGACTATAAAAGGAAGAAATGGGACCATAGAAAGTCCTGGCTTTCCATATGGATATCCAAATGGTGCAAATTGTACATGGGTAATAGTAGCAGAAGAACAAAACAGAATACAGATTACCTTTCAATCATTTGCTATAGAGGAAGAATATGACTTTTTATCATTGTATGATGGTCATCCACATCCTGCAAATTTCAGGACAAGGTAAGTACTCCTAACATATACTTTTTGCTATTAATTGTGCATGGGTTTGGTTGAATGAGATGTGTTGCACAAACACAAAAATATTCTAAAAATATATTCTGTTGGTGTACATTGTACTTTACATGTGTATCTGTATTGGTAAGTAAAGGACATGTATCTATAAATGACAGACAGCAGCCCTGTTTTTTTCTAAACAGTGCAAAGAACAATAAGGTATTTGAAGATGTTATGGCTATTTATATTTGACACACAAAAAGACAGCTCAAATACTGAATTAAAATCAGTATTTGATTGAACTCATACTAGGATCATACTAAGTTGAAAGGACTCAAATTGGAAGTGCTATTAAAAAACATGTCTGTCACTGATATTAATTCAAAGAGTGACCAGTTAGTGCTTTAATGTGTATTTAACAATGGGTTTAATTGTGAAGATAATTTGTATTTGTATTTACTTCTTTCATTGTATAAGAACTAGTCCCCGTGTACTCAGACCCATTAACAAAATTGCAACAGATACTTGTATGATCCCAGTACCTGGCACACCATTACTCGTCATTGCATCCATGTGATTAAAATCATATGGGATCTACAGTGAAATATATGGGCTGCGGTTAAGCTGTCCCTATTGGCAGGGCCTGATGGCAGCAGCTTCCCAGACCCTTCCATTGGGTCCCTCCACATGCGTCCTCTGCAGACCTGGTTCAACAGCAGGGTTTTTCAGCCCGCGTTGAATCGCAACCGCCTATTGACATTGTCCCACTACTGTCTAAAGGCACTGTCTTGGTGGAAACAGCCAGCCCATCAATGCCTAGGTGTAGCTCTGGGCAGTGTCACCAGATTGGAGATCATCACCACGGACACGTCCAACCTGGGCTAGGGCGCTGTGTGGAATGGCTGGGGAGTGCAAGGTATGTGGAACCAGCCTTGGCAGGGTCTCCACATCAGTGTTTTGGAACTGCAGGCAGTTTAACTGTCCTTGCAGAATTTTTTGCAGGAGGTTTGAGGGAGACATGTGCTTGTCCCTACAGACAACACAACAGTGATGGCTTACGTCAACCACTAGTATCCATCGTGTGGCCTGCAAACTTTTGCTCTGGGCACACGAGAACCTCCTCTTACTGCGGGCATTACATCATAATTTGAAATATCGATTGTTTCACTATAAAACAGGACTGACGAAAAGCAATAGAGCCTTAAAATACAATCTAAGACTCGATAAATATGTTAAAAAAACATGTTGTTGCCACATAAAAGAAAGGAGCACAATAAGTTATACAGAAGGATTAAAACACCCAACTCCTAACACCGAGCTTGGAGGTCAATATCAGTTTTAGCTAAATTTAGAAGAAACAGTATACTTTCTGACCCCGAAGCTGGACAGAGAGAGTTCACCTGAGGAAAGAGGTGAGAGTAAGAGAGAAGCCACACACAGTGTAGTTTTTTCCAAAACAAACACACCCCCTTCTAAACACAGAGGTGCTGAATAAGTACATGCTGATGAGTGGGTGTTCCTCGATTACCTGACTGCTAGTGTCCATGTTATTCTGGATGTAATGTGGACTTGAGGTCTATCTTTACTTAAAGAAAATGTACATTGTCTGATAGATGCTCCATCACACAGGGAATGGGCATTCTAACCACAGGCACATCTGGGCTGACATTCCATTATTTTGATAAATATTACAAATACAAACGTGAGCTGTCAGGTTCAATGTTGAGTTCAAATTAAAAAAAAAAAAATTGAATGCAAATTTGATTTTATACTGTGTAATAGAACTGTAAGCTGTACTGATGAATATGTGTTGCTGTGGAATATTTGATATTGTTAATATCCAGTTGAATATTAAAATACTCATACACTGTCTGACGATGTACTGTAACACTGCAACAAAAACAATTTTGTTGCCCTGCCGTTATGAAGCTTTATATTATTTCTAAAATCAATCCAACAAAGTGTTAAGAAGTTATAAGCCTTAAACTTTTATACAAACATTTGAAAAAACAAACAAATGATCCAGACAAAAAATAATATATGTGGTGTGCATGCAGCTGACACTCATTAAACCATTACAGAAGGGACTGACTGATTATAGTGATTTACTTCTGTAAGGCATGTCAGTGCCTCCATTATATACATTTTTATAAAGTATGCCTTTCTAAAGACGCACAATACCTTGTGTACCGTGTTTTAAAAACCATGTCACTAAGGTACTGTAGAGCCAAAGTCTTCTGGTATTTCTTGAATTGTACCATTGTTCTGCATATTTTACAATGGTATATCATGGTAAACCTACAAAAACCTCAAAAACGTTTAGAGAGAGTAGAGTGAAAGAGTGTTTCTACTGAAATGAAACAGTGAGCAATTGAATTGCATGTAACTTATGAAATGTGTGAGAATTTGTATTTATGCTCTTGCCAGCTCATTTGAATGGCACTGAATATACTGCCAAAAACAGGAAGCCATGCCAGGCACGCTTGGATCATTTTGTTTTCATTGAGCTACAAGCAGCAGATAAAAAGAGAAAGCAGTATTGTCCATGCATTTCTGTTGGGATGCTTACCTGCCAGTAAGATTCAACAGCAAACAGCTTCACAGTCAGAGTTTCCTTTTCAGTTTTAGTTGTGATTCCATCTGAGACCACATTTCCTTTTATTGCTGCACCTGCCATGATGTATGCTACTGTATGTATGTTCCTGCTCCATTTCACACAGAATAGCAAGCATGTGTTATTTGTTTACTGTGGTCAACATTGTGGATGCCTGCACCATCACTTTAATCTAAAATGGCCACCAAAAAAGGTCCCAAATACAGTGTTTCTTCCAAATCCACTGTTATAGTATTGCTGATAATGATTTTAATACAAACTTGACAATACAAGTAAAAGTAAGAAAAAAATTGTAAATGCATTATTTTTGCATTAAAGTGATTTTTATTTAAGCAGGCCTTTTTATTTTACTGCCAAACAGTGGTGACCCAGTCCCATCACAATGAAACAGGTTTGTCAAATTATAGTCCTAATTGCTTCACATCTTAGCTTTATCAAGCATTTGCATTACAGTGTTTTGGCAGTAATAGTGACCCATAAGACAACCATGGGTCACTAATGCAAACTTAGCAGTTTGAAGGATTTACAGTGACCTGAATCTGCATAAAGTTAGATATTTATGAGTTTCAGCTGGAGCATAATAATGAGGATTACATAATAATTTAATGTTGTACTATATATATATATATATATATATATATATATATATATATATATATATATATATATATATAATACCCATGCAGCAAGTAGCATATCTTGCACAGCTGTTTAATACACATAACGTATTATTAGATTGCCTTTCAACCTAGTATAAATGACCATATTGACAAAGTGTTTTGAAATGATTTTGAATGGTGCTACAGGCAGGAATCATATTTATTATTCCCCGAGGCTAGCTGCAGTTTAAAAACATACATAACACAAAAATGACATAAGGTTGGTGTCAGAATGTGTCATGTAACCAGTAAAATGAAAAAAACCCAAAACGAATTAACTGGAGTTTTTAATGGAGACTGTACCTTTGCATAATCTTGCCCATAGTGACTGAACATGATTTAAAGTATTACTTGAAAGCTCTTAAATAATATATAATACATATTAGGGAAGACATTTGAATGAAATTTATTATTCATGTGATTATAGACCATCATCATCATCATGTGTCCAATATATGTTCAACTGTTGTACAACCACTTTAAAAGCCAGTGTTTGGATTACAATGGCTTCATTTACAATGACTGTTGGCACACAGAATGGAGCATTCTTTTTCTACAATTTTGATGTCACCACACTGTCATCATACTATAGCTTTCCAGATTTTGGAAATGCACATTCCAAACGTACAATGCCTGGAGGGGTTAGGCCAGTGCCAATTAGATACAATTAACATAATTTCATGGGTCAAAATATGTCAAAATCAAGAGAAAAATACAAGAATCTTCATTTTACCGAGACAGAAATATACATACTTATCTCCTGTTATCCTAAAAATTTCAGAACAAATAACGCAAGGGCCAATAAAACTCAATATAAAAAAAAATTCCAACCAGTGAAAGAGCACAGTTACATCAGTGCTTCCCCACGATTGTCAAAATTATTAGCAGTTTTACAACAGACTTCTCTGAATAATATCAAAACAGGTCAATCTGTTTATACTGTATATATTTTTATACATATAAATTATAAATGCAATATAAAGGTCGATATGCATACTTCCAGACTGTGACTGATAAGTCACTGAACTCCCACCTGAACTCTCAGTTGAGATCAATCATTAAACCTCTAGCTTACTGTCCTTAAGATCATAGTATCAAATCCCACTGCTTAAAAATATTTGAATACAAAATACTTATCATCGCCTAGACTACTGCAACTCCCTCCTGGCTGGCCTCCCTGTGTCCACCACCCATCCGCTCCAGCTCATCCAGAACTCTGCTGCCCGCCTGGTGTTCTCTCTGCCTCGCTTCGCCCACGCTACTCCACTACTCCGCTCGCTCCACTGGCTCCCGATCACCGCTCGCATCCAGTTCAAGACTCTTGTACTAGCCTACAGATGCCTTGACCAGACTGCACCCAGCTACCTCCAGACCCTCATCTCTCCCTATACCCCCACTCGACCTCTCCACTCCGCCTGCACTAGAAGACTGGCTCTACCTCCGCTACGCTCCCCTGCCTCCAGAGCCCGCTCCTTCTCCACCCTCGCTCCGCAGTGGTGGAATGACCTTCCTACAGATGTCAGGACTGCCCAGTCCCTGACCACATTCCGGCGCCTCCTTAAGACTCACCTCTTCAAACAGCACCTGTAGAACTCCTCTGTTTGTATCCTGGGACACTATCACCCTTCATGTAAATGTGCTTTATTTTGCTCTTATCTGCCCCCTATTTTACTGCATTTAATCCT
Organism: Acipenser ruthenus; assembly: GCF_902713425.1. Classification (NCBI taxonomy): domain Eukaryota; kingdom Metazoa; phylum Chordata; class Actinopteri; order Acipenseriformes; family Acipenseridae; genus Acipenser; species Acipenser ruthenus. Next base: position 41,144,950 of record NC_081192.1, read on the forward strand.
GTACTTCAGAATACTGTAATCGGCCAAGTGTTTAACCTGTAGTACTTTGTATTTAATCACATCCTGGTGTAACTATCACTATTTAATCATACCCTGATGTAACTATCACTATTATCTGCTGTATTATTGAATTGTGGTTTGTCACACTTGTACTTTGCTTGAACAAAAGTTATTGTATTTCTTGCTCTTATTGTATTACTTGTATTGTAACACTTGAAATGTATTTGCTTACGATTGTAAGTCGCCCTGGATAAGGGCGTCTGCTAATAAATAAATAATAATAATAATAATAATAGTAGTAGTTAGAGCCTTTCTTTGAAAATGTATTGATTTCAAGTTATGAATCATACATCTTTTACCAGGCACATTTTATGAAGTTCATATTACAGTGTAGCGATTCTGATGGTCGCAATGCTGAGTAATAAAAAAAAACAAAGCACATATCAACTTATGTAGTTAAAATAAAATAAATGTCCTAGAATTAGTAGTTATGGTAGCTGGTTGGCACATTAAGGAATCCAGTTTGTGCTAAGAGGGAATAGAAACATTTAACAAATAATAACAAAAAAAAAAAAAAACTAAACAAAAAAAAACAGATGACCAGTAGAACGCTCCAGTTACATCTGCTGTTAACCCGTATAGACACGATTAGATAAGTGAAGTTGGAATGTTTCTGTAATATCATTCTTACAAAGCTGTTGTAAACACCCATTTGCATGCTTAATTATTGTATGTTCTTATGATGCATGACATCTGAAGTATTAGCATAGACCCTCCGTATTACCAGAACATGACACCCACTGGTGGGGCACTCAGAAGTTTGTTGTAAACCCTTATCAAAATAAAAAAGACAGGATTAAGATATTTTTCTTACAGGAATAATAGAGTTGAAATCATAGCATGCTATCTTTATTTTTGTTGTAAATGTATCCAATGTTTGAATTATAAAACTGTCACAATTTAGCAGTCGCAACTTAATATACATTATATGGTGATTACATTTTAAGGTACAGTATTTGTATTACCAGTTTAACATTGAATGGCAATGAATGAATGATGATGATTGCACTTGCAGATGATTTATGAACTGTGAAGGGCGCTCAGGGCCCGATGACTGTGGAGGGCACTCAGGGCGCGAGTGAAAGATAAATTTGGCCGGAGGCCTCGTCCGTGGGTGCCTGACGGCTACCTGCGTGAGGCCGACTGGAAATACATGAACAGTTACATGCATCCCAGTGCTGCAGATAGGAAGTGGCTATGAGCCACCTCCCCCCAGGACGATGCACGCTGCAAGGTGGTGGCTGGGGAGGATGGAGGCCGAAACAAAAAGAAGCGACATGAAAGAATAACACACTGAGCTTTTATGTGCTTGCTGATGACGTATTGGTTAGCGGCGGATTCTCCTTTGTAGAAAAGCAACCAAGTTTACAATTCCCTCTCATTCTTTTGTGTTTTGTAATAGAACATTTTTATTTTCTTTTTTTTACTAAAACTAGGAGATTGAAACATAACAAATACCGGTAAGTAAAACTTAACTGATAAATTGGTTGCAAAATAATTTTAATAACTATTGACTTAGTTATTTGACTGGTTAATCTGTCTTGATATTGAAACTGAAAAACATATTTTTATAACTTATCTATTTATTTTCTATTTTGTTCATAGTTCTTTTGATATATTTGAAAAATCGAACAATGGAATTGTAAATATATATGAAATTTGTGAAGGACTAAAAGGACCCTAATTTTATATTTAAATATTAATCACATAATGGAGGCGTCGTCCTGTATATTAAGAAATTCATATTAACTAATATGTTTGTATATTACCAACATAGTGGGGGGTGGCCTAGGATATTATCTTTATAAATATGCACTACATCTGTCTGTACCACCTATGAAAAAACTCACTGCTTTGCAAGTTAAACATTTCCACTACAGCTACTGGCACCTAGTGGCTTATCTGAAAAATGCTTCACAGTAATGTAATTAGCCTGGAAACATCAGTCTATACATACAGATACATAGTATCTTTTAGCAACAAGGGTCACTGCTAAATTCAAATTCTCTTCAATAAAATAACCATTAATTTCAGAAAACAGCTTCTCCCTGATATCCAATGTAAAATTATGTAAAATGTACAATGTAGTTTTGTCTAAATGGCTGCAGTTCTAATGTAATATATTTGTTGACAGGGAATTAAAACTTTGCTCATATTCAGACTTACTGACAAGTACATTTGAAATGTAATTAATCTGCTACGACAGATTCAATCTATTCTAAATATTTCAGAAATACTGCTGTAATTAAAGTGCCGGCATTGCCACATAATTAAAATAAGACCTATACTAGACATACAGCGGTTTTTGATGTTGGCTAAAAATCCCCAGGGCAACAATATGTTGATATGTAATATGGAGATCATGTAATGAATGCAGAAAACCATATTGATTTCCTTTTGCATTTTTTAGATTAAATATTGAATTCTAAGCAAAAAAAAAAAACTAAAAACGTAATATTCAACAAATCACCAAGAAGTATCAGAAAACAAGAGGAAGCAGAGATGTTGTTAAGATGTTGTGGAAAGCAATGATGCTTTATTGGATTTTAGCATTGCAGAACATGGCTTGCTCCTTTTCAATGTTTATTTTTCTGGAGCTCACAATGTACCGAAATAAATCACTCACCATTTAGAGTATGTATTTGACTTAATTCATCGCTGGAACACCATGAAACATATTCATTATATTACAGGTTTAACCACTTTTTGTTTACTAGTAATTTCTTACCAGCTCAGCTGACAATTTTTGTAGAACCTTTGTATGTTTCGGGGGGGGCTGGAGCCGGGACTCCTCCCCTGTGTCATTCCACTAAAATATTTGTCAGTCAACCTTTAATTACCTGTCAGTCACCCTATTTAAACCGTAGCCAGTTTCCTAATTCTCATCTTGCTTTTCAGTTTGCGGTTACCACACAGACTTGCAGACCCAGTCTTAAAACAAACCTGGTTTTCAATCGGCTTAACCCGGCTTAAAAAAACATTTTATCCATATCCGTCGACTGTGGAGATCTATCTGTTACTCTAAAATCCCTGGATCCTCGGCTGTGTAAAAAATCACTCTTGCAGAATTTGTGCTTGCATTTTCTGTTATTCGCGATGTCCTTTTGTGAAGTTTATGCTCACTGACGACAAGAACTGGACTCATATTTATTTAACATTGTTGATCTCTCGGTCAGATATGGCGGTACTGAGCGGTTAGATTACTTAATATAAATATAAAAAATAAATAAATAATTAAAATTATATATAAAATTATATATAACTGTAATTAATCAAATATTATAATTAATCACTAACTTTCTTTTCTAACTAACAATTTCTCTCTTTTTTGCATTGGTGGGGCAGTTGTGGGGAGTCGGGGGTCCTCTTTTGGGGGCAAGTGAAGCTCACTTCACAACCTTAGGGGCCGACTACATCGCATCGCCCTCCATGAGGAAGATTCACTGTAGTGTGTTAGGTATACAATTTATTTAAAATTAAATAAGCCTCTAGTCACCCACCCGGGGACGTCAAAATGTAAGAAATGAGATAGATATACCTTATGAGTTCGAGTTCAGCATCATGTAGAACCCGAATTCCCTTGACAGTAATCGACATTCACACAACGTGTCAGAAATATAAAACAAGATTTTATTTAAGAGTAAAAAGGGTGCACAACTAATCTAATATTACAGAAAGGAAAGGCTATTTGGTTAGAGATATACGTGAATAGTATACAGCTCATTGATTCCTTAGTCAAACGATTACAACAACCACAACATTATTAGCATACATGGGTAAGATGCTAATATTAATTATAGTTAATCACAAATTGGTGTACTTTGCATTAGTATTTTCAATACTTGTTTCTTGCTTTAATCAATCATATTACATATCAAAATGCATGACAATTAATTCAACTTCCCATTCAAAACAGAATCCAACATTCCAATAACTAATTTATCAAATTACCAAACTGACAATATGTTATCAATTTCAATTGATTCTATATTTAAACAAACAGGGCAATGATCACATTCTCTGTATTTATTAGGCAATTACACATTTCAACAAACAAAATACATTTCTTACACACTCCAAAACAGGAAGTTATATTCTATTCCTAGAACAATTTATCCACTAACTTGACAGCATTAGCTACAGTTAATTTCTTGATTTCATATTTGATATGTTGAATATTTATCGATTTTCAACAAAGAAGTCAATCTTCTTAGGGTGATGAAAACACTGCCGCTTTTCCCATCTCTCTGGATCTGAAGTCCTGCTGAAAGAAAAGAAGACTGTACTTTGCTTGAAGTAGGCATCTTATTGCGTCGGCTCTCAGCAAAACAATAGTTATTTTCAAAGGGAGGCAGGTGTTAATCTTCAGTAGTCTTGCAACATTATCTTTGCCTTGTCGGAGGGTTTCCAACTGCAATGGGTTCTATTGATCGGACGCAAGTTCAAAGAATGCGTTGCATTTGAAAAGTTATGTAGTTTGTAAAAGTGTTCTCGTTGCAATTCTTTCGTATGGCTACGGGACCTTCCAGAGGCCCAGCTGCTGGCTCTTTGATTCAGTTAGTTTCAAGCAGCGAAATAAAAACAAAGACCCGCTTTTGGATCAATGCAGTGTCCTCTTTCTTGGTTCAGTCTCTCGCAGGGCAGAGGACAGGGCCCTCTTCAGAGATGATTTCAGCTTTCTCAGGACATGATTTTAGCCATTTTTATATCTGATTCTATCTCCATTTCAGAGCAGATTTCAGAAACTATTTAAGACACTATTTCAGACTATAACATTTCAGAGCTTGACTTTTTGCTTGTCCCAGTCTTTTGAATTAAACCCCGACCCATCTTGATTGGATCATTGAATTCATGGGTGGTGTTTAAAATGACACAATGTGCCTAAACACTGGTTGGTTTAATCTCTGGCCCACTCCTTGGCCTTGCCCACAGCTCGTGATTGACAGTTCGAGCAAAGTTTTGTCTTGTCAAGGGTGATTGACCGCTCTTCCCCCCTCTCTGCGTTCTTGAGGGGGGAAGAGACCTGCTTCTCGTCAATGTCCAGAATTGTTTGCCTGTTTGCATAGATCTCAGTTCATGATTAAGCAAAGGAATGTTTATGACCCAGCTTCACAAAGCTGCATCTGTCTCACTTTGACCAAGAGATGAGGGAAGAGAAAAACATGAACTCTTAACTTTCTCAAACAAGTTTAAACGGTACCTATTACTATCCAGCAATAACCTGATTTGACTGCACTGTCCGCTACAGCCAAATAACTATATTTCGTTTTCCATTCTCCTGCTAATCTATGCATTTGCACCTGTGCCTGTCTCCCCCCTTCGGAGAGCAAAACTTGCTCCCAACTGTTGATCTAGTCATTTGACTCAACTTATCGAAGGTGGCTCTTACAGCTGGGGGGAGACCCCTGGCCCTCTTTATGTGTCACTTATTATTCTCTTTTCCAGCGCTTTTATTCTCCCTGCGTAGATCGCGATGCTCTCCATGCGGCCTCGGGGCGTCGGCCGTCTGACCTCTCTCTCTAGTCCCTTTATGCAGGCCTGACTCCTACCTCATGAAGTGGTTGTGATATTCCTTTGCTTGGAAATATCCGCCCAGGCTGCATTTGGTCAGCTGCTGGTCAAAGCAAAGAATACATACAAAATGATTGCATTAAGTAGCAAAACCACTGCATCCCTTTGCCTAATTTACAGGTTTTAAAATGTTTCACTAGAGAACTGAAGTCAGCTCAAATATAAATGTTACTCTAAAAAGTGTGATATATTCCTGTATTTTGTGAGGCTTTGAAAAATAACATTGAAAAGGAGCAAGCCTTCTTTTATTCCCAATATAGTGTGCTGAGTTTTTGGTACTGGCAAAGAACAAGGTCTGAGGAACAAATGAATTGCCTCAATGAAATTAGGTGGCTCTGTTGAAGGCCATATTACATGGTTGATTAATTTGTACAGTTACCATCACCATATAATGCTGAGCTTCAAAGCTCTGCATAATTAATTATCCCTCAGCGCCCCTTGTGGTCATTTTGTGTTGCATAATTGTATTCCCCTTGGCTTGTTCTTTGCCAGTTCCAAAATACAGTGCTGTGTGTTGGCTAGATAATCCACAGCATATATGAATATGCCCCAAGTCAAGTGAGTTCATGCCAGTCCTATATATCTAACAATATATACAATACAGATCAGGTAAAATAAAGAGTAATTTCTTTATATACATTATTATTATTATTATTATGTTTATTTAGCAGACGCCTTTATCCAAGGCGACTTACAGAGACTAGGGTGTGTGAACTATGCATCAGCTGCAGAGTCACTTACAAGTGCATCTCACCCAAAAGACGGAGCACAAGGAGGTTAAGTGACTTGCTCAGGGTCACACAGTGAGTCAGTGGCTGAAGTGGGATTTGAACTTGGGATCTCCTGGTTACAAGCCCTTTTCTTTAACCACTGGGACCACACATGCTGTAAAGTAAGAATGCTTTCAAAAATAGACATGTTAATAGTTTATATTTATCAAATAACAAAATGCAAAGTGAGTGAACAGAAGAAAAATCTACATCAAATCAATATTTGGTGTGACCACCCTTTGCCTTCAAAACAGCATCAATTCTTCTAGGTACACTTGCACACAGTTTTTGAAGGAACTCGGCAGGTAGGTTGGCCCAAACATCTTGGAGAACTAACCACAGTTCTTCTGTGGATTTAGGCAGCCTCAGTTGCTTCTCTCTCTTCATGTAATCCCAGACAGACTCGATGATGTTGAGATCAGGGCTCTGTGGGGGCCATACCATCACTTCCAGGACTCCTTGTTCTTCTTTACGCTGAAGATAGTTCTTAATGACTTTCGCTGTATGTTTGGGGTCGTTGTCATGCTGCAGAATAAATTTGGGTCCAATCAGATGCCTCCCTGATGGTATTGCATGATGGATAAGTATCTGCCTGTACTTCTCAGCATTGAGGAGACCATTAATTCTGACCAAATCCCCAACTCCATTTGCAGAAATGCAGCCCCAAACTTGCAAAGAACCTCCACCATGCTTCACTGTTGCCTGCAGACACTCATTCGTGTACCGCTCTCCAGCCCTTCGGCGAACAAACTGCCTTCTGCTACAGCCAAATATTTCAAATTTTGACTCATCAGTCCAGAGCACCTGCTGCCATTTTTCTGCACCCCAGTTCCTGTGTTTTCGTGCATAGTTTAGTCGCTTGTCCTTGTTTCCACGTCGGAAGTATGGCTTTTTGGCCGCAAGTCTTCCATGAAGGCCACTTCTGACCAGACTTCTCCGGACAGTAGATGGGTGTATCAGGGTCCCACTGTTTTCTGCCAATTCCCAGCTGATGGCACTGCTGGACATCTTCCGATTGCGAAGGGAACTAAGCATGATGTGTCTTTCATCTGCTGCAGTAAGTTTCCTTGGCCGACCACTGCGTCTACGGTCCTCAACGTTGCCCGTTTCTTTGTGCTTCTTCAAAAGAGCTTGGACAGCACATCTGAAAACCCCTGTCTGCCTTGAAATTTCTGCCTGGGAGAGACCTTGCTGATGCAGTATAACTACCTTGTGTCTTGTTGCTGTGCTCAGTCTTGCCATGGTGTATGACTTTTGACAGTAAACTGTCTTCAGCAACCTCACCTTGTTAGCTGAGTTTGGCTGTTCCTCACCTAGTTTTATTCCTCCTACACAGCTGTTTCTGTTTCAGTTAATGATTGTGTTTCAACCTACATATTGAATTGATGATCATTAGCACCTGTTTGGTATAATTATTTAATCACACACCTGACTATATGCCTACAAAATCCCTGACTTTGTGCAAGTGTACCTAGAAGAATTGATGCTGTTTTGAAGGCAAAGGGTGGTCACACCAAACATGGATTTGATTTAGATTTTTCTTCTGTTCACTCACTTTGCATTTAGTTAATTGATAAATATAATCTATTAACATGTCTATTTTTGAAAGCATTCTTACTTTACAGCATTTTTTTACACCTGCCTAAAACTTTTGCACAGTACTGTATATATATATATTTATTTAAATGGAATGTATAAAATGAAGTAGACAATCCATTCTACCTTTATGTGGTTATATTGATATTTTTGTATTTCATTTCATATAGCTGATGAATGGAAACCCAGCACAGGTTTTGTTTTCATAAACCCTGAGGCAAGGTTTTGTTTTCTTTAAACAACGACAATTATTCACTTATCATATGTAAGTGATAAGATAAGTGGTACATGGGTTTCAAAAGACAGCACTAAAATATGAATTGTGAAGTAAAAGAATCATATACGCTAACATTGAAAGACAGATGCTTTTAAAAGGGCAATGTTAGTAAAAACCTGCCGATTTGTTTATAAAAAACAACAAACACTATTCTGAGGAATGGAAATGGAGGTGCACACTTGTGCACAAACTTGCAGCAGATGGTTCCGTATTAAAATGACTTCTTTAGAAATATAAAAGTTTTAATAACCAAAGCAATGTACCCTGATCATCAGTGCTGCTTAGGGAAATACAAAAGGAAAATGCCAAAGGGTGTTAATGCTTTTAACAACAGTTTTTAGAAAACAGTTTAGATATAAGGTCGATAGACTTGTGTCTTTGCAAATTAAAAGCACAAATAATTCTGTTCTAAGGTGTAATGGTCGAATGGTAGTAATATTTCATATTTTTTACATATCAATGATATCACATCAATTCTGTACTAGTACTGGTAGCAGGGCCACTGTGCAATATATATGCTGTTGTCTGCTAAGGTAATGGCACTATTGATTGCCTGCTGGTATTTTTCTACATCATTGGAGCAACTCTTTTTATTTTTTTCACAGATACAGTACTTCAATAGTCTAAAAATAGTCATGAATGGAATTCAAATTGCTCTGTCTGAACTGCCTAATATTATTAAATCATTTTGGTTCAATGGTCCAGTTTGCAGTTCATTTTATTATTTGTTTTTGTTTATATAGCAGACACCTTTATCCAAGGACTTACAGAGGCTAGGGTGTGACTTACAGAGACAGGTGTGTGAACTATGCATCAGCTGCAGAATCACTTACAACAATGTCTCACCTGAAAGATGGAGCACAAGGAGGTTAAGTGACTTGCTCAGTGTCACATAGTGAGTGAGCCGGGATTTGAACCAGGGACCTCCAGGTTACAAGCTCTTTTCTTTAAACACTGGACCACACAGCCTCCTGATTTTATGCCGTAGTATATATAGAATAACCAGTAGTGTGTATCATTTCAGAAAGCAATCCATAATATTTATTTTACCAGCAGGCAGTTAACGGTAGGAACCATGGCTGCATTGCAATTTGTATTTTATGGGTGGCTTTAATTTCATACAGTATAACAGTCAATGATGACTACATAAAACTGAAGTCATTAGCATGTCCCAATATTCTGAGGATTCTGTAACAAGAACAGATGGGTACATAATTTTAATAGATCGTGTGCCAGTAGAACAAAACATTCAGCTTTTTTTCTAGGCATTTGTATTAATTTTTTTTAATCATAAATAGTTATTGCTGTCCTTGTATATCTTTTCACTTATCTTGTAGACTCTATTCATGCTATATGTTATGTAGGAGTATAGTTTACATTTATTGCAGGTTAATTAAAAAAAAATATATATATATATATATATACATACATTGTTAATATGCACTGTCCTACTCACAAAACTATACTGTATGCTTTTTATCCTTCTGTCAGATTTGATATTTTCTTCTGTTAATTAACAGCTAACAAGTACCGACTTGATATAAGCATTACTGCAACCTTGTGTCAGATCACATTAAAAAAAAAAAACATGTATATTACTATTCTGAGAATTCTGACTAGCATGTGTTCTTTCTAAGTGTAATGTATATGGGGCTTTGCTTATCTTCAACTCAAAGCTTTAAATCCTTTAAAAAAACTTCTTTCTTTCTAATAAATATGTTTAGGCACATTTGATGTGTCTTTTTTTCAGAACTGTAGGTTGGTGAATAGGGGAGGTGCACAAACTGTCAGCAATTGTTTGAGGTATAATATCTATAGTTTGTATTAAAGGAAAAATTACGAAGCACAAATGCAAATGTGGTTTGTGTAAACTAGCATTTTGTAATGATTTATTACATAGGATATAACAAAGGATGCTCTAATTAATATATTGTTGTAAGGCTGATTTATTAAGGGGAACAGCAGCCATTTGATTTCCTAGACCACAACACAGCATGATACTCTGCTGGACTTGGTAGAGTAAATTGGTATCATTGGTGTCATGGATGGGTATTGCAATGAAGCTGTGAACAGGTTCCTTTTAGTTACACTTTCCAAATCTCTTTTCTATCAAAATAATATTGGAGGATCCATGCTGGAATTAAAACTAATGCAGTAACTCTGAGCACAAACGCATACCTTGTCACCAGGTCCATTTTGAAAAAAACAGCCCTGCTGGTTGTTCCTTGTCCTGATTCTGTTTAACCTCCCATCATCGGTGTTGAGAGAGAACCTCTCAATTTGTGTATTATGTTTACTTTTCTATAGAGTAACAATTTAATTAACTGATGTAAATGGAACTACAGGAGAATTTGCTAAATAATTTGACGCTAAATGTGGTTTACTGTATTATCCCACGTTCCTCCTTAGCTCTCAGCTGATTAATGTAAATCTTAAACCATGGAATTCAGAAGGAAGCAGGGACCCACCAAAGTTGTATTTTTCATCCTAAGAAATCAGTATTTTTTAGCTTGCTGTTATGCATTAAGCCAGGGTTCAACAGCCCCCACACGTGCCAAGGGGCCATATAAGACAGTTGTGGCTGGCACATTGAAATGTATTGTCCCACAAATTCAGGATCATTTTAAATTACTGGCTTATCTGTGAAAGCAGGTTATTGTTTTAAAAAAAAAATACAAGGGCTGATTACTGGAGCCCCCATCTGTTTTCAGTGATTGCCAAGTATTGTTTTTGTATGTTTGTTTGCAGCATATTTTAACCATTGTGCATGTCTCTCTGATTTGTTTTTATATTACGTATAAGCTGAATTATCTCTGCCAGCATGTCCACTGGATGCAACATTGCAGACTACTCTTTAGTATAGGAAAATTGAATACAGTTAAAACAACAAACCAGCCAACTAATCTAACACACTAATGAGCCTATGAGGAAGGTTGCATGAACAGCTGAAATATCTGTTTTGTACTATGTTTTGCACTGAGCACTAATGAACCATCGTCTATAAATGTTTAAATATCTATGCTTTGGCAAACAATGGGTAAGTGTTGGGTCTGATTTGTTCTGGTTTGCATGGCATTGAGGTTTTTTATTACATTTTGTGGGACTTTTGCATCTATTAACAATTGTCCATTTTGTGACATCAGTGTAAGAGTTTAAGACTAAACTATTTTCCTAGGGTAGTCTTTCTGTAAAGTTATTTCATGATGAATAAGTTCAAATCTTACGAAAAAGCAGACTCGATCACGGAGGGCCAATTCATTGGTCTTTCATTCCTCTCACGTGTGGAATCTGGCTCAGAACTGAAATTTGTGGTCTACTAGACCCCACAGTGTACATTTAACATAAACATTGGATTTGAATTTATCTTAGAAAACATCTCTGGGCACCTTCATTTTCTTATTGCATAATTGTGTGGTCTCTTAAACAAGAAATATTTCATCATGAAATATCAGCTGGTTTTGAGAAAGCAAGGAATACACTGAAATTTAATGTATTTCATATATTAAAAATATGATAGTAAGTTTATGGTTTGCTTTTTTATATATTTAGTTTCTGATCTCATTTGCTGTTATTTCTAATTCCAAACAAAGTCATCTACAGATTTTAAAAACAATTCCTGATTTTAAACGTGCCACATAATTTTGGATTAACAGTTTGTAGTTTTGGGTGCATATGATTCTCTTTTTTTTTTCTTTTGTACACAGTTCTGTAGATACGTGATATTAAAAACAAATATAATAAAACTAACCTTGCTTTAACCATTGTATTACCTACAGAACCTACTGTAAATACAATTTTTCCTCATAGTATTTTAAATGGCTAAAGTTTCACACACAGCCCGATTCAAGTCGTCCCGACTCATCTCATCTCAACTGGCCATACACAGTCTGGATGAATCGTAGCAGTGTGCATGCCCATAAAACCAAGATTATCCAGATTTCAGTCGGGATGTCTTCAGATTTGAAGATTGAACATGCTGAATCTTTTTCAGTCGCAGTTCCGTTCAGATGTGATCAGTCTGTCTGTGTGCGGCAGTTGCCGACCTAGACTGACTGAGACCAATTAGTCACAAGGGTGTCAACCACTGGTGAAGCAGGTTTAAGTGACGTGGCTTGTCATGTGACTTGTCATACAAGATGGCGGAATATTGACAGCTTTAGTTGTATAGGTAAAAATACATTAGTCTTGAATTGCTCTGAGTGTCCTGAATTAAAAAATGCCGGCATTTTTAGGCATTTACTAATCACAGGTAAATTATCAATTTACCTTTTTATTATCAATCTACTGGCAGCCTATATTTTCTTACTGCGCTAAAACAGAAGTAACCGGTGTGTCGATCTCCAACAATAGGTCACAAATGACAAGCCCCTAGATCAACACGCTGAGATCCACACGCTAACAAAGTCAAATAAAAATCAACAGGTTGGATTTTATTTACCAGGCTAAAGTGTAGTAGACAAATTATACAAAAAGTCAAACACTGCCTGAACATTTGCACAGTGTAAGTGGTCAACAGCTAAATTAATAGGCTAAGCGCTTCTTTTTGGTTGCCTCAAGGCGCTGTCTCCGCATAATATGAAGATCGCTATGATAGGCTAAGTTAATAAAAAAGGTAGTATTAATTACATTTGCATACATAGTAATCACCAGTATCTAGTTGTGGTCAGTAATTTAGTCTGCACTGTGCGACACACAGTCGGGAAAAACTCAGTTGTGACATCAAACCAAAACTGAGCACAACTGATCGCAGAATCTGTGCAATCTCAGATGAGATGAGTCGGGACGGCTTCAGTCGGTCTGTGTGCGGCGGGCTTAAGATGGGCATCAGGTTTGCCATTTTGAGTTAATGTGCTTATGTTGTGTTCTGAGGCAGTGCAGAACATGTTTCTTCCCTGGTTCTCTTTGATGTCTACTACCAGATTCATATCGAGAATTTTGGGTGACGATAATGCAATTTTATTTTCTGGATGGTAATATCTTTGATTTTCTGGTAGGGTGAATTAGGTCCCAGCTAAATGAAAATGTACATTTTCTTTCTTCTTTTAACTAATAGTCTTGTGCGTGTTTGCTCTTTTAGTGTGGTCATAAAGCTGCTCAAAAATGAATCCGTGGACCATAAATTTATATTGTTTAATATTCAATTGAAGGTGTTAACATTGGGAACAATTAAATATTTTGGCCTCTAGTAAATAGAGATACATCGGTATTGCTTACAATAGGCCTTTTTCCGTACATACAGTATATTTAGTTTAGAATGTCTTAAAACAAACCTGTTATATAGCCAGGAGGGTACACTATATTGTCTGGATTGAATAATGTGATGTACACAGAAAAGACATTAGTCTGAGTAGTGTTTAAATTACCGTGGTTGAGACTTTGATAAATTAAGTCATTGGTGAAAAAGCAGGCAACAGGAGAAAAATGTAAGTTACAAATATTGATCAATAGTGGTAATGCTATGTTTGAAAGTTTCCTTACTGTATGCTGCAGAAACACGTTCAATGCATTTTTGATAATGACTGTATAGAGTCTTTTGGGGGGAAAAAAAACTAAAAAAACAAAAAGAAAACACAAAAAGCATTATGGTGAAGGTATATAAAGTGAATGGCAGAAACACAGTCTATTCATTTAACTGTATTATGTTTCTGAACTGATTTTTCCATTAAGAACTGATGCGCACCAATATATGTTTCCAAATCAAATTACTTAATTTAATTTATTTAGTTTTACATGGTACTGTTACATGCAAAATATTGTATAGGGTATATAATAAGATAAGAGTTATGGCCCAAGTATGTCTCAATCTCTTTCTCTCTCTAATTAAATACTAGTACAATAAAACACATATATAACATCATCTGTATAACATTCATATTCATAAGTACTGACACTCATTTAGCATACTTTTTAAATGGAATGACAGTTGCCTATTCATTTCTTGGAGGCATAGCCACTCTGCGGATCAGTTTCTACTGCTCAATACTTGTTTTCAACTTGATCCAGTAATGTTTAAGTGAATTCAAAATTGGGGCTAATTTTGGTTATATACCACTAACCTTGGTTCCACCAAAGTCTAATAGTAATAATCAAAAGCAACATTTACTACATTGAATTATTAGGTGGTGTTGACACTGGTGTGCACCATTGTTTTAATAGGGAGCAATGTATTAGGCCTTCCATGCCAACTTTGACATAATTCAGAATGACTGGTGGCAAAGTGTTTCTGATGGATAAATAAAGATTGGTGTATTGTAGGGCTGTCAGTTAAGCCTGTCAAATAGCAATCGATTAATTGGGCACAAAATATAGTCGTTCGAATAAATATTGATGATTGTACCGCCCACATACATTTTAATATCATTGCTGTTCAGTAAAAGCTTTTGCACAACAATTAAATGTGAGGGGTAATTAACTGTAATATAGCTTTCTGCATGGTATTGTAGGAGTACCGGCATAAAAATGTTTTATCTAGAGATGTGCGAACCGGATCCTTTGAAACCGGGAACCCAGTTCCTGCTTTGGAACCGACAAACTGGATACAAATATCAAGGACCCAGTTCCAGTGAGTGCTATTATGTTTTTATTAAAACTGATTATTAAAAAACATCAAACAATTAATTATCAGAGACTTTTCATTTCTGTCAGAAATACATTTGATACCTATAATGGACATGTTCATAGTAGGAAAAAAAAACACTTAGCTAGACTATATATTTGCATTTTGTTGTCCTTGTTTTGGACTGCTATCTGATTGAGGCTGCAATGAGTTTAGTTTGACTTATTTTTTGCTCTGTGATTGTTGTGGTCTTTCTAATGTTTTTTATGCTGATGTAGAACTGTAGCACTAGTGCTTGTTTATATGTATACCCCCCTCTGCCCTTCTGCTCACACATTCACATACAGGCATGTCATCAATCACGAAACACAGACGGAGCACGCACCCCGGTTTGAAAAATACATTGTAAAAAAACATAAAAAACAGTATTATTCCCAGGTTTGACAGTTCATTTTAAAACTCCAAAGAAGTGCAAACTATACACAGTCAGTTTTCTTCAATGTGCACTATTTATTTGCATTTTGTTTGCCAGTCATCCCGCTCTGGATCCTAGGCTTTTTGTTGCCATCAAAACTGATTTGATGGGTCCCCGAGTGGCTCATCCAGTTGAAGTGCTGCCTCTGGGAGTGCAGGATGAGTCACACAGCTTGGACGGCGTTAGTTCGCGTCCAGGCTGTGCAAAGAGGCCGAACTTTGCTGGGGACTCCGAAGGGGGCGTCACATTGGCTCTGATGCTCCTAGGGGTGGGGATGGGAAACCGGCTGGGACTTTTTCTCCTCATCGCACAACAGCGAACTGTACTGGCCAGACACCGAGCACATTCAGAGTGAATAAGAAGCTGGGCTGATCTCTGTCTTCGGGGATCAGTAGGCTGTGTTGAGGAGAAAAAAACATCATTGGACATTTCAAATTGGGCTAAAATAAATACAAATTATAACTGGTTAACACTATTCGCTGGTAGGATGGGACCAGTAAATCAGATGTTAGTTAACACCAGCAGGAAAAGAAGAGCACGCCCACTGCTTGTCTTTGGCAGAAATACTGTAAATAGCAAGCAGGACGTGTTTGGTGCATTTTCGTTGATAAACTTCAATAATGTTATGAACTATGTGTTACAAAAAATTACATATATTATTTAAGCAATTATCCAGTATTTATATCAATATATGTAATGAGGAATGTAATCGACTGAAAAAACTATTTTCGATTTAATCATAGCAGCCCTAATGTATTGTAGTAATAAAATAAAGATGACTTACCAAAGGGTTTCAGGCTAGAATGAGATGCAGTTACTTTCTAGTAAGAGGGTATCCACACATGATTGATGCCTTATCTGTATTTGATCTTCAGAGCAATCTATTCTTGGTTTTCCTGTAGTTTTACACTGACACCACACTGAGAGAAGTAACACAGACTGACATGGATTTTCATGGGGTTGCAAGACATCAAGCAACTGCCCATAAACACACAGCTGTAGCCTAAAGAAAAATAAATAAAACTCTCATGGATATCTGTTTTCTAAAATTAAACCTATAGCCAGCAGGCCTCAAATCCATCTTGACACTGTAAAAACTTCACGTTTCCAGATGTCCTGAACTGTCCTGAGATAACAACATTGTGAGGGACAGACTAGTCCAGTGGTATTTAACTGTTGTCCTCAAGTGAACCATGCTGTCATGATTTTATACTCTTCAGCAATCATGTAGCTACATTTTTTTTTGTCTGTAAGTGTTGCCTTGCCTACACTCGAAAATCATGCTTGTTTAAAACAAATATTTAGTTCCTGGTTAAAATAAAAAATAAAATACAAAATCTGTCGGGCTGACTGAAGCCCTGGAAGAAAAGATAAAAATATGCTACCCTACATATGTTACAATGAGCATTTTAATGATTCAGATCTCTTGCTGGTCTTCTCCAAGTATCACTGATTAGCTCTGACAAGGACAACTGGGTTTCACTGTGGTTCACCCACTTGCTAAGTTAGCATCTCATTACTTTTCATTCTTCTTCTTCTTCTTCTTCTTCTTCTTCTTATTATATTACTTGGTGAATGATATTTGTTGTATAAACTTCAACGTTTTGCAGTTCGTGTTATACGTGACCCATTTATAATAAGATTGCCCATGTATAATAGTGTTAGTGATAAAACTGCTAATCTCCATTTTTAACAGATGAGACTTATTATTTTTCCATTTAAATCCCAACATTAATACAGTAAATCACTCGAGATGGTATGTTTTAATTTGATTATATATCACCAGAAACCCTCGATAGAATTCCAGCCTTATTATGAGCTGGGTGTATATTATTCTTTATATTATTGTGTGTCTAAAACAATATTATTTTCAAAATCATCCACTGTACTTTTGTTAAATAAATTGTTATTCATACTATAAATCTCTTTAAAATGTCTTTATTAGAGTATCAGAAGATCACTTTTAAATCTGTTAAGAGTGCTGTCATGTGATCAAGTACGTAAATAAAATTCTTAACATACAATTCCTTACCTTACTGGTAACAGCAGCCTCAATGGGAAAATTGAAACAACAATGTTTACTTATGGTATCTGAAACAGAAGAAACCAAAAGCCAAGGAAGATTTTTTTTTTCTATCACTTTTCCTTTGTTGCAAAATGACTTATTATATCTTTCTGCATGTCTTGGGGCTACCTCTTATCATTTTAGCAGTGATGCTTCTAGCATCCTTTTGTACAGCTTTGTGGACTCTAAATTCAAATAATTCATGAAACAACACTCTTAAAAAATAGAAGTAGCCCTGAAATACATGTAAAGTTATGTTACATCTGTTTGTGGATTGGCTGTGGAGTAGTAGCAACATTGTTTTTAAATATTTGTTTGCAATTTATTTACTCTTAAATAAAAACGACATCCTCAGGGCAGGTGTTCCGACTCCAACACTGGCTACTTACAGTCTATGCTAGCTTTAAAACCAGATTGCAGAAAGAACAAAAAACAGATACCTAACAAAAAAAGCAAGATGTTGAATGTAAATTTGGCATATATTTTTTATTTGAAATTAAGTCATTTATGGGGAAAGTCATCTTACAAAGGTGTTGTCCTGATACAGACATGAAGGTTGAGAAAAAAAAAAACAAAAAACAAAAAAAAACTTTGTAAGGTAGTAGCTTTTTAGCAATGTATTCAGTTATGAGTGCTGGTATTAAAAAAAAAAAAAAACAGAATGGCATACCTGGCATCACTTGATTAGCCTGAGATTCAAATAGGATATTTAATGTTAATGTTTTTAAACTCACCCTAACTCTCACCTATGGCCCCAAGTAGTTGCTAGTGCAGTCAGATGTTCAGGAGAAAAGAATGATGTCAAGGCACTATCAGGGCATACTGGTGACAGGGCTAGGTGTACGGCAAAAGCATTAACCTAGTTGTATCCCATGCTTCAAAGTGCATACAGTATAAGGTGATAAAAGGATAAACCCACTGCCTTAAACCGTTGATCTACTACAGTAAAAGGGAAATGGCTATGCCTACCAAATCTAACTGACTGGAGTAAATGTTGCCTTTGTCAACAGGACAAGTCACCACCAAGTTCCTACAAAAGAGAACAAGTTGGCTATAGCAACAACATTGCAACAAACAACCCTCTGTTTCATGCTATCAATGATCTACCAATCATGCTGGACCCAACCAGACTAGATGAAGGTGATGGCATAGAGCAATGGTACTCAACTCTGGCCCTCGAGATCCATTCCAGTCCAGGTCTTTATTCCAACCAGTTCCTAAATTAGTTAATTGCCTCTTAGCAGCTTTAATTAACTACATTAGAACCTGCTTGGAGTAAAAACCTGGACTGGATTGGATCTTGAGGGCCAGATTTGAGTACCACTGGCATAGAAAATACTTTGAGAAGAAACACCAGAAAGTATCTCAAAGCTGTAGACTTATGTTCAACAACAAAAAGCTACAAAGGGTTAAAAAAATAAAGTATACTGTTGCAACAAACACAGAGGAGAACTGTAGCAAGGTAAAATAACTTCTCAATAAAACAAAAGCTTCAGAATGTTTTTGTTTTTTTATGTGAGAAACAGGCCCCAACATTTGCTTTAAGAGAAGCAATGACTGAAATTAAATGACAAATTAAACCAGTGTGCTAGAACTCTTAACGATGGAAGATGGCACAGGAGCTAAAGTATCATCCTGCCTGCTTAGCAACATTATACAACAGAAAGCGAGCCCATCTGAATGCCAAAAAATATGAGAAGAGCATTCAAAGCATGACTGGCAAGGAAGTGTATCCAATTGCTTTTTCCAAACTTTTTCACTTACATCACTGAGACGAAGGCTGCAAGTAAAGGTGCTGGTCCACTCATATTCTGGCTTACAGAGCTAGCCGCTCTCTACAAGCAGAGACCAGATGTGAATTCAACTGGGTTAATGAACCAGTTACTATCTCACTTGCCCCAGCTAGAAGCACACCAGGAAGGAAGGGATGTACTCATTGACTTCAAAAACGGTGTAGGCCAGTACTTCTTCAGTTTGTGTGCATGCTCGAACATGGTGCAGATATCAAATCACAGCTTAAACATGATGCACCAAATCAGACCTAGCCATTGCATATCTGTTGCAGTACAACTGTTACATAAAGTGTAAAGAAGGAGCAAAAACTCACAGGCACTCCAAAGATCGTAAGAGTCAATTCCCTATATACAGTGCCTTGCGAAAGTATTCGGCCCCCTTGAACTTTGCGACCTTTTGACACATTTCAGGCTTCAAACATAAAGATATGAAACTGTAATTTTTTGTGAAGAATCAACAACAAGTGGGACACAATCATGAAGTGGAACGAAATTTATTGGATATTTCAAACTTTTTTAACAAATAAAAAACTGAAAAATTGGGCGTGCAAAATTATTCAGCCCCTTTACTTTCAGTGCAGCAAACTCTCTCCAGAAGTTCAGTGAGGATCTCTGAATGATCCAATGTTGACCTAAATGACTAATGATGATAAATAGAATCCACCTGTGTGTAATCAAGTCTCCGTATAAATGCACCTGCACTGTGATAGTCTCAGAGGTCCGTTTAAAGCGCAGAGAGCATCATGAAGAACAAGGAACACACCAGGCAGGTCCGAGATACTGTTGTGGAGAAGTTTAAAGGCGGATTTGGATACAAAAAGATTTCCCAAGCTTTAAACATCCCAAGGAGCACTGTGCAAGCGATAATATTGAAATGGAAGGAGTATCAGACCACTGCAAATCTACCAAGACCTGGCCGTCCCTCTAAACTTTCAGCTCATACAAGGAGAAGACTGATCAGAGATGCAGCCAAGAGGCCCATGATCACTCTGGATGAACTGCAGAGATCTACAGCTGAGGTGGGAGACTCTGTCCATAGGACAACAATCAGTCGTATACTGCACAAATCTGGCCTTTATGGAAGAGTGGCAAGAAGAAAGCCATTTCTTAAAGATATCCATAAAAAGTGTCGTTTACAGTTTGCCACAAGCCACCTGGGAGACACACCAAACATGTGGAAGAAGGTGCTCTGGTCAGATGAAACCAAAATCGAACTTTTTGGCAACAATGCAAAACGTTATGTTTGGCGTAAAAGCAACACAGCTCATCACCCTGAACACACCATCCCCACTGTCAAACATGGTGGTGGCAGCATCATGGTTTGGGCCTGCTTTTCTTCAGCAGGGACAGGGAAGATGGTTAAAATTGATGGGAAGATGGATGGAGCCAAATACAGGACCATTCTGGAAGAAAACCTGATGGAGTCTGCAAAAGACCTGAGACTGGGACGGAGATTTGTCTTCCAACAAGACAATGATCCAAAACATAAAGCAAAATCTACAATGGAATGGTTCACAAATAAACATATCCAGGTGTTAGAATGGCCAAGTCAAAGTCCAGACCTGAATCCAATCGAGAATCTGTGGAAAGAACTGAAAACTGCTGTTCACAAATGCTCTCCATCCAACCTCACTGAGCTCGAGCTGTTTTGCAAGGAGGAATGGGCAAAAATTTCAGTCTCTCGATGTGCAAAACTGATAGAGACATACCCCAAGCGACTTACAGCTGTAATCGCAGCAAAAGGTGGCGCTACAAAGTATTAACTTAAGGGGTCTGAATAATTTTGCACGCCCAATTTTTCAGTTTTTTATTTGTTAAAAAAGTTTGAAATATCCAATAAATTTCGTTCCACTTCATGATTGTGTCCCACTTGTTGTTGATTCTTCACAAAAAATTACAGTTTCATATCTTTATGTTTGAAGCCTGAAATGTGGCAAAAGGTCGCAAAGTTCAAGGGGGCCGAATACTTTCGCAAGGCACTGTATATGGACATCACCGTATTTGCAAAGACCAGGAAAAGACAACTAATGTGAACTCCATTTCATGTGACATAGTTTTAGAAATCTCATCACAACTAGGAGAAGCAGTGGTAACTCAATATGTGGAAGACAGGGTTGTGTGCTCACCAATCTTGAGAAAATAGTTATTCACAACATCTGCAATGGACAACATTGACCATAACCCAACTACAACCACAGCTAACACATCATTTCATGGCACTAGTAACTCCGTCTTCCAACATCCAAATTCTGAAAATCAAGGTGAGGTGTGAGAACCACTCAAAATGAGAGATAGTAAAGTGAAGAAAGTTCCACAGATTCCTGAATCATTCACCAATATTCAACCAGCTTACTTAATAAATAAGAATCAAAATCATCCACCAGCACTCAGTCTGTCTTTACAAGGCCCCAACCTGCTCAGGAGAAACCTAAAGCTGCAGTATGATTGGCTGAAAAAGGTGATACTTACTGAAGTGGATGATTCTGTCTGTATAACATGGTCAGCCCACCATGCATCACAGAAGAGGAGTCAACAGTATGAAGTCAGCCTCACATCACTATTGTCCCTTCTTTGAGAACAGGCACTGATGCCACCATAAATCATGTCATGAACAAAATCAGGGACACAGTGGCATTCTTGAATCCAGGACAGACCCATGTCATAGCTGCTGACCAGCCACTCTTTGTGCTAGCCTAGAAGATCCAATGACACTGGCGAGTGTGATATGGAGAGGAAAACCACATTGAGGTGGCTGCACTGAGAACAATACGTACAGTACTTCAAGACAGTGGATGGCCAGTGCCCTTGGTGAAGCAGGGGTAGCCTCACCTGGTACTGCAGAATCATTTCTATCAGCTGCAAGCATTACCAAAACATACCAAACACATCAAATCACAGCATGCAGTCTATACAAGCTCATAAAGACAGCATACAGTGGTTACAGCAGTGAGGCATCATGCAAGCCAGAAGAAGTCGTACATTTTGAGGACTGGTGTGAGAGACAGAAACTTGAGAGCCCACAATTTCACTTCTGGTACCTTGTTTTGAACATGGAGTTGACCATTCTCACAATGATCCGATCATTCAGAGAAGCAAACTTTACACTGTATCGTGAGGCACTATCTGAACTGATACCCCACTTCTTTGCCAATGATAATATTCATTATGCACAATAGCTTCCCATTCACCTCAGAGATATGATGTACATCCAGATCTGGCGAGGGAGTTTCACAAGGGAAACTTCGTTGTACACAAATCTGGTAGGGAATTCTCCGCACTGGCCATCGATTAAGCTCACAAACAGAACAATCGTTAAAGGTCTGCCCTCATGAAACACGCAAAGTACTCTGCCTATCTGGCAGGATACATATGGGGGCAGGCAACAGTCTGTCAGCAAGACACCCAAAGTCCTGCTGACTGAGGATTGACCAAACAAAGTGAAATGTGGCAGATCTGTTGGACTAGTCTTCCACCTATTGCGACAGGATGAGCTGGATAATCCAATGAACCTCATCTGCTTTACAGACCCACATTAGTGTTGGATAGAAAACAATAATAAGAGGTGGTACATTGCCGGGCTGATGGGACTTATTGACATAAACACATATTGATAAGACATCAAAGGTAAATTGGAGACATTGGTTTAGAGCAGAATTAGTTTCAGCATATTCAAAAACATATAAATAGACACTATGATCACTCAAATCTGACAACTATCAATTTCTGTGTCAAAGAAGGACATTAGAGAAGAAAATGTTGTCATATTATCGTTTCAGCAGAACTCATGGGAAAGTGGAATGTGCCCAAGGCTACTCTTAAAATAAATGTCAACAGTAAAAATAAAATTGAAATTGAAAATGCAGCCATCTTGTTAATAAAGCTACATGATTAGATTATATCAACGGAATGAAAAACTACGTTAAGATCAGCCACATAAGTCAAAGAGATAACAACTTTTAAAAATAGTATTTCAACATGAACATTTTTTACACCCAATTTATTTTAATGTAAACCTACTTAGCAATTTTTGAAAATATATGGCAGGTATTTACAGATATTTAACAACAGAATTAGACACACACATTCATTATTCTATAGGTGATACAACTTTTGCAATTGGTTGCAAGACTACTTAGTCTGTGAAGCAGGTCATTAGTCTTTATTTTTCTTGCTTTTTAAAAAAAAATGCTAAATGATAATTGAAGGTCTGTACCCTTGTGCTATCATTAATTTGAAATTGGACAAGTTATAATATTTACTTTATTGTTTGTGATAATGTAGGAACAGATTCATCAATTAAATGCATGGCTGTCAACTCAAAGTAGTTCGTTATTTTAAATTAAAATGTACAAGTGTTCAATTAAATAATGTTGTACTTTGACCTATAATAACTATGTAAAAAGTAATGGTTGACTAAATGTTATCACACCCTGACAACCATAGTATGTCATTTTGCAGAAATAAATTAGTTCATAAATCATGGTATGATTTGAATTGTGAACATGAATTGTGGTTAACAGTGGAGCAAAGTATTAAAATTGCCATTTTTGGGTCAATCCTGAATTATACTTGTTTATATAAGAAGGTCCAGGAGTTGTTACATGCAGCAATGCTTCTGGCACATATGTGGAAACTGCTTAAAAGGAAATATCATGTTTTGTTTAATGTTTAGTTATGATTAAAAAAAAAAAAAATCTGCTTGACATGTATTTGGGTTTCTGTGTTATTACGGGCTTCACTGTTTTATCTTTTGATGTCTGGTTCTTTGCACATTATTATTTATTGAGTTTCTTTGTATTTAGCCACTCCAGTAGTTTCCTGACTAACATAGAGTGATAGTCACAGCTGTGCACTCATCATGACATCCTTTTGTCACACTTCTTTCAATAGAATGTCTAACATAACAGTTAACACTCTCCCACATTGGCCCTATGTGCCACGATAAGATCGGTGCCCCCTACTACTTTGTAAGTGCCACATACCTTAAAACTAATTGAAAACCCTGGGTTGTATTATTTTTATTTTATTTATTGCATTTATATAGTGCTTATTATACAAAAGTATTGCAAAGCACTGTACAGTACAAAGCAGAAAAAAATAATAAACCACAATACATTTGTATAGCATGTCACACATACAACTGCCACAGTCAGACCATTTAAATAACAGTATACACATAATACAAAAGCAGCAATTTTAAAGCTACATTAAAGCCCACTAAGATAAGAAAGGCATTTTATAAAAGTGTGTTTTTAGTCTGTAATGGTCCCAGCTTCCCTGACAAACGAAGGCAGAGCATTCCATAATTTAGGAGCTCTACAAGAAAAAGCCCGACCTACTGTGTTGCTTTTTTTGACCCTAGGAATAACCAGCAGCCCTGCATCCTGTGATCTCAGAGTGTGTTTTGGAGGATACAGGGCCAGTAACTCCTGCACATAACTAGGTGCTAATCCATTCAGGGCCTTGTAGGTTAACAGCAAAATCTTAAAATCAATTCTATACTGCACATGGATCCAATGTAAAGAGGTAAAAATAGGGGTAATATGTTCACTTTTCCTGG
The DNA here is from genome assembly GCF_902713425.1 of Acipenser ruthenus. NCBI lineage: Eukaryota > Metazoa > Chordata > Actinopteri > Acipenseriformes > Acipenseridae > Acipenser > Acipenser ruthenus. Next base: position 41,169,673 of record NC_081192.1, read on the forward strand.
TTTTAGTCAGAATTCTAGTGGCGGTATTCTGAACGCTGCAAGTGGGACACCACACATTTTGGGACACCAGAAAAAAGTTAATTACAATATCAATTCTAGATGAAACAAAGGTATGTATTAGTCTCTCAGCATCAGATACGGAAATAATTCGCAGCAGTGTTGAGTAGTGGTTAGGGCTCTGGACTCTTGACCGGAGAGTCGTGGGTTCAATCCCAGTTGGGGGGACACTGCTGCTGTACCCTTGAGCAAGGTACTTTACCTAGATTGCTCCAGTAAAAAAAAAAAAACAACAACTGTATTAATGGGTAACTGTATGTAAAACTAATGTGATATCTTGTAAGTTGCCCTGGGTAAGGGCGTCTGCTAAGAAATAAATAAATTAGTTTGGCTATATTTCTCAAATGGTAAAAAGATACTTCAGGAACTTCCCTAATATGAGTCTCAAATGATAGATCAGGATCAAAGATGACCCCAAACTCAATTTCTAATTTAAGTTTTGATGAGAGACTGCAAGGGTCGAGCTCATGTAATCCGACCTTTCCTTCTAGTTGGTTCTGTGATCCCACTAGCATAACCTCTGTTTGATGAATTCAATATTAGAACCTCTGAATTCAATATTAGAATATTCTGTGACATCCAGTGCTTGATGTATGTAAGGCAAGTAGCTAATAATACCCAGGCAGAAGAAATTCCTGGCTTAAGGAACAAATATAGCTGGGTATCATCAGCATAGCAATGGAAGTTCACTCTGTGTCTGTGGATAATGTCACCTAACGGTAGCATATATAATCAAAACAGCAAGGGACCTAGAATAGAGCCCTGTGGAACACCACCGACAACTTCCTAAATGCCGATTTTACCTCCCCAATAGAGACGATCTTGAGGAATGTCTAATTACTTTATTTTTAGAGAAATACAGATGTTACAAGCCAAATACCAAAACATAAAGAGGTACACTGATGCATATGCGGATGTCTTCGCTAGAACACCTTAATGTTATAATTTTCACTGACGAATCGTAATATAGCTACTGTATTTCAAATATTGTTGGTAAAACTCAGATGTAAACAGTATTTTGGACTCATAGAAACCCATCTTTTAAAATATATAACTGTATTGTATTCATCACTCATCACTAAAATAAGAAAATATCTAACATTTAACATTTAGGTTTTGTTTTTTTCTGTACATTGTTTTTGACAAGCATATCAAAGTTTAACCTTTCCCAAGACTGGTAACCCAATTCAGTTTGTTGAACCTGACATCAGTGTTTCAGATACTATATTTTCAGAAATTACCTGATTTAATTACCCTTGGTATTTCACTAAAATGGTTGATCAATTTGCATAACACTGAACAAGTAAAAAGGCTTTATGAACCTTGTGAGGACCCAATTGACGATATGGAGGTAGAATTATACAGTTGGACTCAAAACAAATGGTCCTTATATTATGTATTTTGTATGCTGCTGTAAAAATAGAAAGAGTAAATAATTTAACACAGTTGTGGTTCCCATGAGTTTCTCAGTGCCTTGAGGACCAAATTAAATTCAAAATGCCTTTCTGAAAGAATACATCTAAACAAATTACTGGAACCCCAGCATATGCTTATAATATATCATATTTCCTCAATTATATGTTGTTGCTCATATTAGATTGATGGTCATGATATTGAATTTTTCATTGTGAAATACTTTGTTTCACTTGCTACTCAAAAGTATTTATGGAAAGTTTTCGACCCTTTATTTACCAGATTGCTTTTTTTTTTACTTTGCGATCATTTCTTTTGCAGTCTGTTTTACATGTTGTTCTATAATAGAATGGAGCCCTGTGGCACACCACAGACAACTTCCGATAATGCCGATTTTACCTCCCCAATAGAGACGATCTTGAGGAATAAGCTACTGATCCACAAAAAGGAAGACAAAACCGAACCAGGTAACTACAGACCAATAAGCCTGACTTCTATTATATGTAAACTTATGGAAACTATAATAAGATCCAAAATGGAAAATTACCTGTATGGTAACAATATTCTGGGAGACAGTCAGCATGGTTTTAGGAAAGGGAGATTGTGTCTAATTAACCTGCTTGATATTTTGAGGATGCAACATCGACAATGGATAATTGCAAAGCATATGACATGGTTTATTTAGATTTCCAGAAAGCTTTTGACAAAGATAATTCTCAAACTGAACGCAGTAGGGATTGAAAGAAATGCATGCACATGGATTAGGGAGTGGTTAACATGTAGAAAACAGAAAGTACTGATTAGAGGAGAAACCTCAAAATGGAGCAAGGTAACCAGTGGTGTACCGCAGGGATCAGTATTAGGTCCTCTGCTATTCCTAATCTACATTAATGATTTAGATTCTGGTATAGTAAGCAAACTTGTTAAATTTGCATGCGACACAAAAATAGGAGGAGTGGCAAACACTGTTGCAGCAGCAAATGTCATTCAAAATGACCTAGACAGCATTCAGAACTGGGCAGACACATGGCAAATGACATTTAATAAAGAAAAGTGTAAGGTACTGCACGCAGGCAATACAAATCTGCATTATAAATATCATATGGGAGATACTGAAGAACGAATCTATGAAAAAGACCTAGGGGTTAATGTTGACTCAGAAATGTCTTCATCTAGACGATGTGAGGAAGCTATAAAAAAGGCCAACAAGATGCTTGGATATATTGTGAAGAGTGTTGAATTTAAATCAAGGGAAGTAATGTTAAAACTTTACAATGCATTAGTAAGACCTCACCTAGAATATTGTGTTCAGTTCTGGTCTTTTCGTTACAAAAAGGATATTGCTGCTCTAGAAAGAATGCAAACAAAAAGCAACCAGAATTATCCCGGGTTTAAAAGGCATGTTGTATTCAGACAAGCTAAAAGAATTGAATCTATTCAGTCTTGAACAAAGAAGACTATGCGGCGATCTGATTCAAACATTCAAAATCCTAAAAGGTATAGACAGTGTTGACCCAGGGGACTTTTTTGACCTGAAAAAAGAAACAAGGACCAGGGGTCACAAATGAAGATTAGATAAAAGGGCATTCAGAACAGAAAATAGGAGGCACTTTTTTACACAGAGAATTGTGAGGGTCTGGAACCAACTCCCCATTAATGTTGTTGAAGCTGACACCCTGGGATCCTTCAAGAAGCTGCTTGATGAGATTCTGGGATCAATAAGCTACTAACAACCAAACGAGCAAGATGGGCCAAATGGCCTCCTCTTGTTTGTAAACTTTCTTATGTTCTTATACCTGCATACTATGAGAGAAACAAAGAGGCATACATGAAATGCAAAACAAGTGTATTTAAAAAGAAAAAACAACTGCATACAACTGCTCAACAAGCCAGGCTGAAATCATTCCCTCAGTATCATGCTCGATATTTACAGTTCTAATGACCACAATTTTAAAAAGATGCTGCATTGGGAGGCGGATTGTTTTCACATCAATCAAGTATTTTTTTTTTTTAATCAAGGCACTGCCGTCATTTAATGTAGTCCTAATATTGCATTGCTACTACGGTTGTGTTTTTAAATCTGATCGATACTGCATAATTTCATAATAAAGTAGAATTATATTCAGTGTAATTAATTTCTGCGTGAAAGTGTAATGCATAATAAATCACAAAGTTAGATACAGGACTATAGTTGCTTACTGTGATTAAAGACTACTTAGCCAGATAGTTTATTTGTGGAGTAATTTGTCTGGCCTGTCTTGGAATCCGATATTCTTGTTATATTTTAGAAAAGGACATCTCTATGTTGGAATCCATTCTTAGTTGAGATAGGAAAGACAGTAGATCTGGTTTTGTCATATGTAGCCAAGACTGTACAAATTACTGATGTCTCACAAAGAACAGTTTAAAAAAGTATTAATGTACTGTATGGGTCCTTCTGGAGAACATACTTTGTTGCAGATATCCACTTCCTATAATAAAAGGAATTAGTTAATTGAGGGTGTCACACATTCTCCAGAAAAGGTAAACACCTTCTAGACATGTCACAGTGTAATCCTGCCTGCCCAACTGTTGTATAGTTTGTTACATATAAAAACAGTGATAAATATACTCACAGCTATTTACTCTAAATCATCAATAGAATTAAGCTTACAAGAAACAGTTTAAGATGACTGTGGCAAAGTGGTTTGCAGTGCGCAGGCATAGAAGTGAAGCAGTGCACAGCAACACAGTTCATGATCCAAACAGCTTTTTATTCAGCGGCGTTGCTGGTGGCAATTGTAAATAATAGTAACTGGCTTTACACACCAATGTGTATTGCTCATTTAAAAACCACGGGGTTCAGTCCTGAAATAATAAACACAAATATAATACACTTAACACAAACACGATCACAAGTCCACAGTGAGTGCTCTTAGTGTTAATGGTGAAATAAAATTACTCGTGCACAGTCCGGGTTGGTGCTGGCTCCAAGCGACAGCTCCTGGATAGTTTAGCCGTCTAACAATGACAAACAATACAATTACTAGACTGACAAAACAATATAAAACACTCACTGTACTTTTATTTTCCTTCAGCTGTCTTTCCGTAACCATAACAAAGGAACAGATCGCTCGGCCACACCCCCTGATATACCTTCATTCACGCCCCCTTCGGTAGCAAGTGCAATCACGTATCCTCCAATCCATGACTGAAACATCACCTACCATATTAAGAGGAGGTATTGTGCGCCCCCTTCCTGGATGTCCGACTTCCGACTGACCCTGGAATGAACTGCCAAACCATCTAGTCCGGGGCACACTGTTCCTGTTATACCGCACCCTCACAGGTCGGGAGGGAGATAGTTTACTAGGATTCATTCGCTCTGTCACAATGACTTAGAAGGCCCTTAAATGAAATGTCTGAATTGTTTATTGCTGGTTATTATTTGTAATGATGATTTGGACTTTTAATTTGGTTGGATAGTTTTATTCATATGGTTTGATTGCATCCCAGTTTAGTTGGGATTAAATAGCTGGCTTTTCACTGAGCCTTTTTGAACATGCTAAATATATGTATTCCCAGTTCCTGTTGTGTGATTCAGCCACTAGTGTCCATGTCCAGTGCCTCAACAATCATACATTCTAACTGTAAAAATATTCAGTTGATTTAATCCACCTTCAGATAGCCAGAGAGCATCCATATCTAGGGAATCACAGTGAACTTTAACAACACATGAAGACTGCTGTAGAGACTTTCAATCCTGCCACCATAGCCCATTATTATGCCCATGAAATCAGCTTCACTACTCTCAGATTTGTTTAGCTTATCTGAAACAACAGCAGCATAGCTACTGGTTCTTAACAGTTTTTGTGGGATGGTGCTGAAAGTGGTTATCATCTTTGGCTTGTAATGCAGGTATATAATTATAGTTAAAAACAGTGAATTTTAATGCATAGTTTGCAGTGTACTTTGGACAGTCACTAACAGCATAATGCTTTATATTTGCTATCTTTAATGTTAGCAATTTTGAAGCTAGAGTGGTTAGGCTATTAAGTTTTGACTGAGTTTCACTTCTGACAATGTAATCTGAGATGTAGTAGTATAAGAGTAATGCTTTGTCTTGGTTGCATTCATGTTTACTGCACAATTTGTCTGATCCCCTCAGAACCAAATGCACAAATTTGAAGAGATCATTGTACAAATTGCATACATGATGCAGCTGTTTGACAATCGTGATGGTGGATAGTATATGGAAGCAAGGCAGGTTTATCTTCAAGAACAACACAACTAGACAATTGTTTTCATATCAATCCCTACTCAAGCCAAAGCAGGACAAATATTGTTTTAGCTTTGATTTGCTTTTTCCACACAATGTATTGTTGGACTCCAAAACCACAGTATTATAAATTGGCCTAAACAGCAGATGTGTACTGTATCTAAAAACAGAATTCAGTTATTGTTATTTTTTGGTGGTTTCATAACTCGGTTCACAGTGTGCTTGTTATTTGTTCTTTCTCTCATATTTTTTTTAGTTTACTTGTTTATTGAGTTTCTTTGTATTTAGCCACTCCAGTAGTTTCCTGACTAACATAGAGCAGATAGTCACAGCTCTGCACTCATCATGACATCCTTTTGTCACACTTCTTTCAATAGAATGTCTAACATAACAGTTAATACTCTCCCCCATTGTGCCTATGTACCACGATAAGATCGGTGCCCCCTACTACCTTGTATGAAAACAGCAAGGGACCTAGAATGGAGGCCTGTGGAACACCACAGACAACTTCCGATAATGCTGATTTTACCTCCCCAATGGAGATGAACTGAAACCTATCAGAAAGATAAGATTTGAACCAGGATAGGACCAGGCCAGACAGTCCTACTGTGCTTTCAAGATGATTCAGTAGGGTGGAATGGTCTACAGTATCGAAGGCAGCACTTAGATCAAGAAGAATTAATACTGATTGAAAGCCTGAGTCAGAGCTTATCAGCAGATCGTTCATACCATTAAGAGTTAGAAATATCTGTAATTGAATTGCAACAACTCTCTCTAGAACCTTATCTAAGAATGGTAGGTTATAGAGAGATTGGCCTATAGTTATTGAGGACTTTAGGGTCCAAATTGTGTTTCTTAAGCATAGACTTTACCACAGCTACCTTAAGTACTGAGGGAACTATACCGGAGGAAAATTCAATTTATCATTTTTAAAATGTGGGTATTAATAACACCAAGAACATCTTTTAATAGTTTTGTAGGAATAGGATCAAGAGAGCATGTAGTAGCTCTCATATGTCGAATTACCTCTGTCAGTTCCTGTAAGGTAATCAAAGAAAAAGCTCCCATAGTAGCCTTAATAGGTGTAGTTGGTAAAATTCCAGTCCTCCTTAATAGAAGGTGTCTGTGGAATCTCATTTCTGATGTCTAGTATTTTATTTTTAAAGAAATGTAAGAAGTCACTGCAGCTGTGAGAGGAGCCAATGTCAAGGGTAGGACTGTTAGGGGAAGGATTAATTAATGTATCTAGGGTAGCAAAAATATTTGTATTTGTTTCAATTAAATCAGAATAATGTGATGATCTAGCCAACACCAGAGCCTTCCTATATTTAACCAGGTGGTCCTTCCATGTGATGTAATGAACATGCAATTTAGATTCCCGCCATCTCCGTTCTATTTTATGACCCTCATATTTCATTTTACAAGTTGTATCATTGAACAATGGTGAGTTTCTTTTAAAAACACACTCTCCGAGTGTTGATTGGCGCTACAGTATCTAAGATACCAGTCAAGGTCGTGTTGTAGGTATCAACCAGCTCATCTACTGATGAGGACTCAGAGAGTGGTAATGAGCTCAAGACATCAGAAAGCTTAACAGCAGTTGAAGAATGAATTACCTGGGATTTAAATGTATGGTAATAGGAATTTGACGAAGGTTACTGTAGCACACACCTCTGTGTTTATTCAGCAGATAGCAGGAATGACAGGATACTTTAACCTGAATTTTACATGCCTCTTTAGATTCCCTCCCCTTCCCAGTTCCTAGTTTAAATACCTTGCTAGGTGGTGTTCGATGTTATCAGCTAGCCTGCTTGCCCCTGACTTTTTTAGGTGCAGTCCATCTTTCCTATAATATCTATTTATTTTCTCAAAGCAATCCCAGTTGTTTATATAACCCAGCCCTTCTTGCATACACCAACCAGCCAGCCAAGTATTTAAGGCCCTAATTCTACTGAATACTTCATCCCTACCACCAACAACAAGTAGTAGACCTGAGAGAATAATTCTGCACCCTAACTTTTTCAGCCATCTTGTTATTTTCTGTTCCTTATGTCATTTGTACCAGTGTGACCACAGTTTTTTTGTGATTTAATAATCTGTGCACTTTTGATTCAATATCCTTTACTTTTGCTCCAGGGAGGCAGGTAACAACCCTATTGACGGGATCTTTACAGCTAAAATTATTGTCGACATAGCGTATAAATGAATCATCTACTAACACCACCTCACCCCTGTTTTCATCCAGCACTAGGTCGTCATTGCTCAGTTCTTGGAATCTATTAGCTAGATCAATCTCCTTTCTATGTTGACTGCTCGGTGTCGTCCTCCTCTTCGTACTTTTTCGAACAGTTACCCAGTCCCCTTTCATCCATATGTACCTTCTCAGGTCTCTCTACACATACAGTTCCACTGTCACGTCACATGGAGCAGGTGCATTTATAAAGTTCAGTCAAAATCAGAGTCGTTCTCAGTCTCACCTTCAGTATCCAAAACTAACCAAGTGTTATAAATTTTGTTAAAACCTTCATTAAAGCATTAAAGAATATGTGACAGAGCACTTCTTGCAAATACAGTCTTCCTTAAATTCAGATGTGTTGACCACCACATACATTTCACAAGAGATACAGATCAAAGCACGCATTTTGGAATCCATAGTGTGTGGAAGACAATAAATAAATAGGATTTATAATAATTTAACAAGGAAGAGAGCAGATGAAAAAATGGTGAGAACTGAGTAAAAACAAAAAGGTAAAATGATAGCATAGGAAACAAGTGACTTACCCTTGTTCTGGACCCAACACAGTTCTGACCAGCGGAACCAGCGCAGCGTCTCGCAGGTTAGTAGGATTGGTGGAGGAAAAATTCACAGGGCAATTCAAAAAGGAATATAGCCAAACACTACCAGATTAAGTACTAGTGTGGAACAAGCTACTGAAACTATTTTGTCAATATTAATAAGCTAAGTAAAATGAAGTTACCAATCACAATAAAGCCTCAATGGAAATCTTCAGTAAATCACAGGTTAAGAGTGACCTCTGCTTGTTCTGGGCTCTAACTCAGTTTTGCTTAGACTGAAGTGTTTTTTTCAGACACCAATTTATAAATCCCAGGTTAATTAGCACAGTACCTGGGCAAATCTGGGCCAATTCACAGGTCAATTAAAAAAAGGAATGTAGCCACACCCTACAACTGTGCCTTTTCTGGACTCTAACTCAGTTTTGCTTAGTACAGCAGTTCAAAGTAACATTGCAGTTAAAATGGAAGGCTCTTTTTTAATGCCTACCCCAATACCATTAATGATTGTGCAGTATTTATCAAGATAACTGATGACTTCAAGGTAATCTTGCATTTTACCCCCTCAAATTACATTTTACTCTCAGTGTTAAAATTAGAGGGTAATTTACTCCCAGACCTAAAACCTTATCTGGAGCACTGCTTCCTGTATTCCCTGTCTCCAAACGAACCCCTCTCCCTCTACTATCCGCACCCTCTTGCGCCCTGCACCCCCTTCCTATAGGCCTTTGGACTGACAGTCAAATTGATTTCATAGGGTCCCTCCCTAAAACCCCTGGTGGTTTCAAATATTGTTTGGTTTTCATCCACACATTTTCCAAATGGATGGAAGCATTTTCTGTCTGCTATGCTGCAAAAACTCCTGTCCTTCAAGTGTTCTTGAAGTGGTAACTGTCAAATGCTGTAGATAGTGACCAGGGACCACATTTCATGGGCCAGGTAATGAAACAAACACAAGCAATGCTTGGAATTAAATACAAACGACACCATTTCTTACCACCCACAATATTCAGGAGTGGTGGAAAGAGGAAACAGTACCCTGAAAACTATGCTTAAAAAGTTTTCCAAACATGCATAAAAATGGGCAGAACTTTTGCCTTTGTGTCTAATGGCCATTAGGGCCATACCCCATTCTACAACCAAAATATCCCCCTAAGAGGTAATGAACAGACGGATCATGGTAACTCAGAGAGAATGACTGACAAATCCCTTGGAATCTTACAGAAGTACTCACTGCCGTGTTGATGGAAAACAAGAAACTAAAAAAAAAAATATTTGGCACAAACTATTTTGATCTTATTTAAAGGGAATTGTTCATATCATCTACATATCGGTACTATAAAGTATCCCTGTAACTTAGAGCAAGTATAACTGCCTTGTAGAACATGCCATGTATCAATATGTATTTTGTTAAGTTTTATATAGTGATACTGTAATTCAGTATCTGAGTTATTACTGAAACTTGAACTGTGTTCACCTTCTTGTTCAGAGTTTATGAGCATGGTTCGGATAGCATCTCCATACTCAATACTTTACAAGCTAGCAAAGGGGCCAATTAGTTCCAGCACTGAAAGACAACAAAATGAAATTGTTTTTATCACTTCTGCCTTGCTAGGAGTGAACCACTAGGGACAGCCTACCCACACCCCAATGGTTTCATGTCATTGCTGTGTGATTCATTCAGTTAAGAATGCAGCCCTAGTGACGTAATCTGATTGATTGTTCAGGCAATGTTGTCAGATGTAATTGCCATGAAGAAATAACATTTGAATTACCTCAAGAAAACCACAGCAGACCTTGGAGGCTGTGTTCCAGTGTCTTTCTATAAAAGGAGAGGTAACCATTACTATTATTCTCAAAAGTCCTTTATTATTTAGCAGACTTAACTTTTTCTTTGACACGAGTGAACCCAATTTCATTTATTAATAATATCAGTTGTTAGGAACTCATTGGAGCTTAAAACTTGGGTCGAAATCTATTAACTATTAGCCTTGAGAAACAAATCTTTTTAGGAAAATATAAATTCATACAATAAAAAAAGATTGTTATGGGGAAATGTTCTTTCTGTGTAATGCTTGAATGATTTTCTTTTCCAAGCTAAATAGCAGTATTGGATGGTGCCATTTGTGGGGTCAAGTGGGATCAAAGGTCACAGGATCAAATCTGCTACAAAAAGATAAGATCCAAGGTAGAAAATGTATCCTATGGGCACCCCAGGAAATAATCCTGTTGTCAGTTTCAACCTGCCCTCCATCATCATCAACTAACAGCACAAAGTTCCCCCCACCCCACCATTTCTCCATTTGTTCCTTTTCAGTTCAGTAGATTTTTTTGGTCAAGTTTTACCACTTGCTCATTGTGTTTTCCAAATAGATTTGATTTTGCTTTGTGCACAATTCTATACTTTTTCATTTTTATAATTTGTTAAAATGAATCGAATGCAAATAAAAGGACATGTACAATATCTGTATATGAATGACAATGCTCGCTTGAAATCCATAAAGAAAACTGAAGGAAACTGTTGAATGAAAAGCAGACTGGCAGCTACTAACAAGGGACATGCACAATCTATATTTTTGAGCCTTTTAGTTAATAGTATTTTTATTAACGAATGGAATTATATCCCTGAATAAGATTTTAATTTGAAACTTACACAATTTACCACTACCCCCCCCCCCCCCCCAACAGAAATGTCAAAATACAGAACCGTTTACTTTACCTTTTCAAGAAAGGAGAGCTGCATCTTTGCCATAAACCACTATTTTCTTTAATGACGTTTCAACCCATGAAAAAATTACCGTGAGTGACCTGGATCCCCCTGCAAAATAAAACCCACATTGATTTAAATGCACCGTGTGTGTAACACCTATCAAATAGGCTACAAAATAGTTTATAAATTATTTTAATAAAACACAGCAGTTCTAAAATGGTTCAACTTGTATCGGCACATTACAATACCATAAATGTCATTTACTAAAGCATATTGTTCAACAACGTCTTGCACATCTGACAGTTGCAAAGTTACAACAAATATATATTTCTGTGCATCGATTTTTAATTTTTTTTATCTCAGTATGATCTGTAGAACACTTTTCCCAGACAAAGCAATGAAGTACAAAAGTCTACAACAGTTTGCCATTACTATATATTACAGGTTTACTGGGGGGGTGGGGGTATGTTCAAAGCAGCTGCGTGACGTGTTTAGTGCGTGCGCCACCAGTAATTTAGGGAGTTGAGAGCTGCGACAGAGTTCATCAAACGTGTTCTTGTTCTTGAATACCTGTTTTTAAATACAACAGTTACGTTCAATACTGGATTTGTGTCTTTTATTTAAAGAAGAACTGCACACATTGGAGGGATGTATTAAAATGGGTGTGTGTTTGGGCGGATCTGAACCCTGCTCAAAAAGTAGGTATTCGGGCCGAATCCAAAACCGAATCCTGGATTTGGCATATCCAGACTGCCATAATAAAATGGAAAGTCTTCTTTGTTTATAGCTAAGTATATCATGAAAGATATATTTATTCTATAAATAATGATAAATCCATCAAACTACTATTCTGAATGCCTCTGTCAAGTCATGGGGTTGACCAGTATTCTCATAGGCATGTATTGTGCTGCTGGTACTATATAAATTTGAGTTTAGTTTATTGTATCGGGCCTTTGGGTCAGTTTTGTGTTGGATTGGGTTTGTTGATTGATTAATTAATGTTTGATTGATTAAAAACACATTTTTCATGAAGTTCTCCCCCAATTTAAGTAGTGTCTCAGCGCTGCAAGATCAATGGGTGAACTTGGTTTCCGCTATTAAGACTTGTGCCTCTTTTCATCAGATGTTACCAATTTATGGCCGTGCCTGAGACATCTCCATTCGCCCTTACTGTATCAAGCACCTGACCAGTGGGAGTCACTGAAGTGTGATACTGTGAACTATCCCCAGCTGATTTTCATCCCTAATCCATGGAACATAACAGCCAAAGCACCACTCAAATGGGATACAAACCATGCTCTCATGGCTATTATTATTATTATTATTATTATTATTATTATTATTATTATTATTATTATTATTATTTAGGAAGTCATAATAGTTGTAGGTGTAATAGTATTATTATTTTTTTGTTTGTTTGTTTAAGCATTCCATCACTGTGATTAATCATGAAGCAAACAAAGCAGCTCTGATATCTCAACTGGTCCGTTGCCATGACCAATAAGTGCTTAAATGTTCCAGATTTTTATGATTGATCGTTAATAATCTAAAACTAAATTGTAATAAAAAAAGTCACTTCAACTCCTATTACGCTCTGGCTGTAAAAAGATATTGTACAGTGTTATAAACTATTACTCTAACTGTGGATTTTGGTATTCCATATTTATTTGACACTGTTCTATAGCCATTGACTTTGTTGCAGTTTGCTACGAGTGCTTTCCTCAAATGTGAATACAACTCCTTTGTCTTGACCATCAACTGCTGTGTTGCCAAAACATTATTCTACAACAGATGTCAGAAATAATTACCTCTTTTTCCAGCTATTGGCTTTACAATGCAGCTTAGTTATTGTGTAATGGTTTTCAATCAAATTATATTGACTGTTAGACAGGTTTTACTATAGTTTGCAAATCCTTCCAGTTTACCAGAGAAGCAAATCTGGAGTTTGTGTGACCCACAGTACCTGGGAACTAGTGCTGAAGGACCTGTTTGAGTTCGTGAAAAAAAAAAAAAAGGTGTGAGCAGTTTGGGGAATAAGCTGTGCCTACTAATGTGACCCCAACAACTACTTAGTGAGAACCATTATTCTAGAATCTTGTTTCATGACATCCTTGGCTTTAAATCTGGAATGTTTATCTATAACAGCAGCGTGGAGTAGTTCGGCAGTAGTGTGGAGTAGTGGTTAGGGCTCTGGACTCTTGACCGGAGGGTCGTGGGTTCAATCCCAGGTGGGGGACACTGCTGCTGCACCCTTGAGCAAGGTACTTTACCTAGATTGCTTCAATAAAAACCCAACTGTATAAATGGGTAATTGTATGTAAATATAATGTGGTATCTTGTAACAATTGTAAGTCACCCTTGATAATGGCGTCTGCTAAGAAATAAAATAATAATAATAACAAATGTCAGAAGTAATGCTTGCTGTGTCAGCCAATGTTGTTCAATTATTTACAATATATTCCTTTGAGTGAGAAGTTAAGTTAAACATATGCTTTGTTTTAAATGCAATTTAAAAATAACATTTAATACTGTCCATTCCATTCTTTTAATTTGGAGCTCCCTCAGAGGTGTAATGTCTTAGCTTGCTATTTTATTTCTCTTCTGATAGTAAGTCAGAGCATGTTTCTCTGCGCAAAAAATGCAGTAAGCAATTTTTTGTAGTACTAGAGTTGCCTCTAATGTCTAAAACATATCTTATTATTGTGAAGAGTACATTTTTAACAAGGCAGGGATATTTGAAAGCATGGTTCATAAACCTACTCTTCTCTCTGAAGCAGTTAGAAAATGAAAATAATTCCAGAAATATTACACGGTTGTAATCTAAAGTTCTCACGTGTATTTTTGAAAGAAACATGGTATAGCAAATATGTATTTTTATTTTAAAACATGAAATTGGCTACTACACTAGGTCAAAGAAAGTTCTCAGTTTGCTGACCTTTCTTTGAGGTAGTCTGTTACTGTTTCGCTTCCTAGGTCATTTTACCTCAGCAGCATCTTCTGGATCAGAGCAGGTCAGTCAATATGAGAAGCAGCTGGTTGGTTGATATGTATGCATATTTATCTGCAGCCATGCAAAGCTAAGCTCGGTATGGTATAATGATGCTTCCTCTTCGTCCGTCTCTGTCTGTACTTCACATTCTGTATCTCACAAACTAGGTAAGTCAGGTTAGAAAATTTAACATTTGACCTTTGGCCTCCCAGTAGAGGTAACAGAATACTAGGCCAATCCCCTTATTTAACCTTTCTCAAAAAAGAATGGATGATTCAATCTGGATAAAACTGTGTACAAATACACTGTATGAACTTGGGATACAATTTCAAGTTAATGCATATAACAACAGTAGGTCATGCTCACAAGGTAAATAGCAGATGTTAATGGCCTTTGGGATTTATTGAAGTCTCTAAAGTTCTTTTCTCTATTAAAAGAAAAGTTCTGTACTTTTTTTCTGTTTGATGATGAATATCTTCTGAAAAGGATGCTGGAGTCCCAGAAAGATGCTTTATTTCAATAATTGTACTCTGAAGTGATGCATTTTAAGGATATCATGATTAATATGCCCAGAGAGCAAAAGGTACAACTCACAAGATTAAGGCACCTTAATTTGAATGCCATGGTTTTGTAATTCACGCTGTATTTCTTGTAATTGTGCCTATATTTCAATCTTCAGTTACTGAAATTAAGTAATAAAAAAAAATAATCATGTGAGATATAAAATAATAAATCAAGATGACGAAATATTTTCAGATCAGTTTTAATAACCATTGCATTCACAGGAAGAACTACAGAACAACTGCTAACGATTATTAAATGTCATTTTTTTAGTTTTAAAATATTAAGGCATTCAATATACAGTGCCTTGCAAAAGTATTCAGACCCCTGACCAATTCTCACATATTACTGAATTACAAATGGTACATTGAAATTTCGTTCTGTTTGATATTTTATTGTAAAACACTGAAACTCAAAATCAATTATTGTAAGGTGACATTGGTTTTATGTTGGGAAATATTTTTAAGAAAAATAAAAAAACCGAACTATCTTGCTTGCATAAGTATTCAACCCCTGTGCTGTGGAAGCTCCCAGTTTACACCGATGAAAGAAATTGCCCTAACGAGGACACAATTACCTTACCATTGGCCTCCACCTGTGAGCCATTAAAGTTGCTGTCTGGATAAAAACCCCACTGTTGAAGGATCATTGGTCAGGCTGTGAATCTGAAGGAATATGAAGACCAAAGAGCATTCTACAGAAGTTAGAGATAAAGTAATACAAATGCATAGATTAGGGAAAGGGTACAAATTAATATCCAAGTGTTTGGATATCCCAGTGAGCACAGTTGGATCAATAATCAGGAAGTGGAAGCTGCATCACACCACCCAGGCACTGCCAAGAAAAGGCCATCTCTCAAAACTCAGCGCTCAAACAAGAAGGAGACTTGTGAGAGAAGCCACAGAGAGGCCAACAATCACTTTGAAGGAGCTACAGAGTTCGGTGGCTGGGAGTGGAGTAATGGTGCACCAGTCAACCATATCAAGAGCTCTGCATAACACTGGCCTGTATGGGAGGGTGGCAAGAAAGAAGCCGTTACTCAAAAAGTACCATCTGAAAGCATGTCTGGAGTTTGCCAGAAAGCATGAGAGTGACCCAGCTGCGATGTGGGAAAAGGTTTTGTGGTCAGATGAGACCAAGATAGAGCTTTTTGGCCAAAATTCCAAGTGCTGTGTGTGGCTCAAACCTAACACTGCCCATGCCTCAAGACACACCATCCCTACAGTGAAGTATGGTGGTGGCAGCATCATGCTGTGGGGATGCTTCTCATCAGCAGGGACTGGGCATCTTGTTAAAATTGAAGGAAGAATGGATGGAGTAAAATACAGGGAAATACTCCAAGAGAACCTGCTTCAGTCCTCTAAAAAACTGAAGCTTGGGAGGAAATTCACCTTTCAGCAGGACAATGATCCCAAGCACAAGGCCAAAGCAACATTGGAGTGGCTCAAGATCAAAAAGGTGAATGTCCTACAGTGGCCCATCATAAAACCAATGCCACCTTACAATAATTGATTTTGAGTTTCAGTGTTTTAAAATAAAATGTCAAACAGAACAAAATTTCAATGTACCATTTGTAATTCAGTAATATGAGTGAATTGGTCAGGGGTCTGAATACTTTTGCAAGGCACTGTAAATAAAAAAAAAAAAATAATTGACAGGAACATGTATTTAGTTCCAATGAAGGTTCTTGCAAATCAAAATGCCCCACCACACTGTATGAACTATTAAAAAAGATAAGCAGGTTATTTAGAAGAAGCTTCAAAAAATAAAATATTTACTGTTGATTCCTTTCTCGTGAGGAACCAGAACTAGAGAAATGTTCAACAAAAGACTATTCCTATACATTCCTTTTAGTACAAGCAAATGCAGAAGATAATAGTTCAGTGTAAACTAAAATAATATGTACACAAAATAAAAAATTAAAATGTTGTAATGTCTACAGTATGTTGGCAGTCTGAGAAGTGTACAATTATACATCACATTATTTTGAAGGACTCAATGGTCTTAACAAGCAGTGACTGATTTTTGGATTCCATTCAGCGTTCCACCCTAAAGTCGTCTGTATCAACAGCCAGTTTTATGTTCAGAATGAGTTTAAATGAACTTTTATCCTGTCAACAATAAAGGCACTGCAGACTATTTTAAGGAACAAGTGTACATTGTCAAAGTAAGATTTATGGCAAGGATTCTTCGTAAATGAAATGCAATTCCCAATGGGCATTACACTACCAATTGTTTTCATTAAAGCTTGTAAAACTATGTTTTTTTCACTTTTCTAACCTAAGCTATAACATGATTACACTTGTATTACATTGGTAGATGTCTAGAATATATTTGTCACCAGTCCCAAGCTGCTACATAGGCATTATATTGACCTCGACAGAATTAAATCCAGCACAAACCAGTAATTTCATTTTAAATTCCCACTGGTGAACTGCCAGTATCCTCCAAAGACATTCATACTGTATGAAGCACAACCCCAGGGAAATGAAAACAAATGGATGTGAATTTTGAGTGGAAGTAACATACTGTACAATGCTCAAAGGACAAAAATAAGGTGATTGCATTGTATACCAAAGGAATTAGAAAAGGAACAGACAAACAAGTGTACTGTGTTGACAATTGTAAGTAGATCAAGTCTGGAAAAGCTTTTGCAATAGGTAATTAATTATTAACATTTGTTTTATGTTTTGTCATTATTTTAAGCAACACTTTCAACACCTAATAGCTCAGAAGCTATTTGAGATGTAGATTTCATATTATCTGGGTTATAGAAACACAAGTTTAATAACCTTAACCCCCTAGCCTAATACATCTGCTATATGCTGGTCATGTCATTTATTTAGGTTCTGGGTGGAAGAGACTGACCATTTTGAGATATTGGCTTTGAATTTTGTGCTCAACTGTTTTATTTATTACGAGTTCAATAAAATCCATAACCACTTTGGGAATTTATTTTCATTAAGTTGCTGTTGGACAGTCAATAGATCTAACAAACTATTCTTATACATTCATGTGGATTGCTGGATCAGAAAGAAAAGGAGCAACAATGCTACAGTACAGCTCTGCAGTTTGACAATGTTGTAACTCAGTACACAGTGACATGAGGATCCTTTGTACACAAAATTATATATATATATATATAGATATTATTAATTAAATGTAATATACAGCCACCACTGTTTCAGGTAGTGAAATAGATTACGAAATGTAAATTAAGAAATAGGTGCACAGAACCTAATCAAAGCAACGACAACAAAAAATGTAATCATGAGCAGTGATAGCATTAGGACGGTGACTTGTATACCAGCGCATTAGAATTTATTTTGACAGAGGTGGTTTGCACCCAACAAGCTATACTTCATCAAAACCAAAATGTTCATACTAAATAACTTTATGAAATATTAATACTTCAGCCTGCCAGAAGTTATTAGATTTAATGTTTTATCTTTTCTGTTTTAAATAATGTATATTTCCAGTGTTAGTTATGGTGTCAAGAACTAAAGTAAACAGCGATATAGCAAGGGGTTTCATCTTGCATAATTATGGTGTAATTAAAATAAATACCATTTAAATAAACATATTTAAAAATAAATAAATGACGCTGTGGAAGGGTGGGGGAAATCACTGACACCGGAGACAGAAAGTTTTGGGTTCTAAACACCCCTTGGGTGCACTATTTATTTCTCGCCACCAGGTGGCACTGAGACGCCGTTGTTACCAACGATGGTAAAGGTGTCTCAGTGCTCACCTATGGCGCACACGCCATGGCAATAAATCACAAGAAACAGAAGGCAAACGAAAACAAAAACAAATACTCAAAACCTACAAAATAAAGTACTGCACTCAGCAGCAAAACAAACCCCAACCGTCGCTAGCCGCACGGCCCGGGACTCCGTCCTACACTCCCACTGTTCCCTCGCTACGCTATATACTTTGGGGTTCTGCCCATTTATGTTCCCCGCTACACTTATTCTTTCTGTGCGCGGCGTCTTTGTTTTTCTCTTTCAAGATGCGCGCGGCTCTCTTCCAGCCCTGCTCTGTCCGTCCGTAGGGTCTCTGCTGGCCCATTCATTAAAATCTGGCCGACCTGAGGAAACAGTAGAGCATTATCTTATAGGGCCAACAATCCCCCCAAGACCCGCCTCCCAGCCATTCAGAGAGAGGGAGAGTCCACACACACACACTCCCACCTCCCCGTGTCACGGCCATGACTGACAGGCGGCTGTTGGACGACTGCTGCCCTCTTCCTGCAGCACTGTGAACACGCCAGCAGAGTCAGCACAGGTCTCCCCCTGTTACAGACGCAATATCATTTTGTAGTTTCTTTGATTACATGATGTGAAATAAAAAAAATAAAAATTCTGTTTATCTATCTATCTATCTATCTATCTATCTATCTATCTATCTATATATATAAATTATGTTGCAATCCTAAAATTCTAGGTGATGCAAAACCTTTTGGCCACAGCTGTACATACAAGTATTGACTCTGGTGGGTATTAACTCCACTTTCTCCAAACACCTGCTACACAAACTGTATCCATATAAAAAACAGAACTCTGAGCAAAGGCTTAGTTTATAACTATATTACACTGCAACTCTCTTAGCTCATTGTTCTTTTTATAGTAGTTACTCACCTATAATACATCTTAGTGGTTAGTGGAGGTCGATTGGGAGCTTGTGTTAGATTCCTGGCTGATGTTAACTCTGACTAGATTAATGTCTCAATTGAGTACCCTGAGGATAGTAGGTTGGCTGATAGGAGGATAAATCTTGTTTGGTTAAAAATATTTGCCACAGAGTCCAGGGTTAGCCACTTGGATCAACAGCTGCATGAAAAGCTGGTCACATGATGAACCAGGGACAATGATCGTTTATATCAATGCTTAAGCCTTTTTCCAAATTCCCTTCCTTGTGCCTTATGTTAATGAGAGTTTGGTCAAAGCAAATGGGGAATGTGCCTTGTATTAAGGCCTTGATTTTCCACTTCAACGTATAGTAAATCTTCCTTCATTAAAGGTAAATATCCTAATTTAAAGGACATATTATATAAAAATGAATTTAATGTGTGAGTAAAAGAAAAAAATATGAAACAGCTGTAACTACAGGAAGTGTTTTTATGGCAGAATTTTTGTTAACTTACTAAGAGGCTTTTTCTTCTATCATGTATTAACTTCATTTCTACTGAAACACAGGAGTCAGTATTTTATAAGACACCCCACAGAACTCCTTGACAGATTTTATGGAGGGAAGGAATTTATTTTCTACTGGTGCTCTGTCAGTGGCAACAAAATGTCTCTTAGAAAAAGCACACCGTTGTTTTAAAGCCTTTGCTAAGGACAATCAAGTAGTATGATTAAAAGCTCTCCTCCAGTTTTTCACTTGGTAAATATGGTGAATGAATGCATTAAATAATGGGCCTTACTACTACTTAGTCAATAGATTTGGATAATAAAATTGAGCTTCCTGCTGGGCCAGCTGTGACTATGGCATGAAGAATGGGATGAAGGAAAAACTTCTTAACCAAATAATGTCTCTCAGCACAGCTTTTATTGTCTAATTAGTGTTGTAGAATTGCAAGTGCATGGGCTATGTAGTTGGGTACACACAGGCCTACTTACTGTCTGTCGTGAGTTTAAAAAGACTGTGTCTAATACCCCTTATAGCAGCACTACCCTTTTGCCTCTGGGGGGACAAGATTATAAATGTAGCATACTGTACGTAAGTTACATTAGTAAAATTAGTTTTGGCAAAGGACACCTTTTCTGGCATTTTTAAAGCAGTATAGAGATTGAGTTTCACATTTGCCCTTGTAGGGACTGCATTAAGGTACAACAGAAAAAGTAAAAAACTCAAACAATGGCTGAAGATACTATTATAAAATGTAGACTAATAATGTACCCCAAAAAAATAAATATTGTAGCATTTCACAGCAAGAGGCAGAAAACAGAGAGATGCTGGTTCCTTTTTCAAATCCTTTTATATTTATTTTTACTGCTGGACACTCTCTCTCGAGCACCCAAACCAGAGTCGACAGCTCTGTTGCAGCAACACTGGATGCTCTCTCAGCACTCAGACCAGAGACCACAGCTCTGTCAGCAACACAGGATTCAGTACAGCAAAATACAGAAACACAGCAACCATGGCAACCAGAACAACAGCACATAAAATGGCGGCACAGCGCCTCTTATAAACTTAGCTCTGCCCCTTTATGCTAATACTGTACTGAAGCTTACACATTTCATTGGTCCTCAGCCACACACTTCTGGCCAATGGGAAAACACGGAATACATGGACACACAGTGGCTCACAGACCATGCGCAACAAGACTGATACAGACACAAACAGGACCAATCACAGGGGGGACACAGACCACGCATAACACGACTGATACAGAGAGACAGGACCAATCACAGGGGAGACACAGAACATGCCCACACGCTGGCCAGGATCACACAGACACAGACAGAGGCAAACACACCAGTGGCGGGAAACACAGAGAGGGAAGGGAACACAATTACAGCAGGAATTACAGTAGAAAAACACAAACGCACAGTTAAAACATATGAACACTTTGTAAAGTAAGAGTACTGTGCAGGTATACCCTGTAATTTAGGGATTGTATTCATTTTTATTTTACTTTCTCCATTATGTTAACAAGGATTTTACTGCAGATGGGCCACTTATGTATTTACGCATGATTATAAATTTAAAAAAGAAAAATCATATGACTTGATGCCAGACCGCACAGTCAGATTTACACTGGCTTTAGGCAGACAAAACTTATAAATCATGCCGGATTCTATAATAGACAGGTGCTGGATTGTGTCACAGAATTAATTTCAATAGGGATTTGGTCGGGACCCAAAAATTATTCCGATACAGAATACTGGTATGTAGAGGGGCAGGATTAGACTGGGTTTACTGTGTATTTGGTTTCTGTCTCTTTAAATAATTAAAATGCAAGATAAAAAGTACACAATCAATGTATTTTTTTACATTCTTTGCCATTTACATTTGTCTATAGTTGTGTTTGATACCTTGGTATGTGTGGCAAAGTGGTAATTAGTGCGCAGGTGTAAAGCAGGTGCAGTACAGGTGCAGTAATCCAACAATGAAAGACAGACAACAAAGTATGGGTGAAACGGTTTCTGTTTTATTTTGGAAATCCAAACGTTCTGCTGAGCAAACAGTAAACAAAAGGAGGGCTGGCAATACACAGCGATGCATATTGCGCAGTGGATATCTTTGGAGTAAGGGGGGAGTTTGCGTAGCAGCTACAGGAATATAGAATGGTAATGTTCACCTCTTCATGGTGAACCCCCCACCTAGCCCCCTGCACTCCCCCAAAATGAAATAATACACTTGGACAGTTGTATTAGATTTACCGCTGTATCATGTATAAAGGGTTTTGCAGCATCGCAAACAGTAACAAACTTATGCACAAACGTGACAATCCATTCCACGGCCGTGAGATTTTTGTGAAAAAACAGGTTTCTCGGGTAAACCTTGAGACTTAACATGCATGCAGTACTAACATTTATCTTGCCTTAGCTAAGGCGATTTACAAAATGTAGATTTAATCTACCCCCTTGTCTCTAAAAATAATTGGTGTTGCTTACCATAATATGTGTTTTGGGAATTGCAAGACTTACTCTGTCAATTTTCATTAATATTCCTACAGTTTTAATGTATTACAGGCCACTTGTAATTGTAGTTATTGATGGTACTGAAGAAGCAGTGAAATGCAATCATTTCAAGCTCTTAATTACTGTGAGAACCTGTATTCTTTTCTGTAACTGCTGTTAATATTTCAAGTAAAGAATATATAATTGTGATTATCATTTTTAAACAGCATTTTTATCCACAGCTTGACCACAATTATAGTGGTTGCCATTTGCAATTTACTTTTGTTTATTTGTGTAACCTTGTTATTATTTTATTATTATTTATTTCTTAGCAGACACCCTTATCCAGGGCGACTTACAGTCGTAAACAAAAAATATATTTCAAGAATCACAGTACAAGTATTAATACAATTAAGAGCAAGATACAATGACTTCAGTTCTAGTAAGTACAAGTATATTACAAAATACGATTCATTATCGGAGCAGATAACAGTGTCAGTGTTAGTTACATCAGGATACGATTAAATGCAAAATACTACAGATTGAATTATAGTATTCAGCAGGCACAAACAGTAAAGTTCAAATGACAGTACAGTAAAAAAATAAATAAATAAAAATTGTAGGCTACGCTTTTTGGTTTTTATAGAATTGTTGTTTGGGTGATTTTTTTTAAGTATAAATTGATCCTCAAAAGTAACCATGTATGTTTCATACAGATGGGAAAGGATGATAAAACATCACTATACTGTTGTGTTAAGAACTAGTACTGTAGTTTTAAAAAAAAAGATTAATGTTTTATTAAAATGGCCTGGAGATAGTGTAGTTGTATAACTAAAAAATTAAACCGTTTGAATTTATTGCAAACAATTTATTGACCCTCACTATAACGTCACTCTCGCTTATTGCCCATTTTTGCCCATGGCCCTTACCTGGCGGTATAAAGAGGGCTGACTGTATAATGAAACATGGATGTCTTGTAATATTATAAACATTCAAACAAAAGTCTTTATTTAAAGCGATACAGTACATTTATGTTGTTTGTTAACCATGCCATTACTTATTGCACAATATGCCAATTGATGCTAATAATTCATTCCAGTTCGGTGTGGTGGAAGAAGAGGTGGAGCTCTGTTGTTCCTGTGACATCTTAAAAGAATTATAGAAAGAAAATCCGACTACTACAACTAAGACTGACACTAATACTAATACGAATAATAATAATAATATGAGGCTAAAAATTTGGTTAGTTGTGCTTAACAACGTGCATATTTACAAACATAGGCTGTACGAAAGGTTTACATTTGCAGCGTCTTTTGCGTTCTTTCTTATCTGTGTGTGTGTGTGTGTGTGTGGTTTGGTTTGGTATGGCTTTGGTGAGGAATAACGTGAGATTCCGCCAGTTAAACAGGAACTTGACTGCTGAAATCTCACGAGACACAAGCACGATTCCTGCTCTGGTTTACATGGGTTTTTACAGCTATTTTTATCGTCAGAAAGCGATTGACCCTGCCCTTAAAGTCGCGCTGACCAAAGGATGTTCTTTTGCTGTTTCACTATGTATCCGCATGACAACGTCACACAGTCATGACTGTAGAGTCGATTTTCACGTGCATTTCACACAGTATCGGTGAAACGTGTATAGAGAGTGATTTTTTTTTTTAGAGAGTGATTTATAGCAGGCTCGATGAGCGCTGTTTACTTGAAGGGGAAAAAATGGATAGGAAAGCAGGTCTCAGTCTCGTGATCGGGAACCTTGGTGACTGAAGGCTGGTCGGATGACCCCCGAGACCTGGAAAACAAAGTGTTAATCCCCTACTCACAGGAGAGACGCAGCGGCAGCTTGGATGCGGATGCAAACCAAACAGGAGGGAGAGGAGAATGGCCCCGACTCGACAGGGCCGAACGTACTTGTGATCAAGTCCTTGAAGGAAGAAAATAAGATAAAGAGAGGTCCATATGATTATGCAGCAACGGCACTTAGATGGGGCTCTAAGGAAACAGATGTTAGTATAATTACAAAGTTTGAGAGAGTAGAGGAACTAAAGGTCCAGTATAGATGGAAACATAGCAGAATAGCGCACATAATGCAAAAGGTAAGATGATTGTGGCCGGGGGTCCCGCTGACTAGAGAGCTTGAGTGGCGGATGCCTGAGAAGCCAGGGGAAGTGATCAATATCCCCCCCCCCCAGCGGAGACTCGATGCAGGACGCTGTATAGGAAATAAGAAAATAGTAAACTTTAGGGGGTGGAGGGGAGGATGGTGGGAACAAACAAAGCTCAAAAGAGAGAGATTGCTAGAAATGGGAGTGTATTATAGAGGCAGGATAGATTGGTTAACCAATCAGGAGACAACACATCACAACATTGACTGATATGCTGGTAGAGATCGAGTTACAGATAGAGAAAAGAAGGAGGAGATAAGTCTCACCTCTCCTTGAAATTCAACCTAAAGGTTAACATGTAAACCCAGCCATTTTTACCTTGGCTACCTCTTTTCTCATTCTATCATTGTCCCTTTAATTTATCTCTAAAACAGACAGCCTTGTACTTTATGTTTTGTTTTTCACCTGCTTCCTCTTCTCCATCTGTTGGTTTAGTTTGTCTGCCTCCATAATGTCTCTATTAGTACTTGATTTGGCTGATGTCATTAATTTGTTTAAAGAAGAAGGACAATACAAATGGCTAACAATCAGGTTTAATCAGCATCCACTGTACCTGTGCTTACAGGCACACAGTATTTTAATGAGTTACAATAAGTTACACTCAGTTCTAATAAGCTCCCTTTAGAGTTAAGGACCTCAAAATAGTTTTAAATAGTGGAGAACACCAGAGGCAACATTTTAAAACATTGTTACCTTATTTTTTGCTTACTTTGTTGGCACAGTGTTTATCAAAAAGTCATATTATAATGAATATTAAGTTATTGGAAATCTCTGTGCTGCTAAGAGCCCTGCTGAGTTAAGGACCTCAGAATGGTTTTTAAATTGTGGAGAACACCCAAGGCAACATTATAACACATACACTAGTCCAATCTATTTCAGTGTACAATTTTTATTGGCACAGTGTGTGCCAAAGAGTCCCATTATAATGTATAGTAATCAATTGGAATACTGCATGCCGGTAATTGTCCCATTAAGTTAAACATTATAACACATAACTTTACCATTTGCAGTGCATATCATTTTATCTTTTTTTTAATTTTTGTAATTAATACAATATACATATATAAGGTAGGGTGCTGCACTATGATTACTACAATATGAGTGATACATTTTAAGTAAAAAAATAGATTCTCACTGGCTGGGTTTACATGCAAGTGAAAATCGACTCTACAGTCATGACTGTGATGTTGTCAAGCGAATACATTGTGAAACAGCAAAAGGATGTTCTTTTGGCAGCGCGACTTTAAGGGCAGAGTCAATCGCTTTCTCACGATAAAAATTGCTGTAAAAGCCCATGTAAACCGGAGCAGGAACCGTGCTTGTGGCTCACGAGATTTCAGCCCCAACACACACACCCCCCAACACACACACACACACACACACACACACACACACAAAATGTACATTTATGGAGTACTTCAACACTAGAACCGCCGCGGTTATACTCATACCTACAACCGCCGGTACATTTTAAACACCATCAATATAAAAATGAAAGACAAACTATCGGATACAACTCAAAAGTTTTACTCAAGCACGTCATATCAAACATCTCCACAGCCAAAACACCATGTCTAATTGAACAATTAAACATAAAAGGGTTTATTTTCTAACTTACCACATATAAAGCACTACTTCAAAAAATGAAAAAAACTATAATAAAATAAACATTTCAAAAGAAACTAGTGTGTAAACAGGTTTATTTACATACAAAACTGTAAAAACAAAAGTAGTTTTTAATCTAAAACAAAAGTAACATATGATTTCTGTTGCATGTGTGTCACTCGCAGCACAGAATCCAGGTTGAGCTGCTGCAGTCTGCAGCCTTGCAATTTTCTGATCGAAATGTTTCTGCTGAAGTGTAGTGGCTAGCTTCAAGATGAAATCTCTCCTACTGATATTTTCCCCGGTGCATTTCTTGAAGGAATGAAGGAATTGATGGCTGCTAGGTCCAGTAGCGATAACAACAGGATTGTGTATATATATATATATATATATATATATATATATATATATATATATATATATATATATATAAATAGAATATTGTAGGTTACATTCAAAATAAAAAACATGTATTGTAAAAGGTGGTTCTAGTGTCAATGAAATTTAACTTTTAGATGTTCCACAAACGCGCGCACACACACAGTAGTAAAACTTAGTAGAAATTATATTTTATATAATTGTGTGTTTGTGTTGGAAAGGTAACCAGACAAACAAGTAGCTAAAGCGTGGTGTAATTCAGAATGTGAGCGACGATACGCAAATTAATTTCTCTTGTTAAATGTTTTTATCTTCATGGCAACACATGAAGCTCTCCTCACGATATTCAGAGTTGTTCTTTTCCTACTTAGTAAGCAGACACAGACATTTAAATATCCCCTCCACTAAATGACTATCCATTGGTACGGCCGATTTTTTTTCATAAATCAGAACTGCATAGCAACGCATTTCCTGAAAAGTAAACTGTCATGACTTGTGCATGTAAACTCCACCATTGAAATTTAATTCTTACACTTTGAGGTTGCAAAGCAAGCTTGCTATCAATTGAGCTATCACTGCCATCTAGAAATGCAGTCAGTTTTCAATGCCTTTACAATTACCAGTTATACTGAATGGAGTGCTGTATATGAGACTCAGTTCCACAAAATGTAACAACATTCAGTCAGTTTAGTCGTACAGTATTATCTTCAAATAGGTTGGTAAACATATGTGTCTATGTTATTCTCATTTAGATCAACGTATGATTGGTTTTGTTTTGTGCTACTATACACCATTGTTATTTGCTCAATTTTTTCAGTTATATTTTCTTCCCTTTTGGCACAGGTAACTTATCAGCACCTAATATAACCGACTACTACAGTACATAATGTTTGCTTTTATCCAACCGCATGTGGTTTCTCCAGTTTGTTGCTGGTGCAATTCATGCTTATTAACCCAGTCTCTGCTGCCTAACATACTTGGCACATACTAAAAAATGCTCGCTCAGTGCTGCCTAAAGTACCAGGTACATCCTAATTAAAAACATGTTTTGTTTTTTTTAAACGCTGGATTGCTGTTATTTCACTCAGGGTCGATCATTGAGAAGTTCTTACAAATCATATTTGGTCGGTGGGTCCAATTTCATTATGTTAGTGACAGGGCCTGAACCATGTGGCTATAGATGGCAGTATTTATATGACATTTACTATTCAACCTACAAATCATAGCAAACCAATAGAGAAAATTAAGGAGTCTTGTACTTTACCAGAATTTTTAAATGAGCTTCAGCATTTATGATGCAAAAAAACACGGTTAGTATGATAAAGCACCTTTAGTGTGACACAGTTCTGAAACGTAATTGCAGCCTGTTCCTGTGCTAGCGCTCGCTATGGCTGTGATACATCGAGTGAATTTAAAACAATCTAAGTGTAACTTTTGTTTCTCTGTAATGAGGATCGATATAAAAAAGTTTGCCTTTGATTAGGAGCTGTGCTACCGTCTCGCATTTAATCAAATTAGCTTTGAAGTGATGCATCTGGTTATTTTGTTTTGTTGCTGTGACAGTACAAGTAAGTTACCTCCTACTTCAGAGGCTATCATGTTGACGCAATTGAAATGTGTGTGGGGAAGCTGACCTGTGTGTCTTAATTTTTCATATTTTATGTCGTCTCTGAACCACCTCACAAGGTGTTTCAGAGATGGCACTGAACCGTCTTAACTCCTGTGTGAAATGCTATGCCGGCACTGAAGCGCTATAGTGGGCGTGGATTGAAAGTCAACATCCCACGTGACTGTATACCAGACGTGTTTTTGTCATTGGTTTTACAGGCTTTCATTTTTTTCAAATACAATGGCTGATCAAGAACGAGGTAGTAATTGGAGACCGGAAGAAGTTAAGGAATTGTTAGAAGAAATTCTAAGAAGAAAACCATGTGCAAATCCAGTTAATGAGATCAGACACAACAGACTGTTAAATATATATATATATATATATATATATATATATATATATATATATATATATATATAAAACAACTCATCTGCAATTTTTTGTAGCTGTTGACAGTATATGCAATAGGTAGAACTGTTTTTTTTTTTTATGGTCGACAGGCCTACAACTTTTAATACACTGCAGTTGGTTCAGACGGCTGAATGAAAATAATATTAATAATGCGTCCTGACAAATATTTTTACTTCAATTTTCCACATATATATAGTATTAATAGAGAGGACAAAGTGAGCACAGGGAAGTTTACAGTACACTACAGTTCTCCAGTGCCATTCATTAAAAGATAAGAAATTGATATAACATTATTTTTTTTTAAAACTAGCTTACCCACGTTATTCTGCTTCTTTATTTATCTATTTTGTTTCTGTTGCCGTTGCTATGAAAACGATCTGTTGACTGACAGGTTTGAAAGTTGTACTCACATGATCCCTTTGGCTGTGAGAAAGGTTTATGACGGTATTATACTGGCAAAGATTGCACAATTTTGTGCTGTATTAATGAGTGCGACAGACAACTATTTGTATAATTGAGAAACTTTTATTCATCATTATATATTTTCTGTGATTATTCACATTTTATATTTGAAAAAAAGAAAGAAACACGATTTTGATTAGTACTTATTTATTCCCCCCGTTTTATTTTCATATTATCTTGTCCATTTAAAAACATTTCTATAATTATTTGATCTTATTTTTTCCTGTTCTATTTGGTTTAAAAAATGCACACACTAAATAATACTGATTTAGAATCGTTTCCCCATATCCAAAAAACGATTTGATTGTAATTATTGGTTTGATTTTTTCTTCTGATTTAAAAAAAAAACAAACAAAAAAAACAACTTTATATTATGTATATAAAAATATATTATATTGCAATCTACATTTATTTCTGTCGGTTCTCCCCATATATATGTTCTCAAAATTTAGGATCTAATGGTATTGCATTTTTTAAAAATACATTTATGTATTGGCCAGTGGAGGTTATTTTGGGGAGAAAATGACAAGAAGGCATCTTAGTGCACAGTGTTGCTAACTTCCTAACGGAGTCTGGCTCAGAGAGTGATTTTGTGCCAGATGACTCTGGCAGTGAATATGAGCCAAGTGACACTTCCTCCAGTGAGGAGATCAACAGTGGTCAGGAAGAGGAGCCTATAGAAACTGAGCCTGAGCCCCTGCCTGGACCAAGTACAGTAGGTAGGTCTAGACAAAGGTGGGGGTTTAGATTTCAGCCATTCTACCACTGGATCTCCCCTAACATCACCCAGCCTCAAATACCCCCTTTTTCTGGCACACTTGGTAGCACTGCGAACCCAACTAGGTTTATCCCAATTAACTTTTTCCAGTTATTTATCACTGATTATTTTTTTTACATTTGGTAATCCAAACCAATTTGTATGCTCAGCAATATCTGGCCCATCATGGGAAGAACCTGTGGCCACATTGTAGGATGTGCAAGTGGGTCCCCACAAATGCTATTGAAATGAAAAGGTTCTGAGTCTTATCTCTTCTAATGGGACTAGAATAAAACTAGATTTCAGTTATTGAATTTTTTTTTTTTTCATTACAATGACAATGCTATGGCTCTCCCGAGGAACCATCCTCATTTTGACAAGCCCTTTAAATTATGGCCACTTCGAGACCATCCATATATACCTGGCCAAATATATCCGTGGATGCGTCCCTCCTGCTGTTCAAGGGGAGGATTCTCTTTAAGCAGTATGTCCCCATGAAGCATGCCCGTTATGGGATTAAACTGTACAAACTGTGTGAGAGCTCCACTGGGTACACTCATCGGTTCAGAGTGTACACAGGGAAGGACTCTCAGATTGAGCCGTCTGGCTGCCCCCAATGCTTGCAGACCACTGAAAAAATTACACAAGGATCCCTCTGTTTAGGGCCTTGTACACATCTGATTCAATGGCTTGTGGTACAATACGTCACAACAGGAAAGGATTTCCATGTTAATTGGTAGCCAACAAACAGAGGTGCGGTGAGACCAGCGCTCTGCACTGTGAGGAACTGCTTGCAGTTAAATACACAGACAAAAAAAAGATGTATACCGCCTCACCACTGTCCACTATGAGCTTACTGTAGCAGTTCCTGTGCGAGGTCAGGACACACACACAAACAAGACAAAGTTCTGGACTTGATCAGACCAGGTGCTTGATACGTACAATGCTGCAAGGAAGACTATGGCATGATTTATTTGCACAACCTGGTGTCAGTCTAAAGCACGTAAAACCCCCAAAACCAATGAAAAGATGCACACACAGAAATAGGCAAATCGAGTTTCTAAAATATTACATCAAACATTAGTAAATGTGATGTAGGTCAAATAAATGTTATTAAAAGGTAGCATTTTGTTTATTATAATAGCTGTATTTTGTGCTCACATGACCAAAAATCCACAAAAAAGTTGGCACCAATGAAAACTTCAGAGTGTGACCAAAAAAAAACCATAGTTTGTCTGGGGTATCTGAAAGGGAACATATGGTAATTTTGATGTAAATCAGTGGATTCCCAAAATCACAAAATTCTTGTAGCACAGAGCGTCACAAAGGCCTCAGCAGAGAAGGGGTTAAAGCAGTACAAATTAAAATGGCTTAGGTGATCTGAAAAATTTAGAACAGCATTAAAAAAAAAAAAAAAAAACCTTAAGCACAATAGAATTATTACTTAATATGCTGTATAGCTGCAAAATCCACCTTGATGCTTTAAAGCACAGAGTCAGTGTAATGATTGAAACTAGAAAGTTTGTAAATCGGAAGAGACAAATAACAATACAATACTTCACAGCCAGGACAAATGGATTTATTGGTTTGCCATTAAATAGCACTCTGCACTCCTACTGAGAGTAAGTGAACCAAGTAATTAATAATGGGAAATTGGCCACAAATTGGCTTGTGTTAAAAGTGCTAGATGGTGTTAATGAGAAAAAGTGAAAGCAGAGAAAATATTGATGGCAATGGTTCCATGGAGCCCTAAGCAGTATATTGAGCTTTTGTTGCAAACATTTTTTTTCAGAATAGAATAGTACATATTCTAGATCATACACTGTAGACAAAAAATATGGTGATAATGAAAGGCAAATGTGCCTGAATGAAACTCTACAGGGTATTATTCTCTCTTGAAATTGTTTGAGTTGTAAAATGACACTATTAATTTAATTCCATTAGATAAGGGGAAGCTCAATGTAGTAAAAATAGGTTATACTGAAAATATAGTTTCTAAAATAGTTCCAAAAGTATAAACAAATCCATATTTAGGATAGCGATGGCTCCTCCACTCAGTATATACATGAGACGAAAAAACACACAAACGTGTAGGGGGAGACTTCACCAATTATGTGTACTGTGAGAAGTGTTTCCTAAATATATTATTCCTTTTAATTGTTAATAATTAAATTAATAAATAATTAAATGTTAGTTTTGATGTAGTGACTGATTGCAAGACAAAAAAAGTCAAATGATTTACACCTGAAGGAATTTGCCTCTGTTCGATACACCACAACTGATTAAAAGGAAATTATGCCAACAGGTTTTGGTGTTCTTATTTATATACTTATTTATTTGACCACATAATACATATATATATATATATATATATATATATATATATATATATATATATATATATATATATATATATTGAATTAGCAATATAATTTGTAATTTACCAGTACTTGGGAATTTAATGTGGTTAAAATTATTGTAGCTAATAAAATACGTCCATAAATCTAACCTGTTCTGCACTTCCATTCGTTATAGGTCTCAAATGTCTAGTTTTGAAAGAAACTGACTGTTATAGTTAAGGTGACCAGACGTTGCATTTTGGATGGGACAGTCCCACTTTTGGAATACTGGTCCCAGCATCGTCTCGATGGTAACACAAATGACAGACTATTGTATTTTCATACAAGCTGTTGTGTTTCTACCATATCTAATGTATTACAGTACAACACTTGATTTGACTAAAAAAGGCTGTACAGCGCCGTGCAAATCTGGAGAATTACTGAACAGTCAACGTTCATATTTGCAACCAATCGCACAGAATTGCGGGCGGGTTTATCCACGGAGTGTTGCTAAACAAACTGGTGGCTATCCTCGTCTGAATCACCACTCTCGCTGCCTGAAGAGGTTAGACTAGTCTAACAATATCAGCTCATACAGGTACCATTGTATTGTGTTGCAATTATTCTCTTCATCCATGATATTTGTATATCTGCGTGCAAACGACTTTGCTTCGTGTATAGCTATAGGCAACAATTGTAGAAATCAACGCTGTCATTTCACATCACCGTGCCATGTTTACAACGCAGCGCACTGAAGCTTGTCATGGTTTGAACACTTTGTGCATAAAATAGCCCAATACAACAATAGGAGGGGCTGTTGAAATAAGTCTATATTCATTTTCAGTTCACCACAGGTACCCTCTAAGAAACGTACATTCGTGAATAATACAAAATAATTTATGAACTAGTTACATTTGTGAAATTCATATTGTAAAAATATTTTACAAGTTTCATTTTTTATTTCTTTACATATACAAGTTATGTTGTTTTTAGCAATAATGAAATACAATAGTATCAGGTCACCTGGTGCCATTTTAATTTATTTAAAAAAAAAATTTTACATTGATAGTTGAGTACTGTATGTGAAGCAAATAGTTTAAAACAATTACAAAAAAAGAACCACGTCCTCGTTTCATTTTACCTTTTTTAAAAAAAAAAATATGTACATAAGCTGCCTTAGAGACATCACTTTTTAATTTGGTGACCCCTTATATTTATTTCTATGTTAAATCTATATTTTATCCTGCAAAGTTTAAGAAGAAAATAGAGACAACGGAGTACTGATATTTAAGATTAATGCTATCTGTTGCATAGGTGTGATTGCTCTGTAAGGTATTTTATATGTATTTACATAAGTAACACAGCTTTTAGTTTAATAGAAGAAAAACAACACGATAAAAACATGTTTGTACTTCAGCAAAAGAGGCAAATGTCAGGCCTCGAATTACTGGGGATCCCTAGTTTTATTTCCAAATTTCTCCTTTAACATGATGTAAGCTGACGGGCATCGCTTAAAATGGAAAAGAACCTGTTAAAAACATGTTAATTGTATGATTTATTGCACACAGTCAAAAGAGGATATTTAACACATTGTATCACCTTAATAGTAATAGTTTAATAGTAGAAAGTGTATTAAAAAAAAAAAAAATCATAGTATCTATTAATCACGGCACACTAATGATCCAAGCAGAAACTGCAATAGAAAAAATATACAGAACAAATACCATAACATATTATATGGTAAGAAATTCAATATTTTGAAAAAAAAAAATAGATTGTATGAAGTAACCATTTAATAAATAGAAATACTGAGATATATATTGTTTTCATACAGGAAGGGTCTGGTTTGCAGATTGGCCACTGCAGGATAGCATAGAGATAGAGAGAGAGAGCAATGCATGTTGTGTAGAAATGACATTACAAAGACAATAAGATCATTCATTAAAACAAAAAAAAAGTTTTTGAAATTAAAAGATTCCACTCTGAAGATCACCATGAGTCTCTGCATTCACTTTCAATATGATATTAGATAAAACATTGCCAAAGTGAAAATAAAAAACAGAGATCTTCCCCGTAGCGTTGACGTTGGAAGTTATTCACAATATTTCCATACTGTCCCAGTTTAAGGACTTAAAAATCTGGTCACCGTAGTTATAGCAAATATATATTTGTATTATAAAAACAAAAACATGACAAAAACAGTCATTTAAGAAAGCAAACCATTCCTTCAGACAGTGTTACACTTTTATTATCATTTCACCTGGAGGGTAAATTGTCCCCACCCCTTCAATCGCTTATTTTCCAAACAGCTGCTTCCCCTTTTGACTGACATTGCTTTGACCCAGAATACCCTGCTGAGCTGAAGTTACCCAGGAAGTGCAAGTGTAGCAGAATTCCTGACAATAAGGCATAGGAAATGATCACGTTCTTTAACCTAAAGTATTTGCTATCACATGTGTTTGTTTCAAACCTGCAGTAATTTGAGACCTATTTAAATAATGAAAGCGCAAAACAGGTAAGATTTATGGAATTATTTTATTAGCAATAATTAATTTCAGTTCTTAATGAGCACAGCTGCTGGCTGTAGTATTACCTCAGTGCTGCCGCTTTGAAAGCAGGTTCACTGTCAATTGTCTATTTTTTTTTCTAACAATGTGTACAAGTCTCTAGATATTTTTTGTCATTCAGAACATGTAAACCCCAGCCTAGTGATTTACATGGCGGCTGCATTTACATTCTCACCAGGTTTTTTTAAGTGCCCCTCTAATCAGGTCAGACTTAATCCAGTCCAGCCACATTCTCACATATTGGAGTGTGACTGCGTATTGGAGTGTGACTGGATACAATATAGGGATTAAAAAAAAAAAAAAAACAACACTGTCCTGATACAGATATACAATATATATATTTCATATGTAAGGAAATATCTTATTTTAAGCACAACAATCTTCCACTGGAATAAAAACACTGAATGCAAACATTAAATGCGTCTTTAAAACATCACAGTGCGAAAAAACAAATTCTCTTTAGATGCAGTATGGTGCGACTGTGAGGGAATAAACTTGCCATTTCAAACACTTCACACCAAACAGTATTTCAGCTGGTCTACCAACTGCTGTGTATATTTGTACATTTGTTTTGAGGTGTGTTTTTAATATTAGTCATTTTTGTACCTTCACATGTATTCTCTTCTTGCTGAAAATACGTCATCGTGAAAAGTAACTTGTATACCTTTGGATTCTGAGGAGGTTTCTAAATATGTTTTTTTTTTCTTTCCCCACAGGCTAACAGGCTTCCAAATTCCTCCTCCCATAACAAGTACAGGAGCTGTGTTTTCCCTGCGACTCACAAGCGATTTTGCTGTAAGCGCTCATGGGTTTAAAGTTTATTATGAAGGTAAGAAGCTACTTTAAGTACTAAAAGTTCCTCATAATATTTTTGAATGGAATTATTACCGGTGGTGAGTGTAATTCTTCTTATTATCCCAATCGGATCTTTTGTAGTGTAATATGTTTCTTCATTCAACTGCTTAAATGACTTGGCAATGTTTTTCAGTCAGGTTCCCCTTCATTAATGAGGCATGGGGCTCAATGCAAACTTTCCTGGTTAAATGAAAACAAAGAAAATGAAATAAAAAAAGAAAAAAATAACAAAATAACAAATCACTAATCATTCTATACACCTATAACCTTACACATTGAGTAAGGCCCAGTATTTTCCTGTTTAAAATTAGTTACTTTTAAGGCTAATCTAAGTTTTTGGTGTCACAATTACTGTACTACTAATAATATAAAGAAATAGATTTGAGATGAAGTAAAAGGTACAGATTTTGAGAGTATTGCTTCCGTCTGTGCAGATGGTAGAAATAGAGAAGAGTGCATTAGTTGAGCTTGACAAGCAAGCTGTTAATTCATTTTTTTTATTGTATAGAATTATACACTGGAGGGGCTCCCGAGTGGTGCATCCAGTAAAGGCACTCCGCGTGGAGTGCAGGATGAGCCCTATAGCCTGGACGTCGCCGGTTCGAGCCCAGGCTATTCCACAACCGACCGTGGACGGGAGCTCCCAGGGGGCGGCACACAAAGGGAGGGGGGGGGGTGTCCTTGGCTCACCGCGCACCAGCGACCCTTGTAGTCTGGCCGGGCGCCTGCAGGCTTGCCTGTAAGCTGCTTGAGAGATGCGTTGTCCTCCGACGCTGTAGCTCTTGGATGGCTGCATGGTGAGTCAGCAGTGTGAAAAAAAGCGATCGGCTGATGGCACACGCTTCAGAGGACAGCGTGTGTTCGTCTTCGCCCTCCCGAGTCAGCGCAGGGATGGTAGCGGTGAGCTGAGCCTAAAAATAATTGGCCATTCCAAATTGGGAGAAAATAATAAAAATAATTGGCAACGAATAAATAAAAAAAAAAAAAAAAAAGACAATTATACACTGGAGACTCTTATGACTGTCAATTCTAAATCACCTATGACCAACAAAAATTGCAGTAAATCTTAACCAATCAATTTACATGTTAAATTAGTTTATTTTTTGGTACTGAATACCGTAATTGTGTTATTATTGCTAGTGGTTTTTACGCCAACAGCATGACTATTGAAAACTGTAAGCATTCTATCTGAGATAGAAACAGAATTGGCAATCCACATGTTTTTCCATCATAAGCTTTTCCGGTTTGTTTTGGTCTACCAGTAACATATTTTCTTTATTTATAAAGACAAATAAAGCCTGTGCCTATGTGTGTCTGATTCCGATTTGATGTGTTGATCGTGGCAGAGATTATTTGACAAAACACTGTTTCTTTATGTAAAATAAAAAAAAGATAAATAAAAAACTGCAGCGTTTTGCTAAAACAACCTAAAAACAGACAATCCACCTACCACGATTCTCTCCTGCAAAATGGAATGAAAAGCCATCCGATTGGCAGCACTGCTCTCTGTCGCTTTCCCACCTCCTCTATGCATAGCATGCCTCTGTCAAATGCTTAAATGGACGGGGACTCATTTGCATGTTAGCTTCAGATTTAGCTGGCAAATATATATATATATATATATATATATATATATATATATATATATATATATATATATAAATTTCTAGAATTTTAAGAAAAATGTTTTGTAGCAAAAGTTTTGCTTTTCTGGAAGAGGAAAAAAAGTTACAAGAATTAGATGCCTACAATTATTTATTTCAGCATTTTTTTTTTTTGCAAAACTCCAAAAATGCTAATTCAAAAGTATTCATACCCTTTGATGCTATGACATTGTCCACAAGGGCTGTTTTTCCTCTAATGTCACAGGAAATTTAGTTCCAATACTGTAAATCCAGAAATATTTGTGGCCAAAATATTTGGCGAATCACACCCAGAAGACCAATTTCGCTCCAGAAATGTTGGTGACCTGTTGCCCTGAAAGTTGTATACTACTTCACTTAACTTAACATGGATTTTACAGAATTATACTGTAGCAAAAGATGAAAATGAATACAGTTTTTATTTATTATTTAGAAGATATTCTGAATTGTACCAAATACGAAGCTACTGTACTGTAAACCAATCTGAAAAAACAATTTCAAATCCACGGAAATATCACTTGTGCTGGTAGTGTGGCTTTCCTTAACTGCATTCAATATCCCAGAAAGAAACTAGCCTGAAATGATCAATTCTTTTTTTCCCTAGTTCGTGGAGAACAGACATAAGCCAGTTTGCATGCTTTGGCTTTATTGTGGATGTTTTCAGATCCACATCAATATCAGTAATGTCCGGCTACTTATGCCCTCTAGCGGTCGGATGAATTTCGAGTCAACCATTGGAAGCATTTATATATTGGAAGCATTTATATATGCACCAAAAATGTTTAAGATTTTTTGTATGTGAAAATCGCATAATAAAAGGCTTGCAAATATTTCTGGATTTACAGTACATGATTAAATGGATTCCATAGCATACCAAAAGATATTGGCCAATCATCTGAAACCCTCTGCTACAAAACTTGGTTTAAAGCGCAACTGGACGTTCCAACTCAACAACGATCCAAAGCACACATCAGAATCCACTTCAGAATAGTTAAAGAAGAATAAAATCAAGGTTCTCTAATGGCCTAGTCAAAGTCCCAATCTAAATCCGATTGAGAATCTTTGGTATGAGTTGAAGAAGGCTGTGCACAAGAGAAGTCCTTGGAATTTGAATGAACTGGAACAATTTTGTGTTGAAGAATGATCAAAAATCACTAAAGACTCATTGCTAAAGACTCACTCCAAAAGCTCATTGACAAATATCATAATCGTTTTAAAGAGGTTATTATTGCTAAAGATGCCTCAATTAGCTATTAATTTAATTTTCCTTGTGAATTAGCATTTTTGGAGTTTTGCAAATAAAATGCAAAAAAACCTATTTATTTTAACTTTTTTTCCTCAAAAGCAAAACTTTTGCTACAAAAGATTTTTCCTATAATTAGAGAGATATTTCTAGAAATTATACATTGGGGTATGTAAACTTTTGACTACAACTGTGTGTGTGTGGGTGTATATATATATATATATATATATATATATATATATATATATATATATATATATATATATAGCTCAAAGAGCTAGCTATATATATATATATATACAGTCAACCCTGTTTAAATCGCCTGGTAAGGGCCATTGGCAAAAATGGGCAGTAAATGAGGGTGGCGTTATAGTGATGGTCAAAAAAAAACCCCAAAAAACACACAACCATCTATGTTTGTAATAAATTAATACGTTATACAATTACAGTATCTTCAAGCCATTTTAATAAAACATTAATCTTTTTTAAAACTACAGTACTAGATGATAAAACGTCACTGGTAGACCTGCTTTACAACAGTAGGTCTACTAGTGTTGTTTTATCATATTTTCCCATCTGTATGAAACATACATGGTTACTTTTGAGGAACTGTTTATACTTAAAAAAAAAAACTAATAAAAAATAAACACTCTTAGTGTCAAATCACCCAAACATTAATTCCATAAAAACAAAGCGTATGATTTCCTTTTTTTTTTTTTTTTTTTTTTTTTACTGTACTGGTCATTTGAACTTTAGTGTTTGTGAAATGACTGTAAGCCTGCTGAATACTATCCTTCATTGAACGATGCCATCCATTTATTTCACAAAGCAATTTAAGCTCAACAACATTCTTTTTTCAAGCAGTTAATAAAAAATGTTGAATATGTACAGGCAAACACTTTTTTTAAACGAAAAGTAAAAAAAAAAACATATTCTGTTGTTTACAAAACTGATGCTTTAGTTTAAGTCAGCCTTCATTTGTGCAAAACTTGCATGTAAACAAACAAACCTCTTACTGTACTTTTTTTATTTTTATTTTTTTTACTGTGGTTTATAAAAGTCACTTATTTTAGACTGCGTCAAGCCTTTTTCAGGTTAAACAAATCGACCCATTCCATCAAGGTAAGCCATTTGTTTTATCCATTGCAAGGTCTCCAATTGTCTTTCCATTAACAGTATGCCTCACTTATGCGAGAAAACATTTGCAGTATCTTGCTTTCTTATTCTCAGATGCATACATGCAGATTTTTTTTTCTTTTGCTCTGGTGTTAAATGTAGGGTCGACTCGCCATGTTGTACTTTCTGTTTTGCTTTGGGAGCAGGAGTGTTGATGACATTGGTATGAACGTTCAGTTAACAACGAACTAGGAAAGCGAGTCAAAGGTTAACTGCATAACTTTGTTGTTTTACTTGGCCATGAATATTTCGCTGGCACTACAATGAGGGAAACTACAATGCTTATATTTACGTTTGCTTGGCTTGGGAAGTTGGCGGATGGCGGACAGCGTGGAAGTGATATAACGGGTACAAATGGCACTGTTTTTATATTTGTTCAGAGAGAATAGCTGGCGGTATGCGAGGGTGGTGTTATAAAGGGGGGTGGTATAATGCGGGACAACTGTATATATATATATATATATATATATATATATATATATATATATATATATATATATATATATATATATATTGTATTGTTACGTAGATGTTTCAGGGTTTATAAAGGTTGGAGGTGATTCCCAATAAACAGGCAGATGTGACTTTGAAGTAAAACAAAATGAATAACTCTTTATTAATGTGTTGATAAGTACAAAACAAAAGCAGGCCACCGTGCCTTTTAAATCAGATGCTCTTGCACATTCTAGTCCTTACAGAGATATGGTGCTCTTCCACTACCAGCAGCTAACAGCTCTACTGAAAGACTGACTGGATGACTGAACGCAGCAACAGCTTCTGAATGCTCATTGAGCAGGCTTCTTTATAGCCTCAGTAGAGTGTGCGGGGCATTTCCGAAATCGGGTCACATGCACTGCAATGTGTCATTTCTAACATTAACAGATAGACACAATGTTAAGTCTATTAAATAAGAGTATTACTGGAATTTACTGGAAAATGTAATACAAGTAATTGCAAAGCACAGGTGATACACAATATTTCCAGATATTTCCAATACCAATAAAAAACTAAAAAACACCCAACCCATTACAGTATTA
The DNA here is from genome assembly GCF_902713425.1 of Acipenser ruthenus. Classification (NCBI taxonomy): domain Eukaryota; kingdom Metazoa; phylum Chordata; class Actinopteri; order Acipenseriformes; family Acipenseridae; genus Acipenser; species Acipenser ruthenus. The sequence continues at coordinate 41,210,329 of NC_081192.1, forward strand.
TTGTAGCATTTTTTTATATCTATTTTGCCTAACTTAGAATCATTGGAGGTTATTCTACTGTGACAATCATTTACGCAAAAATATACATTTCTGTTTTGATACAGTGTATCAGGTACTTTAGCAAACAAACAAGTAATACTAACAGAAACAACTTGTTTTGTATTAAAGTAAATGCCTATTGATTTTCACCCAATGCTTTTAAAGCTACTGTATGTCCATTAAATAGGGTTTCTCCCTATGACATTAGGCACCCTTACTAAGGACCCCCACCCAATGAATCCATAGAAATGGAGTACCTTACTTTTATTGCAAACAACATATTGAAAGAATGATAGAAAATGAATAAAAAAGAAATGCATTTTAATTTTGCTACCTTTTTCAATACTACTGTTTTCATAATGTTCAGTGTTCTTTCTCAGACATTCTTCTAACAATCACCCCCTTTTGTTGTATAATGGTACATTCTCATAGTGCGGACACAAGCTGACATCAGTGTTACATTCAAAATATCCCCAAGTACCTTACAGCAGCATCTGAAGTAATTAATCCCCCAGTCTGGGGAATATTGCTTTGTTAGATTAATTTCTGAGAAAAAAAAAATAATGTTGTATGTACTACAGCCCCCCCTGAAACCAGTGGCCCCAGTTTGGGAACCACTGCATTATAAATACTTTGTCAGTGCTGTTAACAGTAATGGTGGGGGTTCATACTTTTAGTTAATGTTGAACATTATTAGTCTTATTTTTTTACAACGAGGTGTGGAAAGCTTAACTGACTTGTCCGATCCATATTTTTACTCCCTCGACAATTAGTCTGGCTTCACTGGTATTGATGAAGCAGCATGTTAAAAATGCACGGGTTTGGTTTCCCTAATTGCCCAGTTGCAGTTCCATTTGTGATGCATATGGTTATGTGTTCTTCTATCCTCTTGTTTAATGTCTTTGTTTTACCAATACATATACATACCAGGACTTGACATAATTTTTTTTGTAGAACTGTGTGCATATACTGTTGGTGTGACATTGAAATAATGTGTCATTTGGTCTTAATTTGTTTAGTTAGAAGATTGATATTTTAGGGTTCATTGGTTTCTAAACATTACATGTTATTTAAATATACATGAAGTGTCTTTGCTTAAGCTATAAATCAACATTACAATACTGCCTTTTTTTACACTATGGAATATATTTTAATGATCTAAACACCTTTTGATCTTAATATCACTGTTATTTATTTCACTATGGTTTGCCTCAGCGGTTATTTAAAAATATCAATATACAGTCAGCACTATCCGTAACCCAAATACACGACACTGCCCTTGTATTAAGAATAAAAATCAATCCCCATTATATATATATGTAACAATTTAATGCACTTACCCATCACACGCAATTTCCGACTCTGTCACCAGTTTTGTGATACAAAGCCCATCTCTTCAATGTTACAGTTATCTAAATAGCCGTCATATCTGTGACCTTTGTTGCTTTTGTGCATTTTCATTCTGTGACATTAGGGACTTATAGAGCACTATATTTTGCAATTTTGATTATAGACGGGATATTGTTTAAATTCTGGAAACTGTGTTGTTGTTGTTGTTGTTTTCATCTTTTGGTTTTGTTAAATTACATTGCCTTTTACTTTTTACGCAGTTCTGTGCATGGATAACATTTAGAGTTCGTTTTGCTGTTAGGTCGTGTGGCAAAGTGGTTTGGAGTGCACAGGTGTAGTTGGTGCAGTGCTCAGGAATAATACACACAAGACAGTGAAAGTTCAATAAAACAGCTCCTTTATTTGGCTGGGTTGCGTGTCTACAACACTTAAATAATAAGCACAGGCTCTACACAGCTATGTGTATCGCTCTGTGCAAAACAAGGGTTTCAGTCCCGAAATAATACGACACTTTATAACAACACCAAACACAAACACGGTCACTTCTCCAGACAGTGAGTGCTCATGTGCAGGTGGGGTGAAATACAACAGTTTGTGAATCAGTGGTGCAGTGTAGTCCGGGCTTTGGTGCTGGCTAACAGTGACAGCTCCCGGTTTATGCTAGCCGCCTACAGTGACAAACGACAAACAGTTAGCACAATCAAACAAACAAAACACGAAACACGATAATTAATTGCTTCCGTTTCTTAAACGGGTCCTCTCAGTAACCATAACGAATGAACAGATTACATTGTCAGACCCCCTGTTATACCTTTAGTCACGCCCCCTGCGTTAGCTAGTTCAATCATGTCTCCTCCAATCCATGACTGACACATCGTGTACCGCATTAGGGCGATGACAATGGGCATTGTGACTCCGCCCCCTTCCTGGATGCCTGGCTTCCGACTGACCCTGGAATGAACTGCCAGACCATCCAGTACGAGGCACACTGTTCCTGTTCTACAGCATCCTGACAGGTCAGGGAGGGAGATTGTTGACTCATTCGCTCTCTGTCACAGGTTGTTAATGGGAGATTTTACATACCGCTACAATACGTATGGATTTAAAAGTATGTACTGTATTACAGTTAACGTGATGTCTCTTTAGTTTTGGCAAGTGATATTTTCAGAATCATATTGTTCTGAATTAAAATACTACTTCTGTTGAAAATATAGTACTGTCCCAACAAAACCAACTACAGTACATCTAAATGGAAGCCTGTTTATTTTAAAACACAGTCCTTTCAGATTTTTGATATTGTATCTTTTTTCTGTTCCCTGAAAAATGGACAAGGGTTGGAGCGGGCCAAAATGAAATAATCAGATATGCGTCACACATGTTTACCATCACAATTTTTAACAGTCAAAATTTTATAGGGTGGGATATGTGAGTGCTGACTGTAATAAAAAAAAAAGAAAAACTACAGAAGGAGGATGCCCGAAATAACAGAACTTTCACTGTTTTGTTATTTACAATAGGTTATCCCCATTGATTGATTTCTGTTTTGCATCTTGATTTATAGAAGATCTTGCAAATCCAATAATACATTGCGGCATGAAGTACCAGGAGCATAATGATGATAATAAGAAACACTCAATGCAGTATGACATTCATGTTTTGATCGTGGTTTAACTTTGGTTGCCATAGATGCAGAGAGTAATGTTTTAACTTTTTCCTTTTCATTTATAATGCAATCTAATGAGCCTGAGTAAAACCAATCAGGAAAACGTCAGTTTAATGAATCCTAGCAGTCTACAACTATCAGTGATAGTCGGGAGTTCTCACATTAAAGACATAAATCTCTCATTTTTCATGAAACCCATTTGTTCATTTAGTACAACGTACCTTTCAAACTTTGCTTGTGTATATTCACCATTTTGCTTATTTCCTCCTGACCGTTGACATGCAGTTATATAGAATGAGAAAGCAATTGCAGAAATAAATATGGAAGGTCCACAGACAGATTAAATTTGTCAGGCAGTCAATTTGACATAGTATTCCTGTGATATAATCTTGCTCATTGTGAGAAATGTATTTATTTATTTTTAGCCTTTTTTTTATTCATACCCTATGTCACACATAACTGCACCGGAAAAAAAAAAAAAAAGGATAACAGCTCGTAACTCTCCGGTGGGTCATCAATTAAGTCTGGTTATGTCTGAATGCTGCCTACTTTGCTTTAAGCAGTTGAACATACTATTTCACTTGGGGATTCTCAGCTCAGGGAATGTAATTCATATTTTCTGTAGCAATCGGTAGTGCATAAAACTGAAGTACAGTAAAATGTTTATTGTAATATGCAAACTTAAACATTTTGGGATACATCAACCATCGTTTTCAGAAAATAACATTACCCTGTGTAAAACGTGCATGTCTCAGCAGTCTTGGGTTACATCCCTTGTGTAACTCAACTTGTATAATGTACATAAAAACAACACTGTATACAATATAAAATAATACACTAAAATACTATTAAGACCACTCTGTCAGTTCCAATCAAATGTTTTTTAAATCATTTTGTAATACAGTATCATTATTTTTTTTAATTAAAATGCAGTTATACAGTAGTACAACACATGCGTTGTGTTATTAATATCTGGAGATTGCTTCTATACCTGCAATTACCTAAGAAGTGGGTGACTGTACTCATGATTTTGTGTTTCATAGAGTGGTTTGAAATTTACAGGGAGAGACATATCCAAATATGCATCTCAGTGTTCCTTTAATGCTGTTGCTGTCAATGCAGGCATTTGTTGATACAGATGATCCTTTCCAAGATCGTTAGTCTACTCTATCCTTTGCCTGCAGCAATATCAATTTGAAGTCTGATCTTGTCAGCCTGCAGAAGCTAAGAACGATCAAGCCTTAGTCAGTACTTTAATGGTAAAACTGATAATGCAGGTAATGGTGTTGAAGGTTCAGTTTGGATACGTCTCCTTGTAGGCCACATCTCTTACCATTATGCAGGGATACTGTTGCAGAAGGTACTGTGCTACAGATGCAACATTAATTACTGCAAACTCTGTGGATACTAAAAATCTCATGGTGCTGTTTTAAGAGCAGGCATGTAAACCACAGTTCCCTGGCTACATCAAACCTAGGCCAATAACACAATAGCTTAGCTAAATCCCCCAACCTTGGCTTATTCTCAAAAAGGTCTGCCTTGTCAGTGGGTGCAGTACATTCCAGTAAATACTCTTGCTGCATTTGCTTCAGTTCTTCATAGACTGTTTGCCATACTTGTACTTACTGTCCTTTTCAATATGCAATGATCCGTCATTCATAGTAATTTGCAACAGTATTTTTTCTCCTTTTTTCCATCCCTTTAGCTGAACTGCTTATTTACATCTATACATTCAATCTTTCCTCAGTTCAACAGTGAAAACCCTTACATCACAGCTGATTTATCTTTGCACAGTGGGTTTCTCATTAAACTTTAAAATGTTGTACACTACCTTTTTGCTTGGCTGCAAAATCAAATTCAAATGCCCATAATGCTTTAACAAAATATCAAATATTCATGAAAACTATCAGTTACTTGATCAACGTACAATTCACGGGACAGGACCAAGGGCTGCATGAAGGAAGAACCTTGGGAATTGAAATAGGAGATAAGTGCTTGTGACTTTAGCAGAAGGACAGAGGTCTCCCCCCAGCTCTCGGAGCCACCTCCGAGGAGTCTAGGCCAAAAGCCTGGGCTGCGAGGCTGGGAACAAGTTTTGTACTGCAGAGAGGCAGAGTGTCATGGGTGAAAACGATTGGTGAGCAGAAGAATGAGAAGTATTGGAAGACAAGACCAATACGGCCAACCTCTAAGGTTGGGAAGTGAGCTTCACTTGCCCCCAGAGGGAGGCCATTGCAGAGGATGGAGGGAGGATGGAGGAAACTAAAAAGCAAGACGGAGAATCAGGGAGTGACTAGGCTTTAAATAGGAAGATTTACAGATATTTCTGTGGGACAGAACAGGGGAGGAGCCCCAGCGCCTTGCCCTCTGAACCACACAGAGGTTACAATATTGACAAAGCAATTGAAACATTCTTTCAATCTTAAAGCAGGAAAGCAGGAATGTTCTTAACCCCCTCGTGAGGGCTCATGTATAATGTACAGCCTTAAGCTGAAATACGCCAAAGCTGAAATATTAAAATATACACTGCTTTACTATGTAAGCATAAACCCATTTTCATATATATTTATTTGAGTGAGGCCAATGCATATTTATTCAAATCAGTATGTGTAGATGGTGACTGTTATACCAAGAAAAGAAAAACATGACTTCAGTTGGGGATGATTGTAAGAGCTCACCCGCTTTGAGCTTTGATTGCCCAGACAGTAACCATGGTGCGTCTTTCTTGCCTTGCTTAATCCCACAATTCCATTACCAAAGAATATTTATAGGGCAAATTGAAACAACTTTTCATCTACATACAGCACCACTTGGCCATGTGACTGAAGCAATGTTTTAAGAATTGTCTTGTGTATTGGAACCTGAAGGAATCCACAGCATGCATTTACAAGATAGGATAGGATAGTCTTTTAAAGAAATACAAAATAATTACAAAGACAGGCTTTACATAACTAAATATGTAATAGAATTGGATAATTATACAAAAAAACAATAAGAGACCAGCTATTTTGTAATATATTGTATACTGAATAAAACATTTAACATATCCTATAAAAACATATTGTACTGAAACAAGAAAAAAAATAGTTTTACAGCACTGGGGAAATCACCTAGGATTGTATCTACCACTTATCTGTGGTTATTCCGGGAGTTCCCTATAAATATGTAGTTGATACAATCCAGGTGAATTCCTGGTGGTCTATACAGTAGCTTGTGCAAATCAAACCCTTTGCAGTAGAGGGTCTGATTTTCTGAAGAAAAAAAAAAAAGAAAAAAAAATATATATATATATATATATATATATATATATATATATTCAAACACAAAACTAGCACTTCTTACAAGTCTCTAAATTAAATTGTTTATTTATGTTTTTCTTTTATGAATAACATTGTTTAACTGACCATTTGAATTAAAAACCTCTGAGAATCTAGCATAGGAAGTGGTACATTTCAATGTATTGTTAGCTTCGGATCAGAAATACCTGTCGTAATCTAGAGTTCTGTGACAGGTAAAATGGCAAGAGGGGTCATCTACATCTTTAAATGCAATTCCTTTAATTTAAAGTGACAAACACATCTGCCTCTGTCATTGCCTTGCCTATAGACAGATGGATTTTATTATTTTTTTCTTTCCTAAGAGGTTTATTTAATATGAAGCATGCATTAATCTTCACTTCTTGTGTATTCCCTGTTGTAAATAAACTAGCCAGTTTGCTCTCAAGTGTATCAGTATCCTAAGTGCTGCAGCACAGCCTCAGTATTTTAACCAAAATCATGCATGCAGCCAGACGTGAATACTAATGATGTACTTTACTTCATCAGCTTTAATTAAATATTGGGAAAAATGAATATATTCAGGAATAGTACACCTTAATCAGTAATTTCCCAAACATGTAAAACTGACAGAGAGGAACGGATACAATGGTTTCTGTTTATTTAAAAACACTTGTGTTTTAAATGTGTGAAAACTGAAACAATGAGTCCTTTAATTTGTAAAGCAGAACAATCAAATCACTTAATGTTGCATTGCTAATGAAAATAAATGGAATGTGTTATAGGTTATATACTAGGGACATTTATTATATTTTTTCACAAGTAAAGAGTCAAATGGAAATGAGTATTGTTGATTTTTATAACATACTGGTCATTTTTCTGCAGCTATGCAATATGTAGTCATATCTCAGTTTCACAAGCCTGCTGGATCAACCAAACAGCAGTGTGAATCCCATCACTACTCACCTGTTGTGTTATTGCTTGATAATACATGGTAACACAACACAAATAAAATCATTAAGACAGAGGAGTGCCATTAACGTGCATTCAAAAAATGAATCTCCAAAACAATGAATGTATTAATTGAAGAATTGTGATTAATTTACTGCCCATCAAAAGAAACTTGTCACTTATATTTGGATAAAATTCACTAGATGTGATCGAAAAATGACAAACTCTGTTTTAGAGCAAGTGCAGTGACTTTTTATTGTGCTGATTAACAATTGACATCACGAAGATGCTGCAAAATGATCTGTTGATCTTGGGCAGGTGTTGTGACTCTTGGTCTCCCAGTTCATGGCCTGTCATTGACAGAGTGTGTCTGGTTATACCGTCTCGCCAGGTTTGAAATTGCTGGCTGTGAGCACCCAAGACGACGAGCCACAGTACGCTGCCCTAGTCCAGCCTCCAACATGCCGATTGCACGAAGGCGCTGCTGTCTTGACAGACGTGGCATATTGTTTTTTTTTCTGTGATTTTCTTTATTGCTTTTATTTAAGCTTGCAATTCAACAGCTGAAATCGCTCCATATCCAGTGTCCAATCAACTGTCTCACTAATTAGGTGATTAAGTGCATATGCTTCAGTCATAGTCACTCAAGCGTGTCATGGTCAAGGATGAATGATCGAGTAATCAAAAAACATTTTGTCAATGTCCATCATTTATATACCTTATTTTTTTCGAAAATAAATGTGTTATAATAGTGATACATTTCTTTTGATGCTCGATATATATATATATATATATGTGTATATATATATATATATATATATATATATATATATATATATATATATATATATATATATAAACGCATTCCTTTTTTTGGGAGATAATTTTTTTAACGTAATTCATTTCCTGCAGCACTATTTTAATACACTCGAGTGCATGCCAGGATTGAATGAGTGTCATCATTGTTTGAATATAAAATTTGTCACTGAACCGCATTATGTAGCAAAGCACTCAAACCGAAGGACTTGTGAATGGGAAGTTTATTTTTAAAAAACGTTCTGAAGGTTCATTGGATAGAAAGAGGGTTACTTGTCAAAGTGAGTTCCATTATCACAGAAGTGCATCTAGTCTGCTGTACCACCTGCATGCTAAACATGCTTTCACTTCTCAAAATACACTTTCTAGTGAATCAAGCTAAGTATGATAGTATAATCATTGCTGCAAAGTGGATAGCTACTGACTGCAGACCGGTTAACATTATAGCATTGTTTTATTTCAATAACCAAATTTCTTTTAAACTATATTATTTACAAATTATGGAGCATATAACCATTAGTCAATTAATGTTTTTTTTTTTTTATCTAGGAAGTGTCAAGTTATTAATAAAAGATCATTTAAAATTATTATTATTATTATTATTATTATTATTATTATTATTATTATTATTAATATTATTATTATTATTATTATTATTATTATTATTTTTATTTCTTTATTTCTTTATTTCTTTATTTCTTTATTTCTTTATTTTAAATTGCAATGAAAAACATCAGTTTATGACTAAAAGAAACTGATAATTGCAAATGCAGTAGGGGAGTAATAAACTGCCTCCATTGTGATTTAGCAGTTGGTTCAAACAATTTAACAACAAATGCTGGATTGTAAATAAATATAAATCTTCAAAGAGGGACCAGCAAAAAGGATCCAGAATACAGAAATAGGAAAACAGGATTTTTATGCTGGGCTGCTTTTTGGATACTACGACTACTACGACTACTACTACGATTACTAATAATAATAATAATAATAATAATAATAATAATAATAATAATAATAATAATAATAATAACAACAATAATAATAATAATAGCATCAGTAATAAAACAAACTTAAATGAGATGGATGCAGTAATTGTATCATGTGATTAAAACCAAGATTAACTAAGATTAAAATTTGTAATCTCAAGGTCAATCGTGATTAATTTGTGTGTGTGTGTGTGTGTATATATTGTAACACAGCAGGGAGGGGGTTAATATCCTCCCTGCAGAAAACATGTGCGTATGCACATTTTGGTTAATTGTTTTATTAGTTTTGCTAATTGTTTATTGTTTAATTATCACCCGCACCTGATTATATTGTAAATTAATGTCAGGTGCAGGGTATTTAAGACGTGCAGCTTGTCTGTACGAGGCTGCTGAGTAGAAGGAGGCAGATAGTGTGCTCTGTCTCCGAGCAGTCGTACATAATTAAGTGCTGTGTGAAACCGGTGTGTTTTGTGTAACAGGTAAACGGCTTAGCCATCCTGCGAGTGAGTCAGGGATTTACCTGTGTAGTTAGCGCTCCAAACGGAGCTAGCTGTTTATTTTTGTTTGTGTTCTGTTTATTAAAAATAGCGCAATCGCGCTTTAAAAACCCCATTTCTGTGTCCTGGGTCTGCTTTAAAGGGGCAAACGAATGACCGTGAGTGCCGGCCGGGTTACATATGGTGGCAGCGTGTGTGGGCGCCCCTACGACCCAAAAAGAAATGGAAAGCCTAGAAGAGTTGATCGCCAGGATCAACAAAAACACAACAAGAAGCAAACAACCGCCAACTACAGGAGGAGATTGAGAGGCAAAGAGAGGAGCTGGGGTGGCCCCCGTTAGAAATAAAAGAGCGGGAGCCGACAGAATTGGAGCTGCTGCTCCAAAAGTGGGAGCAGGCAGAAGAGGCGGTGCCGGCGAGAGAAGCCCCGGAAATGCCTGCACCAGAGGAGCTGCTGCAGGGAGAACTGGAGGAAGAGACCGTCCCGGAGCCAGAGGAGGTGAGCACCGCACCTCCACCACAGCTCCAGCCCACAACCCCGGAAGAGGATCCGGCGCTGGTCAGTGCGGTCCCTTGCCCCTTGCTCCTGGACACCCTGCCGGTCTTCCTAGACCTCCCTGCGCTTGGCCTGGAGCCCAGGAGTCTGCACCATCGGCCACAGCTCTGCCCCTGGTTCCCTACTCCGCTCTCCCCAAGCACCCAGACGTCGCTGGGCTGCTGCAAGACGTCGCTGGTGCTCCCCCTGTTCGCTGCTAAGCTTCCCCTGGGTGATCGGACATCGCTGCGCCGGTCCCCAGGTGATGACCTCTGCCCGCTGTTGCAGCCTCCTGTTTCCCGGCCGTCGCTTCGGTCGCCCCTGTCGTCCCGGTGGGGTCCCGTGTCGCCGGTTCACGGTCCCTTCCTGGAAGCGCCGGAGGAACCGACCCACCCTCAAGCCCGCCCGTGTAAGAGGGCGAAAATTGACATTTGTGGAATCGAGGGTGGGTGGTTGTGTTTTAAGGGAGGGGGTGGCCTTGGAATGGCCGATCAGTGTTGCACACTTGAGGGGGAGGATGTGTAACACAGCAGGGAGGGGGTTAATATCCTCCCTGCAGAAAACATGCGCGTATGCACATTTTGGTTAATTGTTTTATTAGTTTTGCTAATTGTTTATTGTTTAATTATCACCCACACCTGATTATATTGTAAATTAATGTCAGGTGCAGGGTATTTAAGACATGCAGCTTGTCTGTACGAGGCTGCTGAGTAGAAGGAGGCAGATAGTGTGCTCTGTCTCTGAGCAGTCGTACATAATTAAGTGCTGTGTGAAACCGGTGTGTTTTGTGTAACAGGTAAACGGCTTAGCCGTCCTGCGAGTGAGTCAGGGATTTACCTGTGTAGTTAGCACTCCAAACAGAGCTAGCTGTTTATTTTTGTTTGTGTTCTGTTTATTAAAAATAGCGCAATCGCGCTTTAAAAACCCAAGTGTCCTGGGTCTGCTTTAAAGGGGCAAACGAACGACCGTGAGTGCCGGCCGGGTTACAATATAAATATATATATATATATATATATATATATATATATATATATATATATATATATATATGAATCAGTGGTTGGAAATTCGGGCCTGTGATTGGTTAAAACCTCATCATAGGAGCAAAAATAGATCCTTAGACATCCTTACACCACTGGGCAATAGTCTCCGTCTGTCATGTGATTGGTTCACATCACTGTCAGTCCCACCTCTTTTCAAAGGAATGCCTTTCTCCCCTGAACTCACAACAAGAAAAAATGGCTGAACACCGATTCTGTGATTTAACAGAAAATGAATTACAAAACATACTACAAAAGAAATACACTCCAAACACTAAAATGGTGATTATGTAGCAGTCAGCAAACCAGATGGACACTGAGAAAAACTTTGATAACTATCCGGTATGAATTTCAAAAACATTTTCTGTTATTTATTTATTTAAACAAAATATATAAAGTTGTATTTACTATGCAACCTTGTCTCACTTATTTTCTTGACTGATTCTGATATTAAATATGTACTGCAGACTCAGCCATAGTGGAAAATGAAATGCCCCTCGGGAAGACTATTACATCTTATAGTCTGTTATCGTTGGCTTTAAATATTAATAGTAATACAAATATTAGCATGATCTTCTCTTTTTTATGTCAGTCTCTCAAAATACGCTTGCATTCTTTTTTTATTTACATTTGTGTGTACCATTTTTTGATGTTAGCAATAATTCTGAGTTGCTCTGATTTCTGTTGCTCCAGTAGTTCATATTGTCAAGCAAGCTGATTGAAACAAAGAACTAGATATGAAAAGAGTCTTAAGAATTGCTAAATGAAGGACAGTGGCTTTGAGAATACATAGCATTGTTAGAAATTATAGGCAGGTATAATTTAACCTGAAAGCAAGATTTAATATAATGTCACTGAAAATCCAATGTTATATTCAGATGTTGTAATCAATACTCCTTTTTAATGCCAGTATAGTATAAAATAAATACAATATTTTAATAAATTATTTCAAGCAATGTAAAACTGCAGTTTCCATTGACCTAGAAGATATGTTTTACTCCGGTCATATTAGCTCATTCTTCTAGTACTTATATACATTGTTGCATTGCTGATATTCTAGGTTACAGCGTTCCTTGTCTCATTTATGTCCAAGTTCATGACGGGTTAATAGTCTTGCCTAACGTCTGTGTGAATTACACATTTTATTTCCTCTGTGACCCTTCCCCCATTTGCGGTATTGTGTGGGCTCTCAGGAGAGGGATTTTGCCAAGCTATGACTCTTAATATATGATCAAACCAGTTTTTTTTATATTTAGGAGTGTCTGTGTGTTCCAGTGTACCATTACTTTCCATAACCCTCATTGGTAACACAATGGAAAGATCCTTTGCAAAGTGCTCTATAACAGACTGAGCAGCTCAAGTAAGTGCCCTCCACTCCAATTAATAACTTGAAAGAACATGTAATGAAATATCAGTATGGAGAACAGGTAAACAGATGAAACCTTGATTTTTTTTTTTGAATAAGCTTGTTTGAATATGTGTCTTTTTTATTTTTATGAATGTGCAGACAGGGCTTTTGAATGTAGATATAATTTATTTATGGTATTTTATCAGCAATTATAATCAAACTTGGATGCATACACCATAATCAGCATAAGCTGTTAAATGTAAATTAATTAATAACAGCTAACTGTACCTTATAATCTTATGAACTCTTTCAGGAATTATGTGGGTAGATATGAAGGCACACTGAACTAGAGGATTACCCTGTAGTCTATGAATCCTTACACAGTGAGATTAAGAACAACATAGCCTCTGGAACTGTCTCATTTGTATTCCGAGCAGATTGTAAGGGTTGGAGATATGTTTAGATCAATCATCTGTCTATTTCCGAGCAGTTTCCATTAATATATACCCTGCTAATGTTCACAGAAAGCTTTATAGTACAATCACTGTTTTGTCAAATGTACTGTACAGTAGGTTAATCATATTTCAATATAATTAGATGATGAAGCTGGATAATAAAGGTTGCTGTTTGAAATGCATGCAGTAGATCCGTTTTTTTTCCTTTAGTCTCCCCCTCAATTCTTAATGTGGCATTAGTATTTGCTCAATAATGAGATCCATTTCTTTAATTCATTGTTGAATGTAATTTTTAATTACATCTGTAACACCTTCAAAGATTAAGCAAAAATAGAAAACAGTAATTGCAATATTCATCCAAGATAATTTACTTCAAGGATCAAAATTAGATGTGCGGTTTAATTGAAAATCTATACAACCCTGACACTGTCAACTATAAAGTGGCATGGTACAGATTGCTCTGTGTGTGATAATCAGTTGACCTCTGGACAGCATAACTGATACTGTATATTAGGCTGGAATGTAATGTAATCAGTTAAAAACAACAAGAGCTGTGTCTGTATGTTAGAGTGACACCGTTGTCTTGAGAAGACTTTTATCTTAGATCTTTTAATGTGTTGAAAGCATATATGAAGCAATCAGAAACTGTGTTCTGTTCAGTTTAAATGATGACAAAAAAAATACCATACCCCATGCATTCAGCCCCACAAAAGAATTTGCAATGTATTGTTTTTTATATTTATCTTGCTATATATGATACATTATTTAAAGATTCACACTTTAGAAAGAAACAGATTATTCATTTGGCAATCAAAAAGACTAACAAAAGGGAAGAGTAGTACACATATGTATGATCCTCTGGTGCAATTAATGAGAATCCCTAATGTTCTATTAGTACTGTTTGACAGATGTAATTAGTAAAAAAACATTGACTACAAACGTAACCTAAACATTGTGATGGTTAAATCGCTAGGTTTTGTACCACAGCCCCGAATACCGTTCTGGGAGTTTGTTGGTTGAGAGAATTCATTTAAATGTGTAAACAAATGACTTGGAACATTTCCAGGGTTGAAATCCTCCCCATGCATGCTTTTGTAGCTATACATTGTCTTACGTGGTTTTACCTCATCCTGCATAATATTCTAATTTAATTTCTTATACGTCCTTAGCATAACAATGTTATAGCAATGTGTGTGTGCGCGTGTGTGTGTGTGTGTTCTCGTCTACCTATCTAAGTGGGGACTTAGGCGTGGTTACACATCCACCAAGTGGGGACTCAAGTGTGTAACATTTTTTCTCAGAGCTGCCCCTGTAGACTGGTGGTGGTAGTGCAGTGACTTACAAACACTCCGCCTTTAATGTTGATGGCTGAGAGCCTGAGCCAGCTGGGAAACCAGCTCACTGAGGCCCAGATTTATATAAGGATTGCGCATGTTTTACGAAACTCCAATTTTCAATACATGTTTCATAGCTTAAATGACAAAAAAGAAAGCCTGCAAATAGAGAATATAGAATCCATGTAAATGCTAGAGCAAATACAGTACAGCTGGTTGTGAATAATGTAGCTATATTATAGACCATACAGATATGCTTTAAAATCATACATAGAGTCAGAAATACAGACATACATAAGAAATAGGAGAGTTGTAACTGCATATGAATTTTAGAAGATATAAGTCATAGTTAAACTGAAGACTGTTCATACGAAACTATGTTGTTGGTGAACATTATTATTATTATTATTATTTATTTCTTAGCAGACGCCCTTATCCAGGGCGACTTACAATCGTAAGCAAATATATTTCAAGAACATATTGCTGTACAATGGAAGGATTTTCCACCCTTTTGACTGGCATGGATGTAAGTAAATAAAACATATTGTTTCTGAAGTTTATACGTCTGGAATTATTCTATACAAAATAAGAAGTTGAACTAATATGCGAAACACAGTCACTGGATGTCACAGCCTCCAGAGCCCGCTCCTTCTCCACCCTCGCCCCGCAGTGGTGGAATGACCCTACAGATGTCAGGACTGCCCAGTCCCTGACTACATTCCGGCGCCTCCTCAAGACTCTCCTCTTCAGAAAGCATCTGTAGAATTCCTCTGCTTTTCCCCCGGGACAATTATCACCCTTCCTTAAATGTGCTTTACTTGCTTTTATCTGCCCCCTATTTTACTGCATTTAATCATGTACTTTAGAGTACTATAATCTGTCAAGTGTTATTTAATTTTGTATTTAATTATATCCTGATGTAACTATCACTGACACTGTTATCTGCTGTATTATTGAATTGTATTTTGTCACACTTGTACTTGCTTGAACCAAAGTCATTGTATTTATCTTGCTCTTAATTGTATTATTATTTGTACTGTGATTCTTGTAATTTAATTGTTTACGACTGTAAGTCGCCCTGGATAAGGGCGTCTGCTAATAAATAAATAAATAATAATAATAATAATAATAATAATAATAATAATAATAATAATAATGCGTCGTAATGTCTACTACAAACTGAAGTGGTACATTTGTTTATTAAGAAGCCACCACACATTCCATATTTTATTCCTTTGTCCTGGTGATGTACTGTATTCATGTACTGTGATGTACTGTGATCTTCATGTGTTACAAGTACTGCTTGTACCAAAATCTCCAATTCCATATTGGTAAATTTTAGTTTTGGCTTCCTAGCATCCTCATCACCATGGCTAGTACCAGGCTGAGGTCTTTGTGTGCCATTCATTTTCTTTTGGAATGTGTAGCCTACACACGCAGGGTTGACCAAAACCCGCTATTTATTGTGAGAGGTGTGTAATTCTCCACCATTAATTACGGTGAGGGGTATTTAAATTGTTTGATTGCGGAATCGCCTGCTTCACCTAATTAGTCTTATAAAATAGGTTGTTATTTTGGCGCTGAGTGCGGCCGTACTGAACACGCACATTACATGGCTTTTTGCGGTCGGTTTTTCCCCTTTATAAATTTGGGCCTTAGTGTTATGGCAAGCCAAATTATCATTTAGAGATATCTCAAATTCATTTATAGATATCTCTAAATATTTGAAGATATCGCTAAATATTTGAAGATATCTTCAAATATTTAAAGATATCTCTGAATTATTTTAAGATATCTAAAATACATTTAGAGATATCTCAAAATGATTTACAGATATCTTTAAATTGAGCTTTAAATGAGATATCTAAAATGCATTTTTAGATATCTTTAAATCATTTTAAGATATCTCTAAATGTTTTTGAGATATCTTGAAATACTCTTCAGATATCTCTAAATCATTTAGAGATATCTCTAAATAATGCCCTGTTCATTTAAAGATATCTCTAAATCATTTAAAGATATCTCAAAATCATTTGAAGATATCTTCAAATGAACAGGAAGCTATTTCGAGATATCTGGAAATGACTTCCTGTGAAAATGCTGTATGTTTTCAATGGACTTCCTGTCTATTTAAAGATATCTTCAAATGAACAGGAAGTGATTTAGAGATATCTCTAAATGAACAGGAAGTTATTTGAAGATATCTTTAAATGATTTACAAATATCTTTAAATGAACAGGAAGTTATTTAGAGATATCTTTAGATGACTTAGAGATATCTTTAAAACCCTCATTTTAAGATATCTCTAAATGACAGTTTGGCGAGCCGTGCTAGCACAATCCATATGGTTTCCATAGTATTTAAAGATATCTGTAAATCAATCTGAGATATCTTTATTTCATTTTTAGATATCTCAAATTGATTTTTAGATATCTTTAAATTAATTTTAGATATCTTAAAAACTGCACACTTAAAGATATCTGGAATTCAATTTGCGATATCTGGAAATGTTTTACAGATAACTCTAAATATTTCAAGATATCTTAAAATGTAATTTGAGATATCTCTAAATGATAATTTGGCTTGCCATATAGTGTTGAACAAACTAAGGAGGACTCTTTTCATAGTAAATGTAGTTTAATTAGAATATTAATAATGTAATATTCTACGATGGAAGTATGTTTAATTTCTTTTTTTTTAATCCTCACATTAAGTAATGCAGCATCAATCATGTTGCTTCAGTAACAATCATGCCAGCAATAAAATAATTAAGATTAATTAATGCTGAATCTTTCAATTAGTCCTATTCATTTAAAGTGGACTTCATTTTACATTTATGCTGCATTTTTAATCTATTATTATTATTATTATTATTATTATTATTATTATTATTATTATCAATTAATAAAAATAGCAAAACAAGAACACCAATAAAACATGCAATTGGTCTAAGTGTCCATTGTCCATTACTAATTAACTATAATATACCCTTTTCTGGCCTACAGTACTGTGCAAGTGGGAACTTGTGTCGCTCAATACTATCTAAGTGGGGACTGTAATGTGGGGGGTATAAAGAATTATGAACCTGGTGACATTGATAGAAAATTGAAAGCACAGTTAGTAGCCTAATTACTATAACTATTTTATACCAGTTACCTATAATGTACTTGCATAGTGTACTTACACTGCACAAACACACAGCAGTGTGTGAGCGTCGTTCTGTACTATCCAAATGGCGACTTATGTCGCTCCATACTATCGAAGTGGGGACTCCAATGCACATGGTATCTAAACAAAGACATATGTTCCTCTATCAGAATTTGGGTTTGAATACTAAATGATCAGTTGTTTTCACGAAAAAAAAACATTAGGGGTGTACATTTTTATGAACGTTTAAACTCTATGTTATGTCCTAGTCTGAATGTTTAAACAATCTCTCTCTCTAGATACATGAACACACACACACTTCATAATGCTTTTCACATACCTACTACTGACATCCCTGATTTTTTTTTTTCTCTGAACATATACTCTCTAAATAAGCAAACTACAAAGTAAAGAAAAACAAATCCCCTATTCACAGGACAGTACATCTTGCCTTCTAGCTATGAATACTTCTGTTTACAATTAGATGAGCATTTGTGTTTTTCTACATTACTACTGCTTAGTCTTGATTTGAAATGGTAGCAATGTACTAACATAGTGTAATGATTCCCTATATAAATAATTGAGACCTGTATCTTAATGGATGCAAATATAACCTTAATCCATGTATTAATGTGTGTGTGTGTGTGTGTGTCTGTGTTGTGTGCCTTTACCTTTACATTTGGTGTCGGGGCACAGAGCATCCAGGATTACCTCTGGTACTTCCAAGTTTGGCCTGTGGTTGACAACCCAAAGAGTGCATTCGGCAGCTATCTCTTCATGTCCGGCATAGGCTAGTTTGCTAACGATGGCACAGGAGATGAGAGACCGGACCATTTGCCCCTGTCTAGTGCACACCTAGGGACTTCATGTTGGTGTTGTTAATGCTCATTGGCAAGCCATTTAAACCTGTGCACAACTTTATTTGGCTCTGGTGGACCATAATGTATTTGATATTGTCTCTTGTGTCATCTAGAAAGAGTTGTATGTTCTATGTCTTCCCTGCTGACGGCAGTCTGCAGTTGCTTGTGTTGTCTGGTTCCTTTGGCTGCCTGTGTCGGGGTGGGAATGGCGAGTTCGTGTTAAAAACCCTAACGCCACATTTCATTTCATTGCTCTTGTGGCGATGGGTTCAACCACAGCTGCTGCATTAACACCGTTTTTTGCAATTAATTTCCCTACTTTTTGAAGAGTTTTTATTTTTTTATTAAACATTATTTTGTGGAGGTGTGTGGCAAAGTGGTGAGTGAATACAGGTGAGTGCAGTGCAGAGCGGATACAAAACAGACAGACAATGATTTCCAGGTGCAAGGGTGTTTATTGATTTAATTAACAATGTCCAGAGCCTTATGATGAACACCTGTAAATAATAATGTTGGAGTGATACAGTGGCGTGCATAGGCGCCGAGTTTTGAAATTCCCGGGGGGGGGGGGGCTGAGTTAGTCATCATCCCCCCCCCCCCAAATGCCGCGCTGCTATTTTATTATTATATTGTACTTGTAAAAAAAGAAATTAAAAAGTGTACAAAGTAGTTTTACTGTAAAATACTAACATTGTGCTGCTGCTGTTTAATATATATATATATATATATATATATATATATATATATATATATATATATATATTTTTTTTTTTTTAATTCTGCAGTTGATTTATCTACCAAAAAATAAAAATAAATCAAAACAGACTTCTAATGCAGCGGATTTGCAGCTTGAACCTACGTTGATAATAAATAAATAGCTATCAACACACTGAAACTTCTTCAGTACAGACAGTAAAAATACTGGGCACTGGTAGTTTTCTTTTAGAAGAGTAGCGATTGATGACAGTTGAAATAAACACTTAAAGCACCGATATGGCAAATAGGCTTGTTTTCCAACTATTAAGAATTTTTTTTTAAACTAAGCCAGTATTTCAATTACTGCAGCTCAGTTTCCCTCCAGTAAAACTTACAGTAAACAACAGCAATAGGTAACAGTAATCAGCGCTCACGTCCTCGGCCAGACTGGCGTGTTCATAAACCAGAGAGTTCCCCACAGCTTGCCACAATACCTATAAACAATAATTATTTAAACCAGTAGAAAACAATATGAGCGAGTCTTTAAAATGAAAAAAAAAAACATATCTGGTAAGCTGTTAATATGACCACAGGTTGGAGAAGTCTCGCACAGCTCACCCGACAATTTACCGAACATGAATGTCTACAAACAGCAGTACTGGAGACCTGGCGCAACGCAATGGAACAGAGTTCCTGCACTTTTATTGGTAGATGGAACAGAGTTCCCACACTTTTTGAAACCTTTTAAAAAATAAATAGAAATATTTTCCAGCAAACTATGTTTGAATTTGACCACACACACATGTGAAAATGTATCAAAGAATATCGCCGTCGCCTCTGGACTTTGAGACCGCAAAACTCACGTGGAGTGCGGTTAGACGCAGTCAACCTCTGTGCGTGCTCATTGGAAAAGACAGTAACTGTGCGGTGTAAATTCAAATTCAAATTCAAAAATGCTTTATTGGCATGACGAGAGCGCTCAGGTATTGCCAAAGCTTTTATAATACAAAACAGAAATAATAAAACAGAAATACAATTACAGAACATAACAAACACAAAAAAACATTGTTCCCTTCCCTTTGAACAATATAACTACCTCCTTCCCTCCCTCTCTCCCTCTTTCCACCTTCCCTCCCTCCTCATCACCAGTAACCCATGGTCGTGTATGCAGGGTGTCACACACTGTCCCTCAGGTTGTGGCAGGCAGACACATACTGTGCTGCTAGATTTGTAGTTCGCTCCTCCTCTCCTAGAAGGATGGGGATTTTACTTGAATTGGAGAGGAGGTTAAACTCTGTCATTTGTTTTTTGAATTGGGGGATATATCTCTCCCGTATCTCTGTGTATTTTGGGCAGGACAACAGGAAGTGCATTTCTGTCTCTACCTCTCCCAGATCACAGTGACCGCACAGCCTTTTTTCTTTGGCAATCCAGGTTTTTTTGTGCCGGCCAGTTTCGATGGCCAGGCTGTGGTCACTGAGTCTGTACTTGGTCAGGATCTGTCTATGTTTTGTGTTTTTGACCCTGACCAGATATTCTGCCAGGGTAAATTCTTTTTTTAGGGCCAGATAGCATTGTAATTTATTGTGTGATTCAATTTCGTTATTCCAATGTACTTTATAATTGTTTTCCAGATTTAGATTAATTTGTTTCATTTTTTGTGCTGGGAGTTTTTTGTTGGTGGTGTTCTGAAGCTCGCTGGTATTAATTTGACTTATTTGGCTGAGCTTCAGTACCATTCTACTGTACAGTATGTGCATGTTTGTTATATAAATTCATGAAGACTTTTTATTTTTTAGTTAACATATGTTTGAAACACTAGTCTTACCAATAATAAAGTTAAGAAAAGTAACTGATCAGACCACTGGTTTTATATACACAATATTTAGAATATACAAAAGCAAATGTAAAAAGAAAAAACATAAGAAAATATTAATGTATTTAACTTTTACTCATTATATACTGTGGGAAGAGTATCCACACAAATGTAAGCGCAAAACTAGGACCAACAGCACTCTGGAATACAGCCTGCTGTTTTGAGAATAGTATTGAAACTTGTTTTCAGTACTGAATTCAGTTTATAGTTTTTCATTTTTTTAACGTTTTAAAAAATGTGAAAGCAATGAATGTGCATACAAATAAAACAGCAGTGCTTCACTTGTTTGACTCAGTTTTACATTTATTATACTTAATAACTAAATAACGCTTCAGTAGCGCTGTCATATGTGCTTTGCAGAGTGACGTTATAGGGGCTATCAGAAAAATACTCATTTTTAAATAAACCTTTCATTTTTAAATAAAGTCCAATACATGTACGTGTATTGCTGTTTTTGTAAACTTCTGAACACTCATTAATACAAACCATTGCTATGTTCCCCAGCTGTTCGGATGAACGGGCTAGCGTTTCCATTTGTATAGCTTCTTAATTAGTGATTGCAAAAAGTGAGCTACAACCTGCATTCCGTGTGGTCCTAGTGTCTCATATTCAACAACTTCTTCAACATCCTCTCAAAATCCCAGGGGGGGCTGAGCCCCCTTTTTAAAATGGCGGCGTGTATCACTCGGTATTTGTAATTCCCTGGGTTTGACCCGTAACCAAAAGTCCAGTTTTACACACCAACACTAAACACAAAACACAAACCCAGTTCTTAGTGATAGTGAATACATGCAAGTGGTGTAATACAGTTCTCCATGAAATGCAGGGGTGAAAGTGATGTCTGGGTTTATGCTGGCTTTCGCTACAGCTCCGGATCGTGCTACTGGTAGTCTATTAAAAAACAGACAACAGTTAACAAAACACTAACAAACACAAGACAAAACTCACGGTTCATGAAACAGCACAGACTCATTGTAGTTTTTTAACAGTAACCATTTACCAAGGAACAGATCATGTATGCTAAGTCCCCTATTTATATCCTCGCTCATGACTCCTAGGTTAACGAGCGCATCCGCTCCTCCAATCCTCAGATGCCACACCGTTTACCGTCTGGGTCATTGAGTTTGGATACCGTAGCTGCGACCCTTTCCTAAATGACCAACTTCCACCTACCCTACGGAATAAATTGTCGTGCCATTTAGTTAAGGGTACTCAGTTCCCCTCACAGGTCAAGAGGGAGATCTAACACCAAGCACCATTCGATCTCTGTCACAAGGTGTTACATACTTGACTACTGCATTTTACCATTTTATTAGACATGTTAATACAAAGAGATCAAACTAATTCTAGGAAGATATTAAAGCAATGTTAATCATTTGTATGTACATAGTCTTTGAAACATAAGGTATAATGCAGGTGAAACGGGACTGTGCTGGGGAGATCTAAGTAAAACACCTGCATCCCAATACACTTTTTCATAAAGGGACATAAAAATGTGAGATCAGCTACTGAAATGTGTAAACTGGCTTATTAGTCTTTATGAAAAAAAATCTGTAGCTATGCAACATGACTTTTATTATACACTACAGCAATCCAGTAATGAGACCAGCTTTGTGTTTGTATGAAAAGTTTTCTAATTGCAAAAACATGCTAGTTACCATCTATTAGTGAAATATATACAATATATACAGTATGTGTATATACAGTAGCCTATATTATATACATGAGACAAATGTACATACAGTATATTACAACTGAGGGCAAATGTTTAACATGTTGCTCATTATTTACTAAAATTAGAACTTTTTAAAAGTGATTCTTGACTGTTACATTTTTTTTAAATGTTCTTTTTTTTTTTTTTTAATTGCTGGGTTTTGGATTTTTTATGTACAGTGTTTGCATAAAACCTGCAACACAACAGCAAAATAAATAGGTGTTTGGAACAGTATTGTCTCGGAAGAGTCATTTTATTAAAACGCTAAAACAAAATCCATGTCTTTCCTGAAGAGCAACTTTTAAGGGTTACAATACAGACTTACAATTTGAAAGTTTTTTTTTCAAGATTTTAATTAAATTTACCGGTAAGCACATCAAGCCACGTTAAGCGTTTTTCACACCAAACGTTTTTGTTTTGAGTGTTGTTCTGCTGCTCGAGAGAAATAAACAAAGGATTTCTTTGGAAGTTCTGGCTTTTAATCTGTTGTATGGGTGAGTGTTTTCGCGTTTTGTAAACCTAATATGTAAATAATGGTAGGCCTATTTGAAATGTTTTGCTGTTATTTATTGCTGCTTTGGTGATCAGTCTTTGTACGTGTAGGTTTTAAATTCACCTGACACGTTTTTTTTATTGTTATTGTTGTTATTATTTATTTATTTATTTATTTATTTATTTATTTACTGAGTAGAGTACAATGTGATGCTCTGCCACGCTTGTGAAAGGCTTGAAACGTTACATATAAGCCATTCGATGTGCATTCTGGGAGCTGTAGTTCAAAGTTCCTAAGTGATTATACTGTTATAGGCCCTGTCAGAACTACAGATCCCAGAGTGTCGTGACGTGTACTACAAGTACCCGATTGCCAGACGGCTATCGTATTTTTCATTTTAATTCAATAATCAGTTAATATATCTTTTAATCTGACCTTCTAAAGGCCCCACCTTAAAACAGACCACATGTACCTTACCGTGTTTGGTCCAGAAATTCACTTCCAAGTAGCCATGTAATTCTGAGAGGTCCATGCGGGTACATGTGAAGCCATCTTGATGCAGGGAATACAATTTAAAACTTTAAAAAAGTGGTCAAAATTAAAAAAAATAAATAATTAAAACAATACACACACCTTATGTAAACAGTTGTAGCAACACATGGGAACATGTAACACAATAAAATAAAAAGGTCCTTATGTATGCTTGCTGCTCTAGAAAGAGTGCAAAGAAGAGCGGCCAGAATTATTCTGGGTTTAAAAGGCATGTCATATGCAGACAGGCTAAAGAATTGAATCTATTCAGTCTTGAACAAAGAAGACGATGCAGTGATCTGATTCAAGCATTCAGAATTCTAAAAGGTATTGACAATGTCGACCCAAGGGACTTTTTCAACCTGAAAAAAGAAACAAGGACTAGGGGTCAAATATGGAGATTAGCTAAAGGGTCATTCAGAACAAAAAATAGGAGGTACTTTTTTACACAGAGAATTGTGGGAGTCTGGAACCAACTCCCCAGTAATGTTGTTGAAGCTGACACCCTGGGATCCTTCAAGAAGCTGCTTGATGAGATTCTGGGATCGATAAGCTACTAACAACCAAACGAGCAAGATGGGCTGAATGGCCTCCTCTCGTTTGTAAACTTTCTTATATTCTTATTTTCTTATGATACCAATACTGTAGCTAGGGGGTAACGGAGGTGGTTGGAAACTACATTTAAATATTCAATTTAATTAATACAGGAGACCACAAAATAAAGGTATTTTACAAAAAAAAGAGATATCATACAATGCGGTATTGTCGATGGTCCTGGTATAATTATACCTATAGCTAAAACACTGTGGTTAATACTAATAAGAAAGCTGATACCAATTGGAAACATGACTTCCTTCTGATTTAAAAAAATTAATAAAAATTAAATAAAAATAGTTTTGTTTTGGGAACATTTTACCAAAGTAGACACTAAAACAAAAATGCTCACCTTGCAATAAAAGACTGAGCTAGATGAACAGCATAGGGACAACTATTTACCTGCAGAGAGGCTCAGCCGCAAGTCTTGGGCTCTGTTGTCTGCGAGACTTAGCAGAAGTACCGATAAATCATTACAGTTTACTCCACCAAATGCACAATAAAAAGAGCGAATAGAAAATGATTGAAATGATCGCTAAAGTTACATTGACTATCAGCACCGTTGAAGGACAGGGTTAAATAAATAAAAACTGTATGTGCAGCAGACAGTTTCATATTTTAGGTAACACATGCTGCCCAAGTTGTGTATCTACAGTGTGTTTGCAGGTTAGACGGACCATTGTCTTATCAAGTCTATAAAACACATAATTTCAAGAGAATTACAAGAAAGGTAAGTTGTTTTTTTTTTTTTAGAGCCTTTGTTATTATCCCTTAGGTACCACCATTTCCTAGAGGACTGGCAAATAGTCATATCCATCTATCAAGACAAAATGAAAGGGAGTATCAAGTTGTGCTATGTTGCATCCTACATTACTCCTGTTCAGAAAATGCACTGCTTGCTGGGTTTCAATTGTACCTCATAGTTGCTTTGTCCATTAAGGATCAGACTGAACTGTTGTACTTGTTGCTTAGTGGTGTAAAAAAAAAAGGGATGTAATTTGAGGACATGGTGGATGATTGGAAATTGTGATCCTTTAGTGCTTGCTCCATTTGATGTTAAAATGTCCCCAAGGGCAAAGCATAACCCAGATGGCTTCTTGTTACATTTAACAAGATGGAAGTTATAGCCTGACATCTACTGCCTGTTTTTCTCTTGCACTGTACTAACCATTATTTCTGGTCACTTCCAATATTCAAGGTGTGATACAGTGAGTCATTATGACAAGGAATTTTGTATGATTGACTAATATTGTTAAAGTGGAAGCATGATCACACTACCCTAAATGCAGTCACTCAACTGAGCAGTATGGATATGTCAGAGATACTGCTGTTTTTCTTGAATTCTTGATTGTATTGGTAAATTGGAATTCAATTTGGAATGCCACGTTTTAAGAATTTAGTATGTACAAATTGCAGAAGACTCTCTTAATACTGTAGGACTACATTTTCCTGTTTCCTTCCTCAACTCTGTCACTATATATATATATATATATATATATATATATAGATAGATAGATATATATACATATATAATGTATGTATATATATATATATATATATATATATATATATATATATATATATATATATATATATATATATATACAGTGCCTTGCAAAAGTATTCATACCCCTGACCAATTCTCTCATATTACTGAATTACAAATGGTACATTGAAATTTCGTTCTGTTTGATATTTTATTTTAAAACACTGAAACTCAAAATCATTTATTGTAAGGTGACATTGGTTTTATGTTGGGAAATATTTTTAAGAAAAATAAAAACTGAAATATCTTGCTTGCATAAGTATTCGACCCCTGTGCTGTGGAAGCTCCCAGTTTACACCGATCAAAG
Source organism: Acipenser ruthenus (assembly GCF_902713425.1). Taxonomy (NCBI): domain Eukaryota; kingdom Metazoa; phylum Chordata; class Actinopteri; order Acipenseriformes; family Acipenseridae; genus Acipenser; species Acipenser ruthenus. The sequence continues at coordinate 41,236,385 of NC_081192.1, forward strand.
AAATTGCCCTAACGAGGACATAATTACCTTACCATTCGCCTCCACCTGTGAACCATTAAAGTTGCTGTCACATTTTCTGGATAAAAACCCCACTGTTGAAGGATCATTGGTCAGGCTGTGAATCTGAAGGAAAATGAAGACCAAAGAGCATTCTACAGAAGTCAGAGATAAAGTAATACAAATGCATAGATTAGGGAAAGGGTACAAAATAATATCCAAGTGTTTGGATATCCCAGTGAGCACAGTTGGATCAATAATCAGGAAGTGGAAGCTGCATCACACCACCCAGGCACTGCCAAGAAAAGGCCGTCCCTCAAAACTCAGCGCTCAAACAAGAAGGAGACTTGTGAGAGAAGCCACAGAGAAGCCAACAATCACTTTGAAGGAGCTACAGAGTTCAGTGGCTGGGAGTGGAGTAATGGTGCACCAGTCAACCATATCAAGAGCTCTGCATAACACTGGCCTGTATAGGAGGGTTGCAAGAAAGAAGCCGTTACTCAAAAAGTACCATCTGAAAGCATATCTGGAGTTTGCCAGAAAGCATGAGAGTGACCCAGCTACGATGTGGGAAAAGGTTTTGTGGTCAGATGAGACCAAGATAGAGCTTTTTGGCCAAAACTCAAAGCGCTATGTGTGGCGCAAACCTAACACTGCCCATGCCTCAAGACACACCATCCCTACAGTGAAGTATGGTGGTGGCAGCATCATGCTGTGGGGATGCTTCTCATCAGAAGGGACTGGGCATCTTGTTAAAATTGAAGGGAGAATGGATGGAGCAAAATACAGGGAAATACTGCAAGAGAACCTGCTTCAGTCCGCTAAAAAATTGAAGCTTGGGAGGAAATTCACCTTTCAGCAGGACAATGATCCCAAGCACAAGGCCAAAGCAACATTAGAGTGGCTCAAGAACAAAAAGGTGAATGTCCTACAGTGGCCCAGTCAAAGTCCTGATCTCAATCCCATTGAGAATCTGTGGCACTATTGCGGACCACAAGCGTCGTCCAACCAACCTGAACAACCTGGAGCAAATCTGCCAAGAAGAATGGGCCAAAATCACTCCGACACTGTGTGCAAAGCTGTTACATACTTATCCCAGAAAACTTAAAGCTGTTATTGCAGCGAAAGGTGGTTCTACCAAATATTAATGTGTGGGGGTTGAATACTTATGCAAGCAAGATATTTCAGTTTTTTGTTTTTCTTAAAAATATTTCCCAACATAAAACCAATGTCACCTTACAATAATTGATTTTGAGTTTCAGTGTTTTAAAATAAAATATCAAACAGAACAAAATTTCAATGTACCATTTTTAATTCAGTACTATGAGAGAATTGGTCAGGGGTCTGAATACTTTTGCAAGGCACTGTATATATATATATAACTTTGATTTTAAGAGCTACTGTGCACTTTTAATTCAAAACACAAAAACAAACAAACAAAACAAAAGCCTAGCTCGAATGTAGAGCCTAACTACACTTTACCCTGTCCCTGACTCACACACAGGACAGCTAAGCCATTTACTTGTCAACAAACAGTTTAACAAACAGTTTGCCTTTCTTTATTTTTTTACACAGCCAGTCTCTTCTTAGATCAACTCCCTGGTGATCTATCTCTTAATAGAGCTGGAAGCTCTATTTTTATAGTCTGTGGCTGTTCCCAATTAACACCAATTACCACCAATAGTTTGGGAACAGCCACATTCTCACATGTTTTTGGCAGGAAGAGGAATTAACCCTGTCCCTGCCAACCACCACCAAAACACAAACATCACGCAAACTATTTACATACAGAGCCCTTGCTCTGTTACAATATATATATATATATATATATATATATATATATATATATATATATATATATATATATACACACACACACACACAGTGGTTTGCAGAATTATTCACCCCCACTTTTCGGTCTAAATTACAAGAGTTACGTTTGGCGCAAGCCCAACACTGCACATCACCCAGTCACCATCATCCCAACTGTCAAGCATGGGGATGCTTCTCTTCAGCAGGGACTGGGAAGCTTGTCAGGATAGAGGGGAGAATGGATGGTGCAAAGTACAGGCGAATCCTTGAGGAAAACCTGTTTGAGTCAGCCAAGACTCTGAAACTGGGGAGGAAATTCACATTTCAGCAGGACAATGACCCGAAGCACAAAGCCAAAGCCACACTGGAGTGGTTGAACAAGAAGAGAATTAATGTTCTTGAGTGGCCCAAGATGCAACCAGTCCTAGCAGAATGCATTAGGCCAACATTGGCAATAGGTTGGCATGTTTGGATTTCTCTTACTGTTAGGGAGCACTGTAGGGGTGAAAAAATATACATTTTAAAGCTAAGCTAGTTGTAGTGTAATTATATTGATGTTGGCACATGATTGACCCACTCCATTCACCCAACATTGTTGACCCAACAAGCCAAATGGAGTTGAACTAACAATACTGCTTATGTTGGCTCATTGTTATTGTGCTCTCTAGTTTAAAAGTTGCCACTCAATTACGATACAAAAAACTAAACTAAACAAGAAGTTGCAAAATGGTAGTATGTGAGGGAAGAGATACTAGAATGCCTGGTGCATTAGTAAAAGTACATGTAGCCAGAGAGTAGTTGGGTTTAACAGTCAAGGTAAAGAGATTAATTAAAACCAAGAGTTTCTGGTCAGTGAGAATGTAAAATTGTAGTTTTAGAATTAGACACTCAATTAGATACTGAAAGTTATTTTTTAAATCAGTGTAAGGTGATCAACTCAAATTAATTGGTATTAAATGCTACTACACTCCAAACTGTTATGGACACATGGCAATGTTTATCAATTGGTGGTACTGTACATGTTTTCAACAATATACATTATTGTTGTCAGCAAAATGCCAAAAATATTATAGAGCATACTCATTTAAATGCAGATTAATTTGTCATTTATGTGGATACATTTGAATTACGTCAGCACTTACCTCCTATTTTAAATTCAGTTAAATAATTTCACTATGCTAATGTTCTAGTTTAAACTGTAAAAAGAAATCGCCTCAATGCCACCTGTATAGGATTATGGAATTAAATCAAAGCATAAAACCATTAAGTTATTTATCTCCCTTTGTAAAAATGCAATATATATATCAAATTCTGTAAGTCGCCTTAGATAAAGGCATCTGCTAAATAAACAAATAATCTACAAAAAAAAAATAATAATACTTCATGTTCTCCTTGCACAACAAAATGGTGAATATTGCACCATGAAGCTGTGTGTTCAGCTGCAACACTGTACAAGGGACACTTTACATTCAAAACATTAAATTAATTGTAGCTAATAAAATACTTTCATAAAATGTATCTGCCATGCACAGCTATTCATTTTATAGGTCTCAAGTGTGCAGTTTTGAAAGAAACCCGTTACAAACATGTATTTTGATTTCAAAACTTGATACCGGTATCTCTTACTATCAGGGGCACGGGAACTAGAGGTGCTGGGGATGCGGTAGCACCCCCGGCTTGAATTACTGGGGTGTTGTGTACCTGAGCTGTGTATGCAGTGCACTGAGCCTTTTTACATTGCTTTTGGACACCAACGATAATAGATCAATCAGCTGACTGTCACAACAGGGGTGGGATATTTCATAAATCGCACTCTTACAATCTCATGAGAGTTGGTTTGTAGTTGGAATGCATTAGCAGCTTGTATACAGCTTATTGAAAATGTCCTAAAAATGAATATCAGATTTTAAATTTGAAAGTTCTCAGTGGCACCAAATGCTAAAATCAGCTTGTCACAAATGCCGCTATCTGGGGGTGCTTTGTGGAGCAATACTAAAAACACATGTGTCCATTCCTTCATCAAAAAATTCATCAGCATGACACTGGAGTGGAAGTTAACCTTTGGAGCATTCTGACTGTCCTTGTCTACAACCACTACTGTAAATAAAATACAACTGTTCTACCTGATTTTAAAAGTTAACATTTATAAAGTGCAGTAAGTATGTGGATCATAACAGTATGCACTAGTGTTTGCTCTAAACATTTTATGATAAGCATGTTGTGAACATTGTAGCAAGGACTTGTTATCTACAATTAGTTTAATTGCTCGGTATCCTTGGGAAAACACATCCATAGCTGTAGAACATTCATATACTTTAAAGTTCATCTTGCGGCATGTGACGTCTGTCTGCCTACTGCCAGTGCTGTCTGTAACTCGGGGGATCAGTCAAGTGAGAATAGGTACATCTACTGACTTTTATTGGGTACATCGTGCTGCTACCAGACCGGAAAGAATGAAGACGCTAATTCCGGGATGGGAGCAAGAATGTAAACACTGAAACCAAGCTTCAGGATAGCTTTTCACAATCCCCCAAAAAAGTGCTGAAATGTATTTCAAGTGATCCAGGATGACAGGAAACAACACATCAAGGACCAATACATTCCACAGGTACTGTTGTAACTTTTATAGATGTGATACTGATTTGAATGAGGCTGTATTTAGATCTGCCACAGCAATAAAAAAAAAAACCACACACACACACACATTACAGATATACATTACAGATGTCAGTACCAGGTACAATTTGGTAATCATTACATACTGTACTGTACATCCGCAGCGTGGAATCTCTTAGCTAATGCATACGCTTATTCCAAATTGTATAATGTTGCCCAAAGCAGTAGCCAGCAATACTGCAGTAAACTTTGTCAAAAATTGATTCTGCCTTTTGGATCAATCATGATAACAAGAAAAAGCTTGAATATGGCTTCCAGCCATGAGATAAGGATCAAAGTAAAGGCCACCCACCAATTCCCCCAGATATGTTATATAATGTTTCAAGTTAGTGAAACAAATATTCCCAAAGAAATCGTCAATGTGTTTGGAAGTGGCAGAAAAAGAAACGAGCAATTCATAGAAGTACCCATCAAAGGGGATACTTCATTATCATTGTTATTAAATCCTTGAAAGAATCAGTGAACCACTTATAATGAGAATATGTGATATGAAATCATTTAAATACCCATCGGCTGGTGCACTGCAAAGTTCCGAAATTAGGTGCCGTTATGCTATGAATGTGTACAATCAAATTATTTAGGCCAAATTCTCTTCAAAAATATTTAGTTAGCAATTACTCTCACAAGTTCAGTGGTACCCTAAATATGATTAATTTACTAATAATGCTGTACAACAAGAACCAATGATGTGCCACACTGTCGGTTTGGTTCTGTGCACCTTTAGAAAATGCATAGTTGCTGTTAGTTCAGAGATGGATTAGATTACTTTATCCCCACTACCCCCCCCCCCCCAACCCAACCCTTCCCCCAATGCCAATTGCAGATATATCTTATTTCAAGCCCTAAATACCATTGCCATTTTCACCATTTTCACTTGCTTTGCCAACTTTCACATCAATAAATGTGCCTGGAAGTGTGCTTTTATTTTCTTATATTTTCCTTCAAATACTTTAAACCTGTCTGGTTAGGAACCTTATATTGCCTGTTCAGGTAAAAGCCAGCTGAAAAGAATAGTTTCACAAAATCATTTTTTAAGTTCCCAACCCCTTAAATTGCTGTACGAAGTCTGACGGGAACCATGTACAGCTCTACCAAAAGTTAACAAGGCAGTCCAGCATTTGTCAAAGTGTAATAATGAAAGGCGAACACCTCTATTAACTTTAATTTTAAAAAATTACAAAAAAGCAAGTCCTGCTGCTGATGTGAATCTGTTTCCAGACCTCATTATTCCCAAGCGAGACTCATTATACTGCATTTTCTCGATGATCCCGTCATATGAAAATAATGTATATCTTGTTTCAGTTGGGAGTAGCTCAGCACACATTATCATATTGTTTTCCCTTGGCTGTTGGCTGTTGGCTGTGTTTTAATAAAACAGATCAGTCTTAATGCTAATGTGTGCAAGATTGTTCAAATAATCACACAGCTTTTGATTTAGGTTTAGTGACTGTCAAGCCTATTTTGTTACTTTTGCATTTTATAATGTAAAGATGGAGTAGTTTATTTTTACATTTAAGTTACTTTAGATGCCACATGTCTACAGCAAAGGAATCTCTAGCTCTCTCTCTCTCTCTCTCTCTCTCTCTCTCTCTCTCTCTCTCTCTCTCTCCCTCCATAATGTACTCGGATTTGTGACAATCAGTTTTTGGTCAAATGAAAACAATATTGTTCATTGGTCCATAAAAATGCATATTGAAACCAAGTAGAGCAGGATTGTCAAACTCCAGACCTCTCGTGCTACATGGTCTTCTGTTTTTTGTTCCAACTGTTCAACAAATGTAGAAGCTATTAATGTTATACAAATAATCTATTCATCTTTAAAAATGTTTGTTTTCCCAATTTTAAAACACATCCATCTATTTAATATTAGCAGTAATACACTCCAGGATGTGAGTTATCATGGGATATCGCCAGTTCTCAGATGACCGAAGACACTCAGCTTGTGACACACAACGCACCCAAGGCTTGGTGATATTCCGTGATAACTCACACCGTCACGCATTATTGCATAACAAAGGAAGGATACTGCTAAATTGTGTATCAATTGTCAACCAGAAATGAGTAACTAACACTAAACAGTAAGATGTGATGAGTCAATCTGCCAATATAATGATCCAACATATAATGATGGGTTTGAAATAGGGGTGCTAGATTCTGTTTAATTTAATAAACTTTAAAAAATATATAGTTTAAAGGTTTAAACGTTAAAATAAAAACATTTTGAAAAGACGCTGTGTAAGGAGGGTAATATGCGTCCCCCTCGATGTGCGTCTCGACAGCAGGAGAAAATCGGAAGTCGGCCATCTTAGGGGAAGCGCATTAGCTGCAAGGGCTCTGAGCATTTTAAAATTAATAGCTTTCTATAAATTACCGCATATATGTCTATAAAGAGGTCTTTTACATTGACTTTTCTACTCTCCTTAAATGCAATTGATACCTGTTAATCCATTTGTGTATCTCAATCACAACTGAGAAACGCTTTAATAGTAGAATTGCTTTAATTTACGTTTTTTTCTTTCTGTGAAACCACTAAATGGGCTTTTCAATGGTAAGTCTTACTTTTTCATTTAAATGCTGAAGCGACTCCTCTTTATTAATTTAAATACAGTTACTCGTCATAACAATTGTAATAGTGTGCCTCCAAGGCACAGGCTCCCACTGTCACTCACACACCTGCCTCCAAGGCAGAGGCTGTAACATTGAAGTATATAATCAATAAGACCCTCCACATCGACTTCGTCTCAGGCCCCATTGCCCAAATGGTTTTATGATGCCTGGTAATGCCCTCTGTGTCGGGTCTTATTGCTTACGTGTTCACTATTAAATAAACCTAAAATCCTACGTGTTATCCTTTTTAGTGTGTGTTTTGTGCGACGGTTGGGGGGCAAGTGGATTTTTCTAGCATTTTGTCCCCCTGATTAAAATATGATTTAAAGTGGCATTTACCATATAGTAACAACAGTAACGGTACTTTAATGTGACTTGATTAGCCTGGGGTCATGTTCTGCCGGTGCACTGGTATGTGTGTGTGTGTAGGAAATAATGGGGGGCAGGGAAGAGGTTAAATTCCTCCCTGCAAACACATATGGGAATGTGGCTTGAGCCGAAAATTAAATAACAAGGGTGATCACAGGTGTTAGTAGAATTTGTTTTCAAGTTAATGTCGGTGTTGGTAAAGGTGTATGCTGTGTTTACGTCTTTGTCCTTGTCTTGTTTATGTCCGTGAGTCTTTTGTGTAGACCTTTGGTTTTGGCCCTTGTGCCTTTTATTTTGTTTATGTGTTTTGTTTAGTGTTTGTTTGTTTAAAAACGTGCACACTAGCACTTCACAGTAGCTTTCATGTCTCTGAGTCTCTCTTCCTGCTGGTAATGGCTTGGCCTTGATGCTACCCTGTCACAGGTCATAACACATGTCTTAAATCTGGATGGAGTGTTGACTGTGAAAAAAACCTTTAATACAAGGAGGCTGTATGGATACATGTGCTCCAGACTGAGAGCCCTGAATTGTGAACTACTTGTTGATGAGTTTGATAACAAAACAAACATTCCCCTCAACACACCAAACACATCCACCCACTCGCCATTAATAGACCTATGGACATAATAATTTACAAGCATATCGCTAGTCGAGTGCAGGTCATACAGTACTGATGAATAAAATATCACAGGATTACAGTTATGGTCTATATCATCCAAATCAGAAGATTGCTTTTTAGTTAAGTATCATTCTCTATATACCATGCTGCAAAGTTGTATTAATAAAACCGTCTTTGGAACTGTGATACTGTAACTTCTTGAGAAAGTATTCAAAATGAAGACACTGGGTGCAATATTCAGATTTCAGAATCATGCTGAAAACTAATGGAATGTAAAAAATATCCATTTGGTTTCTGGCAGATCTCCACTGAAAAAAACATCAGTTTCTGGCATCCTGAAAAGGAGTGCTTGCCAAAATGTTCTAAATGTTTCAACAGAGAGAACCAGTGGAAATGTTCAATTACCAGTGGCCTTTTAACGATATATTAAACACAGCTGTATTTATGCACTTAGTACTGTATATTTAATAATGGAGATTTACAGTAATTTTATATCGTGGCTAAAGTGTAAGATTAATGAATTAATTCACACAAAACATTCCTTTTTAAGAAATAACAATGCACTCCTACGAAGGCAGCGTACATGTATATGTTTTTTTATTGCAATTTCAACTGCTAATAGCTCATACATTTTCAGGCTTCGTGGTATTGAGTCTATTTATCCATTTATTTTCCTTTATTGTTCTACATTGTACATAATCTAATTGTATTTCTTCTAAAACTACTAATTGTAGGGCAATTATGTGTGTTCATTTTTTGTAAAGTGTTGAACTATTGGTGCATTTACTTGTTTTATTTCTTATGTTTTGTATTATTCTATATAATGCTGTGCCTGTCTCTCCTACAGATTTTATATTCAGTTTAAAGAAGAAATGAGAAACTAAATATTCAGTCTTCAGAAACCTCTCATGCAGAACTAGCAACCTTGTTTATGGTATATTTTGCTAAAATATACTCTGAATACTGATAGAGACACACTTTTCTTACCATTGAACGGCTACAATCTGGTGTTATTATACATAATCCTGGTGATTTTGCAAAGATATTCAAAAACTAATGATACAAGGAGCCATTAACAACCTTTAAAAAGTAGAAATCCCACACACTGCAGAAGAAAAATACATTCTCTGTACAGTCTACAGAAAATGGAGAGCAACATTAGATTAATCTGCCTTTGGGAAGCATGCACTGCAAAGCTTAATCATTAATTGTGATAAAAGATTAAATTAATAATTTTTTAAGATGAACTACTGTATGGAAAAAAAAATCTGGAAATAGTAGATATTTGACTTTAAACACATGAATGCAATTCTAAGCTTACCATCTAAGAAAAAAAAAATAGTTCACTTGAAATCAATTCTAAATAAAGCATAACAAAATTATATGATTTTAGAGAAAAGGGTGTTTAGTCAAAGATACTGACATTTGAAATATGTTAATGGCTGTCTTTAGAAAATGGTTCCCCATAAGTGGGGGAGCATAGAGGTTAGCAGTGTTAATGGTGCTCATGAGGATTCCTGTGGTATGAAGGCTATTCATCATCTTTATGGATTGTATGCTTCAGAAAAGGGGCAAAGCCTAAATGCATATAGAGAATAATGCATGGCATATTGTGTGACATGATAATTTAATGCCCATCCGAGGGGTGGGATGCTACATTAATCTGGAGGGCGAAGCCTGAGGTGTTTATCCAAGCATCCCACCCGCTGATGGAAAAGTCTTGTCACGAAAAATCCCAGCCAATCTTTAGAAGCTGTCTGTGGACAGTGGAGAGACTGAGATCAGATATACAACTGGACCACACTGAACAGATAACAAGACACCACAGCATCTTAGCAATTCCAGACAAACGGCACACACACACTATTGTGGTATCAGAAACAACTGGTATTCAATGTAAGGATTTAAAGTGAAATAAATGGTATAATAGTAAGAGAAAGCGAAAAGTGATCCCTGTACATAACATAGGTAATTGAAGAAAAACCTATTCTAATGTTAATATCAGTTGTTTTAAGTTTGGCTATCATGGACATTTGCAGAGCTTTTTTCAGATGTTATAGTAATAAAATAATGACTTTGATCGCATTATTGAGGAGTTTGGTGATAAAACGAGTGATCCGGAGATGATTGATCGGTATGTACGACTATTATTTTTATTATTATTTATTTCTTACATAGGTGAAAGCGATAGCGAACGAAAGGGTGGGGCGGGGCTGGAGATACCTAGTGAGTGCTTTGTTGATATGCAGGGCCATTTAAACCCGTTTGACTGTGGAAAAAATACTTTTAAACAGCGCGTCTAAAATTAACTGCGCGTGTGAAAATTAATTAGACCTGACGTGCCTAACGCGCACTTAATAAGTGGACTGCAAAGGGTTAAACTCGTGCAGACTCTGGCCGAGGGGTAATAAGATCATTACTAGCTAGTTAACCCCTCGACCAGAATATAAAAGACCTGCAGATTGGCTGCACGGGGAAGAGGAGTGTTCAGGGAGTAATGAACAGGAGTTAAGGAGAGCAGGAATAAAAAGGTAAAAGAAAAACTAAAACAACTGATATTGTGCTGGAACCACCAGCACAATATTTGTTAGTATAATTGTTTGTTTGTTTGTTTGTTTGTTTGTGTGCCCTTTTGTTTTGTGTCTTTTTATTTTTCATTTGTTTAATAAAGAACGGAGCGCCATTGCACCTTAGTGTCACCTGCCAGTACTGCCTGTCTGTGTTCCTTTCTGGTCACCACCAAAGCCATCTTGTCACATATGGTGTCCTGCGTGGGATAACAGCTCCTCCAGGAGTCAGACCAGGGATATTACGGGTACATTTTTAATTTTTCTGGACTTTTTAAAATTGTTTTTTGTGAAGAGGAGTTTAAAAAAAAAATGTGGAAAAGAAGAGGGAGAGGAAATCAGCAACAACAGCAACCGCAGCAACAGCAGGAGAAGGTCTGGGACAACGACTGGGAGGCCTTTTTAAGGAACCTCGCGGCATAGTTGTTCCCACTGCTGTGGGGCGTATGGGCACACGTTGGCCATCTGCCCCACGCAGTATGAAGAGGAGGAACTAGCACCCAAGTGGGAGGAGCCTGAACGTCCAACGCCCAGAAGGGGGGAGTCGGTGTGTCCACAGCCCAAGAAAGGGAAGTCCCCAGATTCACAGTCCAAGTCTCCACTAGCGCAGGAAAAGTGCCTCCTGCTGCTTCCACCTCCACCTGCAGAGAGAAAATGCCTGCTGGTTCAGCCTCCACCACCATGGGAAGAGTGCCTGCTGGTCCCACCACCACCACCAGGAGGAGAAGAGCAGGGGCTGCCTCTGCCTCCACCATTGGAAGGACCAGGGCGTGAGGCTGACAGTCCTCAGCAACGGCCGTGATGAGGGCCAGCACCACCAAAGCCCATGCCAGAAGGGCCAATCCCCGCACCATGTCTGGTCGTGACTCCACCAGGGGGAGAAGTGGAGCTCCTGCTGCCGCCTTCAGGGATGCCTGGACGTCATTGCCCGGGGATGCCTGCAAGTCACCGCCCGGGGATGCCTCCAAGTCACCGCCTAGGAATGCCTGCATGACACTGCCTGGGGATGCCTTCAAGTCATCACTCGGGGATGCCTCCAAGTCATTGCTTGGGGATGCCTGGACGTCACCGCCCGGGGATGCCTTCAAGTCATCACCCAGGGATGCCTGCACGTCAACGCTCAGGGATGCCTCCAAGTCATCACTCGGGGATGTCTGCATGTCACCTACTGGGGATGCCTCCAAGTCCCCACCTAGGGATGCCTGCATGACACCACCTGGGGATGCCTTCAGGTCACTGCTCGGGGATGCCTAGATGTCACCGCCTGGGGATGCCTGCCAGTCACCGCCCAGGGGTGCCTGCTCGTCACCGCTCGGGGATGCCTCCAAGTCATCACTCAGGGATGCCTCCAAGTCACCGCCTAGGGATGCCTGCATGACACTGCCTGGGGATGCCTTCAAGTCATCGCTCGGGGATGCCTCCAAGTCATCGGTCAGGGATGCCTGGACGTCACTGCCCAGGGATGCCTGCAAGTCACTGCCCGGGGATGCCTGCATGACACCGCCCAGGGATGCCTCCAAGTCACTGCCCGGGGATGCCTGCACATCACCGCCCGGGGATGCCAGTCACGTTTGCTGCTGACCTACGGGGATTTGCTGGGGTTGGAGGAGCCAGCATTTCCACTGACAGCACTGCCACTGGTAGCGTCGCTGCTGCCAGCACGTCTGCTGACAGCCTCGCCATTGGCAGCATTTCCGCTGCCAGTGGTGCAACGGGAGAAGCCAGCCTTGGTGCGGTCACCATGTCGGCTGACCGTCTCGCCATTAGCAACTTTTCTGCTGCCAGGACTGCCTCGGCTGAAGGAGTGCCTGGGAGCTGTCAGCAGGTCTGCTGACAGCATTGCCCCAGGCAATCTTTCCACTGCCATTTGTGATTTAAAAAAAAAAAAAATTGCAATAATTCAGGTTATGAATTATGAGTTGAGAACTCCAAAAGAGCTACTAAAATTGCAATCTGGTGTTAAGGAAACTTTATGCTAGAAGCTATTATTGCTTCAATACCATACTGCTGTCACAGATGATATATCATAAGAACATAAGAAGAACATAAGAACGTTTACAAACGAGAGGAGGCCTTTCGGCCCATCTTGCTCATTTGGTTGTTAGTAGCTTATTGATCCCAGAATCTCATCAAGCAGCTTCTTGAAGGATCCCAGGGTGTCCGCTTCAACAACATTACTGGGGAGTTGGTTCCATTACTGGTCCTTGTTTCTTTTTTCAGGTCGAAAAAGTCCCCTGGGTTGACATTGTCAATACCTTTTAGAATTTTGAAAACTTCAGATCAGAATCAGATCACCGCGTAGTCGTCTTTGTTCAAGACTGAACAGATTCAATTATTTTAGCCTGTCTGCATATGACATGCCTTTTAAACCCGGGATAATTCTGGTTGCACTTCTTTGCACTCTTTCTAGAGCAGCAATATCCTTTTTGTAACGAGGTGACCAGAACTGAACACAATATTCCAGGTGAGGTCTTACTAGTGCATTGTAAAGTTTTAACATTACTTCCCTTGATTTCAATTCAACTCTTTTCACAATATATCCGAGCATCTTGTTGGCCATTTTTATAGCTTCCCCACATTATCTAGATGAAGACATTTCCGAGTCAACATAAACTCCTACGTCTTTTTCATAGATTCCTTCTTCAATTTCAGTATCTCCCATATGATATAGCACAGCCATTTCATATTTCATATTGAGGTTGAATGGCTGATATCAGCCGATATGTGATAATTGACTGGAATTGTGAGACAGCTGAATGTTCCATGTAACTTGCTTAGTGTCTTGAGGTGTCAAAACATTGCACTTCATATTGCCATCTGAAAAGGTTACTAACTTAAAAATTACACTTCATGGTACAGTATTTTACTCCAGTATAATGATATCACAGTAAGTTTTAATTATTGTAGCTTTTACTTATTTTCTCAAGCACAAATTAAGTAAATAAAACAGAAAAAGCACATCTGTTAGGGATATTCAGATCCCCAGTCTGTTTTCATTTGGTTTTGTAGTTCAGTCACCAATAATATGATTTAGGCAGATTTGTCTCATAATGTTCTTCGTTTTTCTCTATTCTGTTGCTTCCACGCAAAGCTGTGTTTGTTAGACTGCTCTCAAGAGAGTTCCTTTCACAGAATTAAGCAAATTAGTCAAATTGGTGTTTAACTAATTCCGATTTCAATTAATCAAATGACTTTTTTTTATCAGTGTATGCATTTGTTTTGTAAAGCAATTAGCTTCCAACATTTTTCTAACATTGAAATCAATATATAGTAATGGGAATTTATAACACTTGACATTTGAAGTGATCAATACAGTTTTTCATATATTATCATATTGGTAATTGATTAGCAATGAAATTATTATTTTAAAACCTTCAAAACTGAAATGGAATATATTTCTATCTGTATCAGACATAAGCAACCCGGTTATAAACTTTATAGTTACAAAACGTACATGTGGCTTAACACGTAATATACCACAGTGTACTCAGCATTCACTCATTCAGTTTAGGTACACACATTCAGTTTAGGCAATGGAAATGCTATACCTTTGCCAGAACTCTTAAATATACAAATATGTACACAGACTAATACTGTTGATAAAAGCTCAGGTCTGTTACAGTTGACTTAACCATTTTGATTCCACATATGCTGCAAATATTGTATTTTTAATTATACTGTAGCTGATTATAATACTGTGATAAAGGTGGTAAGATGATTTTGTTAAATACAATGTGGTGAACCTCGATTCCCGCAAGCAGGGGCTTCTTACAGGCAGAGGTCAGACATGAACCCAGGACTTCCTACTTTGAAGCATAGCGCCGATACCGCTGTAGAATAGAGTTGGGCTCCCTTGCAGGAGCAGATATCGGGCTTATGTCTTCATGTTTAGGTTGCGTCACCTACCAGCCCTCACCTCTACCCCCGTGCACGCTACAATAAATCAGAGCAAATCAAATCAAATTTTATTTATCTAGCACATTTCATACAAAATGTATCTCAAAGCTCAAAGTTGTACAAGACAAAACGAAAGAAATTAAAAATAAAATACATTTATATAGATAAATAGAGTAAAAAGAAAAATGTTTAATATAAAACAGTAAAACAGTCTGATATTATATAATTATAGCCTCTCCTGTATCTCAAGCACAACTGAGAAACGTGTTAATAGTAAAATTGATTAAATTTACGTTTTTTTTTTCTCTGAAACAACTAAATGGGCTTTTAAATCGTAAGTCTTACTTTTTCATTTCAAAGCAGAAGCAACTCCCCTTTATTAATGTAAATATATGATTGTAATAAAGTGTGCCCAGCATAAAATACTTTTATTTTTCATTATAGCTTTAATAAAGATTAGTTGCTTATTAACACGATGCAATCTCGTTTGTACGTTCTGCTTGTTAATCAAAGATTAAGGCTAAGGAAGTGTACAAATTTTAAAACAAAGTTTAAATGTTCATTTTAAAAAAAAATAGCTATAAAAGTATGTTTCTCTACACCCACTCCCTGGGTCTCCACATCTCCTCCCATGTGTTCTTGTATCATTTCTATGCCGATGATGCCCAGATCTTCCTCTCTTTTCCCCCTCCGACTCTGACATTTCCTCCCATATCTCTACCTGCCTCTCAGTCATCTCCTTCTGGATGCACTCGCAATCATCTTAAACTCAACCTTTGCAAATCAGATATCCTTTTCTTCCCCCCCTCTTCCTCCCCACCACTGATCTCTCTAGCTCTATTCCACTTGAACCCACCACCCTCTCTCCCTCCTCGTCCACCAATAACCTCTGTGTCACCCTCGACCTCTCCCTCTCCTACTCTCAACACATCTCTACTCTGGCACGCTCCTGTCGCTTCTTCCTCAGCAACATACGCAGAATTCGCCCCTTCCACACCGACTACTCCACGCAGCTCCTAGTTCAGGCCCTGGTACTGTTCTGCCTTGACTACTGCAACTCCCTCCTGGCCGACCTCCCTGCCTCTGCTATCCGTCCACTATAGCTCACCCAAACCTCTGCTGCCTACCTTGTCTTTTCCCTTCCACATTTCTCCCATGCTACACTCTGCTCTGCTCTCCTATTGTACCAGTACTTGCATCAGCTTGTTCTCGAACTGAACTGCTACATACCTTGCCATATTCTACTACTGCTCTTAATTATAACTATTCACTGTATCTTGTACTTGATTCTACTTTTAGATATCCATATTCACATTTTTGGTAACTGCTCTTTTTTAAATTGTTCTCATCCACTTATCATACTTACTATGTGCTCTTAATGGACTCTGAATGTACTTGTATAAGCAAATATTTTTACTATAAGTTAACTGCTCTTAGTCAAACTCACTCTTAAATGTAATTATTTACTGTATTCTTTACTTTGCTCTTATTTGAATTTGATTTCATTTTCTACTGATTTTAATATGTTTAATGAGTAATATCCCTCATATCACAATCACCCACTATATAAACATGGTGAAACGTGCAGTAGCGTTAATTCCTTTTTTCAAAGCTAAAGCACAATGATGTTTTCCATTGCTAATAAAATAGGACCTTGGTCTTGTAATCTCTATCATTTTAGCTGTGGTGATGGCTAAAGAGAGTATCTCCTAATTACATTTTCCATTCTCAACATCTGAGTAGTAATTAAAATGATGAAATAACTTCCTTCCACTCTTTATTGGATTATTTGGTAATTTAACAAGGTTGAGCTTGACACTAAGTTAATATATTCCATTTTTTTCCCTCCAGAATTACAAAGCAGTTCTTGTGGAAATCCTGGTGTTCCCCCGAAAGGTATTCTTTATGGGATGAAGTTTGATGTTGGTGATACGATCCGGTACAGCTGTGTAACTGGATATGTTCTGGATGGGCACAATCAGTTAACATGTATTACCAACACTGCCAGTGCCGCTGTTTGGGATTTTCCTGTTCCAATTTGTAGAGGTAAGAAACCAGTAATATTTGTTGTACTACAATGAATATCATATGCTTGCATTCAATTGTTAAAGTGACACTATAAGAAGAAGAGTAATGTTTTCTTCCAGGAACCGGACTAGATCCAATGTAAGTGATAAATATATCTGGTTTAAATTATGGCAAAAATGAGTGTTGCTGCAGGTTTGAGCCGGTGCTACACAAATCATTCAACACATACCCTGGTCACACACTGTGTCTACTGCAGGAGACGTTCAATCACCATTTTTAGCAATTAGCACCACTTTTAATGGTCACACTCCTTCTACTGTCCAATAACAAGGCAACTTTCCCAGAAGTTACCAAGGAAAAAAATTAAAATGACTATGACTACTACGACTACTGCTACGATTACTGCTATGACTAATAATAATAATAATAATAATAATAATAATAACACTTTTTTCTCAGTTTATTCAAATAAAAGTATACAGTTTTAAAAATGCTGTTTTGTATACTACTTTTATAGAAACGCTCATAAGCAGCATTATAATGAAGGACTATATTTTGTAGAATGTTCATTTTGGATGGATACATAAAAAAATACAGTTAAAATAAATACAAATTATAATGAATTGTACTGTAACACTGAAATAAAAAAGCAATAAGACCCTTCACATCAGGCATTATCTGTGTCAGGTCTTATTGTCTTAAAGATGTATCATTCACTTCAATCATTTTAAGCCAGATAGAGACACTTACAATACAAACAGAAACCATCAGCATGAAAATAGGGGAGTAGCTGAGTCAATTTGAGACTGACACAGAACCAATGAACGAGGAACAGGAACCGGCAACTAGTACAGTTCTGTAAGCAGACAGTACACTTAAGAGTCACAGTGAGGCAGAGCAACTAGACAAATAAATAAATGCTGTTCCTTTTCAAGTCAAAAATAACCATCAAGGTATGGGATATCAGGCAGTAGGGATTGGCTGAGCTTTATAGCAAAGCTGCCGATAGGCCTCTGCGCAATCTGCCACTTAAGCCCACCCCCCTGGGAGCTTACTATACGCAGTGCGCAGAGACTGTCTTCCTCTTTTGTCTTCAGCATCGGTAGCGGAAGTTAATAGAACTGGTAACTGATTGTACTCGCTAAGCTTAGGCTTGAGAAGCTGGTTATTGCCCCTTCTCTGAGTTTATTTCAGTTATACTCTTCGGAGTAATTATTATTTTGTTATTAAGGATTATATAAATTGTTTTACACTTATATATTTCCTTCACGCTTTGCTTCGGCATCACGTTTTGTTTACTTTCGTGGTCTTCGTCTTTCCTGTGTTAATAATTATTTTATAATTATTAGTGTTGTGTTTTTGGTTTTTTTTGTAAATAAAATTGTATATATTGTGTATATATTTTGTGAAGGATGCGCGTTGCGTTGACCTTGGCCGCACGCGTATCTGCAGCCCCGGTCTTGGCTTGGCTAGACCACATGTGTGGAGCCTGCACTGCAGTCTCCCACATACTACCTCTGCGGTTCGTTCCACCAACCGTGTGGTAGCTGTACTGTGCCCCAGTCACATATCATTGTGCCCCAGTCACATATCACTATCATATAGTGCTGCTGCAGCGTCCAAAAAATATATATATATTACCATTCACTGCACAGAGGAAGACAACCACAAAGCGCAATTCCCCAGCAACAACAGGTAAGTAGTGCACAGCACCCAAGACACTGTACCAGCACTTAGCGTCTCTGCTCTGCGGGTCAGCTGACGCTTAGACGTCTGTGCTAGCGTTCTACGCTCGGTACTCACGCTCCGGCGTGCTTCGCTTCGGCACTTGGTGTCAGCGCTTTGCCGCTTGGTGCAGCGCTTCGGCGCTTTGTGCAGCGCTTCTGCGCTTGGTGCTAGCGCGTCTGCGCTTGACGCACGCACTTTGGTGCTCGACGCTCGGCGCTCGGCGCTCGACGCACGCACTTCGGTGCTCGACTCTCGGTGCTCGACGCTCGACGCATTGGCACTCGATGCACGCACTTCAGGTGCTGTGTGCTCGACGCTCGGTGCTCGACGCTCGGTGCTCGATGCTCGGTGCTTGACGCGTCGGCGCTCGATGCATGCACTTCGGCGCTCGACGCACATACCGTCGGTGCTCGACGCTTCGGCGTTCGACACACGCATATCGGTGCTCGACGCTTCAGCCTCCACTGCTCGTCAGTGCTTGCAAATTACAAGGCACTATGTCGGGCTTTCACCGATGCGTGACCTGCCAGGCCAAGTTGCCTGCCACCGATCCGCATGATGACTGTGTAGCATGTTTGGGGCTGGAGCACGCCGCATCTGCATTGGCGGATAAGGCATACTGACATCTATGTGCGGGGTTCCAGACACGCACCCTTCGCCAGAGAGCAAGGAAGGCGGTTGGGGGTTCTTCTCCATCTTTGGGCTTGTCCCATACAGTCTCGGCCCCGCTGTCGTCTGCTATGACGCCACCGGTGACATTGCAGCTCTCCAGAAGCCCATCCTCACAGCTTACAGCTGGTCAGAGGTCCCCTGCCAAGAGTGCTCGGGAACGTTCCCGCAGCCCCTCCTCTTGCAGGGCATGTCCCCATCGGGAGTCTAGGTCGAGATCTCGATCGCCTCGGTTAGCGTCCTTCCCACCGGTGGGCGCTGCGTTCACCGCGTTGGTGAAGGCGCCAACATTATCGGGGCTGACTAAGGACCCTTCGTGTCCTAACAGGCAATGTAAGATTACGGAGGCCCACCTGAAAAAGGGGTACGCTGCTGCTACAGAGGCAGTCAGGCTGTCTAACGTGGCCAGCCTCCTGATTGTCTACCAGGCGGCGCTCATCCGGGATCTGCCTGAGTCCTATTTTAGATCTGCGGCTACTGAACAAATACCTGCGGGTGTTATCGTTCAGGATGCTTACGCACAGGCACATCATCCAGTCTGTCCAACAAGGCGACTGGTTCACCACCATGGACCTGACAGATGCATACTTTCACGTTCCCATCTGCCCGGGTCACAGGAAGTATCTGCGGTTCGCATTTCAAAGCAGGGTATACAAGTTTTGTGTCCTTCCATTCGGCCTGTCACTAGCTCCTTGAACCTTTTCGAAATGTATGGATGCCATCCTAGCTCCTTTGCGGGCCCTAGGCATCCGACTGCTGAATTATCTGGACGACTGGCTTGTCTGCGCGGAGTCGAGGGAGCAGGCGGCACAGCACACAGTGATGGTTACAGATCATCTTCAGAGGCTGGTCTGAAGGTCAATGCAGAAAAGAGCTGCCTCATGCCAAGCCAACAGACCGAATTCTTGGGTCTACATCTGGACTCAGTGTCCATGGAAGCGACCCTGTTGACACAAAGAGTTGCCTCGATAGAGCGGTGTCTCTCTCTATTCAGGTTGAGAGAAACAGTCAACATGGAGCTGTGTCAGCGCATGCTGGGTTTGATGGCTGCCGCCTCGCAAGCCCATCCTTTGGGCTTACTACACCAGAGACCTCTGCAGGCCTGGTTCAATGCCTTCGCGCTGCATCCGCGGAGAGACAAACATCGCAGGTTGAGGGTATCCCGAACCTGCTGAGAAGCACTGCGCTGGTGGAAAGTTCAGTTGAAAATCCGCCAGGGCGTACGCTTGGGTCCCATCTTCCGAAGGGACGTTATCATGACCGATGCTTCCAACCAAGGTTGGGGAGCAGTCTGGAACGGGTCAGGGACCCGCAGAGTGTGGTCAGGACCCTGGAGGTCAGCCCACATCAATGCTCTGGAACTCAGAGCGGTGGACCTCGCCCTCCGGCACTTCTTGCCAGTGCTTCTAGGCAAGCACGTGTTAGTGCGGTCAGACAACATCACAGTTGTGGCGTATATCAACCGCCAGGGCGGCCTATGGTCCCCCGGCCTTCACCGGATAGTAACACGGATGTTGTTATGGGCACAACCGCGTTTGACCTCTCTGCGTGCGGTTCACCTACCGGGCAGAGTCAATTACGCAGCGGATCTCCTATCCAGAGGGAATGGTTTGGCATAGCACAAGTAGATCTCTTCGCTTCGCGAGAGACCACACACTGCCCCCTATGGTTCTCGGTGAAGGACCTCGACAGCCCCCTAGGAGTCGATGCACTGGCTCACGAATGGCCGCCACTGCTCCTATATGCGTTTCCACCGATTCTGATGCTCCCCGCCTTCTTAGAGAAGGTCAGGGTAGAGCAAGCAACAGTGATTCTGATCACTCCTCGGTGGCCTCGGAGGATATAGTTCCCGAGCCTGGTGCAGTTGCTGCACGGTCGCCCGAGGGAGCTTCCCCTGCGAGCGGACCTATTGTCCCAGGCCCAAGGAGGGCTTTGGCACCCGAACCCCAAGCTCATGCAGCTATGGTCTTGGCCCCTGAGTGGGAGCGCCTGTCAGCCTTATGGCTTTCAGCGGCAGTGATTTCGACCATTCAGAGCACCACAGCGCCCTCTACTAGGTCGCAATATACGTACAAATGGCAGTTGTTTCAAGATTGGTGTCTGGCTGAGGGCCGTGACCCAATATCCTGCCCTATGATGGTGATATTGCAGTTTCTACAGAAACTGTTAGATGAGGGGAGATCTCCCTCTACACTTAAGGCGTATTTAGCCGCCATATCGGTCTGTCATGTACGCATTGACGGTTTGTCACCAGGTTGCATTTTCTGGCATCTCAGTTCCTGAAAGGCGCAAGACGCTTGTGGCCTCCAAGGACGGCCAGTTTACCGTCATGGAGCCTTGACGTGGTGTTAGAAGCCCTTACCAAGGCACCGTTCGAGCCTCTCCACAGCGTGGATATGAAGCTTGTGTCTATGAAAACCGCATTTTTGCTATCAGACTTATCAGCCAAACGCGTGGGCGAGTTATATGCACTATCAGTGCATTCATCATGTACTCGTGTCGCAGGAGACGGCTGTAAGGTCTCCATGCGTCCAAATCCGGCCTTTTTACCCAAGGTCATATCCCCGTTTCATATGAACCAACCAGTCGAGTTGATAGCGTTCCATCCTCCGCCTTTTTCTTCCCCAGAGGAAGAACGGTTACACATGCTGTGCCCTGTGCGGGCATTGAGGTGTTATATTGACCGTACAATGGCTGTGAGGTGAACAGAACAGCTGTTCATATGCCATGGTTCTAGGGCTTTGGGTCAGCTGTTGTCTAAACAACGCCTTTCCCATTGGATAGTGGATGCTATTAAATTAGCATATGAATCTGCAGGCCTTCTGCCACCAGGGCAGTTGAAGGCACATTCCACTAGGGGTATGGCGACATCCTGGGCCCTCTTTAGAGGGGTACTGGTGTCTGACATTTGTGCTGCAGCCAGTTGGGCTACACCACAAACCTTTACGAGGTTCTACCATTTAAATGTACTGGAACCCTCTGCTCCGTCATTCGGAGCATCCGTGTTACACTCTATGACACCCTAGTTGGCGGTCATATTGAGTATTGTTATGAAATGGCGTTGACTCCACTTTAGGATAGGTGTCATTGCGAGCATAGATGCTGAGGTGCGGCTCCGCATATGTGTAGATGTATTACCTACGCAGTTGCGTTATGACGTAAGTCTGTCCTACTGGCGACAATCCTCCCTCGCGACGGCTTGGGTACACTGTTCCCATACCTTGATGGTTATTTTCGACTTGAAAGGGAACGATAGGTTGCGGATGCAACCCTGGTTCCCTGAAAGAGAAAATAACCATCAAGCCGTGAGGTCGCTCCGGAAGCCTTCACGGCCTGAAGAGCAAAAGAGGAAGAGAGTCTCTGCGCACTGCGTATAGTAAGCTCCCAGGGGGCAGGCTTACGTGGCAGCTCGCACAGAGGCCTATCGGCAGCTTTGCTATAAAGCTCAGCCAATCCCTACTGCCTGATGGCAATATCCCATACCTTGATGGTTATTTTCTCTTTCAGGGAACCGGGGTTGCATCCGCAACCTATCGTTATACATAATAAGGGCCTGGGTGAGCAAATTCATCACTTTGAACAAGACAAGTTGCCTCCACAACTACCGCTGCAGAACTAAGCTTCAGAAAGACCCTATTCCCACAACCCCCGGCCTCACCTCCAGGAAACAGAGTACCAGTCAAATGAAAGTTCCTTCAGACATACAACCAATAGTAAGACACTGACGTACCAATAGATCAGTGCAGACTGCAGAAGGACACAACATTGTCTCAATTTAAACTAAAGAAATAACAAAACAAATAAGGGATGGTGGGGAGAGAGGGAGGGACAAACACAGGAAAGCCAACAGGTTAACCAAAATAAATACCTTTTTGATGCATAACAATTGTTATAAATTGATTCAGTTGATATAACAATTGATTCAGTTGATATAACCCAATATAATATAATAATAGCACGTTTTAGTAATCAACTGAACTGCTCATAACGCTTCTGTTTACTCAGCTTCTGGTAATTCTTTCCTGTAGTGGGGATGAGGGCTCTAGTATAAGCTTAGATTCCCAGTACGACATTCTGTTAATCCTTATTAACAATACTCTGCTTTTTCCTTGTATCTAGCACATATAGCTTTAAACTCCCTGATAAACCGTAGCGTACATATTTTATCCAAAGTAAGAGTTCTTCACTGTCAAACATTCTGTTTTAGCGAAGGTACTTTTAGAAATAATATATATGGGCAGTTTACCATTTATTTACATTTTAAATAACAATTTATATTTAATTTATTTTATAAAAAGAACAATCTAGTGCCTTAGTGGTACATCAGGACTGCTTTACATTTGTATAAATTGATTTTAGGAACTGTTGTAAAGTTTTCTCAACAGTAAAATATAATTCTATTGTAGCTGTCCTACTGTACTCTACCATGAAATTACAATTTTAAAAGTAAGTAGTGTGTTATGTATAGCTGCATGCACAATTCAAAAAGTTATCTAGATAACTTTCCACTTTTGTGTCATTTTTTTATCCTGTCAAGGGAGAAATTGTTAATTTAAACTCAAGGGAGTTTGTATAATACAATTCAACCAAAAAACATTAAGTAAAATTAATAGAATATTTGTAGATCATTTTTTTTTGTTTGAAAAGTCAAGCAGTAGCACTAAGGATTTATTCACATTGCCAGCCAAAAAGTCCAGCATATTTTCTTTAGAAGTTTTGAGGAATTTTATATTTAAGTTTATCATTGTATGTGACATGTTTACATGCAGGGCAGCAATAATATTTTGGTGCTGTATGGTGTATATGAGAAACTAGTCAAGCCTATATTATTTATTAACACTCAGGACAGTACAGTGAAAATAGTTTGACATGAAAAGCTTGGCAGATTCAATGTACTGTTTATAGGGTTTAACTGAGATTGCATGTTGCTTAAAAAAAAACAATAATGCTAACAATTAATATAAGAGCATATATCACTGGTTCACATGTTCATTCTACACTATCCTGAGGAATGCATTTAAAGATAAACTCCTGTATAAACAGCATTTAAAAGAAAAAAGCATAACAATGCTAATATGTTGAAAGCTCCAAAGATTTTGTTTAAATGTGAAAACAAATAGTTTTAATAGTCCTTTTAAGTGAAACTATCTAAAACAGATATGTGATACATAAATCATAACAACTGTGAACAAGCTCTTAGGTAGATGGGTTTTGATAAAAGACGATGGAAATGTAGAAGTTTGAATTGAGTTTTAATTGATTCTTACAGTATGACTGTTCAAGGTTATGGTGACATTCAGTCAGAAGGTATGTGTGTGTCAAACACTGATTTAATCTAATTGGCTACATTAATTCTCAATTGTGCAGCAGGTTTTTATTTATAGATATATAGCTAGATAGCTAGATAGATAGTTAACAACAAAAGGCCATGTAATTGCATTGTAATAACTAGATAACTACCAAAGGTTCATGCACTTACATAACTACTGGTGGAACAAGTGTGTAATTACATGAACATGTAATTACGGCTGTGTGTAATTACATTAGGTAACTTTATTGGTCTATTTCCAAGTTATCACACAGTAATTACCAGAGAACATTTGGTAGTTATCCCGTTATTACAATGTAATTCCATTGTACGCTTCACCAAGCTCTATGGGAGGAGATTAGAATTATATATAATACTAATGATAATGCTGCTTGATTTGTTATGTTTATTTGACCTTATACTAGAGTTCAAGTTTGAGCTCTTAAATTTAGTTTGAATAAATGTAATTTTGTTTATAATGTGCTCTTGGTTAGACAGAAATGTAACACTGCAAAAGTACCTAATTTCAGTAAAGTTCTCTTATTCTAACATCCCCTTTCTGCCATGAAAAAAGGGTTTAAAGTTTTCATTTGTGATTTTTCAGCC
Source organism: Acipenser ruthenus (assembly GCF_902713425.1). Taxonomy (NCBI): domain Eukaryota; kingdom Metazoa; phylum Chordata; class Actinopteri; order Acipenseriformes; family Acipenseridae; genus Acipenser; species Acipenser ruthenus. The sequence goes on from NC_081192.1 coordinate 41,261,268, forward strand.
AAGATACACTGTGAAGGCTAATCTCTAACACAGCTCCACAATTGGAAGAATATATATATTTATCCCTCCATAATAAATTATACAGTGCAACGCCAACCACATTGAATATAAAATCTTTTTTTTAAATCCAATTCTCAAGTCAGCAAACCATAAAAGTGCCTAATTTTGGTTTGAAACTGGAAAATGAATGGTTACCCAGGCATTATGGAAAATACTGTACAGTGACTGCATCTGTCACCTTCTTTTCTTAATTTTTTTGTGCAAACTCCATGACCGAACATGTATTTAAGAAAAAAAAAAGTTCTTAGTGCTGTGAAAGAGCGGGCTGGAAATGTCCGCTCTGCGCTCCGCTCCAGCAACTGCCCCGCTCTGCTCCCCTGCCCCGCTCACACTTCGTCCCCAACGCAGGGTCAGATTAACCAATATGCTAATAACACCATTCGCCATAATATGCATAGGGCACCCAAAATATGGGTTGAGTGTGAGAACGTTTCACCATCGAGTCTGACACTGGTTATAATTCTTTTTTTTTCTGGTATGTGGTCGTATTTTTCAAACAATAGTGCAAAACTACTTGGTGATAAACTGCAGACCCCAACATTTTATATGAACGCGGCTTCCCGGAAATCACATGAGTGAAAACGCGGCAGATTGATAGCGAAAAGTGTAGCCCGTTATCAGCAAAAAATATTTAGAATCGGTCGGGTAACCCGAACCACATATATATTTTTTTAATTTGGCCTTAATATTCGTCAGCCAATCGACACCCCCGTCAGGTCGACTGCTGACTTGAGGGGAGCTCCGATTGGCTGACGAATAATAAAGCACCTTCATTTCGTCATGTTATTTGTTATTTTTGTTTTGAATCTTTATTGCACAAATTTGTTTTACTTATTATTCGTCAGCCAATTGGCGCCCCCCTCCGGTCAGCGCCCTGTGCGGCCGCACTGCTCGCAGCCCCCTTGGCATGGCCCTGACTAGTCCAAAGGACTAGTACCTTTTGAAACGTGCTAGTCCTGATGTAAGTTTACTAGTCCTTATGTGAAGTGTCTAAGTTGAAATCAACAACAGTTTGGGTCCTTAAAAATAGGCTTACATTTAATTTTCCTAAAAAAATAAACACCGTTGTAAATTTAGATTTAAAAAAAATTATAATATAACAAAGGCACCTTAGTAAAAGCTCCTACAGATCGACCAATCACCTGTTTGTGTGCTGAGAAACTGACACTGACAGCACCAGACGGGATGACAGAGGGAAAAAAAATCTATGCTGTGTCACCTTGCTGACTATGAAGCACGCATGAAATTGACACCGATGACACAAATAAAATGTTTATTTTATTGTTCATTACATGTGCTGCTGTTTACAAAAAGGCTGGCTGGTTTGTGGAGTTGGGGTTATAGCCTGTGAGTGATTAAATAACTATGAATTACTACCTACAATAATTAATGCACTCACGTATACACGCGGTCTTCACTAAAGTCCCAAGACAGTAAAGACAGTACGTTTCACTGTAGCCCTCGGGATGAAATTGTTAGCTAGGTGGCAACATATATATTTTTTAATTAGCAGTGGGAGAATGCTTCAGCAAGTACAGTTCTGGCAGACGACGAATCTTCTAGGTTGGATACTAATGAGAGCAAAACAAATACAAAAGAAAAACAAGGGAAATGCAATTTTTTTCAAGAAAGCTGGGAGACTTTGTATAAATGGATTTGAATATGTGAAGGATTGCCTTCCGGTTTGTCAGAGCTGCAGTAACAGTCCTGCTTGTGAGGCATTCACACTATAATTTGACAGACGAGGTGATTTATTTGCACTATGCAGGACCTCATTTCACCCATTGGTGCTTGAGCCCCGGAGCACTCACGGAATCACTGCCTAGGCACCTATTATCAGTGATCAAAAAGCCTGGTTTTCAAACAAACTGATTATTGCTCACCAGTACTATATTGGTATAAGAAAAGTGTGTTTTTAAAAAAGTAATGTCAGCTTCCAATCACTTAAAATATGCTGACAATAATGTAAATAACACCAAGCTACAGACAGCGAGTCCCAAACTTGAAATGTGTTACTGTTGTTTAAAGGTAAGAACTCATCTTTATTATGAATTGTGTTATTATGTTTTAAGCCAAATATTACGATAATGTTCATTATGGTAATTGTTTATTTATTAGTTTAGTAAAATGTGACCTATTGTGTGACCTCGTTAGTACAACCGGCCCCCTTTGCTAATGACATCTTTCATTTTTTTTCTTTTCTTTGTGGTGGGGGTCACAACCCGGTATAAATCGCCACATTTTTGTAAAATGACTTTACACTTACTTCAAAGATGCAACGTGTTTCAATAAAATCAAACTTTGCATGCCGTGCAGAAAAGGGCTTGTAACCAGGAGGTCCCCGGTTCAAATCCCACCTCAGCCACTGAGGTTAAGTGATTTGCTCTGGGTCATTGTGTGACCCCGAGCAAATCACTTAACCTCCTTGTGCTTCGTCTTTCGGGTGAGACGTAGTTGTAAGTGACTCTGCAGCTGATGCATAGTTCACACACCCTAGTCTCTGTAAGTTGCCTTGGATAAAGGCGTCTGCTAAATAAACAAATAATAATAATAAGTACTCGCTCAGAGGACTACTGAGACATCAACTAGTCATCAGATTTAATTCGCTTCGGGCAAGCGGGAGTTTCTTTTTTTTAATTTTTTTATAAATTTAGTAGTCGCCAGTTATTTTTTTTTTGTTGTTTTCTCCCCAATTTAGTAGTGTACAATTATTTTGTTTATCTCAGCTCACCGCTACCACCCTGGCACTGACTCGGGAGCAACAAATTATGTATGATATTTCAATTTAATGTGTAAATCATACGCATAGCAAATTTGCTGCACAGCTTGAGTTCACATGTTATCAAGCTTGTGCTTCATTGGTTCCTGGCGTCTCAGTGGTCACTTGTGAATATATTGCATGTGGTAGCTAGACAATGGATCATAAAAATGCAGGGACAGCTAATTGTAGACTGCCTGGGAATTGCCAGAAACAAGTAACCAATAAGTTTGGGTTTTCATATTTAAATTAAAAAAAAACACGGGGTTGAATCCACTCACCTGTAATGCGTGTTTATGACTAGTGAATAAGCAACTGCATTCTTGATCCTCAGCTTTTTTCTGCACCATCTTAGTACCCCTCAACCTAACCTACCAATTTACCGATCTGTCAGCCAAATCTTTGGAAAGTAAATTTATATAATAAAGAGAGAGTCGGACGCTTTATATTGCTATAGAAATGCGATCATTAAGGAATATAATATTATTGTTTCTTTATTTGCATTAATGCAGTATCTGTAATTTTTATATATATATATATATATATATATATATATATATATATATATATATATATATATATATATATATATATATATAGTATGTGCATGCAGGCCTTTTGTTAAGTATATTCCATCTGCAACACTGAAATAATAAAAAAGTGGTGTTTCTGTATTTATTTGCTTCACCACCATAATAATAATAATTGTTATTTTTCTTTTCATTGTAAAACCATTTTCTTTGTACAGTAGTTTAAAGTAATATTACAGTTAAAATGTAAGTTCTAATTAAAATATGTACAGCATTATATGAAAGTACTCATGCGTTTTAAGGTAATGTTGTATTTTAAGCCCCTTTCACACAGGGACTCCTACCGGAGTCCCGACCCGGGTTCTGGCTACCTGGATCACAAGCCCACGTAGTCTGAAACCATGTAACTGGGTTGGCAGCGACCCGCCTCAGGATGTGGGCCGACACTCTTTGACCCAGGTCGAGCGAAACGAAATGGATGATGGTTGTTTGTAAGTGGACGAAGTAAGAAGCAGCCACGCCTGTTTATTCTGTTTAGCCACATTTTACTCACATAGTGTCTAAATCGGAGAGTAAATTACTCAATGACACAAAACCTTATCTGGAGTGCTGCTGATAATGTAAGGGACTGAAGTCTGTTGAACAGTCTGTGTAAGATACTACTATCATATAAGATTTTTGTCAACCACTGCTAATTGAGTCTAGTGGCCATCAGATAATCTGTAATTGTTTAGAGCAGCCTACATTCTGACCTGTGCTGCACAACTAAAAGCAAATTACAGCAGTAGTTGTGTGGGCTTTGCTAATTTTTAGGTCAGCACTTTTAAAAACATATGACATACATTTTCCATTAGATATGTTCTAGTAGTATTGAGTGTATATCTTCAGACTAAGAATTGTAATAGTTTAATGTTTGTTAATAATAAAAAAAAAATGTACATGGCCCATTATTTTCAGTTATGCTGGCCATTTTTTAGGATTGTTGTACTGTATAAATGGTGAAATGAAACACAGTAACAAAACTATTGATTGATTTTGCTGTATATATCTGTTAGTAATATTGAATTGCTAATGCTTACATGTTCTAGTGAATGTGATTATTATCTGTGCTAATATACGTTTAAGTTTCAGAGTGGTTATTTCAATATATACACATATTTAATTGTGAAAATTCATGTTTTATTTTGGTTTAATGCATTTTACAGAAATATGACTGTTTACAAACCCTGTGTTAAAAATGTTGTATTTTTATTTTAAGGTTTTCTTCAGAACTAAATTAGGAAATAACTAAATTAGGAAAATAATAAACTACAGCAAGAGCCCAGTGCACTACGTGATACATAGAGGATACTGAATGATCATTCGTGGTATACAAGTTTTATTCATCCCAACAGTGGTTTATGTACATCCTCCTAAGGCAAATAAAAAATGTCTACCATGAACGATCACTCAGTATTCTGTTTATACCCCAAGTATATTTTTTTAAATAAATAGCAATAAAATATGTCATTATTTAATGTTAATTCAAGGATTATTTTACCTGGCGGGTCTTTACTTTCATTGTTAACAGACTATACTTCGACACAGATTCATTTCGAACCCTTTTATGGCCTCTTCGCAGTCACGGACACAGGCAGATTGGTAACTGGCATTTGTTGACTAAGCTCTTTCTCAAGGAGTTACAATCAAAACAACAGTAAAAATCAGAAATGATTTCAGACATTTTAAAGTTGTTATGAAACACGTCTCAGGGGCAGTATTGTTTAAACTACTGAAGCACAGCTCCATCCTGAATTTCAGCAGCACACCACTGGATTGGAATGTAAACAAAGACGCGTTCAAAACTAGCCCTGGTAAGCATGTTATTCCATTTATGTGGAATAACAGAAATTATCCCATGCTAGATATACCCATGCTTGTGGTATAAAGATTGATACAGAGATCTCAAAACACTGCTATCTTGCTGTTCCAAATCTGCAAACAGACACTGTATATTCAGAGTGCTGTACTAACACACATTTTTTTATTTGGTTTCATTTTATTGTCCACTCCCAACAGTGGAGGCAGACCACCTACCTGGGTAGACTGCACACTCTCCCTCTATATGCTGGAACACCTAGGTAGAACATGTCTCAGTTAAGATTGCTATAGTGTAAAAACGTAACCCTAGTTTCCTTAGTTTGGTGGGTTTGTGTCGCAAAGTGTTTTGCAATAACTATTGAAATCATCATGGTTCTACACAAACCTCGAAGACAAATTGAAAACAGGATAATAATAAGACTACTTTGACTACTACGACAAATAATAATAAGAATTATTATTATTATTATTATTATTATTATTATTATTATTATTATTATTATTATTATTATAACAATGTTAATCATTTATGATACATTTGATCAACAATCATCAATAACATTTGAATAAAACATACAGAAACAGTTAAAAACACATCACAGAATTATGAAATGTGGTTTCTACATTTGCTATCAGCATGCATTTCATTATTATAGCATGGTTGGGATTATAGGTCAGTTCAGACAGATCCGGATTAGCAAGTGTCTACTGTACTATTGTGATAAGTAATGCTATTTCCTCATATTATTGAAATATATGTGTGTATATATCAATATTAAAGACTATTGTGCATTATGTGTCATAAAGAAGGATTTATGGAAGATGTTCAATGCCACAAATATGATGTGCAATGAGTGCTATCCATTGCATAGCACATTTCTATAGCCTTATACAGAATTTATGTAGGCATAATAATTCTGTGTGTGCATTTTTTTTTTTTTGATGAATACTTCAAAGGGAATTACAAACAGCTTGAAGATATTACTTGCCAGTATCTGAAAGTCTGTGTAATAGGTTTTGATGGGAATAACAAATTTAATACAGGTCAGTCTTCTGTGTCGATGTCTAAACCTGCAACGATGCAAACAAATACCACATGCTTAATCATTTAGCATATCAACTACTATGTGGCCACAATAAAGAGCTAATTAAAAAATATCACTGCAGATTATGAATTGTAATAATAAAAAAGGTTTGTTTATTTCCAAAAATAATAATTCCAGTCCTCGATGTGATTTTCAATAAAAACAGTTTAATTCTGAGACAAAAAGGAAGTCCAGTGATACTCAGTACCGAACGTAACCACATCCAAACTGCACGGACAAATCTTCAAACAAAACAATACTGTAGGTTCAACCCTACAGGACCCTTCAGCACCGTCAGATCAGCTTGATGAAAGAGTAAAGAGTATAGAAATACACAGATTTAAATGGAAGGCAAAAACCAGCCCCCCTTCTTGGAGTCGCCCAGCAAAAGTCTTTCGTGATCAAGCCGACCCAGGCTTGAGACTTGTACCTGTGATCGTAATCAGTATTTGAATTAGCTAAGCAATTCAAACATAATCAAGGGTACTCACCCCGAGGTAACAACCGCTGTCTATGCCATAAAATAAACCTGTTTGTTATCTTGTCTATGTGATGGAAGCAGGCACCAGCCCCAGTTGTCTGTTTGTGAGAACCAGTCTTTCGTTGGGTGTGATAAATCCTATGTTAAACAACAGCTGGAAAACAAAAGGGTCCTTTGAACTACAAAGGGACCAGATCTTGTCCTGTTTTCCCAGTCTCTGTCTACAAATCTACTCAGGGAGAGGGAATGATTAGGTTTTAAATCTTACATTATTATAATATTTTATTTCTATATTTTTTTTTTATTTTAACTATATTGTATCCTTAGCATAAAGCCCTTCTCACACCAGACGCAAGCGAATGGAAAATTATATCATATATATAGATATCAATGGGAACAGGCACACATACAATATATTTTTCCGGGAAAGGAATGTGGTACAGAACAATCGAAAATAAAATTGTAAATAACAGACAGTTTTATAGCCGGTGTAACAAATGTATAATATTTTTAATGCCCCCCCCTCAACCAAAATGAAAAAAATAAAGGTTGCTATGACTGCCCCACACACTCACCCACCCCATCCACTGCTGCCATGCTTATATGCCTTATAATGTAAAAAATTACATAAACATATATATATATATATATATATATATATATATATATATATATATATATATATATAAAACATTGTTGGTGGTTGACCTCCTTTAAACAAAACAAGTTGCATTATGGTTATGATTTATTTTATAAACACTTCATGCCAATTCAAAAGCTTGAGTATCACACTTAAAAATTCTGCTGGTTTGTAGAGCCATTGATGATAGAATTGCAGGTTGATTAAATGTTTTTCAATGGTAATGGAGAAGGTGCTCAGTACTGTTGCTGTCAGTTTTAGACATGCAGCTGCTTGACTGAGTGCATTTGTGTTCACAAAAAAACTTGCCGCTCTAAACAAAGAACAAACATAAAATCCATTAAGTTTATATTTATTTATTATTCTTGTTTATTTTATTTTTTTAATTCTTGTTAATTCCTTTTCCCTTGCGAGGGATACATATCCATCCCTAGCAACACTGATTGACAGTTGAGGAAGACATATCTACATTTTTAGATTTCTAGAGAATCAACTGTGTTTAAATTTTGCATTAACATTCAATGCAGTTTTGAAAGCCTAATGAAATGCCAACTAAACTGCAATTTCCTGATTGCTTACACTAATGAAGGTGCCATTGTTTGCATGAACCATTTAATAAATATTTTCAAGAATGTATTTATTTATTTTAAACTGTGTTTTACTGATGCCTTGTGTGTGATGTTTTTTATTTGTTTTTATAAAACAATATTCTTTGTTCTCCTGGTTGAAGTCACTGTATTGTATACTGTTCAGAACTGTAATTTTATTTGCTGCTGGTTCAGCGAATGGAGGAAAAAATACTCAAAGAAACCAACACAAAGACAACTTACTCTATTCATTAAAGAAAGCATTAATGCTATGAAACCGAGTCCATAACATTTGCTCGTACAGCAATTATTAAAACGGAGGGGTTTCATCTTAAACCAATTTTCTTTTTTGCTTTTAAGAACACTCATTCGTTTTCCAGTCACCTTTCAGATTTGTACTAATTGAGTGCATTACTATACAATCTAATAGAGTAGATGTTTGGTAAATTTGTATTGATCACATTTTCTTAGACTACAAATGGGAATTATGCAAAACAGCATGTGATTTAGCATTCCGATTTTTAAAAGCAGTAATGCAGAGGTTGACAAATGAAACTGTAGTCTTTGTGCTTGTCGATCTCACCAAATCATTTGATTAGGTGACTTTAATCCATAAGGACTAACATGATGGAGTTCAGTGTTATGCTGTGTTCACACTGGGGTTTTGGGAGGGTTGGTTTTGAACTCGGTATCGTTCGGTTCTAATTAAGTGCAGTGTGAACAACACAGTTCACTTGAAAAACAAAACTCAGACCTAGTTTGGAAAATGAAATGAGTTCGGTAAATTTGTTTACCGTCAATATGAACAACAGGTTAACTAAGTTACCCACACACACTGACCTTGATAGGTACTGTATGAGGCAGAAGTTTCCTAGTGATTTGTGTGTAGCTGTATGGTACAGTATGTCATAGGATAGACATTATAACAATGTAACATGCTGTCCAGAATAGTATTCATATAATACTTTTAATATCGTTTAATCAATCTTTGCAAAAATACAAACTTTCCAGTTGTTGTCGCTGTTTGATGATCCTTAGTACACCCGCGCAGCTTTATTTTACTGATGCAAAATAAAACCTAAAAACATGTATTGATTTCTTACCTTAAAACCCGACAGGGAAAATAAGTGTTTAAATCTTGGTCATGATAATATAAATTTTGTTTTGTAGCCAAAGTGACACTAAGTCTCATGTTGCTTGTTTTGTTACAATTAAGTTTTATGCAATTGTCACCACTTCTTTCTCCCATCTATATCTATATATCTATATATCTATATATCTATATATATATCTATATATATATATATCTATATATATATATATATATATATATATATATATATATATATATATATATATATATATATACACACAGTGGTTTGCAGAAGTATTCACCCCCCTGCAAAGTTTTCACATTTTGTTGGCACCTGAGCGTACTCCACAACGCTTTCAAATTAGACTTTACATGTAGAATCTACACAAACTACTCCACTTTGATAAAGTAAGATTTACAGAGAAAAACAGATTAATCTCAGTTGCATAAGTATTCAACCCCTTTGCTACTGCAGCCCTAAATCAGCTAAGGTGCAAATGATTTGTTTGAAAGGTCACAAAATGTGTAAAATGGTTTCAGCCTGTGTGTACTCAAAGTGGTTTAACTTATAGATAATTTCCCTCAGGTATATAAAGACTTTCAAACTCCAACTCACATAGTGATCCAACAAAGCAACCATGAAGACCAAGGAGCTTTCAACAAGTCAGGGATAAAGTGGTAGAGAGGCACAGAGCAGGAGAACGGTACAGTGTTCAGTTTAACCCCTACAGCTTTGAATAAAAAAAGTTTGTTTGAAAAACTGCATAAATTATTTGTAATTCAACAAAATGTGACATTATTGGTAGGGGGTGAATACTTCTGCAAATCACTGTATATATATATATATATATATATATATATATATATATATATATATATATATATATATGTTTTCTTTTTTTCAGATCGAAGAGCTTCAGTTACTGTTAAAAGTGGTACAGCGCCACATGTTTTAAAATGACATCATCTGGTGTCTGCCCACAATCATTTTTTAAGATCTAAACAAAATAGCATCATCTGGCAGTTGTTAAGAGGGTATTTTACAAATGTAGTTGTGTTTCTGCAGTAAGTGACTGGTAACTCTTGGTGCAATGCAGTATGAGGCATGGCACCTACCGCAGTACTGGGGAAGTTTTCCACAGAACTCACTGTACGTAGAGTACTGCATCTTGAGTCTAGTATTCTGCAAACGTTTTTAGGGGGTGAAGAGGCACATATAGAATTTATACCAGCTGATTATGTTGTTCACATTCACTTTATGGGAAAAAATGTCAAGCTATTTCCATTTATAGTCGTGTTCTTTTATTATAAAGCCATGCAGTAGAAAGTGCAGGATCTTTCCTCAACCATTTTCATCAGGTCAAAAATTATATATTGTGGTATCTGTATACTTTTCTCTAAAAACCATCAGGGTTCATAAAAATAGCCATAATCCTGCTTTGTACATCTTTTCACAAACTCACACGTTACAGCGTCCGGCAACCAGCTTAGTTTATAAAGCCTTTTTTGTTCTGCTCTGTACAAGATGTTAGCTACTGTATATATGACACAGCTGCTTGGTGACTGTAGGTGTTGACTGATGTACTCTATGTGCGGTTTGCCCTCACCATCTTCCACTTCAGTTTTGGTCAATGCAATTTCCTGGAATGTCCCATCATGATGGAAAACTGTAATGACACCATAGTGCTCCCAATGCAATTTACAGTGGATTTTTCCAGAACAAATCTGTAGCCTAGTGTCAGCTCAGAGATTGAGATAAATAAAGCAGTTTGGAAAAGAAAAGGACTTACATTGCTTGAGCAGTATTGTTTGTTGGAGGAAGGTCAGACAGCACTAACGGTTAGAAACTTTGGGAATGAAGTTTGCCCTCGTTCATTTCACGGAAGAATGAAAAAATTACTAAACGTGGAGATCTGTGATACAGTAAATGTTAAATCCTCAGTGATAGTAAGTTAATGCAGACCAAGAGCTACATGTAGCTACATCGTGTTACTGCTTTAAGAGAGACTATGACTTGAATTATCTGCATTTATTATTATTATTTGTTTATTTAACAGACGCCTTTATCCAAGGCGACTTACAGAGACTAGGGTGTGTGAACTACGCATCAGCTGCAGAGTCACTTACAATTACATCTCACCCGAAAGACGGAGCACAAGGAGGTTAAGTGACTTGCTCAGGGTCACACAATGAGTCAGTGGCTGAGGTGGGATTTGAACCGGGGACCTCCTGGTTACAAGGCTGTTTCATTAACCACTGGACCACACTGCCTCCTTAGAAACTCCAAATTCTCTCTTCATTGTCGTGAGAATGTGATGTAGGACGCACGTTGCTCACGCTATAGGAAGGGCGTGGCCAAACCATGGTATGGCCTTCTCGTACTAAAAAGCTGAGCAAATTGACCAAAAACAAAGTTTTTTTTTGCGGCAACAAGTTCAAAAGCCGTGCCACATGTTCACAAGACTTCAGCAGTGAAGATCCCGTTTGTGATTAAACCTCACACAACTTTGTACTATAACTAAAAAATGCAGCCTTTTGCAAAAGAAAAAAATAAGCCCTTTGCAAAGCATAGAAAGATATGTTTTTATCCTTTACACTCTTGGTATTTTAATGTTTGGTGATCTGAAAGCTGATTAGTTTAAGCTTAGACTTTTCCATCCCTTTAGCAGTATGATAAGATGCAATAATGTTACACTAGCCTTAAGGAGCATCTACCATGGGTTCCTACCAAGAACAAAAAAGCAACGTTTATACTCCAAAATGTATAGCATAGCTGGGAATTCGCACCAGTGGTCTCCTATATTATTGACGTGGGCTACCAGCCTCAGCACTAGGCTTGTGCAAGGGTGCATAGAGTTGAAGTAAAATCTCTTAAACCTAATTCATAGGGTAAGATTTGTTTCATAAGAACGAAAACATATATACATTTTTTTTAAACTTGTTGGTTCCACAAATCTGTTCAAAAAGACAAATATGAGGCTCAGCATTATCTTGCTGCAAGATGTACAGAACAAAGTTCCAGAATCTGTTGAATTTGTAAGTGCTACTGGTATGCTGGATCCCCATTAACAAAAAACATAACATTCTAATGGTGAGAGCCTTGCACTGTCCCTGTGGGATTTGGATTCAGGTATTTAATAATAATAATAATAATAATAATAATAATAATAATAAACATAATAATAATAATAATACTATTATTATTAACAGTGCATAGTGGGAAATGTGGGAGAGTAGGGTAACCTGTTGTACCAGTAGACCATTTACTCCACTAAACATTTTTATACCACTAACCTGGATTTTAGCTCCGTTTGTAGACTACAATAATGATCAGAACTGCTGAAGCTATCCTTCTGAAGGAAACCTAGTATATATTATTGTGATGGGGTGCCAGCTCGCCCCTATAATTTGTGTTTTGTTGTTGTTGTTATTTTTACTGTTTTCATTATGTTTTTGTGATTCTTGGTTTGTTTTGGATTGGCAGGGAGGGGGTTAAATTCCTCCCTGTAAAAATGCATGTGAGAATGTGGCTGGAGCCTTAACTGTATAATTGTTAATTATTAGTTAATTGGGCTCCAGCCACAGACTATAAAAGACAGCTGAAACCCTTTGTTAGAGAGAGGAGTTTTGGGTGAGTTTGTTTGTTGGTGTGCTGTGCTGTGCTGTGCTGTGCTGTGCTGTGCTGTGCTGTGCTGTGCTGTGCTGTGCTGTGCTGTGCTGTGCTGGTTAGTTTTGGAGAAAGAAACTGTAGTGAAGGCTAATGCCCAGCCTACATTTCTGTATTTTGTTTGAACCTTTTTGTTGGCCCTTGTGCCTGTTTATTTGATTATTTTTTGTTGAATAAAGATCATTATTTTGCCCCTTCCACTGTCTCTGAGCCTCAAACCTCTGTCATCCTGCCACAGTTATATACCTACGTGTAAAATATGTATATAAATATATATGCAGTCAACAATGTTTTGCAAATAATGCGTGGATAATGATATGTCTGGGTTTTTGTTTTGTTTGCCCCCACTTCTTTTAATTTCAGGTTAAGAAAGTTGCACCACACATTGACAGAAACTATTTATATATACCCTCCCAGATTTTAAGATTAATAAGGTAATTTGAATTTTGAAATATAATTTCTCTCTCTAGCAGAAAACTACTTAAACCCTAATTGCCTGAAAGGTATAAACAAAATAGTGTGACACTGTAAACCAAGCCTATTTTACTCAATAACCAACCACCCAACTCATTACATATTACTGGCCAGGGTCAAAAGAGAAACTCAAGCAAATTTGAGGCACAATTAGCCATGCCAAGCTTAATAACATAATGCACATTTGAAATGATAAATTCAGAATACACTGCCAACAACCTAGTATGATCAATATACCATATGGATCTATAACCTTTCATGTTGTAGCATATAAAACGGGTAGAGTAGTACAGTGTATGCATGTCACCAGACACATGACTTCCATTAGAATAGGCATTCCTCCTTAACATAAATGTCACGTAATGCCCAATTTGCACAATATCCACTGAAAAATAATGTTAGTTCTGTGAGAATCATAGTTTGATTTTACTTTCTGTAAACAGAATGCCAGTTGCACGGAGTAAAGAAAGACCTTGACAAATCTCTCCCTTTGTTTTTAAAAAGCTGAGTGTATGAGCTGATCAGATGGATAGACAGCTGGATGAATGCAAGGCAAATGTTTTATAAGCTGCTTGGCCAGTGTGAAAATGACAACCAATAAAAAAAAAAAAAAATCAAGTTATTGCTGAAGGCCCATGTATTTAACCTGTGCTTATTTGCTTTGAACATTCATTTTAAGCTGTTCCAGTGACAATGAATTATGACTTGCTGTACAGTACATACACATGTACAGCTATGGACAACTGTTTTGCATCACCCAATAGATGAACTAATTTTGCTTCATAAAGTCAAATGAAACCCGCTGAATAATGTTATGTTAACATATTGAAATACATACTGCTTTGTAGTTTTCCATATACTTAATAAAAAACTATAAAAAATGGAAAATGTGATTGTGACGGGAAGCCCCGCCCCTATATATATTGTGCGCTATTTTTGTGATTAATTATTATTATTATTATTATTAGTCAGTAGTCGTAGTAGTAGTCGTAGTAGATATATATATATCCAGTATATATATTGTGTTTTGTGCGGACGGACGAAAGCCGTCCGTCATTGTTTACTATTTGAGACTGGCAAAAAAGCCAGCCACAAAGTGTAGCTGGTGTGGATGGGGTTGAATCCCCATCCCTGTAAAAGCTTGTGGGAATGTGGCTGGAGCCTTAATAAGGTAATTGTTTAATAGGTAATTAAGGCTCCAGCCACAGATATAAAAGACCCACTCCCAGCTCATTATGGGGAGAGAGTGTCAGAGGAGAGACGTAAGTCTGTGGGGGAAAAAGAAATAAGCAATTGCTACGTATGCCCTTTTGTTTTGTAGTGTCTTGTTTTGTTCAAACTGTTTGTTTGGTTTAATAAAAGCTGAGCGCCGTAGTGTTTCAGTTTGCCCCGCCATTCATTGTTTTGGTTTTGTGTTCCTGGTCTGTGACGTCACCACAGCTACACACTGCAGACTTTTTGCAATATAATTTTGTAGTTTATTTGATTTCGTGATGCTAAATAAAATATCTCAATTATGTTTGTATAGTTGTTGTTTTTTGTCTCAAGGTGATGCAAAACTTTTGGCCATAGCTGTACATAGAAAATTATATTGGATTATTAATGCCTATTCAGTAATATTTTAAAAAAGTACCACACAAATTACTGTTATATTACTGTTATATGGCCGCTCACCAAATGTTACTTTCCTCAGGTACGGGTCCACATGTTAGTTGAACAGATCAATAGATAATTTACTCTGATGTCAAGAGTGGGATTAATATTGCATTTAATTTAACAGAGCAAAACCTATTATTTTTACTTCTTAAATGTGAAACTAAAAACTAAGTAGGTAAATGTAGTGCTTCCTACATTTCATTTTTGGCCGATGCTTAAATGTTACATTTTGCTCATTTTGTTATAGTAATCAATGTATAAATTAATAAAAGAAGGGTATACAGTGATAATATAAATCCTGGTCTCATTTGCTAAACATTTTTTAAAGAGCCTAACCCCATTTCAATGATGTCATTGACTGGAAGTTGATAAGAAGGGATGTGATATTTGCTGAACATTTTTAGCTGACCTTATAGTTATACATATGTTACTAATATATTAATTAACCATTACCAACACAATTGATGGCATTTGTTAATGTGTTTGTTAGCTAGTAGTCCACAGTTGTTAAACCAAAAAATGCCCCTTAATAAAACAATCTAAGAGAAAAAGGGCTCAGAAAACAGATTGTTATTTCATTGGCTTTGTGTAGATATCGTATGCTGTTGTTCATATACTTTTTTGATCTGTTGATGACAAAGTTCCCATGGAACGTGTGCTTTAACCCTGTTGTTTTCTTGGTAAATTTCCCTAAGGAACTAAGGAAGTCTTTCATTCCAACATTACAGTTGAGTCATTTAGGAATTAAGCAAGCATTACTAAAATAAATAAATAAATGTTCAAACTAACTGGAGAATAACTAATAGAATCATTATTAGCAAGTCATTTCTCAGTCAATGTTATTCTCCAACCTCCTCACGTCTGCTGGTAATGTTGTTTATTTGCACCCATTTCCCAAATTCTGCTGCTGTGGTCTGGTTTTCATTTTTATTAATGTATTATTGCAAAGTACAAAAATGTTTTAACCAAACTAACACTAAAACATAATATATATATATATATATATATATATATATATATATATATAAATGCATACTCAGTAGCACAGTTAAATCAGCTTCTTAATACATTTACTTGCATAACTGATGTTGGCTGAAGCTTTTCCAAACTATTCCGTTTCATGCTGCGTGATCTCAGCCGTAAGGACGGCCAGCGCCTTCTCAGAATACATGAAATATTATTTTTTGTTTTGTATTTTCGTGCTCCACAGCACCTACTGCTCTCTGTACTAACTCCGTCACCTCTGGGCTACAAGTGCGGCCACTAAATAGACTGATACGCTCGGTGAGATCCTCATTATCATAATTTGCTAATCATTATTTGTGCGTGTTGAGTAATTTGCATTGCTCTTAAGCTTACATAGGGCGCAGTGCTAAATAATTGCCTGGCATTCGCAATTATTTGCACTGCGTCTATACTTACATCTACCCCTTGGTGCCATGAAAGTACTGTACTGCTGCAGTTGCTTTCCTTGACCACAATAAGAATGTTGTGTGAAATGTGAGTGAAGGTAGCGTTTGAGTAGGGGGGAATGTGTAGAAGAGTAGCGTGAAAGTAGCATGTAGTTAGAGTGAAAGCTACTTTCACGTTTCATGTCTGTAGTCACATGACATTCAGCAAATTGTATGTGTTACTGGCACCACTTTCCAAAGTTCACAGCGTGTTCAATAGTATATGGTACCCCTCAAGCCAGTGTTCAGAGGGATTACGGTAGAACATGAAAAACAAACATTCTTAAAAAAACTCTCTAAAAGGCTTTATCTCATAAATGTAATGATGGGCTGATAGCTCCTATGGGCCTTGGAAGTAACAGGTGCACAACTCAGGTACTCCAGACAAATAACCATCAGTCAGAATTCAGAATATTACCAAAGGATCCTGTCTTGATTTTTCTGTACATAGTGTGTGGTCTGCTCTACTGTTGTGTTCTAGGTTTATTCAAACCTATTGTAAGTGCAGTACTGGTCTGCTTATTCTTTGCTTATATGTTATACAGGATGAATGCCTGGTACACACAATGAATGTTGCTGCCATGCAATAAACTAAAACCTGATTATCCAGAGAACAGTCATGCTGCCCTATACACTAAGTGCATTTTCAATACGACAGTTCTGTCTTGCCAGAAGACTGTTGTTTGCTCAATGGAATCTACTTAAGACAGGTAACAATTAAACTGACTTGTGATACACTTAAACAACATTGGCAACAACGATTTACACATCTACTAGAATACCAAGCCATTGAAAAGAAAAAGGGAGTCCCCTGCGTGTAAAACATAATCTATACTTTATAATCATGTTCAATTGTTCGCTTAAAAATACACATTTTAAAAACATGATTCTGAACTGTGATCTTGAGTAGACCACAAAGAAGACACCTAAGATATTTCTCATATTGGACTGATTTAACTAAATTACATTTTGGTTTGTTTCAGAAATAATAACTTACAGCGGGAAGGGGGCGGGGAGGGGTCTTTTAATCACTGCGAGGAACTAGGACTATTACAAATGTGACAGGACCAAGAGCTTGATGTAGCACAGCACAGCTAATAATAATATAGCTGATATTTAGGCTGCAGATGAATGAGCTACATAAAGGACACAAGATAGTTGCCACCACACCGATCTGCTACATAATATATAACTTTACAGGGATGGAAATAAGACTCCCATTGCATAACAGTTCCTGGTTTTACTAGAGTTTAATAGAACACATCTGAACTTGTCACCTATACACAGTGTCTAATCAAGCTTGTAGTAAAACCTGGAATGGGTGAAACTGCTATGCAGTAGGAGTCTTATTTCCATCCCTGCTTTATGTTACCATAACTTGTTACAGCAGGAGATTAATACAGGAGAGCAGAGTCATGATGAACTGGTATATTAACTGAGAGGATTAATGTCCAGTCTTTGAATACCACTTTGAAAATTCTAGCAGTATCTTGGTGATTTTTTTTCTTTTTTTTATCCTTCTCTAATTCTTAGTGTATGGGTTTTATATTCCTATATCTGAGATATTTCCATTCTTGTCAGGATATACATGGCTGTTAGAAATATCACAATTGTACTGTTGCAAAACAATAAGTTACAGTTTTTTTTTTTGCAAATCTGCAAGTAACATATTATAGACATACTGGACTTGATCCAAATTGTCATTAACACATTTATTTTTCAGATAGTAAAAGCAAAAAAGTAACCAAACCAAAAACAAGCAACTAATTTTTCTTCCTTTCATACAACGATTGTGTTAAATATCTTTCAGAATGTAGTCCATGACATAATAACATAATGTAGCTCTACAAAATACATAATAGTACAGCGAATCCAAAAATCTATGACATTTACTTCACTTTTTTTTTTTTTTTTGTTTTAGGAGAAATTAGTTTATCCACTCTTATAACAAAGATTACTAAGGGGTACAACTTTTCAGAAAATCCAATAACAAGCTCACAGTTTGTCAATACAAACATCATCAAGGGCATAAAAATAATGGGATTAGTTGCCAGCTATAAAATATCAACAGCATTGCATAGATAATTTGTGCTGAATCCCTCATACTGGAATGCCTCTGATAGTGAAGGTGACCTTACTGCTATTGTGAGTGGTTTGATCACTTGTCCAGAGACTAATGGAGCATGCATTATTTGTAGCATTGTTGTAGTTGAAGTCTCCCTAAACAACATGTTGATAATAATTTTAAGAAAAGTGTGGTGTCAAGTTAAACATTAAAGGCATTCACCAAAATTTTTATTTATAAATATAAAAATGCCATACTAAAAAGTGTGTGCACTGTGACTCAAAAACATAACACATAGTAATATATTCTGGGCCATTCAGTTTTTTTTGTGGGGGTGTGTTTCCATACTGTTGTGTACTGTGTTTAAGATTGTGGATATGGTAAATACATTTGTTGGTATTTCCTGGAAAACCTTTAATAGTGTTCCAAAATTGGCATGTGGAACAAAAAAAGTTGGCCCCTTTTTTTAAGTTTTTTACAACAGTCTTGCTTTTGGGTATATACTGTAGCTGGTTTAGCCCTTATTTGATATTTTAATTGTGGCAGTATTTAGATCCTTCACTATTTAGATAAATTGAATAGACCTCATATTCCTCTATAAAGTGATAACAGCTAACAAAATAATTCCATAAACATTCTAAGTCTCATAATTGCAGATGTTTTTTTAGTGCTTTAGCAAACACTATTTAAACGACTATTTAAAAGAAACCTCTATTTGCAGGCCTTCCTTCTGATAATCTTGCACTTCCTGAGTCAGATTTTACCTGGAGAGTGAAATTGTCCTCCCCCATTCAGGGCCTTCTTTCTTGTCAGTAACCAACCAGCTGCTTCCCCTAATGACGGTCACATTATAGCCAGTAAATGCTTTGACGCCAAAGACACTGCTGGGGTGAAACGATGGAGGCACTTTTTAAGAACCTAGTTTAGAACCAGATAACATGTTTCAAATTAAATACATGTTTGCCAAAATGTGTTTGTTACAAAACTGTACATCTGAACTGTAAAAGGGTGTGGGAGAGAGACAGAGGGATTGCACTTGACAACGCTGGCACTGGCAAGTGCAATACCATGCATCATGACCAAGCTACCAACACTACGAACACGACTCTAACTAAACAAAATATACTTTTGGAGAAATCTAAATCTATAATACTTTATGTATTTCCTTTTTATTTTATTTACTTTACTTGTCCTTTGGGTATTGGGCGTTGCAACCTTATGGTTAAACCAAACCTACTCGTCATAGCTGAGGAATAAAGAACCTGGCTTTCAGACCCCCTTTATCCATGTGGCCTGACCCTAATTAGCAGTCAATTAATCAATATGGGTCTGACCAAATTCCTCATCTTTTCTTAACCCCGTCCCTGCCAAATTTTATAAAATCTTACAATTGAAACAAACATTATTTCTAATAAAGTTAAACAAACACAACTCATGGTTCCTGCCACAGAAACCTATATAGTGTATGAAAGTGCATGACAGGTAAGATTTATGACTTTTTCATAACATGAAATGAACACCTGAGGCATGCAGCCTCTTTCACTCATTCACTTGTTCAGTGGTCCCTTCTGGAAATATCTGCTTTTTTAGCAAAATGATTCCTGAGATATCACTCTTCTTTACAGGATATACTCAATCATTTTGCTGAGAATCATTTTCAAGTGAAAGACTTCAAATAAAAATAATACATATCTGTGATACAATTTCTGTGAAAAGTTTGCAGTCCTGATGTGATGGGATGTAATTTTTTTTAATACAATTGCATGGTTTACATGCAGTTTAGAAACACAATTCTCTCTCCATTGTCATGATAGTGTGATATATCACTGTAACAGAGACAGAATGATTCTTGGTGATAAATCTCCCTCCAGACCTGTGAGGGCGCTGTGTAAAGGGAACAGAGTGCCCTGGACTGGGTGGCCAGACAATTCATTCCCAGGGTTAGGTGGAAGTCGGCCATCTAGAAAGGGGGCGGAGCTACGGTACACCAAGTCATCGACCCTGAAGGGAAGCGATGTGGGAGCCGCAGATTGGAGGAGCGGTTGCAATCGTTAACCAAGGGGACGTGATTGATGGTACATAAGGGGATGTAGCAAGGTGCTCTGTTCCTTTCTATGGTTAACGCTGAACCGGAAGGAAAAAGTCATTGTTATCGTGAGTGTTTTGTTTGTTTTGTCTTGTCTAAAATCTACTTGTTTGTTGTTATCAGACGGCTAACACGATCCGGAGCTGTCGCTACAGGCCAGCATAAAACCCGGACAACACTGCACTTGTTCACGATAAATTGTATTTTCACCACAAGCAGCACTCACTTTGGACTTGCGACCGTGTTTGTATTAACTGTGTGTGTTTAAATACTGTGTTTATTGTTTCGGGACTGAACCCATGTATTTGACTGAGCAATACACATCGTTGTGTATTGCCATTTCTCATTCTTTACTGTTGTCATCAGACTTTGGATTATAAATAAACCATCATTTCACCAGTACTTTGTTGTCTGTCATTGTCTTGAGCACTGCATCACCTCTACACCTGCACACTGCAAACCACTTTGCCACAATCACGCACATATTTTACACTGTTATCTTTGTGTTGGATTATGGGATTGCTGATTGCTTTAAGCCTAGACTTTTTTTTTTTTCTAAATTTACCCAATTTTTCTCCTAATCTGAAATAGCCAATTGTATTATTTTAGGCTCATCTCACTGCTACCACCCCCGCGCTGACTCGGGAGCGGCAAAGACAAACACACGCTGTCCTCCGAAACGTGTGCTGTCAGCCGACCACTTCTTTTCACTCTGCAGGCCCGCCATGCAGCCACCTCAGAGCTACAGCATCGGAGGACAATGCAGCTCTGGGCAGTTTACAGGCAAGCCCACAGGGGTTGAAAACCACTGCCTTAACAATAAGTAGCAATTTATTGCACACTAGCCTAAGGCAGCATCTGTCATGGGTACCTACCAAGGACACGGTTGTACCCCAAAATGTATAACATTTGCATAGCTGGGAATTGGTGCTGGTGGTCTCCTGTATTATTGCTTCGGGCTACCGGCAACACCAGGCTTGAGCGACCTTGTATAGAGTCGAAGTAAAATCTCTTCAACCTAATTCATTGAACAATATTTATTTTAGAAGAACAAAAACATGAAAAAGAAAACAAAAAAATGTTGTTTCCACAAATCTGTTGAAAAAGACAAATACGGGGCTTAACATCAGCTTGCTGCAAGACTTACATAACGAAGTTCCAGAAAGTTAAAAAAATGCCTGGGTGGATTACAAACTACTGAGAATTGTATGGACAACCGGTATACTGGCTCTCCAATAACAACAACAAAAACAACAACAAGAAAAAAATGGACCGCTTTCTACTGGTGAGAGCCTTGCACTCTCCCTATGGAATTCGAATTCAGGTATTATTATTATTATTATTTTTATTATTATAAGAATATTATGTAGTGGGAAATGTGTGTGAGTAGGGTAGCCTATTGTAGATTTACCACCAGTATTCTGAAAATGTACTGCACTAAACATTTTGACAGGATAATTTTTATACCGTTAACCTAAAGTGTTGGATTTTAGCTCCGTTCGTACACTATCATTTGTTCACTTGACAGTCCTCATCATGTACTGTTAATCATTTATGATGATCTCTTTTCACATAAATGTTTCAGATAATCTGGATTTTACTTAGATTGCTCCAGTAAAAACCCAACTGTATAAATGGGTAATTGTATGTAAAAATAATGTGTAAAAAAAATAATGTAATTATATGTAAAAATAATGTGATATCTTGTAACAATTGTTAATAATAATAACTTCTTAATTTACAGATGTTGTATTATTGATAACTTTGACTGTGGTAAAAATATTATGACAAGCCATTTTAATGTTTAATAAAATAAATAGGTGAATGTTCATTAAGTTGTATAAGTGTATATTATACAAATATACACTGTATGCAGCCAAAACCTGGCTTAAAAGGAAAAAAATAACATATTATAAAAAGCTGTGCTTTACATACACATCACGAAGTTTACAAACTAAAGTTCGGGAGGAGGGACGGCACCTACGCATTCCGACACCTCAAAACCCATAAATACCCATGAAATTCACCCCTCTCTTGTGTCTGATTAATTCACATTCGCTCTTCTTCATGGAAGGAATCCTTGACTGCTCTTCGGGTGGTGGTGTGTTCGTCTGTCATCCGAGCGGTGCCGTCTGCACCCAACCCTGTCGTTCTCGGTGCCTCTATCTCTGCGGGTGCAGCTTTGTTTTCAGATCAGTATTTATCCCGGCGCCTCGGCTCTGCACAGGGGTGTGAAATTATGGCTGCTGGTTAAGCTTGAAAAAAGAGAAAAAAGTATAGCTCGACTGATCTATCACCTTGCCAATGCTAATGGCAGCTATTTGGGTTTTCTGCATATATCATTAAAATCATCAATTATATTAGCATTTACATGTATTGTCTGCAAAATGGAGACCAGTTTTGCTCTTCTTGTGGTAAAAAAACAAAACACTATTTTCTTTAACTTGAGGTTAAATTGTTTTACATTAGAGAAAGCAAATATATGGACATACCGAAAAAGTAAATAATACATTCTGCATTCCGCTATCATACAACTAGTCAGTCTCAGTTCAGGTATAAAAATATCATCATTAATACAATGAAGTATAAAAAGAATATTATGACAAGCTGGAACAGGGGAGATCTGGACTGACTGTCTGGCACATCCGTATTACTGCAGGTAGAGGGCAGCAGTCTCGTGGGATCCGCCTGTCGGCCATGGCGATGACACGGAGAGGTGGGGAAGAGTGTGTGTGTGCTTTCCCTCTCTCTGAGTGGCTGAGGGGCGGGCCTTGGGAGACTGCTCGGCCCATAAGAACTGGCTTGGTTATGCGCTCGGGTGGCCGGGTTGGGGAAAGTACAGTGTCGCTGGCAGAAGAGGCCAGCGTGAAATAAGGAGCAGGCGAGCCCGACTGAGGGGACAGCCTTCTGTAAAAATAATTTACAAAATAAAAGAAATAATTACCTACCCGAGGGGACGTGTATAGATATACTGGGAACCCTGGCCAACCCCAGTGTATAAGCACAGCGGAGTGTAGGACGGAGACCCGTGCTGACCGGCTTAGCGGCAGTGGGGGCACTGCATAAGCAGCACTTTTGTTTGTAGTTTTATTACTGTGTTTTATTTTCCCTTTTTCTTTCGCCTTCTGTTATTACTTTTGAGCACTTGAAGGTGCACGGAGTTGGATACCTGTGTTGGTAACCCCGTGGTCCTGGTTTACTGTCGGCAGTATCCAGACCACGGACAACAGCGCCCTCTGCAGGCTAAAGTAAATAAAACCATTAATAAGAAAAATAAATAAATCTGGGCACCTGTGCGGTGTTTTCCAAATAAAATCTTCTGTCTCCCGTGTCAGTGAATACCCTCACCCTTCCACACAAGCCATTTTAACATTTAATCATCAATTCTATTTCAGATATCAATGATTCTGTTATTGATATCAATAATTCTATGTTGGATATCAATAATTCTATTTTCTATGTCAGTAATTTATTCTCAGTTTTGGCATCAAAAATAGAATTATTGATATCCAAAATATAACTTTTATATAAAGATTTTTGTATCAACAATTTATATTTTTGATATAAAAATGCATACTAATTAGATAACGAAAATCCAGTCTGTAGTTCTTTGAAAACACTAGTTTTGCAAGCAATCTATAGGAAATGCACATCTATCGGACAAGCATTAGAAATACAATCTGCAGGACAACCGCACATTCTGCACAACTGGCTATTTTTTTTCAACTCTGCAGTCATTTTAACTGACCTGCAGCTAGTCAGATTAGCCCGTCACAATTTCTTCAAATCAGTCATAAACCTAAATTCAGCTGACTACGGAGTCTAAGAGGAGAACACACACCTTAATACACCACCCATTGTAAGGAGGTACCTCCCTATCAGCCATGACGTACTAAAGGTCTGCCTAGCGCTTTCAAATTACCCACAATGAAGCTTATAAAAGTGAAGATTTACAGACTGGATGTAGTCAACTAATTAGTATGTATTTTTGTTATCAAAAATGTAAATTGTTGCTATCAAGGGGGTGATGTAAGGATACGCGCAAAGTGATTTGTGTGTGCAACCCCTCCATAATGCTGCCGTAAATCGGGTTTAGCAGCTGTAAAGTCTGATTGTACCGGTCGCTAAAAATGTGGAGTATGCATTCTGCACCCGCTATCAAATGTGCACTTTGCCATCATTATTCCATTAAAATTATATTGAAATGCATTCAAATGAAGAAAAGAGCATGGAATGGGGCGGGGTCTGGATGCTAAGCAGGCGCAAATATTATAATGTGATGTAAGGTTTTAGCCTTGCACAAACCATTGTAGAAGCGAGTAACTAAGAGCTGTATAAAAGCACACACCTGCAGAGACCTGGCATTGGCTTCAGGGTGGCTTCTGTGGTACACTTCATGATGCAATGGCACTTGGCTCTTGTTGAGGAGAGGCAGGAACACGTTCGGAGGAGACGAGCAAGACGAAGAATATTCAATCTCTGGGTCACTTTGTTGAGGATGCAGTGCTAAAGCGTTATTGTCTGACTCTGCAGGTCATTCTAGACCTAATAGCTGAACTGAGGGATGAGCTAGACCCCAGCGTCAATCTAGGGAATGCTATCCCTGCACATGTGAAAGTGCTGTGTTCTCTGCACTACTTAGCCTCTGGTTCTTTTCAGACAACAGTTGGAATCTCTACAGGGATAGCCCAATCCAACTTTTCCAGAGTGCTAGGCAAATTTCTGGATGTCATGTAAAGCATACTAGCATAACTGATGTTGACTGAGGCTCTGTTTCATGTTGTTGAAGCCGACACCCTGGGATCCTTCAAGAAGCTGCTTGATGAGATTCTAGGATCAATAAGCTACTAACAACGAAACGAGCAAGATGGGCCGAATGGCCTCCTCTCGTTTGTAAACTTTTTTATGTTCTTATGCTGCGTGACCTCCATCTTAAGGACTCTCAGCTGCTTCTCAGAAAACTTTTTTCTTTTCTTTTCCGTGAGTCAAGAGGACTTTGCTGCCCTTCCTCTGAAATTTTCTTTTGGTTTGTATTTTCGTGCTCCACAAATGTCATACAGCAACTACTCTGTCTGTGCTCCTGACTCTGCAAGTGCAGCTGCTAAATAGAGCGATGCACTCAATGAGACCCTCATTATCAGAATTTACATTGTTAATTACTTAAGCTTACATGGGGCGCAGTGCAAAATAATTGCCTGGCCGCAATGCAGCCAGCAGTTATTTGCACTGTGCCTATACTTACATCACCCCTTAAGAATTCTATTATTGATATCAATAATTCTGTTTTGATATCAATATTTTTTTATATAAAAAAGTATCTTTTTGATATCAAAAATTGCATTTGATGTCAAAATAAAAGGTACTATTTTTTATATCAGCAATTCCATTTTTTATATAAAACAAATTATGTTGAGAATTGTTGGTATAAAAAATGGTATTACTGATATAAACAACATATTACTTATATCAGTAATATAATTTTTGATAGCAGAAATTGAGGATTACATTTTAAAATGACTTGCCATAGAATATCACTTTTTATACCAGTGTACTACAGTAAACTTGGAATTACTATTGGTGTGGGGCTGTACTCCCATTGTAATTCTTTGATCAAAAAAAAGATTTGAACAAAAATGGGACCAAGAATGCACAAAAAAATACAAACTTTGAGAACCAACAATCATTGCCTAACCATTTGTAATTAGTAAATATATTCCTATAGTCAGCCTAGGATCAAAAAGTTAAAAAAGACACCCAATATCTGGAGTCACCTGAAAGTTCATCACCCAGAAGAATATATGGAAGCACAAGGAGAGAAAGCAGCAATGCAGTGTACACCCCCATAACTTTTTGTTAAAGTAATTCCAAGTGTGCAAGAGTACACATGATTCCGGACTGAAGTAATAGTCACTATGTTAAATCTTCCTTTTTATTTCACTGTTTATGTAGAACCATTAATGGAATTCACCATTGCCTACTAGGTTCAGAAAGACATTTAGTTTTGCATCGGCTATTAGATTTTCTGTTATTGGAATCCATATCGATATCAACAAAATCAATATCAGTTGATATCAGCATTGATTTCTCCCTTTTCTTTCAATTACAGAAAATGAAGTCAATTGCTTGCTTGGTTATGTGTTTATTAATTTTACAGGAAACTTACTACAGAGTTAAAATATTCTCAGTAATGGGTCATAAAGTGATAACTGATATAAATGTGACACAACCAGGCATCAGAAATATCTTTTGTATCTTATCTTATTATGGATTCCCTTAGATGACTTGCAGTATACCTGCCATTACTGTACATTGACCTGGTCGTAGTTGGAGAACTTGACTTAGGGGCATATTTTCAAATCTTAACAGTATACTCAAGATTTGAATTAAGTCTTTTTTTTTAAGGAGAAAAATCTATTTTAATTTTATAAAGGAGAAGCAAATTACTTGAGGGTGCTTTACATTCCTATGCGTTTTTTTATTATTATTATTTTTACAAGTATCAAAAAAGAAAAGAAATGCTGCACTAAACCATCTGCAGAGAAAAACAATTTAAAATACAGTATATTGAACACATAATATTTTTTGTAATGCACTGTGTGATGGAGTATAAAAAACAAAACCACTTCCATCAATCTGGTGACTGTAGGCACAGCCGTTTTGTATTCAATTTTCCTTCAGCTCGACTATCTCTTGGCACAAACTGTCTCATCTCTTAGTTCTAATCTAAGATATGAGATACAATCTCTTAATAAACTTTAACAATGTATAACAATATAATTCTGAAAACAAGCTGCAGTTTTCCTCTCTGGCTACTTTTAGTGATGATACCAACTTGTGTTACATAGTAATCACTTTGCACAATGAAACTGATTGACAGCTCCTTACAGGCTGATGTGAATTTAGTGACCAAACAAAAATGACCAAAATAGGCAGGTTAAAGCTGGGTTTAAATAAGGAGTGAGACTGCAGCTTCATAAGAGGCTACATCAATAGTTAAAGTCTCTAGAATGATAGGCACATCCCTGAGTTATTCATCTTTGACCTTTTTTTTTCTTTCTTTTTGAGTGGAAGATCACTGGGAAAACTACCTCAAGGAAGGTGTCCAGACCTTTCAGACCATGACAGGACACAGCTTCAGGGTTGACGATGCTTTAGATTTAAAAAAAAAAAAAAATAATTAAAAAAATCAGATTTCTTTGTTTTAAATCATTTTTTTTTTAATTTAAATGGATTTTTTAGATTATGGAATTTCTTGTACTACTGTAGTTGCAGCTCTATAGTACCTCCAAACTGCAAATTTAAGGATGTTGGAAATGGTGGTTTGTGAATAGTTACATACCAAACTAAATTACCCAATCTTTTTTTTTTTTTAATTTAGTTGTTGCCAATTAGTTTTTATTATTTTCTCCCCAATTTGAAATGCCCAATTATTTTAGGCTCAGCTCACCGCTACCACCCCTGCGCTGACTCGGGAGGGGCGAAGACGAACACACGCTGTCCTCCGAAGCGTGTGCCGTCAGCCGCCCGCTTCTTTACACTCTGCAGACTCACCGTGCAGCCGCCTCAGAGCTACAGCGTCGGAGGACAACACAGCTCTGGGCAGCTTACAAGCAAGCCTGCAGGCGCCCGGCCAGACTACAGGGGTCGCTGGTGCGCGGTGAGCCGACCTAACCCTCCCTCCCCCCGGACGACGCTCGGCCAATTGAGAGCCGCCCTCTGGGAGCTCCCGTCCACGGTCGGCTGTGGAATAGCCTGGACTCGAACCAGCGACGTCCAGGCTATAGAGCGCATCCTGCACTCTAGCGAGTGCTTTTACTGGATGCGCCACTTGGGAGCCCCTAAATTACCCAATCTTAACTGAATACATAAATAAAGCAAATTATTTATCACTGTGGCATCCGTTAAATGTGAACTACAATATGTGAACTACAAGAATTTAACGATGGAGTACGCCACGGCCAGAGAAAAATATCCCTCACTCATCCCAGTCATTCTTTTCTTTTACTTTTCTTTCTTTGATTTCCTTTTTCTGTGTCAGTCCAAACACATGCAGTTGTTACTTAGGACTACTTTGCTTTTTATAGTGTGTTCAATTGTTAAAGTTCCTGATTGCACCACTGATTGCACCACTAAATAAGCTTGGTTTCAGCGGGTCAACACAGTGCTCAGTTGTCTATTTGGGACCCCATTGCACTGAATCGCTTCGGCAAATATGTTTTTTTTTTGTGTAAGAATTTTAGCAAAAGGAATAATTATCTACCTATGGTGTGTTCATTTCTAGCGTTGGTGTTTTTTGGGGAATAACACCGAATTACAATACAGCAACGATCCTTGAAATGTCTACAGTGGTTTGCAGAAGTATTCACCCCCTACCAATAATGTCACATTTTGTTGAATTACAAATAATGTATGCACAGTTTTTCAAACAAACTTTTTTTATTCAAAGCTGTAGTGGTTAAACTGAACACTGTTATGAGGAGGAGGTTAAATGTCGTCAAAACTTGCAAAGAAAATGTATAAAATTAAATGTACTGGTTGCATAAGTGTTCAGCTCCTTAAGTCAGTACTTTGTAGAAGCACCTTTGCAGCAATTACTGCTATGAGTCTTTTTGGATAGGTCTATACTAGCTTTGCACAGTAGGATGATGAAATGTGTGCCCATTCTTCACGGGAAAATTGCTCAAGTTCTGCAATCTTCAAGTCTTGCCATAAATTTCCAACTGGATTCAAGTCAGGACTTTGACTGGGCCACTCAAGAACATTAATTCTCTTCTTGTTCAACCACTCCAGTGTGGCTTTGGCTTTGTGGTTCGGGTCATTGTCCTGCTGAAATGTGAATTTCCTCCCCAGTTTCAGAGTCTTGGCTGACTCAAACAGGTTTTCCTCAAGGATTCACCTGTACTTTGCACCATCCATTCTCCCCTCTATCCTGACAAGCTTCCCAGTCCCTGCTGAAGAGAAGCATCCCCATAACATGATGCTGCCACCACCACCATGCTTGACAGTTAGGATGATGTTGACTGGTTGATGTGCAGTGTTGGGCTTGTGCCATACGTAATGCTTGGAATTTAGACTGAAAAGTTCAATTTTTGTCTCATCTGACCACAAATCCTGTCTGCAGTATCATTTACATGCTTTTTCACAAACTCCATCCATGCTTTAAAATGAGGCTTTTTGAGTAATGGCTTCTTTCTTGCCACCTGGCCATACAGGCCAGCTTTGTGTAGGGACCGGCTTATTGTTGATGTGTGAACACTGACTCCCATCTCAGACACATAACTTTGCAGAACTCTCAAGGTCATTGTTGGCTTCAGAGTAACATCCTGAACCAGTTTCCTGCTTGCCTGGCTACTCAGTTTGTAAGGGCGACCGGATCTGGGTAGTGTCTGGGTGGTATGATGTATCTTCCACTTCTTAATGATGGACTTCACTGTGCTGAGAGGGATAATCAGTGCCTTTGAAATTTTCTTGTACCCTTCTCCTGCTCTGTGCCTCTCTACCACTTTATCCCTGACTTGTTTCGTAAGCGCCTTGGTCTTCATGGTTGCTTTGCTGGATCACTCCATGAGTTGCAGCTTGAAAGTCTTTATATACCTGAGGGACATTATCTACAAGTTAAACCACTTTGAGTACACACAGGCTGAAACCATTTCACTAATTTTGTGACCTTTCAAACAAATCATTTGCACCTGAGCTGATTTAGGGCTGCAGTAGCAAAGGGGTTGAATACTTATGCAATTGTTTTTCCCTGTAAATCTTTTTAATATTCTATACACATTTTTTAACTTTATCAATGTGGAGTAGTTTGAGTAGATTCTACATGTAAAGTATAATATGAAAGTGAAATGAATGTAAAGTATAATATGAAACTGTATATAAAGTAGCAATTTATATACAGTACACTGAAGACACGAAAGGAGTTATAATGTGTATTGTACTGTTGCATTATAAGTTAATGCAATTTTAAGCCTCTTCTGTCACAATTCAATTTCATTCTGTCTAATCTCACATTATTATTATTATTATTATTATTATTATTATTATTATTATTATTATTATTATTATTGGGGATGAATTTGTTGTGCACCCGTTGCTTACCTGAAGATTAGGTAAATCCTAGAACACTTCGCTGCCGCTTTAGACAGCTCTTCTTTCTTTTTAAATGTTTTTGAGTTGGCATGGGACGGAAAAATGTTCATTTGCCCGTTTGGCAGTGCACCTAAAAATGTAATCCTGTAAGCTGCTGGAGAATAGATTTATTCTATTTGTGCATGCGTATACAGTGGTTGTCCAAAGTTTACAAACCTTAATATATGGAAGTATAACACCCTACAATTAATGTTGAATACATGTATATAGAACATTCCTATAAACACCACTATTTATTTATGGTAAATATTCAGTATGTAGATGGTACATTCCTAAAATCCTCATATTCTTCTGTTTTCTAATATAAAAAAAAAGTTCCAAAACAAAAAAAAACTGTCAGTTCAGCTTGTTACAGTTACGTACGGCTTTGTTAAAGCCGTACCTAACTGTAAAGGTATGAACGACGTAACTATAAAGATATGAATGCACAATTAAATAATAATAATAATAATAATAATAATAATAATAATAATAATAATAATAATAAAAGCTTCTGCTCGGAACTCAGATACAGGGGAATGGGTAAGAGCTGCAAGTCTCACGCTGTCACTGGAAGAATTGGATATTGCGCCTTTGACAATTCAAAAATATTAGCAGATGTAAATATCTCTATGATGTATTTGTAAGGGTCTTTTAATAGACCCTTTTATTAGAAATAGTGTACAGACCCTGATTAGCCGTAGTACTATAATAATAATAATAATAACAAAAACTACGTGCCAAGCAAGTACATAAAGGGTAATTATCTAACTACAACATTTTAATTTCAAACAACAAAAGCGAACTCGCTCTGGATAAAAGCGTCATGCTAGAAAGAAAACAGTGGGTTCAGTATGGTTACGACAGGGCAGAGAAGCAAGGACAGCAATATAAAGTTAAACTCTTAAAAAAAACAAATCTGTACAAAATATACATTTAAAAAAAAATCCAAACATGTCATGTCTGTGTATCGGTCCCCAATACTAGGACTATATAAAGAAGGATAGGAAAATGATGTCACAAGTGGGTTAGTAAACTGTGGAGCATTTCTGGAGCCCATTTCTGGATGTCACATTGTAGTTCGGCATGGTGATGTCGTAGCGCTGTTATGTGCAGTCGCTGTAATGCTCTACGCTGTAATGTCTGTTGTGGTGATGTCATAGGACTGTTATGTGCAGTCGCTATAATGCTCTACGCTGTAATGTCTGTCGTTGGCGCGGCTTTGGACTCGCTGTTATGTCATGTAACCGATGCACCCTATAGCTTGGGGATAACCAGTTCGAATCCGGGCTATGCCACTGCCGACCATGGTTGGGAGTTCCCAGGGGTCGGCGCACAATTGGCCAAGCGCTGCCCGGGTGGGGAGTGTCTCGTCCGAAGGATAATTATACACGTACATTATATATACAGTATATATATACACAGCGCTGTGAAAAAGTATTCTCCCCCTGTCTGATTTTCTGCATTTTTGCATATTTATGACACTTCAACCAAAACCTACTATTAGATATAGTCTACAAACAGAGCTAAAATACCAGCAAATTAAGTTAATGATATAAAAATGATCCAGTCAAAATGTTGACAGTACATTTTTTAAATATTGGTAGTAAATCAGACTACCCTACTCGCCTGTGTTTCACTACATATTATTCTTATAATAATAATATTAATAATAACAATAATAATAATAACAAGAACTACCTGAATCTGAATCCCGCAGTGACAGTGCAAGGCTCTCGCCAGTAGAATGTATAGTTATTGGGGCCGTGTACTAACAGTTGGGCATTGCGACATAAGTACGAAAAGGAATTGCCCAGTGCATCTCGAAAAATGCGCATGCGCAAATTTGTAAGGGCAACTTTATGCCTCTGCAGCAAGATAATCCAGGGAATATGCAGATAGCTCCTTAGCATCTCACTGACCTCCTGAGATGCTCCTGATTACATATGCAGAAAGCAAGCGCCTGAGCATAATGACACACACATGCTTAGCTTTGGTCTACTTAGGACTTTGCGTAAATGCCATGACATACGGTATTTCTGACATGGGCAGATGTGGTAATAACATAAAAATGCCATATGTCATGGCCTATAATGAGGTATCTTGTTTATACCAAGAATGCATACATCAATAATATACTGTATATATACATATTTAAACACCTTTGGGGGTTAGGGTTAGGGTTAGTGCAGTGCCTGCATTTGTGTGGTTTAATTAGTTTCTGAAGAGCTATATTAAAAATAAATTGCATATTTTATTGTAATGCGGTCAGTGTTTTCGCTGTCACTAGTCACTCTCCAATTCCAAATGTTTTTTAACAGTGACGAAGAAAAGATCAGCTCAGTAGATACTAGTGATGACTGCTTCTGTTTTGTATAATTTGTTTCATTTTTCAGTAATTGTTTAATAGGATGTTAGCAGTTAAAACACAACCACACAATATGATAGAGAGACAGATACAGCAGAAGATCATACCACTGTAATTAGGGGTCTACCTAATTTGCATACCAGACTAGTACCTCATATAAATTAACTACTGCACACAGCAAGCAACTCAAACTATGTATTCTTCGTTGTCCTGTGTGCATTGCACTTAGGCACAAAGAAAAAAGTTCTTATATAAACATTTTTTTAAAAGAATACTCCAAAATGGTTAACTTTCTTGTTTACTGATCATATGCACAACACCAGCCTATCAGTGCATCTGTACTGGCTTTTCTGTGACCTGTACTGTACAGTAGGCGGTAGGACAAAGTCAGCATTGCATTCTTATTTTGATTTTTGGTTGCTAAAATATAGTTTTCAGCATTGGAGGTAAAATACCAAAAACAGACAACAAAGCAAAAAAAGCAAAGTATATTTCAGCTGAGGATTGTGTCCAGAAATTCCCCAAGAAACTTTACGTGCAGATGGAGGTCAATTGTTTTGCACATCTTGTAATGTGACTTTGGAGAAAATACGATCAATCACTATTTAGTTTCAGAATCACACATTAAACGAAAGGCTACTACAGAGGCTGCTAAACGGAACGTAAAATAAATAACAGCTTTCAGAAAACAAAAGTCAGCGCAGACAAAAAGTATTCCTGTCGGTTGTAGCCAAGTTAAATCTACAGGTACGATCTAGCATGTTTCCTCTCTTAAAACAACCTGCTGCTTACTTTTTAAATGTAGTTAGAATTTTATTCCCGAATACGCACGTTTTCTTTCTTTTGACTCGGTACTAATAAAATACATTCCTGGATGGGACAAACAACATGGCAACGAATGTGCTGCATATATTAAAGAATGTCAGATAACCTTGGGACTGTTTTTTTGGGACTGTTTCTAATCAATTTCCACATCCGTATAACTTGCCAAAGCTTTGCTTTCACTTCCAACCAATCCAGTGGATGCAGAACGTGCAGTCTCAATGTATGGGCAAGTCTTCACACCACAGAGACAAGGATGTTGGCAGCAACAGCTGGGGGATGTTGCATGCTTGCCTTTAACAAATGACAGCACCCCATTTTAATAAGGAAGTAAGTGCCACTATTTATAGGCTTTATAGTCCTATTAAATATTATCTACTTAGGTTTATTTAATGTTAAACAGGTCTGAGAAATGTCAGCGAAATCCAAATTTTATTCCATAACCTACCCAGGAAAAATATGTAACATTTATAAACTGTGACATTTAAAAATGTGACATTTCGAAATCCAACATGCGGGATTAGACCCTCGCAAAAAAGGATATTTTGTCATGAGGCCAATTCCTTTTTGGGATCAAACCTCTAACTGCAAGAGCTGTACTGAGCATGCTCAGACCCAACATATCAGGAACAGTAACAGATTAATATTTTTCACCAAACCAGAAAAAGGCACTATTCTGGGCTAGTCCCCTTCACTATCGGGATCTCGGAATCCACATATTTGAGCACAACGAAAAGGCCCACATCAAGAGATCTAACCAAAGGGACCACACATCCAAATTTTCGTGCAAATCCATTGAACAGGGTCAAAGTTATTAAAGTACAGCAATGGGTATTTAACATTAAACTGTGTACCCAAGCTACTGCACCACTAATATATATATATATATATATATATATATATATATATGAATCGGTGGTTGGGAATCCTGGCCTGTGATTGGTTAAAACCTCATCCTCTGAGCAAAAATAGATTTAACTATTGCCCTGACATCCTTACACCACCGGCAATAGTATCCGTCTGTCATGTGATTGGTTCACATCACAATCAGTCCCGCCCCCTTTTCAGAGGAACGTCTTTCATCTCCACTCTTCACAACAAGAGAAAATGGCTGAACACAGATTCTGTGATTTAACAGAATATTAATTACAAATGATGTAAACAAATATGACGGCCGGGATATAAACTGGATTGTGCAGCAGTCAGCAAGCCGCAAGGAGAGCTGGACGCCAAAAATACTTTTATAACTACTGTATGAACTTCAACCTCCTGCGGCTTCGGGCATTATAGCCCCCTGTCGTTAACAATAGTCTTCCCTCAGGTCTGTAATTTTCCACTACAGCCCTCCTCTCCAGTCCATAAAACCCTGAATGCAGTCAGGGTGTCACTACAGGACAGCAGTAACTGATAGGGATTTATACCTGTAACCTACGTTGTTTTTACTAGAAACCAATTAATAAATACATAGGCTTGGTCATTTTTGACATTTATTCCTAACTACTTACCTTAAATGTAAACAAAAAATATAAAATTGACTAAAGAGCTGTAGTTTTTTTTCTTGCTAATTCTACATTTTTGTCATTTGCTAAGTTTAAAAATAATTTTGTTAACGTCTCTGAGATGGCTCAGTAGCGACATTTGTGTGTGAAAGGGGTATTGGACACGATGCCAGGATTTCAAGCAACAGCCTCACTATTCCCCCTTCACTATTCTGATGCACGGTGCTTTCACTTCATTTAAATACTCCGGCCAGTGCACAGGTGCAGTTTTCAACAGTTAATACATAGCCCGCAACTTTTAAGATGTGCACTTGCACAGCTCAAATTAAGGGGATGATTATAAGGATACACGCAACCTCGCAAAAAATGTGGCATATTTAAAAAATGGTGTTCTGCACCCGCTATCAAATTTGCACTTTGCCATCATTAATCCATTCAAATTATATTGAAATGCATTCAAATGAAGAAAAGACCATGGAATTGGGCCGGATCTGGATACTAAGCAGGTATGCTCCTGTCGCTTCTTCCTCAGCAACATATGCATTCGCTCCTTCCTCACCGACTACTCCACACAGCTCCTAGTTCAGGCCCTGGTACTGTCCTGCCTTGATTATTGCAACTCCCTCCTGGCAGGCCTTCCTGCCTCTGCTACCTGTCTGCTCCAGCTCATCCAAAACTCTGCTACTCGCCTTGTCTTTTACCTTCCTTGTTTCTGCTACACTACACAGCTGCTCCTCTCTCTGCACTGGCTCCCTATCGCTGCTATCATCCAATTCAAAACTTGTACTCGCCTATCGCTGTCGGGACCTTTCTGCTCCATCCTATGTCCAGCCTATCATTTCTCCCTACACCCCCTCTCGCCCCCTCCGCTCCTCTACCTCTAGAGCCCGCTCCTTCTCCACCCGTGACCCTCAGTGGTGGAACGACCTACCCATGGATATCAGGACTGCTCAGTCCCTGACCACCTTCCAGCGCCTCCTCAAGACACACCTGTTCAGACAGCATCTGTAAACATCACAGCTCTCGACCTACTTACTGTATCTTGTATTTGATATTACTCTTACAGGTAATCATTCTCATCCACTTATCGGACTTACTACATGTTCTTACTGGACTTTACTCATGTACGCAAATATTTACTATTAGTTTTAACTGTTCTTACTTATAATTTACTGTATTCTTTATTTTGCTGTTACTTGAATTTGATCATATTGTACTTTCATAACTGCTCTTATCTGAATTTTGATATTCTGTAACATTTTACAATGTGACAACTTGTAATATGATATTTTATAATGTGATACTTTATGGTGTGATATCTTGTAACAATTGTAAGTCGCCCTGGATAAGGGTGTCTGCTAAGGAATACATCATAATAATAATAATAATAATAATAATAATAATAATAGTAATCATCCTAACAACTTCATTGCTTGGCCCCTAAATAACATGATGTAAGGATTTTGCCTTGCACTTAGGCAATTACTGACCCTCCAAAAACTTTACACCTCTTCTTACAAGGTGCAAACCATTCAGGATGGCTGCTGTGGTACACGTCCTGATGCAGCAACACTTGGCTTTTGTTGAGGAGAGGCAGGAACATGTTAGGAGGAAAAGGGCAAGACGAAGACGACCCTGCATATTCAATCCCAGGGTCACTTTGTTTGCTATGCTAAAGCATTATCGTCTCACTCCACAGGTCATCCTAGACCTATTAGCTGAATTGAGGGCTGAGCTAAACACCTGCGTCAATCTAGGGACCACTATCTGAAATCTAGGGACCGCCATGTGAAAGTGCTGTGTTCTCTGCACTACTTAGCCTTTGGTTCCTTTCAGACCACAGTTGGAATGTCTGGAGGGATAGCCCAATCCACCTTTCCAGAATGCTAAGCACATTTCTGGATGAAAAGGGCAGGCCAATACATATAATTTCTTAAGGATACTCACATAACTGATGTTGGCTGAGGCTTTTCCAAATAACTTTTATGCTGAGTGGCCTCAGCCGTAAGGAGTCTCAGCTCGTTTTTTTTTTTTTTTGCAAAATAATTGCCTGGCCGCAATGCAATTTGAATTTGCATCTGCAATTATTTGCACTGTGCCTAAGCTTATATCACCCCCTAAATGCGCACCTGCATCTACCTGAGCTTGCCGGTTCTTAGTACATAGGCCCCATTGTTGTTAGATGAACCATATATCGGTAGTCCATACAACAAATAATACAACTACGCTAATTTAATACATATTTTGGTACAAATTTGACTTTCTTTTCCTCCTTAGGTAGGTACCCATTATAGATGCTACTTAAAGCTAGTGTACAATGAAATATTTCAACTTCATAAATATTTAAGAAAATATTAACATTTAACAGGTTTAAAACTGATAGTTTGTTTTGTAATAGAAATTCTATCAACTATTTTTTCTGCACTTTATAAAATCACATTCCTATGCTAACTTACAGTCCATTGTTAAATAAGCAATTTATAATCAAGCTTTGCCAAAGCAGCTTGAGAGAGTTTATGCTTCTAAGTGCAAAAGTCCCAAGCACCATATTGTACATGCACATAAAGCAATATAAATTGAAAAGCAGAGTAAAATAGCAGTACTTATAGATATTCAAAATAATGTCACTGATATATTCATAGCCCCTGCACTATTGGCATGCATTTGTTAGTATGAGATGTTTGGATGGAAAGTCAGATGATGTTTTGCTTGATTTAATAGTTTGCATGTATATACATGGTTTACCTGAGTTTCCTTACTGCAAATATCTGAAACACTTTCCTTGGGAATGTAGAGAATTTTAATTTGTAAAAAGTACTGTGCGTTATCTTTGCATTCTATTTATCATAAATCCAGTTTCAAGTTTATGGCTTGATATTATTTAAGCTAATTTTTCCTTGAAATAGTATGATATTGATCATTCAAAATATATTCAGGATTGTTATGAATAAATCGGAATCCCCCTAATATTACTACCAACTGGTCTTAATAGAGATGGCTGAAGAGGGAAGCCTAGACTGTTTCCAAAGCTGGAAGGGACTGACACGCATAATCTTGAAGGACAATAAATTTACTTTATGTTACCTCCTCGACAAAAGCGACATCTGGTCCTGGAAAAGCAAACATGCCCTTTGGTCCACTCATTGAGCACAGTCCTGTAATGCATGGTACTTTTATTTTAGCAAGTGCACAAAGCTAGAAAGGCAATCACTTTAATTACACAGTTGTTCATCAAACAGTAAAACAGTCCTGGGAAACAAAAAATTGTGCTTTTGGCAATGGAATAGATGGTTTATCACTCCCATTGTTTATCACAATCCTTTCTCATTTTCTGATTTAATGTATTTGATTGCTGAATAACTGTCCTCATTAGAGGTCCACGTTGTAGCAATAATATGAACAGCTGCTATTGTTTGATAGTTAGCATCTGGTGTGATTACAAAAATGATAAGACACAGGCAAAAAATGTAAGTCACCTAAATGGAAATCCCTTTTACAGCTACTATTGGTTAAAATACTTAACCACACATTCAAAATGTAAGATTTATGGAGGTTTTGGTTTTCAAAATGTAGAAAGTAAAAATCTTGTAGTTTAGAGCAATGAGTTATAGACTCCACCATCACCCTTCTGAAGAACCTGTGTTTCCAGTATTCACTATCTCAATCGCCCGGACCCCTCACAGCTGAGATGACTGGCTTAGTGGCAGTTCTGTGTAGTTTTGTGATGTGTATTGATGTAGGTCAGACCACCTGAACTTATTCCACATGAGGCCTGCACAGTTGTCAGATATAAATTATTTTCTGCCTCTTCAGTCAGTTAGATTCTGGCCAAGGTCTCAGATGTGAAACCCTATATATTATTTATTGATTTACTGATTTTATTGTTTACAAAAATGCAGTATATGAGCATGTGGTAAAGGGAGAAATTATGTAAGAATATAAGATTAACCCCTGTAGGATCAAACATTGCCCAGCTCTATTGATTTCCTCACTATTTGTATTTAATGAACATTATAATTCAAAGAACTGCTACTTTGAATTAATAGAACTTGCTGATCACAGCATATTTTAATATAAATCCATCCAATGTTATTTCTTGAATGTAACACCAACTTATTACTTTCCCTACCAAATTCAATGACAATGCAGCAACACAAAAATAGTAACATTGTGCCCATATATTATATGTTATGATTGACTGTAACTGTAGCACAAGGGCAACTACACTCATTGATAGATACAGTAGTGGTAATGTATTCTACCAATGGTATATGAACATACAGTTCCAGTGGTATTATACTTCGAATTATTATGATGATGATGATGATGTTGTTATATGTTATCAAATGGGTTGGGAGATATCTGCGTCGTGATTAGTCCCAGCAACAAAGACTTTTTACAAACAGATATTACTGTGCTGAGCGTTTAAGAACGTTTTAAAAAAAAAAAGTTTTGAATTGGCCGCCATTTTTTTTCCCTAATAAAAACAAAATAACAATACAATGTCAGACTTCCTCTATGTACATTTTAACTTGTTTGGTGAATCTTGGAGGATTTAGACCGCAACAGTTTGGTAACGGAACTGACAGTAATCATTTTTCAGGTGAGGAAAAAAATGAAACCGTGAGTCCTACAAGACACCTCTCTCTCAGTACTGCTGAAATTGATTCAATTGAAGCCAATAAAGAAGTGCGGAATACTAGAGAAAGTAACCGCTTGGGCTGTGCCCTTTTTTAAGGTTGGTCAGCACAAACAAAATATAATATGGACTCGAAAACTGCATCTAAGACTGAAATAAACACAGTTTTAAGAAGTTTCTTTGCTGAAGAGATAACATCAGCTGGCACAAAGTATTCAGTTAGCAGCTACACAAGCTTGTATTCTCCCACAGTTGGACGATCTATAAACCTAATTTCAGACACCCACTTTAAAACAGCAAACAGCGTCTTCATTTCTATCCTGAAAACTTACACGCGACAACAGAAAGACAAGTCACAACATCACCCTGCTGTATCCCAAAACAGATATCTCCCAACCCATTTTATAAGGTAGATTAAGAAGCTATTGGGCACCAGCTGAGAAAGACAGGAAGTCGTGGAGTTACATCCTCTCTGGAGTACCGTCGTCAACTTGTAAACAAAAGGCAGAAACAAACTCCCCTACTCAGCAAACAGTGCCACCTACTGCACAATCTGTCCAACTGTGTAACCATCCATTTAATTTAGAAAACAACATTCCCTGGTACAGAGCTTCGTGAGACAAATACTGCAAATATTCTGGTAATTTATTTAATTTATTTGAATTTATTTAATTTCTTATTAAAAATAATTTGTTTATCTATTAAATTCATTGGAACGATCACATTTATTGGAACTATTTTTCCTAGTGTAGTAATGTATTTAGGAAAAAAAATAAACCTATATTCATTTTAAAATAAAAATGTGTCTATATCTTTATTTCTAAAAACTAGTAACACATTTTATAACCGCAATAAGACACAACAGGGTGTTGGTTGTGCTACAATAACCACACTTCCAGGGCCTCATGCTTTACTACGCCCCTGGGCGTGTGCTTATTCTAGCACAACCAACACCCTGTCATGTCTTATTGCTTATTTATTATTATTATTATTATATGTCACACCCATTTAAAATTTCACCAAGAGCAATAACATGT
Organism: Acipenser ruthenus; assembly: GCF_902713425.1. Classification (NCBI taxonomy): domain Eukaryota; kingdom Metazoa; phylum Chordata; class Actinopteri; order Acipenseriformes; family Acipenseridae; genus Acipenser; species Acipenser ruthenus. The sequence continues at coordinate 41,302,254 of NC_081192.1, forward strand.
ATTTTCTAGGTTTCTATAACACGTACATTGCCCGTGTCTGCATTGCATGTCTTGTTTACCCTCTAACCATTCCACCATGGTATATATTGACAGTCACTTTGTTTTATAGTGTTGCAACTTCTCCAGAATTATTGCATTAGACAGGGGGTATAAGTAAAGCCAGAAACTTCATTTCACAGCCTTGTACATACAAAGTCAAATGTCCCTTTGGGGCCAACATAAAAAATAAATAAATAATGAAGGGAGAGGGGTTCCCTTTAGATGGTTTGTTTATTTATTTATTTATTTATTTTAATGCATCACTGTTTAGTACTGACATAATGTTAATAAACACACTTTGTAACCTTTTTTTTTTTTAAATGATGGAAAGGGAGAATCAGGAGTATTATAGTTCCATCTATAAATTGCAAATCTTTGACATTTCCAGCTCTGAAAGCATTGACCTTTTATTTCAATGCTGGCAGTGCCTAGTATTCAAATGGGTAATGTACTGTATGTTGGGTGCCAGTCATCCTTAATGTTTAATCTACTTTGCACACTACTTTGGGTGCACCTTGCCTAGTGATTTGGTGAAGAATGTTGCTGGGAGGCTTAATCATTAATATTGTCCTTTACAGCTGTGGTCATCTGAAACTATTATGCTAGAAGTCTTTGGTACTTTACACTTAATTTGCTTTTAGTTGAATATCTCAGAAACATAAAAAAAAATTGACCAATTAAACAGACCCAATTTTGCTGTGGCAGATCATGTACATTTTCCTTAAAATCTACTCTCATTACATCATCATCATCTTTACAGTAAAAATAACATTTATTTTTGTTAAATATAACATTCAACCCCCCCATTCTAATAATAGTTTGGTCGAGGATCGACTGTAACTGACCTACAGTAGCTGATCTGTACTGTGTTTTCAAACTAGTTAAATGTGACGAAACTATTTATTAAGAACAAATGTACATCCTGTAAAGCTTGCACCGCTAACATGTAAGTGTCCTGAAGCGTCGTTAATAACTGAATAGTTTTTTTTCGCTGTCATAGCAGGAGGGATTTGTTCCTGAAGACTTTCATGAAGAAATGTATTTATTTCCCTTTTTTGCATTTCATCCGTGTTTGGCTTGAGACAGAGTTCGCTGTTGTGTCCAGAAACAAAAATAATGTGCCTGTTTTCAACTCCTGCATCACCTAAAACTTGGCAACAAGTGGCAAAAGTGGTTTGTGTATATTGTAGAGAGAGCAGCTTCTACTGAGATTTTTTTTCATCAGACTGGCAATAAAATGTTCACCTAGGGTTTGCTTCCCATACCAGATGTCAGCCTTGGCTGTACAGCCTAAGCCTGGAAATGTAGTTTAAAGCTTTTTACAGGACAATTTTCAAAATCTGGCTGTGAGTACATTTGTATATCAGTGATGTTGGAACTGTCTTTTAAGACCACCTTGGTGATTTGGACTGTAATGCTGATGTTTGAGTGACTTATTCATGGCCGGTAACATCGGTAAGTAATATGTCCCAATTACTTATCAAAATTAAAACAAAGGTCGAAGTTAATAACAGGATTTTCCATTTTGCTATGTTTTTATTTAGAGCGTTTTGTTTTTAAAATACTTATTCAATGCACAAGATGACATTTATACACAAGATAAGAGGTATAAGAATGTTTGGAAATGCTGCTCTGTGATTGGCTGATTTCTCATATGTGATTTATAATTACAGTGGAACATCGCATATCTGACCGTCACATAACCACACTGATCAATTAACCACCTTGCCAAATAAATAAATACATATTAAATTAGGCTACGAGAGTAATAGTATTGGCAGCAAGTGCAGTGTCCACGATGGAAACAGAAAGAAAGCGTTATAGAAATCAGCCTTTTGGTGCGTTTCCCTTTAAAAGAGACGGGCTGTCAGCGTGTGTCAGTCAGCTATGTGTAGCAGTGTGTTTTGTGTTTTACTCTTTTTTTGTACAATGTGTTTATATGATGGAGCGCACGGTTGCAGATATTGGCAGCGGGTTGTTGTAGCTTTCAAATACATTTTAATTAAACAAAGCAAGTTTAATAAATGCAAAGCTTACCGGCTGTTTGTTTAAAATAGCTGAAGCGATATTTAAACCGACCTTCTTATCGGCTGTTGGCAATATCAAGAAAGAGCGCAAAGTACCGTGCCAGAGATATTAAGAAAGCAGAACCAGGGAGGCAGGGACTTCTAGAGTTAAGAACGAAGCCATCATTTGCAGGTTATTGTACATTTACCGTTTGTTTTGTATTTTTTTTTAAAAGCTTTGTGTGGAGATGGCTTAGTATACCGCATAGCAACACTGTAGCCTAATTAATCTTGTTTACATTTGGTTACTTTTTCCCCGTGTTTCTCCGTGTTTAAAGCAGTTTGAGTGTTGTTTTTGTTCAGTAACCTATTTGTGCATGTGTGAATGTCATTTTCTACAGATGTTCGCAAATCTGACACATATCCACCTATACCCCAGTCCACAGGGGGTTGGATATGATATATCATAAATGAAGTAAAAATGATATTATGTTCCTGAGGTGAAATAGTATATTTCCATGTCAAATAACATATTGTAACATATTGTACAATTTCTCTTACACATTTCACCAAATCAACAACTACTGGAAATGACCATACAGGAAGCACTTGTATTATATCTAAGCCCTTCCAGCAATAGTAGCTGTGCAGTCTGCTAAAACAGAAGTCAGTTCTGCACCAGGAGGAGCCCTTTTGTGTTTTAATGTAATAAATAAATAAATAAATAAATAACAAAGCCCTGTGCTTCCTTCTGAATTACCTACCTTCATGGCAAGATATGCCATATGTCTACTACAAGACAAATCTCAATGTTAAACATGAAAACCTTAACAATTTGTATTTTTCTATACGGTACAGCAAATCTTCAAACGCCGGACTGTTGAAGAGGGTCTAGAAAATAGAAATTGTTGACAGCACAATGGTTTATTCAAGACAGTTTGACAGTTTGTCATACAACATGAACACAAAAGACATTGAATAATTGTACAGCAAAGTTTATTTTTAGTCATAATGTATATTGTAGAACTACATGCTTAAAGTTATGGATGAATTTGTATAGATTAACTATTTTACACCCATGAGTATAATGGCTACTTCCTTTGGTTCACTTGTATAGAAACGTCGGACTTTGACTTCTGCTGCCGCTGCTTGTATATGTTCAATCAATTAATCAATCAATCGTTTCATTATATAGCGTCTTTCATAGTGGACCACCATCACAAAGCGCTTTATAAGATAGAGTAGTGTTGTGTGTGCATGAAGAGCTAAGAACACCTAAAGAAAACCTGTGCAAATTAAATACTGTACTAAAAGAATACTGCCTGGAATACTGGAATACTGCCTGGATGGCAAAGTGTTCCTTGTACAATTAAAATATTCAGTAGTTTTACCTCAGCATTTTTTTAATTCTCTGTGACATTTTGTAGAACAGCATACCCAGATGAGGGACTTTTCTTCTTGTATGACTGTAATGAGGTTCATGCCAATAATTATTCAGATAATTAAAACCAGAAAAACTAAGGGCAATTTCAGACGGATGCTCCAGAGTCGTGCCAAACTCAATTGAAATTAAGTACACGTTAGAGCCGCACTTCATTAAATTCGATGAACCAATTGGTTTCATGCTGGTGAACTGAAAGCGTATGGCACTTATTCCAAAGGTGTCTTAAATAAAATTGCGATAAAATTATTTGAGAACAGTAGGCCTACACAGCGCAGTTCGCTTGTGTCAAACAAATACAGCTAAACAAGTTTTAATGACATTTAACCACCATTTATGTCTCCTTTTTTGTAAATAATAATAATAATAATAATAATAATAATAATAATAATAATAATAATACATCTGATTTTTTTTCAGGTCTTTAGGGACTATTTTTACCCTAAAGAAGACCATGATCTGTCCGCCGCACTACAATCTAGTCACAGGGGCTATCTCCGTTTTCGGAAGCCGTAGTGCTAAAGACAGATCAGCGAGCAGATTCCCCAGGTAGAAGCACGATTTTCGGTCAGTTAAAAAATAGGGCTCCATGCTGCTGCTGGGAGTTGGGCTACGATACATTTTTTTACAGCTGCATTTCTATTAAGTCGAGTTACAAGAACACGAATCACAGCCTCCCCATTTAGTTAAAAAGCCTGTCACTGACAATTATTGAAATAGTCATTGTATTGTTGTTTTATTTCTGTTTAGATTTGCCCGAATGTATAGAGGATCAAAATAAATTGCTCAGATGAAACTAACAGAAGTTTTAATTATTTAAACACCTAAAACCACCCTAACAAATTTTAAACATCAATACAAAAATGAACTCCTTCCAGTGTGTAAAGAAGCGGGCGGCTGACGGCACACTCTTCGGAGGACAGCGTGTGTTCATCTTCGCCCCTCCCAAGTCAGCGCAGGGGTGGTAGCGGTGAGCTGAGCCTAAAAAAAAAAAAATAATTGGGCATTTCAAATTGGGGAGAAAATAATAAAAACTAATTGGCAACGACTAAATTATTAAAAAAAAAAAAATGAACTCCTTCACCAAACTACTTGACGGTTGTAAGTGAATCACTAAACTTTTTTCAGGCAAAACATTGGTTGTATATCTTTTTCAGTTTATAAAACATAGAATCTAATTAAATCACAGAACATTGCTTGACATCGATAAAGGCCATGCAAACTCAGGTTGCTTGTTTTACATCAAAATTAAGTACTGATGTCTTTTTTATGTTGTGGCTACAAAAAACATTTGTCCTGGAATCTAATGCTATCGCTTATTCTTGCCATAACACATTAGATTCTTGATGGAAAGCTTGTTTTTGTGAAGTACAAAAGGACCCCTATTATTTTCTATTTCCAAGCAAGCTCTTTATATTCTGGGCATGTGCTTATATTGTGCATGTATATCTACACAGATGGTTGCTCAAATAAAATAATCAACGTGGATAGAAAAATGACTTTACTTTTTATGACCTTTACTCCAGAAGAAAAAAAAAAATGGTAATATTGCTAGTGCTAGCTGGGGGTAAGAACAGTGCTTTTAAAACGTTAGTTAGCACTGTAAGTAGAAATAAAGCACACTATAGCTGTCCTATGCTAATTGCTGAATTCCCTTTAGACGTGATTTCAGCAGGTATTAAGGAGTATTAAGTGGCCCTATAATTAGCCTCTACTCACAGCCTGCCAAATTGGTGAAAAAGTTCCCAATATTTTTTTTTTTTTTTGTGCACAACAAGCTCCAGCAACACAGATATGGAACTGTTCCTATTCTTGAAATTCAAACTTGCAGCTTTTTTGATCAAAGCCTAAAAGGTCCTTAAAAGGTGAAGGCTCATCACATGGTACCAAGCTGCAACACAGCACAATAAAATAAAATGCGGTACAGAAAATGTAGCCTTAAACTGTAAAAGAATAGCTATTTATTCAATGTTGTATTTTGTATGTTGTCTGTGTTAAATGACAGTAGACAATGGGGGAGTTTCCAGAGAGGGATAGGGCAAATCTCATTTACTTGTGAGCATGACTTAAATCCACAGCAATTTTCACATGGAAACCCGCATTTCACGTAAAAACGTCCACTGCTCCCAATCCAGACAGCCTTGAGAGCATACGTGAAAGGTGTCTGGCACAGATCTCTATAAAACTACAACTCTTCCGGTTTTCAGCCATGGTGATCTGCAATAGCTGGGTTGGACAGTTTCATTATATACCTCCGAGTTAATTTCTTTTTTCTTTAATTAATAAGTCATGTGATAAATTAGTTGGAATAGTATTCATTACTAATTATATGCCACCCCACCAATGGTCATTTGAAAAACAATTTGGGCAAGAGCAGTTAACAAGCAGGCACGAGGCATTTACAAATAACAGCTTTATCACGAGCTTAACACTGCTTTAAAGTTTCACTCAAACAAGATATCACCTGACCATGGATTTTCAGGTGTGATTCTCTCCTGTACCTGTTCTCTGCATGGAAACCACATTTTCTTGCGCTGTATGCGTAAACAGCATGAGAACGCTACACATGGCTAATTTGCATATCAAAGTTTTGCATATCCCCTTCATTTGCATGACGTCAGGCAAAAAAAGGGTCTTCTAGAGTAAAATAAACTGAGCCAATGGAAACCCGAAATGTATAGGGTCATTTTTAATTTGGCTCAAGAACAATGTCTCGAGAAAAATTAGAACACACATGGAAACTCCCCCTATGACACGTGTTTCTCTTGACTCAGTATTAGTTTTTTTTATTCATCTAGCTTTTTGTTTTTGCCAGATGGTAGCTAACAGTCATTTCATAGGGATTGCACTTGGGGGTTAATTCAATTGATCTAAATACCACCATTGTTTAAATCATTGAAATAATTGGACTTTATGAAAACCACATGATATATTTTTTGCCAGATTTAATTGAATAGAGTGATTAAAGTCTTGGCAATATTCTAGGGATATTACCAAAGGAAAAGTCATCCTTGTATTTCCAACCTTATCTTCTTCATTTCTTTCTTTTGACTGACTGTCTGCTTTCTCCCACCTGTTTTTAAAGACCTCCTCTTGAGGGCAGTCCTGCGTTCCGACAGTGTATAACTTGAAATATAACTTGAAATATTGAAATATGCTGTTGCCTCATGTATGAATCTTTTTTTAAGATAGCAATTATAGTAATCTAAGCTTTCAACCTGTGTGGTCATTTTGTTATAAAGTACTTCATTTAGTTCAGAAGCTAGAATTTGAATGGTTTAGCTTTCATTAGCTTTCATTTAAAAAAAAAAAAAAGCTTTTTATATAAATATTATAAGCATTGAACCATTGAAAAGATTCAGTTAAAAAGGTTGTTATGAAAAGGTTTTGCTGCTATAGGGAACTCGATGCTTGTAAGACTTTACAAAATAAATCATTTTTAATATATGTTTTCAACTATTTTCAGTGTAGCACATTTTAAAGGGCATTTCACTTCTGAAATGAAGCAAAAACTGACAACGTAGATGATACCATTTCATGGTTATGGCTCCTGAGTCGGAATTGTGAAATGACATTACATGCAGCAATATATTCAGTTACCATGACAATGTGAACTGGCTGAACTTCAGTAATACATTTTGTTCCATATTTAAAAGGTGCTATAGCTTACAATTGATTGTAAAGTAATGGTGTCATTTAAGTAATGCTATACTGTCCACATTTTCATAATATTTAATTTTTTACATGCTGAATAATCTATTGTTCTCTATCAGTCTTATTTTTTCTTTCTTCATAGATCATTATTTATTACTACAGGTGTTGCTTATTATTCCCGCCCAAATTAAATATATAAATAGAATAATAGACAGGCTTCAGTGAGTTACAGGAAAATAATTCCATCTAGGGTTTCTGTGACGTCATAAACTGTCACAGAATACTGAGATGAAATTATTTTCATTAAAAATAATACATGGATATTAGTATCTGTAAAATTTTTTTAAAAAAAACACAATAAACAGGTGTTAAGGTCGCTTGGTTAATGGTCCCGTTGGTGGAGGGTGATTGTAAATCTTCACAGAGACAGATCTGCTGTGCCTAAAAAACCACAAATTGTTCCAAGTTCATACTCACTGCCATACTGCTTTTTTACACAAAAGATGAAGTTTGCCAGGTGTCGGTCCAAGTCATTGACAGGACTGTTTTTCATTTCGCGTTCCTCTCCAGTTTCTCTTAGATATGAATATACAGTACCAGCGCTACATCAAATGTATTTATTTTTAGTATTCTTATTTTATTGTTCATAAATGAACATTTCTCTACTATTGTGGATGTTGTCGAGTGATTGTAAACTAGACATTTTGTGTTAGAAAGTGGTCTCGGGGTGCACAGGAGTCAAATATGGGTCAAAGGTCAAGTATAATCTTCTAGAGGAATATGCCATTTGATGTCACTACTGTGCTATTAAATGTAGCCTTCATCCACACACACACACACACACATATATATATATATATATATATATATATATATATATATATATATATATATATATATATATATATATATATATTTTACTGGATCTGCTCAAAGTTATTTATGCAAAGTTTGGTCATAATCAACTACCTTTAAGACATTAAGAGGGAGTCCTTAACATATTGCTTTTTAAGAATGTTGAAAGTCAATGGAAAAATAAAAATAAGTCTCAGGTAGGGATGTGCTTTTGGTAAATTTTTATGAACGTTTAAACACTTTGCAATATCAGTGTTTAAACATTAAAACCACACACACATACAGTACTTTATATCATATTCTGATACTGGCAGCCCTGGTTAGTGTTTTCTAAGCAAATAAACCCTAAATATGCAAATAACGCTTTAACATTGCAAAGACTTAAATAAAAAGTAAAAAAAAAAAAAAAAAAAAAAAAATATATATATTGAAATGTTTATATTTATGGTTGTATAAAATGTTTTTAGAATAGTGTGTTTCTTAAAGGTTAATTTAACAACAACAAAACAGCAACCTATTACGTTGTTTTGTAGTTTTTTTTATTTTTATAAGTAACTTTGCCCAAAATGATATAGTTTAAAAAAAAAAAATTAAATTTAAAAAGACAAACGTCACCCACTGTACAGCATTAATGCAAAATGGCTACAGGACTGCGAAAGCGAGTTGTGCTTACAATTGAACAAAAGTTGGAAATACTTTCACTTCTGGAAAAGGTAATTACCAGGGATAAAATAGCACAATATTTTTGAATTTTAAAGAGCACTGTGACTGATTTTAAAAAGTCTGCCTCAGAGATTTAAGTGCCAAATTAACACACAATCAAGTAATATATTAAGTAATTAATATAATGTTTGCCTTCTTGTGCAGTTAATTGTACAGCACAACGTCGCATATCCGACCCCCTGTGGACTGGGGTATAGGCAGATATGTGAACAAGTCGGATTTGCGAACACAGTGTTGCTATGCGGTTTACTATAAGCCATCTCCACGCACAGCTTTAAAAAAAAAAGAAAGTGCATAAAACAAACAGTAAATGTACAGTAATCTGCAACTGATGGCTTCTTTCTTAACTCTAGAAGTCCCTGCCTCCCTGGTTCTGCTTTCTTAATATCTCTGTCATGGTACTTTGTGCTCTTTCTTGATATTGCCAACAGCCGATAAGAAGCTTGGTTTAAATATCGCTTCAGCTATTTTAAACAAACGGCCAGTAAGCATTGCGTTTATGAAGCTTGCTTTGTTTAATCCAAATGTATTTAAAAACTACAACAACACACTGCCAATATCTGCAACCGTGCGCTCCATCATATAAACACATTGCACAAAACAAAGAGTAAAACACAAAACTTTCTCAACTGGGGTATTGAAACGTCAGTGCTACACACAGCTGACTGACACACGCACACAGCCCGTCTCTGTTAAACCAAAAGGCTGAAAAAAGCCTTCGCCTATGGGAAGATTAGGGAATGGGGTCCACGAATCTGTAGTAATTGCAACTTTTTCTCCCTTTGAAAGTTTTGTATGAACAGCTGCAGCACAATTTTCTTTAAGTTTTTCCAGCCTCGCTGTTATTGTTTTATGGGTCGGCACAGTATTGGAATAATCTTACATCAATTTTACACTGTCCTCATAGGCCATAACGTGATCACGCCCTTTTTGGCGAAACAAATCTATAACAAATGGATGTTAGCTTTTTATTGCCATCAGCAGCTCCATCCACAATAATTCTGAATGTTTTCTTCAAACTGTGAACCACTGAACTTGTGTTTTTGTGGTACAGTAATTTTGTTTGGCATAAATTATTTACATGCCACGGTTTTCTCATCCAGTTTCTCAAAATACTTCCAAACGTGGCTTCCTTTGTTTAGAGATGCCATTTTAAATATAAAACAAACAAACAAACAAAAAATGCTTGTCATTAACATTATTACCCCGCTGTGGAATTGATACCAAACCATGCCTATGACAGGCATAAACACACACAGTGCACCAATGAAGCGACAAATCGACCAAAAATAAAACCCGCCCCAGTGTCAATCTTTCTGTTGCACCAATTAGAAAAGCTAGTTGGAGGCAATTGCCAAACCCCTTCCTTTTTATAATATCCGCCCTTACTGTGGCACTAGAACAATCTGATACGCAACAGACTACTGATGATAAATTACTAAAATAAATGCATTAAAAAATATGTGTCTGGTGACGTGTCACGTGACCGGTTATACGTCTAGCATATTATTAAAAGTTTTACCACTTCTTAAGAGTTTATACGTTTAAACGTTTAAAATTCCCATCCCTAGTCTCACCTTTTTAATCACGCTATTTAGGTAGTACCTTTCAGTTCATTTGAGTCACAATACGTATTTATTTTAGGGAGAGAAATTCTCCTTCCAAATGCAAATTACCTAATTATATAAAAATACAAGAGGGTATATTTAAATGTTTCTCTCTACGTTCCAATTTGACCTTGCATGACAACTGATTTCTTATACTGGGTTTACAATAGGTTTTTAGGTTGTGTTGAAGAACCACAAGTGCAGCCTGCCTCCTTTGGCCACGCAAAAAACATAATAAAAAAAGCAAGGGAAACAAAACAAAAAACAAGATATAGCGTTACATAAATACATTTCATGTTTTGATTCTTCTAAAACAAAATCAATTAAACTTGCTGAATGAATTAAGTTTAAGAGATTTTACTTCAACTCTATAGGTGGATGCTCAAGCCTGGTGCTGTTGGTAGCTGTGAAAGGGTGGCTTTGCAGGGGTGACATCAGACCAGAAACACAGACTCAAAACAATGAATGGCGGGTGAAACTGAGGCGCAGTGGCGCTCAGAGCTTTATTAAATAATAGAAAATAAAAGATGTAAACAAACACAACACTACACACACAAAAAGGCGCATTGGCCAAGCAAATAACAAATAAGTATCGTGCTTTTATTTAATTTACCTCCTCGCTCCCGTTCTCTACTCCTAGACACTCTCTTCTTCGAACAAGAAAAGCTGCAGGCTTTTACATTCTGGCCGAGGGGTCAGCTAGCTATTAATTATCTTAGTACTCCTTGGCCATAGTCTGCACAAGTTTAATAAGGATGTGTGACTGTCAGCTAGTTAAATAATCAGTAGCTGATCAGTCACGCATCCTCACAAGGTTTATAAAATATAAACAATAACCTGCCGGACGACGTCTTGCCCGTCCGGCCAAACAATACATAATAATACAAATATTGGCTTTTTGCCGTCATATACAATACAGAAATCATAATAATAATACAAATAATAATATAAACAAAGGGGCGGGACACTCCGCCACAGTAGCCTGCAGCAATAATACAGGAGACCACTGACACAAATTCTCAGCTATGCTAATTTATTATATTTTGGAGTACAAACATGACCTGGTAGGTACCCATGATAGGAGCTACTTAATGCTAGTGTACAATGAATTACATCTTGTTGTTATTGGACAGGAAAGCCTAGGCTTAAAGCAATCAGCTATCTGGTGACCAAACACGAAAATAAAACAAAAGTGTACAGGAGGAAAAATAAATATATTTGCAAAGGGCTTCATTATTTATTTATTTATTTATTTATTTATTTGTTTGTTGATTAGTTATAAAGGACTGCATTTTCTTATTTGTAATAGCTTCATTTCTTTTTTTTTATAACCTTACTGAATGAAGAGGTCTATAAACCCCTCGTACTGTATCCTTATTTTATCCTATTTGGTAAAAGAAACTTGCCTGGGCTCTCAGTTCATGAGATGGCGATTGACCCACCCTTTGAAGTCATACCATGTTTTGACCGTGCACTACCTAATGTGTGTGGTATGTGCGTGCTACATCACAGTCTCAACAATAGAGAGAATTTAGTGTTTCTAAACTGCATGGAAACCCTGCCAATGTGTAGCTTCAAACTGCTTTGAAAATGATTCCATGCCCATTGGATTTGAGAAGCAAAGGTCATTGTACAAAGCTATGTATGCATTTTTAGGAATGATTCATCTGGTTAACTTCTTCTGTAAGGTGAGAAAGAGGTCCATACGAAATGTTTTTAAAGGCTGGCCAGGAACTGTGTTACGGGTAGGAGATTATTGGGGTCAGGAAAATGTATGGTGGAATTGTAGATAGCCGATAGAACAATGGCAGCACCTGTCTCATTCTAGACTACAGTTTCATGAAATGTATAGGTTAATTAACAAAACTGTAAATACATTTTTCAATATTTAACTTCTATACCTTTAATCTCTCTCTCTTTCTCTCTATATATTGTATATATACTGTATGTGTATATAACTGTATTATGAATGCTTACAATTGGAGTCCTTGAAGAGATTATATATAATGCTTTGAGAAATGCAGCTGGAACATGTATGAAAAACCTTGTGTTGGACTAACAAATTGAAAAGATGATAACAATGAACATGTTGTAACAGAGACAAATATCTATTGGCTTTTCTCATATTGTATTGATAAAGGCATCTGTGTCATTGAAAATGAAGTCCTTGAGTTTTCTCACAACGAACGTTAGTCTAATAAAAGGTAACAGAACATATTCCATCTACAGTCTGCATCTGTTAAAAATATTTTCCTCATACTCAAACAAATGAAGATTAAGCTGTTTTACTATGTTACAGTAATTACAGCCACGTTGAAAAGGGCTAAAAAAAAGGCATGCTTAACCAAATTCACAAACAAATTTGCCATTAAATAACTACATTGAATCAGACTTGAATCAGCTGTTATTCTTCTATTAAAATTTACATACTATCAAGTTATGAAGAAAGATACCTAACAGAAGTCTTTCTGTGTTTGACAGCTGAGGACACATGTGGTGGTACCCTAAGAGGTTCAAGTGGGATCATTTCAAGCCCCAATTTCCCCAGTGAATATTACAATAGTGTGGACTGTACATGGACCATTCTTGCAGACCCAGGAGACACCATCTCCATCATTTTTACAGACTTCCAGATGGAAGAGAAATACGACTACTTGGAAGTGGAAGGATCTGAACCGCCGACAATATGGTGAGTCAATTATTTAAAAAAAACTTATATTAAAACTACTTATTATGAAGGTAATACAACCTTTCTGAACAAATTTAATACAGTTGATGAATGATTATTATTTGCTAACATTGATTCTGACATTTTAATTAAAAACTAGACATTTTTATAATATTTATTTTACAGAAAGCATCTAAACATCACATCAGTCTACAAATGTTAGCTATATGTTTGTATTGTATTTTATTTATTTTTTTACCATTGCTACCATGCAGTTGTAATTCTTGTCGCTGATCATTTATATATTCTGAATAAAATGTGTAGCTCAGGTCTATTCTCTAGCTTTAAGGATACACATAATTTAAAAATCAATCCATGCTACAGAAGCACTGCTGATCTTCCTGCCACTCAGGCGATGACGCTTCTGTTTGCAGACAGCACATGCTCTCCTTGTAGCTCAATCTGGCCTTTCTTGTTACATGTGTTCCCCAGTGATGCTGCAATCATAACTAAGACTTGTGATTCTGAAGCCTTCATCCGAACAAACACAAACTTATAATAAAAAGCACACAATGTACAGTAGAGTGTATCGGAAGACTAATACATATTTATTTTTCAATGAAAAAAGCAACCACTATAGAGCACGGTGACAGAGAGACCTATTGAATTGATATACAGCTATATATATATATATTGTAACACAGCAGGGAGGGGGGTTAAAATCCTCCCTGCAGAAAACATGTCCGTAGACACATTTTGGTTTAATTTAATTGTCTTGCTTTATTTTGTTTGGCAGGTAAACGGCTTAGCCGTCCTGCGAGTGAGTCAGGGATCTGCTTGTTTAGTCAGTGCTCCAAAAAGGAGCTAGGTGTTTATTTTGTGTTTTATTTTGTTTGTTTATTAAAATAGCATGTCAGCGCATTAAAAAAATCAATTTCTTGTGTCTGGGTGAGTAATTTAAAGGAACGACCGTGAGTGTCGGCCGATTTACATATGGCGGCAGTGTGTGTGGGCGCCCCTGTAAACCAGAAAAATAGATTTTAAAGAATTGATTGACAAGATCAATCGAAATACCGCTGCTCAGAAAGAGCAGAAGGAGAGATGGGAGAGAGAGCTGGGGTTGGCCCCATTGAAAATACAGGAGCGGGAGCCGACCAAACTGGAGCTGCTGCTCCAAAAGTGGGAGCAGGCAGGAGAAGCAGCGCTGTCTCCTGAGCCAGAGGGGGTGGAGCTGCCGTCCCGAAAGCCAGAGGGGGTAGAGCTGCCGTCCCGAGAGCCAGAGGAGGTGAGGAAGTTACCTCCACCACAGCCCCGACCACCACCCCTGGAAACCAGTCCGGTGCTGCCGGGTACGGTCCCTTGCCCCTTGCTCCTGGACACCCTGCCGGTCTGCCTAGACCTCCCGGTGCTAGACCTGGAACCCAGGAGCCTGCACCAACGGCCACAGCTCTACACCTGGTTCCCTACTCCGCTCTCCCCGAACACCCAGACGTCGCTGGGCTCCCTCTGTTCGCTGCTTCGCTCCCCCTGGGTGATCGGACATCGCTAAGCCGGTCGCCAGGTGAAGACCTCTGCCCACTGTTGCAGTCTCCAGTTTCCCGGCCGTCGCTGCAGTCGCCCCTGTCATCCCGGTGGGGTCCCATGTCGCCGGGTCGTGGTCCCTCCCTGGAAGCGCCGGAGGGAGCGACCCACCCTCAAGCCCGCACGTGGAAGAGGGCGAAGATTAGAGTAATCGGACTTGAGGGTAGGTGGTTTTTTAAGGGTGGAGGGAAGTGGCCTTGGAATGGCTGGTCAGTGTTGCACACTTGGAGGGGATGATTTGTAACACAGCAGGGAGGGGGGTTAAAATCCTCCCTGAGAAACCGGGTTGTAGAGTGTGCCACAAATCCTCGACAACCCACTTCCACTGGGTAAACCCGAACTCTCCATCCTCGCTGTTCCGCTTCAGTGGCTAGTTGAGCATACCGCAGTTTCTTCCTCTCATACGCCTCATCTACAGCATCCTCCCATGGCACTGTTAACTCTACCAGGTGAACAAGGCGTGCTGATCCAGACCACAAGACAATATCTGGTCGAAGGTTAGTGGTGGCAATCTCAGGTGGAAAAATAAGCCGTTGACCAACATCTGCCAGCATTTTCCAGTCTCTAGCAGCTTCCAGTTGTCCTGGGCGAGGATTGGTTTTAACACCTTTTCTTGGTGGTTGCTCTCCTGGGCGGAGGAATGTTGTCTTTTGTGTGTAATGTTTTGATGAAACAGGTGACAACTTATTGGTCATGTTACGCTTGTCTTCCAATGCTAAGGCCAAACATCGCAGCACCTGGTCATGGCGCCAAGTAAACCGTCCTTGGCTAAGAGCCACCTTACATCCTGTCAAAATGTGCCTTAATGTTGCAGGTGATGAACACAAAGGACATGAGGGATCCTCTCCTACCCAGAGGTTTAGGTTCTGTGGTGATGGGAGAACATCATATGTTGACCTGATGAGGAAACTGATCCTGCTCTGTTCCATTGACCATAGGTCTTGCCAGCCAATCTTGCGTTGTTCCACACTCTCCCATCTCATCCATTCTCCCTGCTTGGCCTGGGAAATGGCCTTTATACACCTCATCCTCTCCTCCTGCTTTTGCACCTCGTTGACTACCAGCTTCCTCCTTTGAGCTGGGGCTGCCTTGTGCCATGTAGGAGGAGCTGAACTGAAACCAAGACCCCCTCTTCCATGCTGAACTTGCCCCATGATATCACCAATTCGAAGGGCAGCCTTTGCATCTTCCACAGCTTTCTTTGCCGCCCACTTTCTTCCAGTTTTCAACACAGGTGCTGCCTCCCTTACGCATTTATCGCGTGACTCTACTAATGTCATTTCCAGTCTGACCTTGGCGCACTTAAACTCCTCGGTTAGAGCAGAGACTGGTAGCTGCAGTATTCCTTTACCATAAAGTCCCACTCTGCTGAGGCAGCGTGGAACTCCCAACCATTTCCTGATGTATGAACTGATTAAAGCTTCCAGCTTCTCTACTGTTGTCAAAGAAACCTCGTACACAGTCAGTGGCCACAGCAACCTCGGCAGTAGACCAAAGTGAAAGCACCAGAGTTTTAGTTTACCTGGTAGAGCGCAGCTGTCTATGAGTTACGGCTGACATAAAACTGTCGACTTTACTTGACTGGCTGTTATGAGCTCGCTGCACCCCTGCTGTGCATCGCCATATAACTGACAAGTGACAGGGCAATTATAGCTTGGCATGATTAAGACATTGTGCATGAAACATTTTTACACAGCAATGCAGTTACTGTTGAACACATCAACTTATACACAGTAGGTTTTGCAGGATAAAAATGTGACATGATGCGGCATGACTGATAATAGAGAACAGTATATGATAAGGATGGGGATTTCCATATATTTAAATAACTGAATACCCGGAATGTACTAAACGATTAAACGATAACACTATTATACTTTACGTCCATTTACCACTGGCTAAAATAATGCCAAAATTGACATAATATGTAAAAAACTAATTAACAATTGCGGTACTATTTGACAGTATACAGACTTGTGACGTGAACCCCATCCTGGCTCCCTCCCATGGCATTCTGGGGGCTATAGTCCTGCAGCTCTCTCCTTGGACTACAAATTTTTCCTTTCTCCCCCCTATTCTGACACACATCCTTCCCCTTGTGTGAAACACACTGGCCCTGCCAAGGCCAACCCCCCCAAAACACAACCACCCTCCTTCAAGTCCCATCTTCACCATCTTCCTTGGGCAAACTTGAGGGAGGGTTGGGTTCCTTTTCCGGCACAGCCAGGTAGGGAACATGAACCAGGAATGAGGGACCCCACCGGGTTGACTGGGGTGACTGAAGCGATGGCCGGGGAACAGGCGACTGTAGCAGTGGGCAGAGGTCTGCAACTGGGGACCAGCGTAGTGATGTCCGATCACCCAGGGGGAGCAAAGCAGCGAACAGTGTGAGCATCAGCGACTTCTGGTAGCAGCCCAGAGACGTCTTGGTGCTCAGGGAGAGCGGAGTAGGGAACCAGGTGGAGAACTGTGGCCGATGGTGAAGCCTCCTGGGCTCCAGGTCTAGCACAGGGAGGACCAGGCAGACCGGCAGGGCGTCCAGGAGCCAGGGGGAAGGGACCATGTGCAGCGGCACAGGACTGGATCGCAGGGGTGGCGGTCAAGGCTGTGGTGGAGGTGGGCTCCTCACCTCCTCTCCCTCTCGCTCTATCGGCTGCACCTCTTGCTTCAGTGCTGGCCACGCCAGCACCCGCTGCAGCTCCGACACCTCTGGTTCTGAGACCTCCTGGTTTGGCAACCCCCACTCTTGTCTCTTTACCTGGTTGGCCTCTCGCTGCAGGTGGTTGGCTTCCTACTATACCGCAGTCGACTGCTCCAACATCTTTATTAGGTCTTCAATTTCCATTTTACAAAACAAAAATATAAAAATTGTGCTGGGTCCGTAGGGCTTGGTACCGGTGCCACCATATGTGAAAGATATTACTCGGGTTGTTCAGGGGGTAAACTTTTTCTTTAAACGCATCAATTTCTGGAATGCCAATAACTGTCCCTCGTAATTAGGGGGTGTTTTATAATTAGCCAGAATGTTATGGTTTGATTACGTAATTATTATTTTGATCAGTTTAGCTGGAGTGGCTACACGGACATCTTGAGGTTATGGACTGAATTGCAGGTTAGTCATGTCATTCTAATTCGCCAGTGAATTTCACAGGGCCTTATAGATACAGTACATACATTTCAGTCCCGGTATACGTTCTGCTACATGAAATCTTATAAATAATGGCGTACAGAGTAGACAAATCATTGAATGTCATTAACTAAAACTCAAGTGAAAACTACAAAACGTGTTTTTATTTGTTTTATTTGTTTTATTTAACCCTGTCCTTCAGCAGTGACCATCTCCTGTATGCTAGGGTGTTTTGTTGGGTTTTTATACTTGTAAGCTTTTTTTATACAGCCTGCTATATTGATTTTAGTAACTCCTTCCATTTGAACGATGCATAACAATTAATTGACGCAGGATCATAACTTCAAACCATGTGCAGGTTGGCTGAACTCTGACAAATTGCACAATTTTTTTTAAAGTCCACAGCCCTCCCTGCTGTTTTGTTTAACCGTTTGCGGTCCTATGTCGGACCTGGTCCGACATTACAATTTTCCCTTTCCAGTCCGATGTCGGACCCTGTCCGACATCATCAAAAAGACGTAAAACACAGGTCTCTAGTCATTTTTTCTCCGGAAAAAGCCGAGAAAACCATTCAATGGCTGAGTGAGACCAATAGGAGCCGAGAGAAGCTGAAAAAATAAAAAAGGGCCGTATCTCAGGAATACAGATAGCCCCGGCACCACAGAGATAAGACGGACATAAACAAACAAGATAGCTGCTTCTGCATCCAGCGCTCAAAGAATATCACGGACATTTGCAGAGTTTTTTGAGATGTTATGGTAATAAAATAATGACTTGGATCGCATTATTGAAGAGTTTGGTGCTAAAACGAGTGATCAGGAGATGATTTATCAGTATGCACGACTATGAAGAGGTATGTGAAAAATACAGCAAACAAGGGGTGGGGCAGGGCTGGAGATGCAGTAGTGAGTGTCTTGTTGATATGCAGTGCCTTTTAAACCTGTTTTACTGTGAAAAAAAATACTTTTAAATAGTGTGTCTAAAATAAACTGCGCGTGTGAAAATAAATTGGACCTGACGAGCCTGAGAAGCGGCAAATAAATGGGCCGCAAAGGGTTAATACATTTTCTGCTTTATTTTACAACCTAATGGCAGGACTAGTGAAGTGCAGCTGATTCAGTGGTGCTCAGAAAAAGCAGGATTGCAAAGCTGCAGCATTTTTGTGATATCGCAGTGCGACAGTATCGCAACAGGTGAATAGCTGGCTTTGGCTACCACTGTGCCTTAGCACCCTTAGTAAAGTCTGCACATTATATATATATATATATATATATATATATATATATATATATATATATATATATATATATATATATATAATGTTGCTTTTTAATGCATCTGTAGTAAACCCATAAGTTCAATTATCTTTTCTGCCAGTATTGTATCATACTTGGCTGACTTTCCAAAGTACATCACTGTGAAGTCTTGCTTGGAAATTGGATTGGATTTTTTCAATCAAATGTTTTATGTCCTCCTTTAGGGGGAAAAGATAATATATTGACTCTGTCTCCTGATGTTTTAGATAAGTTTTAGTTTTAGGAACTGCACCCAAAAGCTGTGTTATTACATGCCAGTTTAGTAGATGGAGGGGAGAAGGGAATATTAAACAACAGTATTTTAGAGCCCAAATTATGTCCATCTAGTGGGGACACACTGACAAAATTCGTTTTTTCAACATAAAACCATTTACCGTTAACCACCTGGATATGGGGTCAGATCTATGTAATACTGGAGATAAAAATGCAGTCTTCAGTGTATTGTATCTCCAGTACTACATGTAACCCTCCTGCCTACCTGCTGTATACAGCTGGACTTTAGTCTGGTCCCATACTTTACATTAAACACAACATACATGGGCTTACAGTGCTTTTAGCATGTAGCCCACTGCCTACACATTTTAACTCCCAGTTGGGGGCCATCTACTTCCCCAGGATCTCATGTTAAAATACCATAGTTGCTGTCACGTAATGTGTTTACATTACTGTTATTTGTACCAATCACATTTGTTTTTGAAAACTAACTGACATTTATACAGTAATTAATTGTGCATGGTTTCTTTTGTTTTAATGATATGATCTGACCGTAATAACATTAATGACAGGCATGTAGTCAACACAACAAAACTAGGCAGGCACATATAATATAACTTGATTCCTGACTGGGTACAAGAAAGATTAAGTCCAAATTTGTAAGAGCATCTTGTCCATTGGAGTAAGCTTTCAGTGCTTGAGTAAGTCTATTAGACATATGTGCCCTTGCATAGTCTCTGCATCAGTTCAGTCTTTTTCATTAAAGTTTGATACAATGCGAAACAACTGTTCTCATCAGTGGACATTATGCATTTCTATGGAGCTTGTTTTTTTTTTAATATGAACATGCACAAAGTTAAAACCCGAATTATTAACATCTTATACAGAAATGAAATAGGCTTCGGGTATTTTTTTTTTACAGTGTGGTATATAGGTAATACATCTTAAAAATATTGCTTCAGCATTTATATTACACTCTTCTATTGAAATAATATAAAAAATAAATATTAAAAATCCCTACACCAATAAAGTAATCCCATTAATAACTTTGAACTAAATACATTAATTTAATTGAAACATACAAAAGTAAGAAAATATTTATTTTTGATATTGTGTTGAATTATACATTTCCATTGAAAAGATCCACCAGGGGGCAGTGCTGAGACAGCACAGAGTTAATTTTTAAAGACGTTATTTGAAGTGACAAAGTCATGGGCAGCGTGTATATTGACAGATTCTGCAGTTTTGTTTTCATTTAGACAGCATTTATTCCAGCTCAGAGACTAATGTACCTTGAAATGTTATATTCTTCTCCATGGGCATTTCGTACATTTCCATAGAAATCCCTTAGTATTGTAGAAAGATTTTCTTAAGATGTGCATTTTCTACAGTTCAGACAATTTTTTTTTTTGTTTTAGCCAGTCCTGAAAGACAGCGATTGTGTTTATTTATTTATTTATTCATGGTATTTTTTTTCTGTTTTGCTGTCTTCCAGTTTATTTAATTGTTATTCATCCAAATCGACATATCTACTTACTTGCTGGTAATTTGTCACTCAGTTTTAAAGTTACTGCACATCTGTAACTGTAAAAAAGATGGCTACCTGTAGCCATCTTTTTTACAGTTACAGATGTGCATATCCATCCAATATACGGACAGCTGGAACCTTGCTCGACCAATCGCATTGCTTGTTTCACATTCCATTGCCAGACCTGGATTATAAAACATATTTGTACATTGTAGAATACATACAGTAACAAGCTCAGGGTTCTTTTTATGTGACCTCTTAAAGTAGAAAATGCTGATAGGGGAGTGTGGGATTGAAATAGCTGCACAGCGCAATTCATAATTTTTCTTCACTGATAGCTTAGAAAACCATAATCTGGTAAACCATTAAGAAATCATATTCACATTTACTATAATGTCTGTATCTTGGCACTGCATATTATGTAAGATGTACTGGTATTCTCAATGTTATTTAAGGGGCAGCAATCCACCACTGTTTAGATCATTAGAATAGACCCCAATTTGTATGCCAGAGTGACAAAATGCATAAACATAATTATTAATAATGAAAATGAAGATACTTTGAATTTAAATGTGTTGGATCAAGAACCTTCAATACTGCAAGGGATTGTACAAAATAAATGTCAATTTAAGATGTGTCAAGCAGCAAACTCATCACAGGCTACCTAAAGGGATTAATCTTCAGATAAGCTAAGATGTTATTTCATGAAGTAGCTGACAGACCATAACAATCTGTAAATGCCAATGTATTCAATAATAATGATTTAATGTTTACTGTATATAATGTCAGGTAGTATGGATTAAATTAATACAAATATTATTGCACATACAGGATAACTTTTTTTTTCTCTTTACATAAATACTAGAGAGATGCTGTCTAAAGCATAAATCTGTTGACATCTGTTTATCATATGAATCATATGCAGTAAAGATTCCCAATGGCACCTTTTCGCTAGCATTCATGACATTTAGTATATTCTGTCCTTGAATGCATGGTTTTTAATGAAAAGAGAATAGATGTTGGTTATTACTTTTCATTGATTTTTTTCTCTCCATTTGCAAAATGCTTTTTTTTATACCTGATACAGAGTTCTGTAAGTAAATAGAATTTATATATATATAAATACTTGTAGTCCGAAATGTCCTGATAATTGATTTGTAATCAATTATTCTACCTTTTTAAGTACCTGAAATATCATTTTCTTTTTTCTTTTTTCTTATATATACAGTATATATATATATATATATATATATATATATATATATATATATATATATATATATGTATGCTGTGAAGTCCATAAAATGTTAAATCACTTTGCATTTAGGGAACAAAACCAACAAAAAAAATAATCTGAGGCACAGCAGTTAATTTTTGGTTTTCTGACCTAGATATTAAATACAGTATAGTTTTAAACCAGGTATGTCTTCTCTTATATTTGGATGCAGTGTATTTTTGTGTGTTAATAACTTAGACTGACACCTTTAAATGTGCAAACTCTTCCATTTAGTTTATAGCTAACAAACGTTTATAAAATCATTGAGCGTCTGACAAGTATTTATTGTATTACTCATATCTAAATACACAAACCCTTTTATACTTCAGTGTCAATACCAGCCACATTTTTTTCTGAAACAAGAAAAAACACCATTCCAATGACAAAACTAGAAATACAATATTAAGTACACTATTTTGATAGAAGCCCACTTGTTTATTTGTGTTTTAAGAGTAGCGACTAGTTAATATCATTTTATTTTGTTGTGCACAATTGCTGTTGTTTCTTAATTAGCTGTAGATGCCTTGATACAAATTGTAATTCTTTTTTTTTCAGTGATTGCACAATAATTATTCGTTCATTTATTATATATAGAGTGCAATCTTTGATAGTGACAAGCAGCACTTAAATCATGTGTTGTCAATAGTTTTAATACATTTTCTTAGCAAACTGAATGTTGCACAATTAATTATAGTACTGCTTTAATTTAATGACCTTTGTCAATTAACTTCTAGGACCTGTGTTTTGTCCAAAATGTTAAATGTGTAAAACAACATTGGTTGCAAGATCAAATAATGATTTTAATTGAGATGTCTGCTCTTAGCTTACATCATTTTGTAGTTTCTCAGACAAGTTTTAGTTTAAAATCAATACAACTGTAAGGTTATTTATGGTCTCTTAAAATATTGTATACCATATGTGACATGCCCTGCACACTGAGAAATGGGGGTTTTGTGGTGAAATGTTTAACTGTTTGATTGTTTTATGGATTAATTAAAGTATGGAATGTGGCCAGGTGGTAATTGAATGATTGATTGTCACTTACCCCTGGACCTATAAAAACCAGGTCTGCAATGTTTGTGGGGCTGTCTGTCATCCTCTGTGTGAGGCCTGGAGGAAGCCTGTGGGGAAAAG
The DNA here is from genome assembly GCF_902713425.1 of Acipenser ruthenus. Classification (NCBI taxonomy): domain Eukaryota; kingdom Metazoa; phylum Chordata; class Actinopteri; order Acipenseriformes; family Acipenseridae; genus Acipenser; species Acipenser ruthenus. The sequence goes on from NC_081192.1 coordinate 41,325,422, forward strand.
GTCTGGGGGGGGGGAAAGGTATTGTTAAATTTATAGGGTTGGTTACTGGTGAACAGCTTAGCCATCCAGTATTTAGCTAAGACGGTTTTGCTTTGTTTTACATAATCCGTCGCGTAGCCGCCCTAACCGTTTATCCGCCATGATCAATCTCTTCAGCAACGTTAGTTTATTATTGAAGAGAAGATTAGTTCAGAGATTGTAGATCCTACCAAAGTTTTCATACACTGTGTTGTATGTGCTGTGTGCGCTGCCATTGCTGGTAGCGTCATGTGAGCTGTTCAGTGTGTTGATATGAAAATAAATTCGGTTTCTGGCTACACTGTCACAAACATTAATACCTTGTATCTTTCTAAACAAGATATTTAGGGGAGGTCCCTAAAAAAACTGAATGTGATAACAATAATTGTGTGAATATATGAATTGTTACAGCTGTGTATAATGGTATTTAAAACAGGATTCATTTATCCACCTTTTTACATATCCACCTTTACTCTGGTCTTTCACGACAGATTACTGTATTTTGTTTTGTAAATAAATAAATATAGCACTGCCCTGTTTACACCCTATCAGTTGTTTGAGTACTTCTTTTGCACCAGAAGACAGTGAAAAAGGTCCTCGAAGTGGCAAAGAAATCCTGGTGACGGTGACGTGGAGGCATCTCTGGGAGGTGATGAACAGGCATCACCAGGCGATGTAGAACAGGCATCCCCAGCCGATGGTAAACTGGCCTCCCTAGGCGTTGCAGGCGTGGCAACCCTAGGCGTTACAGGCTCGGCAGCATTGAACACAACTGGCAGCGTACGACAAAAAGCAGACTGGGAAATGCCAGAAACAATTTCAATGATGTAAAAAATGCTTTCAAAAGTTCTTAACAAATTGATGCAATTGTAAGTGTTGCAATTGCCTGCAGCTTTTGTGCATCTCATTATAGTATTTGAGAACCCTCGTGCACTATCTCCGCCCCCTGTTTGCAAATTTATGCAGTAACGCCCATAATTACATAGTCATCTGCGCAATAGCATTACGTTTGTCTAGTATATTTCACCCAATACTTCGGACTCATTTGCAACTGGTTTGCGGCTATTGTGACAGGCACAACACTTTAGTAAACCTACCCCTATGTGTTTGAGTGAAATTCTTGAAATGTAACATAAGTCTAAAGTATCTATCAATTGAAAAGTGATTTGTGTATAGGTCTCATACTATACCCATCACATTTTAAACCTCACAGAAAAATAAGTCAACTTTGGTGGAAACAATCATATACAAATATTCTGAATTCTGTTTGCAGGCTTCATTGAAAGGTCTAGTTGCTAGAGTGTTTTCTAGCTACTACAATAATTTCTTCTTTGCTGTCTAGCTCACTTTCTCTCTCCAAGTGTGATTAACATATCCTCTTTTCTAACAGATAGAGAGAGAACTACCTGCTCTAACCCTTGTGTAGTGTATTAACAGATGGGTCCTGTTTCTGACACAGTATACTGTACATTTTCTTCTCTTAATTTTCTTTCTTGTCTTGGCAGTAAATGTAATTTAGTTGTACCAGTTTGACCGGTATAGTATTGACAATACGTTCACAGTCTAATTCTCATATCAGGCAAATTCAGGCCCATGAGAATTATTCTAGATGAATCCTCACAGGGTTTGGATTAGCTGAGATGAGAATCATGCTCACACTAGCACTTAAAGGTATACCAGATCATGAACTGTAGGTGTCAAGAAGTCCAACATACCCCTAAACATGCGTGCCATGTTTTACTGCCTAGCATGGGAAGTGGCTTGTTTTACTTCAGGCACAGTTGTGAACACGTACTGTATAACACTCAATTGGCCTTCAACCCCAGGGTTATAACAAACAGCGCCTTTCTCAAGTTAATAGTGGAATTAATTGAGTATTTTAAGTAATTGTCAATCTTCTGCTGGTCTACAAGGACATAGGGAAATTGACCTCCATTTGCTTATTATTCTGCAGTAGTAACAAGCCTTGGGGATTCTGCTCTGAAGTACCTTTTTGCATTATAACATGGCGTGGAAAATGCCAGTAATGTTGTGTGGAAATATTTCAGTCAGAGTGTACTGTAGTTTGTGGTTAGTGTTTTATTTTTTTGTAATGCATAATAACCCACTGTAATCTGTACATTTTTACTGCAGCATACAGTTTTATAAGTGGTTGAAAGCATGTTTTTTCGGCCTTGTATATTTTGATAATTTTGTTGCTGTAAAAGACCTTCCTGAACATAATTTGATCATCTTTCAACTTGAGAAGTGCAACATTAGATTAGATGTTATAAAGGGTATGAAGTGGCAACTACCTTTGATCTGTTCAGTAAAGGTAAATGTTTTTGTTTTCTTTTTTTCAGCATGTCATTTCTAGAAAATATAGCTTGACATCTGTTTTCATCTGTTTTACCTTTCTCAGCGAGTATTTATGTCAAAATATACATTCTTAAATCAACAAGTATTTTAAAACACTGTAGTGTTTTTATTATGTGCCTTTTATGCTCAGATTTGTATCTTATTATACTGTATTATTTCTGAGAGTTGTCATTTGTAATTTAATATGTTTATGTCCTCACTCTTTTACTATGGGCTGTAAGAAATTGTGAAATGGTGGTAATTGTTATATTACCTTTAACTTTCTATACATAGTTTAGTATATAATAAAATGGCAAGCTCCTGGTCATATGTTGACTTAAAATGTAATCTTGTTGTTTTTGTTGTTATTCAGTAACATGATTGGTTTGTGACAAGGAGTAGTTTTTGGTTAGCATATAGACTTTGAACTGTGTAATGCCATTTTGAAGCAAGCCAAAGACTCACCAGTTTTTCTTTGCTATGTCTTTACTATGGCACAATACTATCAAACATATTCTAAGTTTCGCCGCAGTCTCCGAAAAGACCCAGACAAACAAAACAGAATAGTTCATGGTTACGTTTCAATGTAGTTTAATAAAAAAAAAAGTAAGGTAAACAAAACAAAAATCAAGACATGGTATTTCATAAATACAAAAAAACCCTGAAAAAACAAATGCCAGCATTCCATAAGAAACTGTTGTGTACTATTCATGTATTATTTGCTAAATATTTGACTGCGTATATATTTATAATAAACATACATATATAATAGATACAAGTTTTCCTACAGAACCGTAGCTTCTGCAATTCTGATCCTCTACGTACTGAAAGTTAAGGATATAAAAATGATAGTCAAAATGTACAGTACATATTTTTAAATACTGGTAGTAAATCTACAATAGGCTACCCTACTCACAAACATTTCCCAATACATAATATTCTTATAATAATAATAGTAGATACCTGAAACCAGTGCAAGACTCTCGCCAGTAGATGTGGTTATGTTGTTGTTGTTACTGGAGATCCAATATTCCGGTAGTCCATACAAGTTCAACACATTTATCAGTAGATTCTAATCCACTGGGCATTGTTGTGGATTTCTGGAACTTGGTTTTGTAAGTCTTGAACCAAGCTGATATTATGCCACATATGTGTCTTTTTGAACAAATTAGTGGTACCAACAGTTCTTTTTCTTCATGTTTTCATTCTTCTAAAACAAATCTTTCTCAATGAATTACATTTAAGAGATTTGACTTCAACTCTATAGGTGGTGGCTCAAGCTTGGTACTGTTGGTAGCCTGCAGCAAAATATAGGAGACCAATGACACCAATTCCCAGCTATACTAATTTAGTACATTTTGGGGTTTTGTCCTTGGTAGGTAACCATTATAGATGCTACTTAAGGCTAGTGTACAATTAATTGCATCTTACTGCTAAGAGACAGAAAAGTCTAGGCTTAAAGCTATCAGCTATACGTTGACCAAACACAAAGATAACAAAAGTGTAAAGGATGACAAAAAATATCTTTCTGTGCTTTTCAAAGGACTTTATTTATGTCTTTATTTATGTATTTATTTATTGTAAAGGGCTGTATTTTCTATTTGTAGTAGCTTAAGTATTTTTATAACCTTGCTTGTAAAACAACTAAACTATAAAGCACTATCATTTTATGAGTCAAATTGCAATAATTTGAAACGTTGAATAAATGGAGTTGCATAAAAAATAAAATAAAAAACAAAACACGATGAAGAAATCTGTAAACCTCTCGTACTGTATGCTTATTTTTTTCCTATTTGGCCAAAGCAGCTTGCCAGGGCTACTTTCAGCAGATCTAATGTTAATAAAGAATTGATTGGTATGACCTTTAGTTATAGTACAAAGTTGTGCGAGATTATGTCTCGAACGTGGTCTTCACTACTTAAGTCTCATGAACATAAGGTATGGACGTGTTTCCATGCAAAAAAAAAAACCTTCGTTATTGGTCAATTTGTGCAGTATTTTAGCGCGAGACCGCAATTTTACCAACCCTTTTTAGCCGTACCATGTTTTCGCCTTGCACTTCCTATAACGTGACGAATGTATGTGTATGTCACAATGGACAATGGAGAGGGAATTTGGAGTATCTAAACTACATGGAAACCCTGACGTTTTGTCCTGATAAAATAGACTGCTAGATTATACAAGACATACCAGAAAAGGAGTCACATTTTAAAATACTTAGAATAAGATCATATTAATAAAAGCTGCAGGTTACCAGCCTTTAAAACACAACTTAATATTATTATTATTTATTTTATTTTATTGAAGAGCATAATTTTCATTGTTTCTATCAATGTTATATTTTATCAGTTTAAAAAAATAATATTTACTAAATGCCATTTTTGGTATCATAACATATATGAATTAATGATTCATAAATGTCAGATCATTTATCCTAGCCAGCCACTCCAGAAAAAAGCACTAAAATGGTTTTGAATTAGATTATTGTATTATTGTAGTTTCTGTTAGTGTGTCTGGCTCAGAAAGCTCCAAGTGAATGTCACATTAATCTCCAAGGCTTAAATCATTACTCTGGTTCTCATCAAGTTCCAGCAGTATTCCACTTGTAGTGGTAATGTGTTTAGTTCTGAAATACAACTAGCCCTAAGTAGTGTGTTTACATTTTTAGGGTGTGTGTGGCTCAATCGTTGTGATCTAGGCATCAAAAACATATCTATACTAGACTATGTGTGCTCAGTCCTTCAGTCTTTCGATAAATGGTATAGTATTATAACATTTCAATACACTGCCATCATAGCTTTGCAGGTACAGTATTAGACTACGGCACACAAGTATTTTCAGCATCAGCATCAAATTCACATTATTGCCTTCCTGAGATACCCTTTTGCATAGCAACCATTGTTTGATTGTGAGGCGGCGGACTTAGAGGCAGAGTGAAGTTTTGGGGTTTTACAAGGCCGCCATTGACTCAACCGAAGATACCTTGGGACATAGCTTGTAATGTGTAGGAGGGCAAACATAACCATGACCATTGTTAAATGCATGCATCTGGAAATATTTTGTAAAGAGCAAACCTCTGACTGACTTAATGAATTATCAAAAATATGTGTGGGTGCAGGTTCATTGGTTTTGCCATAAAATATACTATTCAGAATACCTCAAAAGTTTATTTCAACTAAGTCACAGTAACCAAAACCATCTTGTTATGCGGGACTCTAATAAATACCATTTTCTTGCATGTTTTTTTTTTAATCATTTGAATGATTTTTCTGGCAAATCTGGAAACAAAAGTATTGTTTTTGACTATTATGTTAAAGATTATAATCAATTATAATTATTATTAATTATTTATCATCATATCTGATAGCATGTACAGTATAAGGGTATATATCATGTGCAGTATGTGAGGAGTGCTTGATTTAAAAAGCTGCTTGTGAAGTATGTGCATATTACAGAACAATAAACATTAATTTCTTAATCCTAATAAGCATATATCATTGTGAAAGAATAATCATTTTAGAGCAATGTGATTGAGGCCTATCCGTAATACATCAGAAAAGGTCTTGTAAATGAAATCACTGACTCCTATGAAAGGATGCTGCCTAATACTATACTGTACCACAGATGTTTGCTTTCCAAGCCTAAATTCTAAAAGCTGTGACAGCTTAAAGGGCTGTGAAATGGATCACTGGTTTGCAGTCAAATATATTGAGAACAGCAGGCGGTTAACAACCATAGCCTCAGAAGTGTCTCAAAACAGTTTACTTTTATTCTAGGGCTGGCTTTTAATTTGGAAAGGAAACCAAGTGTGTCTGTACAAAAACATACTACACATGTAGAGTTTCAATTTTATCATTTCAGGTGAGATGTCAGTAATCAAAATGTCATTATTTTTCAAAAAGAAATACAGATTATTTGTAATAACAATATCCCATTGCTTCTCTTATGGTATACTTAGTGTTTCCAGTTTATTCTGAATTTTGCCGAAAAATTACAGGATTTTTTTTTTTAATTGGATGTCGGTTTTTACTGATTTATACCTGATTTTTGTCTATTATTCAATATTTTCCCACTACTGTTTTCTAGGAAATACATAATATTTTGATCAAAATGCTGTTTTATTTTGACTTGGACATTGTAATAAGCAGCCCTACACTGTATCCTAGTATATAGCAGAAGTTTAGACATCAGAAGATAAATAACGTGGTTCCCTGTCACTTCACAAACAGAAGTGGATCAGATGAGGCAGAGGATGCATAGCACTACAAATACTGCTGCATTGAGGTACATGTTCGCGCTGACAATAAAAGAACATACTGAAAAATAAGCGGCACATTAAACTAAAACAATAAAGTGAACTGAGAGACAAGCAATCCATTTATGTGGCTTTTACACACGCTTTAATGAAAAGAGAGCGCAGAATGACTGTGTTAATAAGTTTGTCAGAGCGCTGTGCTTTGCTGGTCAGCCACTGTATATCGCAGAGGTATGTATTGGTGACTTTGTGCGACAGTACTGTCTGTCCATCAGTTAAACACTGCCTAAGTCGACAATCTTAATTGTAAATATTTGACAGAAAATGGTGATGCTTTAGTTAGTAAATTTATATGCATTGATGGAAATGTCCAGTGTAATTTTTGACCCGTCTCCCGATAGCTTGCACCACCCACATGTGCCAATTTTCTTTTCTTTTTATGATTTCAAGGCAAATAAACCTGGCGTGCTTTGTACTGATGTCATGTTCATACCATCTAAAGATACTATTTCTGTCAGCACAACGTTTGCCCAAACGTTCGCAAAGTACCAACTAACTTTGGAAAATGTGGCTTCGACATGCACAGATTGTGCTTTATCATACATGCCGGGGACATTATTAATCAGAAACCAGAACTGCTAAGCATCATATTCCACATGTAAAGTGTGTACACTGAGATTTCCTCCCCCCTTCCCCCCCCCGATTTTTACCGATGTTTCAAATAAAAACACTTTCTTTACCGATTTTATCCCTATTCTTATATATATAAAAAGTTATCTGTGGTTTTTTTCTGCCTCCATCTGCCCTTCTGCTTATTGTAACAGTCTCTCCTTCTGGGGGAAGGCAAAAATTGCCAGCCAGTCTTGGTACTCATATCTGGACAGAGGAGAAACTCCTGAGCCAAACCCTAATACACTCCAGACTCCCTGAGCAGGCATTGTCCCAGCACTGGTGAAGTTTCAGTTAAATGTAATTATATACTTTTTTAGGTACAAGAAAACTTGTCAAACCTAATACAAGTACAAGTTTATTAGGTTAGAGCAGGGGTGTCAAACATACTGCCCGCGGGACAATTTTTGTCGGCCCATCCATTAGTTTCTAAAATTGCATTGATGTACTGTGTTGTTTTGTATTTTTTTTTTTTTAAAACAACCCGTCTCTTTAACATAACATGTGTATTCGACATGTGCAGTCTGCATTGTAGGAGTGACACTGAAGTAGTAAAATAGCCAATCAAGTGGCGCACAGGATCTGTTTCCTCACGCACACGTGTAACAGCACAGCACACATAATTTTGCTTAGGATAGCGAAGCGAAGGCTTGTTTAAACTATCTATTTTACTTTGAAGAATTTTTAATCAGTTGCCGAAAAGTAGTTGGAGATGTCACGGAAGCAAAAGGTGGAGGAGGAACACAGAAGATTCTAAAATCGTTGGACAAATGATTATTTGACGGCAAGGCAATGGCCCTGAATATTTCCAACCGGAGGGGAGCGCTTTTGTGGCGGGGTTTTAACTTTCCGACAGTTTTTCGTGTTATAATAATAAAAGACTACAAATGAAATACTGGTACATCCCCATCACAAATGTTAGGGGGAGGTGAAGGGCAGACAGTTTTCTCACATCTTGCTTCTTGAGACAACGAGCTTCAACACTGATTCAGGCTCCTCAGTCACTGTGCTGCCATGGACTGGAGCTCCGTTTTATAGTTAGCATATGTAATGAGACTAGACTGCACTTCTGCATTACCTGAAAGGCGCACATCTGCACCTCTACTGTTGTATGTATTAGTCTAACTCTAAGCCTACATGCAATATGTTTAAGTTTTATGTGTTGCTCGCAGGATCGATCAGGGAGGCAGTGCCTGTTGTGGAGAAAATGCTGTTTTTCACCAAGTCTGTCCAATATTCATGAAGGCTGATGCTTGCTTCATAGGTCATAGGTCATAGGTCATAGGCTTGTACTTGGCAGATTTCAATATATTTTTATTTTTCAATAATCATGTCTGCTCTGGTATGCAGTATAGAGATGAATCTGTTCAAAATGGATTTATACCTAAGGCTGCATCACCACTTACCCACTGAAATAAATGATGTATGGCTGGGGTTATTTTATTTATAGTCTTTTCTGCAGAACAATGCATCAGGAAAAATACAAGACACTAGTTTAATGGTTTAAGTACTTCTAAATTAAGTTCAATACTTTAGGTTAAGAAATATCATTCATATGTGATGTGTATGTGAAAAATGGATTCTTGATCAATAACAATTGTTTTCTTTGCACTGGGTAAGATCAGTCCCCTGCAAGCTTTTTTAAAACATTTGGAGCTGAGAATGCTTTTAATTTAATCACCAGAAAAAAAACCTATAGGATGGGGACAATACTATCTTGTTTTTTTAAAAAAAGCTTCTTTGTAATACCCATAAACATGTAAACACTGAACCTTTATTATAATAATAATAATAATAATAATAATAATAATAATAATAATAATAATAATAATATCTTTATTTTTATATAGCACCTTTCATAGTGGACCACCATTACAAAGCACTTTACAGAGGTAGGCTGTGAACTGTGCATTATATGCAGAGTCACTTACAATAGGACATTGATTGAACATCTCATCCACAGGATGGAGCATTTTAGTGTCATAACACCGTGTAACAAATTTTTAATTTTTTTTGGTTCCTGGGTAGTAAGTGTTATTTCCTAATTGCTTATGCCTCAAAAGTATAGAAAATGGCTATTATTCCCCACAAACTTTGCTTTTGTGACCAGGACAGTGATATTTTGAAATGTACCTATTTTCCAGAACATTCCAGATAGATTCAGTGCTGAGTAAACTTGGAGTAACTTCTAGAACTTTCTAGAACTTTCCAGTAATATAAATAGTAGTATAAATACAGGGGCCTTAAGCCCACCAGTTCAGTTTAGTTCCAGCTGCCTAAGTGGATACATATCTGCATTTTTCTGAGATGGCATCAAGAGGCTGCAAGCATCCGGCAGACGCATTTTGCTATGTCTGCGGCCAATTTATCAAGACAAGAGCGAAAAAGTACTCCGTGGAAGAATCTGCTAAGATGTGTGAGGCCTACAAGGCATATTTCGGCATGCCTGTCGGGGATCAAGACAAACCCTGGGCACCTCATTTCACCTGCGAGCACTGCAAAAAAACTCTGGAAGGTAAGATGGACAATTGTTGCTCGGAATTTTATGTTATAAAATTTGTTAAAATTTTTAAAATTGTAAAAGTTTTTAATTTTAAAATGTTTTACAATTTTCAATGTTATTGAAAAAATATATCATATATGAAAAATGTTGCGAGAATCTCTTACACATTAGTCATGGGTGAAATAAATGTATTTTTGTAGGATGGTACAGAGGGGAAAAGAGAGCCATGAAGTTCGCTATCCCAAGAATTTGGCGGGAACCCACTGACCACTCAAGCAACTGCTACTTCTGCATGGTGGACACTTCTAAGCGGACCGAGTTCTCTGTGGGGAGGAACAACGTCAAGTGGGAGCCACTGGTGGACCCCCGGAAGGTGCTGATGCCACCACTGCACATCAAATTGGGCCTTATGAAACAATTTGTCAGAGCTCTAGATAAGGAGTCGGCAGCCTTCAAGTACCTTCAAGACTTCTTCCCTAAGCTGTCTGAGGCAAAGGTCAAAGCCGGTGTCTTCGTCGGACCACAGATAAAGAAGATCCTGGAGTGCAATGAATTCCCCAAGAAGCTCACTAGTAAGGAGAAAGCGGCTTGGAACAGCTTTGTCGCAGTGGTTCGGGGCTTCCTGGGCAATCACAAGGCCGAAAACTATGTGGAGCTGGTTGAGACTCTGGTGAAGAACTACGGCACAATGGGCTGTAGGATGTCCCTCAAAGTCCATATCCTTGATGCTCATCTTGATAAATTCAAGGAGAACATGGGAGCGTACTCGGAGGAGCAAGGCGAGCGCTTCCACCAGGATATACTGGACTTTGAACGCCACTGCCAAGGACAGTATAACGAGAACATGATGGGAGACTACATTTGGGGGCTGATTCGTGAAAGTGATTTACAGTATAATCATAAATCTCGAAAAACTACTCACTTCTAAATCTTTTGTAGTCATTTTTGTATTACTTTAGTATAAATACATGTTAATTTGGATTCATGTGTTGTTTTTTTTCTGACTGTCCTGGTCACAAAAGCAAAGTTTGTGGGGAATAAAAGCCATTTTCTATACTTTTGAGGCATAAGCAATTAGGAAATAACCCTTACTACCCAGGAACAAAAATTGTGTTACATAGTGATTGATTTGTTGAGCAGCTGGCTATTCTGTGTCTCTGTAGCTGTTTTAACATGAGTCTATTTTAATGACTGGCTGGGTTAATCAAACTAGCATCTAACTATCCAGTTTAGTTTGCTTACTGAAAAAATAAGTTAAGTTTTAGATTGTATGATTATTGTTTTTACTTATTTGCAGCTGACAAATTGTGTAGTATAAAAGAAACACAAAGATACATACGTACAGAACTTAATTAAAAATAAACACACGGTAACAAAAAACACAAGTGGTGATGAACCTCTGTCAAGATGTATTAAATATGAAGCAACCAGCATACAGTGTCCCTAACGTGAACAATATAATTAGCAATCACCAGTTTCTTAGACACCCTACTAGCCTGATGAAGTCAGTGACAGGTATCCCTGATTCTGTCTCTGTCAATAAATACTGCCATGGCACCTTAGCCACACAGAGAAACTTTAAAAATCACAGCACAAGATACAACTTCACACAGACATTTAACAATTTTTAGGTGATTGTATATGTCTATACTTCTATAAAATACAAAATGTATATTGATGAAACAAATCAGAGAGGAAAATGAGTTAGGGAAGACCAGGCCCTATAAATGAAAATGAGTCTTATTGATTTGACTGCCTTGCTGACTGCTACCAGTTGCAGTGTCTGCCAGTATAGTACTGAATAGACTTTCTTACATGTATCAGTACATGGTGAAGAAATGCAAACTGTTTCGTGTTTAAAAAACAGGAGAATGTTGAAATATACAATGTCTAATTTTAGTACTGAGGTGTTAAGTTCACAGGGAAATTCACTAAGCATTTTACTAAGTGTCATTTAACACCTGTTAATGTTATGAAACTGAAAAATCAACAATAATGTGAGCCATTAAATTGCATAGTTGTTTTTTCAGGTTTTGTAAGTTCACTGGGTGTTTTCTTCTTTCAGATAAATAGTTCTAATGGCACGTTGGAGTAAATGGTCATGTGAATTTCTGCACCAATGTTGAAACAATTAAGGTGCCTATGTAACAGTGATGAGCCTGGGTGTGAACCGGCAACCACTCACACCACAAGCTAGTGTCTTAACCACTATGCAAAAGGGCCGGGCTCGTCTTGTATTCTTAGGGCCTGTGACAGGAAGGACCATGTCACTGGTTCGGCTGTGCTGCTGCTTTGGTAAACACGAAGGCTTGCCCAGAGCTGAGCTGAAGAGGGCCTGATTGGCTGAGGGAGGGGGGGGGGCATGCCCGGGGAGCTTACGCCTGTTTTAAGAAGGCAGCAGTGCCATCGTTCGAGGTGACTGCAACGCCATAGCTACGCAGGCGGGCACTGAATGAAAGCTTGCTTGTTGACATCAAGGAGGAGAGCGCCGCTCCATGGAAAGAACTACTATACGAAGCCCTTCCTCTCCAAGACACGGTGCTCGTGAAGACCGCCAGGAAGAGGCCGGAGTCACAGGATGCCGGGACTTGGCTAGGTTAGTTAGGGAATTTGATCCCAACAACAGTATAGTGAGGGTTTTGTAGGGTAGGTTCCTGGAGTGGGACGTCTCTTTTAGTGAGGCTAGCACTCTCTGTGTTTGGCAAACTTTTTTTTATTTTTAGCTTTGTTTTCTTTATTAAATCCGGTGCTAGGATTACCATTGTTAGTACCCTAGCGTTGGGGCCTGTGTTGTACTTAAATCTGCGCACCTGTGCGGAGTGTCAACACCCACTGCTCTGTGTCTGATTCAGTATTATTCAGTGACGACCCACGTATGTAACATCACCCTGTTACAGGGCCATAGAATCTGTAACAGCAGTGCATCACACAACACTGCCCGTTAAACTTAGTGATTGTCAGATTTTTTGGAGTAAGGTATTTAGGTGGATGAAGGAGCCTTTACAAAAATAGAAATCTCTCAGTCAATAACCTCTGCAGTCCTGGCAGTTTTTAAGAGCTTCTTGTGGGTGTTAATCTATGAAGTGAAGATTACATTTCAAGCTAAATGAATTCAGGTAGATCTCTGCTAGCGTCAGCATATGTTTAATTAGAGTAATGTGTAGCAGAACCCACAGCTATTGTGGCAAAAACTATCAATTTGGCTTTGTGTAACACTTGATAGAGCGATGAACTCCTGGGAGAAATGGCTGCGTCTAGATGGCATTTGGTGGCATCATTGTTATTTTCTCCAGCCTGTGCAAATTGATATTGTTAGAAGTGTACATTTAAAAGACAGCATGCCAACAACCCTCAAATTGACTGCAAGCTCCTTCACAATAACCACTGTTCAAACACTACAGATGCTTCTCAGTCTTAAAACAAGGGAACTGTCTCCCTTATTTTGTCATCCTAATGTATTATCTTATTTTTTGAGTTTATATTTTCCTAAAGCCCATTTTCCTAGTTAAAAGTCCATTTAACTGAGGGTACTGTGCATTTAGCAATGAAGCACAAGACAGCATAAATAGAAAGCCAGTCCTGAACATTTTATAGAACTTTGCAATTCGTATACTTTACAGTGTGCTGAATAGTTGGTATTATGACCCAACTACCAGTCTGCTGGGTCGTTACTACAATGCCTCAGTGCCAGTGCCAGAGGACTTGTCCAAATGAACTTAAGGGTCCCGCTGTCCAGGCAGCCTGCCATCAACTAGAGATGCTTGTGTATACTGTGAAGTAAGAGAAACATATCAGTTCAAGGGCATTTAGAGGTTCAACAGAGTGCTGAGACTGTTCATTAGATGCCAAGCACATCCATTTAATTTTTAACTAAATTACCATCACATGAGGCTCTGATTCTTAGAGATGTATTTTTTAAACATTTTGTGTGGTGCATATTCCAACTGCATTCTCCTTTGTATATCTGCCCTGGAGCCCTGGAGTTATTTGTGTGTGTGTGTGTGTGTGTGTGTGTTTGCATATTGTTTAAATTATTAGAAAATAGTGGACATGCAAACAGACCTAACAGTGGGATGGTGGATTTTTTCACTAGTTATTTTTGTCTTCAATTAGACCATTACTACATCCATACATTTGTCAATGTCAGCAGGTTCTGTAGAGATATGTTTGTATTTGATAGATAACTGATTTTATCAGAGCAGAATCATTTCATTAGTGTCCATTTTGCTGATGCATTCACTTTTCAAATTGAAGTCTGACAGAGGCAGAAACTTTCTTATGCAGTACAGTATGATAAGAATATCATCGACTCCCTGTTTATATTAGTCTTTATGACCCTGTTAACAAAATAGCAGTCTTTAATTGGGCTACCTGTTTAAAAAGAAAAGTGTGTGTGTTGCATGTGGAGCAGCAGCTGTGCATTAGTCAAGCTTTGGTCAGTGCAAAGGGGTGCAATCCCACTATTGTGTAAGCATCCTTCTTTTACACCATTTTGTTATTATTTAGTTCTCTTACCATAGTTCTGCTGTATTATGTTTTTTTTATCTGTGTACAATTTGAAAAAAGGTGACATCTTTGTTGCTGATGAAAACTATCTCAATATAATGCAATAACTGTTGCGACGTAACATCTAGTAATAATTCAATAATTATTGCGAAATAACACAATATTATCTCGTAACGCAGTCAATATTTGTTTTTTTCTGTGGCGCTAGGCAATGATTTTCATTACATGAAAGTAGTTATTATTTACTTCATGCTAATATTGGACTTGGCTTTCACCGAGATAAAACTTGATTGTAGTGATGGGGACCAACCAAGACATAGCTTCTTTCTAATATATGAGCCTTCATTGGTTTTCCTCTGCCAGATAACATGGATTTCCTATTGGCCTGGTGTTGATGGCTGATGTGTAATGCTGGCTCCAGGGATCAGCCTATTTGCAGCCTCCCTGGCACATTGGCACACACAACGCCGGCGATGCTGGCTCCGGGGATAAACTAAAGTGTGGCCTACAGTGCCTCAGCATTGCAACCTGTAATGGGCTGGGTGGGGCATTTCTCAGCACCACTCCCCTCCATCCCCCACCAAACCCAGCCCAGTTTACTTACCTTAGCCATCCATTCCATTTTATTGATGTTAACTTTCTCCATTATGGCTAAGTCATCCATTCCTTTTCATTGATGTTAATTTCATCCATCACCTCTGTTTTGAGGTCCCCAACTGGCCTCTTTCCTCCTCAACCAGAGGCAGTTGCTACTTTTCTCTGCCACCTCTACTGGATAAACCCAGACTCTCCACCCCTACTGTTCCACCTCAGCAGCTAACTCAACATACCAGAGTTTATTCCTTTTGTATGCCTCATCCACGGAATCCTCCCATGGCACTGTTAACTCCACCAGGAGAACAAGACTTGGTGAGACTAACCACGGGACAATGTCAGCTTGAAGGCTAATTGTAGCAATCTCCGGGTGGGAAAATAAGATGCTGACCAACACCTGACTGCATTCTCCAATCTCTATCAGTCCAATTGTCCCAGGTGAATCCTAGTTCTAATAACCTTTCCTCTTGGTTGCTCTCCCGGATGGAGGAATATTGTTCTCTGTGTGCCGGCTATTGCTGATATTGGCTGCGAGCTGTTGATCTTATTACTCATGAGACTAATTGTGGTAGCATATAAGGGTTTAAATGAATGAGCTATGAATATTTTGTTTTAGCCTAGAACAAAGAAGAATCAGGGGGGACTTGACTGAAGTCTTTAAAATCTAAAAGGAGAAGCACAACCAGAATCAGGACCAAAAAACAAAGTTGGGAATTAAGTGGAGACAGACTTAAGACAGAGGTTAAGAGATACAGATAGTGGAGAGAGTACTGATTGGTTTGTATTGATGTATTGATACAACATGCTACAAATGTAGAGTAATACATTTCTTATAAAGATTACAATAAATCGCATCATGTCCAGTGTATGGCAGCCTTCAATGCATACAGGGGAGTAGCAACAACACTGACTATGTAGCAACATTTTTGATAATTGTTTCTTTGCCTAATATTTCCAAAACACAACACATTTTTACATTAACTCATTTAAAGCTACAATCAGTGATGCAGGTTTCAGAAAATACAAAATTAATGACTATGGAGAAACAAATGTAAATGTGGACATTGAGGAGATGCTGTGAAGTGAATGTGCAGGTTTGAAGTGTGGTTTAAGCCTCTACACAGGGCCGGGTTTACAATGGCGCCACGGTGCCAGGCCCACACTTGGAAAGGGCCCATAACGACCTAAATATGTTTAACTGTACACATCGCGATACATTTCAATAGAAAATGTGTGTTTATATTGTAACAACCTCGGGAGGGCTGGCTGCCCCTTTAAGATCCTCAGAGGCCCTACAGTATGTGATGGACAGGTGGCGGTAGCGCTGATTGGGCGAAAGGCAAAGTACCGAGAGGTCTCCGCCAACCGGATTCTTAGAAGCGAGAAGGGGCGGGGCAGTATATAAGCGCTACAGGCTCGCTATGAGGGGGAGAAGGAGACAACCACCATTATAACCGCTCAACAAACATTTTATCCACTGTTGTGATCCCCCTGGAGCCTCTGCTGAGGGAAGTGAGAGAGAGAGGACAGAAAACCAGTCTCGATAAAGGGAGCGACTGAAGTTGATAACACTCTAGACACGGCGTACATAGCTATAGTGTTTTGGTCTTGAAAGTGAGTGTTTTGAACGTGAATTCAAAGCACAGTAGAGTGTTTTGACCGTACACTAATTACATGTTCAAAGCACAGCAGAGTGTTTTGACCGTGTGCTCAAAACACTCCCTTTCAGGACCTCAACACTATAGTTACGTACGCCGAAAACACTCCCCTGTAACACAATCAAATCAATAAACAGTTTAATAGTAATACGTACATACACCATATTTTCTAATAACTGCTTAAATAAATAAAAACAGCTACATTTAATACATTTAGCCCACATTTAATACATTTAGTTTTATTTCATCAATGTGTTTTGTTGTTAGCAGTCTATATATTTTCTCCTAAACATGAGTAAAACGTGTGTAATAATATTGCTAATCAAAATTTGTCTAAACGAGACTAAATATGTACTAAATATTCTGTATTTGACTAAAAATGTTAGCGTTATATGCTGTTTAGCTAAGTAAACATAAATTCAATGATTGTTGCACAACAATTTGCTTTTCTGTTTAATTGTTCTGACTGTGATTTCACTGACAAAGCAACAGTTTTCTGTGGATTTGTGGCACAAACTGGAGTTGATAATCCACAATATATCTGGCCCACACTCCCCTTCTCTTCAAAGCCACGCAGCCCCTTTTAGTTTGAAGGGTGACATCACAGAAATGTTTTCAGAGAGCAAAAAGCACTCAATGTAATAATAATAATAATACAGTACTGACAGCATGTCCACTGGTGTGGTACAATAGAAATACAAGTACATGTCACAATCACAAGCAAAATAAACTGGTTCAAGATCTCATGATGATGCTATCACATGCAGTTATATCCTCCCTCAGCTCACATGAAGGACCTAGAACAACCGTGATCATTATTTTGTGTTCTACTGCTAAAATCATGCCAGTAAGACTAATGGTTGTTATATAGTATTGTACAATACTGTGAAAAAAAGCAGCCCACAGTATTCTCGGACAACCACTATCGGTCATAAAGTGCCCTGTTGCTGGCTTCTGAGCCTTTCCTTACAAATTGTATGTTTGTTACACAATAAGTGCTCAATATCAATGGCAAGTCCAAGATTTTTGTGGTGATGGATGTATCTAAATACATGGAAATCTGATCATCAAAAATGTTTGACCTGTTAGAAATCCCAGCAATGATCAGGAATGGTCCTGGTCAGGGCTGGTTCAGGATACCTAGTTAAGGAGCCAATTAGGCCAGTCCAAGAACCCAAATAAAATAAAACAGTCAATTAAAGTACATTGTCTATACTCCTAAATGTATCTTATTACTGTAAACAATGTGCACTTTTTATAGCGGCTGGTTATTTATAAATAAGGGTTATTTAACAATGTCAGGTCATTTACATTTACTGACATTTTCAGCAGCGTGGACTTTACAGTGCGTTTACAAACGTTACATGTTCATGTAATAGACCTGCTGTAAGTGTAAAACTGGTTTCAACTGGCATCTTTTTTTCTTGAGGAAGAGTTCTATTGTCACAACAAGTATGTTTAATATATAATATAATGTCTGTTATGTAAAAAATATACTAGGTTCTAGTATTTAGGTTATTTCAAAGACACTGATTTCATCTTGTTAGAGGAACAGATGGTTATAACATAAATGTATTCATTTATTTTGTTTCTACTTGCAGGTTGTCAGGAATGAATATACCTTCTCCTATCATAAGCAACAAGAACTGGCTGAGGCTGCATTTTGTAACCGATAGCAACCATCGATACAGAGGTTTTAATGCACAGTATCAAGGTAATAATAAGCTAATATAGTTGTTTTTATTAAATACTGCTTTTGTGACAGATCAGATCAATTACATTGATTTTTTTTTCTTTTATAAAATAAGGATGTACTGTTTATTCTAGAATAAATCCACTGGAGACTGGTTGATAAATAGTGTGGTTGGTTTAGCATTTTTAGAAAGATGTGGTGTTGTCTGAATTTAATCAGAACAAAATAAAGCAAATTACTTCAGCCACACTGGTCCAAATATATGTTATTCAGAGTGTTAATACAATGCTCATTACATGATTAATTCAATAACCTAGGCTATTATGAAGAGTTATCTGCATAGTAGACAGTATTCATGTTAACAGGCTTAGCTCCTAATGCAAAATTAATCCATATGAAGAGCAAAAATGTAAACATTGTCATGTGTGTCTTTAATCACTTTATGATGCATTGCCATCATAAGCCCAAGTTTTTCTCCAGAGTGACACAATTTGGAAGGTTTGGATAAAACGTTTGCCTACCCTTACAAAATATATTCTTTTTACTGTTGTATAAATTAGGCAGTAAATTATTTGCTTAGAGTTTGTTTTCTATTATTTACAATGTAGAGTATACAAATACAATTCTGTGTAAGATGCTGAGTAAAAAGAAGCTCAGGTTGAAGGTGGGCCATATTGTTACAGCATTATCTTGTGAAGCTTTTCAATTAACCGTATCCCTCTTTAAAATACTTTGCTACATTCTTGTTAATGAAATAAGCCATATCTATATTGTTTGTTTTTGCATACCAGCAATGTACGTACCAGTACACAAACACCTTAGAAAATATGTGTGTTGGGAACTACTGTATCATTCCAGCTGTTAGATATATTATATAGACATTTTAGTCATGCATTTATTTTGTAATTATAACTGGTGAGCAATTTTTCAATGGGCTCATCCAGTTGATATTTCCCATAATAACCATCAGGTTATTACGGAAAATACATGCTTATTAACACTAGCAACAGAGCGTGACACCAGACACAAAAGCACAAAAGCAGACAAATTCAGCTCCATGATACGTGGTTGTCTGAAAACCACAGGAAATTTGATGTTTTAAAGTTAAAAGTTTAAACTGTTCACTATGGTAAGTCACGTTATTAAACTAATTAGTGGAGCTTGCGAAGCAAGAGTCCCCACTTTAAATCTTCAACATACTTCTTCTTCTTCTTCTTCTTCTTCTTCTTCTTCTTTGGCACGCTACTCCTCATACACCATTTAAGCTAGAAACGCAGTTCAAACTTTAAAACGTGTAGACCAGTCTGGAATAGTGTGCTTGTATACAACTTTTTGATATATTTTATACTTTTTAAACTATTAAGCTTTTTGTCCTTTTTTTGTCCATCTGCATTCACTTTAATGGGACTTTTTTCAACATTCTAAATCTCCCCATTGTTTAAAAACTCCCAGACTTCCAACATTCTAGTTACTGTAAACGATGTAACTTTTGATACAAATCAGCTACTTTGACCACTTTCCCAACAAGTAAGACAAAAAGTTAGAGAATGTGGAATCTACTTCTCTGCTATTCAAATCTGAAATCAAAACAGAAATAACTTTTTCCAATCAAGAGGTACAACTGTTTTAGTAACCACACCAACTACGTTTTCTGTGAACTTTTAGAAATAACTGCCGTTTTGACCACTTTCCCAACAAGTTAGACAAATACTTAGAGCAAATGAAATCTCCCTCTACTTCTCAGCTATTCAAATATGAAATCAAAACAGGAATGGCGTCTACCAATCAAGAGGTACAGCTGTTTAATAACCGCATCAACTTCTTTCAGTAGGCTACTTCCCACTGTTTTTCCCAATTAACTGTCATAGAACTTTGAGAAATTTCAAATTATAACACATTCTAAGCATGAGACAATTAGTAAACAATGTGACTTTTGACACAAATCAGCTAATTTGACCACTTTCCCAATAAAGCAAGTCCCACAACTTTACCTGTAAAGTTACCATCTAGTTACAGTACAGTTACTATGCAGTTGCAGTTTTCTCTACTGTCTCACATAATGCAAACCTTGTTTTAAATTGTGTTCAAGTTCCCTTTCAATTCGAAAACGACCACCAACAATACTTTTGGGATATGCCTGCCACAGGTTAGGAATTCACTGAGCATTTTATGTCAGAGCTGCTGACAGGCCCCTCCGGGGAGTGACGTCCTCGGTCCCGCCTCCCGAGGGAACAAATAGTCACTCCATGGAGCTCGCTTCCTCTTTTGCTACTCACCTTGGTAAGGTAAGGTACTAACCTGTCCAGTTGCTGTGACTGAGTCTGTATGAAAGAGCTCTCACTCATGTTCACTGGAGTTCCCCTGCTTTATGTTTTAAGAAAATATTGCTGGAAGTTGGCTTGCCACTTCCCTGGGATCAGCAACTCAGCTTCTGTCAACAGCGCTTTGTTAAATCTTTCTCTTTTTAACCAGTCTTCATCTCTTTGCGCTGCAGACTGCTTTCTAACCCCGCAGCATCTGCTGTTCTGTGTGTATTTCTCCTGCTTTTGCCGCGTCCTGCTGTTGAGTCGACTCCGCCGGTTGTCTCGGCCCGCCCACTCGGTTGTGTGACTGCATGTGATTAAGGCTAGGCACCTGTCCTCAGTACCCTCGGTGCTCGGCGTCCTCAGTGCCTCGTGCCCTTGGTGCTTCGGCGCCCTGGCACTTCAGTACTCAGGCGTTAGGTGTCCCCAGTGCTTCGGCACCCGCGGGACCTCGCACCCTCGGTGCCCTCGGTGCTTTGGTGCCCCGGTGTTGCACGGCCTCAGTGCTTCGGCATTTTGGGGCCTCGATACTCCAGAGTTTAGCCACCCTCGGTGCTCGCCGCCCCTCTGTGCTTTGGTGCCCTCTGTGCCTCAGCACTCCAGAGTTTTAGACTCCCTCAGTGCTTTGGCACCTTTCGGAGCCTCACAGCCTCGGTGCACTCAGTGCCTCTGAGCCTTGCTGCACTCAGTGACCTCGGTGCCTGAGCATTCTAGTATTTAGAAGCACTTGGTGTTTCAGTGCCTCTGTGCCCCAAAGCCTCGGTGCCCTCGCTGCTTCGACACCTCGGTACCTCAGCGCTCCACTGGTTAACGCCTCCCAGTGCTTCACACCCTTGGACCTCAAAGCCTCAAACCCCCAATACCTTTGTTACCCTTGGTGCTTCGGCTGCCTTGGTGCTCTAGGCACCCTCTGTACTTTGATGCCTTCAGAACCTCAGAGCATCGGTGCCCTCAGTGTCTCGACGGCATTAGTCACACTAGTTGATCGGCACCCTCGGTGCTGTCAGCGCTCTCAGGGCCTCAGAACCCCAGTGCCTCGGTGCCCTCTGTGCTTTTGGTGGTTCGCTACCCTCAGCGCCTTGGTGCTTCTGTTTCTGGATGCCCTCAGTGCTTGAGAAATCAATTTTCTCGCTCACTCGTGCCTCGGTACTTGACACCTCATGCATGTGGTGTGACCTTGATGGCAAGCATGCATAAGTTTCACGCTTGCACATCCTATGGAGGGATGCTTTCTCCAGAGGACAAGCACCTCCTCTGCGTCCGGTGCCTGGGCATGCAGCACGCCTCCTCTGCCTTGGGAGATGCAACATTTTTGTGAGATCTGTGTAGCATTCCAGCCTTGGGTCCTATGCAGCAGACTCACCAGGTTCACTGGTGCGACTTCTCCAGCTAGCTCAGCAAAGCGCAAAGCAGGCACAGGACAACTCCGACTTGAAGGACCAAATGGCTCAAGTCCTGAAGTATTTGGCCAGGCAGCAGGCCCAACCCCCTGCTCCGGCCCTGGCTCCGCCGCTAGCACCTGACCCAGAACTGACCCTACCCTTACCAGTTGTCGCCCGGGATGTTTCAGAGCCAGACTTAGCTGTGGCTGAGGAAGACCAGGACGCGATCTTAATCGCGGCCTCCTGGTACAGTAGCTGCTTCCTTCAGGATGAGGAGGAAGGAGATGTCCAGGAGTTAACCTTCGGGACGGGTCCCAGCTCCAAGGCAGCCTCTGATGCTGGGCTTTCCCCTCTTCCAAGCTTGATCCCAGCCAGGTACCTTGGACGGCAGTGTCCAAACCACGCCGACCTGTCTTCGGGATGCAGGATTCATTGCCCTGTCTTCAGCCCTTCCTGGCATTTCCTGATTTCTTGGAAGAGGTACAGTCCTCTTGGAACCACCCGTGCCGAGTGTGGTGAAACAAGCAACCCTGCTGACTTCTCTAGAAGGTGCAGAGGCGCTGGGCTTGACGGAATTCCCACCAGTGAACTCGACCATCGCGGCCCTGGTGCAAGCCCCTCCAGTAGGGGGTTTACCTAAGGACACTGCATGCCCTAATGGTCAGTGCAGGGTAACAGAGGCCCATTTAAAAAAGGCCTATGCAGCGTAAGTGCAAGTCATGCACTTAGCTAACACGGCAGGCCTCCTTACAGCTTACCTGGATGGCATACTGCAGTCGGCGCCCCTCCCTGAACCAGTGACTTTGGAGCTATGCCTAGTATCTGGCATGCTGCTCCAGATTTCTAGCCTTGTAGTAGCTCGCAGGCAGCTTTGGCTGTCCCAAGCGAGGGACCCTGATGTAAATCACAATGTAGATATTACAACGCTCCCACCGATAACACGAGGCGTCTTGGCAGGTAGCCTCGATGCTCCCTTCCAGTGGTCACGGTGACTTTGACGGTCCTTCAGGCTTCTGTGGCAGCTAACAGCCGGGCCCACCCGCAAGGACGGAGGAGCACCGTACGTGGGGCCCCAACGCAACAGCGCTCCCGAAGGCAGTTCCACCACCGTCCCAGGCAGTTTCCGCAGCAGGCTCCACTATAGCCTCAGCAGCCAAAACAGGGCCCCTGAAGGCTTGCAGCCTCAGAACCATCCTTTAATACAACACCAACTGCAATATTGGCGCAATTGCACCTCGGACACTTGGATGCTCATCACCGTACACACCAGTTACACACTTCAGTTCCACGCGGGTCCTCCTCCCTTTCGAGGGATCACAGTTAGGTCCATGAGCGACCCTCTCCATGTCTCGGACCTCAAGCAAAAAGTAGCTGTATTACTTCTCAAACAAGCCAACCACCTCATAGAACCCACCTCCCAAGAAGAGGGGTTCTACTCTAGGTACTTTCGGTGCCGAAGAAGGATGGCGGCCTTTGCCCAATCCTGGACCTGAGACACCTCAACGGGTTCTTGAGGGAGAGTAGGTTCCAGATGGTCACACACCATCACATTCTGCAGTCTGTCCAGCTGGGCGAGTGGTGTACCACCATGGACTTAAACGACCCATATTTTCACGTCCCTATTCGTCCCGTGCACAATATCTCCACTTCGCCTTTCAAGGCAGCATCTTCAAGTTTTCCATGCTACCATTCAGCCTCTCCTTAAACCCCTGCATGTTCTCAAAGTGCATGGATGCCATCCTGGCCCCATTGCAGCTGCAAGGGATCAGGGTGTTGAACTACCTGTAAGACTGGTTGATCTGTTCCCAGTCACAGGAAGGGGCAGCTGTCAAGGCTGGGTCTCACCCTCAACAATGCCAAGAGCCAATTAGTACCGGTGCAAAGTACAGTTTACTTGGGACTCCGGCTGGACGCCCTTGCAATGTGATCCTACTTGTCAGACGACAGAGTGCCCGCCATACAGAATTGTTTATCCCTGTTTCAACAGGGATCGATGGTACCTCTGGTGTTGTGTCAGAAGTTGTTGGGTCTGATGGCCACAGTTTCATCAGCCCTCCAGCTGGGATTACTCCATATGCACCCACTTCAGGCGTGGCTCAATGCCTTCCGGCTACATCCCAAATTCAACAGAGACCATCAGCTGACCATGTCTCATGCATGTTGGGAAGCCCTGCACTGGTGGAGGCAAGCCACACACTTGCGCGAAGGTGTAAGGATGGGGGTGATCCACAGCCATCAGGTGGTGACGACAGATGCATCTAACTTTGGTTGGGGAGCAGTCTGGGCCAGCAGAGGAGTCCACAGGTTCTGGTCAGGGTGTTGGACATCCCTGCATATAAATGTTCTCCAGCTTTTTCTCCCAGTGCTCCAAGGGAGACATGTCCAGGTCCGGACGGACAACATTTTGGTAGTGGTGTATGTCAACCGCCAGGGAGGACTTCGGTCCCCGTGGTTACATCACATAGCCCTCCGACTAATGACTTGGGCACAACGGAACCAACTATCCCTCTGGGCTGTTCATCTTCCTGGAGTAGTGAATTGGGCGGTGGACCTCCTCTCGAATGGGGGTCCTCACCCATCAGAATGGCGGCTCCACCCTCAGGTGGTGGAGTGCATTTGGGAGCATTTTGTCAAGGCCCGAGTCGATCTCTTCATCACCGGGCTGATCACGTCTGCACTGGTCACAGGCTCGTTGAGCAGCTTTGATGTATCTTATTCAGGTTCCGGGTCTTAAGGAGGTGAATACCCATGCGGTAATGGCCATGAGGTAATGGTTACATTTCTATTTTTGGGAACCAGGGTTATGATAATAACCTAATGTTTACTAGGCTTTGTTTTAATTGCTTTGATGCAAATTAGATTGAACAGTATGTTTACACAGAATGTGCCGCTAAGACAGAAGCCAACCTCTCACACATACAAAACTGCAAACAGGACGCTTTCTGTATGCTAAGAGTTCATATAATCTCCCTGACACTTAGACTTAAAGGCAGTATGAGATCAAAAGCATTTGCCGGGAAGAAGTAGTCAACCAGTTCTCTGGTATTTCACCAAAAGCAACTATTTATAAGTGTAGGCTACTCACTGTATATTAAAATCAAACTAGTTTTGAATAGTTGTTGATACAAACCTGTACACTGAAATACTAATATGTGTCATTCACAACTGTAACAGTGCAGAATTCAATGCATTGATTGGTAAAGAAGTTAACTATTTGATGTACAAGTAGTGGACAAATAAATGGAAACACCTGGGTAAATGAGGGACTCCAAGTATATTGAAAGAAAGGGCTTCCACACAGGTATGGCTCATGCGTTAATCAAGCAAATAACATCCCAACATGCTTAGGGTCATGTATAAAAATGCTGGACAGGCCTGGTTGCCTATAATTATGGCTAGCATGGCTATAAGAGGAGACCTCAGTGACTTTGAAAGAGGGGTGATTGTTGGGGCGCGTTTGGCAGGAGCTTCAGTGACTAAGACAGCTCAACTTGCTGATGTTTCACAAGCAACGGTGTCTAAGGTGATGTCGGCATGGAACTCCGAGGGAAAGACATCATCAGCAAAGGGCAACAGTGGGCGGAAGCGCATACTCCAGGATCGTGATATCTGTGCATTAATTCGAAGTGCAAGGCGAAACAGGTGAGCAACTGCAAATCAATTGACTGCAAATTTCAACCTGGGGCGTGAACAGCCAGTTTCATCAACTCCACAGAGCGGGACACCATAGTGACCCAATGCCCTAATAAGTGACTTTATATTGGTTTTTCCATTTTTTTGTCCACTTCCTGTATGTCTTAGTAACATATGTAGAGGGAGGTTTCTGATGTCTTCAAGTAAGAACAACCACAAATCTAATTTAGCAAGCATCAATGAGCATTCATGCCCTAAAAACTCATTAATCAATAAATGTTGTGAGAGCATTGGAATATTAAACCTGATTTTATTCAGATGAACAGAGTTTGTAAATAGATCCCTATATTTTTTCAGTAAGCAATAATCCACCACAGGATTTGCGTTAAGACATATCTTATAGAAACAAAACAAAAAACATTTTAAACTTTAAAATAAGTTTTATATAATGTATCCTTCCGCCAGTGCAAAATAGCTCCCCTGCTTTGTCTTTAGAAGCTGCAAATTTGCTGGCAAAAACGTATTACTGCTGAGCACATTTTTTCTTTTCTTTCTTTTTTTTTTTTAAGGTTATGTTTTTTTAAGTGCAGTTTAAAAAACTGAACGTATATAACTGCTTATTTACATGTTTTACACACTTTGGTAAGTAAAGTTGACATTTGAAATCACTACTTCCCTCGCACAATAATCGTGCTCTGCACCGTTATTTTTAATTCCTCTGAACGTGCTGCCTATATCTCTTCTCAACACTAGTTTATAACGTCTCCAGAGTCTCCCAGGCAGTCATGCAGAATGTCACATCAATCATATCAGAGCCTGAAGAAAACTGCTCACTGCATTATAGAACCAGTTACTGTATTAAACTTTTTGTACCATATTCTTGAAAATATGTACCTAGGTTTAGATTTTTTATCATATGCAGCCCCTTCTGTAAAGGTCAAATGTAACCGATCTCCACCCCGATTAGATCCTACAGTCCGACGGAATTTGATACAAGCCCGGGATTTTACAGGAACTATTGCTGTAGCCAAATAGATTGAGATTCCATCCATGGAATAATTATAATTCAAAAAAATTACATAATTTCTGTTAGTGTTTGGCTATAAAAGAAATTTATAGCCAAATAAACTGCTGAATATCAATGTGTCCTGAAGTCCTTAACTGCCAGTATGGCGCTGAGAAGTTTTTGTCAAGATGATGACCCGGATGCGCTGTGATCTTCACAGGTGATTTGCCCCTAGCCGTTATAAGACAGTTCTCCAAGCCATGTTATAATATGTTATGATCCAAGTTAAAATACTTCCCTGGCTGCATATGGTGGCCTTACACCCCACCCACAGTGGTATATATGTTTTGGCAATATTTTAAAGTGGCTCTAGCTCTACTGCACTGTAATTACTTGTGTGGTTGTATAGTAATTGTTAAAGGTAATGAGTTTAAGCTTTGTGAACAGATCCCATATATATATATATATATATATATATATATATATATATATATATATATATATATTGTCAGCTATTCTGGAACTTACCTGGGAAACTGTTGAACACATGGCACTCGCATAGTGTGACCTCTGAAAACAAGACTTGTATCACACAGACTATTGCATTTTGATTATTTTGGTAGATTTTGTTTGAAATGTTCTTAGAGTCACATGTGGGCCATTTCTCTGGCTGTATTCCACAAAGTAAAACAAAAGTAATTGTATAAACACCTATGACATTCACTGTGATATAGATGTTGAAAATAAATTTGTAATTTTGGTATAAAAGAAATAAATGATAATGTGACCCTGATTGGAAGACAGTCCCTGAAAATACCAGGATTAAAATGTATTAACTCAAGTTGCAGTACTTAGTGAATTGGGTTCAGAGATTGTAGGATTTATTTGATGTTATGCCATGTGAGTTAATTACATACCAAGTATTACTATGTTGTTAGTTAATGATAAAATCAAGCCTATTTCAATGTTCAATGTATGACACAACAACATTTTCTGTGACATTTTTCTTTTTATGCCAACAGGAAAGACTGAATGTGATTATAGTGACTAATATACATTCTCGCCAATGATGTATGAGCAGTAAAACAGTAAGCTAAGTTTAGGCTTTTGGTCTAGACCAGAGCATGTCATTTTATTTGAGTGTGGATAAAGAACTGCAGATAAAACAAAAGTAAATAAAACAAAAGTGATATAATTTTGTTGTTGTTGTTGTTGGAGGACAGGCTCTAGTTACATATTTTATATAAAATAATAATAATGTATTGTAACATGTTATTGGTGCAATAGCACAATATAAAGCATTACATTTTAGGTGTCTATACACCAGAAGCTGCTTTGTTCTTGCTCAATTCACAGGTGTTCCATAGGCATTCCCTCACCTCAACAGAACCGCTAACAATCATGAAAATAACAAAGCCTCATGACAGACCATATTTGCTCTCAAAACGCTGCCGATATTAAAACACACTTTTCTTTGCTGCCACTGCAAGCTGTACTGAATTCTTGTTATCAAGTTAGTGATAAGCTGATACATAATAGACCTGCAATGGGCTATAAGAGCACCTATATTCAACCACTTTTTGGATAGGGACCTCATCTTTAACAAGCCTGGCAATTTGCTAGATTATACTAAGTTTAAGATTAACAAATAGTAGTTTATCTAGTAAAAACATGTGCTTCGAATCTCGCTTGCGCCAAGTATGGTACAGCGGAAAGTTGGCTGGGGCTAGTTCTGAGAAGTTCAGACAGACTTCCCATATTGGGCCCTTGCCTTCAGGGTTCAGTAGCTTTGTAATCCATTGTTTTGATTACATCATCAGCATTCACTTGACAGGTGGGACATAGTTTGCCTGTTCTTCTCAGTTCTCCTGATTGGTAAGTGGGCTCCAACATGAGGCAACATTCAAATTGCGCACTTCAAATTGGGTTAAAAATGGGGGTAAAATGTTTAATACACATACTATATCCAGCAATCAAATAAATTATGCTTTAAAGGACAGATAAAAAAAAAAAAAAAAACTTTTTGTGCTGGGCTTTATGGAAGAGTGGCAAGAAGAAAGCCATTGCTGAAAAAAACCCATATCAAATCCTGTTTGGATTTTGCCAAAAGGCATGTGGGAGACACAGCAAACATGTGGAAAAAGGTTCTCTGGTCTGATGAGACCAAAATTGAACTTGTTGGCCTTAGCGCAAAATGCTATGTGTGGCGCAAAGCCAACACTGCTCATCACCCTGAGAACACCATCCCCACTGTGAAGCATGGTGGTGGCAGCATCATGTTATGGGGATGCTCTTCATCGGCAGGGACTGGGAAACTGGGCAGGATTGAGGGCAAGATGGATGGAGCCAAATACAGGGAAATTCTAGAGGAAAACCTGTTTCAGTCTGCAAGAGACCTGTGACTGGGGCGGAGGTTCACCTTCCAGCAGGACAATGACCCTAGGGCAGCAGTGTGGAGTAGTGGTTAGGGCTCTGGACTCTTGACCAGAGGGTCGTGCGTTCAATCCCAGGTGGAGACACTGCTTCTGTACCCTTGAGCAAGGTACTTTACCTAGATTGCTCCAGTAAAAACCCAACTGTATAAATGGGTAACTGTATGTAAAAATAATGTGATATCTTGTAACAATTGTAAGTCGCCCTGGATAAGGGCGTCTGCTAAGAAATAAATAATAATAAAATAATAATAATAAACACACAGCCAAAGCTACACTGGAGTGGTTTAAAAACAAGAACCTGAATGTCTTAGAATGGCCCAGTCAAAGCCCAGACCTCAATCCGATTGGGAATCTGTGGCAAGACTTGAAAATTGCTGTTCACCAACGGTCCCCATCCAACTTGACAGAGCTTGAGCAATTTTGCCAAGAAGAATGGGCAAAAATTGCAGGATCCAGATGTGCAAAACTGGTAGAGACTTACCCAAAAAGACTCACAGCTGTAATTGCTACCAAGTATTGACTCAGGGGGGTGAATACTTATGCAACCAACAAATGTCTTTTTTTTTTGTTTAAATAACTTTTGTGGCACAATAAGAAATATTTTGCACCTTCAGAGTGTTAAGTATGTTGTGTAAATCAAATGGTAAAAATCCCAATTAAATCCATTTTAATTCCAGGTTGTAACACTGCAAAATGTGGAAAAGTCCATATACATATTTCACATTACAGATTATACTGTAAGTAAAACTATTAGTCAGTTCTCATTAGTATAGTCCATAGTATAGTATATTATGAAGAAGTTTTGCTTAAGCTTTCTTCTACCTGGAAATTGTAAATAAATAAATTTACAGCATGTACTTTATGTAAAAACAAATAATGACTTTGGATATATTCTTATATTTTAAAATTTACCTTTTTTTACAAATTAAACTTGTAAGAAAACAAGGCCTACTGTTTTCTTAATCTCGCTTGAGATCCTGAGAGCAGAAGCACCAGGCCCGGCAAACAATTTCAAATCACAGTAATCAGGTTTTATTATTAACATACAGGGAGAATTATACAGATAAATTCACTACTACTAGAGTATATGAACTAGCCATAATACAGAGTAACAGATAATAGCTTAATACTTTCCCATAGCTGTTAGCTCCGGGAGTTGGCGATGTCAGCTCTGCTCTCTTCTCCTCTCTTTTCCAACTGTGAGTGAGTGCTCCAGTATATCAATACATATAACCTAATCCCACCCTCTATGTACCACAACCAACACATTCCCCAGACAAGAAGAGAGCCCCTCCCCTTATTTCTGTTTTCTCCAAGAAGCCAGCAACTTCTTAAATAATAGATGTCACCTCTCCACCAGGTTCTCAGACATTACATGTATTGAAAAAGTTCAGTTCTCAGCAAGAAATAGTTAGTCAAATGATTATTAAAAGTATATTAAAATAGTAAAATGGTTAAAAGTACTAGATGTTACCCATTGTTCAGTCTGCCTCATTTTACTTCTATAAACTCCCTGATTGTCCTTTTAAATCCACTTTTACTCGTGTATTGCAATTTTTGTGCAGTGTGACATCTGTGCCCTGGAACTGCCTAATGCTGTTTTATTTTGATCATCACCATATGTTGGGTTTCTGCCAGATTGACAAGTTCATTAACCATCACTCTTAATTACATATCCATTAATTAAGATATTTCCCATTAGCAGTGTGACTGATCCACAGTTTGTGAGCAGGCCAAAACAGTTGCTATGTGTCAATCCTTTATGTTCAAGCCACAACAGTGCACTAAAACAAAATTAACAGACTGAACTTGATTAACAGACTAACTTTGATTTACTTTCTCATTGATTTACTTTGACTTTGTGCTTTATCAAAGAAAAGTGCCTGGCTAATTGGTATAATAACCCTTTACAGTAGATACACTGCTTTTGTGTGAATAAGGCCTGTGTACATTTATTGATAGCATGATCATATCTTCATTAGTTGTATTGTTAATTTACACAAATAACACATTGGAAAATATTATCACACTACAGGGTCTATATGCCACCACCCTAAAACATATAAATGTAATGTCACTGTATTTTTATTGTATGTAATAACGTTAATCAGTGAGCCTACTCAGTAAATTACCCCTGGTGAAAACCCCTGCTGGGTTAATACAGTACGTCACATATCTGCCCTAACCATTTATCCGCCATGATTAACCTGTTCAGCAACGTTACTTTATTATTGAACAGAGATTAGTTCAGATATTGTAGATCCTACCAAAGTTTTCCTACACTGGGTTGTATGTGCTCCATGCACTGACATTGCTGGTAGTGTCACGTGAGCTGTTCAGTCTGCCGATATGTAAATAAATCCTGTTCACCTGTGGGGTGTATCAGCTTCAACCTCTGTCTCGATCTCTTGCCTGTCACTCAGCAGCGAATGCACGCATCCATATGGCAGACGGCTACTTTGTCACAAGCATTAATACCCTGTATCTTTCTAAACAAGGCATTTAGGGGAGCTCTCTAATAAAAGCTGAATCTCAAAACAATAGTTGTGTGAACATAGTAATTGTTACAGTTGTGTATAATGGTATTTAAAACTTTTTACATATCCGCCCTTACTCTGGTCCCATCGCAGTCAGATATGCGACAGATTACTGTACAGAGTTAAAGAGCAACAGTATTTAGATCCAGCGCCATTTAGATTAATAAACCAATGTAAGATACATAAATAATACATTAGCTTTGCCTCAACTTTACCCATGTATACATACCCAGTAGCATGTTATTATTTACTTCACAGTACATCCGAGCCATCAGTATATATCTCAGTGTAACTGGACACTTAAAAAAAAATGCAGCAGTGTAATAGTAACAATTGCACGTTTTTTCTAGTGAAATTTACAGAAAGTTCACTTGCGTTCCCTGAAAGTACTGCATTTTTTGTGATTTTACAGACATTTTAATAGTATGGACAGTACAGTACATATGGTTAGGTCTGAATTTATCAGATGCAATTAGTGGTATAATGCTTTTCTGTGTTGTGTTAAAACAAACATGTTACTATGTTCTGCAACACTTTTCAGAATATCATCAGTCATGACACATTCTGATGATTTATCTGTTCACATTTGGCTGTTCCCTTGAAGCATTCTGTATTAGATAGCCGTGTGTATTATTTCACTGTTCATATTATAGAAAGCCTCTGGAATTTGTAGAGATTTCTGGAGGCAGTAGGCCCACCCCAAAGAATAGGATGTTGGTATTAATTTCAGCTAATCTTTTGGGGTGTATTTAATTGATCAGTGAAAGATCTCAATACCACTGTCATTCAAACCAATCAATCAATAGAAAAATACAGACAGGCTTATATTCATTAACCAGAGTCTCTTGTTCATGCATGATTACTACTGGTGAAATAATTGTGTCATCACATAAAATAACTTGTTGGACGGTGTAACAATGCAATTACACATTAGTAAAGCAGTGTTTACATGTTTATTACCATGCAAGTACATAGTAGTTACCATACCGAAGCAATAAAGCACTGGTAATTACCCAGTTATTCTACTATATTGGCTATTCAAGCCCTGTTATCTAATACTAATCGAACTTTGTCATATGTTTTAATGGTACTTAGTGTATTTTGTATTTATTTACTAAAGGCATAATGAAGTCCATGTGATTTAATGAATTTACAGTAAGGGTGGGCAAACATATTTTTATCCAATGCCTCTGATTAGGAGTATGAATTTAAATAGATTGTTTAATATATTAAAATATCGTCCTGTTTTGAGAAGTGGTTTAACAGGACTAATAACATTTAATGCCAGTATGTTATTTATCAGTGCCTGTAAGAGTAAAAAAAAACAAACAAACTATTTGCTCAAAGTATTCAGCTCATGGTGAATTTACTGGATATCCAAGTGCTGCATGTCTTATGTTAACACCTGATTGATGAAGTCCTTAAGGAGGGATACTTAAGGGATAAAGAATCAGGAGCAGACAGCTTCATTGAAACAAGTTGTGCATCCACTGATTTTAACAAGATAGTTTCACACAAAACAAATACTATATTTAAATGTATTTTTAGATTAACTGTTGCATTAAGGATTTGATGACAGTTGAAGCATATTTATTAAGCTGTGCTTTGTGCTGGATAACACATGGGTTAGCTCAGAAACTAAAACTTCATAAGTTTAGGAAAACATCACATGTGATGTTTTCACACAAAATGTTTTTAATATGCCTGCCATGGATTTATTTCACAGGGCTTCTGTTTTTCTGATATCTTGGGTCCTCAAGCCTAAAGCTGTTATGGTGGAGTTGAGGTCCAAACTAAGCCTCAGTGTGGACTCCCTACTTTACCTATGACCTTTTTGTAGCTCAGTGAAGTATTGTATAGAACCTCAGGGACTTACAATATAAATGATTTGAAGCATAAAAATGCCTGGTGTGTTATTTCCATACACTTCAGTTGCAGTGACAAGGGAATCGCAATTGTTGTTGTCCTAAGTCACTGAAGAAATTCAAGCCACACTTTATGTATTTTGTGACTAACCAGTGATGAAGGTAGTTAATCATTTACATTAAAAATGCAAGCCTTGGGAACCCAATTATTTCAGAAATAAAGAATACCAGAAGCCCTGTATGTAATATATTTTCATTTCAGACTGCTTGCATATGCATACTATATTATTGTGCTGCTGAAGGGGTTTGGATATTAAAAAAACTATTTGGATATTGTTTTTTTTTTACTGCTTAAGATTGTTTGTTTGACTCTTTCCTTTTCCAAATGCAAGCAGTTTTTTTTTTAACTGTTTCACCTGATACATGTTTTTTTTTGTTTGTTTTTTTCCTTAACTAGTGAAAAGGTCCGTAGATTTTAAATCTAGAGGAGTTAAATTATTCCCAGGCAAAGAAAACAGCAACAAGTTTTCTATCTGTGAGTCTACCTTTTGTTACTTTATATGGTACATGTATGATTGTTGTGCTATTTGTATTGTCTAGGTGTGATACTCTTCTATTATTGTACAAACCATTGAAAAGGAAGTGTTTGTGTTGTGTGCATGAAGAATTCCATACTTGCCATCATTTGGAATCTGTTCAGCGGTGGTGGGGTTGGGTCATACACGCAAACACTCTATCATATAATGAACAGAACATGTGGTTTTCACTAACTCTACTGCACAGAATACATTTATATTTTTTACCCCAGTCAGACTGTTCAACAAATTACTTTCTTTATTTTGTTGGATTGATAGATGTCATTTTCATTTGCTGGACCCCACATACTGACTTTATATAAATTAAATATTCATATATTTATACAACTCAGAAGAATATTTGTTTTTCATGTTTATTTTTTCATTTCAGTTTCGTTATAGTTTTCAAACATTTTCCAGTTTCTATTGCTATTTTAAGGAACATGTTTGTTTTTTTTTGGCCTTTTTCGTTTTAATATATACCTCAGAAACATGAATAATGAATGCTGTACACAAATGAAGGGTGTAGCTAACTCCAGGGCTTCATGTTCCATTGGTTTCCACATTTTACTCTAAATCATACACATCAAATCACATCGCAGCAGCAGTGAGGAAACAATACACTTCTGCAATATGACTGGATATGACATATGTCAATAAACTGAGATCTGGTCTTGTGAACACAATCCCTGCAAGGCAGTGCAGTGCAACCCAAAGAGAGAGAGAAAAAAAAAACCAGAAAAAACAGTACGGGTGCAAGAGCGATCAGCCTAGAACTGTAAAGAATTTCCAAGGATAAATTTCGGGACTTTCTAACTGTGCATCAGGAGGCGGGGCATTTGCTAGGATATCAGAACTGTCCCGACCATTGGCATGTATGGAATTCTACCATGCAGTAGTTGTACTGAAATGTCCTTATTCTTTATACCCATAATCAATATATTATCTAAACCTCATCATTACGTCTTCAAATAACTTAAAGGATTAATAAAAACATTTTTGGAGGTTCTCTACACAAAACAAGAGTTAAAACAGTTATCCTTATTCAAATTCATTGCAGGAACAATTGCAGGATGTTAAAATATATATATATATATATATATATATATATATATATATATATATATATATATATATTAAAACAATTATTGTGATTTTAGATAACCGTGGAATTATTTTCACATGGTATATCAGTGATTTACAGATAAGGGTAATGCGTAATATTAACTTCCATTAATAACAGTTTTAACAAATTCTGTAATTACTTTATTATTATATATAAATTCATATTAAATAAACATCAAGTAATGATACATTCCACACATACTCATATTCGTGTTTATTTCATAGCAAATCAATATGGATGTAAAAATTCAGTAGGGTCATATAATGTAGAAGATTGTATTTAAATACATTGTTATTAATGGAAATTAATATAACGAGGGCCTCAATGAGTGCATTGGTCTATTTAGTGGCCGCACTTGCAGAGTTAGGAGTACAGAGAGCAGTAGTCGCTGTATGACATTTGTGGAGCATGAAAGTACAAACAAAAAAAAAATGTCAGACAAAGGGCAGCAAAGTCCTCTTGGCACACAGAAAAGAAAAGTTTTCTGAGAAGGAGCTGAGAGTCCTTATGGCTTAGGTCACTCAGCATGAAACTGAGTTGTTTGGAAAACCTTCAGCCAACATCAGTTATGTTAGTATCCTTAGGAAATGAAATGTATTGGCCTGCGCTTTTTAGCATGGCATCCAGAAACCCCTATACGTTCTAAAGTATGTCTGGAAAGTTCCACACTTATATGAAATCACACTCAAGAGCTTAAATTCAAGAAGCAGTCATATACATATATAGAACATGTACTGAGAAAGGTTTTCCTACTTCCTGGTTTTAGGATGCTGCAATATGGAATCTACTGTATTTCCATATGTGCTTGTTTGTCTTGTGCAATTTGTGTGCAATGTTTAATATTTACTCAAGCAATACAACATAATTCTATTTTATGGATTTAAATGCATGCTAACTAATGCATCGCAATACTAATTCTTGTCAACTTTTATTAGCTTTAATAACATTATTACAGTTCCCCTGTTTATTGTGCTGAGAATCGGCTGGTTCTTCGCTTGAGTTCAGGCATATATATACAGTACTGTGCAAAAGTTTTAGGCAGGTGTGAAAAAATGCTGTAAAGTAAGAATGCTTTCAAAAATAGACATGTTAATAGTTTATATTTATCAATTAACAAAATGCAAAGTGAGTGAACAGAAGAAAAATCTACATCAAATCAATATTTGGTGTGACCACCCTTTGCCTTCAAAACAGCATCAATTCTTCTAGGTACACTTGCACAGAGTTTTTGAAGGAACTCGGCAGGTACAGTGCCTTGCGAAAGTATTCGGCCCCCTTGAACTTTGCGACCTTTTGCCACATTTCAGGCTTCAAACATAAAGATATGAAACTGTAATTTTTTGTGAAGAATCAACAACAAGTGGGACACAATCATGAAGTGGAACGAAATTTATTGGATATTTCAAACTTTTTTAACAAATAAAAAACTGAAAAATTGGGCGTGCAAAATTATTCAGCCCCTTTACTTTCAGTGCAGCAAACTCTCTCCAGAAGTTCAGTGAGGATCTCTGAATGATCCAATGTTGACCTAAATGACTAATGATGATAAATAGAATCCACCTGTGTGTAATCAAGTCTCCGTATAAATGCACCTGCACTGTGATAGTCTCAGAGGTCCGTTTAAAGCGCAGAGAGCATCATGAAGAACAAGGAACACACCAGGCAGGTCCGAGATACTGTTGTGGAGAAGTTTAAAGCCGGATTTGGATACAAAAAGATTTCCCAAGCTTTAAACATCCCAAGGAGCACTGTGCAAGCGATAATATTGAAATGGAAGGAGTATCAGACCACTGCAAATCTACCAAGACCTGGCCGTCCCTCTAAACTTTCAGCTCATACAAGGAGAAGACTGATCAGAGATGCAGCCAAGAGGCCCATGATCACTCTGGATGAACTGCAGAGATCTACAGCTGAGGTGGGAGACTCTGTCCATAGGACGACAATCAGTCGTATACTGCACAAATCTGGCCTTTATGGAAGAGTGGCAAGAAGAAAGCCATTTCTTAAAGATATCCATAAAAAGTGTCGTTTACAGTTTGCCACAAGCCACCTGGGAGACACACCAAACATGTGGAAGAAGGTGCTCTGGTCAGATGAAACCAAAATCGAACTTTTTGGCAACAATGCAAAACGTTATGTTTGGCGTAAAAGCAACACAGCTCATCACCCTGAACACACCATCCCCACTGTCAAACATGGTGGTGGCAGCATCATGGTTTGGGCCTGCTTTTCTTCAGCAGGGACAGGGAAGGTGGTTAAAATTGATGGGAAGATGGATGGAGCCAAATACAGGACCATTCTGGAAGAAAACCTGATGGAGTCTGCAAAAGACCTGAGACTGGGATGGAGATTTGTCTTCCAACAAGACAATGATCCAAAACATAAAGCAAAATCTACAATGGAATGGTTCACAAATAAACATATCCAGGTGTTAGAATGGCCAAATCAAAGTCCAGACCTGAATCCAATCGAGAATCTGTGGAAAGAACTGAAAACTGCTGTTCACAAATGCTCTCCATCCAACCTCACTGAGCTCGAGCTGTTTTGCAAGGAGGAATGGGCAAAAATTTCAGTCTCTCGATGTGCAAAACTGATAGAGACATACCCCAAGCGACTTACAGCTTTAATCGCAGCAAAAGGTGGCGCTACAAAGTATTAACTTAAGGGGGCTGAATAATTTTGCACGCCCAATTTTTCAGTTTTTTATTTGTTAAAAAAGTTTGAAATATCCAATAAATTTCGTTCCACTTCATGATTGTGTCCCACTTGTTGTTGATTCTTCACAAAAAATTACAGTTTCATATCTTTATGTTTGAAGCCTGAAATGTGGCAAAAGGTCGCAAAGTTCAAGGGGGCCGAATACTTTCGCAAGGCACTGTAGGTTGGCCCAAACATCTTGGAGAACTAACCATACTTCTGTGGATTTAGACAGCCTCAGTTGCTCCTCTCTCTTCATGTTATCCCAGACAGACTCGATGATGTTGAGATCAGGGCTCTGTGGGGGCCATACCATCACTTCCAGGACTCCTTGTTCTTCTTTACGCTGAAGATAGTTCTTAATGACTTTCGCTGTTTGGGGTTGTTGTCATGCTGCAGAATAAATTTGGGGCCAATCAGATGCCTCCCTGATGGTATTGCATGATGGATAAGTATCTGCCTGTACTTCTCAGCATTGAGGAGACCATTAATTCTGACCAAATCCCCAACTCCATTTGCAGAAATGCAGCCCCAAACTTGCAAGGAACCTCCACCATGCTTCACTGTTGCCTGCAGACACTCATTTGTGTACCGCTGTCCAGCCCTTCGGCAAACAAACTGCCTTCTGCTACAGCCAAATATTTCAAATTTTGACTCATCAGTCCAGGAGCACCTGCTGCCATTTTTCTGCACCCCAGTTCCTGTGTTTTCGTGCATAGTTGAGTCGCTTGGCCTTGTTTCCACGTCGGAGGTATGGCTTTTTGGCCGCAAGTCTTCCATGAAGGCCACTTCTGACCAGACTTCTCCGGACAGTAGATGGGTGTACAAGGGTCCCACTGTTTTCTGCCAATTCTGAGCTGATGGCACTGCTGGACATCTTCCGATTGCGAAGGGAACTAAGCATGATGTGTCTTTCATCTGCTGCAGTAAGTTTCCTTGGCCGACCACTGCGTCTACGGTCCTCAACGTTGCCCGTTTCTTTGTGCTTCTTCAAAAGAGCTTGGACAGCACATCTGGAAACCCCTGTCTGCCTTGAAATTTCTGCCTGGGAGAGACCTTGCTGATGCAGTATAACTACCTTGTGTCTTGTTGCTGTGCTCAGTCTTGCCATGGTGTATGACTTTTGACAGTAAACGGTCTTCAGCAACCTCACCTTGTTTGCTGAGTTTGGCTGTTCCTCACCCAGTTTTATTCCTCCTACACAGCTGTTTCTGTTTCAGTTAATGATTGTGTTTCAACCTACATATTGAATTGATGATCATTAGCACCTGTTTGGTATAATTGTTTAATCATACACCTGACTATATGCCTACAAAATCCCTGACTTTGTGCAAGTGTACCAAGAAGAATTGATGCTGTTTTGAAGGCAAAGGGTGGTCACACCAAATATGGATTTGATTTAGATTTTTCTTCTGTTCACTCACTTTGCATTTAGTTAATTGATAAATATAATCTATTAACATGTCTATTTTTGAAAGCATTCTTACTTTACAGCATTTTTTCACACCTGCCTAAAACTTTTGCACAGTAGTGTATATATATATTACAAAACTGGAATTAAATGTAAGACTACCAAAGCTGCTTTGAAGTACAGTAAATTACTTTGGAATTCCCCCCTTGATTGTTATATTCTCAAATAATACATTGTAATAAGCATAAAAAAGCTGTCTGCAGGCAATTGTGCAGAAGAAAAGAAGAAAATGAATCTCCTGTATTGCTAGTATAGCCTCCAAATGTACATTACTAGTCCTTTAAGTCTGGCTTTCAGTGTTTTGTATGCGTTGTGCATGTATTGTAGAAAAGACTGTTCAATAATTATTGCACGATAATTCATATCAGGGGCCAGACTCCAGGAAAAAGCATGAACATACTGTTACTTATTCATGGAAATCTCCTTTTGATGGTTATATATATATATATATATATATATATATATATTGTGATAAAATCGCACTCACCACGGTTCGTTGCCCCTTTAAAAAACACTGACCCAACACAGAAATGGATTTTTAAAGCGCGGTTGCGCTATTTTTAATGAAACAAAAACAAAAATAAACAAAACAAACACCTGGCTCTCTTTGAGCACTAACTAAAACAAAACAGGAACCTAAACTAAACAGGACAGCTAAGCTGTTTACCTGTAACAAAACATAAACAGAACAACACACACAAAAAAGGCTTCACACTACCTTTTCTTTTAATTACGGCTGTACCCACACATCAGCACAGTCGGGCTTCTACCCTCTTCAGCAGCTGCCCAGAGCAGACTGACTGCTCTCCTTTTAAACCCTGCACCTGGCTCCAATTTTCAATAGTAGCCAGGTGCAGGTAATGATCAATCAATAAAACAATTAAACAAAAACAATTAAACAATTAAACAAAACAAAAGTGTGCCTTCCGCACATGTTTTTCCAGCAGAGAGGTTTTAACCCCCTCCCTGCCATCTCACAATATATATATATATATATATATATATATATATATATATATATATATATATATATATATATATATATACACACAATCTGAGACATAAGCTATCAGAATGTTCCAGCTTTAAGATGGAAAAGCTCAAAAACATATTTGACATGTCACAGACTGGTCCATGTCCATATATGAAAAGTCAAAACATCAACATGTTATAAATGGCGCATGGAAATGGATATGATTAAGGTTTTTACACCAAAGATACATCGCCTATTCTGGTTAATATATATATATATATATATATATATATATATATATATATATATATAGTCCTACGGTATGTATATGTTTCATGTACTGTATACCAAATGTCTGTTGTACTGTTTTACAGTAGGTATATATAAAAAGAATGACCCCATGCCAGACACTTGTATTTTTTATAATTTAGCATTTTATGTGAAAAGCAAAAAAAGTTGAATGCATTTTTAGATATGCCTTTCAAGAAAAGCACATAACTCTACTTTTTAGATACAGTGTAATATATTTTATTTAACTAGGCCAATCTGTTTAAGTTTCTTTTATTAATCACCATAAACATTTCAAAATTAACATTTTGGTTTAAGTATTGTTAGGTATCCGTAAAAATATGAAATGTAATAAGTTATAGTTACACAGACCTAACATACCACTATCACCACAGACAAAAACACACCTGAAAGAAATACAATGTTCCCCACACAACATATAGTTTTTTTT
Source organism: Acipenser ruthenus (assembly GCF_902713425.1). Taxonomy (NCBI): domain Eukaryota; kingdom Metazoa; phylum Chordata; class Actinopteri; order Acipenseriformes; family Acipenseridae; genus Acipenser; species Acipenser ruthenus. The sequence continues at coordinate 41,366,397 of NC_081192.1, forward strand.
TTGCTCTAAACGTAGTATTTGTTGATGGTAACTGTTTTATGGCTAAACATCCATTCAGCATTACATACTTAGCATTTGGCTTAAATAAGTATTATTTTATTTTAGCTAAAATAACAACACATACTCATCTTCCACTTTATTATGAATACCCATCATCACCAAGCATTCAACTTGGGTGTCAAAAAGAGATGCGGAAATAAATCAACCAGATCTCAAACCAATCCTCTACTTGCCTTGCTGTTCACTCAGATGATTGTTATGTGATCTAAGTGGAATATTATCAAAGATTACTATATAGATCTTTCAGCCACACAGGGTGTACATTTCACCTGCTGTATTCTACGGCACATACCAGAGAAACTCAATTCATGACATCAGTCGTATAAAGTAGATCTATATGACTATGCGCATCTGTGTAAGAATGATATTGACACTTCTATTGGACGCTTCCAACTTTCTCCATCCTATAACCCTATATTGTCCTGTTCATATGGGCTAGTAGGTTTATGCCAGCGTAATAGCCTGTGCAGTGTAGGTAAGTAATTGCCTATGCTTTTTGTAAAAGAACAATATCTTAAAAGCCCAAGACAAATGTAAATCCTTGTCATGTCTGCTGCACTTCAATGTGTCATACAGACTATTCTTCCACAGTGTCTTTGATGTGTAAGTATCTTAAGATGCTTACAAACACAAATTACTGCAGACCAAATACCTTATCAGATATAGACATGGCTCGAATTGGAAGTACTGAATTACAGTATATTCCACTGCCGTGGTCCATGGTAGTATAGTTAATATATTTAGGCTAAATGTTGACCAGAAATAATCAGTACCAATGCCTTTAACAATCAGATAAGTGATCGGAGGGTTGTGGGTTCAATCCCAGGTGGAGGACACTGCTGCTGTACCCTTGAGCAAGGTACTTTACCTAGATTGTTCCAGTAAAAAAAAACAACAACAACTGTATAAATGGGTAATTGTATGTAAAAAATAATGTGATATCTTGTAACAATTGTAAGTCGCCCTGGATAAGGGTGTCTGCTAAGAAATAGATAATAACACTATGTAACACAATTTTTGTTGCTGGGTAGTAAGTGTTATTTCCTAATTGCTTATGCCTCAAAAGTATAGAAAATGGCTATTATTCCCCACAAACTTTGCTTTTGTGACCAGGACAGTGATATTTTGAAATTTACCTATTTCCAATGAGAAAACACGCGAATTTGTGTCTTTTCGTTCACATAAAGTCAGAAAAAAACAACATATGAATCCAAATTAACATGTATTTATACTAAAGTAATACAAAAATGACTACAAAAGATTTAGAAGTGAGTAGTTTTTCAAGATTTACGATTATACTGTAAATCACTTTCACGAATCAGCCCCCAAATGTAGTCTCCCATCATGTTCTCGTTATACTGTCCTTGGTAGCGGCGTTCAAAGTCCAGTATATCCTGGTGGAAGCGCTCGCCTTGCTCCTCCGAGTACGCTCCCATGTTCTCCTTGAATTTATCAAGATGAGCATCAAGGATATGGACTTTGAGGGACATCCTACAGCCCATTGTGCCGTAGTTCTTCACCAGAGTCTCAACCAGCTCCACATAGTTTTCGGCCTTGTGATTGCCCAGGAAGCCCCGAACCACTGCGACAAAGCTGTTCCAAGCCGCTTTCTCCTTACTAGTGAGCTTCTTGGGGAATTCATTGCACTCCAGGATCTTCTTTATCTGTGGTCCGACGAAGACACCGGCTTTGACCTTTGCCTCAGACAGCTTAGGGAAGAAGTCTTGAAGGTACTTGAAGGCTGCCGACTCCCTATCTAGAGCTCTGACAAATTGTTTCATAAGGCCCAATTTGATGTGCAGTGGTGGCATCAGCACCTTCCGAGGGTCCACCAGTGTCTCCCACTTGACGTTGTTCCTCCCCACAGAGAACTCGGTCCGCTTGGAAGGGTCCACCATGCAGAAGTAGCAGTTGCTTGAGTGGTCAGTGGGTTCCCGCCAAATTCTTGGGATAGCAAACTTCATGGCTCTCTTTTCCCCTCTGTACCATCCTACAAAAATACATTTATTTCACCCATGACTAATGTGTAAGAGATTCTTGCAACATTTTTCATATATGATATATTTTTTCAATAACATTGAAAATTGTAAAACATTTTAAAATTAAAAACTTTTACAATTTTAAAAATTTTAACAAATTTTATAACATAAAATTCTGAGCAACAATTGTCCATCTTACCTTCCAGAGTTTTTTTGCAGTGCTCGCAGGTGAAATGAGGTGCCCAGGGTTTGTCTTGATCCCCGACAGGCATGCCGAAATATGCCTTGTAGGCCTCACACATCTTAGCAGATTCTTCCACGGAGTACTTTTTCGCTCTTGTCATGATAAATTGGCCGCAGACATAGCAAAATGCGTCTGCCGGATGCTTGCAGCCTCTTGATGCCATCTCAGAAAAATGCAGATATGTATCCACTTAGGCAGCTGGAACTAAACTGAACTGGTGGGCTTAAGGCCCCTGTATTTATACTACTATTTATATTACTGGAAAGTTCTAGAAAGTTCTAGAAGTTACTCCAAATTTACTCAGCACTGAATCTATCTGGAATGTTCTAGAAAATAGGTAAATTTCAAAATATCACTGTCTTGGTCACAAAAGCAAAGTTTGTGGGGAATAATAGCCATTTTCTATACTTTTGAGGCATAAGCAATTAGGAAATAACACTTACTACCCAGGAACAAAAAAAAAAAAAAAAAAATTGTTACACAGTGTAATAATAATCCTAAATACTTAATAGCATCTTTTTTTGAAGTCATGAAGCACCCATTTTAAATGATACACATACCACTATATAACACAAGATTGACACCCTATCTATAGAGGCCATTTAATTCCCATGCATATATATTTCCCATGTATATAAAATGACCCTTGAGCCTAAAATGTGCCTTGCTAATTGTTTAACATGAACAGGCTTTTTAGTGGGCACTCATGTCAGTGTAATAAAAGTCCTATTAGCGATCTAGGCAATTTTTTTCTCTTAGGCGCACATGTGCACCCAAGTTAAAAAAAAAATATAGGTGCACATTGAAAAATGAGGGTGCACATAAAAAATAAATAAATACATTAATTTCTGATGAGTTTTTGAGGTAGTGAAATAATTGGTCATACACATGCACCTTAAACAAAATTAATGGTTGCACCAAGAACTTTTTTGGTCGCATATGTGACAGAATTGGGCACACTTAGAGGCCTGCTTACCGTATTAAGATGGCTTTCTTATGTCCACAATCAGAAAATGTGTGCTGTTGTGAAATACTTTATTTCTCTACAAAGAGCTCATAAAACAACCAATTCAGCTGATTGATGTAGCTATTGGTTATCCATGGTTCTCTGATTTACTTTAATATCTAAATTGAAATGACTACATTTCTACTTTATTTATAATTAAAATCTCCAGAATATAATATAAAGAATATCTCAATAAACACGGTATTAATATGTACTATATATATATATATATATATATATATATATATATATATATATATATATATATATATATATATTATATTGTTTAATTTAAATTGAGCAAGCATCGGTTCACAATGGCCAGCAAGAATTGCCATTATTTATCAACAAAGCAAACACAATATTGCACTATATAACATATATATATATATATATATATATATATATATATATATATATATATATATATATATATATATATATGTTAGTTACTGTATAGTATATCTTATTATACAGGTGGAATCTACAACCATTAGCACTGCCATCTAAGAGACTTATGTTGCTAAATATGGTGAAAATAAACTTTATTTGTAAACATGTTTGTTCTCTTTCACAGCCACCGTGTGGACATGAACACATATATTCATAAAAACTGAACATTTATATTTAATACAAGTGGTCCTAACGTACTTCTTGATCTTATTTATGTAATGGTACTTTTTGTGAATCAATATCCTTCCGTTTCATATACATGTACATCATAGACCCTATATAATTATCTGTTCCTAAGATTATGTCAGTATATTATAGGTTTTTCTACATGGAAACACAGGGTTATCTAAAATCAGAAAAGGAAAACGAATGAAAGTTATATACTGTAAAGGAAAATTGATATCTGTGGCAAAAATTAGACTGGGAATATTTCCATCCTTGACACCAACCATCTATCAAACTTTGAAAAGAAATTGTGCGTGATCAACTTCTATTATACAGAACAGGATCAAAGTTCAGTACTTAATTATGTTATTACAGTTGTTTGACACTACAGTATGAAGCAGTAAAAACCCATTAAAGAGGAACCAATCCGTTTTTTAATATGGCCTCATCTTATTCTTCAAGTAAATTTTGCTACACACTTGCTGCTGCAATTGGAAATCTACCAGTTAGTCAGTGAGAGCAGATGGATGTTTTTTTTTTACTCTTCACTTAGGAGAATGTTCAGCTTCTTAGATACTACTTTAATGAGAAATGACAACACCCATGTGGTAGAAGAATATTGCACCAATAAGAAAAGGGGGGGGGGGGGGCAGGGTTATTAGGAGCTAAAGAAATTGGAGATGCATTATGTTTTGAAAAGGATCAATGGGGCCTTTGAGAAGACATATCCCTCAATGGGTGCCCATTTCTGACACAGTTTTTAAAAGGTTTTGAGGAGTATTAACTGCTTCCCACAACCTGTTAAACTGAATGGATAGTTTTCAAGAGATGGACTAATGCCTGAAAAAAGTGGAGGTTTTAATGTGTTAAAAGATAATCGATCAAAACCTACTCAAGACATTTCTTCTGAAATACAGATGGTTGTTCATTACCCAGTTCTATAAATACATGCAGTATTCAATTGCACTTACATTATTCTTACTCTTTCTTGTCTCGTTCTTGTTTTAAGTCTTGACAATGTGTTATGCATACCATAATTAGGTGAAAAACTATAGAGATTAATATTGTCTTGACATGAGCACACATTTTACGTATTGCAATGAACATTTTAATTTTGCTTTTGCTGATGGTACGAACAGCACCATAAAAATATAAATAATATTAATATGTTATGCACTTCATCTCATCTCAAAATAAAAAAACAGTTTTTGAAACAAATAAAATACACATACCAATACAGATGGAAAGACAGAAACTCTAAAGCTGTTTAATACAATGTATAATACTTGTACTTGTATATACATTCTATATATGTATAATATGTAGGGCTGTCAAGCGATTAAAAAAATGAATCGAGCTTAATCTTGAGATTAAAAAAAGATTATCTCAGTTGATCGTGAAAACAGGGTAGCGAATATCAATGTGCAGTGTTTCAATTAGATAATTCAAAGAGAAAGTAAGAACTGACATACCATGGGATGCTGCCGATGGAAAGTGTTCAGAATAAAACATCTATGTCAAGTACTTATACATTTATGATTTTTTTCTTTTTAGAAGACACAGTTTGATCAGATCATGTAGCAGTAATTATTCAACAATTCAGGTTTTTAAAAGGTTACTGAAAAATGGGCACACGTGTAAATATAATAGTTTTTTTATCGCTGAAAACCACATGAAAAACAAAATGTTTCTCAGTCGGTTGACCATGTAGCAGCAGGTATGCACAGCCACTTGTATTAAATCATTTTTATTTACACCTTCAGATGCATTTAGAAAATGTCTCTACACATCATATATTCGTTATAATATAAACATTGAAAAATACAGTCACATTTCAATCAAATTAATCCTGTTAGAATTAAAATATTAGAGATGATCCACATTTATGCATAAAACATACTTTAATAAAATATATTTAAAAAAAAAACAATTCGTCCAGTTTTACATGTTCATTTTCCTTCAAAATGTTTATTTCTGTTAGGGTTACCATATGGCTCCAGATTAACCGGACGCTTTGAGACAGACCGGGATTTCAAAATTCCCCCTAAATTGAAAGTAATTCACGTATAAATGAGCTCCACCTTTGCTGAGATTAATCCTGCTGTGGTGGAATTGCTTGGGCGCAGCAAACAAGTCACACTGATCAGCTGCTTCTGATCAGATCTTAATGAACGAATAGCTAATTTATCGATAGAGCAACGAGATGATGATGCGATTGTATTTGCAGCTCTGGACTCTTGACCGGAGGGTTGTGGGTTCAATCCCCAGTGGGGGACACTGCTGTTGTACCCTTGAGCAAGGTACTTTACCTAGATTGCTCCAGTAAAAACCCAACTGTAAAAATGGGTAATTGTATGTAAAATAATGTGATATCTGTATAATGTGAAATAATGTATAATGTGATATCTTGTAACAATTGTAAGTCGCCCTGGATAAGGGCGTCTGCTAAGAAATAAATAATAATAATAATAATATGGGCGATTGAATTTTAACAAACAGAAAAAAATAGCGACTGGCTGCAATCCATTCTTAGTATAATACAATTATTTGACGCGCATGCGGGTATTTAAGCACCATTATTAACTGTAGCTAAGGATGGTTCATTTACACCTTCATTTATTTCAATTTAGGGGCAAGTTTGAAATCCTGTTCTGTCTCACAGCGTCCGGTTAATCTGGAGCCACATGGTAACCCTAATTTCTGTGAGATATTAAAATCCAATTCTCCAATGTGTTATGTGACGCTTCTGAATGTGTTTCTCACTTGAAAAAGTCATGCAGACGACACATGTGAAAGATATATTCTTTTTAGATATTGGTAGACTTGTTTTGTTTTTTAGTTGCAGCAATACAATGTGCTTGCCAACGGCAGCTTGCAAGCATGCACGCTTGTGCAGTTGGGATTAATTTACAAGTATGATGATAAATACTGTATCATGAAGATAAGTAAAATCATTCAGAACACCTAAGAGAGATTGTGCACAGAAACGTGTACTAATACATACTACCATGCCGGTAATACATACTACCATGCCAGGTGTGTGCTGCTGCTGTTGGTCAGGCAGAAGAAGAAAGATACAATAAGTTATAACAATTCAGACAATCACGATAGGGTTTCACATTTAGAAATAATAAAAGACATGCCTGCTTTAGGCATGTGATTGTAATCATCTGGAGTTCATTCTACTGTATAGGGATTGATATAACAAACCATAGCATTTCTCATTATAGTAGTCATATTATATTTTATATACAGTACATGATATTTGTGGTTTATACAATGCTGGAATGTATGATAAATAATTACTTTTTGCTTTTTTGTGGTACACTTCAATATCAGTGTTGCCAATACCCATACATTTTAGAATAATTTTAAAGTAAATTAATCAAAGCAAAGTTATCAAGAATTCCCATTACATTTATGCAAATTACATTTATGTACATTAATTATTGAACAAAGATAAATAATAGATACATGCATTATATTAGAGGAACCTTAAAATATAGGACTGCAATATGTCTGGTGCTTCAGGAATCATTCCTCAGTTTATTTATTTTAATGAGCTGAGTATATTGTTCCCTGTGTATGTTCTTTTTTTTTCTATAGTGAATGAAGGTGGAATCAAGCAGGCTTCAAATTCTTGTCCTGACCCGGGAGAACCAGAACATGGAAAAAGGATAGGATCTGACTTTAGGTAAAGTAAAAATCAACCTGTAATGTCATCTCCATAACTAGTTAGGTTGAATACTAGTATACATTCTTCAGTTAAAACTCTTATCTAACAAGGGTGTACAACTCCTATATGTAAAACTCCCCCTAAATGTAAAATCATTTGCCCCTAAATGTAAAAAGGATATTTGCTCCTAAATGTAAAAATATTACGCCTAAATGTAAAATCATCTCCCCCAAAATGTAAAACCAGTCAAAACTATGAACAACTTTCAACTTCTATACAAAAAAAAAAAAAAAGAAAATAAATGTTTTACATATAGGGGTAGTTTATTTTTTACATATAGGGGTAACATTTTACATATATGGGGAGTTTTTTTTTTTACATATATGGGTAATATTGTATACATGGCAGAGGTGTTTTACATATAGCAATAGAAGTTTTACCTTAAATTAAAACATTAAATAAAACTTTTTTTTTTTTTTTTTTTTTTTTTTTTTACAAAAATATATTTATTTATTTTATTTGGAGTGCCAGTATAATAATAATTATTTTTTTAATTATGTGCAAATATGCTTAAAATGTATTTATTTTTAGTTGTTTTAAATATATGCAGTTATGATATAGATGCCCAGAGTTCAATATTGATGTAATTACTGTTGTGTTTAAAAAAAATAAACATCTATTTTAAAATATTCATAATATGTTGATAAAATCTAAAATAATAATAATAATAATAAACATATTTTTGTTAATTAAACAGAATATAGAAGCCAGGAATAGAAAACAGAATAGTGGATCCCTTGGTATCAGTAAATAGATTGCTCAGGGTAGCAGGAAGCAACAGTGGGGTTGTTTTGAGTTCAAAAGCAATGTTAAAACACCCAATGTGATGCTGGGGGTGGCTCCAGTGGAGGAGGAATCAGAGTCTCTATCCCGGTTGGTACAACATTGATCGTGTGTTTTGGAGGATTTAATGGGTTTATCAAGTGTGACTGACCAAGTATAACTGCATTTTAGTAGGTTTTTTTTTTTTTAATTTAGGTTGATTTTACATATTTAGTTTGTATAAAAAAAACAGAAAACCAAAAAAAAATTGCTGCTGCTATGTGTAAAACATCTACCCCTATATGTAATAACCTACTACTAAATGTAAATAACTCACAATGTGTTAAACATCGATGCCTATATGTAAAATACCCCCATATGTAAAAGTTAGCCCTATATGTAAAGCACCTCCGCCTATATGCAAAAAGTTGTGTTTTTTTTATTGGTATAGCAGTTACTGTTTAAGTTGAAAGCTGTTCATAGTTTAGAATGGTTTTACATTTATGGGCAAAGATCATTTTTACATTTAGGGGTAGAAGTTTTACATTTAGGGGGAAGCAAGACATTCATTTAGGTTGACAAGATTCACAGTGATCTACTTTTGTAATACCATAAAGTTCCCAACAATCCTGTCTTTATAAACTGTCATTTTAAAAATAAAATAATGACCATGCACATTAGATGTGACATTATTGGTTTTATTAAAATCAAACTATAATTATTTAATTGTACATTATTTTAATTCTGGAATACTAGTATTGGTTGTTATTTTATTTCTGCATTTTATTGTTTCGCTACTATATTACAAGGTTTATCTGTTTATATTTTCTGTTCTACTGTACCAAGGCATTTTGTCCATTTTGTGTTTGATTGTTGTGATTTTAATTCTGTAAAGCACCTTGAGATGCTTGCATGAAAGGTGGGCACCAAAAGAACATTTATTATTATTATTATTATTATTATTATTATTATTATTATTATTATTATTATTATTATTATTTGGTTTGCTGCTTCTGGAATCCAAGCTGTGTTCTTTCTTTAAAAGAAAACCCACAACAAGAGTGATTGACCTTTACAAAACTAATGCTGGTGTAAGGTGAGGAATTATGACTGTCCGAACCAGGTGTTCAGTGGTGCAAAAGTTACAGTAAGGGGCCATTATTAGGATACCTTTACAGCTAAATTATACATTTGGAGTTGATTAGCTGTGGGTTATTGTAGTGCATATTTATGAAGATAATATTTAACATTAATACCTAAATATCCTAGGCTACCCCCCTCCCCCCCCCCCCCCCACACACACTATGTTGGTGATATACAATTACGTAATATTAATAATATACAGGACGACGTCTCCATGATGTGATTAATATTCAAATATAATAATAGGTTTTTAGTCCTTCAGAAATTTAATATTTCTTATAAAATTATATTCACAATTCCATTGTTCAATGTTTTCAAATATATCAAAAGAACTATAAACAAAATAGAAAAGAAATATGAGGCTAAGTTATAAAAATACGCTTTTCAGTTTCAATATCAAGAGCGGTTAACCAGTCAAATAACTAAGAGTCAATATACTAATGTTAAAAGTTAAAAGTTAATATATATATATATATATATATTATTATTATTATTATTTATTTCTTAGCAGACGCCCTTATCCAGGGCGACTTACAATTGTTACAAGATATCACCTTATACATTATTTCACATTATACAGATATCACATTATTTTACATACAATTACCCATTTATACAGTTGGGTTTTTACTGGAGCAATCTAGGTAAAGTACCTTGCTCAAGGGTACAACAGCAGTGTCCCCCACTGGGGATTGAACCCACAACCCTCCGGTCAAGAGTCCAGAGCCCTAACCACTACTCCACACTGCGGCTTAAGGATCACATATCAATCATAAATGCTTACTTTAGTACTCATCAGGCAAAAAGAAACTTAATACATACAAAATATTAAGTTTATTAAGGTTCACAAAATTAAGAAGAATATAGAAGTTAGAAATCATGGTACCAGAATTATAAGTATAGACACAAGCAGGAATAAAACATTTAAACAAACATTTTCATAAGCACGCAAGCTTCCATATGGTTACACGCATGTGCATGCAGGATTTGTGCACGTTACGTACAGTGACGGTGTTAAGCAATGTCTGTTGTGTTGCAATGCAGACTGCATTTTTGTGTCAAGTGCAGTTTGGAAGCAGTTTCAATTGCATTTAGCATTGAGTTGCAATCTAGAGTTACTTCAAACTTGTAGGTGAACTCAATCAATGTTTAAATGGTTCAGACGTTCACAGTTGTTCTTTTCAAATGCACACAATAGCATCATTTTAATTAAAGTCTTATCTTGTTTCAGTTGTTCATCAAAGTAGAATTGTTTGTATTTAATCTTAGCAAAGTGTTACACGGTATTAAATGTTTTTACTTCTGGTATTTTACTTGAATCGTCTTTGAAAAGTCTTTGAAATGTAATACTTATTCTGGAGATGTGTTCGTTGTTGAAAAACAAAGTGAGAATACAGTTTGTCTTCTCGTAACACATGGAGTTGCAGGATGTAGAGGCGAGGAGTCTTCTTCAGGATGAAGATAGGGACAACGCTTGAATAGATCCCCATTCCAAGTGAAGGCTCCGTGGTTACTTCATGGCGAGATGAGAGTCCAGATCCAAGAGAGAGAGTTCATGCTTGTTTCGCTTTAAATATAGCGCCCAAAGAGAAGTTTACATTGGTGATCCAATCACTTCTCTGTCAAACAGGAAGCTATACAGGACCAAAATCACCATCATGCATTAGCTGTCATCAATTATAAACTTTAAAAGGATGAATAATTCATACTGTCTTTCACAGTTTCTGAAGTGTACTTTATTTATCCATAAAATACAATTATAATTGACCTTGTTTGATTTAAAGTTTGAAAACTATTTAGGATGTATTTTATGTAGTATAAATAACGTCATGCTTCAGTATTAAATGGTACATTGCATTATTTATAGAAACACAATGAAAAAAAACTATTTTGTTTGAACCCCTGTCCCAGCGGGTAGAGTTTAAAACATTACTTTGCATTTCTAAATAAATTAACAAAAACAAACACACTATAAGACTACATTTTAGGGAAAACTAAACATGGAAGAAACCAAATTATCATAAAAATGTCAATAAATTAGGTATTTGTAGCTTAAATGTACAACTGTTAACAAATGCAATCTAAATAGCATTTAATACTAAAATTGAAATTGCGGCCCAGTTCATGATGTTGACAAGTGTGTCCAAAGTATGCGTCCCAGATGCTGGGCTAGATTCCTGTGAACTAAAGAATAATTTGTGACGTTGAAAAGGCATTTTTTTCAGTTTCTTGAAAGTGTCCTCTTTAATGCTATAAGTTTTAAAATAATCATAGTTTATCCTTACTAACTTTTTCATTTTGTTTTGTTTTAAGTCTTGGAGCAACAGCTCAGTTCATTTGTGATGAAGACTATGTGCTGCAGGGGTCAAAAACAATCACCTGCCAACGTGTTGCAGAAGTGTTTGCAGCCTGGAGTGACCACAGACCTGTATGCAAAGGTAAAAAGTAATTGTATAACACTGTATAAAACAGTTTTCATTGAGTTTTTGTAACCATTATGAGTTATTATTATTATTATAATTATTATTTCCCAGATGGCTTTTGGGAATCTCCATACTAATTATTTATATAGGAATATACTTTAGGGAAGTTTGTGTAATGTCCATTTGTTCATGAAAGGTTCAATGTAAGCTAAACTATACATTGTAGTAATGGCATTTGCTGTAATATAAGTCTATAGGCTATGAACTGAATCTATTTTGAAAGCAATTTTGCCAAAGGCAGTTTCGGTCTCCAGCAAGGGAACAGTCTGTCACTTTTATCACAGAAATTCGATTAAAGATGGCTCTGTTGAGAATGACTGAATACTTAAAAAATATAACAAATTAAAATACAATATTGCTGGTGATTGTATCGGCATTCAGATAGAATATTTGAACTGGCAGATCCTGTTTAGTTTTGAAATAACCACCACATATGGGGGTAAGTATAGGCACAGTGCAAATAATTGCAGAATTCAAATTGCATTGCGGCCAGTCAATTATTTTGCACTGTGCCCTATGTAAGCTTAAGAGCAATGCAAATTACTCAACACACACACAAATAATGATCCGCAATTATAATAACTACGTGCTGCACCCACCTCCACCACTAGAGGGAGACTACCTGCTGCTCTAACCTCCACCGCTAGAGGGAGACTACCTGCAGCTCCCATCTCCGCCACCAGAGGGAGACCATTTGTTGCTCTTGCCTCCACCACCAGAGGGAGACCACTTGTTTCTCTTGCCTCCACCTTCAGAGAAGCTGAAGCTACCTCCCAAGGATCAACTCCTGCCTGAGCCTGCAGAGCCTGCATCACCTCGGGCTGCAAAGCCTGCACCGCCTATGGCTCTCAAGCCTGCAGCGCCTATGGCTGCCGAGCCTGCAATGCCTAGGGCTGCCGAGCCTGCAACGCCCGGGGTGGCCTGTTCCGCACCGCCTGGGGAGGACTGCTCGCCATTGCCTGGAGAGGCTAGTTCGTCATTGCCTGGGGAGGCTCGTTCGCCATCGTCTCGGAGGCTAGTTCGCCACCGCCTGGGGATGCCTGCACAACACCACCCGGGGATGCCTGCTTGTCATCATCCAGCATTTGCGCTGCCAGAAATTCTGGGTCCGGAGCCCAAGAGGAGGGAACCGCCGGCTACAGAGCGGGGCCACTGGAGGAAGTCCTTGCCCCACTGTCAGCATTTCTGCTGACAGCATTGACACTGACAACATTGCCGCCTGATAGCCCAGTGATGCCTCTGTTCCTGGCCCAGGACCTTGACCAAGACTTTTGGACTTTTAAGGGGGAGGTGGCCTTTGAGGCCATGTGTGCTGCGCACAAGGGGGGAGAAGTGTGACAGGGCACATCCCAGCCCTGTGTGTATTATATTGCTTGTTGTATTATTTAAAATGCATCATTTTTGTTGAAAAACACACCGTTTTGTTGTTATTGTTTACAGCCTGGATGGGGTTAAAATGCCCCATCCAGATAAAATTGCGAGAACGCGTGGTAAACTGCAAGTGATTACTGACCACGCATATGAGAAACCCCGTGCCGAATGTGGCAGAGGGATAAACCAGGTATTCAGTAGCCAGTTAATCCCTCTGCCACAATATAAAAACCTGCAGCTTTGGCTAAACAGGGTGGGTTGTCCAGAGGAGGAAAGAGACAGCACGATACACTTTAAACCAGCACGATACTTGTTCTCTTTGTTTTGTGTTTTGTCTGTTTGGTTTGGCCAACGAGCTGCATTGTTTTGTAAAGTGTATCTGTTTTGTTTTTTTTATACATTTTTTAAATTTATAATTAAAACACTCCATAGCACTTTCATACCCTGCAGTATTGTTACTGTGTGTGCTATTCTCTTCCTGGCCTGACGTCACCACGAAGCCAGCCTGTTCACAGGCATCCACATCAGTATCCATTATAAATGTCGATAGCTCATTAAAAATTGTTGTTGTTATTGGATTGTCTCCATCTCGCCTTTATATTTGTCTTTTCTAGTTACATTTTTGGTAGAGTGTGATTAATGCCTTTAGCAGAGTTTATGTATCTCCTGTGAGCATTAATGGCAGTACATACAGAACGTACCATAACGTTTAGTTTTAACCTTACAGTATTTGCAAGAGTACATTTTATTATACCTGTACAGCAGCAATAGCATTGGCAATGTATAATGTAGAATAGGAAGCACATTTGAAATGTAGATAGTGTAAACGATTGCACCCACACGGGTTCGTTGCCCCTTTAAAAACACGACCCAACACACACAGGAAGGGATTTTTCTGCGCGATTGCGCTATTTTTTTTTTTTTAATTAACAACAACAAAACAAACAAAACAGAAACAAATACCTAACTCCGTTTTGGAGCGCGGACTACACAGGTAAGTCCCTGACTAGCTTGCAGGGCGGCTAAGCTGTTTACCTGTCACACAAACACAAAACCACACAGGCTTAACACAGTACTTACTATAAATATGGCTACTCGGAGCCAGCTCACCTTTCCTCCTCCTTCGACTCAGCAGCCTCGTAGAGCCAGGCTGCACATCTTAAATACCCTGCACTCGGTTCTACTTTTTAATTACCACCGGGTGCAGGGGATTACAAACAATAAAACAATTACAATATTGTGCATACGCACATGTTTTTCCTGCAGGGAGGCTATTAACCCCCTCCCTGCTATTACCCATCCTCGCTGCTGTTACAATAGGAAGGCTTTAATCATGCTCATGTTTGGACGGTCAAAATTAAATAAACTGCTGAATTTCACTTGCTTGCTATTTGGATGGAAACGATTTGAGTTGTAATATATTTTAATGATTTGAATAATATGTATTTTTGATTCTTACATGTAGTACAGCCACAAACCAGTGACCTACATCGTGTCACTTTCCTCAGTGGAATTTCCTGTAATTTAAAATCAGGTTGGGTACATGTTGCACTTTGAATAACCCTTTGCAGAGTGACTGCCGATCACCATGGATCTCAGGAGTAATAATAGGTTGTATTTCCTTTTATGTCATACCATTTATTTAATTGAAGCATAAATCTGCCTTAAACACAGAGCAAAAACTAACCTTTAAGACAGTTTTGTTTAGCATGTTCCGACCCTATTAAGGTTAATACTGGGCATCAGCAGAAGTGACACAATAGGAACATAGTTATGTCTTGAATAAATGCATGTAATTTCACAATGCAGAAGTTGCTGAATTAGCTACTGCTCTCATTCCTCAATCCTTTATATGAAAAAAATGCAATTTAAATCTGCTTTTGTGTTGTTCTTGGTCCTTTGGGAGTATTTGCAAAGTGAGAGATAATGTAAGGAAGAGGTTATGTTTAATCATATTGATTGAAAACACTGACATGTACTGTATGTGCAAGGCCCATTTGGAGTGTTAACAAAAACCCACACAGCTCAAATCTGCAATGAATATACAGATAATGTATGATTTTTTTTATAAGCTATTGACAAGCTGAATCATCTGTATGGTTCACAACAATAAGAGCCTTGTCAAAAATAAAAGCAGCAAAATAGTAATATAGAATAGGTAGGATTCAAAAGTCATTATTTTTTTCTTTTTTTAAAATTTTCTTCTAACTTGCAGCAGTAATCAGTAAAAAAAAAGGATTTATCTTAATTTTGGTTTGTAAAAGTACTCTGGAATGCATATATGAAGGTCAAGTATGAAATATTTCAGTTGTCCTATATTTTATGGTATGTTAGTCAAGGTTTCAAATGTATGGTGCTCAGAAGTTCTTCATATATGGTCTACTGTAATGTGTTTGAACCCCTGAATATGGTGAATCATATTGATATCACAATGTTACACATCTTAGGACAAAAGTCCCTATATATTGTAAAGTCATGCTTGGTCATTTATTGGCTAGTCATGCACAGATTAAGAAACATCCAAAAAGACCACATATCACTTGTTTGAATACAAATTTGACAATATTAACATGGCTTCAAGCTGCATTTTAGGACAGAGAGATTTATTGCTTTCTAACCTTGTGTATTACTTTGACATTGGACAGTTTGAAAACTGCAGGTGCTGCACATTCTAATGGATACGCGTTAGCAGTGTCTTGCAAGACATAATTAGCCCCCTGGTGCAGCTAGTAACTGAACAGAATGGGCAGTGTTAACCTCCCTGCACATGTCTTCCCATGCCTGGTGATTACAAATGTAGTACTAGACCATGATAGTTGACAGCAGATGATGCATATTATAAAAAGTAATTAGTAATAAATATACTGGCATATGGCTAGATGACAAATAGACAGATGGCGTGAATATGGCAACCAGTCATATGAACTTTTCTGATAATCTTATTAAGCCAGTTGAAATAGAAAACAATGGCATCTTGTTTAAACAGCATATGTCTTCATTTTTTGCCATGAATTTCATTCAGTTTATCCCAAAATAATTTTGGTGCATATGATGAGGTTATGCTACCAGATTACAAAGTCATTCATGAAAAACAACAAGAATGATTACAATTTTGCCAATATCGTGCTTCGATTTAAAACTTGTCATTTTTAAGTAAAAAATAAAAAGGCATAAGCATTCATACGCACGCTTGCTTATACCATACTTGATGAATGGATTTGATTTAGAAGTACTGTATAACAGCACACATCATTAATTCATAAAGCTTTAACTCATGTCTTTTTTAAAGAATGTTTTTTTCAGTCTGCATGTATGAGCACATTAAAGTTTTGTTCAACAAAAGTCTGGAAGAATTTAACTAATATAAAACTGTTTTATTCATAAAAACAGGTTTACAAAAGATCTTTACTGGGCTCTATTTACAGAATTATAGGGACTGTTTTTAAGGTCTATTTTGATTAATTTGATTCATCAAGGTCATGAAACCTTTTGTGAATTGATTTCAAAGCACTATTTAACCTAAGAATGTTTATTATGCTCTTCAAAAAACAGTCCTTGCAAGGGGTGCTATCCTGATTTTGCACAGTAATCTGCATCCAGTTGTGCAGACTCAACAGAGGGGACTCGAGTGGACTAAATCCAATGCATATTTAATAGAGTGCAATACATACTTCTCTGCTGTGACAGTCACTTTCTCTTACCGTGAAAGATCACACAGGTTGAGAATCACTCATGTAAGTAATTTATGCTTTTTCCAGTCACACCAGTTACAGAAGACACAAGCTACATAGTCAGTATTGGCAATATGGATATTTTACCCTTAAAGGTGTTATTGTTCACATTTTATTCTGTAAATTAGCATAGCACCAACATTTTAATCATGACATTTTAAAAATGATTTTGAATGCTGAAATATATCTGTAAAAAGGATTATATGTTGATGTTGTTATGCCACATACTATCTTTCTATTTTTGTTACCGACCCAACATTCTGACAGATATGCATTTGTTTTACTTAAGCTCAACCTGAATTTTAGTGAAGAGCTAAAAACAAAACGATTGGTTACGGATGTAATCCCTGTTCCCTGACAACTGCGTCTGAGAGCCCTAAGGTGGACAGACGGTCCCGTTCAGGGGCCAGACCCACAGTTGGAGTCTGCCCGGTTCTGAGTGCCAGAGAGTGCCTCTCGCCTGACTGAGGAGATCCATGCATAGCGGGGTCTCCCAGGGCTGGCCTTGCAGCAGCTGGCAAAGGTTTGAAAAACAGATTCTCCTGGGTCATCTGGGGGCCACAAGGAGAACTGCCTCCTTCTCTCTCCGGACCTTTTCCAGGAAGGCAGGGAGCATTGGTATTGGCGGGAATGCATACAAAAGCGTGCATAGAAGGCACCAATGCACGGAACATCTAAGCACCAAGGGCGCCGAAGCACTGTAGCGTCAGAGTGGGTCATAATATCATTCTGTGTATGAAATTAACAGAATTGAAATATACAAAGGGGGGTCTTAAGCCATTCTCTCTGTTTACTTGGTTTCTGGTCACATACTCCCCCACTGACAAAGAATGCTTTTAAAAAGAGTCATAAACTTAATACTGAACAAATGGCTTATCAAGCCAGACAGTCTTGGGTGCTTTGACACCTCGGACAGAGAACAGTAGCCCTCATAAATACAGCAGACAGGGGAGAAACAGCGGACCAATTGAGAACAAGGGGCCGTCTAGGAACTTGAACAACCAATGAGAAACACTCCACGTGGACTCAGGCACCGCCCAAAATAGACAAACTATCCAATCACAGGGGTAAAGAGAAAATTACAAAGGCCAATTTATTTTCACACGTGCAGTTTATTTTAGAAGCACTGTTTTAAAGGTCTCTTTTTTCAAAGTAAAACAGGTTTAAAGGGCACTGCATATCGACAGGACACTCAGTACTGCATCTCCAGCCCCGCCCCACCCCTTGTTCGCTGAATTTTTCACATACCTCTTCATAGTCGTGCATACCGATAAATCATCTCCTGATCACTCGTTTTATCACCAATGCACCAAGATGGGTGGGTCAGTGTATCCGTGGTCTACTCTACAGTGGGCTGAAATCAAGCCCAGTGGAGGAATCACACATTTTTTTGTTTTATTTTTATAATTATTATTTTTAAACTGTAAGGCAGTGAAAAAACAAACACACACACACACTTTTTTTGTGCAGCACACACCGAGTGAGTCAGCCCAGCGGCATCGACTCAATAGCGGGTGCGGCAGAGCCAGGTTCCCCTTAAGGTATACGTGTCTCTCGTTTCTTTTTTTTCTTTTATTTATTTTAGCTGCAAAAAAGCAGAGGAAATACACACAGACAGCAGAGCTGTAGGGTTAGAAAAGCAGACTACAGTCGCCAAGCGATGTAGGCTGTTGAAAGAAAGATTTTTTTTTTTAAATGGAGGGCAGTTGCGCAGCTTTTACAGCTTAGTCCTCAGAAGCCAAGTTTCGATCCCAGGGAAGTGACAAGCCAACTTCCGGCAATTAATTGCAGGGAAACTATCAGAAAACTCATAGTGAGTGCCCTTTCACAAAAATCACATAGCCGGAGAGTTTATACCTACCTGATTGTCAGAAGCAAAAGAGAACGTGATCTCCGCGGAGTGACTACTTATTCCCTCGGTAGGCGGGACCGAGGACGTCACTACCCGGTGGGGCCTATCGGCAGCTCTGACATAAAATGCTCAATAAATATCTGACCTATGGCAGGCATATCCCAAAAGTATGGTTGTTGGTCATCTTTGAATTGAAAGGGAACAATATGGTTAGTTTGCATGACAGTGCCTACTGGCTTTGTGATTTAATACTTCATTACTGATTACATTTTTGTATTGCATTTTACAAATAGCAAGTTGCTCTTAATTTCAATTCTGTCCTTTTTTAATTAAATATGCTGCTTAATTAATTTTGCCTTTTGCAATGAGAGCATGAAGCATATCATTGTTGGAATGTTTACAATGTATACAGAATACTCAATAGGAACAACCTTTTAAAAATAAATCTCTTAAAGTTAAATCCAGATTGTCATCAGATAATTTGTTAGCAAATAAAAAAATCCTGGCATTTGGTATTTTGAATGATCTGGAATTCGTGTGGGTCTTCTGCTAATGGAGTTTGTTATATAATCTACCTTTTTACCTGTTTTAATATCCTGTTGTGCTTTGCGTTTGTTTATACTTAGATTATTATTTGCAATTTTTTACTATTAAACTATTCCAGCAAATGGTTTTGGATTGTGAGCAAATGCTGTGGGGAAGCATATTTGAGTCAAACACTGAAGCTCAAACTATAGGTGAAACATTGTGGACTGAACCATGTGCAACATTGATATGATTCCCCTCCTCAGTTTCTTACAATCAGCTTAAAGAGTCATGCAGAGGTAATTTTTATGTGTTTGTCTACATACTGGAGCAATTTGCTGTCACACTGTTTTCATATTATTTTGGAGTGACATAACATAAAATTAGTTTACATATTGTACCTTTTTCTTGATATGTAAATGAGAGAGGGGTCATTGAAGTTAGTTTGAAGAAATATGTTCTTTGCCCAGCATCTTGTCATGCAACCCTTAAATGTGGTGTTGGCATGAGGTCTGCAGATTGAGTAGTGGCGTGCCGTCAGGACCTACAAGGTATTCTCTGCTGACCAGACAGTGCCAAGTAAACCGTCAGTCAAATTACATTACGTTGCCTCACTCACTTGCGTACACTGTGCTTGATTATACTATGAAGCATACTACTCTAATTATTATTTGTTCATTTGTCTGACGCCTTTATCCAAGATTACTTACAGGGTTTACTAGAGGTATTTTAAGAGTCTAGGGGTTTCCTGAAGGGGATGTGTTCAGCCAATAAGAGATCTGCATTTCCCCCATAAGTCTAAGACAACAACCAGACGCTAGGAAAAAAAACAGTTGAGGGTATTCTCCGTTTCAGTTGAAGGGCTTGAGTGAGTTTAACCAATAGGCGAGTCGAAGAATGTCCTTTTTTTTAGACAGGCGACCAATCAGGAGTGAGCAGAGGAGGGCCATAAATCTCCCAGGGTATTTTCTGCCTCACTTGAAGACCCTGCTTTAGCAACCAATGGGAAAGTCAAAGCTCTGACCAATCATTAGTGAACAACCCCAAAACATGAATATTCCTTGGTTAGCACTGCAGTTATGAGGATAGCTGGATTTTGCACGATATTGCTTATAAATATACATTGATAAATACAAATACCTTTACAATATCTAATTGTTTCAAATTTTATTTTACAGTAAAATAAAAAAAAAAGGTGAGAAAACTGAGACATCATAGTCGATTTGGTTACGAATCCTTTTTCAAGGAGAACTTTTAAAATTGGAGATTGTTAAAAAAAGGGAGATATACCACAGATCCCCGAGCTGACACGAGAAGGGAAAGGATATACTTGGCTCTTTCAGAATTAAAATTATGAAAGGTATCTGTGGCTTACAGGTAGCTGCCACTTAAAAAAAGGAGGTCTGCGGCGGGGGGAGGGGGTTGCGATGACTCTGCTACCCCAGTCCATTCTGTCACGGCACGCCACTGAGATTGAGAATGGCAATGTGGAAAGGGTTGAACTTTTAGCAGTTTACATTACCCAAGGACCAATTTCTGAAGAACATTCAAACACAAGCAAAAATGTTTATTCAATGGCTTCTTAAAGGAATCATTTACTGTAAGTTCTCAATATCATGTATAACTTTCAAGACTGGAGTGAAAGTAATCCTTCCATTTATGGAATCTATAAAAATGTTACAGATTGTATGGGATGACTCCACTTCATACTACTGTGGAGAGCAATGGGGTTATATAAATACTGTGTGTTTTTAATGTTCTTAATAAAGTAAGCCACAGACTATTTACTAAATCGAGCATGTCTATTTAATCTGCACAACCTGGGTCTAAATTTTGAACTGCAGTTTTTTGAAAGGTTCAATATTCTTAGACATCCAGCATGATGCAGCTTGAATATTTTGAGTGATGCTTTGAAATACATGTATATAACCCAGTATATTTAAATTTAAATACTATACAACATCTGTAAAACAAATTTTGTGTTTTAAGTGCAATTTCATCAAGGCTGTTTTTCACTCTTTAAATGTGAAATTGATTATATAGCACATCACTTAGCAAATCTTGTAAATGTTATGTATATACAAGTAGCATTTCCTTTGAACAGAGCTCAGTTGAAAATATAGAGGAAAAACTGTTGCGACACTTGCTCATGAATTTCTAATGTCAATCAAACAGCATTTTTTTCCTCAGTATTTATTGTGACATTTTTCAAATGCAGTATTAGTATCTAACACAACTACAGTATTGAATATGTAATGCATTTAAGTGTGCAGACCTCTGATCAAAAGAGATTATATTGAGCATGTATCCATTAAGATGGAAAAAGACTTGTTATATTGATTTAAGTAATTGCCTTTGAAATTAACTTGACTTGTAGACATTGTGTAAGGTATTTGAAGACTGGTGTTGAATGTTAATTACTGAAAGCTTGACGTTTTAAAACTGGCAGAATTAAGGAATATAATTGATGGGTGTAGTAAAAGTTTCATTCTCTTCAATGTATAAATTACTTTAAGTTAAATAATGAAAAATGGAGAATCAAATTGTACTTCAAAGTCCTTAAATGAAAAACCTGATTTGTTTATTTCTGTTTTTGTAACATTAAAAGATTCGTTTAAACAGTAAGTTTAAAGACAACTTCACAATTATGGATTTTTTTGTTACAGTTACAGTTGTTTCCTATTGACAGCAATGTAAAGTCACCCTCAATGTAAAAGCCACCCCTGTATTCAGTACTGACGGCTCAAAGTGACCAGGCATCTGTTAGCTCACCGGTTTAATGAGACCAACAAGCCGTAAACCACTAACCATCTTTTTTAAACCTTCTAAAAATGTGGATGCATCATAGAGTAACTTATTTGAACATTTTATTTAATAAAGACTGTAAAACCTAGTAGAAACTGAACCTGAAAACTGTCTAAAAAAACTGTTTGCTAAAAAGAAAGCTAAACAAAATTATATCAGGAAAAACCTGGGAAAACTGTTTAATAAAGTTGTAATCTATTAAATAAATTGGCACACCTAATAACTTTTTAAATAATTCAAATCTTATGGTAATAACCTGTTACAAGAAAGTATATTTCCATTCAGTAGTAAGGACATATGTTTGGTCCTTGACTGGCCTTAAGAGGAGTTTCACTGTACTTCAAAAAATGTAATTATTTGCAAGACTCCTGTGCAAACCATAGGTGTGAAAAATCTTGCTTACAATAACATCAGAAATTATTTCTTATTTAGCCTGCTATACATTGATTGAGATCATTAATGTTAATTGTAGTTAATACATTATTTTTTATTTTATTTTCTTCTAGTAAAAACATGTGGGTCTAATCTTCAGGGACCAGCTGGTACATTTACGTCACCCAATTTTCCATTCCAGTATGACAGTAATTCACAATGTGTCTGGATAATTACCGCTCTAAACTCCAATAAGGTAAGGACAATTCTTAGCTACAAACTACAATGGTTATTTGTATATTCCTTTTTATATGTATATATGTAGTTTCTTATTAAAACTTGAGTGTGCAGTTTTTATTTAAAAAAATTAGACATCAATGGAATATATCTCACCTGTTTAAATATTGATGGTAACTCGTTGAGCTCAGATGCTAGATTCCAGAATGTTTACTTTATGTTCCCATTGGGATGGGATTCATAACACTTTAACTCACTCTATACAGATGCAATTGGATATTGTTCAAGTAAGTTAGTTCAGCACAGAGCAGCAATACTAGTTCTAAGTTAGTCAGCAGTGGGCAGCAATCACTGAAGAGAGTGATCCATTTTACTTACAAGGTGGAGTGACTGCCAATTCAGCACATTAATGCAATTTGTAATTCCAACATGCACCAAAGAACTGACTCATACCTTGGCCTTTCCTGCAATTACTACACGATATCTAAGTAGCTAAACGTGTTGGCAAGTTGCTGAGTAAGGGTTATTTAGCTATTATATTGCCATTATGAATTGTGGATACATTCTGTTCTATGGGTCGTATTCACAAAACATATATGCCGAAACTTTTTATGACTAAACTGTGGATCAAGAACCATCTGGCCTGATCAACAACAAAAGGGTCAATTTTAATGATTTGAATGCAGCTGATCTAAATAGTATTTTTTATTGCACCCATCTATACTAATAAGGGGGTCAATAAATCCCCCTCTTTGGGGAAACACCTTCAGGATTAATATAGTTAAAATGGCAGCCATGTTAGATTATTAAAACCCCATAATCTTTAATACATGCAGTTGTACAACTGCAAGCCAAGGAGATAGATATGGTTTCGTCTTCAGGTTGCAGAGAGTATGTTTCTGTCTTTTTAAACCAAATCCATTAACTCAAGCTCAAGAGCAGATCTATAACATGCTCAAGTCCATTTCTTCTCTGTAATGTTGTTACTAGATGTGTATTTAGTTTATTTTCTCTTTATTACTGGCTACCCTAGCTTTAAAATTACAATGTACTGTATACATGGGTGTTTGTTCAGTACACCCTCAGTTCTATAATTCAGATCTCTCAGAAAATATTTCCCAAGGATAAAGGAAAGATGTGTATTTATTTATTTTTAAAGGAGTAACTTACACGGTTATTGTTAAAATACAGTGGTTGTTTAAATATATGGTTGTAAAGTAATATTCATTCAAGAAAATATACAACACATTAACTGTTTAAAATATGCCATACTGCTGCTGAAATAAAATAACGTTACTGATAAAAGCATGAAATATAATTTTAAAGTATAGGTTCTCTTTCTGGTTAACTCAACCATTTTATTATGTGTGGTATTTCTGGCTTAACAAAAGAAGAATAGAATATCATAAAACTGTCAGAGATAAACTTGGTTCCTGTACACTGAAGCAGATAATTGATTTAGGTACTAGCATGTATTTGCCTTAGGCTATAGCTTGAACATTTAAATATATTAATTCTACAACAGTTTGCGTCACAACTGTTCAAACACTTTGGCTGATTTGCTACAATGAACTCCATGTAACACTGCATGGGCATATCCCTGTCTACAAGGGTGCTTAATTCCATGGCTATATTATTATTATTATTATTAATATTATTATTATTATTATTATTATTATTATTTATTTCTTAGCAGACGCCCTTGTCCAGGGCGACTTACAGTCGCAAACAGTATGTAACAGTAATGTCTGAGACATTTCACCTAGGATATCACTGCCTCCTACTGCAAAACCTTGGGTACCAATAAAAAATGAACACTTCTATGTATTTACTCATTTATGGTAACATCTTAAAGAGTAAGTAGCGGGGTTCCGAAAAATATAGCATTATACATACCCACGTGTTTCTACAACTATTCAAATAATGTACCTGAAATCTTTTTTTTCGTTGTTAACATTTCAAGATGTCTGCTTAGTGGACTCCTATCAGAGGGGTGTCCTCTCTCTGATCATTGACGGGAGGCGATTTTTTTTTTTCAACCCGTATTTCTGAAGAGACACGCCCATATGAAGCTTGAGCAGTGACAATGGTGTGGTTTCAGTACGTACTGTATTGTATTTTGTATGTTCATCCACAACTTTAAAACACTCAATTATAAATCTTACATAAAACTATATAACAAAACATAAACTGTGTACAATTCTACCCATAGGCCATGTTTATTTAGTTTTCATCCCTTCATGTAAAAATGAGACTAGTTTAATTGTTCTCCAGATTAGCCCCAATTGTGTCAAACTATTAAATAATAAATTAAAAAATTAAAAATTAATGTGATAGCCTAATAAATACATTGCCGACCTATGCGTTTAAATAAAATTATCAAACCATCTGATTTATTTATTTTTTTATTTACATTTCTAAAGTACAAAAACAGATATTCTTAAAATCGGCTTTGGGTAAAGTGCATTTTCGGCATGGGGTGCATAGATAGATAGATAGATAGATAGATAGATAAAGAAAAAAACACACCATCGTCACTGCTCCTGCTTCACTGGGGCGTGTCTCTTCAGGAATACGGGTAGGAAAAAATGTACCCCTACTGGCAGTGATTAGAAGGACACACCTCTGATCTCAAACCCATGCACTAAGCAGAGATCTTGTTGCGGCAGTGTGCTAGCCCCTGTGCGTATTTTATATTTATATGTTGTATGTAGTGTGTTATTGTTGGTGTGTGTGTGTATATATATATATATATATATATATATATATATATATATATGTATATATATATATATATATATATATATAT
Organism: Acipenser ruthenus; assembly: GCF_902713425.1. Lineage (NCBI taxonomy): Eukaryota > Metazoa > Chordata > Actinopteri > Acipenseriformes > Acipenseridae > Acipenser > Acipenser ruthenus. The sequence goes on from NC_081192.1 coordinate 41,392,130, forward strand.
ATATATATATAGCTATCGGTGCACAGGATATAATGTGGCATATGTAGCACGAGTGATGTAAAATGTATATTTGTATTTAGGCACAGGGATTGCACAATCACGTCACGTGCAGATTAAAATGGGTATTTGTATGGGGGCACGGGGAGTGCACAATTAGTCCACGGGCATACTGTGCCGAGATTCAAGTGAATGAGTGATTACACCGTGTAACAATTTTTTTTTTTTTTTTGGTTCCTGGGTAGTAAGTGTTATTTCCTAATTGCTTATGCCTCAAAAGTATAGAAAATGGCTATTATTCCCCACAAACTTTGCTTTTGTGACCAGAACAGTGATATTTTGAAATTTACCTATTTCCAATGAGAAAACGGGCGAATTTGTGTCTTTTCGTTCACATAAAGTCAGAAAAAAACAACATATGAATCCAAATTAACATGTATTTATACTAAAGTAATACAAAAATGACTACAAAAGATTTAGAAGTGAGTAGTTTTTCGAGATTTTCGATTATACTGTAAATCACTTTCACGAATCAGCCCCTAAATGTAGTCTCCCATCATGTTCTCGTTATACTGTCCTTGGTAGCGGCGTTCAAAGTCCAGTATATCCTGGTGGAAGCGCTCGCCTTGCTCCTCCGAGTACGCTCCCATGTTCTCCTTGAATTTATCAAGATGAGCATCAAGGATATGGACTTTGAGGGACATCCTACAGCCCATTGTGCCGTAGTTCTTCACCAGAGTCTCAACCAGCTCCACATAGTTTTCGGCCTTGTGATTGCCCAGTATTTCTATTCATAATAAATTGAGATAATTAAGTCACAAAATCCTGAAACATGACTCAAATTACTCCTTTCGAATTTGCTTTTGTAACCTGGTGAAATTCCAGACAGTAAGAAAATACAATTGGATGCAATAAATAATGTATTTATGTTAAAATAGCACAAGTCTATTCAATTCAAAAGCTAAAAGTTGCCCCAAAATGACACCCACAAAGCATCATAACCTCCCCTTTCTTTAAGCCTTGCCTGCAATAGCATTCAAGCATTCAACCATTCAAAATCCTAAAAGGTATAGACAATGTCAACCCAGGGTATTTTGACCTGAAAAAAGAAACAAGGACCAGGGGTCACAAATGGAGATTAGATAAAGGGGCATTCAGAACAGAAAATAGGAGGCACTTTTTTACACAGAGAATTGTGAGGGTCTGGAACCAACTCCCCAGTAATGTTGTTGAAGCTGACACCCTGGGGTCCTTCAAGAAGCTGCTTGATGAGATTCTGGGATCAATAAGCTACTAACAACCAAACGAGCAAGATGGGCTGAATGGCCTCCTCTCGTTTGTAAACTTTCTTATGTTCTTATGTTCTAATAGGTGAGATTAATATCATCACAATACAGTGACAACATTGCTTTGTATAGCTTTATCACTCACAGACTTCTACATTTTTGTATTGATATTGATACTTTATCAAGGTAATGTTATGAAATGCTAATCTGCATCAGGTGGATCAAGGCCATACAACAGCACATAATGCCTAACAACTTTGATTTTTTTTCACACGTTGCATGTTTTGTTCATTCATATTCCAGTGATAATATTTGTGTGTGTGTTTGTAGAAGAGAATTGTATGCATTTAGCTATAGTTACATTTTGAGAAGCATTTGTATACTGTAAAACATTGTAAGTTGACACAACTAAGTTAAGGTAACTGGCTGCCTTAACTGTTAAGTTAGCTAACTTGCCAGTGTAAGTTTTGTCAACTAACTATTTTGATTTCAATCAACAAACAGCAAATGTGTACAACATGACACTAAGTTGAGTAATTACAGTTGTTAACTAACATTTTACTTGGATGGTATTGTTGGAAAAGCAAGGCATGGCAATTGATGTTCTATGGAATAAGAAGATTGAGTTGACAGCAACTTATTGGTAACGGTGTTACTTTTTGTAAGTTCGGTGAGTTTAATATCCTGAGTTGCATACATTTTGGAAACTCTATCCAGCATAATTGTAAATTTAAAGGGAATAGTAGTTTAAAGTAATAATAAAATATAGTTAAGGCAGCATAATGAAAATTTTATATTATCTAATGAAACACTGAGACCATTGCTGATATAGCTGAAATGCTCACCTTAAGTTGGTAGCATCACTTGCAAAAACTGTTAACAACATCCAGTTTCGTGAACGCAGATTTTATTTAACAAACTTTTTTCATGTTGTAACACACTTTTTTGAAGGGTACAGTTGGAAAAAAACCAACCTACATTTCAAAAATACTAGTGGTGTGTAGAGATCTGAGCCATCACATCATGCTAGGTCATCCTATAACAGCGCAAGTAAATTAAATAGGTCTATAGCTGGCGAATTAAGTATATTAACCCAGAGCTGGTGATGTGGGGTCTGAGACCCCACACATGTAATATTTGTGATTACCAATAGATTGCAGTCATGTACGTCACTGCCTTTGCAGTACCTTTTCATTACTGACCTAGGTGTCATTACCAGATGATAACATCCAGTTCCACCGCAGTCTAAAGAGAATGTCAAGAAATAGAGGAGAAAGCTGCATCCGCACCCAAGCAAACATGCAAGGCATGAGAATGATGTTCTGTTTGTCCCCGAGCAAGGGATCATAAAATCACAATTTCTTGGAGAATGGCTGTGCTTAGAGCACACAGCTCCACTTACTGTATGATTAATATCACTGAGAATACAATGTAGTATTGTTCTACTTAAAAGTCTGTTCTTTTGTGTCAAAAGCACAGCGTGTTTTGGGGTCTACCAGACCCCACATCACTACCGACGTTAGTTTCGGCACGTCCCCAACGCCGGGTTAACACCATTGTGTTGGAGCCACTCAGTAACAGGGCCTTCTGTGTGATTGGCAGCTGTGACATGTAACACCATAGCACTGTTACCCAACACAGCATGACAGAGTTTCACAGTATTTAATGTCTTGATTTTGAAGTATTGATCCAAGACTAGACTAACAGAAGCAGATCCAAACCATGAATTAATTCCCAGTGTCTTTTACTATTTGACAAAGTGTACTCAGGTTGCTACCTTTCTCTCAATGGATCTTGAAAACATGTAATCTGCTGTCATAGCTAAGCTTTTCAGAGAATGAAACACTGTTCTATGAGCTAGAATGGCATACCAGGCTCAGATTCCCATATCCTTGAAACTTAGCACAACTGTCCAGTTCTCCTGAACAAATCAAAAAGGAAATACAATCTACAGATTAGCTTATCTTTTGCTAATTGTATCCAGAAAAAGGCTGTAATTAAACCATAATGCAGACCAGCTAAGCAAGTTAATCATTTTCTGAACAGTGTGGAAACACTGGAAGCAATATATTCATGCTTATACAACAAAAACAGCACAATGTGACATTTAACGTTTTACTGAATTAGCATTGCTATGCTTTTAAAGACAATATAACTTTTTCAAACTTTTCCAGCATAAGTATACACTAAATGGTGTGTTCATTTAAAGTATACATTAAATGGTATATTCATATATTCGTCCATAACTTCAAACACTCAATGGTACATTTTTATTGAAAAATAGAAACTAGGTAAGTTTATCAGATATTTTGAATTTTCATCATCAGTGAACTGAGAAAATTATGGAACTGGATAAAATATATTGTAGTTCAGGGATGATGGGAACTCCCCCCTATGCACTAGAATTGACTCTTTCCTTTTGTTGTTGTTTTCAATAGATAGTTAAGAGAATGATCTGTTGATCACCATATATATATATATATATATATATATATATATATATATATATATATGTACAGTACTGTGCAAAAGTTTTAGGCAGGTCTGAAAAAATGCTGTAAAGTAAGAATGCTTTCAAAAATAGACATGTTAATAGTTTATATTTATCAATTAACAAAATGCAAAGTGAGTGAACAGAAGAAAAATCTACATCAAATCAATATTTGGTGTGACCACCCTTTGCCTTCAAAACAGCATCAATTCTTCTAGGTACACTTGCACACAGTTTCTGAAGGAACTCGGCAGGTAGGTTGGCCCAAACATCTTGGAGAACTAACCACAGTTCTTCTGTGGATTTAGGCAGCCTCAGTTGCTTCTCTCTCTTCATGTAATCCCAGACAGACTCGATGATGTTAAGATCAGAGCTCTGTGGGGGCCATATCATCACTTCCAGGACTCCTTGTTCTTCTTTACGCTGAAGATAGTTCTTAATGACTTTCGCTGTATGTTTGGGGTCGTTGTCATGCTGCAGAATAAATTTGGGGCCAATCAGATGCCTCCCTGATGGTATTGCACGATGGATAAGTATCTGCATGTACTTCTCAGCATTGAGGAGACCAACTCCATTTGCAGAAATGCAGCCCCAAACTTGCAAGGAACCTCCACCATGCTTCACTGTTGCCTGCAGACACTCATTCGTGTACCGCTCTCCAGCCCTTCGGCGAACAAACTGCCTTCTGCTACAGCCAAATATTTCAAATTTTGACTCATCTGCTGCCATTTTTCTGCACCCCAGTTCCTGTGTTTTTGTGCATAGTTGAGTCGCTTGGCCTTGTTTCCACGTCGGAGGTATGGCTTTTTGGCCGCAAGTCTTCCATGAAGGCCACTTCTGACCAGACTTCTCCGGACAGTAGATGGGTGTACCAGGGTCCCACTGTTTTCTGCCAATTCCCAGCTGATGGCACTGCTGGACATCTTCCGATTGCGAAGGGAAGTAAGCATGATGTGTCTTTCATCTGCTGCAGTAAGTTTCCTTGGCCGACCACTGCGTCTACGGTCCTCAACGTTGCCCGTTTCTTTGTGCTTCTTCAAAAGAGCTTGGACAGCACATCTGGAAACCCCTGTCTGCCTTGAAATTTCTGCCTGGGAGAGACCTTGCTGATGCAGTATAACTACCTTGTGTCTTGTTGCTGTGCTCAGTCTTGCCATGGTGTATGACTTTTGACAGGAAACTGTCTTCAGCAACCTCACCTTGTTAGCTGAGTTTGGCTTTTCCTCACCCAGTTTTATTCCTCCTACACAGCTGTTTCTGTTTCAGTTAATGATTGTGTTTCAACCTACATATTGAATTGATGATCATTAGCACCTGTTTGGTATAATTGTTTAATCATACACCTGACTATATGCCTACAAAATCCCTGACTTTGTGGAAGTGTACCAAGAAGAATTGATGCTGTTTTGAAGGCAAAGGGTGGTCACACCAAATATGGATTTGATTTAGATTTTTCTTCTGTTCACTCACTTTGCATTTAGTTAATTGATAAATATAATCTATTAACATGTCTATTTTTGAAAGCATTCTTACTTTACAGCATTTTTTCACACCTGCCTAAAACTTTTGCACAGTACTGTATATACAGTGCCATGAAAAAGTATTTGCCCCCTGTCTGATTTTCTGCATTTTTGCATATTTTTGACACTGAATGTTATCAGATCTTCAACCAAAACCTAATATTAGATAAAATTGACCCTGAGTGAACAAATAACACAAAAATTTGATACATATTTAATTTATTTATTAAAGAAAGTTATGCAACACCCAATGCCCCCGTGTGAAAAAGTAATCGCCCCTTAGACTCAATAACTGGTTACGCCACCTTTAGCACAATAACTGCAACCAAACGCTTCCTGTAGTTATTGATTAGTCTCTCACAGCGCTGTGGAGGAATTTTGTCCCACTCCTCCATGCAGAACTGCTTTAACTCAGTGACATTTGTGGGTTTTCGAGCATGAACTGCTCGTTTCAGGTCCTGCCACAACATCTCAATGGGGTTTAGGTCTGGACTTTGACTAGGCCATTCTAAAACTTTACATTTCTTGTTCTTCAACCATTCTGATGTAGACTTGCTTGTGTCATTCGGGTCTTGTCATCATTGTCTTGCTGCATGACCCAGCTGCGCTTCAGTTTCAGCTCACGGACGGATGGCCTGACATTCTCCTGTAGAATTCTCTGATACAGAGCAGAATTCATGTTTTCTTCAATGATGGCAAGGCGTCCAGGTCCTGATGCTTTGGTTTTCGCCAGACATAACGGGACCCATGTTGGCCAAAAGTTCCACTTTTGACTCATCTGTCCATAGAACATTGTTCCAGAACTCTTGAGGATCATCCAGGTGCTTTTTGGCAAACTTGAGACGAGCATTCATGTTCTTCTTAGCAAGCAATGGTTTCCGCCTTGCTACTCTGCCATGAATCCCATTTGTGCCCAGTGTCTTTCTGATGGTGGAGTCATGAACACTGACCTTAGCTGAGGCGAGAGAGGCCTGCAGATCCCTGGATGTTGTTCTAGGGTTCTTTGTGACTTCCTGGACGATATTGCGCCTTGCTCTTGGAGAGATTTTGGCAGGACGGCCACTCCTGGGAAGATTCACTACTGTCCCAGACTTTCTCCATTTGGACAATATGGCTCTGACTGTGGTTCAGTGGAGCCCTAGAGCCTGAGAAATGGCTTTGTAACCCTTTCCAGACTGATAGGCACCAACAACTTTTTTTCCGGAGGTCTTCAGGAATTTCTTTTGTTCGTGGCATGATTTGTCTGTACAGCCTGTTTGTCCATGATTGATGAACACTGAGTGTCCCATAGTGTTGCACATTTTAGTTACAATGGCCCTTTGGTCTGTTTTGTCTAGTTTATGTGCCTCTAGAACCTGTGTGCTGACAACTTCACTCTGATGGTAAGGGTCAAAGTTAGTCAGATTTATATTGGGCAGGGCTGGCCCAAATCAGACCTGGTTGTTAACCAAAGTACTCAAACAGCTGACCCTAATTATCCCTTTAATTGGGTTGAGTTAACTGGGGGGAGGGGTGGGGGGACAATAACTTTTTCACACCTGAAGATTGTATGTTTGATTACCTTTGCACACCAAACAAATGAAAGAATCACCAAACTTTGGTGTCATTTTTTTCTCCCAGACTCCCTCTATATACTACTAAAATAGGGTTACCATATGGCTCCAGATTAACCGGACGCTTTGAGACAGACCGGAATTTCAAAATTCCCCCTAAATTGAAAGTAATTCACGTATAAATGAGCTCCACCTTTGCTGAGATTAATCCTGCTGTGGTGGAATTGCTTGGGCGCAGCAAACAATTCACACTGATCAGCTGCTTCTGATCAGATCTTAATGAACGAATAGCTAATTTATCGACAGAGCAACGAGATGATGATGAAATTGTATTTGCAGAATAATATGGGCAATTGAATTTTAACAAACAGAAAAAAATAGCGACTGGCTGCAATTCATTCTTGGTATAATACAATTATTTGACGCGCATGCAGGTATTTAAGCACCATTATTAATTGTAGCTAAGGATGGTTCATTTACACATTCATTTATTTCAATTTAGGGGCAAGTTTTAAATCCCATTCTGTCTCACAGCGTCCGGTTAATCTGGAGCCACATGGTAACCCTAACTAAAACCCACAAAAAAATCTGACCAAATACAATGTGAAAAATGTGCAAAAATGCAGAAAATTAGACAGGGGGCAAATACTTTTTCATGGCACTGTATATACATATATACATATATACTGATGCAAAATGAAAATGCAATAGTCTAAGTTTTACATCAATAGCTCATTGGGCACATACATAATGCTATTTACATTTTAAATAGTGAGCAGATAGATTTGTTGATTTGTTTGAGTAGTATTGTGAGAGTCTGGAACCAACTCCCCAGTAATGTTGTTGAAGCTAACACCCTGGGATCCTTCAAGAAGCTGCTTGATGAGATTCTGGGATCAATAAGCTACAAACAACCAAACGAGCAAGATGGGCTGAATGGCCTCCTCTCGTTTATAACCATTCTTATGTTCTTATGTTCCTTGGGATAACATCAAATACTGAGTTCAAGTCATGTGATTTCATAAAAATGCCAGGTGCTCAGTGTTTGTCATTTGAGTTGAGTTAAAATTGCCAAACTGAGTTGATTAAGAATCTGTATAAATAGGCATTCGAAAAGAAATTATTTTAATTAATGCAAGAACAGCGAAAGATACAACCATGCCCCGCTTGTGTAATGAAGATCGTCTGGTTGCTATCGGCATGATTGAAGGCTGCCTGTCTGTGAGAGAAGTTGCCCAGAGAATGAGATGCTCTGCTTCAACAATCAGCAGACTAGTCCAAAGAAACCGGCTCTGTGAGGGACAGGCCACGTCCTGGAAGGCAGAGGGTCACCACACCGGCCCAGGACCATCCTATCCGACTGATCCATCTGCGTAATCGCGTAAAGACAACCATGACCAGCCAACCGTGACCAGCCAACCTTCGCCAGTTGGCTGCAGCTGCACAGGAAGAGTGGCGGAACATCCCACCGCAGTCTATCCAAAGGCTGATCAGGTCTATGCGTCAACGCTGCCAGGACTGTGTTAACCCTTTGCGGTCCTATGTCGGACCTGGTCCAACATTGCAATTATTCCTATCCGGTCCAATGTCGGACCCTGTCCGACATCATCAAAAAAACAGGTTTCTAGTCGTTTTTTCTCCGGAAAAAGCCGAGAAAACCATTCAATGGCCAAGTAGGAGCAACAGGAGCCGAGACAAGCCGGAAAAAAAGGGCGTATCTCATGAATAGTCATACTTGCCCCTGGCATCAGATAACGGCGGCCATAAGGAAACAAGCTGGCTGCTACTGAATCAGCGCTCACAGAATATCACAGACATTTGCAGAGCTTTTTTGAGATGTTATAGGAATAAAATAATGACTTGGATCGCATTATTGAGGAGTTTGGTGATAAAACAAGTGATCAGGAGATGATTGATCGGTATGTACGACTATTATTATTATTATTATTATTTATTTCTTAGCATATGTGAAAGCTATAGTGAACGAAAGGGTGGGGCGGGGCTGGAGATGCCTAGTGAGTGCTTTGTTGATATGCAGGGCCTTTTAAACCCGTTTGACTGCGGAAAAAAAAAAACTTTTAAACAGCGCGTCTAAAATTAACTGTGCGTGTGAAAATAAATTGGACCTGACGCGCCTGACACGCACTTAATAAATGGACTGCAAAGAGTTAACGCTCAAGGAGGTCATACCCGCTACTAACTTTGTAATGTTTTAATTTTGACAGTGTGTCACGTTTTATAGTGAAAACATATTAATCTTTGATCTGTATTTTTGTTCACATTTTCTGTGATTTTGTTTGATATCTATTTTTAAAATATGTGATTAAATCCATTAGACCTGAGTGTTTTTTTTGTGCATCAGTGTGTGATAATAAAAGTCTATATCCCAAAAGTGTCTCTCAATTATTTCTCAAAAATTACTTTAATTATGAATGCTTTATTCATTAAAACAATGTAAAAACAAGTATTTTATATTATGGCTGAGGGGTTAACTAGTTAGTAATTATCTTATTACCCCTTGGCCATAGTCTGTACGAGTTTAATTAAGTCTGCGTGACTGTCAGCTAGTTAAATAATCAGTAGCTGACAGTCACGCATTCTCACAAGGAATTTAAAACAATAAGAAATAATGGTTGCGCCACAAACCATAATAATACCATAAATCATAAAAATATACAAAAGGGTGGGACACTCTGCCACATACCATTATCTGATTATTAGAAAGTACTAGCTTCATATTTAAATTTTAAATCACTATTTGCAGAATTAATATAATCCACAAAATGATCAAGATGAGTCTTTGATCCCATATTAATGACATCATCAATGTACCTAAGCCATAGAGAAATAAATGGTAAAAAGATGTTATTATTGTAGCTTAATTTCTCCTCTCAAAATCCCATATACAAATTGGCATAATTGGGAGCAAATGCTGCACACATTTATGATTAAATTGGAATTTAAGCACAAATCAAGTAAATCCATAATTAATTGAGAGGGTGGAATCAGTGGGTCTGGAATTTAAGTAGAAAGTGACAGCATCAATGCCCCCTGTATGTGGGATGTTGGTGTACAAACTAGTGACATCAAGTGACTCAAGAATATTATTGAATATTATTGAAGGGAGTTTACGGATAAAGGGTTGTAAATAAAAGTCTACATATATTGACATAGTTGTTCAATAACTGAACCGATACCTGCAACAATAGGTCTTCCAGGAGGATTAGTGTAATATGACAATTGCATGATGTTGAATCAACAATCATGTTTAATAAGTATATGCAATGTGAATTGAATGCACTGACTGCTAAATCACTATTTCTAGTAATTGGATAATCGTGTTAAATGACAGTGAGTACCGGGTGCATTTAATAGATCTAATGAGGCCTGCTTTCAGTACGCTCTGATGAAGACAACATGTCGAAATGTATTAGCGTACCTCTTTTTACCTTGTTTTAATGAATAAAGTATAAATAAGTGAGAGACATGTTTGGGATTTTTATTTAGCGGGAGTTGCCGTCTTTTCTCTTTGGCGGTGGCAACATCTACTATGTGTGTGTATATATATATATATATATATATATATATATATGCATGTTAAAGTTATGTGTGCAAAAAAATGTATATTCAATTAAAGTGTCATTCATATCAACTACATTTTTTCAACATTAAAAATGTGTTTGTTGGGGGCTCCCGAGTGGCGCATCCATTAAAAGCACTCGCTAGAGTGTAGGATGCGCTCTATAGCCTGGATGTCGCGAGTTCGAGTCCAGGCTATTCCACAGCCGACCGTGGACGGGAGCTTCCAGGGGGCAGCGCTCAATTGGCCGAGCGTCGCCCGGGGGAGGGAGGTTTAGGTCGGCCAGGGTGTCCTCGGCTCACCGCGCACCAGCAACCCCTGTAGTCTGGCCGGGCGCCTGCGGGCTTTCCTGTAAGCTGCCCACAGCTGCGTTGTCCTCCGACGCTGTAGCTCTGAGGCGGCTGCACGGTGAGTTCGCAGTGTGTAAAGAAGCGGGCGGCTGACGGCACACGCTTCAGAGGACAGTGTGTGTTCATCTTCGCCCCTCCCGAGTCAGCGCAGGGGTGGTAGCGGTGAGCTGAGCATAATAAAATAATTGGGCATTTCAAATTGGGGAGAAAATAATAAAAACTAATTGGCAACGACTAAATTTATAAAAAAATTAAAAAAATGTGTTTGTTACACATAAATAAAATACATTTAATTTTTTTAAAAGTTTGTAATATAAACCCTGTTTGGGAATCAAACCTAAGACATGCTTCTAATACAGCTTGCAATGCAGACGCCGTAGCTTTCACACCATGAATACGGGGGAGGTCCCGGTGTGTCCAGCGCCCAGAAGGGGAAAGCACAAGCAGTTCCCAGCAGCCAAGGGAGAGCCGCCCCAGTTCCCAGCGACAGAGGGAGAGCCGCATCAGTTCCCAGCGACAGAGGGAGAGCCGCCCCAGTTCGCAGCGACAGAGGGAGAGCCGCATCAGTTCCCAGCGACAGAGGGAGAGTCGCCCCAGTTCGCAGCGACAGAGGGAGAGCCGCATCAGTTCCCAGCGACAGAGGGAGAGTCGCCCCAGTTCCCAGCGACAGAGGGAGAGCCGCATCACATCAGTTCCCAGTGACAGAAGGGGAGCCGCTCCAGTTCCCAGTGACAGAGGGGGAGCCGCCCCAGTTCCCAGTGACAGAGGGAGAGCCGCATCAGTTTCCGGCAGCCAAGGGAGAGCAGCACCGGTTCCCAGCAACAGAGGGAGAGCTGCACCAGTCTCTAGGGTTAGAGGGAGACGACCTGCTGCTTCCACCTCCGTCGCCAGGGGGAGACTACATGCTGCTTCCGCATTCGCCGCCAGGGGCCTACATGTGGCTCCCACCTCCACCGCAAGAGGGAGATTGACTGCAGCCCCTAGCTCCTCCACACGAGGGAGACAACTGTCCGGACTTGAGTCCGACTGAGGGAGGCCTGTTGTGATCACCTCCACCACCAGAGGGAGACTATCTGAAGCTCCCACCTCCACCACCAGAGAGAAGTCTGGAGTCTGATTGAGGGAGACTGCACAGGGAGTAAAGAAGGATCACCCAGGGATGCCAAAGCCACACCAACTGTGGTATCCGTCTCCGCCACCTGAGGGAGACAACTGGCTGGTCTTCAGTCCAACTGAGGGAGATGGCCTGTTGTGTCCATTTCCACCACCAGAGGGAGACTATCTGAAGCTCCATCTGCAGTGGGGTTATGTAGCACTAGTGTTTTAAAATGTATATTTGTGTTTAGGCACGGGGAAATGCACAATCACTCCACGTGCAGATTAAAGTGGGTATTAGGATGGAAGCACGGGGAGCACAATTAGTTCACATGCAGCTGTACCGAGATTCCAGTTGAATGATTGATTAGCAATCGAGTCTCGATACAGCTGCATAGAGTCAGTTTCACTCGCTCAGGGTTGTGTGTTCTTCCCTTGATTTAAATTCAACACTTTTCACAATATATCCGAGCATCTCGTTGGCCTTTTTTATAGCTTCCCCACATTGTCTAGATGAAGACATTTCTGAGTCAACATAAACTCCTAGGTCTTTTTCATAGATTCCTTCTTCAATTTCAGTATCTCCCATATGATATTTATAATGCACAATTTTATTGCCTGCGTGCAGTATTTTACACTTTTCTCTATTAAATGTCATTTGCCATGTGTCTGTCCAGTTCTGAATGCTGTCTAGATCATTTTGAATGGCCTTTGCTGCAGCAACAGTGTTTGCCACTCCTCCTATTTTTGTGTCGCCTGCAAATATATATTATAATATAACGTCTTGTTGTAGCTGAAGTTTGTTTTTCAGTACTGCATGAAATTCATTCATAGTTTCTGGGAGACTTTCCATGTACATTTTCCTGGTGCTAATATAACTCGGACCAACATCTTGTTTGTGGACATAAGGGGGTAAAAAAGAAAGGTCGTGATTCTGGAATTAAGAAAAAAAATTTCATTTAAAAGAGGGTTGATGAAGGATGTTTCCCAACCAATTTGTCTTTAAAGAAGGTTTATCATTAATTGTTTTAAATGTTTTAATCCAGGATCAGTTTGGAAACTTTATTTAAGTTTTTATTTAAGGTGACATAAACCTAAATATTGTTTCCTTTGCAATATATGAAATATATGAAAATTTGAAAATAGATCATGTCAATCTCTGTGCAGCAGATTATTTTTGTTAAACATACTAGATGTTTAAGGCTGTGTATTAAGTCGGTCTTGCTCAAGTCACACTGCTCAGACAGTTACATAAACAAGTCTGAGGCAACACTTCTCCAGCCAAACCCTCAATGTATTGTGGGAAAATTAAGAACATGTCTGATGAAAAGAAAAGTACCTACCGTTTACCACAACTGAAAACACTGTGCCTTTTAGAATATAACGCTTAACAGCCTATAATCCAAAGCAAATTTTAACACAATTATTCGAACAAAAATAAACAGATAGTATGGGAAAAATACCAAACAGCTGAGTGAACAGCATCAACCTTGAATCCATCCTGACAGTAAAAGACATCCAAAGAGATGAAAAACTTGGCTCGGGAGTTTTTATTTAATTTTTTTCATAGAAAGAAAATGTCTCCAAACTGGTGGCAGCAAGACACAGACAGAAAGCAAGCAAGGCAGCAGTTTCACCTTTGTTTGAATTACAACGGCTGTAGGCATTTTATTAAAACTGATCCTATGCTGCGTATAACATTAAAACTTCATTATTTCAAAACAAAAATACTGTTTCAACATTCTAACACTATCGGTGATTATGCAAATATTAAATTAGCAAGTTTATATTTCCAATGAAAAACATAATTATAATTGTACAGTTAATTTGTAAACATTATATTAAAAATACATATTTAGGGTAGTAAGCACCAACAAAAAAGCAGTGAAGAATGTGGTTTGTGTGCTTCTGTAGTTGTGTAAATTATTCAAATGCATGTATAAAATTAAAACTGGAATTAACCTGATGAACATTCCTCAGAAAAGGAAAGCAAATGCTTACTGTGCTCAAACATGCTGTAATCACGAATTATTCAAAACCGTAGCTGAAATTAAGTTTTATTTAGCTACACACAGCATGCATGTTCAAATAATAAATTAGAAGTTTACTCAATTTTTAACTGTAAAACTGCAGTATTGCTAACAATAACCATCGACAACAATTTGTGACTGAGAAATAGACGCCTTGGCATGCTACCAACGATTTTGCACGCATGCAGTGTATCTGTTAGGAGCATGCATAGTTCAATAGTATGTTCAGGTTGTTGAGTACACTTGAACATATTAATTGATACAACTTAATCCAAGTAAGTTTTGACTGTTGAGAGGCATTGAAGTTGTACCAACTCGTCAGTACAAGTCTGGAGAACAATTTTTACTTTTTTAGTTGACTAAACTAAACTAGCACAAGATACACCAACTTTCATGAGATAAATAAAATATTTTACAGTGTTCGCTTTAACAAATTCTAAATACTCAGGGGTTCTTTCTAGTCCATGGTCAAGAACAGGCTGCATATGTGCAACCCCTCTAAAGAGGAGTCTTGCAGCAGGGACACTACTCCATCTAACTAACCAATATGTGTGTTTGTCATGACAACCCGATACACTGCATCTTAGTATTAGTAATGTGGAAGTAACCTTAGAGATCTAGAGCTGCTCTGCTATCCATAGCCTACTAATCCTGGCCACTTATACAATATGCTGTACAGGACAAAATATAAGCTCAGCTTATCCCAGCTGACTCAACCTGGCAAAAGGTTTCTTTGTATACTAAAACACAAAAGTATTTATTTAACATCTCTGACAGGCTGCAGCTACAAGTTGCCTGATCATACAGTGATCATACACCACATAGCTTGCATGTGGCTGAATCAAATTATTCAGAGAGGGTTAGCTCTGGTTTCGTCCTTCATTTACAACACAAACCACATGACAGGGATGCAGCCCCTGCTGTGAAGTGATAATTAACTATCTGTTATATTGTGGTCATGTTTCTGGATGAAAATGACCTTAATATTGGCTTTATACTCTGTATACAGCTGTATCCACTGATTGTGTAGGTTAAGTTTGATTGTTGATTTTGTATAAGAGAATTGTTTTGTGGAAGTAGTTTAGTTGACACTATGGCTACCACATTAAGGTGTGTGGCAAAGTGGTTAACTGTGCAGGTGAAGGTAATGCAGCAGTGATTAATAAATAGACAGACAATTATAATCCAGGTGCAGTTTTTAAATCCAATGGCCTGATGGCAAAACAACAGTAAATAATAACAATGGTAATGAAGCAATACAGCAGTTGGCCCTGAAATAATAACAGTCCCGTTTTTAGTTCACCCACACGTAACACATGCACAAACACAAACACCAGTCCACAGTTCGTGTTCTAGTGCTAGTGGTGAATACAGTTCTTTAGTGCAACCAAAAGTGCATGTGTTGTAGATCCAGGTTTAGTGCTGGCCTTTAGCGCCGGATCGTGTTAACCAAACAGCATTATTAATGACAAAAAAAAAATTAACGTTTCACAACACAGGTTCTCCTTCTGGTCATTTAATATAACCATTCACAAAGGAAAAGATCACATCACTATGTTCCCTTTTTATAACATCTCCCATGATCCCTTGGTCAACGGCTGTTGATCATGGCTGTGTGGTCCAGTGGTTAAAGAAAAGGGCTTGTAACCAGGTCCCCGGTTCAAATCCCACCTCAGTCAATGACTCATTGTCTGACCCTGAGCAAGTCACTTAACCTCCTTGTGCTCCGTCTTTCGGGTGAGATTTAATTGTAAGTGACTCTGCAGCTGATGCATAGTTCACACACCCTAGTCTCTGTAAGTCGCCTTGGGTAAAGGCGTCTGCTAAATAAACAAATAATAATAATAATAATCTGCTCCTCCAATCCATGGATGCCACAGCATTTCCCGTCCGGGTCACTGAGTTTGTGTACCATAGCTCTGCCCCCTTTCTAGATGGTCAACTTCCACCTAACCCTGGGAATAAACTGTTATGCCATTTAGTCCAGGGTACTCTATTCCCTTTACACAGTGCCCTCGCAGGGCGGGAGGGAGATTTAACACCAAGAATCATTCAATCTCTGTCACAGGTGTGATTAAGTTTTTAGGATATAGAAACAGTACACTGAGATATTAGGCCCTATTATCAAAACTTTATTGAATTAATCAAAAATGGCTTTAAAACAACAGCCCTTAATAAACAATCCATGAAGGACAAGCTGTAATGGTATTTATGGATATAATTATAGCAATTTTCTTGTGTACTAGTCATGCCGGGCTAGCCAAGAGACAATTTAACATTTGAGTCCATAAACTGCTGTTTATAGGGAGGATGTAATTGCACTACTCCAACAAAGTGTTGCTTTATTAGGCTGAAGCTTGGACAGGCCATTATTAACTTAATGCAGAGTAATCATTATTAAGTAAATGATAACCTTTTTGAGAACAGGTGTTCCATGTCTTACAGATGGTACCTACCTCATTTTAAGTGTGGCACACCTTCCTTTATCTTAGCTTAATTTGACTTCAAAACCAAGGGTGTTCATGTTATGACAATAAAAGGTGTTCTATTGGAGCTACAGGGATGTTTTTTCCCCCCTCACATTGAAGGCAGAATATCCTTCTATGCAGGGACTTTTTCCTCTCCTGTAACCAATGGAATGCTGCTACATGGTGCAGAATACTGGATTTCCAATCACACACCAGAACCCCTGCTAATCTAAATGAACCATGCTGGGAATAACAGGCAAGGCTTGAGATAACATAGTTTATTTTTAATCCTGAAAGAGAAGTTAATCAATACACCATAAAGTGTCTGGTTAACTATAAAGGTCTACAAAGTGTTGATGTATAGTTTCATGCAGACACAAGGGATCTTTATTAGTTTGTTTCTATGTTGCTAGTTTCCACGCCTCATCTGAAGAACATTTTTTTTTGAAGTTTTGAAAGCTTATTCTTGTACTCTGTGAAGAAGCCCCTCTAGTCAGATAGCCTGGGGCTCCATCACCTCTTTTGTGTGGGTGCGCCAAGAAAGTCTCAGAGTCAGTGTATATATTTTAGCACTGTTTACAAAGAAACCAAAACATATAAAATCCAAGCTACTTGGAGCACTAACTAACACT
The DNA here is from genome assembly GCF_902713425.1 of Acipenser ruthenus. Taxonomy (NCBI): domain Eukaryota; kingdom Metazoa; phylum Chordata; class Actinopteri; order Acipenseriformes; family Acipenseridae; genus Acipenser; species Acipenser ruthenus. The sequence continues at coordinate 41,409,132 of NC_081192.1, forward strand.
ATTTTTCTTTAAACAAACCTAAACCTCAGGCAGGGAAGGCTAACTCCCTGTACCCTGTAAAACCAAACATATATCTTGCAAATACCTTTCTTTTGTCTGAGTTTCTGTTCGTCAAACCCACACCATAGTCCTTTTCCTGGAGTGTCTACTCCCTTACCCAACCTCTCCTACACACTCTCCCACTCAGACTGTGCCTACTGCTTTCACTGAACCATCTCTCTGAACAACCCCGTCCTTTGTTCTTTTATAGGGTGTGGCCAGGGGAAATTGACTTCAATAATTCAATTCCCATCTGACCACATGCCACACGTTAAAGCAATTTATCAATTAAACACTTTAACATGTGTTCCTCTACACCTGAGCCCAAGATGACTGCCAGCCACAAAACACACCTATTATTGGGCAGCAGTGTGGAGTAGTGGTTAGGGCTCTGGACTCTTGATCGGCGGGTCGTGGGTTCAATCCCTGGTGGGGAACACTGCTGTTGTACCCTTGAGCAAGGAACTTTACCTAGATTGCTCAAGTAAAAACCCAACTGTATAAATGTAATTGTATGTAAAAATAATGTGTAAAAAAAAAAAAAGTAATTGTATGTAAAAATAATGTGATATCTTGTAACAATTGTAAGTCGCCCTGGATAAGGGCGTCTGCTAAGAAATAAAATAATAATACTTGTGGAGGGCCTCTGTGCTGTCACAACACGTTTACTATGATCAAATACATACAATGTAGTGAGAAATACATAGTAAGCATGATAATGAATAGGCAAGCATGGTAAATCACAGAGAGGTATGGTAAAGCATATTAACACTGTGATAAATCCTGGTTTGGTATACTATGTAAATACACGGGATATCTGCAATAATACTGTGCAAATTTAACATACCATAAGTTGTTGGGGGGGGGGAACATGCACATTCAGCAACATATTGCCTTTGGAACACAATCTCTATTTTCATTTTCATCTTATGCAACTTTTTGCCTTGTTTACTGTACCCAATTACAATAAACAAATATTCATCAATTTGAGACATTAAGCAACACATGGGTGAATAAAAAACTGTACTTTCTTCTAATGTGAAAAAACAAAAGGAACACAGCACTAAACAAGAAATCTTAAGAAGAAATGGTGCTGCAGGGCAGAAGCCTTGCCGATGGAAATAGTTTTATGGTTGAATGTAAATGTGCCAGGGATGGGGTTAAATACATCCCTGCCAACAATCACGGATGGAATGAAGCCATTCCCTAATTAGGTAAGTGAGTGCTAATTGGGGAATGGCCGCGTATATAAAGGGAGGAAAACCCTTTGTTTGCTGATGTTAGAAGGACAGTTCAGGGAAGTGAAGGCTTAGCCAGGCCCGTGTAAGTGTTTGCAGGGCATTGTATCCTTGTTGTTTTTTTTTTGTTTAACTTTTTATTTTGCTTCTCGTGTCCTATTTGTTTATTGCTTATTAATAAATGTGTGCTTTAGAGCTTTCATCGCAGCTTCACTGTCTCTGAGTCTCCCTTCCTGGCAGTAACATCTTGGGCCACAACGCTATCCCATCCTGATACCAAATGCAGCAGGATAGTGCTGTGGCCCAAGATGTTACCATCAGTAATGGAAATTTAAGTTACTGTAGTAATTCATAATCTTGAATTCACAGCTGTTATTGACATACTTGGCACAATAAATACAGCTTTTGTTGTGCATGCTAGTGAGCACATTTTGTATGCTTTACAAAATGAATTAACTTTATAAGGCAGGGGAAATATACTTGCAACTTCAGCCTGAGATTCAGATAGGAATGCCCTCAGCAGAGAAGTCATGGATTAATTTACAACCCAGTCTTATTTTGGTAATCAATCACAACAAACAGTATTGGTCATTTACTAATGGTGATAAACAAGCTATGCCATTCAAGGTAAAGAAACATTACTATATAGGTGTATTCAACATAAAACTGCACTCTTTCAGGGATATAATGAGTTGGTTAAAAAAATATGAAAAATTAACAACCAAACTGTACTTAAAGTGCATAATATGAAATCAACACTGTATGTCACACACACATTGTTTTATATCTTGAAAACTCATCCAATGTGATAAAACTAGACATTCCTTATCACAAGTTTGAGTTGAAGAATGCAGTATTTTGTGAACTGTTCACTTGAGTTTGATAAATATCTGTTATTTCACACACTTAATTTTAACTTTTTTTATCTGATTGACTGAGCTAGAGTGGCTCTGTATTTGGTTTAGTTAGCAACTATAAAATATTGGTTTCCATTGAAAATTGCTGTTTTTTAAGTTTTGTAAAATTAAGTAAGTAACTTTAAAAAAAAATGTTGCTAGGGAAATACATTAATTAGATTTTTATATCAATTGCCCCCCAAAGCCAAGCTACCACAACTGTCTCAGTTGTTTAGATGTTATCTTCTTTAATTGCTGTAATTTAGCATCTGCAATATTGGCATGTACCTGTTGGTCATAACTTGCAAATACAGTAGTAAAAATAGTTTACTCTTAACCAAGTAATAATAAAGAGGCTGTAGAGTCAGTTAAATGTCATGTGATTGGACGTCTAGGCACTGAAATATAGAATTGGAATGAATGAATGTCATTGCTTGTTATGTACATTGTCAAAAAATATATGAATTGAATACAATTATGATGTGCTGTACTCTTATCAGTCATTTCATACATAAATAACATTTGTATCCTTTGGAACAATAGGTAATCCAAATTAACTTTGAAGAATTTGACTTGGAGATTGGATATGACACATTGACAATTGGAGATGGAGGTGAAGTTGGTGACCCCGGAAAGGTTCTACAAATGTAAGTGAATTAGGAGATTTTACATTATACTGTGGAAAGAAATATATCTATTCTTCTTTTATAGGTAGCATAGGTAAATGGAAACAAACAATTTCTATTAGCTTGATTTGGCAATGTACATTGTCATCACATTGGCTCTCTTCCATCTTATCACATGTATGTATAGCCAAGTAATGTTATGTGATGAACCTCAATATTCCTGATTTGTATCCATTCAAAGAGGGTACATAGATTAGAGCTGGTCATTTTTAAACTGCCTCGTTTCAAGAATTAAGCTTTTAGAAGCAAACCCCATACTTACAGGGGACATATTTGGTGGAATTGTTCGTAGGCATGAAACAGAAACAATAACACAGTGTACAAGTTAGAAATTAAATATAAATATGAAGATCATATATAGTTTCCCTTTAAATTATTAGTGTCAGGCATATATGTGCACTGTTGGCTTCAAATTATGTACTATATTTAATAACATTCTTCCTCCTTGTTATGGCTATAGTCTGACAGGCAGCTTTGTGCCGGATCTAATAGTGAGCATGACCAATCAGATGTGGCTTCATCTTCAAGCTGATGAGAGTGTTGGATCAATTGGGTTCAAGATAAACTATAAAGGTAAAACAATATTTTATTTTTACAATATTTATTTTTTAAAACCACATGATTTAATGAAATGCTGCCTTGTAAAGCCTGGCTGTGAGTCATGTGTAGTCTACTGTATACAGTAGGTGCATTTCCATTTCTTTTAGAATACTTTTAAATTAAGGCATGGGTTTAATTATTATGAAGAGGCTTCAAATCGATTAGGTAAAGATACATGTTGTCCAGGTTATTACAACCTTCTGACTTGTGAGACTTGACATCAATTGATTTTTGTTACCAAGGGATAGGTTACTATTCATTTGTTGAGATACATGCAATAAATTTGTTCCAGGGAAACAGTTTATTGTGTGTCATGCACCTTCTCTTTATTGACTTACAAACATGAATATATGCATCATGAATATATGTTTGACAACTACTTCTATCAATACACAGTAAGCACAGTATGGATATATAAAACAGCATGATATCTGATCTAATTCTAATGTATTGTGGAATAATGCAATTGGTATTACGTTTGGCTACCTAGACTTCATCTGTTGCAGTTTTAATGTCCCCGTCCCCCCATTTTTTTTTACTGTTATTAAGCACTGCCATCTGTTGAAAAATGTTGACATTGTGCTCCTGATAACAGCATGTATGAAATAATATTTTGTAAGGTGTTGTCCCTGGTGCCTACTAATGTAGTGTCAGGGATGGTGTTTCTTTAAGTCAGTATAGTGAATCTGACAAAGACTATTACAGTGAGTATTAGGAAAATTGTTAACAGGTGGATCAAATAATAATTCTTTCTATGGCCAAGGATTGAAAATGAATGACATACATTGAGAAAGCATTACACAATCAGTTACTTTTAGCAGTACTTGCTCAGATTATATAACGTAACAGGTTTTCATCTTTCAAACATGAATTATCTTCATTTGATATGAGCTACATTTTTATTTTTATCTTTGTATCCCTCAGCATTAGGTTTCATAATAAATTAACATTAGAGTGATGAATTGTGTGTCAGTTTCCTTAATGAATGTAAGTGATTCAGGTACAGCCACAGAGAATGTCCCTCGGTGTAGAAATCCCTCAGAGTTTAAGGAGTAGATACAAATGTTACCCATAAAGAAGATTAGGAGAGACAATTGTAAACATTTAAAGTCTGATAAAAATGTTTCTTATTCAATCTGACGCCTTGGAAAAAATTGCCAAACAATGATGCATACAGTACACAGCAATAACTGTACAGCTTGCTTCTTTTTACCAGCCATTACATTTGTTAACGAGGAGGTGTATTCCCTCTATTGGATCTCGTAAAGCATCCAGCTGCATTAAACACAGTTATTGGAAAGCATTCTCTCATAAAACAAGGATTATGCCAAACTTGCACTTGATTCATTGCCAGTGTTCCAAGATATTATATGGATATGAAATTGCAGGAATCAATTAAAAATCAAATAAATGAATGCAAAGCAGAGTTTTATTGTTCCACAGCTAGCACTGCAACACATGTCTCTCACAAGCTGTGAAAACTCGTGTCAGTGTTTTACGACAGCGGTGCTAGCCAGTAACATCTGCTCATGGACGTAGTTTAGTATAGTAGCATGGCATTTCTGGAAAGTGTAGCCCATAGAGATAATGTATCTGGGGTGTAGCCACACTAAACTAATATAACACCAAGACTGCGTTTAAGTATGCAACATACTGATGATTGTTTTGGTATCAGTGGTACTGGTAGTTTAGGCAACTCTCATTAATCAGAGGTCCCAATTAGTGTGAACTTGCATTAGAATGGAATCTGGGGGTATTAGTAAATAGTAGTCAATTTCCTCAATTAGTCCAGAGTAGTCATCCTTCCCCACCTCATTTCCTCAAGAAGCCCAGAGTAATGTTTTGCAGAAATGGCAATATCTAAGCAGATACAACAACATGGGAACCCTACAGAGCACTCCTGATAAGACATTAAACAGGAAAGGAATTTAATATTAACACATATCAACAATACACTTTATTTACATCATAAACAAGGTACAGGGACTCAGGCCCTGTCACAAAGATTATATAAAGTTCAATGTAAATGTTTTAAATTAATTTAAATTTTAATTGTAAATTATGATATAATACTGTAAGTAGGAAATTGTATTTAAGACAGACAATTGCTAGATATATATATATATATATATATATATATATATATATATATATATATATATATACAGCTGAAAGAGCCTCTAGGTGGCTGTGGATCAAGAGGAATGACCCGTGGGTGAAGTAGACACGCTACTTGGACACAAGTCGGGGCTTGATCAACCCCGGCTGGCTCACCTGGGCGAGGGTGTATGATGTTGAAAGACCCGAAACACCTGATGACCTCAGGTTACATCACTGATGATGTGTCCAAGTGCATCATAAGATGTTTATTTTCAATATATATATATATATATATATATATATATATATATATATATATATATATATATATATATATAGTTGTTTTTTTTTTTTTTTAACTCCAAAATCTTTTTATGTTCTTGGCATTAGAGCAGAGGATTATGAAAGCTCAGGGGTGTGCTTCTCTTGCACCTTTCACTCCAAGATGCATCTCTTTACTTGTGCAAAGCTCAAGTCAAAATACAATATGTTTTCCTTTTGGTCAGTTTATATGCCAGATGCAACATACTGAAACACATTAACTTTTTTAATTCTCATATTGATATTATGTGCTACTTACATCTGTGTCAAAACTCACATACAATTCTACCATTTCCAGTATAGTAAGATCTTCAAACCATGCAGCTCATGCTAATATGAATGTAAATCTGTCCATATTTCATTTACAACTTATCATAAAGATAAGAATGCGGCAGGAACCATCTAGCTCAAAGCTGCCAAATTCAAGCTGTACATCATGTATTCAATCCACAACAGCAGATGCGATTTAAACCACTCAAATAAAATGCCCCAAATTCTGGACTGCTAAAGAATTGACAATGAATGCAGCTTCTGTGCTTCAGCAGATCATTCTTTTCAGCTTGCATCAAAGGGGAATTCCATACACATCACTCGGCTGGTTCAGCTCCCTAGAGAGCACCCACAGATGTCTCATGTGCTGCTTCACTTCATTCACTGTCATATCCGAGTGGAACAGCACCTTAGTTAATAACACGCTGGTCTGGGTCAGACTGCTGATGATACAGGATAAATTGTAGGGAGCTCCCAACAAGCTAATTGGTTGCAATGTCTCCCACTTGCACGTGGAATGCTGCAAAACCAACTGTCCTCTGCATTAAATAGACTTATCAATCCTGTCACTTTGAGCATTAAAAAACAACTTGCCATTGAAAAATGTATAATATGATTCAGCATGTGATATTATTTGTTGAAGAAGAAGTGTAGTGCACCACAGCATATACAGTACATAGCACAGCTAAGAATGTGATTAATAGTATGTCATGATTAAAATATGAACAATAATGAACAAATCACCACTTGATAAACTAGTAAAGTGCCCCTGATTTCATTAATCATATACACTTGTTATTTCTTGTACACTATACAGTTACGCTTAAATTTACATTTAAATGATTTATGAGACAATTGCTTATGAAGTCTAAGCATGTCTCAAATGTGGCCTTCTGAAACAGAACAATGAAAAAATGTACATTCACTGCTAAATTATTGTAAATTACTTCAGGCTTCAGGTGTAAAAAAAAGCGGGACTGCTCATTAAGTGATATCTGAAGTACTTTAATTGTAAAGTGTTTTACTACTGTAATATACTGAAGTTGTACCCCTAGTACCTTGAGATACCATGAAGAACTGTATTAAAAGTTTTTTTCAGTCACAATATATATTACAATCTGCACTTTATGAGCATTCATATTGAATGTAAAATATATATTAACTTTTTTTTTAAGTTTACATTTTTTCAAACTTCTGTCAGAAGATAATAAATATCTTTCATGTTGAGACATCAAGGAGAATATGTTGTCCGTTCAGAAGTATTTCAAGAATTATTCATATTCCATTTTAAAGATCTTTCAGTGGAACTACTGTACACTTCACTGTGTATTATTTTAACCATCTTCATATGTCAATAGAAATGTAGGCCTAATTATGTACACAATAACACATGGCACATCTAGGTACTGTGAAAAGGACTGGAACATACAGTACATATAGTTACAATATTTATTTTCTTTCTGTTCGGTTTAAATTAGTACCACTTGTGATATATTAATGTTTTATAAGAAATATACTCAATTGCATGTTGATCACTGAATGAATCCATTTATGATTTAAATCACACTTCAAAGGTACAGTATTATGTCATGAGAAGGCATGTGAAATAGGTCCTCTATTAGCAGCAGTCCATTGAGGTAGAAAGGACATTGCTATATTCTTAATAAATGTTCAACTTGTAGCCATTCAGTAGGAAAAGATTGATTCAAACTCAATTGAGATTTTAACAGATGTAAATGTATCATTATTACTGGATATAGTCATTTAAAATTAACAAATGACTTTTGACAGCCAATACATAATCTCAGTTGTCTTTATCCCACATCATATTAGTAAAGTTTAAAAAATTACACATTTATGTTTTTATAGGTATAGCTACTCCATCTTTTTTATATAACGTATTGTGAAAACCTATTTGATTCAGTATCGTTGTGATGTCATTGCCTTGCATAACCAGGAGATTTCAAATAGTTACAGTATATCATATTGATACAATACCTGCTATTACTAGTATAGTGTATGGGCACTGATATACTAACCCCCATCTTACCTTTATAAAAGTTTATCAAAGCATGGCAAAGTAATAAAGAATAGTGAAAGCATAGTAAAGCACGGGTAAGCATTGTAAAACCCAGAGAGGTATGGTAAAGCATATTACAAAAATCACCAAAGTAACCATGCAAATTAATTTCCCAAAACCTAAAAGAGTAGTTGGAGCTGTCTTGCCCAGAGACATACTGCAGTGTGGGTCAGATGTATCCCATAAGGACTTGGTGGATATCGGGAAATCCAACAAGCCAAGATCGTCAGTGGACAGATAGTTATGCCTGCAGTGTATTATTGCTTTCTTAACAGGTATGGATACACCCTAAATAACAAACAATGTACTCAGTAGTCAAACACAGATTTTAAATATGCCTCATTCGAAGCGTAACACATCTCTTTGTGTGAATTTATATTTACGAACGTGACCATCATCTTTTGTCATTTGTAAAACAAGTAATAAATGTAAAATATGTTACTTAGAAAATCAACAATGAAAAATGCATTGAAATACATGGACCTGAACATACAAGCCATATACATGTATAATATAATACATAAATACTCATTCCCTTATTTTAAAAACAAATGGGTTGCTTGTAAAGTATTTGAGGCATTTAGATCAGTGGAAATAAGACACATGTGATTTTGTTTGGTTGACAAACATCCTGGCTACATGATCTGTCTACATCTGTCACACTGACCAGAAGCATTAAGAGCAAGTAGCGGGGTTCCGAAAAATATAGCATTTCAATCCCCACGTGTTGCTACAACTGTTTAAATAATGTACTGTCATTTTTATTTTCATTGTTAACAGCCTGACACCTTTTAACACTTATAACTTTAAAGTCGGTTTCAAAGCTCTTTTCAAAATGTCTACTCTAGTGCACTGATAATGTAAGAATTATTGCCCACATGCCAACAGGTAACACAGTAATAATGATCCATGATGTGGTACAGAACAGAAAAAACAGAGCACTTGTTGTTATGTTTGTTTGTTTTTTTAATCGCTTTTCCTGCAGTGATTTATAGGACAGATCTCAAATACCAGTGCACTAGAGCGGCCATTTTTACAAGAGCTTTGAACACAGTTTAAAGTTATAAATGTAAACATTTGTCAAGATATTAGCAATGAAAAGAAAAATTAAAGGAACATTATTTAAACAGTTGTAGCAACACGTGGGGATAAAACTAAAAATAATTAGTGAATAGGTTAGTTAGTGCAGAACTAATGAAAGTGTGTGATTAGAGTTATTGAAGTAGTTAAAACAACAAGTTTGTCGAGTTGTTTATATTTCGGGTTTGCAGTTAGCGAGTGTGTCAAGCTAACTAAAAACAACTGAAAAGGGAAACCAAAATAGCTGACTGGAAGGAAGCAAACAAGGACTCCAGCTAGTGAGTCAAGCTGGGGTGGACTGGAATTCAGGAACAACATGGAGGAACTGCTATACGCTGCTGCATAGATGAGAAAGCACTAACCTGGCTTCTTACCAAGAAAGGCAATGTGAGTACCACTCTGAACCTCACTATTGAGATTGTCATTGTTGGCAACACAGCCGTGGTTTGATTGTATATTGATTGTTTTCACCTGGAAGACACCACTGTTCCACCACTCACCCCTAGAGGTCGCCATAAACAGGGCTTTGGCAACAAGTGAGATTGAAACAGGAAAACACCTAGTGGCGAGACTTGTACAAAAATACTTATCTGTACATAATAAACACGCCTGGTGGCTGACAGTGAAGCTGCATACAGTCTGGGTTTTACAGGGTTTTATAGTATATATAATACAAAGTTTCATTGGCCCTTGTGTTTTGTTTTTCTTTGGTTTTTCTTTGTGCAATAAGCAATTATTGACCTAAGATTTGCAGTGGAATAAGGAAGTGTACAGTATTTCTGTCTCAGTAAGTTGATGATTCTTCAATTTGTTTCAGGAATTTGATGTATTCTGACCCAATGGAACAATGTCCATAGAACCAAACTGGCACTACCCCTGGCAGGTGTTCCATGTTTAGAACCAGGGTTTCTAAAATCTAAAAAGTTATAGTATGGTGATGGTATGATGACATCAAAAAACAAGAAAAAAGAATGTTCTACAGTGGGTGCCAACAGTCGCTGTAAACATAGCCAGTCAGTCCAATTAAATAATAACTGTAGCAACTGTATATGTTTCTGACCCCAACATTTAGCTTAATGTGAGCAGCCCTCTACTGTCAGCTGTAGGTTAACATTTTCTTCATCCTTGTTTATGCACCTAACTGATTGTTTCAAAGTAAAGCTCAATTGTTCTATAAATACAAATGTAAGGGTTTAGTTTTTCCTTTCTTCCAAGATTTAGAATGAAACCTTGAACAGGCATTACTGTATCGTGCTTGTGCCTTAAGCAGTTATCTTTTCAGCAAGATTTAAGATAATAAAAAAAATGTTTATTCAGTACAGAATGGTTTAACCCTCTGCAGTCCATTTATTAAGTGCGTGTCAGGCGCGTCAGGTCCAATTTATTTTCACACGTGCAGTTAATTTTAGACGTGCTGTTTAAAAGTATTTTTTTCCACAGTCAAATGGGTTTAAAAGGCCCTACATATCAACAAAGCACTCACTAGGCATCTCCAGCCCCGCCCCACCCTTTCGTTCGCTGTAGCTTTCACATATGCTAAGAAATAAATAATAATAATAATAATAATAATAATAATAATAGTCGTACATATCGATCAATCATCTCCTGATCACTCGTTTTATCGCCAAACTCCTCAATAATGCGATCCACGTCATTATTTTATTCCTATAACATCTCAAAAAAGCTCTGCAAATGTCTGTGATATTCTGTGAGCGCTGGATGCAGTAGCAGCCAGCTTGTTTCCTTATGGCTGCCGTTATCTAATGCCAGGGGCAAGTATGACTATTCATGAGATACACCCTTTTTTTCCGGCTTGTCTCGGCTCCTGTTGCTCCCACTCAGCCATTGAATGGTTTTCTCGGCTTTTTCCGGAGAAAAAACGACTAGAAACCCATTTTTTGCATCTTTTTGATGATGTCAGACAGGGTCCGACATTGGACCGGATAGGAATAGTTGCAATGTTGGACCAGGTCCGACATAGGACCGCAAAGGGTTAAGTTGTGTATTTGGGTTGCATTTGTACCCCATTTCTCCTGTCGTGCGCACAGGTTTAGGCTTAAACATTCCTGTAGCAAAAATGTTCTATTTATTTAGCTCTCTACAACAATACACAGCTGTATTAGTGGATTTACTGTAGTGCAGTAAAATGATCTCAATTAAAGATGTGTGATAGTAGTCTTGAAGCTAAAGATAAAACTATGTATTAGAACTCAATAATTGTGATTAGATGTAATACGTCAATTTGGGTTTACAGTAAAATAGCTTTGTATTGGCTCATCAGGCCATCAGCTTTTCAAAGGTTTGTGGATTAGGCCTACACAGCAGTTCTGTTGCTTATTTGCTTGTGAAAACTGAAGCCATTTGTCAGTGCCAAATCTGCTGGTGGATAATGGGACATAGAAAGTTGTAACCTTGAGCCTCTGGAGTGGTACTTCATTTTAACAGTTTATATAGTGCAGAAATGCAGCTCTTTTCTATTAGATTCTGTGTAATACTATAATTTGTTTTGTCTGTCTTGCTGTTGAAGTTGTTTTCTAGATATGTGTGACAGAAATAGAATGATTCTTGGTGGTAAATCTCCCTCCCGACCTGTGAGGGCGCTAAGTAAAGGGAACAGAGTACCCCGGACTGGATGGCCTGACAATTCATTCCCAGGGTTAACCCTATGCTGCCTACGGGGAATGACCATATTCGGTCATAAATATGAACACTTTCTTTTTAAACGCTTGTAGTTTTGGAACCTTAAATCAGAAATTAAAACCCAATACACCTACAGAAAGGCATTAAGTAGATCTTTCCATTGATGTAATTTATTTTGTTGTGGGGTGATTTTTTCATATGAGCTACACCCCCCCCCCCCAAAAAATTATCAAAATATGAAAAATTATAAATAATATATTTTTTTATATAACACTTTCCAAGTGTTATATAAAAAAAAACTTAGAGCATATTGTATCTTCACAATTTGTCAAGGATTTCAAATCTGAAATCAGAATTAAAATATCTTGTACAGTTGCAGAGCTAGATATGGTTTTGCAATGCATAGTATTTTACAAAAATCAACCTCCGAAATGGCAAAGGCAGACTAGGGTTAAAACTTGGCAAAAAGTGAGACTGGAAACACTATTGCCCTGTTTGAGATACAATTATATTTCAGTATAAAAATAAAGAAACAACACACAAGTTATCAAGTAAAATGTTTATTTGTTTTATTAAAAAAAAAAAGTATATTACAAATAAAACTTTGAAATTAAGAATTTTATTTGGGAGGGAGGGAGACAAAAAAAAAACCTTATATATTGTGCTGTATTTATTTATTTTCAAAACTACCCTGCAGTTGAAGTGCTGGGCTGGGGCTCCTCCAGATCACTCTCCTCCTCATCCTCCTGCAGCAGCTCTTCATCAAGGAGGTCCTCCGCCATGGTGTACATGCCCTCAATCTCTTCCTCAGTCAGGGCCCTCCTCCTCTTCAGTGACTGAACCAGATGCTAGAGCTGATTGTCTCCATCCATTTTCTGGCTTACACACACCCACATAAAACATTAAAATAAATACCAATTATTATTATTAATAATAATAATAATAATAATAATAATAATAATAATAATAATAATAATAATAATAATAGATAATATTCTCCTCCATCCTTTTTCACACACAAAGTAAATTAATAATAATGACTCTCCATACACACACACAAAGTAAAAGTAAACTAATAATAAAATACATGGCTAAATAATACTAGTGACTACAGCTAAATAATGTTTTCTGTTCTTTACACACAGTAAACTAGTAATAAAATACATGGCTAAATAATAATAATTACAGCTAAATGTCTTTGTTCTTTACATAGGCTACATACACAACGTAAAAATAAAAACTAAACCAATAATAAAAAAAAAACAACGAGATTTATTCGTCATTCTTTTACACATCAAATAAAAAAATAAGTTAAGAAAATAATAGATGCATAGCTAAATAATAATAACGACTACCGATAAATAATGAATCGACTAGAAAAAGTAAAACACAGACGTACACAAACACCTAACTTTGCATCACATGCGATAGACCTATTAGTTTTGCCTTCTCTCATGAGGAGAAACAAGTTCAAAAAATGGAAAAACAAGTCTAAAATAGAAGTGGCTGCAATCATTTACCAAGGGGTCATGAGTGACGGTACAAAAAGGGGACAGAGCGACGTGATCTGTTCCTTCGTTTATGGTTAAGGAACGACGCGGAAGGAACAGTGTTTATATATATATATATATATATATATATATATATATATATATATATATATATATATATATATATATATATCGTACCGTGAGTGTTTTGTTTGTTTGTCTCTAATTTGTTACTTGTTATTTATTAGTGGACGGCTAACACGTTCCAGAGCTGTCGCCTGAGGCCTGCACTAACCCAGACCTCACTTCACCTGTATCACGATATAAATTGTATTTGCACCACGAACACTACAGCATGCACCCAGGACTGGTGACCGTGTTTGTATATTGTGTGTGTAATTGACTGTGTTTATTATTTGGGACTGCAAACCCTTTATTTAGAACAGTGCAATACACATTGCTGTGTATTGCCTGGGATTATTATTTACGGTCACCAGAACAGGATTATAAAAATAAACCTCCTTGCACTTTGGATTCTTGTTGTCTGCCTTTCATTGATCTCCGCATCACTCCTGCACCTGCACACTCTTAACCACTTTGCCACAAGTATTGTAATTCTACTGGCAATATATTATGCTTTCATGTGTCATTTAAGTATATTATGTTTTAACTCATCCTGTTATTCTGATTACTCATTTTAACAACACACATATACTTTCTTGAAATAGTGCAAATAAAAAGAAACAGCAGAATGATAACTGGCTGATTATTTGAATAGCCTATTTTATTGTTGTGGTTTAAGTAAATGCATATGTTACTAATGTAGTGTGTGATGGGGATTATAATGTCTGCTGAAGACCAGTATGAAGCCCTAGAAGTCCTGTACTAAAAGTGATCTGTTTTACTACTGGTCCACTTCATAAGGATAGCCAGTGAAGCCATGTGTCAACTTAGTCCCAGGGCACTGGAGCTGCTGAAGTTAATCTTTCCAAACCATTCTGCTCTTCCCAAATTTGGCACATTGGAGCCAAAACTTCCAAATCTTGTAGACAAAGAAAAGCCATCAAAGCTATGGTAAAACAATGTCTGTTGGTTAGAATAAGAACAACTTATTTGTCAAGAATACATCTCTTATTTCTGAGATATTTGGATTTCTTTTGATACCACATAAATAAATATATAATGCTGAAAAACAAAAACTCAAATATTGGGTTCTGGCTCCCAGACTATCATAGATGATCAGTCTAAATAAACATGAAAACACACACAAGACTGAGATTATACAAATCTGGAGTAAAGAACTTTTAGAATCTAGAACAACATGTGACCTCACGGGGTCTTGTTAACTGTAACATAGGAAATGAATGGAGAAAGAAACATGCACTTCCTTCACATTTATAGCACTGTGGAAGGGAAATTGTGTTTCATTGAAAGTGAAAATAAAGTTTGAAAAGCAAAAATATTATTAGCAAATCAATAAGGGACTTGTGAGAATCATGCTATTTTAAAAGTTTGTTTAAATCTTTAGTTAGTACATAGAATATGTTTACGATGCTCAGAGTTTTAATTTACTTTTTTCCCAACAGAAATTGAAAAAGAGAGTTGTGGCAATCCAGGGACACCTTTGTATGGCATCCGAGAAGGCAATGGATTCTCAAATGGGGACAGTCTAAGATTTGAATGCCAGTTTGGATTTGAACTTATTGGAGAGAGGTCCATTGTTTGTCAAAATAACAACCAGTGGTCTGCAAATATACCAATCTGCATTTGTGAGTAAAAAAAAATTAATTTATTTTTTAACAGTAGTTAATAAAATGTGTAGTTTTTTCCTCTTTACTAAGTTTCAATAATGATTCACTGTATTATTCAAACATTTAAATAACTGCTTTCTTTGCGACTTTCCAGTTTAAGTAAAATTCATGCAGATATTTCCACAGATAAATTCCTTTGTGCCTTAAAGGAAACACTCTTTCCTTGCACATACTTTAATGTCACCCTCTTAAGAATGAATACCAGCTATCTGTTTTCTGTTATTTGAGCACCAGGTAATCAGAACAGAATCACGTAGTTTAGAGTTGTTATGAAATCTCTTCACACCTGGATTATAAAATATAGCAGGCAAATGTCTGACATAACAAATA
The DNA here is from genome assembly GCF_902713425.1 of Acipenser ruthenus. NCBI lineage: Eukaryota > Metazoa > Chordata > Actinopteri > Acipenseriformes > Acipenseridae > Acipenser > Acipenser ruthenus. The sequence continues at coordinate 41,424,713 of NC_081192.1, forward strand.
TGTGACATAACCTATTTCTCAGTTATTCAATACTGAAAACTATTCCAATGAGGGATGTGTCCACTTTGTGGGTTATTTAAGGCTTTTGACCAATTTTAACGAAGATGTGAGCGAAGAACACTTTGCCATAACTTAATCGTATAACAATGTATTTCTGTTTTAAATGTATATTTTTTTGTTGAGTAAAAGTGTAACAGCTTGTTAAATAAAATTGTTAAATAAAATGCTTTTTCCTTTTTTGTTATTGCAGTTCCTTGTTTATCTAACTTCACTGCACCCATGGGAACAGTTCTTTCTCCAGATTACCCAGAAGGTTACGGCAACAACTTGAATTGTGTTTGGCTTATCATCTCTGAACCAGGGAGTCGAATTCACCTTGCTTTTAATGACTTTGACTTGGAGTCTCAGTTTGACTTCTTGGCTGTGAAAGATGGCGAATTACTTGATTCATCTGTGCTGGGTACCTTCACCGGCGCAGAGGTCCCTTCTCACCTCACCAGTAATAGCCACATCTTGCGTTTAGAGTTTCAAGCAGATCATTCAATGTCTGGACGAGGATTTAACATCACTTACAGCAGTAAGTATGTCTCTAATATCTACATTAAAGCTACAAATGTCAATTTATCTTGCTTTTACTTCCCTGTGTCTATATATGATGTTTGCAATCTAAGTGGTTTTATTATTATTATTATTTATTTCTTAGCAGGCACCCTTATCCAGGGCGACTTACAATTGTTACAAGATATCACATTATTTTTACATACAGTTTCCCATTTATACAGTTGGGTTTTTACTGGAGCAATCTAGGTAAAGTACCTTGTTCAAGGGTACAGCAGCAGTGTACCCCACCTGGGATTGAACCCACAACCCTCCGGTCAAGAGTCCAGAGTCCTAACCACTACTCCACACTGCAGCCCTACTACTCCACACTACTCCACACTGCTTAATTACTCAAATATTGTGTCTTTTTTAATTTATTGTTTTATGTTACGGCTCTTTGGTGCTTTGACTATGAGTTCAGGAACTGTTCTTTGGTTCTATTTGCCTGCCATAGACATATAACATCATCCAAAGTGCCTTTATTAGTAAGCAAAAGCACCATCTAGAACACTGTTGTGTATTAACACAAATGTCTACGGTAGCTGCCGTAAACTAGGTTTCAGAAATCCTCACTAAGCCCTTCTGAATGCCAGCACATTGTGATTGAGGTTCTAATTCCAGAAATTCATGTGAGGATATGATCTTTCAACTGTTGACTTGGCCAGCTCTTTAGTATATATTTAAATGTTCATTTACCCCAGATTAAAATATTTTGGCTTTCTTTCTAATGTATTCATAAATACATTGTTGTATTTATCATAACATCAAATTATGTTTAAATCTATACTCATGCAGGAGGCTGTGTGTTCCAGTGGTTAAAGAAAAGGGCTTGTAACCAGGAGGTCCCCGGTTCAATCCCACCACAGCCACTGACTCATTGTGTGACCCTGAGCAAGTCACTTAACCTCCTTGTGCTCCGTCTTTCGGGTGAGACGTAATTGTAAGTGACTCTGCAGCTGATGCATAGTTCACACACCCTAGTCTCTGTAAGTCGCCTTGGATAAAGGCGTCTGCTAAATAAACAAATAATAATAAATAAACAAATAATAATAATGCAGATATATTATAGAGCAAGTGAAGCAATACTGGATCATTATGAAACATACACGCTTCTTTGCTGTTTTAAAAAAAAACCTACTGGGAGGCAAGATTATGCAAATCAGCACAGAATGTTGATAGATATTGTCCGTTTTAAATTTTTCCCTGGAATCCAACTAGGAACTTGTTTTCAAGTGTATATTAGAACCAGCAGCATCTGTGTCAGACTTGTATTATAGGTATCAAATTCCATTTGAAGGCAGAAGTTGTATTTTAATGAAAAGCTATGCAAGAGTCAAATTAATTAAATCTTTTTTGGATTATACAGGTCACTTTTTTCTGTTCCTCATTTCCTGGCAGCAAAATGGAACCACGGATTTCCAGTTATCTAAAATGTCAATAATAGTAAATCCAATGTGTTATTGTCTGTGTCTGACATACTAATACAGCAGTAGTTTGAACATTGTTTACAATTCTGTTTTAAACTTTATTATGTTTCCAAAAATGACCAGATTCTTAATTCTGGTTCTTATGGTTACTGATAGAAGTATGTTTATCAGGAAATTGAAGAAAATGTGGGCCTCCATAAACCTCTCCTATAATGATAAAGATGCAACAATAAACAGTCAATGAAAAAAAAAATCACAATCACACAATCACAGTGGAACAAACAAACAAAGAAATCATAGAATGATGTATGGGGACTTTAATAATCTACACTGTCCTGTACTTTCACCATGAAAATACATATACTAAATCCCTGAAAACTCGCCTGCTTTTTAATTACGTCCTCCGTGCATCCCACAACATCACCTACCAACATTTTTGTTTGAAATTTGCTTCATAAATTTGAATTAAACCTGATGAATAATGTTATATAAACATATTGAATTAATTATATGCCCTTTGTAGTAAACTGACAAATTTTAAATATTTTGAAATCTGTATGAAACACTGTACTACTTTTACGGCTTCCGGTAGACCTTTGCAATATAATTTTGTAGTTTCTATGATTACATGATGTTAAATAAAATATCAAAATTATGTTCCTATAGTTTCTTTTTTAAACGGTCTCAATCCTAAAATTGTAGGTGATGCAAAACTTTTGGCCATAGCTGTACTTACTAGATGACTTTGATTCAGTGATGTTGAAGCTGAGCAAAACGGTGGGACGATCAAATAGATATACAAATCATACAGACAGAAGGACACCCACTGAGCCTCGGGTCTCTGAGCTGTGTGGGGTCATGTTCCCTAAAAGCTTGTGTCCTCTGGAAGGTCAATATGACATCCAATGTCATTCGTATACCAATGTAGGGAGAAAATAAACTGACAAATGGTTTTTGATCAAAACCAGTTTATATGAAATAAAGGCATTCCCCCAATACAATCATATAGACATTGTTTACAGTTGACTTCAACTGCAAGTCTCCGTCTTACTCAATGTATATGTTTGTATTAGAACACAGATATCTGGGGTTCAATTAAAGGAAATGAAAAGAACAAGTTATAACAGGAAAAACACATATATTTATATGGAAACTTCACGGGTGATTCCCCTCCCATCTTCTTGTTCAATATCCAATCATTGAGGTGACCATCCTGTTAACACACACCTTTAACACACCTCCTGTTCGGGGGGGGGGGGGGTGAAATCAGCCCAAAGCTATAGAATATTCTATGATATTTAACTTATTTTACTTAAATGAACAAAATTGACCTAACTTCCTACTTTCATTGCTGTTCAAGCCTGTTCAAACTAGCTTGCTCTTTGTGGCTGTCTCTGTTCACACCTTGCCCACGCATACAAACGTTTTCCCATCTATCTGCGTATCTAAACTAGACACCTGTTACTTTCGGCTGTCTGCCCAGACATCTTATTTGTGACTTTTGAGTCTGTCGCAGGATGTAGGTGTCTGGTTTGCTTTTGTAGCAAAAGCCACAATGTGTTCCTTCTGAATTGTTGCTTTAGCTTAGCACATATTTAAAATATAAAATGGTTTAATAAAAGAAAACTTTTATAAGCAAATACATAATTATTACCTTATGCAAAATCCTATCTCTATTTCGATTTATTATAGATACACAGTTGTAGTCAAAAATTCGCATACCCCAATGGAAATTTATAATTTCTAAAGATTTCTCGAAAACAAACCTGGTCCTTTTTGTAAATAAAGGTTACAAGAAATAGATGTCTACAATTATTTATTTCAGATTTTTTTTGCAAAACTCCAAAAATGCTAATTCAAAAGTATTCATACCCCGACAAGGAAAATGAAATTAATAGCTAGTTAAGGCACCTTTAGCAAAATAACCTCTTTTAAACAATTAGAGCATTTGTCAATGAGCTTTTGACATGATTCTTTTGTGATTTTTTCTTCAACGCAAAAATTCCAGTTCATTCAAATTCCAAGGACTTATCTTGTGCACAGCCTTGTTCAACTCATACCAAAGATTCTCAATCGTATTTAGATCGGGACTGACTAGGCCATTCCAGAATCTTGATTTTATTCTTTTTTAACCATTCTGAAGTAGATTTTGATGTGTGCTTTGGATCGTTGTTGTTGTGTTGGAACTAAACTTCCTGTGCCATTAGAGGAAAAACACCCCTGTAGAAAGATATTACCAGTTCCATGCTTGACAGTAGGTATGGTGTTCTTTTCTTTGTATGCCTCACCAGGCTTTCTCCAAACATAACTATCAGCGTGACCAAATAGCTTGTGTTTCATCACTCCACAAAACATCTGACCAGAACTCATATCCATCATTCAAATGACTTTTTGCAAACTTTAAGCGGTTGTCCTTGTGACGTGCTCCTAAGAGTGGCTTTTTCCTTGGCCTGCGACCATTGAGACCTTCACCAATACTAGACCTATGGTTGAAATGGAAACCGCAGTCCCACTTGCAGCCAATTAACTTTGAATATCTTTGGCAGTCAATCTCGGATTGTTATTAACCTTCCTCACAATTCTTCTACTTGTTCTTGGTGAAATAACCTTCTTTCTTCTTAGACCGAGTTGTGACAGTACCATGAGTCTTACACTTCCTGATAATAGAAACAGTAGTTGAAATTGAGATACTCAAATGCTTGGAAATCTTGTATCCTTCTCCACCGTTATGGCAATAAATAATTTTCTGCCTAAGGTCTTCAGATAGCTCTTTACTTTTTCCCATATTGACTTATTGGTAATGACAGCAATCATCCTATGCCTAACCCTTTTATACTCTCTAAGAATGTTCACCTACAATCCAGCATTTTCTAGACTTTTCTAGAATTAGGTTCTGCATTATCATAGTGAAATTTATAACACTGTGTAGGCAATACTATCATACCATCAAAGGGTACGAATACTTTTGAATGAGCATTTTTTGAGTTTTTTTCTGAAATAAATAATTGTAGACATCCATTTCTTGTAACTTTTTTTCCTCATCCACAAAAGCAAAACTTTTGCTACAAAAGATTTTTCCTAAAATTCTTTGTTTTTGATACATTTCTTGAAATTATAAATATAAACTTATGTTTAGTCTTTACGTTGCTCTTCTCTTGTTTCTCCATGGTTCACTTCCTTCTACCTCCGCCACTGATGATTGATCTCTTCATAAGCCTGCCTGCGATGTCTTTCAAAATGCAAATGCAGCACCCAGCACTGGCTTTGCACTGCATCAAAATCACTTCACAACTAAATGTTAATGACACCACACCTCAAAAGTTGCCGACCACTGGCGCTAGTGCTAGCCCTAAAAGATGGCACAAGGCATGGCTCAAAAATCGCATTTAGCACAAAAAAGTTTGCCCCGACTTCCAAAAATCATCCCCAAACCACCTTTGCACCAGCACCACTACTTTGCAATGTCATGTAAATCGGGCCCATTATGTGCATTTACATTTGAAGTGCAAATGGGTATAACATATTCTGTTGTTGGAAGACGTTATCCTGAAGACTTCAAACATACTTGTTCGTACTAAATTTCTAAATCTTATTTTCTTAGGGTTTTAAAACCTATTTTATTATACAGACTGGTTAATATTTATATGGTTTGTTTAATATGCACTCAAATGTCTCAGCACATTATCAACTATCCAAAAAAGACCTGCTTTCTGTCTGGACAAGGGATAAGTAATTAATAACATTGTGAATGTAGTGTATCTACAAAGTGACACTTGTGTTAGATACTGTCATTAACAGGTTGTCAAAGGTGGTGTAATTGAACACCATTAAAATGATATTAGTTGTGACACATGTCACATCAGTTTGTTTTTAAATAACTTATCCTGTTTCCAGCAGAGCTTCTCCTTCACATGGCATTCATCAGTTGATCCTCTTTGATTAAAAGTGAATTTAAGGCTGTTGTCTTGCGGTACACACCAGGAGGTTAAGGCTAGATTATTTGACACCTTGTAGAGCTGCATGTGAATGATACTAAATAAACTCAGCTGCTGAGAAATTGGTTGTAACATTGGGCTTTTAAGGAACAATGAGTCACATACACCACCGCAAACTAGTGTAATAAACCTCACAGATCCTCTCAGCTAATCAGGTTCTGAGTAGACCACAGTCATTATCCCATGTGTAGATGCCCTCTAAAGCTAATGTACTTTAAAATCTTAATATACTTTAAATGGTGACATTAACCGGTTTCAAGCAGCCTAAGAGACACAGTCCAAAATGAAAATGTTACCTTAACAAACATTGGTTTGCTTTTCAACAGCAGTGATATTTTTTACCAAACTGGAATGTCTTTAAAGCTTTCAATGGGAAATCTGTCCTACAAGTCAAATATTTTCCATTTACTACCAGTGAAGAACAACTGGGTTGGGTAAATGCTTACTGCAGTATACCGTGGTAAAAGCATAGCAAAATGTTGTAAAGCAACATGAAAGCACAATAAAATAATGAGAAAGCACAGGTAAACAAGGTAAACAATAAACACATATGGTCAATCAGTGTTCTACAAGTTAATGGGTAGATTTGTGGGGATTTGTTCTCTGTCACACCCCACTGACTATCTGCCCCACACATCAAAATGGTCTGAATTCGTTCCTCTCTGCTTAAAGATTTTTTTTGGTGAGACAACCAACAATTCTGCCCATGATGCCTGACTTATGGGACACCTTGTAGAATAATATAAACATGTTTATGTTGTTGATGTTTTGTAAAACCAAAAAAAAAAAAACATTATTTTTCATAATTCATTTTTGTTTACTCAATAGCGAACTATTTCTCTTGAAGAAGAACAACTTACAGTATATTTGTTGGTTGTTGCTAGAAATACTACATAAATAGAAATCATGTATGTACTGATAGCGGTACATACATGATTTGTTGTGTTGTTCTGCTTACGATTGTAATTACGATTGTGTTATAGTATTGGTTATATTGTCAACTGTTGAAGTTAACCTTTTTAAATGATTTTTCTTTCTAGCTTTTGGGCACAATGAATGCCCTGATCCTGGAATTCCAATTAATGCTCGCCGCTTTGGTGACAATTTTCAGTTAGGTAGTTCTGTTTCTGTCATTTGTGAAGAAGGATTCATAAAAACCCAAGGAACTGAAACTATAACATGTATTATAAATGAGAGCAAAGTAATGTGGAGTGGGCCCATTCCAAGATGCGAAGGTAATTATGTTTCATTGAAGTCAGTAAAAATTGTGATAGACTATAAGCGGATAAGACATGCACCAATTTAGAAGTTTCAGGAATTTAAATAGGACCTGTAATATGACCTGGGGGCATCCTGTCACTTTGCATTTTCAGAAACGTCAGTCATTTTTAAAGTTATTTACAGTTACTTGATTTTATGTTCTAAATAATGTTCTTCATGAAGTTATAATCTTCAGCCCTAAATTAGAGAAATTTAGAATACTTTACCAAGTGGTAGAGGGACATGTGTCACTCCAAAGGCAATGAGGTTTTCATATTCAAGGGTCAATGTATTTTAGAAATGATGCATTCTTTTTTTCTAAAATCTTTACACCTAATGTATAATACAGGTCAATTTCTGTGTGAATTTTGGAACAAATAATAAATATGATGCAGTAATATCTCACTGTTTTGCTTTGTCAGAGTTACAGTATCAAGGGGAGCAAATTATTGAAGGGTTTGTAAAATCACCCATTTTTGTATTTTTAAATCCTGAAACATTAGGGTGATACTTAAAACTTAAAAGATATATTTAAAATGTACTTAAGTGGACTTCATGAAATATTTCAAGTGCATATACTAACATATGGATTTTGTTTTGTGCAGCACCTTGTGGAGGGCACTTAAATGCTCCCAGTGGTGTGATCCTCTCACCAGGCTGGCCCGGATATTACAAAGATTCCCTCAACTGTGAGTGGGTGATTGAAGCAGAAACAGGACGTTCCATTAAAGTAACATTTGACAGGTCTTAATACTTTTTTATTATTATATTCTTCTTTTTTTGCCAAACAGACGCTACAGTGTTATTTTACAGGTGTACATTTGTGCAATATAGGGCCCTATTCACAGAGCGTTATTATTTTTTTACATTTTTAATAAACTTTTGTAAACAGGAATCTTCTTGAGACTGTTGTTAAAGAAACAATCTAAATATTAATATAACTATTTAAAATAGCAAGTGACATACTGTACTGTAGTAGAAAATGTTTTTTCACATTTCACCTAGACTAAGATATTTCTGCTCTTAACAGCCAGTTAACTCCCAGATTGCATTGCATTTTTTAGTGCTAATGAACGACAGAAGCGCGTGAGTGATCTCAAGTGTTCCTTTCCAAGTTTCACTGTCTGATATTTTCAGTCAAACTCGCCTGTATTGAATTTCAGGTAGTTAAGCACTCTATAAACCTAAAACTAAGGTGTGTAATAACTATATTGTTATTAAACAGTATTTATTTGGATTCAATTTGAACATCATCAGTGTGTTAATTGAATACCAATTCATATTCTCCACCTACTTCCTAAAACGTTTACCTTCATGGATGTCTTGTTTAATTTTCAAACCTTTATCAGAGCTTTGTTCTCCACCTTCAAACATTTGAGCAAAAATTAAGCATAGTTTCAGCAGAGAGAATTGACTTCCATAATTTTGTTTTGAGGTGATGTTCTGCCAGTGTGTTGTAAGATATATTGGGAATTACAGCAGAAATCAGTTACTGACTTATTTGAACATTATATGAATTATGTCATGGCGAAAACAATGAGCATAATGATGTTAAATATGTATTTTGATTGTCTATCCGGTTATTTATTTTCTGCAGATTTCAGACTGAACTGAATTATGATGTTTTAGAAATTCATGATGGACCAAATCTTCTGTCACCACTTATTGGCTCCTATAACGGTACACAGGTCCCTCAGTTTCTGTTTACTAGCAGCAATCACCTTTATCTTCTCTTTACCACTGACAACAGTCGTTCTAACAGTGGGTTTAAGATTCAGTATCAAAGTAAGTAATGTCTTTAATGTTGTATTATCTCCATGATATATGTGTATTTATGTTATTTTACAGAGTTAACAACAATTTATTTAGATGTATATTAAATCATCTGCATTTAATATCAGGCCTCATAAGAAAGGACCCTAATAAATCAATTGTTCACCAATTTACCAACTCACTATTTATCAATTGACCCTTTCCTGGTTCGGGTGTATACAGATGTACTGTTCTTATATTGTTGTTTTGTTTCTATAATCTAGCAGGATTATTTTACTGTGTCATATTTTTTTAATGTAAAATGCTTAATGTAAATCTCTTTTGATAGGTGTTACAGTAGATACATATTCTTGTTTGGATCCTGGTATGCCAGTAAATGGACGCCGATACGGACATGATTTCTCAATAGGATCAACTGTGTCATTTGGTTGTGACCCAGGATATAGGCTTAGCCATGAAGAGCCTCTTGTGTGTGAGAAAACCCACTGGTGGAGTCACCCTCTGCCTACTTGTGACGGTGAGTAACAGTTATGAGATCTAAAGCAGTCCTCTGTGGGTCTTCCTAGTTATTAAAATATTTTCCGATTCTGTCGAAGAGGTTTGAGTATGGGTTAATCAGAAAAAAAAATCTACTACAGTACCACTGTAAAATTAAAAAAAAGAATGGTATATATTGTAAAAAGGCAACAGATGTCTCATTCCCAAGCACCACAAACCAGCAAGGGTGTCCAAATACTTTTGGTTCCCACTGTATATAGAAATCCAGCCAAATATTAACATACAACATGCCACAACAATGTCATTATCACTATTGTACTTCAACTTTTTAAATATATTTACCTCAGAAATAATAATTGTAGTCCACTGAAAGCGCTTGTGTAGAGTTTTATCAATAAGCAATGTTTTTAGACCAAATGCTGTTAGTTAATGTCATCTTTGTCGTTATTGAGTTATAACAGAATGCGAAGGGGGGAGGTGGCGGCAGTTTACGGTTACTATATAATATCACAGAATGTAAAGATCCATCACTGGTTTTAGATCTTCTTTTAGCAACACGTGGGGACGTATAACGCTATATTTTTCTGAACCCCGCTACTTACTCTTTAAACCTACAGACATATAAAGGTGGCCTGAGCTGGTGGTTACATCTATGTGCCGAGGTAACAGCTTCTGTGCTCATAAACAGAATAAAAAAGGTGGAGGGAACCCTGGAACCTATGATGAATGCTGTGTTTCTTTCACTCATGACGATGAGTGTAAACAACCCACTTGTCCTCTGTCCCCTTCCAAGCAATGCCCAATGTCATACTGTCTGTGCAGGATATACTATAGGTTGCAATGTGGGATGCATCTAACATAAATGTACTTTCTTTACTCAAATATAACCATGTAGAAGATCATCTTGAGGATAATGCATGGAAGAAAATGTGGTTAAACCTAGACATACCTAGAGTGGGTTCACTATAATGTATCTTCGTTTGTATATATTTTTCAGGAAGTCAGGATAATTCATTACAAACAACATTTAAAAAAAATAATTATGGTTTAAGCTTGAAGCCACAAGTCAGGAAATTCCTTACAAAAAAATAATATTATTAAATTAACTTCAGTGCTGCAGCTTGAAACCACAGCAGTCAGTAAATGCCACAAGACCCATAACTCAGCTGCATCCAGGTTAGTCCTGTTAGCATAGATGCCAATAGAGATATCTTGGAACATGATCCTTCCAGAAGAGTGAGAAGACCCTGTAGATCTAAGCTGCAACTTCCTCTGTATTACTCTGATGATGTGATTCGTAGCAGTTATCGATTTAACAGGAGCACAATTATTCACCTTTTTGGAGAACTTAACATGTACATGGAGAACTGCTAGAAACAAGGCTGTCCCTGTATTTATGCTATTATTAACTCAGTGCATGATTAGGATTCTGATGTTGGCGAGTATTGCAGGCAAAAAACACTATTTTTCATTCCTACAGTATATTCATCACTGCTGTGCGCAGAATGCTAGTAGCATTCCACCTATCGATAGAGGCAGCTTAAGTCATTTTAAAGTAAATTATATTTTATTATGACCCCCAACACGCATGTGTGCTTACTGTTTACAGCTATGCCCAAATGTTTTGCATCACCCTATAGTATGAACTAATTTTGCTTCATAAAGTTGAATGAAACATGCTGAATGATGTTGTGCTAACATATTGAATTACATACCGCTTTGTAGTTTTCCATATGCTTAATGAAAAACTGAACAATGTGACATTTTGAAATCTAACATGAAATACTGTACTACTATTATGGCTTCCGGTAGACTTTTGCGATATCATTTTGTTTCTTTGATGTGATGTTAAATATAGATCTCTTTTTATTGTCTCAATGCTTAAATTCTAGGTGATGCAAAACCTTTGGCCATAGCATAGCTGTATATTGAAAAATACATATTAGTGTCAAATGGGTTTGCTAGTTAGTTCAAGAAGTTGTAACTACAAATAAATTGCAAGAAATATGTAGCGTTTCCTAATCCAATTTCACTATGAAACCGAGTAGGATTGTGTGACAGGCAGGATTTTTCAAACTAGCTGGATTTATTTATTTTAGTTTAAAAGAAACTTCTTGTATGGTAAGGTGTACTGTATGAGAAACAGATTTGAGATTTTATTATCGTATTTGAATGGATTGTGCAGGTATTTGCAAACTGAGAGTATACAGCAACAAATAAAAGCATAGGCGATTTTTATGCCATTTAACAATTACTTCTATTTTAATATGTGTGCCGTGCTGTCTTTCCTTGCCATTTGTTATTCAAACGAAAGTTTTAAACATAATATTATGAGAAAAATAACTGGAGCTTGCTGACACTCTTATGCCTTCTATACTTTATTGTGCGCTGCAAAGGAAACATGTGCGAACATAAGATGATGCTTTTTTTTTCACAATTAAAAGTTAAATATCATGAGCTGTGACAACACATTACATTTTTGGTGGTTACAGTTCTTTTTCAAGAAGGCATGTGCATATAAGCAATAACATTTTTATTTATTTATTTTTTTAATCAAAAAGCATATATTGCACCTACCCTAACCTTTCACTCATGTCCAGCACCTGCGTGTGAGGTTGTTATTAATACTGACATCTCGATATTTCGGACAACCTGCCTGTCTCCAGACATGTTCGTAGCCATAACGTGATGGTGAATGCCATTAAGTAGGGGACACAGCTCATTTGCATACCTCTGACAATTGGTTACATAAAATATCTCGGTAACTATCCTTGACGGAAAATCACATCAAAAAACATTACCGGCCAGTAAAATAACCAGCCCCTAGTTTTCTAAATCACATTTGAAATACTGCCCGGTAATTTTTTTTATGGCCAGAAATTACCACCATATTTTATGAATATGGGCCCTGGTGTCTACAGCTCTGTGGCATAGCTTGCATATGTTTCAGGATGTATTTTTTTATACCGTGTTGTAATTTCTATTTCCTGGTTTATTCCCAGCATTATGTGGTGGTGACGTCCGAGGACCTGGTGGCACAATTTTGTCCCCTGGCTACCCTGAGTTTTATCCAAACTCATTGAATTGTACTTGGGCTGTGGAAGTTAGCCATGGTAAAGGTAAAAAAACAGAACCTTACTGTATTTCCCCATGTCAACCCCTTGTATTGAGCATCATGCTTTCTGTCAAGCACTGCTATCCCTGTAGTCACACAAATTGAGCATCATCTCCTTTCATCCTGCTGTACCATAGCGTGTGCCTCTTCATCTGTAATATGGATAAGGAATTAACTTAACAACCCCAGTCTTTCCACTGTGGTTATAGGAGAATACTTACATTTTTCATGAAGTTCACCAGTGTCTTTATTTCTTAAAGAAAATGCAGCCAATCTGAATACTATCCGTACTAGTATTTGTTCCAAGCTTGCATGTATTAGGATTTTTCCTATAGTTCACATCTGATTCAGGATTTGTTGAAATACAAAGAGTTTCTGAGTGGGAGAGAAGGATGAGTCCCAGTCTGAATCTTGGCTCCTCAGCATGGTTAATAAAGTATATGTATTGTTGAATTTAAGTGGATGAAAAAATTACAAAAAAAATTTCTTATAATTGTATAACACGACTTTCATTTTGAAAATTGTCTTCACCTCGTAATTAAGATCTATTTATGCAGAATTTTATAATTTCCATATAATATGGCATTCTGGAACTCAATTTGCATGTAGATCATTAATGTGATCACAAATCTAATTTTAGCTTTCTTAATAGGAGTGCAATTCACCTTCCACACCTTTCATTTGGAGGATCATCATGACTACTTACTAATCACAGAAAATGGCAGCTTTACTCAGCCACTGGCACGGCTGACTGGCTCTGAACTCCCTGCAGCAATCAATGCTGGTCTCTATGGAAATTTCAAGGCTCAGTTACGCTTTATTTCAGATTTTTCAATATCATATGAAGGATTTAACATCACTTTTTCTGGTAAGAAGATTAAACAGGCTTTGTGTGGTGCGTATGTGTCAGCTCATTAGTTTTGTTTAGATTTTAAAAAATATTTTACAAACAACAAAAAATGTTTATGGTGTAAGAGCATGTAATCATAAATACATAATAAAAACCTGATAAAAGATGCAAACTTTGAACATGATATATATATATATATATATATATATATATATATATATATATATATATATATGATCTGACGATAGTCAAGAGTAAATGCAAAAGATTCAAACATGCTTTTCAGTTTTCAGTTCCATGAGCTTTACCATCCCAAAGTAATTTATTTTTAGATTTTTTCTTGCTTTTCCAATCTGTTCTTAGAGTACAATCTTGAACCCTGTGAAGAGCCTGGTTCTCCAAAATTTGGCAGACGGATTGGTTATAACTTTGGCATCGGAGACACGTTGACATTTTCTTGCAATTCCGGATACAGACTTGAAGGTTCATCTGAGATTATCTGCCTTGGAGGAGGCCGTCGCATGTGGAGCGCACCTCTGCCCAGGTGTGTGGGTACGTTGTCAGCCGCTTTCATTTGCTTGTACATGTAGTCTGTCTTTGGAGCTGTAAACATGCAGAGTACTCAGTTCATATGAGTATTGGTTATGATTTATGGCAAGTAATAACAATAGCATTAAATCCTGTTCACAACTGAGCAGTGATGGCTGTCAATCTCAAGTACAGGGATAGACAATCTATGCAAGGAAGAGGAGGAACTAGTAATTCACAGTTAGGTCTAATATGAATGCAAAATTTAGCAATGCAAACCCCTAGTCTTCACCAGGCAATAATTACCATAACACACGGTGTGGTAGGAAAGATCAGGACAAATTTGCCAGATATCGTATCATGTAACAGTGTACACATCAGCATCAGAATACAATAAGAACATTAATTACAGAAGAATGTTAAAAAAAAAAAAGTTATGGTTTGTGGTTTGAAACCACAAAAAGTCATTGAACGCTACCCTGCCCATCACATCTCAGCATATATCTAACCTTGATGGAATTTGTTTTGCAAGGAATTTCCTGATCTTTGTGGCTTCACGCTTAAACCATACATATTGCTTCAACAAACTTTTTTTGTAATGAATTTCCTGACTGTTGGTACTGGTATTTTTTATGTAAACAATAACCCACGACAGGGTGTGCTGAAGGACACATCTTATCGCACAGCTGGGTGCATTCTGAGGCATGAGGCTCTAGGCTGAGTGCCTTCAATCACCCAGAAGTGCAGTAACCCTTATACAATTGCTTTGTTTTTTTTTTTGTAAAAAGAAAACAAAAAAACATTAAGATTTTAAACTTTTAATAATTTTTTACAGAATGCTTATACAAGTGCAAAATAGTCCCTATAATTTAGCTGTAGAGACTACAAACTGGCTTGAAGAACGTATTACTGCTGAATTAGTTCTACTGGGATTAGATAGAAAAAAAAAAACTGTAGCAAGGTACTATTGGCAGACTGTCAATCAAAACACGAGTTTGCAAATGAAAGCTAACCGATTGTCTATCTGTAGGTGGGATGCAGAGCGAGAGCTCTGATAATAGGTCAGTGTTAAGGTCACGTGATTGATCTGCTGGCAGATGTAATACTAACCAGCGGATGGATAATGTGGGTTGTGCAAAGCGAAAGAGCAAAAAAGACAGCTACAGCTTTGTCAGAAAGAAGCAGAAAATGCAAAAATAGTATATTGTAAATAATTTAAGAGTGGGCCAGCAACAACAATGTTATTAGCCACTGGAAATATTGCTTGGAGTGGGAAAGCCAATCTCCTTGCATGAAACAGCAACAGCAGTCAAGGCAGTATGAACTGAAAATGTACAGCAACAACAAATACAAGGTATTGAATCATGCTGTAACATAAACTCTGCGATGGTATCCCTCTAGTCTCACATTTTTAAAAATATATCCTCTATATATCAAACCTGTAACTCTAAATTCAGGAATTTCAGATGAGCACTTTCTGCATGATATTTTTTCAAAACAGTGTTTTTAAGCATTGTATATACTTTGTAGATATTTTAGTTTAATTTAAACATGGAAACAGTAGTAAGTGTAACATTTTGTGTTGAGTGAAGATCTGCAAGGTCAGAATCTGTAAATACATTGTTTACGTATGAATACATTCAAGAAATTAGACATTTTTATTTCACTGAAAGCAGAGTATCAATTAAAAAATAGTAAGATATGAAAAGGATATATCTATATATTGTGGAGATGTTGTTAAATATGTCACGTCCTACATGTTGGTATTCATTTTTATCTAATAAGACATCCTTCGATCTCCGACTATAAAGTTCAATAATAATATAATAGTAGTAGTCTGCCCATCATCCAGGAATAATACCAGTCTGACATAATGTTAATTAAATGCTAAGAAATGAGGTTAAATATATGTTTGAAGTACATGTTCTGTCTTCTTGATGAAGCAATTGAATTAACCATGGTTACTGCACATATAAATGTGTTTTGTATGTGGAATTGGTTGTAATCTTGAACACAGACCCAAGCTATACATTTAATGATGCTGCCACATCTGAATGACATTAACTTTTGCATTAAAAAAAAAATCTCATTGGTATAATACTGTAAATGTGTTTTTCAATACATGTTCAGTCACTTCAGTGTCATTTGTCCAGGGAGACAGCCAGCTCCAAACCAGCACTTAAAAGATGGGTATTCACCGGGTGAACAAATGGGATAATGATAAACTATACAAATTATTAAGAATATTATTAAGTACATCCAGGAGCGGCAGCATATTGAGGTGGGGGTTGACATATGCAGGTTGTAAATTCTGATAGCAGGCTTGCCAGATTTGTTACCTTCTTTGGATATTGCCAGAACTGAATGATTCAATCTTAACCGTTTAACTGTCATTCATAGAAATAGATATCAGAAAAAAAATAACTACAGATTCTGATTGCTGGCCTCAAAAATGAAATTTTTTTATCTCACTTTTTAAGTTTCTCTGTGAAAATGTACAATGAATTATTTTTACACACAGTTTGTAATATTATGTAATACCACGCTGTAAAGTGAGTATGGGGTAGTGCAGGACTCAAGGTTGTACAAATGTCCACATAAACTAACCTCAAGCTGAGGAACATCTGCTGCATTAGATTTACATTCCCGTTCTCCTCACTCTCAATTTGTGCCTCTTTGTTGAGCCATGGTTAAGTGTCAAAAAGTGTCCAAACAATGGTAGTGCTTTCTTAGTGGAGCATCTTATACACCTAGAATTAAGTTCACACAACAAGCAATTTCCATGTTAACCCTACACAGCATGGCGATAGAAGAGCTTGGATGAATGTTATGCAGTGCCCATGACACTCATGAGTAGCAATGCTTAGACTCCGTTTTATATGCTTATTTGGCCAAGAAATTTAAATTTCAAGAAAAAATGGCAACAAGAACAACACATTATTTTTGTAACAGGAACTTACAGGAACTGACCCTATACAGATTGTATCTGTTACATTAAATACAATAAATCTGTAAAACAATTCAACCAGAGATTATGTTCATTTATTTATATACCATGTGGGTGATTTAACCCTCTGGTTTTGACATGAGCAACTTCCAAAACTGAGCAGAAGGAAAATTCAAACCAGTTAAAAGGCTAACTTGAATTATTAGGAGCCTTAGGACTAGCTTAGATTAGTGGTAGTCAAAAAGCATATCAGGGAAGCCTATAATATTTGATATGTGGCCTTGAAGTGTAATAAAGCTGTCATTTCTATTAAGAAGTATGGCTGTCTAGTACAATATGTCAATAAGCCCATTCTGCATCTATTTCAAATTCAGAAGTACTGGACCAGTCATGTCTACTTATAGAAATTCTGACTGTGAATATGACTGAATTCTCCCTGCCAGGTGCTCTTTGAAGTTCCTTGAAGCCATACAATATGTATCAAGTTATTTATGCAATAATGCAATTAGTCCATTTTTTTATGAAAATAAAATAAAGCAAAATCCACTTTACAAAACAAATAGCAAACAGCTTGGAATAGTAATATGAGAACATTTCAACATTTCTTGTTTCCTTTCACAAAATTGGTACAAATTGCATTTTGGCATAAAGACCTTTATAAAGTTGACCCTGTATGTAGTTTTCATTATTTATTTTTAAGAAGATTTAACTACAGTGTATTTGATAATGGGGTTATGATATATTTTGGAAGGTTTTCACCCTACTCCACTAAATAAAAGCATCTTTATATAAGTAAGTTGTATGGTTTTTGTCACCATTCCAAATGAGGTACCCATCAGCATTTCTTATGTTTTCCCAGAACCATTAAAGTAGCCACCATGATTAAATCAGCTGCTTCCAGTCAAGATGTACCTTTCATCCTCAGTTCTCAAGTGAGAGGCTTTGGACAGGAGTGGTGCTTAGGGAAACAGTGAAAGGGGGTGTTTTCAGAAATTCAAATACCTCCCCTCGCAGATAGAACCCTATGCACCTCTTGTGTTTCATGGATCAGCATGAATTACTTCAAACCTGAATTACTGTATGTGCCTGTTAAATTCAAGAAAGATGGAGCGAGTGCTACCAGGTTTGATGGGACTGCTTCCCACCCCACTCATCATGTTGCAGGAATTTAAATGAATTTAGACCTCAGGGTCATAAACAATTTTCTATAGAGAACTCTCTAGAAAGGATGCTAGTGAAAAAGGGCTTGTGAGATCACAAATCCAAAGTATGCCAACATACATCATGAAGGTTTAGGACATATTGTCAATTTACTTAATGACAGTATTTAACTGATGTGATTTATATATATATATGATCCTAAAATGTGTCATAACATCTAATTCTGAAGAGTGAACGACTCTAAGAACATTGTATACATCACATCACATCTGTTTGGGTAGTGTTATTCCATGGTAGATAGTATATCTATGACTGATATGATAATAAGGCTATCAGGCTAGCAACCAATTCATATAAAGAGAAATTTGGTATTGCAGTGAAACAGTAAGAGTTATGTTTATCAATGTATCATTCTTGTTGTGAAGCCTGTTCCCCTGTAACCCTCTGCAAATAGCCTGTAAGAAATACATCAGTAGGAAATAATAGATATAACTAATGTGATACTTTTTATGTGTTGCTGGTAGACAATGGTTACACTCTGGTGCACTAGAGTATTTGAATGGTAGACATGATTATTAGAGTTTCTTTGAGGCCACAAGGGTACTTTAGTAAATTCACCAGGATGTGTAGTACAGGAGCCAGATTCAGAACCTAGGCATTTTAAAGAGTTATCTCTGAAGATTAAAGGGTTTTCTCTGAAGATATATTTGCATATGTGCTATCAATAGAAAGGTTATCATCTCTTGAATAATATTTGCCCAAATGAATTCTTGAAGATGATGGCCATTACTAAAAAAAAAATAAAAAAAAAAAATCATATTTTGAGAATGATTCCAAAACCATGTCATAAAGAAACATAAACTAAAGTTCTGTCCTCTAATTCAAGGTCACTGCACAATAAACGCTGGGTCTTGATAATGACAGTATCATTTATGTTAATTAGATTATTTGGGGGAAAAAAATCAGAAAATGAAAGGCAATATATATATATATATATATATATATATATATATATATATATATGAATCAGTCCTTAGAAATTCTGGCATTTGACTGGTTAAAACCTGATCACATGACCAAAAATCAATCCAACTCTTGTCCCTGTGATGCTGCTTACGGTCAATAGTTTTTTTAAAACTCCCTCAAATTATGTCTTAAATTGGTTGTTCCTGATGTGAAACGGGTTGGTCTCGGTGTTCGTTCCTTTATCCACCTGGCTCCTGAGCTATGGAATGACCTCCCCGCTGATGTCAGGGACTGCAAGTCAGTTGATAAGTTTTAAAAAGGTCTTAAGACTTATCTGTTCGGTCTCCTGTTTGGTTAAGGCCCTTGAGAAGCTTTTATAGCCAAATCTGGTTTTTATGTTTAGGTCCTGATTTTATGATTGGTTTGATTATTTCTCTTTTAGATATTGTATTTTTTTTTTTAAACTGTGTAAAGCGCCTTGAGACGTGGAGGTCTGCGCATGATAAGGCGCTATATATAAATCGAAGTTGTTGTTGTCATCACACTGAGCGTCCTTCCTTTCTACAAAAAAAAAAAAATACTACAAAACAAAGATGCTGTGCTAAATACTTGTGAGAGGGAGAGGTTTCAAGCACATTCACTTCCTGCCTGGGTCCTCAGCACCCGACGGTGTCCACTTTGTCAGATGCCTTACATTTGCGAAAATTTTGTAGATTGTTGTTGTATAGTGTTTCAGAGTTTAGTCTCTGATCTACAAATGTATGCATTCCTTCCAGTCCAGTCTGTTGAGCATTTAACAGCTCATGTTTGGCCTCCTTACTGCAACAATACCAGTACTGTGGTTGATCAGGGGATTTACATGGTCAACTTCATCACTATCACAGGCAAAGGAATTAACCATCTGATTACCTAGGGTATCAAAAATGCATAGGACACCATCCTCACCTCTCTGGAGGCATGCTGTATCAAACTCTTTATTATGCCCTGGTGTATCATCTTCAAAACTACATACGTTTCAGTGTTGTTGTTAATTTTGCTGTCTTTTGTTCAGAAACCAGCAAACAAGTGTGCTAGGCTTTTAAATAATACCTATTATGCAGCCTTGTTTCTTCAAGTCACAATTCACAGATTGCTCAAGCCCATGTCAGGCCATACCAGACTGAACAAAGAGTGCTGAAGTCTGTGTCTGTGGTAGCCCATCTGGAGTAGTTAAAATGATTATGGCTGAAGAAGTATGATAACATTATGTTTGACTGAAGCATGGTGAAGTTTCTAGCCGCCACGCTCTGCATGACTGAAGCTGTTTATGATTTGCATCATCTCAATATATTCACAACAAAAATTTATGTAGATGTAGAAGAGAGTGCCTTCCCATGACCCTTCAACCTTTATTGATGGGAAACAGCTGTCAGTTTTCACAGATGATTTTAAGGGATTTTGCAGCCTTGTGATTCTCAATAGAAATGTTGTAGCTGAAGCATATTTTACAGTGAGCGCTATGGCTTCTTATTCATCAAAGTCAACATACACATCTTTTCCTTTCCTTCAGACTTTAATTTGCCGAACTTGTGCCACAATATTGTTTCACATACTGCCATGTATGCACGCACAGCATGTTTATAAGCCTTGCCCCTTATTATAGTTGCCAGTGTGCTGGACTCATACAGATGTGATTACCCTAGAACAGAGATTCTCAAACTATGGAAAGATTTGATAATTTAAGGTTTTTTAAAGCAAAGAAAAAAGAATATTTAAAATAACTTATTTTGCCAAATGGCATTCCTTAACAACCTTGACATGTCAGACTTTTTCCCTGCACAATTACTCAAATTGTAAAGTAAAAGACAAAATTATCAGCAGGACACATAGTGAGAAGCAGCTTACATCGTTTTGTGAAAATGGAAAAGAAATGCACCCTACATGGCGAAATGATGGCAGCAGCGGAGGGTCCAGCAAAACGCAAAAGCCGAAAATATGATGAAGTTTTTTTAAAACTGTAGGCCTCAGTATGTGGTATGTAAGAAAGTTCTGGTAAATGACAGAATGTGGCCCTGTAATTGAGGCCATCATCTGGAAACAAGACACCCAACTTTAGCATCTAAAACCTGAATAAGATAACATGAAAGGTACTGAGGCTGCTTACCTTGTTTCTTTGTGAGTTACCACTGCTGGTAAACTGCACAACATAGATAAGAAACTACTACTTCCAGCTGCAAAAGATGTGTGTGCCGTGATTATAGGAGAAAAAGCAGCAGTACAGCTAGATGTGATCCCGCTTTCTAACGACAGTTTCACGCTGTATTCTGGAGATGGCCACTGATGTAGAAGGGCAGCTCATACAGCGTGTTTGTCAGAGTCCAGAGAGATGGTGGGAAACTTCACACAGTTGTTACATGCAGAAGTTTGTGATTGTGACTGTGTCTAAGCGTTGAGCATCATCATAAGATATACTATGACCCAAGAGGTTAAGCATAGTCAGCACTTATTTGGAACCTGCTACATGTCGAATTACAAATCCAACGCTGATGGGCATTCTTGCCTTACCTTGTGAAACCTGAAAATCAAGATCCATTCAGTAGACCATTACTTTGCAGAACAGCAAATCTGAAAGTTCTGCCGACAAGCTTGTTATCCCGAATAACCTGAGCTTTAAAGCGAATTAAACAAGAACTAATTTTTCGCTTCTGACTCATTGTGCAATGCACTGATACTGTAACCAGCTGCACTTGGTAGTTCCGAAGGAATGAAGGAGCGAACCGTTTCCAGTCAGAGGTCAGTCAGGTGAAACAACAGTGTGGAGTTATCCACTAGTCATTTTAATAGTTTTTATCCCTTTGGTACTGGTAATAAGTGTCGAGTTACGAGTAAAGCATGGTGTCGAATTAGAAAAATAAGAGGCAGGATGCATATATTTTATATGGAGAAAATTCGGGACCAAATCTGTCTCTCGAATTAAGTGAAGGTGTCAAGTTATCCACCAGTCGTGTTAACCGAGGTTGACTGTATATGTACATATAGAAAGGTAGAGGGCGCTCATCATCTCCATTTAGATGGCATGTGCCAACAACCCCTAAAAAGAAGAAGAGTTGCTGTATATTATTATAGCACTAGCAGAATAAGGTAACCCCAGTTTCATGCAACAGTTGTGATGGTGACCAAATGTGTGCGAGTACTGGTGTCTAAAAAAAACTGCTTAAAATGAGCAGTTGCATTCAAGAAATTTAGAAGAACAAAGATAAACTAAAATAAAAATACACTAACAAAATGCTTTGAAAACTTAAAGAAAATTATTTTAATGAAGGGCTGTAAATCCAGAAAAAAGCACAATAATTAAAAAAGGAAGTGACAAGGTTACCATACCAAGCTGAAACAATAAACTTATGTTATCTTTCGCCAGACAAATCTTAGAGTGCCTTAATAAAGTCCCATGAACAGATTTTTTTCGTCTTTTGTATCTTCTGTAGCAGCCGCAACATTAGTCAGGAGTTTAAGGATGATTTAGTCATGCAGCAGAGTTCAGTGGCTCCCAACCTTTTTCCAATCTAGGGACCACCTTGGTGTTTGGATTTTTCACACAGACCACTTGCCACGCATTTTTTTCACAACAGCATTTTTAGATTAATTAGTATGTGTATATGTATAAGTACATTTGGAAAGTAAAGTATGTATATAACTTACCTAACTTAATGAGATCCCTGGGGTTGAATCTTCGCTACAAGTTCATCAAGCAATGTTGTCATTTTGCGCATTCAAAGTTACTGATGACAAAGTTCCTGTTTCTTTTGTTTTAAAACGTCCAGTGTTTTTTTTTTCACATTCTGAATGCTTTGCCGATAAATGGCATCTCAATTTTCCAGGTTTAAGAACTTAATTTGACAAAATCGCCTGACAAATAATGCACTGGGGCTTTCTTTGGGTCATCCTCAGATCCAATAAATACCAGTGCTAAATAATCTGGATTGTATTGATTTATTTTCTTAGAAGGTGGCTGAAATTCATCAATTCCTGTTTTGGTTAATGATGGCGTCAAGAACAGACTTTACACATTATTTCCAGAGGTAGTGTTAAGAGAATTTCTTTTTCACATATACTGCCTGATTTTCAGAAGGGGCAAAGTGAAAAACAGGTCACAAAACACCTTTGCGACACTTTATACACCAAAATACACTGTTTGTTGTGTTGCTTAGTAATATGTGATTGTGTAGAAATGGGTACATGTAAGAACTGCTCAACAGGTTAGATGATGAGTTGATAATATCTCTTCAGCCAGAGAAACAAGCATGGTAATTTAAGACGCTACCATAATAGAAAAAAAACAGCAATTAGCGTGAGTTTTGTACTCAAGCAGGGTCAGCTGTTGCAAGGAAAACCTGCAACCAGAAAGGTGAAAACAGAACACATTGAAATACTAATTAGGAAGTATACTGCTGATTTTTTTACATTTTTTTTAGAGAATTAAAAATTAAATGTACTGCAGTGTACTTGACTGCAGTAAAATACAATGCCATCCACTAAATTTAGCTCTTAGATTGTGCTAATGAAAATATCTATATGTATATGACAATGTGCTTGCTGTGGTGTATTTAAAATTTAAAATAGCAGAACAAACACGCTGCAATGTAAAGTCATTTTTACTGAAAAATAAACGGTTACATGTAATCATAAGAGCTGTCTGTGTTACAGTAAATGCTGTCAGGTCAGGACTTGACTAACGCTTCCCATATTACAGCTGCACACAATTAAAGGTGTGGTCACCAATTCCACACACATTTTCAACCAGTCTTGTATTGCAGTGGCCTTGATGCTGAAAGTACATTTTTTTGGTTCTGTCCTTGCTGTGACCAGTGCTGAAATAAAACTGAATTGCACTAATGGAGTACTTTGCCAGACACTACAAGCAGACCACTACTAGTCTAGTACATGCTTTAAACCATTTGAATCCCTTTTTCCAAAACTGTCCCAGCGTGCCACAATGAGATTGGTGCCCCCTACTACCTTGTAATTGCCACATATCTTAAAACTAATTGAAAACCCTGATAGTGATTCTCAAGTAGGTGTCTAAATCGTTTGTTTGAAAAGATGATGTGTTGACAACCCAGTGGTGACTGAAACAAACAAACAAAAAAGAATACATTAGTTCAGATAACTGATGTTTATTACCCATACCAAGTTGTTCATTTTTTATTCTGCAGTCCAGATTTGCAAGTTGTTAGAGAAAGCGGTCATATTGTTGTAATTCCTGACTGAAAATCAATTTTCCCTTAATTTTTTTAACGCCCCTGGCAAAACAATTAATACATTGATTTCTCTTGTGCTACATAAATTAAGCTTGACAGCTGGGTTTTATGTAGCTGATATGAAACTCAACAATCAAGTTATAAGCTGATTTTATTATCATTATGTAGTGTCAAGCTTAAATGTGTTATATATTTACATACCAATATTTCTGCCAGCCTCTCTCTCTCGCTCTCTCTCTAGTTTACTATATATATATATATATATATATATATATATATATATATATATATATATATATATATATATATATATACACGTACAGTAAACTAAATAGTACACACTTTTACAAGACTTTATATATGTGCCAACTTACTTGTTTTCCAAAATCCTTTTCTTTTGACATGCAGCTGAATGTGGAGCATCTGTAATCAACAATGAAGGCATTCTGCTGTCACCCAACTATCCTCTGAACTATGAAAACAATCATGAATGCATCTACAGCATTCAAGTACAAGCAGGGAAAGGCATCAACATTTCTGCCAGGACTTTTCACTTAGCACAAGGAGATATTTTGAAGGTATGATTTCTGTGGAGTAAAATAAAGAAATACATAAACAACACCACTTACATATGAAAGTACACCTTGATAATGTTAAAAAATGTTGTCTGCTTTTTGTCTTTTTTATATATCACATTTTAAAGACCCTTGGTCTTAACTGCTTAATATTTTCTTGCAGTGAAGTTTTGAAATAATATTAGACCCCTTTTCATAGAATAATAATGTTTTTGTATTTACCACTGCAGCATTGTAAGGTTGCCTACTGACTTATGAACCCCTGTACAGTATGTCTGGGTAAAATGCATTGAGTACAGTATCACTTTAACCCTTTTATAATGCTGTTTCCAGATTTATGATGGGAGAGATAATACTGTACATGTTCTTGGAGCGTTCACTGGCTCTGCAATGATGGGACTGACATTAATAAGTACTTCAAATCATCTCTGGTTGGAGTTTTATTCAGATTCTGAAGTGACCAGTGAAGGTTTCCAACTTGTCTACTCTAGTAAGTTGTATTATCGTCTTAAAACTGTATGCAACTAGTGTTTGTAACCTCATTAAATGGCACTCTTTGCATAGTGAGCCAATTTTCATCTCTTAATATTAATCTTTGCTTCTTTTAGTATATATGGGTGACTTAGATAGATTTGATTTTCTTAAAACTAGAAAAATACCATGACACATCTAAAGTGACAATAACAATCTGAATCATGTTTAAAATAAGTGTTGAAATATAACCTTTAAACTCTTCCAGTGCCTTCATTATATAAAATATATAAAGTTAATCTAATTTTCCAGTAGTTGTTAACACAGTAGAGGGAAAAAGTGGAGCTGCAATACAGTTTTACCTGAAGCTTCAGGTTATCGTTTCTTCCTAATACTAGCTTGGTAATAGTGTATTCAATACATACCATAATCCTCAGTATAATCACATTACTAATACATGTAATTGTGTCAGGTGTATTGCTGTGGAATGGATCATAAATCACATTTCCATTCTTTATTGTTTAAATAGAACAAACTTAAAAACAAAGCAATGTTTTTGGCCAGATGGCCTTCATCAAGCTGTAGTGAATAGCAAAGCCCAAACCATTAAATACGTTAACACAGGACACAGGAACTCAATTAGTTATTAAATTATATAATCATACGAAAATTAGCAATTAAAATAGTCAATATGTGCAAACAATGCTATTAAGATACAGTACAGATATTTGAAAACATATGTTTATTTTTTATATAGCCACACATTTCAATATTACCTTATTTAAAATGTAATTTAATTCTATTTTCCAAAAGTATTACAACATATTCATGGCTGTACATACCCAAATACATCCTGTGATTAATTAAGTCATTGCATTTCCAAGTATAAGTATCCAATCATTTATTTGTCAGGGAGAATGCATCTTCAGTCATAGTCTTCATTAAGTCCCTTGGGGCTATGACTATCCAATGAAAACATTCAGAAAGCTATGTAAAAGGGGTGTTCTTTTACTGTTTGGGTAACCTCTGAGAGACGAGAGACACAGAGGGTTTGAGATTGAAACGGCGTTCAGGCTTCCAGGCATCCAGGTTTTATTAAATCACAGGCAGTCAGATGCAGTGTCCAGCAATGGTCTCACTAATGCGGAAGGATATATCATGGTTCCCACGCGTTCTGGAAAACCTGGAATATTTCCTGGGCAGTCCAGATAAACTGCTCACCTGCCATTTTTACGCATTAAAAAAATCCGAAACACGCACTCAATTTAAATTTCATGTGTAAAAAGACACATGCAATTTTGTCTGCCTCCCCAAAAACTTCCACTAACAACTACATCTCCCAGAATACAATGTCTTCAGTTACTAGGAAACTGTACACAAGAAAAACCAACCCAAACATTATCCAATCTCTGGCTAGCCCTGTTGTCTTTGCAGCCAATCACAGTAAGAATAAGAAAAATCCAAAGCTACACAGGTTGAAGCGTAAACACCCGAGTCCAGCTACAACTGGAACCATCGTCAGAGGCAACCGCTAAGAAAAGGTCCCTATAATATTAAACAAACTGTTTTATAACTTATTAATGCATTTTCTTATTTTATTTATCTGTATGGCTTATATTGACGTTTTTACATGTTCACTGAGTTTAAGAATGTAATATTAAAATATAAGTAACGTAATTGATTTGCAGAGTCAGTGTGATACAATGTAGAGTGACATGGGAATGAAACTTGAATTCGTTTCCATCCTGCCTATCAAATTTTCCTGTCCCATCCCATCCAGTGACATTTTTCAATTTAATTTTTGTTCCCATCCTGTCCCACCAGAATTCATGTACCATCCTGTCTTGTCAAAAAATGTCCTGTCCCATCCTGTGATTTAAGAAAAAGAGAAGAGACTGATTTCTTTTAACCCCTCGCTGTATGACATACCTTTCAGGCAGGATATTTTTTGGGTTACCCTTTTTTCTTGTGTTTTTCATTCTCATCCTGTTCCTGGTTGAATTTTTTAAATTTCATTCACTACTGCCATACCATATTACCTATTACAAGAACAACAGCCACACAGACCTACTTCACCCATTTTATTATGCATAAAAAAAACCTTGAGGGCCACTGTCTTTTGAGTTTCACTCCAACTTGAACTCCCAATATGTTTAATTAATCCAATTATTTGCAGAGGTTGACATATTTAAAATTAGTTTAGGTATTTTACAGTTTATTATTTTTTTTATAATACCGATACAACAGTTTGAGGCCTGGTCTGGTGTTAAATAATTAGATAAGTAAATTATTAATTACCTGAGAGCTCTGGGTGGAATGAAGGCCTGAAGACACTGCAGCCCTCTAGGAGAGGAGTCGGCCAAACCTAGCATAAGCTATTAACTTTTGTGGGGGGACTTTTTCAAACAAATTTTGAACATAACAATGTTTTAGTAACAGTTATTGTGTTAACACTAAGTTGCTTCCCGCAGCCTTCAGTCTTGCTTCCACCTGTTCCCGCAGCCTTCAGTTCCGCTCCCATCCATTCTCTTTATTCCCGGTTCCACCCGTTCCTGCTAGTTTCATTTCCGTTTCCATTCATTCCCGAAAACATGAAGAGAAATGTATTCCCGTACCCATCCTAATGTCACTTTCTAATGCAGTGTACCTTGAAAATAATGCGCAGAGCAGATAAAGAACTTTGTGGAACACACGCATGGTTGTACAGTAGTTCAAAGTAACATTGCAGCTAAAATTGATTTTTTAATGCCTACCCCATTACCATTAAAGATTGTACAGTATTGAGATTGCTCATGATTTCAAGGTAATGTTGCATTTTACCCCCTAAAAATACATTTGTCTCTCAGTGGTAAAATTACAGGGTAAGTTACTCCCAGACCCAAAACCTTATCTGGAGCGCTGAGTGCGCTTTCCCCACCATGGCAAATTGAGGCAAGGATAGCCAGTTTCTTCACATTCCAAAACAAGGAAACACAGTCAGATCAGTGCAGCACAACTGCAGCTCCTATTGACCGTACAACAGGAGAGGGTGTGGATGAAGGAACTAGCAGTGAGCCCCATGCATCCTCTTCTGTTTCAAGCTTTATTCTGAGCGAAAGTGTTCTTGAAGTAAAAATTCGATGGGCAGTGAAAGTTGTATGCCACATTATTCCTTCAACTCATGCAAAGATGTATCAAAGTTATTTTCCAGCATTTTCCCTGATAGTGATATTGCACAGTGCATTTCTTAGTAGTGCAACAAAATGGGCTTACTTAGTCTGATGAAGCAAGCAAAAGTTGACACCCTTTGTGAAGCAACATTACAATTCTTTGCTTCACTTGCCAGACAACTCAATCCATTCCTGGAGAAATTTCAGACCAGTGCACCTATGGTGCCATTTCTTGCAGAGGAACTTCAGGCTCTACTTTCTACTTTGCTGTCTCGCTTCATAAAGAAAGATGTACTTGGAAAGGTGAACACACTTATCAAGCTCTTCAAGATAGACCCACTGGACAAGACACTACATGTGACACACAAACATTTGGAGCTTGGCTTCGCTACAAAGTGAGCACTGGAACAAACATCTGAAAAACTGGGAGATGGACTGAGAGGAATGGAGTTCAAGATGGAATGTATCACCTTTCTTGCTTTGACAAAAAAAAGCTTCTCAAAAGCAATCCACTACTGAACCCCATGGTAAGGTACTTGGCTGCCCTTAATCCTCGCTTCATGGTAATGTCAGAGCAGGATGCCACAGCACTGTTTAAAAGACTGTTGCAGATTTGCCAAAATGCTAAATTGCATACTGCTGCACAATATGATGATTTCCTTGCAGTGTATAAATTGTTTCCTAACCGAGATGATCAGAAAACACAAGATTAAATTCTAGAACTTTTACCCAAAATGATTCAGAGCCTTGCAGCGCTGATGAATTCTTTGGCAGGTTCTTCAATGGCAGAGCTGAATTCAAGAAACTCTGGGATTTATTTCAACTCCTTTTGACGCTTTCCCATGGACAAGTGGCTGTTGAACAAGGATACTCTGTCAACAAATATGCTCATTGAAAATCTAAAGGAAAAGACTCTTGTTGCACAACACACTATATGATTCTTTGTCATCTTTAGGAGAAAATCATACAGACATGTCCGTTACAAAGAAACTCCTGCTGCAGGTAAAAGCAGCCAGAATGAGGTACATCCAGTTCTTAGAGGACCAAATGAAAATCAAGACAGAAGCATAAAAGCAAAGAAAGAGAAAGGAAATACAAGATACAATTGAAGGTGTACAGAATGAGACAAAAGGTTTTGAAAACCATTAATGTATTGCAGAAAGAAGCTGATTAAATGGCTGAACTTGCTGAAAAGAAACAGGACTCCACTCTTCTTACCAAATCAAATAAATGCTTACAGAAAAAGTGCAGAAGAAAAATCAAATGAAATCGCTGAATTGGACACAAAGCTTTCAGAGGACAAGGCATTTAGATTAGTTTATAAATTATTGTTTTTTACTCACTGGAATTTCATTTAGAATTTTAATTTTAATTAGGCTCTCTGCATAACCACTACAGGGGACAAAATACTAAATTAGAGTTTGTCTCAGTACCTGTCAGGGAGGATGGGGTTGCTTTGAAGAATAAGGTTTAAGCCTTCCCTGTTTTTTTTTTTTTTTGGCCTAGCCTCACAGACTGTGCTAACTGCTGCTCTGCTTTTAGAACCTTTAAACCGCAGTGTCTGACTCTGTTGCTAACAAATTGTAGCTTTTGGTGCTGGATTTTACTTGATGTACATAAAACGTGACAGGAGAGTGCTGCATTTCAGTTAGTCACAAACCAAGATCATTTGATATGGCTCGAGTCGATGGGTCAAACTAATAAACGCACTCACAAGATATCTAATTTAAAATCTGCTAAATCCCTGCTCGTGTAGAATGTTTTTTTTTTTTTTTTTACCTTGGCTATTAGCAATTTCCTTACATAATAAGGGTCAGAACAAGACAAAAGAAGGTTAAAATACCACAACAAATTACTAAACCATGCTTGTTGGTGACTAGAAATGTGATGGTGAATAAGTTTCTGAATTTTCTACTCAGGCTTGTATTAACCCACAATGTGATTATGTTTACGCAAACTGAGGTGAAGAATTCCAAATATAATCACATACTGAAAAACACATCCTTCCAAGTGGTCTGAATAGTAACTATGGAATGCAAAATGTAACCAGGAAACAGAAGTATTCTACATTCATTTGCAAAAGTGTTTTAGATTCTAGTCCCTTCAGGTTATGAGGATGATCTTGAGCTAAGCAGAATACATTAATGTTCCGTCACATAATAACTTGAGTCATATTGCCAGCCAAGCTTGTTATTATGCTGGATAGAAAGCAGAGAGTTTGCAGAAAATTAACAAAAATTGTAATAAATTACAGTTGGTCTACCTGCTGTAAATTATGTCTGTGTTTGTAAATTTTGTGAAATAGGAAATGTTTTGTAAAATGTTACAGGTCTTTGTCTAAGACATCACACACATAACAACTAATGCAATTGTACTAGAATTTCTTTTACAGATATGTTTTCTTTGTTATTGCGAGTTTCATTTTACACAGTTTTATGTATGGAGATTTGTGACAGTTCTCTGCGCTTGTCACAGGTTTTGATCTTTCCCATTGTGAAGATCCTGGAGTACCACAGTTTGGGTTCAAGATCAGTGATCAGGGGCATTTTGCTGGCAGCACAATTACTTACAGATGCAATCCAGGTTACACGCTGCATGGAAGTAGCATCCTAAAATGCATGACTGGAGAAAGAAGAGCATGGGACTATCCTCTTCCTTCCTGCATAGGTAATAATATACATTTTTAACTTCATTTAAAAGGGTGTCTATTTAAAATTTTGGAAATGTTTTTTGTGTGGAATTTATATTTTGTGCACTTACTGTAGTCATCATTTAGAATGCCAAGATTATTAATTTTTGTTTACAAAAGTTTATGCTTTAAACACTTTTGAATAATCAATACTGTACATCAGCTAAAGGCTGTGGTGCAATACATTGCTTTTTAGAACTTTGTTTTATGAGCATTCCAATTTAATTACACTGTGTAACAATTTTTTTTTTTTTTTTGGTTCCTGGGTAGTAAGTGTTATTTACTAATTGCTTATGCCTCAAAAGTATAGAAAATGGCTATTATTCCCCACAAACTTTGCTTTTGTGACCAGGACAGTGATATTTTGAAATTTACCTATTTTACAGAACATTCCAGGTAGATTCAGTGCTGAGTAAACTTGGAGTAACTTCTAGAACTTTCTAGAACTTTCCAGTAATATAAATAGTAGTATAAATACAGGGGCCTTAAGCCCACCAGTTCAGTTTAGTTCCAGCTGCCTAAGTGGATACATATCTGCATTTTTCTGAGATGGCTGTAATGGTGGCATTCTTGATGGGTCTCCAAGGCGGTTTTACCAAGTTTCCCTGCTATCTTTGCCTTTGGGACAGCAGGGACACCAAGGCGCACTACCACAGGCGGGACTGGCCACAGCGGACCGAGTTCTCTGTGGGTAGGAACAACGTCAAGTGGGAGCCACTGGTGGACCCCCGGAAGGTGCTGATGCCACCACTGCACATCAAATTGGGCCTTATGAAACAATTTGTCAGAGCTCTAGATAAGGAGTCGGCAGCCTTCAAGTACCTTCAAGACTTCTTCCCTAAGCTGTCTGAGGCAAAGGTCAAAGCTGGTGTCTTCGTCAGACCACAGATAAAGAAGATCCTGGAGTGCAATGAATTCCCCAAGAAGCTCACTAGTAAGGAGAAAGCGGCTTGGAACAGCTTTGTCGCAGTGGTTCGGGGCTTCCTGGGCAATCACAAGGCCGAAAACTATGTGGAGCTGGTTGAGACTCTGGTGAAGAACTACAGCACAATGGGCTGTAGGATGTCCCTCAAAGTCCATATCCTTGATGCTCATCTTGATAAATTCAAGGAGAACATGGGAGCGTACTCGGAGGAGCAAGGCGAGCGCTTCCACCAGGATATACTGGACTTTGAACGCCGCTACCAAGGACAGTATAACGAGAACATGATGGGAGACTACATTTGGGGGCTGATTCGTGAAAGTGATTTACAGTATAATCGTAAATCTCGAAAAACTACTCACTTCTAAATCTTTTGTAGTCATTTTTGTATTACTTTAGTATAAATACATGTTAATTTGGATTCATATGTTGTTTTTTTCTGACTTTATGTGAACGAAGAGACACAAATTCGCCCATTTTCTCATTGGAAATAGGTCAATTTCAAAATATCACTGTCCTGGTCACAAAAGCAAAGTTTGTGGGGAATAATAGCCATTTTCTATACTTTTGAGGCATAAGCAATTAGGAAATAACACTTACTACCCAGGAACAAAAATTGTGTTACATAGTGTTATCAGTTTCTATTAATATATAAATGCTCATATAGTATATAAATACAGTACAGTATGTATTCACTGTATACAACACTTTTAAAGCCAGTTCTTTGTTTCTTTGCTTTTTTGTTTTCTGGTTGCTATTTTTCATTTCCTCCCAAAAAAACTACCAGTAAACAAAAACAACCACATTATCTGAGCATCAACTTGTGCACTACCCAGGGAATCGCTCTTCATTCGTATCCCAAATGTGTTGGTCAAGATGTGATTTATACACACCAGCTTTCTTTCTGTAATGGATCTGGAATGGCACAGATTCACTTTTATAATGCTACATAAATAAGCTGATTCCATTTGCAATGTATTATAAAGATCAGCCAAGTGTTGTTTTACTGGCCCTATATTATACTGGTAACCTTTATTACTGCTTTCTTGTGTATTCGATTCTATGCTGTTCTATGGCTCTCCAGTTCCTAATTAAAAGCAGCAGGCATTTCAATTGCCTTTTCAATTGGATATTTTGATAAATATCAGGTTCGTTCAGCTGTAAATCAGGAAACAATTGGCAGCCCCAGCATCTTCATTAATGCTTATTATTTAAGCCAATGGTACTTTTCTGAACCTCTTCCACATATACTTGCAAAGATTGTGTAATCAAAAAGCATTTGTTCTTGTAAAAAACGAAACTGCATAACTACTGACAAATTCCTTTTAAATTCCTGTGTGGGAGATACAAACAAGTTATAATAACTATTTCTTCGAGACAAAGCAAGGTATACCAGTTATATTTTATAGCTACAAGTATTACATATTTTTTCTTTCATCTATCTCATTGTTTTTGATTTTTAGGTTTCCTTGATCTATTTTACACCACTGTTTTAATTTAAATCCTGGCAAAGCTGCAACTTTTATTTTCACATCAAAAATAATTATTAAATTCAGAACACTTGAACACAACTGAAAGACGATGTATTTATATTTAAGAGTATTCACACCATTAATAATGTATACATCATAATCTAGGCAAAGGTCATTATGGAACATACCTTAGCCTACTTCTGCAGATATTACATTCTGAATCAGTGCACTTTCTAAATTTTCTCCAAAAGGTGTATACTTAAGAATGTCTTATTGAAGATTAAATATTTAACTATGTTTTATTTGATTCTACAGGGGCAGAGACATATATGCATGTGGTATTATTGACAGATCCACAGCAGAAGTAGCACAGCTTACTGGCACCAACAGAATTTTTGGTGAAATCAAGGGGAGTGGGGGCTACAATGCACTGTATCTGTAAATCCAGAAAAAAACAAACAAACAAACAACTGTAATATTCAAGTCAACCTCCAGAACTGGGAGTACAAAAACACTACCAGCCTTAACACCACCATACTTAAAGGGGACCTTTGACAGAAGCAAACAATAATGTCAGATGATGTTCTTTTTAGCAGCCCTTGGATGCATTCAGTCACACTTGTTTGAGATGTCATTCACTGAAAATTAGTTGGACAATTTTCTCAGTATGTTCACCTAAAGCACATCTATTTAGCAAAGCTCTTTGGGCCTCTCCATTGGTTTCTATTTAAGCTTTCATTGCCAAGATAGATCCATGGAAAGTATTGTAATTGTAGGTTTTATAACAAAATGTAATGGTCTATTGAACTGTAGGCTGTGGAACTTCTTTCAAAAACATGTACAAATAAAAATAATGCTAAATCATTCAGTGAATATGTTTGCTTTTAGCTGAATGTGGAGGCAGATTCAAAGGTGAATCCTCTGGAAGAATCTTATCTCCTGGATATCCTTTTCCTTATGACAACAACCTTCGATGCACATGGGTAATAGAGGTGGACCCTGGAAATATTGTCAGGTATTTCAAGTGTGTTGAAACTCTGTTCTACAGAGGTGCCAGTCAGAAGTCGAAGTTGCCCCTGTCCTACTTTTAACAGTCTGTCTGTATGTCACACTACCAAGATGAAGTTTGGAGTTTTGTATGGACATTCCTTAGAACCAAGTTCTCTATGGTAATATAATATTGGCCAATTTATACCACTTTTGACCTTCACTGTCTGCTTAACAGTGCTACTGGACTGAGCTATGAAGGCTGTATTTGATGAGCTATTGACTTTTTTTTTTTTTAAACTGGAAGCTATATGTGTTTTTTTGTATTGAATTGTATGGCACACAATGACCACAGGGATAATGGTGCCCTACTGTATACTGTACATGTTTAATCCCTGTGCATTCCTTCCAGCCTTCAGTTTCTTGCATTTGACACTGAGGCATCACATGACATCTTAAGAGTATGGGATGGCCCTCCAGAGAATGAAATGCTCCTGAAGGAAGTCAGTGGGTCTATACTTCCAGAAGGCATTCACAGCACGCTAAATGAGGTCACAGTCCAGTTTGATACAGACTTCTACATAAGCAAATCAGGATATGCCATTCAGTTCTCAAGTAAGTCATGTTAATAAGAAAAGCATTTTTACATTCACCAATAAAATTCATTTGCCTCTAAACACTATAGCGGCACATTGTGGACAGGTAGGAGCAGATAACATAACAGAATGCATTTTAAGTTGCTAGTTTTAAAACCTGCAGTTGATTTTCCAGTCTGAGTGCTCTATCAGTCATTTCTGTCAAATATGAATGCACTATACATTTTATGCCACCTGAGTATATATTAGAAACTGACATTGCATGATAATATATTAGTTAATTACAATACAATATTAGAAGAAACATTTAGAATACAAGATGTGTTAGTTAATCACTCACCTAATTATATACACCTATCACTGAATTAGTGCACAGGGAGTGACTAAACAGAAACCTTTGTTTGTCCTATATTCCAATAGCAGCTAAAGTCATAAATCCTAATGTCTCCTGGTATAAAACATTCAGCATTAGGAAGAGGGACATACATTGTTTATACATTTTTCTCTGAATAGGTTCTGTTGCCACAGCCTGTCGTGACCCGGGTGTTCCTATGAATGGCAGTCGGAATGGAGATGGGAGAGAACCTGGTGACACTGTCACTTTTCAGTGTGACCCTGGCTATGAGCTACTGGGAGAGATGAAAATTACCTGCATTCAGGTGGAAAATAGATATTACTGGCAGCCCAGTCCTCCTGTTTGCATAGGTATGTGATTGAAAAACAATCAATAAGGTTTCAGGATGCAATACAAAGACAAGGATAAAAAAAACATGCTCCATATAAATGAGTGTCTGAGTATCGAAGCTGGGTAACACTGCTTTCAAAATGAAAGATACCAAACACCATTAAACAACAACTGAAATATCATCATCATAATAATGGAGAAGGATAGCGCTGTGGCCCAAGATATTACCGCCAGGAAGGGATACTCACAGGAAAGCTTCAGTGAAAGCACTAGAGGGCACATTTATTAATCCCAAATGTGAACAAACGGAGCAACAAACAGGGCACAGAGGCCAAAAAAGAGTTAAACAAAAAAACACAAGGAATATACATATAATACAAACACTACTGCCAGACTGCGCAGCATCTCCACTTGCTTCGCTCCTAAAAACACCTTCCCCAAACAAAGGTTTTAGCTTCCTTTATATACATGCGGCCATTCCCAAATTAGCACTCAATGTCCTAAATTAGGGAATAGCCACATTTCACCTGTGATTGTTGGCAGGAGTGAATTCAACCCCATCTCTGCCAAACTTACATTCACACATCAAACTATTTACACCAGCACGGCTTCCATCCTACCACAAATAATAATAATAATAATAATAATAATAATAATAATAATAATAATAATAATAATAATAATAATAATGGTGCTCAGTGACATATAACCTTATGTTGGTCTATGCAAGGTTCCTGAAATGGCAATAAAACTGAAAATGGCAAAGCATAAATAAGGAAAAACATTCTGTTTTTTAAAAAACTTTTTTTTTTAATGGTGTCATTATGCAAAAGAAACTTCGTATTAAACAAAGAATGACTAAGCACAATCAGTCCCACAGCAACTATTAGCCAAGGTTACCTTTTTGTGAGCAATTTAGAAAATTCTAGAATTAAAAATGGAGTTGTGCTAATATATTCCCTTAACAATTGTTCATCACGCATCATTACTTTTACAAGTCAAAGAGAATAGAATGTGGTTATTAATTTTCAGTATGTTTCTCCAATTTCTAACATCCTTCTTCCTCAAAATAAAAAAAAGTTTTGTTAAAGTGAATGTTGCATTCTTAAAATAAGTGGTGTATTAAACAATGTTTCATGATAAAAAGCCTTTTGACAAGATGATCCACGCTTTTTGCACAATACTGAAATGTACAAGAAAAATATACTTAACATAAGCTTGAAAATTCTGGCCTGATTTTAAAGGTATGTGATTGTCTTAACTTATTTCTATTAACTTTTTTTTTTTGTGCTGAGAATCTTTTGTTTTTTTACTTTAATTCAGAATATGCAAATAATTCAAATTCAATGCTATCGATAAACTACAGCATCCTGGTACTTGTTGCTATTGGTCTGATTGCAGCTAGACCATTGGAGTGAATTTAAACTAAAACACAAGTAATTACCAGGAGGCATAACTGTTTTAACGATGATTAATCAATTTTGTTTTTTACTTAAAAAATGGTTGTGTCAGTAATTCCATGTTTGTGCTTTGCAGCACCATGTGGAGGGAATTTGACGGGATCCTCAGGGTTTATTCTTTCTCCAAACTTCCCACATCCATATCCGCATAGCAAAGACTGCGACTGGACAATCACTGTAAACTTAGACTATGTTTTATCACTCGCATTTATCAGGTATTTTTTTAAAAAAAATTTTTTAAATATATGTTGCTTTATTCTTATTTTCTACTCTTTTCAGCCAAATAACTTCTGTTTTTTAGAAGAAAAAATATAACTGATTCCAGTAAGTTAAATGACCTACTTTCAGACTTTTTAAGTAATGTTACGATAGCTTTAGACCTAAATATTGATTCTTAGTTTATTGTTGCTTTATTAGTACTGTATTACCACATTAAAATACAGTTCATGTTTAGGAATCATAATGAAAATACTCTCAAAGCTACAATCTGTGCATTTATGTAATCACCTAAAAAGCTTTAATATTGTAAGTGCACTGGCTATATCACTATGTGCTGCCTTGGAAACATGACCACCATGCCAATATTACCATCCTTCAAAGCACTTAGTTGCCTAATGCCTTTTAAAGTGGGCGTCCAGTATCTTTTCACTGATTTCTGTTATGCAGCCCATTTCTACCACTGTACACTTTACTGTGAATATAGACCTAGTAATGAAATGTCTACTTTGTAAAAAAAAGTTTGCATTATGACCTCTCTGTCAGAGTGCCGTTTATCTTGATTTTTTTTTGATAACTGCAAATTGATAACTCGTCACATATTTACTTCTCAGTGAATTAATTGATTGCTGAGTGACAGCTACAGCATCTAAATTAAAAAAAATGTGTCTGCTATTAGTATTAAGAGTTTTCTCATGTTTACCTTTCCGTTATCTCTCGTGAGCCATTAGCTGTAGATAGGTCTACTGAAGTGCATCAGGCTGATTTAACTTAAAGTACTTTTTTTCTAATAACAATACATACACAAGAACAATGATGATGCTTTTAGGCAACATAAATGTAAACTACTTTGATACAATTAAAATAAAAAATGTTTTAACCACAATATATTTACTGTACTACTATATACAATATATTGTATGAATATATATATATATATATATATATATATATATATATATATATAACTAACATTTGTTGATTATGTAATCTTGCATCTTGGAGTTGTGGTTTGTTTGTTACTTTATGTAGTCTTTCAGTAGGTCAAACATTGTATATATTGCATACAATTGCTAATAGCCCTGGATTTTATTAACACATTTCCAGTATACAGTACATATCCAAACACAAACAAACACAGACATATATGTATGCATACAGATGCACTAAATTGTCCATTAAGGGTATTTTTTTCAGATCACTGTGCTTTTTCCATTCATATTACTGTATGTAGTTTCAGTTAACTACATTTGACCATACTTCTGTGTATTTTACCATTCTATCCATTGTTTTACCATGTATTATATGCTTTACTAAACCTTGATAGTAACTGTGTTTTATATGCCTTACTAAACCTTGAAACTAAAGGTAATACATACTCATTTGGGATCTGTATCAAGCTGATAAGCAAAGATATTATATTAATTCTATAGTTTTAGAAAACTACATGCATTATTTTACTAGTTAACAGTGGATATATAAGTCTAACTAACTGCCCCTACCATAA
Organism: Acipenser ruthenus; assembly: GCF_902713425.1. Classification (NCBI taxonomy): domain Eukaryota; kingdom Metazoa; phylum Chordata; class Actinopteri; order Acipenseriformes; family Acipenseridae; genus Acipenser; species Acipenser ruthenus. The sequence goes on from NC_081192.1 coordinate 41,463,799, forward strand.
CATGCTATGACATGGAAATAATAAGAACATAAAATGCAATTATGTTATTAATCATTGAGCTACAGTATTCTGCCATTGCAGATGTTTCTGACCGGCTTAAAAAAAAATGTTACAGAGGTGACTAGATCCATTACCAGTCTACTTAAGGCTTGAAAATAAAAATACAAATTAAAAAATGTATGATCCATTAGAAAGTTAATTAATTCCTTGAATATTTATGTTTGCTATGCAGACCTCCTGTATAAGATTGTCATTAGTTTTAGAACTGACCTCATGCAATAGACGTTACTAAAGTTAAGTATCTGATAACTGCAAACTACTGTAGTTCTTACGACATCTCTTCAACTTTATGTCACAAAGCTTAGAGCTTTCCAAACCATTTGAAGCATACGAACGACATTACTGTTTAGATGTGTAATTTAAAAGCTCACAACAAAGGCTCTCTTAGAATAGAATATAAAGGCACCCCCTCTCCACTGGCTGATTAAATATTACTAAACATTTACTAAATATTCAGGTACAAAATATTTAGTAAAAAACCTGTTTTGTCTGATATTTTACAGTTTCAGCATTGAACCCAACTATGACTTCCTCTATATTTACGATGGACCCGACAGCAACAGTCATCTAATTGGTAGCTTTCAAGACAGCAAGCTGCCAGAAAGAATTGAAAGCAGTTCAAACTCGATGCACTTAGCATTTCGAAGTGATGGGTCTGTTAGCTATACAGGTTTTCATCTAGAATATAAAGGTAAGCAAAAACTTGTTGTTTGAGTAAGACATTGAGATATGCTTGGAAAGATTTCATAAACACACTTATTTGTTGACACTCAAGTATTTGCGGTGGTATTTTCTAGCGCCAGTGTGACTGTGTTCCATTGCATGATGGTCTTCTTTGATTCTTTAAGTGGTAGATCCCTGTGCCTTGCAATTTGTCTCAGATTCCCAGAATCAATTAAATTGATCATCTGTTGTTCATTCACAATTCTGGAACCCACAGAGCACACATTATTTTCATGTCCAATACAAGACACCAAGGGACTTACATATTGCAACTCTCATGGAACCACTTAGCCTAATTCTATCCTGTTGTGTACAGTAAGAAGGAGCTTAGCCATCATGCAAATTACCATATGGGTGAATGTTTTACAGATCTTTTCCCTCCAGGTTAAGTAATTCCATCACCATACATTATTGTATTGGTATTTTAAATATAATTCACTTTTGAACAATGAATTTGATTGACAATGAGTTTATTTTATAGTCTAATATTTTTCATCTATGGTACTGTAGCATTCAGTCTAAAGTCAACTACAAGTAGGTCACAGTAGGTTAAATACAGAAAAAGGCATAACTGAAAGCTGTTAAATATATCAATTTCTTTTTTATTTGAAGCTAAGCTTCGGGAGTCATGTTTTGATCCTGGTAGTGTTATGAATGGTACAAGACTGGGGAGTGATTACAAGCTGGGGTCTACAGTTACATACTACTGTGAAGCAGGGTATGTTCTTCAGGGACACTCAACTCTCACTTGCATTATGGGCGATGATGGGAGACCTGGGTGGAATAGAGTTCTCCCTAGCTGCCAAGGTAATCTTTTTCAGTTCTTTCTTTGAGCCTAAAGACTATTCTGTGTGAGACACATATAGTAGTAACTGTAAGAATCATTTCTTTGTTGTTTTACACTGCTGTACATATGTTTAATCACCCATTGGCATGTTACATTCTTTTTGGGTAATATTTATTTTTGATGAATAGCCATATACTAAAAGTGGTGGTACTATATCTTTAGATACTATATAAAGAGTTGATATTTCTTGTCTGTTTTAAGCTCCATGTGGAGGTCGATCAACTGGATCTGAAGGAACTGTGTTATCAACAAACTATCCCCGGAACTATAGCGCCGGGAACAGTTGTATTTACTCCATTTCTGTTTCAAAGGAATTTGGTAAGAATTTATATTTCCTGTTTGCCTCTTTCAGCAATGAAATATATAACTAATAATTCCACTCATAACAGCAGATCAGCAAACTAACCTAATATACTAAGACGTATTATATAAAACTATAGTTATTCAGAAACTCAATATTAATCTTGTTTTTGTACTTTAAATTGTCAATTATTTTTCATATTGTAAACATGAACTTCTGTAATCTGATTACTGTAAATGGAATGTATATGGGCCTGCTTTTGAACAAATGGTTACAAAAGAAAGTGCATCTTCTACAAAACAACTTACTGGACACTGTGTCCTAAGCAGCCTCAAGCCCCTTTGACGACTGGTTTAGTCATTTTAATCCATGAACGTTTCTAATAAATAATCTTTTGCAATGTCAGCGCATGACTCGACTTTGAAAATGAACACAGAACTGATGTGTGTCTGTGCCACAGTGCTGGACTTGCTTTCACATCAGGCCTATGTTTATTTCACTTAATTTGTATTGCATTTACTGTATATCACCACAGCAACAACCCTGTCTCTCAACGTTCAGAGGGTAGTGTATGTTAAATATAGGCATGTTTGTGCTGTACTAAGCAATTGATGGTAGTATAATCACATGGCATAAGTATAATACCCCCTGGGGTACATTTACCTTTTTACATCTGGAGTAGGCTGTAAGGATTTATGAGATTATTCCTTTTATTTAACAATAAAGGTGGGCTGTTGATCAAAGTTATATTTTATGTCATCTTTTCTCTCATATTTAGGGCTACTTCAAAGAATATTTAAAGATAATCCCAGAGAAAGCTGCAGGTTCATTGAATGCATGTGAGGGATATTCATTTGAGTCAAAGGAATTCATGTCTAAATTCTGCAGGTTCACTTCATTAAGTCTCAAAAAGTCTCAAAAAATCAGATTCGAAAACAGTTGTGTGCAAAAAGTCTGACTTTAATTAATGAGAAAAGTACTTAGGAACTGGGTATAGTCTGATGTTTTCACAATGTATCTTTAATACAAGTCTTTACTCTCTGTAGAAAAGATTAGATTAAGTTATATCCAAAAGGCTATTTATAATTCTATGCTCTTTCACCAACAGGGCTGCAAGCAGCTTATTTGAGCTTTGATCTTTGCTTACAGTGATAGGAAATATAGCCCCAAACGCAAGGAAATAACATTGTTCACACTGGATTGTGGGAGGCATTCATTTTTTCATATTTATCACAGGACCACATCGTATTACAATTCATTACAAAAAATGTCATTAAAATAGTTATGGTTTAAGCTTGAAGACACAAAAGTTAGGAAATTCATAACAAAAACAAGATAATTAAATTAACTTCAGTGGTGCACCCTAAACCCACTAAAGTCAGGAAATGCCATACCACCCATAACTCCAGGTTGTGCTTTTAGCATAGATAGTGAGACATCACTCTATCCCTTACTATTGCCAAGATACTAATGGTTGAAAATCGGAGTTTAACATAGAAACAAATTTGAAACCATAACATACTTAAGAATATTGGTATTGGATATTATCAGTGAGGAATGCCATCAGAGAAGTACATGATATAATTTTGTTAATTCCCTAGTTGACATTTTCTGCTTGTTTTTAGTTTATTTTTGATATGCCCTACCTATATATATATATGTATAGTGAGGAAGTGTAGTCCAGGGGGAAAAAAAGGACTACTTCTCCCAGAAGGTCACAGGCTTCATTTGTTTAATTGTTTAATTGTAATTGTAAATTGGTTAATTAGTAATGATCCCCTGCACTTGGCTATCATTGTAAATTAGAGCCAGGTGCAGGGTATTTAAAGAAAGCAGTCAGGCTGTTTGAGGCTGCTGAAAAGTGAAGAGCCCAGCTGGGAGTTGGGTTCAACCGTAAAAGAAAAAAAAAAAAAAAGGTAGTGTTAAACCAGGTGTGGTTTATTTTGTGAAACCTGTGTGATTTATTTTGTTATTTGTCAGGTAAACGGCTTAGCCGTCCTGCGTGTTAGTTTAGGTTTCTGTGTTGTGTTTAGTTAGTGCTCATTAGAGCTAGGTGTTTATTTTGTTTTTGTTTGTTTGTTTATCAAAAATAGCGCGTCAGCGCTTTAAAAATAAATTTCTGTGTTCTGGGTCTGTGCTTTTAAAAGGGCCACGAACCTTAGTGGTGCAAGTTTTATTACTATATATATATATATATATATATATAATATATATTTCACTGAACTGTTCTGGACTGTTGGTATCTTTAACAGCTGCCTATTAGACTTAAAATGAATTATTTAATTTATCAAAACTAATTCTTTCCATTCTTTAAATAACTTGGGTTAAATTTATGTGAATAGGGGTCAGTATTACATTCAGTAGTCCCTTGCTAAACCGGACATGTCGGGGGACAGACAGGCTGTCAGAAATAACGAGCGGTCCGGTTTAAAAAAACATCTTTGCAGAAATAAATATTTACATGTATTTGATTTGCATAGAACATTTTACAGTGCATGCCTGGCTGCCAGAAAGACACATAGCCTGCCTGCTACTTTTGTTTTCTCTTGGTATGAGTCAAACTTTCTTTTCTTTTAAAATTCAGAAATTGTATTATTTTAATCCACATCTTGCGTTTCGAACCACTGGAGTCCATCAGTATTTCTGAAAGCTTTGCGCCCTTTTCCAACCATTCGATCAGTTAGTTTTGTATAGAGTAAGACTCTACATGCCCTCTTTTAATCATGTTCGTTATTTTTGTGATTTAGTAGACTGCTTGTATCTGTTCCCTTTTATTTTTGTCCTCTCTTTGGTGTCAGTATAACAAACTTTTTTTTATTTTTCAGTGAGTCTCTTTGCATCATGCAATTCAGTGACCTAGCATCACACTAAATTGCTTATTGGGGACATAACTTGTGTCCGACATATCCAATTGTACGACATAAGTGTCTGTATTAACAAGGGACTACTGTACTGTATGTCTATATAATACAAGCCATGTGATATATACCATACAAATACTGTATCCCATATCTGATTCTATTTCTTACAGCAAGATTACTGTTATAAATTCACTGCTCTGTGGCCTTTTTTTAAATGTTTCATTATTCTGTCACACAGAATGAGACCAGTAATATTTCAAACAATGACATGTTTAGTCCAGAAGATAAATTATTCGCACAATGCATGTCCCAGGCTCAATTTGTGAACACATGCAAGACTGGCACTCACATAGTGGTATGTCAGAAAGGTTGATCTCTGACTGTGTTTAATATAACCTAAAAAGGGATTATAATTAAACTTGTAAATCTTAAATTGCTATTAATTACATTTTAATTAGTGTTAGGGATTTCATAACGTTATGTGTTTTTATAGTATATTATTGTTCTCTTGTGATAATGTTAGTTAGCCTTAATTAAATATTGAGTAAAAAATACTTTTTTGTAGTGATAATCATACTCCAATCCACTTACTGACCAGGAGAACTAAAGATCAATGAACAACCTCTGTTCCAGCTCTTGTCGGGTTGCTGAAGCTTGATTAAATGAACTGTGCCAAGACAGTTTCTGCTCCCCAAACCATGGCATCACAAAGGCCAATGTCAAGCTCTGGGCTCAGCACATCCAGGATTCAAACCAGCAGGCTTTTGATCATGTGAATTACCCATTACTCATGAAGTGGTGTCTTTACTGGATTAGCCACTGGGGGCATTCCTAACTATAGGTTTAAATAAGGATTCGAATTCTGAAATAGTCAAAATACTGAATTTATAGTTGTCATCCATGTTCATTTCAATAATATTTCATAGGACTAACATCAACAACAAAAAAGGATTGGACAAACAACTTAAAGAATGCATATGTAGTCGTACATGAACATAATTAAGAAGCAGTGTAAAAATTACTGGGAACTACAAACAGCCTGAATAAAATGAATGATTTCATCATTACATACCAAAAAATACCAACATTCAATGGGACGGCATATTAAACTGACACTGCAATACTTTTGATTTAAGTAATGACTAGAATTGTTGAAAAAATTTAGGTAGTATAATTACAGTAGAGTCAATTATCTGAACTAATTGGGACCGATACTGGTTTGCATAATCGATTTGCATGGATAATAAAACAGGTATTAATAACAATTACTGTACGTTTAATAATGTATAGAATAACGTGAAAAATCAAAGAATACAATTCAGTATAACTTTTACACATTACAGAACTTCAGGAATCATTAAACTTCAAAATTTCAGTAAAATGTTTCTATTAAGGCATTCGGCATTGTAATACCGTGCAATTGAAATAAATAAAATAAGTTCTTAGCTGCTCAATAACATAGACAGGATCTCCAGCCCTTACTAACAAAACAGAAGAAAAATCAAGAATGAGGTGACTGTTTTAATTTGCTTAACTGCAACCATTTAAAGCACACAATAGTCCATCTAAGGGTTTGGTGGTCTGAATAATTCTGTAATTTGCCTCAGTCTGTTGGTCCTTGTTTTGGCAGCTAAATCTAGTAGCTGTTTTAGCAGCAGAAGCTGTGTGCGTAATACACCACACGTAATTCATCACATGATTACAGGGGCAATTCTGTTGATTAGACAGTATGGTTGATCAAAGATTGGATAATTGACTCTCTACTGTACTTATTTTCACACTTCCATGTAGCTCAGGCCTGTGACAATGTGACCAGTGCACAGTAAAAATGTATTCTGTTGTATTGCTCATTTTGTAACTCTTTCTCTCATACATATTTTACCACATGTTCTCTGTATATTAGGTTTATACATCTTGAAACTCCTTCCTCTATATAGTATGATCTGATTTAGTGTCAGGCTAATTATAGTTTTCTGTTATCTTTATTGAAACCACTTTGCAGCATTTTAGTAAACCAAATATACACCCTGTCATATTTGCTATCCTATGTTTCTGAAAGAAATGTGTACAGCATTTTTCTGTGTTGCTTTTTTTTTTTTTAAGGGGGGAATCAGGGCTTAATCTGATAATTAGCCAGTTTATGCTTCTGGGGAAAAAATATATATTTTACTAAGTACACTTTATTGAGCAGAATGGACTACGTTTATATAAATTGGTGTTTCTGCTTAAATCACAGTAATCCAGCAAAAATTGCTTCTGGAAAGACTTCAGCCCACAATGCTTCTTCAGTGCACAGCACACCTTCATTAAGCTTCCCTACCTCACTCCAGAAAATAAGTCTTGAGGAGTTGTTTCAGTTGTTTATTTAGTAAGCATGACAAATGTTGATCAATTATAGTTTTAATGGTGTATTCTCTCGTCTCCCAACTCACATATATTTGCTATGCTACTATGAAGTAAATAAGACGGCTGAATTTGATGAAATTTGATAGAGTCACTGTCATGAAGATACTTTGACAAATCAAAGAAAAGCATCAACAAAGATATCACTTTGATATGTGATATGTGAGCTCAAATCACATTGATGCACAAGAAAAAAAGTTGTGCTTTTTTACATTTTTTTTTTAAGTAAACAACCAGATAACCCCCAGTTGGCACTATAGAGTTCAAAACATGTTTATATTAAATCATAATAACACAAATCTATCATCTGAGATGCTGCTCCCAGAAGAAAATGTATTTAAAATGTATTATATATTATGATGACTTACCTTATTAAGAAGTGCATGCATACTAAGTTCACATTTAACCAAATGTTACTTTAGTTAGCTTGCCTTTTGAGAGCAGTTTCCCTTTACAAGAGTCCTTGTCAGAACTTCATTAGCACTGGACTGGGGAGTGTAATACAGAACATAGTGAAAAACGTAGGAAATGTATCTACTGTTTTGAAGTGTCAGAATTCGATAAGACACGATCATTTATGTTAATCCTCCTTGCTGGCCCTTTTCATACAAAGTTATGTAATTCAGTTGTTTTCCATGTAAAACATGTAAGCAAGTAGTTGTTTAGTATTAACCCAGTGTGATCTACTGTTACAGGCTACCCCCCACCCCTGGGTGTATTTTGTATTATTATTATTATTATTATTTATTTCTTAGCAGACGCCCTTACCCAGGGCGACTTACAATCGTAAGCAAATACATTTCAAGTGTTACAATACAAGTAATACAATAAGAGCAAGAAATACAATAACTTTTGTTCAAGTGTGACAAACCACAATTCAATAATACAGCAGATAATAGTGATAGTTACATCAGGATATGATTAAATAGTGATAGTTACATAAGGATATGATTAAATACAAAATACTACAGGTTAAACACTTGGCAGATTACAGTATTCTGAAGTACAGGATTAAATGCAGTAAGATAGGGGGCAGATAAGAGCAAAATAAAGCACATTTAAATGAAGGGTGATAGTGTCCCAGGATACAAACAGAGGAGTTCTACAGGTGCTGTTTGAAGACGTGAGTCTTAAGGAGGCGCCGGAATGTGGTCAGGGAACATAGTGAAAAAACGTAGAAAATATTGTCTATTTTTGTTTGATGTATGTATTGGTGCATGGGGTATAGCTTGGGTTGTGTAGCACTGGTGATTTAAATGTATATTTGTATTTAGGCACGGGGATTGCACAATCATTTCACGTGCAGATTAAAGTGGGTATTTGTATGGGGGCATGGGGATTCCACAAATTCGTTAATGTGCAGACTGTGCCAGGATTCAAGTGAATGAATGATTGATCAAGCAAGCGAGTCCCAGCACAGCTGCATAAAAAGTCAGTTTTCACGCACACAGCGTTGGTGTGTTCAGAGGCGTAACGGGAGTCGGGAGGTGAATTAAAGTAAATACAATTGCTATTCGTGCTGGATATATACCAGCGCGATACTTTTATTTTCCATGTCTGGTTTTCTGTCTGTTTTGTCCAATGTGCCATTTTGTTTGTGTTTAGTGTTTTGTTTCCTGTTTGTTCAAACCTTTTATTTTGTTCATTTATTATTAAAACTTGCGCACCAGCGCATTCAACACCAGTACTGTTGTCTGTCTAACTTCCTGGTGTGACGTCACCACCAGCCATCCTGGTCACATCTAAACCCAGTGTAATTTTGCATACAATTTAAAATATTTCTGGGCAAATCTCTGTTTAGCTACTTATATGAAGGCGAAGTTTCAATTAAGATGGAGATTACCAAGGCATTTGCAAGAGCACTGATTGTGAACAGTATTTATATACTATCAAGACTTTATCATTAAAAGTGACCTTGCACCTTTTATTTATACAAGCTGCGAGTATAAAACTAGCCTTGTGTATTCACTGGTTATGCTGGGTACGTCATAGTTGCTTAATAGACATTAAGGGCCCTGTTCATAAAAGTACTTGCTGACTGCTGTAATAAAACGAATTTCGTTAAAAACTAACAAAAGTCGTCCATATTGCTATTCATAAAATTATCTGAGCAAACAGGTGACTGTCGCAAAGCACTTTATGAATGGGTATATAGTTGTTTAAGAACGAAAATCCGCCTCTTTTTGATGACATCATCAGCATTATTAATGTTCCCTGGGTGGCGTTGGTAGCTGTTGCAAAAAGAAAAACGGAATCCACCGACAGTAGCCTACTACCGAAACACGAGTCTGCAGCTGCCAGTCACGGGCAGTTTGCAAAACCTGATTCCGATGTCCCTATCACGTCTGCCAAAAATTCAGGACAATTTAGAAAAAATTTAAATAAATACTTTGTATTTTCGTTTTGTTTGGCAACGCTGGTAAACACATTTCCACACACACACATAAGATTTCCATTCTTAACTGCAGGACCAAAAAAAACTGTAGGAGGATGTTTGAATAAATCTGTAATTCTAGTAATAATAATAATAATAATAATAATAATAATAAACCATGCTTAAAGCAGGGAATCAATCAGGGGTGAGTTTATGTTTATGAATCAGTGAAAGCTTCACGCCGTAATGCACACTGTACACAAAATGGATTGTTTTGTGGTGCGCGAAAAAAGACTCCCTTTCGAGCACTGATCGAGCCTCACACTGAGGCTCAATCAGTGTTTTTTGCAATACCAAGCAAGCCCAAATTTCCCACTGAATGCATCAACAGCACTGGTATACTGTATATTGTAACGCTCCATGAAATTGAGACCTGATACAGGTACACCTTGTGGAATTTCCCAAATGGGACCATGCGCTGCCCCTTCCTTTGCGGCAGCATCGGCCTGCTCATTACCCTGTATTTTAGCGTGTGCTTTTACCTTGGCAATGGCTACAGTCTTACGATGCTGGAATAGATCCCACACCTGACCCCACAATGAGCTATGAGTGCATTGCCTCCTGAGGTGCTCAAAACCGGAGGTGCTAAAAACTTGGCTGCACAGAGGGGCAGTGCCTTGGCAGTGTTAACTACATATGCACTGTCTGAAAATGTCTGCAATGGTCCAGAAACATTTTGTAAGGTGTACAGTAAGACACACACATTTCTGCTAATTGGGATGAATGCCTCATAATTGAGCATCTTTGTGTGTGTGTGGTAACCACCGAGAATCCAGCATGAGGGTTACCTCTAACATAATAGCTAGAGCCATCAATGTACACAGGCGTAGCATTGGGAAGTAGTTGGATCAATAAAGGGTCAGAGGGAAGAAGAGGGAGAAGTAAGGGACAGGTGTGGGGGGTGCCTTCTGTTAGGAGAGTAGTGTGATTTTTCATGTGGAGACACTCATGTCCCTTTGCATGAGCATTAGGCTCCATATACTAAGGCATTGGGATGACAATTGAGTGGTGCTTGAGTTAAGTAAAAGTGAGAAAAGTGTATGGGGTGTATGTACTATTAGAGGGTTCAGCCCTACCACCCATGTAAAGTGTCATACAGCCCAGCAGGTAGCATTTAGATGTAGTTCACAGGCTGTGTATTTGGATTCAGGCCCTTGTGTAGCTCTTGGTGCAAAGGTAGGTAGGTCTCATCTTGCCATCTCTTTCTTGTGACAGGACAGCTGACAGTGCATGTGCAGTTGCTGCCAATTCCAAGTGAAACCGTGCTGAAGGGTTGGGAGTGATGAGGGATGTTGGTTGTGCTACCACTGTTTTCAGAACCTCCATGGCAGCAGTGTGGTACTGTTCATGGTAACTTGTCACCTGGGATCTCTTTTTAGTGAGGTCATACAGGGGTTTTGCTGCTTCCGCGAACCCAGGTATGAAGTCCCTCTGGTAGCTAACAAAATCCAGAAAGGAGCGGCGAGTGGTCGTAGTTACAGGTAGTTACAGGTATGCGTGTGATGAGTTTGACCTTTTCTTTGTTTGGCATGCGTCCTTCCTTCAAAATTATAAGTCCCAGAAAACTGACAGACTGTTGAGCTATCTGTGCTTTCTTGGGGTTGACCTTTAACTGTGTCAGAAGTTTCAGGAGCTTGGGCAAGAGTTCATCATGTTCCTCCTGTGTTTCTGTTACCAGAAGCAGATCATCTACATATTGTAACAAAGCGTCTGGCTTGCTGAACCCTTTAATGGCCGCATCCACTCGTTTGTGGAATAAGGTAGCTAAGTTATGAAACCCCTGTGGCAACCGAGTCCAAGTGTACTGCTTGTCCTCAAAGGTAAATGCAAACTTGTACTGACAGTCCTCTTTCAGTGGCACACTCCAATGCAGAGAATACAGTAGCATTAGGAGGTACACTGGATAATACGGGAGGTGTGTCTCTTACCTGTGGTCTGGCTGCTGGAGTGCTTTTGTTAAGCAAGCTGTAGTCCACTGTAAACCACCAGGAGCTGTACGGCTTCTCTACTGGCCATATGGGTGAGTTGGTAACAGATGTACATCCCTTTAGTACACCCTGATGTAGTAAAGATGTGATGATGTTGTGCAAGTTGTCCTCTACCTCCCTTGGGTAACAATACTGTCGGGTTCTCTTATGTGGTGATCCATTTATATTTTCCTCACCTTGCAACAGACTGCAGTCATTATTATTATTATTTTTATTATTATTATTTATTTTATTATTTTATTATTATATTATTTTATTATTATTATTTATTATTATTTATTTCTTAGCAGACGCCCTTATCCAGGGCAACTTACAGTTGTAAACAAAAAATTAATTTCAAGAATCACAGTACAGGTATTAATACAATTAAGAGCAAGATAAAATACAATGACTTCAGTTCTAGTAAAAACAAGTATATTACAAAATACGAATCCATATCAGAGCAGATAACAGTGTCATTTGAAGCCATCCAGAGAGGTGCCACCACCTGAGAATAAGGGGTGTCGTTTGGGTTGCTCGGAGTGTAGGATAGATACAGATGTGCCAGTATTGACCAAAAAGGGACCAGTGGGCCTCCACTCACTGATCCATCGATTAAAGGCCGTTTCCATCTATCCTGCCGTACGAAACCAAACAAAGGGGAGGCCTAGCAGAGCTCAGTATATCCCTCTGTCAGGGCCTATTCTTGACAAATGCTCATTAAGGGTCTCAAGGGCCTTGGTCAGGTCAGTGCATAGCCCTGGCCTGGTTTCTGTGCTTGAGGGGCCGGAGCAGCTGCCATTGGTTTCAGGGGTTTAGTGCACCGGCGGGAGATGCGACCTGGTTCCCTGCAATTATAGCACAACTACTTTACTCTTTTCTTATTTAGGGTTCGTGGAGGGGCATGGTGCCAATAGCCCTCCTTCTTTCAACATTTGAAACGTAGCCTGTAAACGCTGTACATTGGTTCACCAGGGATGCTGCGCTGTTACATTAATACCTACAGCCATTTTAAATTGTGACTCCAAACCTGTTACAAATACCCTTTTAAAAGAGGTCATTGTTATAACCTAGCACTTGTACCACTAACTCATAAGCAGCGTATTTACGGTTGCCATACGCCATGGGGTGCTCTCATGGTTTCTGCTTAATGGAAGTGAATAGCGTCATGTCATCTCACTGCATCCCTAGCAACCCAGCTGGATTCCCCCCTGGACGTGTGTAAGGTGTAATGTTAATGGCATTCTTGAAGTCTGCACTCAGACAGACGACTATTACAGCACACCAGTGGGTCTCATTTAAATCTGGCCTGCTATGGCGTACTGCTTCCATGCTCTATGCCCATTCTCACCAATCAGTGGTGTAATCCACTTGCCCTACTTCCTTTAGTAGTTCAGAGTTTTCTTTTGAGATGCTCAGGAATCTTTACTAATTCTTAATACATTTACTGTATCAGACAGCCTGGCTAAGTCTTTTTCTTGTTGTCTAACGTTTTTCTCTGGATCTGCTCTCATGGTGCATATATATGTTCCAAACCACATTAGCTGTTTTATGTCTTTCTTTTTGTACTTTGTTTTTTTCTTGTGTTTCTACCCATTCTATAATTATTTTTTTAAGGCATGGCTTCCCCCACTGTACCAACAATTTTATGCATTTCTCATTGGAGAGTCTCAGAACACGATTCTGCCTTTCTATTAAACTTCTCCATAGCTCCTATTTAAGTTGTGTGCTATGCATTATGTCCAGACGCTGTCCGTCACTCTGGCCCTCACGGTAATAACAACTCCCAACTTTCCTACTCTTATGGTAGTGTATTCTGGCAAAACTGTGGCACAATACCCCCACACAGCTCTCTCAGCTATTCTTTACACTACCTGTTAGTTATCCTGCTACTCTCTTTAAAAAGGGGTTGGTCAAACCAACACCATTTCCCTATCTCTAGTAATTAGGTTATAATCCTTATTTACCAATAGGTTCTCTATATGCAAGTCACTGCTAGTCAATTCTAAAAAAACTGCTCCCGATTTACTCCCTGTGCTGGGAGTAAAAAATGACTGATGTGTCATAAATGCTGGTAGTCCTGACTTCTTATTGAAATTGAATAGCCATTTCTAGATTTTTTTTAACGTCTCAGGTCCCTTCGTGGTCGCCAATTTAAGAAAACAAAGTCTAATATTTTCTTAATATCTATTGAGACCTGAGAGTAAAAATTACCTGACACAACAAACAATTTCAAACCACAGTAATCAGGTAAAAATTATACAGAGAAATTCACTACTACTAGAGTAGAATTAGCCCTGATACAGAGTAACATAAAGTAAAATACTTTTCTATTAACCCTGGACAATTGGTGGCATTAGTCCTCTCCACACCCCCTACTTGCAACAACACATACATTCCTCAGATAAGGAGAGAGAGAGGGAGAGAGAGAGAGAGAGGGAGAGGGAGAGGGAGAGAGAGAGAGAGAGAGAGAGAGAGAGAGAGAGAGAGAGAGAGAGAGAGAGATATTATCGGTTGAATCTATGAGACACATTTTAGACATTAGGGGTGATTAAGCTTTGGGTGACATTTTGGCTCCTGGTTCATTGGAACACTTCAGGTTTTACGACACAAATTATATTCTAGTTCTGCATCAACAGAAAAATGTGTCTAAAATGCAGATTTCTTATCACATACATCTGATGTGATGGATAATGTGTATGTTTATATAGAAGTTGTTTTACTGTCACTGCAGTTGTTTTAGGATGCTGCCCTGTGCAACATTTGCCAATTTTTTGTGAGAAGAAAAAGAAAAAATCAGGCAGTTTGGTGAAAATACCCCTAATGTTACCGAAAGCAATAATCATGATAAAAAGCGGAGAGCGTCTCAAAATTGTCTTTGATCATAAAGTCAATATACAGTGCATTATGATGGATGTTCATTTTGCACTAGGACATTTGTAAATGATTCAAGGTTGGATTACTGGTATCAGTTCTGCTCTCATGACCCCACTGTGTGTATGTTTCATATTGTACACCCCATAAAACGAGACAAGATTGCTATTGACCTCTTTTAATCAAAGTCCCTCCAGTAACCAAGATTGATTCTTTTTGACATTTCAGTTCAGCTCACATTACAGACAAATAGATCTTTTAGTGGCATGACAAACCTTGGGCATGTAACTTGTGGTGTACTCCATAAATTCACATTGACATGTAACTTGTGGTGTACTCCATAAATTCACATTGACATGATGCCTGGCTCTATTCTTTATATTTGGATGACCCACCAGATAATGTTGAAGTGTTTTTTTAACATACCTTTTCAAACTAATTAATCATCCGCATAAAGGCAGTTTGAATTATTTTTCGAAACCGCTGTCACCACCGCATTTGCTACTGTTATAATTCCATGAACTATATAAGCTCAAAACTTCCTATTTTCAGTGATATGGGAACTCGGCGGACACAATCTTACAGCACCATTCACTTTGACCTGTGACCTAAGATGTCTGTCACTACTACTAGACCTAATGCTTCATTTGTATTCTGTGAGCCCCAAAGTTCATTTTGATCATGAGTTGTAGCACAAGAAAAAAAAACCTTTCTTGATAGAGTTTTTTTTTTTTTTTTTTTGCTCCAAAGCCTTGTGTCTCATAAACTAGTTGAGGTAGTAACTTTATATTTTCAGGGTTATATAAACTCTGCATGCTTTTTGTGTTTATGACCATGACATTGAACTAATTAAACAAAACTAGCATGTTGCATCTCAAAATAAATGTATTTGGCTTTACACTGACTGGTCAAAACAGAAAAGAAAATGTAAAACTGGAAAATAGGCTACAATTCATATTTATGTTGTCAGGTTCATCTTGTGAGCCACTAAACCAATATATTCTGTGTGCGGTTTGTATTAAAGCATTCTGAAACAGTACTGAGAAAGCAAAAGGATCTAGATTTCACATGGACATGATAATGGGTGCCAGTGCAACCAGCTTGTTCCTCAGCTTGCTGTATTGACCAACGTATTCATGAAGACAGTGTCCAGGGTGTATATGGAATTGCAACATTTTCAAAAAACCATGACTGTAAAGTACAACTCCGGTTGTAATCTAGCCATGACAATGCAGCTGGGTCTACAGCCATTCTGTATTTCTTTTGGCACACAGAGCTCACAGATTAATTTGCTTTACTGCTATTCATAGTGATTGTCTGTTTACCACTGTTTTCCATTAGTAATCCAATCAATTTCTAAGATGACATTTTGTGGGAAGGGAATTTTAAATTAGACTTGGATAGTTATTTAATTAATTATGATGGCTGTCCATAGACAAATCATAAAGCTAGTAACTACTCAATAGTTGTGAGTGCTTAATTCATTTATTGTATCTCTGGGAACACTTACACCAATACAATGTGTCTTATACTCTATACAGTATATAACAGTAACCTTAACATTACATTTTAATTATGACTCTGCATTCCACGAAAGAGCATTTAAAGTACCAAATAACGTGTTCAGAGGTTCAGAGGGGTGGGAACAGGTTTATGAATATCTACGACAAGCCCCATATAATGACAATAGATAAACAAATCAATTTTTTTGATTGGTTAGGGTGGAATAAGTACCATTAATAAACATTAAGTGAGAACTCTACATGCTAAGTAACACAACAGTGTTTAGACAGACAACAGATTTCACTGCCTACGTTACAAAGTGTTCTGTGCACATTTTGAGTACAAACATAGATATTAATGTAGTTGGATCTTTGCACTAACCTGGCAGGTGTGTGTATAGTGCATGTTTTGATTATTCTTGTCCTGCATATTCATAAACCTGTTCCTGTTCCCTCTAAACCTATGCCAGAGTGAGCAGGTAGGACAGATAAACCAATCAAAATATCAATTGGATATCCCAGTGAGCACAGTTGGATCAATAATCAGGAAGTGGAAGCTGCATCACACCACCCAGCCACTGCCAAGAAAAGGCCGTCCTTCAAAACTCAGCGCTCAAACAAGAAGGAGACTTGTGAGAGAAGCCACAGAGAGGTCAACAATCACTTTGAAGGAGCTACAGAGTTCAGTGGCTGGGAGTGGAGTAATGGTGCACCAGTCAACCATATCAAGAGCTCTGCATAACACTGGCCTGTATGGGAGGGTGGCAAGAAAGAAGCCATTACTCAAAAAGTACCATCTGAAAGCACGTTTGGAGTTTGCCAGAAAGCATGAGAGTGACCCAGCTGCGATGTGGGAAAAGGTTTTGTGGTCAGATGAGACCAAGATAGAGCTTTTTGGCCAAAACTCAAAGCGCTATGTGTGGCGCAAACCTAACACTGCCCATGTCTCAAGACGCACCATCCCTACAGTGAAGTGTGGTGGTGGCAGCATCACGCTGTGGGGATGCTTCTCATCAGCAGGGACTGGACATCTTGTTAAAAATGAAGGAAGAACTGATGGAGCAAAATACAGGGAAATACTGCAAGAGAACCTGCTTCAGTCCGCTAAAAAACTTGGGAGGAAATTCACCTTTCAGCAGGACAATGATCCCAAGCACAAGGCCAAAGCAACATTGGAGTGGCTCAAGAACAAAAAGGTGAATGTCCTACAGTGGCCCAGTCAAAGTCCTGATCTCAGTCCCATTGAGAATCTGTGGCACTATTTGAAAATTGCGGTCCACAAGCGTTGTCCAACCAACCTGAACAACCTGGAGCAAATCTGCCAAGAAGAATGGGCCAAAATCACTCCGACACTGTGTTCAAAGCTGGTACATACTTACCCCAAAAGACTTAAAGCTGTTATTGCAGCTGGCTCTACCAAATATTAATGTGTGGGGGTTGAATACTTATGCAAGCAAGATATTTCAGTTTTTTATTTTTCTTAAAATATTCCCAACATAAAACCAATGTCACCTTACAATAATTGATTTTGAGTTTCAGTGTTTTAAAATAAAATATCAAACAGAACAAAATTTCAATGTACCATTTGTAATTCAGTAATATGAGAGAATTGGTCAGGGGTCTGAATACTTTTGCAAGGCACTGTGTGTGTATGTATATATATATATATATATATATATATATATATATATATATATATATATATATATATATATATATATATATTCTCAAAGAGCCAGCTTCCCAACGTTTTGATATGTTGTACATATCTTTCTCAAGGGAGCATGTGTTTGAATCAAAACATTGGAGGTATTTATAGGTTCGGCAGCAGTGTGGAGTAGTGGTTAGGGCTCTGGACTCCTGACCGGAGGGTTGTGGGTTCAATCCCCAGTGGGGGACACTGCTGTTGTACCCTTGAGCAAGGTACTTTACCTAGATTGCTCCAGTAAAAACCCAACTGTATAAATGGGTAATTGTATGTAAAAATAATGTGATATATGTATAATGTGAAATAATGTATAATGTGATATCTTGTAACAATTGTAAGTCGCCCTGGATAAGGACGTCTGCTAAGAAATAAATAATAATAATAATAATAATAATAGGTTTTTGATGGCATGACAACTACTTGTTATTGTTTATATTCATTACATGATGTATGGTGTTTATATTCATTACATGATGTAATGGTGTTACTTTTATCTTTAAATCTGTATTAATTCTAATTAACATTATTTTATATAAACTTATATTTATTTTATCATGCAATGCTGGCTTTGAGGATCAGCCTTGAATTTGCCTCTCCAGCGAATCAGCATGCACAACTTTTGAATTAATTTTGTTTATTTATTATTTTAAATGTTATATATTTATTGGAGTTATATAGCAACAATGTAAGTGCTGCTTAAAAATTAAAGATTATAGTTTTTAATCACAAAAATAACAATGAGACGGGGGTAGAAAAACAGGAAGAACCAAGAATAAAATTGTATCATAAATGCATGTAAAACATTTAATCTTCATTATAATCATATGGAAATAGCATTCATTTCTCACTGACTGTAACCTGTGTTTTGTTGCAGCAAAGAATGTGATGGCAAAATCGTGATTTTATTGTTTGTTTGTTTTTTCCAACAGTTCTGTTCGGGCAGTTTGTATTTTTCCAGACATCTCTTCATGATGTGGTAGATGTATATGATGAACCAACCCAGCTGAACTCTTCGCTGCTGTCCTCGCTGTCTGGTTCTCATTCAGGTATTCAATCTCTCTTAAATGGATACTGTACGTGACATAGGTTTGCAGACATGGCAAATGCATGTTATATTCCGTCTTTTGTTTTGTTTTAATACTAGAAATACTTTATTGACTTAAAAGCTAGCTGATATACTGATAAGAGTCATTATTTATTTATTTATATCAAAAAATGTATTCTGCTATAAAAAGTTATTTGCATTGTAATGCAATTACTTCAGTAATTAGCACTTGATAAAATAATTATATGTAAATGTGGTTTACCATCTGTATGGTACATACTGTGAGGATATACAGAGACAGTGCACATTTTTGCTGCACAAACAAATACAATGAGCTGTCACCATTTTGTTTTTTTACTACAATAACATCTCCAGGAGTATCAATGTCGGTATATATAGTAACAGAACAAGGGGTAGGGTCATTAATGGGAGGTAAATGAGGGCAAGTTTGTTGGCAAACTATGGCCTCACATTACCGGAAACAAGATGGCCTTTCCCATTTGCATTTCCCAGACAGCCCCATGAAAGTAAATGATGTCACAATGATGGGGCGTTTGTATGACACAAAAAGGGACAGCCCCATTCAAATAGTGAAGGAGCATTATGCTGCAAGAAAGAGAAAGAAAAACCTGTGTGAGACTGATACCTGCAAGTTTTGACCTGGACTGTTCTGATTACCTGATTTGTGGCCTGGCCCTGTTTTGTGTGGATAACCTGCTACGTGTACCTGACCCTTGTCTGTTTAATGTGCACAAGTTTAGACCTACCTCTTTATTTGTCACTATATATTAGTATTATGGCATTATGGGGCAAATGGAAGTCATAACCTGTTCCGCAGTATACAGGGATGCTGACGCCACAGGCCTTATCACCACCCCAAGCGTGGTATGTATCATGGATCATAGGAACCGCACGGCCCGTCGTGGTATACACCGTTATACATATATATATATATATATGTTAGTGCATCGACGAACACAGGATTTTTAAATGTTCGTTCGGGCGGGGGGGGGGGGCGTGGCCCCTGTGTGTGCCTTTATATTTTACAGCAAGACCTTACAATATGTAACATGTTAAAGTACAAAAATATCCTAGGAGTAAAGAATAAGTTGTGTAGGACTTACTTTACCCCAATGAATTAACTACAAAACAAAGGATGCCAAATAGCAGTTCAAGTTAAATGTTTTTTTTTCTCCCAAATAAATTGTACATAAATTTGACAAGGCATTTTATTTCTTTTTTCTTTTTTTTCATTACTTGCTTGCCATTGCTGTTTCTTCACAGTAAACAGTGGCCATCGACACATTGTCATAAAGTAATAACATGACTCAGGTTTACTTGTGCCTTTTTGTACCTGAACAAGCAAACGAAAACTGAAATTTAACTTGAAATACTTCAAATAAAACAAACGTGTGAAATGGCGTTGTAAATTGAAGGGAAAAAAAAAACAGCACTGTTTTGGTTCTCGTTTTACATTCCACATAACACAGTCACAACTATATATATATATATATATATATATATATATATATATATATATATATATACAGTCTATATAAAAACCACTACACAACATTTTCAGGTACTGTCAAGCGAGGCATTTCAGTCCCATGAGATTTTGGCTCGCTCTAAAGCAGCACAACGCTTTTTTTTTTTATTGTTCCAGATGGCTTTCCATAGCGATCACTAAGGGTGTGCGCGCATAATCGGTTTTTTACTTTTTGCTGTGTAAAACTTTTAAATAGATTCCCAATAGTTGCTGTGTTGATTCTGTGTTTTTATATATATATATATATATATATATATATATATATATATATATATATATATACACACACACACAAGGAAAGTCTGTCATTTGTGAGGGAAGATAGGCTATAAGATTTTTGAAGTGTATCTGACTTGACTTTTTTGCGGAAAGAACATGTGTTCTTGTAAAGCCATTTATTATAGATGTCAAAACATATCGCATTTTTACATTTCTTACAAGTTTTATTTTATATTTGTTCACCTTTCAGTGCGCCCAAATAATGTTTTTATTTGGTTGAATGATCCTTAAACTTTGATTTGGTTGAATATGTTACTTTCTTTAAATAAATGTGTTAATCCTGATCAAAATTACTTATTTAATATTAATTTTATCATTAATTTAAATCTAATTATTTAAATTACACTGTGTAATATATATATATATTTTTTTCTGTTCCTGGGTAGTAAGTGTTATTTCCTAATTGCTTATGCCTCAAAAATATAGAAAATGGCTATTATTCCCCACAAACTTTGCTTTTGTGACCAGGACAGTGATATTTTGAAATTTACCTATTTTCCAGAACATTCCAGATAGATTCAGTGCTGAGTAAACCTGGAGTAACTTCTAGAACTTTCCAGTAATATAAATAGTAGTATAAATACAGGGGCCTTAAGCCCACCAGTTCAGTTTAGTTCCAGCTGCCTAAGTGGATACATATCTGCATTTTTCTGAGATGGCATCAAGGTCATAGGAGACTTCAAAATGGTGGCATTCCTGATGGGTCTCCAAGGCGGTTTTACCAAGTTTCCCTGCTATCTTTGCCTTTGGGACAGCAGGGACACCAAGGCACACTACCACAGGCGGGACTGGCCACAGCGGACCGAGTTCTCTGTGGAGAGGAACAACGTCAAGTGGGAGCCACTGGTGGACCCCCGGAAGGTGCTGATGCCACCACTGCACATCAAATTGGGCCTTATGAAACAATTTGTCAGAGCTCTAGATAAGGAGCGGGCAGCCTTCAAGTACCTTCAAGACTTCTTCCTTAAGCTGTCTGAGGCAAAGGTCAAAGCCGGTGTCTTCGTCGGACCACAGATAAAGAAGATCCTGGAGTGTAATGAATTCCCCAAGAAGCTCACTAGTAAGGAGAAAGTGGCTTGAAACAGCTTTGTCGCAGTGGTTCGGGGCTTCCTGGGCAATCACAAGGCCGAAAACTATGTGGAGCTGGTTGAGACTCTGGTGAAGAACTACGGCACAATGGGCTGTAGGATGTCCCTCAAAGTCCATATCCTTGATGCTCATCTTGATAAATTCAAGGAGAACATGGGAGCGTACTCGGAGGAGCAAGGCGAGCGCTTCCACCAGGATATACTGGACTTTGAACGCCGCTACCAAGGACAGTATAACGAGAACATGATGGGAGACTACATTTGGGGGCTGATTCGTGAAGGTGATTTACAGTATAATCGTAAATCTCGAAAAACTACTCACTTCTAAATCTTTTGTAGTCATTTTTGTATTACTTTAGTATAAATACATGTTAATTTTTATTCATATGTTGTTTTTTTCTGACTTTATGTGAACGAAAAGACACAAATTCGCCCATTTTCTCATTGGAAATAGGTAAATTTCAAAATATCACTGTCCTGGTCACAAAAGCAAAGTTTGTGGGGAATAATAGCCATTTTCTATACTTTTGAAGCATAAGCAATCAGGAAATAACACTTACTACCCAGGAACAAACATTGTGTTACATAGTGTTATTTCTATTATTATTATTATTATTATTTATTTATTTCTTAGCAGACGCCCTTATCCAGGGCGACTTACAATCATAAGCAAAAACATTTCAAGCGTTACAATACAAGTAATACAATACAATACAATTTCTAACCACATTTAACATTTCTAGCACAGTATAGAACAGTATACAAAATAAATTATATACTCAACTTTAACTTGAAAAATACAAGTACTTGGTGATAAAATGTGTGGAATAATAATAATAATAATAATAATAATAATAATAATAATAATAATAATAATAATCTGTTGAGTTCAAGTTAAGTATCTTGGGGTTTCAATGCGGGTCAATTTACACATGAAATGCTGATGCGCGTGCACGTTTGGGAGAATTACTCATGTAAATCAGGTTTGTGGCCGAAAAAAACAGCCAAAGAGAGTGATAGGGTAAATCTCATTTACGAAACACACAGGAAAACCACACCCAGTTTCGCATGGAAATCCGCATTTCACGTGTAGATGTTAATGAGCGTGTTTATCCTTAACTGTAAATATTGCAAGGGAGAAGGTCAGTTGTTACTGTGGATTCCAAGATGGCAGAAAGTAGTGGCTGATGGGCGATTTTATGATGTAGTTTACATTAATGATGATGCAGTCACCTTTTTTTATTGCTGTTTTTTGTTGTGTCTGGACTGTCATGTTGTATATCTCTTGTGCGTTTACAGTTCTGTATAAAACCACTTACCATGAACTGCGGTATGCTCTTGTAGTATTAAAGCAGCTGTTTGAGAATACACTTGCTGTAAAAACTACACTGAAGTTAAATACGAAGAGCAAGTGAGCTGCTTAAATGTCTAACTGAATTAATTCCCATCCTTTTTTGATCCCAGCTATGTCCAAAGACAATGTGTGCCTGCCTTCCTCGTTAATAAATATAGCTGGTGAACTGGATGTCATGAGCCAGCTCGATCGCCCAAAACAGCGCAACAACCAACAAGTTGTTGATGCCCTCTCAGAACTGACCAAATAAAATTGCAAATGGACGTATTGATTGTGTTTTATTTGTTTGCATCATTAATATTTAACACAACAGCAAATCCAACACAATTTAAAAGAAAGGAGAGAATCTCTGACAGCACAAGCCTCCTCAGATCGCTGCTGTCCAATTGAAACTGGCCGCTGAGGTAACCTTCACAATTGCCAAGTCCGCTTATAATAAGCAGGATTGGGCTTGTTCGCATGTTTTGGGCTTGTTTTGAAAACCAGTGTCGCTTTTTCTCGTGAGACTTGGCAACACTGGTAACCTTCCCCGCCTGTCTCACAGGCAGCAACTGATTATATATATGACTTGATGATCTACTACTTGAATGTGCTCAGTAAGCTTGATGAGTGTGTCAGCATTTACCAACTGCAGCCCTTTACCTGCTGCACATCGTAGTCTGATAAAACAAAACAAAACAAAAATGTTCTTGTAATTTCCTGTCATACTTGTCTGAAAAAGTACAGTCATTGTCTTACCAGTATTGTTTTACTCTATGTTGAAAGCAACATCTGTAGGTGTGCAGAATTCAGAAATTGTCAGGACCTCACTGGAAGTGCCCGTGGTCAATAGGAAATGAATATGGTCACATTGGAATTAAGTGAGATCCCTTTGATGTGCCTATGTCACTTCTGATTTGACCTGCCCAGATCTGAATTCTGCTCACCCCTATAACGCAGCAACATATCCATACATTGTAGTTTTTTTTTTTTTTTTAATTATTTTAATTTTATTTTTAGTAATAATAATTTTAATGTAATTTAACAAACCCTGTTTTGCAGGAGAGTCACTCCCTTTAAGCTCAGGTAACCACATCACCATCAATTTTACAGCAGTTGGTCCAGAAACTGCACGTGGGTTTCATTTTGTTTATCAAGGTAAGTTGAAGACAAATTATCTGGTTGCTAAACTTTTAAGCTAATTTCAAAAATTGTGAAAACCAAAATTCCAAATAGAAATATAACGGATTATGTTGTACTGTGCAGTTTATTAACATTGAATTATTCACCTTGGTAACACCACTCCATATGTTTTCTATTTGATTTTGGATTATCCCTAACCAAATTATTTGGTTTGTGAAAGTTTGAAGGTATCAAATCAATTTGAATAATGCACTGGAACATCTGCTTCCTTTGTGGTGCTTTCTTAATTACATTCACTTTGAAACTTTAAGTTACCAGTGTTTTCATTTACAGCAAATGTCACTTTCAAGTGAAGTAAAAGGTACTTAGTGCCACCAACTGAAACACTTGGCTGATGTGAATAAAGACCCATTTAAACCGGACATTGTACATTCCAGGATTTATTAGTACATGTGTACTGTGGAAAGTAATACTTTTTAGACAAAGGTGTTTTTAATTTTTTTTTTTTCAAGTCTTATGATTTAATGCACTTTTTCCATCTCCTTTGAAAATCAGATTTTATTGATAATCCAAGATAAAGGCAGTTTATGAATCTCAAGTGTGACAGGACCATTTTAAAACATTAAATGCAAGTGTAACAGGGGGAGGTGTTACCTGTGTGGGTCATCACTGGTAATAAGAGCCAGGACAAAGCTTTGGTGTTTGACACGCCACACAGGCGTGTCAGATTTCATAAATAAAAAAACAAAACAAAGCTAAGAAGTTTGCCCACAGACGGTGGCCACTACTCCCACTAAAAGAGAGGCCCCGCTTCAGGAACCTATTGCACTACGAAACCCTCACTATTCTGTTTGGGATCGACATTCCCTATATTAACTTAACTTGGCTGTTGCCGGAGTCCCAGCATCCGCCCGGTGACTCCGGCTCCTTCCTACAGTCCTAGCTGGGCAGCACCTTCACGGAATCCGTGTTGGAGTCGATGGGTTCTGTAGTAGTCATTTTCCTCCTGGAGCGGAACACTGACATGCTCGGTGGCAACATAGGAGTGTCAGCACAGCCCCAGCCAATCACAACATGTTAGTGGTTTTAATTAAGACATTGTCAAGTATTTTCCTGTTTGGATTGAATTCATGTCATGTTATGTTGGCTATAATAAACCAATTCAATCAGCAGCAGCATATCACTGAATTTAAAAAGAAAGCAACCATAATTTAATATGACCTTCTGTTGTCAATTATTCTTTTAAAACAAACCAAAAAATTACAAAATATTACAAAAATGATTGCCTAGAAGATTTTGCAGATTATAGGGATCATAAGTCCTGCAATTATAGTTTGCAGTACTGTTTTGACTAGAATGAGTTTTCTGTATTTCTAACAACTGTGAACTCTTTTAGTATTGTGTTCAACATGGTTATTCATAAATTAGGTTGACTTTAAGCACACCACATTTCCTAAAGCATTGAATAGTACTTGCTAGAACCAAAGGTTTTCCTTTTTGAAGTGTCTTATTCCCTGACACTTGTAATCATACTGACAAACTAACAAGGATGTGTGGATGTTATATCAATCAGGCCTTCTTAGGAAAGCTTATAAACTCATTCCAGTAAATGATATTGCACCTTAGTGTTCTTGGACAGGTGTTGTTTAAAGTAATATTTTTAAATTCTTAGCAATAGCAACAATGTAGATATCTCAAATACATTGCTAATAAAAATAGCTTTTGATTCAGAGTACTTATTGCATACCTTCCTGTCATATGTGTCAAACCGCAATGTGACCTCTTGTACTGGAAGTAAAAAGATATGTGAAAGTAACAGTAACCTAAATTCAATATGTCCCACAAAAAAAAAGGTTTAGAATTAAAATTGTTGCTTATCACTGTTATAAAGGGGACATTACACAAATACAGTGTACCAGAAAAGGGCTGTCTTTTGTGATAGGTGGCCAGCCTTTTTGTATACGTGTCCCATTAGGCATGTTTTAATCTAT
This sequence comes from Acipenser ruthenus, assembly GCF_902713425.1. NCBI lineage: Eukaryota > Metazoa > Chordata > Actinopteri > Acipenseriformes > Acipenseridae > Acipenser > Acipenser ruthenus. The sequence continues at coordinate 41,489,907 of NC_081192.1, forward strand.
TCCCCCAGGTATGTGCACATTATTTTTTATATGATAGTGTTTTTTAATCATTTGCTTACATGTGCAGCTGTTCCACGGACAAGTGCGACCCAGTGCAACTCTGTACCTGAGCCAAGATTTGGAAAAAGGATTGGAAACGATTTTGCAGTTGGCTCAATGATTCTATTTGAATGCAATCCCGGATACACTCTAAACGGATCTACTGCAATTAGATGTGATACCGTTCCCAATGCTCTGGCTCAGTGGAATGACTCTCTGCCTACTTGCGATGGTGAGTAGAAAAGCCTGATCTTTAATAAAGATGTGTTTAATTCCTGAGAAGAAGGGAGAAGAATGAAGCAGATTGTAAATTCAAGTTTAATAAATTAATGACAAGATAACTGGCTCATGCACGCAACATGTGCTACACAATATTTTATAACATACAGTATATCATTTTTATTTTAATTGGATTTGTTCTCTTACTATTTTTATAGATAATGCAATGTTTTTTGGGGGGGTTTTTTGCATCTAAAACTCTACTGGTATCTTTAAACAAATGCTGCAGGAATATTATTTTTGTCACTGGAGAAAAAAACATAATTTCGTGATTCACCAGTTCAGTTATTGAGTTATTGAGATTTTGAACCAAAAGTAAACAGTAGCACATGGGGAAGGGGAAGTTTTTGCACCTCCCTAGTTATTAATAATGGTATTTGTTTAAAGCCACAAACCGGGCAGCACAAATCTAAAGTTACAGTTTTAGATCTCTTTTCTTATAAATGTTTTTGTTTGCATGGTACAAGGAAAAGGGAGGGATGTCAACGCTGGAGAATGGAGCACATTTGATCCCTACTTAATGCTTTCCTCTTCCCAGGGTAGGTGTAGCAAGTGACTGTAATAGATTACAAAGTCTGCTCCCCACTACCCTGTCAGTCCCCCAGTGTTTTACAATACTGAGTACAACATACTGTATTGGCCTGAAAAACGTTTTGGTAATCTTTTTATTTTTTTTTATTTTCGGCTTTGCTTCCTGAGTTCTGTTAGTGCAAGTAATAGCATGGGCATGCCTGGTTGACCCACAGAGTGGTAGTGGCAAGTGTCATGCTATATAAATGTTTTGTGTAAGATTAAACATGTGAAAAACTGTAGTTTTAACTTGTACCATTCAAAGAAATGCTAATTAAATCGGTTGCATCTGATTTGGGAAGGTTTTAACGGTCTAAAACTGGCAACGTCCATCACCTAACAGATTTTAAAAGTACTGGTAATCACAATGCAGGATTTCTTCTGAATAAATGTCAAGCTACATTCTCTATTCTTACACTGGTTCTTACACATCTTAAATGTCGTGATTCTTGAGAGCGTAAAATCTGATAATAATATTTACATGGGATCCATGCTGTGACAGGCGGACAATACTGTATAGGGGAACATTATTTATTTATTTATTTATTTATTTATTTTATTTTTTTTATTAAATATTTAGTCACCAATTGATTTGACCCAATTTTTCTCCCAATTTGAAATATCCAATTGTATTTTAGGCTCAGCTCACTGCTACCACCCTTGCGCTGACTTGGGAGCGGTGAAGACGAACACACGCTGTCCTCTGAAGCGTGTGCCGTCAGCTGACAGCTTCTTTTCACTCTGCAGGCCCGCCATGCAGCCAACCCAGAGCTACAGCGTCGGAGGACAACGCAGCTCTGGGCAGCTTACAGGCAAGCCCGCAAGCGCCCGGCCAGTCTACAGGGATCGCTGGTGCGTGGTGAGCCGAGGACTCCCTGGCCGACCTAAGCCCTCACCCTCCGGGCGGCGCTCGGCCAATTGTACACCGCCCCCTGGGAACTCCTGTCCACGGTCGGCAGTGGAATAATAACATTTATTTGTTTAATTCTCAATAAGAGTTAATGGAAAATCAGGGTTTTCAGTTAGTTTTAAGGTATATGGCACTTACAATGTAGTAGGGGTCGTCGATCTCATCATTGCGCGTAGGACTGAAGGGGGAGAGCTTAGGTGGGGAGAGCGTAGGGGAGGGGTCCTCCCTCCCGATTTTTGAAAAAGGTGATTAGAATGGTGCATTCTGGTGCAATTTTGGATGGCTTAAGCATGTGCTAGACTAGTAGTGGTCTGTTTGTAGAAAAATGTACTTTTGGAGCATCAAGGCCCCTGCAATACAAGACTGGCTGAAAATGTGTGTGGAATTGGTGACCGCACCTTTAATTGTGTACAGTTGTAATATGGGAAACCGCATGCTCCAGCTCCCATGCGTAACATTAATCAAGACCTGACCTGACAGCATGTATGTTTCAGTAAAAACAAGTTTAATTGCAGTGTGTTCGTTCTGCTATTTTCTATTTTAAATACACCACAGCAAGCACACTGTCATATACTTTAGATATTTTCAGTTGCACAATCTAAGAGCTAAATTTAATGAATGGCAGTTTATTTTACTGGAGTCAAGTAAGCTGCAATACATTTCATTTTAAATTATATATATATATATATATATATATATATATATATATATATATATATATATATATATATATATATATACAGTATATATATTCTCTGAAACACACACATATATATAAATATAGGCTTGCTACTATTCAATTTTTATTTTTTTGCCAAATCGACGATTAATATCAACGTTTATTTTTGAATGAATTTACAGGTTTTTTTTTCAATCTTTATTTTTCAATTCAAGCTGAGCATGGGTGAAATCGACCTTTATGCTTTAAAAAAAACAGACTTTGTATGCCATTGAGAAATGTCTCACTTAGAGAAACCACTTTATCATATTCAACATGCAACAAAACCAGGGTTACCAACATTCTAATTGAAATAACGTTTGGTCACAGTGAAGCTATATCTTGTAGATATAGATCCTACCCAAATTAAAAAAAAAAGTATCAAATAAACCCTAGAAAACGCAGCATATAAAGTGTATTAAACAGACTATTATAGCATACATTTACAAGTAAAAACAATATGCACAGACAGAACAAAACATTAGATAGTTGAACAGAACTAACTTGCACTTATTCTGAGCTCTGCCCCTCTCCTTAAGCACAGCTGGACTCACTGGAGGCAAAGCAGACTGGCCTGCTTCATCCTGCCACGGAGACTTCTGCTGTTGATCAGGGTATTGTGCACAATACTCTAAGTGTTTTCCTCTTGCGCCCTATTTTCAAATCAAACTAGTAACTGTCACCGTATATATACCTATAATAGCAAACGCTTACCTACGCCTTAAACCACTAATTTCAAAGTAGGCGCTTTGAATGACAGGCTATAGCTGGCAAATGAAAGTGCACATTCGGTCTGATGATTGACAGTCATTTAAACAAATGACAGCATTCTAGCGCTGCTTCAGCCAACGAGATCTGTCAGGACAAGATGAAATGACTGACGGTAAAACTACACTAGCCTATTAAGGAACCACTGATTTGACTGACAGCGACCCCTAGCCATTCAGAGCGGAACAGAGACGGGACAGACAGCAAGTATAAAAACTCCACAGACGAGATGATTTCTTAAATTATTATTTTTGGTAAGAAAAAAAAATAGGGAGTGGTTTTACCAACATTTATCCTATATAAATTTATTTCAGTCTAACTCGTTTAATGACCTTTACCGATTTATCAGCAGTACACTTCCTAATTACAGTCTCATGTATTTATATGCAATCTATTTTCACCTTTCTGGTCAGTTGACCCTGCTTTAGTACAAATCTCACGCTACATTACTTTTTTTTTTTTTTTATTATGGTAATGTATTCAATTACCACGCATGCTTCTTTGGCTGAAGAGATATTATCAGCTCATCATCTAACTAGGGAATCTGCTGCGCAGTTAAATCATCCTAAGATCTTGACATTGTGGCTGCTATAGAAGATGCAACATACAAAAAAATATATATATTTTGAAACTTTATTTAGGCACTCTACAATTTGACTGGCGAAAGATAACACAGGTTAATTGCAGTTCACAGCTTGGTACGGTAACCTTTTCACTTCCTTTTTAATTATTGATCTTTTTGCTGCATTACATCCTTTCATTAAAATTATTTTCTGTATGCTAAGTGTTCAGGGCATTTTGTTAATGCACATGTGCAACACACAAACCTTAAGTGTATTTTTATTTTTTCGCTGTTTTAAATTTCTTAAATGCAACTGTTCATTTTAAGCAATTTTTTACACAACAGTACTCACACACATTTGGTCACCATTACAACTGTTGCATGAAACTGGGGTTACTGTATTCTGCTTGTGTTAATAATATACAGCACTTTTCTGCACTTAAGCATTTCTATATCAGCTGACAAGTTCCCTTTCAATTTGAAGACGACCACCAACGAATACCTGACCTGTGGCAGGCATATCCCAAAAGTATCGTTTGGTCGTCGTCTTCTCTTTCAGGGAACCAGGGTTACATCCGTAACCTATCATTCCCTTTCAGTTCAAAGATGACCACCAACCAATACTTTTGGGATATGCCTGCCACAGGTCAGGTATTCACTGAGCATTTTATATTAAAGCTGCCGATAGGCCCCTCCGTGGAGTTACGTCCTTGGTCCCGCCTCACCGAGGTAATAAATAGTTACTACACAGAGAACTTGTTCTCTTTTGCTTCTGACCATCAGGTGGGTAGGGAGGTATAACTAATCTCTCCAGTTGCGTGATTGTATCTTTGTAAAAGAGCTCTCACTTCGAGTTTTCTGTTAATTCCATGGCAAATATTGCTGGAAGTCGGCTTGCCACTTCCCGGAATCTGTAACTTGGCTTCAGAGGACTGAGCAAACACTGCGCAAATTGCACAAAAAAAACTCTTTATTTCAACAGCTACATTGCTCGCCGATTGTAGGCTGCTTTGTAAATTACAGTATCTGCTGTTTGTGTTTTTTCCTCTGCTCTTTCAGCTAAAAAAAAACAAAACTTGTACTTGTTGATTATGCTTCGGATACCATACCTTGAAAATCAAGTGATGCAAGCTATTTTACTCAATGTTTTTCATTCTTTAAGCAAGTCAAGGTAGTTATAATAGTAGAAAACACTAGTGGAGGCTTTGAGTAAATTGTTGATGGTCATAATGCACCAGGGTAGCAAAATGCAACATGTCTAAGATTTTTGCACAGCAGTGTACATTTCACTCCAACTCCAACTGATAGATCTCTCTCTGAAACTGCTCATCATATGAGAAATGGTGTATTTATTCCAACTTTCTTTTAATAACAAAGCAGCACCCCTAGTTAGCGGCATTTTTGACGAGCTGTGGTGCCGCTGAGAATTTACAAAAAAATCTGAAAACATTCTGTATGCGGCAGTTGTCCCTCATGAAAAAAATTCATACAAGAATCATGTCAAAGTATGGAGCCTTCTGACTGTCCTTGTCTACAAGGGCTACTGGAAATAAAATACAACTGTTTAACATGTGTTTACAAGTAAACATTTATAAATGGCAGTGTTTAAGAGGATCATAACGGTATACGCTACTTTTCGATTTGTTTGCTCTAAATGTTTATGGTAAGCATGTTGAAAACATTGTAGCAAGGAATGTGGTTAAAGATTGTATTTACTTAACTAGATAAACAGGTATTGATACTGGCATCATTTTATTAACATGTTTAACATGATAGAAACTGAATGCATGACTTCCATCATATACAGGGCTTACAGTTCTGTTCAATGTCTTTCAGCACCCCCACTATAGAAATTGTTTGGCACCACTGCTTCAATATAAAGTGCTGTCACTCTTTTTATACTGGCGGATAGGTGTATTGACCATTCTGAAGCAGGTGGAAAACTAACTGGTGGAAGTTTAAATTATCCAACACTTTGATCTTTGTAAAATAGACACATATTTTTAAATTATTATATGTTCCGCCAAAAAGAAAGTGTCAAAATAACTAATGACCAAACTAGCGGATAGATTCCCGCTGTGCTTTCTGTGATTAGAAATGCTCAAATAATATTTCAGAAAAAAACGGTCGAAATAATGGCGTATAGCACTATCCTCCAGCGGATATCCTTTGAAAATAACCCCCTATCTCTTTAAATCGTTAAAAGATAAAGGGTGGTCAAAACGGTAATTTCCTGTGTGTAATACAAATTACAATGTAATTTTTCAGCAGACCTGGAAACATTTTTTTTTTTAAATGCTACAGCTGTAGTACTTGACACCAAGGTAGCGGCCTCTGCTGACTTATTTTCCTACGATGGTTAGAATTTGACTGTATTTGTAGTTTTTAAATCATTTTTATTTTGAATGTTGGTTTTTGTCCCATGTCCCTACATGCTCAACACTGATAAATAAACAAAGATACACAGGTTTAGTTTTGAAATAACCCTTGTTTGCAACATTTTATTCCATTAATAATTTTACAGTGTTTTTCATTTTTAGTTAAACTGCTACAAACTATTCATTTTTTCAAAATTTCTAAAATTTTAAAAGTAATAATTAACAGAGCATAAAATCAAGTTATACATCCCACATCACATCTGTATTAACCTATTTTATTTTAGTTTATCAAGTACCCAAACAAGTTCAATAACATATCTTCTTGCTTTACTTAACATTTCTTTCCAAAACCATATTTAGAAAATAGTTCCAGCTGCATTGACTTTTACAAAGTTGTTGTATTAATTTAAATTTAAATGAAAAGTATTAACACTAGAACCGCCATGAGGGTCAATTTGACCCATTTTGGATTTAAAATTTTAATTACTCTCCCGTTGTGAATCGTATGTGCATGTCTGTTCTTGACTTTTCCTAAATATATAAATTAAATATCCTGACGGCGTTTGAGCGCCAGATTTGCAAAAAATTAATTTATAAGCACTTCTACCTAGAACCGCCACACAGGTCAATTTGACCCATGTTTTACAATATGTTTTTTCATATTTTTGTCGACAATCTTGCCTGTTCTTTGCATTACAATCAATCTCGCAATAAAGGGGCGTGTATTCTAATCCTTGCAAGTGCATGAAAACTTGCAAGAGTACAGTATCTCTGATGTTATCACGTAGCTACTTTGCATAGCAATTAATTGTTACAAGTACAGTGACGGAGAATAGGCAGGAAAGTAAAATGGCTGAAAGACTTGTATTGTAACACTTGAAATGTATTTGCTTACGATTGTAAGTCGCCCTGGATAAGGGCGTCTGCTAAGAAATAAATAATAATAATAATAAAAGACGGAGATTGAGTAAAGAACATGTGCTTGAAATGCTCCACACTCTGCCTGAAGATGCGTCTGATGCAGGGGATCTGAGTGACAATGACAGTGACCATTCCTGGGTTCTAGAAATGAGCAGTTCCGAAAGTGAAAGTGAAGATGGTGTGACAGAATTGCCAACAGGCCTTCCACAAACAGGGCCCACCAGGCGCAGAGGTCGAGGTTGAGGTCATGGACTGGCAGAGGCTCAACTTTCGGGCAATTACCTGTGGTGCCAGGGGTGGCTTTTGTAGTTTGATACCCCCCCCCCCATTTTTCAACTTCCGGTGGCTTCCACCCAAGATGGCGGTTTAGCTTGAGAGCTCCTACACTCATCGCCTGATTTATTATAAAATACACATTATTTCAGTGAAGGGTACTTTTTGCTCTTAGAGTCACAGAATGGAGACACCAGAGAAAAGGGATTTGTCAGCTATGGACCCGAACCTCCCCAACTAGAAAAATCAAAGGTAAAAGAGCCAAAAAGCAGATACTTATTTCTGATGACGCAGCATCAAAGGAAACGGAGCTCAACCACGAGGATTTACAGGGCCAGACACTGCCCTGGTTAACAGATACACAGCTTCATTCACTGACAGATTTCATTGTGGGATGCATCAAGGAATGTTTGAAAAGCGTAATCATCGCGGACATCAAAACTGTTTGTGCCAAAATTAAATCTATCCAGACTCGTCTCCAGCAAACAGAGGAGAAGATTATCTCTACTCTCTCCTCTCTTGATAAGCAGAACAAGCAAGTAGCTATTCTTCAGGCTGCCCAGCGCCCAAACCGGGCTAGCATTAAAGAATCAGATAAAGAGATTTCCTTACTTAAATCTCGGATAGAAACCGCCGACCAAATTTGCGGATCGTTGGCTTGCTGGAGGGTACCGAGGGGGGTGACCCTATTGACTTCCTGCAAAAATCCATACCACTGTGGCTGCCCTCTGTGACCAGGCCTATTGAAATTGAGAGGGCTCACCGCATTTATGATGGATCTAGCACTCGGAGAGACAGACTTCACACCTTTATTTTTAAACTACTTCATTATACTGATCGGCAGATCATCCTCTGGGCTGCCAGAAATTTAGACACACACCTCGGCAGGATGGCAGCTCTCTTCTTTTTTTCCCGGATTACTCTACTTTCACTGCCCATCGAAGAAAGAGTTTCTCCCTGGTTCAGAAAATCTCTCAGGCAGCTTGGAGTTAAGAACTTTCTGCTGTACCCGGCAAAATTGAAGATGGCCAATCCAGTCTGTTCAATTCAGCACAAGAAGCGGAATGATTTGTCTCAGGGCGACAGAAGTCTAATACCCAACCTATGGAATAAATATGTTGCATAACTTTCAACAATGGAGTTGGATATTTACTTTTTTCCCTTTTTTGGCTTTTGAATAATAAACTGCTGCATCTGGCTGGCTTGACTTTACACTATAGGATCTGCTTCATTGGAACTCAACAGTTATTGTTAACTATGTGAGTTACATTTATATGGGGGGGATAACGTATTTTTTTTATTATTATTATTATTATTATTATTACATTTATTTATATTAGGATGGTGTTATTTATGAAGTCTTATTTATAGCAAATCAGTTAGATTTAATTGTCGTACAATGTTTTTACCATCCTAGTATGTGTGTAAATATATGCATTTGTATGTGTATGTGTACAGTATATATATGTGCGTGTATGTATGTGTGTTTATATATATGTGTGTGTATGTATGTGTGTATGTGTGTGTGTGTGTATATATATATATATATATATATATATATATATATATATATATATATATATATATATATAGCAATGTGCAATCAATTGGGAGCGTACTTTTATACAATTGTGGGGCTTTTTAAAGCATTTTATACTTTCGTATTATTTGATCTGTCCGATGCTAATTTCGGAATATGTTTACTCTCACTGTTGTTCTGTTAATTGTGTGATCCTTGTTATATGTGCTCAGTATACAGGGAGCGAGTAGTCCTTTACTGGCGATTATAAACCTCCTTAATGGCTAATTATAATATCATGTCCTGGAATGTACATGGTCTTAACTGGCCCATTAAAAGAGCCAAATGCTTAGATTTTTTTACATTGTAAAAACATTAAAATTCCCTCAACCCTTTGCGGTCCTATGTCGGACCAGGTCTGACATTACAATTTTCCCTTTCCGGTCCGATGTCGGACCCTGTTATATATATGAAAAGATGTCAAGCACAGGTATCTAGTCATTTTTTCTCTGGAAAAAGCAGAGAAAACCTTTCAATGGCAGAGTGAGACCGATAGGAGCCAAGAGAAGCCAAAAAAAATAAAAAAATAAAAGGGGGCGGATCTGAGCAATACACATAGTCCCGGCACCACCGAGATAACATCGACATAAACAAACAAGATAGCTGCATCTGCATCCAGCGCTCAAAGAATATCACAGACATTTGCAGAGCTTTTTGAGATGGAGCTGCAGTACGGAGTGTCCTGTTGATATGCAGTGCCTTTTAAACCTGTTTTACTGTGAAAAATACTTTTAAACAGCATGTGGAAATAAATTGGACCTGACGCACCTGACAGGCGCTGAATAAATGGACCGCTAAGAGTTAATTCAGGAGACCCATCTCAAATCTGCTGACGTTCACAGTTTTCAAAATAAACACTATAAAGTCATTGCTCACTCCTGTGCTTTGAATAAAACAAAAGGGGTATTGATTGTGGTTGACAGAAAGATAAATATTACCATTAATGGTTGTAGTAACAATACTGAAGGCCGTTTCTGCCAAGTAATGGCAACGATTAACAGTGTTAAATTATGCTTAGCATCAGCATATGCACTCAATGTTTTTAATCCTCAGTTTTTTGAGAACATCATGCTCAAACTATCAGGATTTCTTGACTGTGCACTTATTGTGGGGGAAGATTTTAACTTGACTTTCAACCCAGCTCTTGATACCCTTACCTCTGCCTCCAAATGCTTTCAAAACTTTGCACAAGACCTAAATGTATATGATGCATGGCGTTTGAGAAACAATGGTGTTAAGGACTTCACATTCTTTTCACATAGACATAAAACATACTCTTGCATCGACGACATTTTTATTTCCCCAACTATTATGCATAACTTTATTTCCACAGATATATTGCCAGTTCTTATTTCTGATCACTCTCCGGTTCTGTATTCAATTGACTTGGCTCCAGGAATCACGCGTGCTAAACACTGATGTTTTAACTCATTCCTACTCCAGAATGAAGATTTTTTTAAATATCTTGCTGAGGGTTTGAGAGACTTCCTAGAAATTAACTCTAATACTGCAACCAACCCCCATTCATTATGGGAGGTTACTAAATGCTTTATTAGGGGTTGCTGTACTGTTTTTTTTTCTGACCTGAATAAAACACACAACAAACAGATCTCCCAGTTAGAAGCTACAATTTCGAAGTTCGAAACGGAACAAATATGCAACTTCTTGAAGACTAAAGCAAAACACCTAGCCACTTTAAAGAGTGAGTATAAAAATCTTACCAGCGTTAGAGCAGAATTCCTGGTACACAAGACAAAACACCTCTATTATGAGCATGCAGAACGACCTAGCAGATTACGTGCATTACGATTAAAACAATCCGAACACCTAGCTTTGATTGAGGCAATCAGGGACAGCAATAATGTTGTACTTTCTAAACCACAGCAGGTTAATAATGTCACCATTATTATTTGTCCTTTCCTTAGAACCGCTGACACAAGCTATTAGACAAAGTACCAATATAGCTCCCATCACTATACAGGGCTCCAAGCATCATATATCACTCTATGCTGATGATATACTTTTGTTCCTATCTAATTTCCAATTCAGTCCCCAATGCATTAAATGTATTTAATAATTTTGGTATACTCTCTGGATATAAAATAAATTGGTCCAAATCTATTTTTATGCCTTTGAACCCTATCGCTACAATAACCCCTCTCCCTCCTCATATCCCTATTTGGCCGCAGGTCACAGGTTTTACATATTTGGGTATTAAGTATCTCCTAATTTCCAGCAGATTCGTAAAGAAAATATGCTTGAAGATCTAAATACAATCACAGCAGATTTGACTAGGTGGTCTCCATTACAGGTTACATTACATGGAAGGATCTCCATTATAAAAATGAATGTACTACTTGTATTCGTTTCCTATTTTCTATGATCTCCATTTCACTCCCACAAAAGTACCTGGAACAAATCAATACAATCATAACAGGTTTTATTTGGAAGGATAGGCGGCCAAGAGTTCGGTTGACTACATTACAGCGCTCTAAAACATTGGGTGGCCTGGCTGTACCCAATTTTAAATATTATCACTGGGCTTTTCAATTAAGGGTATTTAAAACATGGTTGGACTCATGGGGAAACAGCTTCATGTCGACCAACTGAGGAATCCTTAGTTAAGCCAATCAGACTTCAGGATCTTTTATTTTCAGCTCCTAAGGGCAGGACTATCTCTCTTCGAATGGGCCCAATTATTGCAAACTCATTAGATATCTGGAAGAAAGTTAACCGATTTCTTGGCAACTCACGAAAATTTCATAAGTTCTCACCTATTTGGAATAATCCCTTTTTACTGACAGGATCCCAGCCTTTCACTTACCCACCCTGGTCCACCAGAAATATTCATGTTCTTAGCAATATCTTTGATGATAATGGTCTTTGTATATTCCAGGACCTCAAGGACACTTACTCGCTCCCTGGTTTTTCCTATTTCATGTATCTCAGACTCCACTCAGCCCTCCACGCCAATGGGGTGCCATGGGACACAGCGTTACCTATCCAGCCTGTAGCTGATATTCTTGCCTCAATAGTCACCACAAGAGGCTTAGTATCCTCTCTATATATTTTTTTCTTTCGTCCAATACCAGCCCCCTTCCAGTTGCCACTATATGGGACAGAGAGCTAGATAAACTGGGTGGCAGTCCTGATTGAGATGCAGTGTGGGACAATATCTTTTGGTCCTCAGAAATCTAGCACATCAGTTAATTCACTTTAAATGAGTGCACAGAATATATGCAACACCATACCGGCGATACCAGATGAAGATCACTCCAGACCCTCTCTGACATACATGGGTGTGACTGGAACATATTTACATGTGTTCTGGGAATGTCCTGAAATAGAACGCTTCTGGAAATACATGGCTAATGTTATTTCTGATCTGACTGATGTGAAAGTGCTGCTGAGTCCTCGACTGCTCCTTCTCAGTGACGACTCAGAAGGAGTTGACCGTCAGAAACATTGAATTTTGTTGGCAAGCCTAACAGCAGCTAAAAAGTAAATCTTACAAAGTTGGATGGAGACTGAGATACCCTTAGACTGCACTTGTTTGTTTTCATTTACAGATACTGTGCTTGTCTTATCTAGGAAATTTGCTTAATTAGACCCCCTTCCCCCTTATTGACTGACAGGTTAATAAAAAGATAGCAGTAACTAATGTCACAAATCTAGTGCTTAGCATTAATTTGACTTTTGATTGAAAAGGTGATAGACGGATTAGTAAATGGATGGACTGAAATGGAAAGATTTAAACTCAGCTGTTTTTGGCCACATTTTCAAAAAGGTTGAAGTGTTCTTGAGTAAAATTGCCAGCAGTGCTTAGCCTACACTGTTTCATAGTGACCACGTGGATATTATTGAGAAGAAACATTTCACATCTACAAAATGAACCACATTTAAAAAAGGAGATTAAGCCAATACAGATGTGATATAGAAATGCAATCATAAAGAAATGAACAAGAAAACAAGACATGATACAGACTTGCAGGAGTGACAGACTTGGCTTTCAAAAAATATTACCCACAGAACCACTGGTCAGTTACACTCGGGTTCCTTGGGTTATCTTTATTGTACTAACCAAGCTATTTATTTATTTAGAATTATATAGTATGATATATGTACAGCATACAAGTGCGTGTCACACCACAGATACATACTGTAAACACTTTAGTAAAGGTTAATACATGAACGTTTCTTTTGAATGCAAACACGTTTTAATGCCTCTTATCCTTTTGTATTTGGTTTCAGTCTGTTCAGGGAATCTAAACTGAACAATGTAATCTGTAAGGTTTTAAATTCTCCCCCTGTGCTATGAGCTGATGCCGAGTGCTGTCGAAATAACCACCTGGTACACTGTATTCTGAGGTATCCGTCATTGATTTTAAATGATTAATGCCTCAATATCTCCTTTGACTTCTCCTCAAAATGTGTTCTTCCTGAACTTGGCCTTTCAACACTAAACACTGTACAAAGATACATGCGTCAGAGACCAAGATGCCTGCACAAAAACGTATTTTTCTATTCTGTGCACTAGATCTGTCCCCAGATTTTGATTCTTTCTACAGTACAATGGCATTACACGGGCCATTAAAATGTTGTATTTATAAACCAAAAAACAGCAGCTATTACTCTGAAATGCTCAGCTGAACATGTAATTAAATCCAGAAACAAACTGTAAACAGGATAATGAAATGATTAACGATAACATCGATAGTAATTAACTCTTAACTATGGCTGCAGTTTTAAAAAACTGCAAATAATAAAAAACTGTGAAAACTGTGAAAATAATGAATGCTAACATTTCAGAAATATCCCCAAACTACAGTACGTGTATCACAGTTATCAATATCACAATTACTGTTTGTTTTGTTATGTGGTACAGTTGTCCCGCATTATACCGCCCCCGTTTATAACGCCACACTCGCATACCGCCAGCTATTCTCTCTGAACAATGTCACCAATATAAAAACAGTGCTATTTTTACCCGTTATATCGCCACCCCGCTGTCTGCCACCCGCTAACTTCCCAAACCAAGGAAACGTAAATATAAGCATTGTAGTTTCCCTCATTGTAGCGCCTGTGAAATGATCATGGCCAATTAAAACAACAAAGTTATGCAGTTAACCTTTGAGTCGCTTTCCTAATTTTTTGTTAACTGAACGTTCATACCAATGTCATCAACACTTCGGCTCCCAAAGCAAAACAGAAAGTACAACATGGCGAGTCGACCCTACATTTAACACCAGAGCAAAAGAAAAAAATCTGCATGTATGCATCTGAAAATAAGAAAGCAAGTCAGCAACACGTGGCAAATGTTTTCTCACCTAAGTGAGGCATATCCTGTTAATCGAAGGACAATCTGAGACATTCTAATGGATAAAAAGAAATGGCTTACCTTGATGAAACGGGTCGATTTGTTTAACCTGAAAAAGGCTTGACGCAGTCTAAAATAAGTGACTTTTATACACCACAGTAAATGTTAAAAAAGAGGTTTGTTTGTTTACGTGCAAGTTTTGCACAAATGAAGGCTCACTTAAACTAAAGCATCAGTTTTTTAAACAGCAGAATCATTTTTTTTTTATTTTACTTTTTGTTTGCCTGTACATATTTCAAGTTTTTTTAACTGCTTAAAAAAGAATGCTGTTGAGCTTAAATTGCTTTGTGAAATAAATAGATGGCATCATTCAATGGGGGATAGTATTCAGCAGACTTACAGTAGTGCCACAAACAGTAAAGTTCAAATGACCAGTACAGAAAAAAAAAAATAATCGTACGCTTTTTTGTTTTTATGGAATTGTTGTTTGGGTGATTTGACACTAAATGTGTGTTTATTTTTGTATTTTTTATTTTTTTATATATATAAACTTCCTTAAAAGTATGCATGTATGTTTCATACAGATGGGAAAATATGATAAAATGTCACTAGTAGACCTACTGTTGTGTTGAGAACTAGTACTGTAGTTTAAAAATAAATAATAATGTTTTATTAAAATGGCCTGGAGATACTGTAATTGTATAACTAACAAAATTAAACGTTCGAATTTATTGCAAGCATAGAAGGTTGTGTGTGTGTGTTTTTTTTTTGGGTTGACCCTCACTATAACGCCACCCTCGCTTATTGCCCGTTTTTGCCCATGGCCCTTACCTGGCAGTATAAAGAGGTTTGACTGTTTTTTAAAAGCTGCTATAAGGATAGCAACTCTGTAATTACTCTGTAATTAAAGTTTATTTTTGTCATTCAATACCATACTGACATTATTTTGTTCTGAAGTAGACCATAAACTTTTAAAGTTTATTTTCTTAATGTTATGCCTTTTAAATCTAATCTTTCATTAGGCTATATCCTTTTTTGGGGTTATGTGATTCATATTATGTGTCAGAGCTTTTTATTTTCTACTTTTGAATGTTTTCTTCTAGTGCCCTGTGGAGGAGTTTTAACTAAGCGCAGAGGAACCATTCTATCACCAGGGTACCCTGAGCCATATGACAACAATTTGAATTGTATATGGAAGATCACAGTGCCAGAGGGAGCTGGCATTCAAGTGAGTGAGCTGTTTGAAGTAACATAAATGAAATTCACTAGACCTAAACTATTGCTTGTATAAAGATTTTTAATAAAAGGAATGTTTAATTATTTTGCATGAATTATTTATTGGGATTTTAAAAAATCTAATAGGGAAAGCATTTCAAATTTAAATAAGATTTTCTTGTTCGATATCATCATGTATTTGTAGATTTAATAAACACCCAATTTCCTGTTGTTACAATATAGTACTGTACACATAAAGTACAGCCAAATTAAAATGTTAACGTTAAAATCTTTCTCTACTTTTATTCTTTCCCTTTATAAGATTCAAATTATAAGTTTTGCTACAGAACATAATTGGGATTCATTAGATTTCTATGACGGAGCAGATAACAATGCGCCAAGACTTGGCAGCTATTCAGGTAAAAGACAATATTAATTGTAATAAAAGTCACACAAATCACACATTTGACTTTCATAAACATTATTAGCTCACTTGTAATCATCCATTGTGTGTAAACCCCCAAAATTATAGACCGGAAGTCAATTTCCTACATTTGCCTAGTTAACAAGGATACAGCAGTGTGGAGTAGTGGTTAGGGCTCTGGACTCTTGACCGGAGGGTTGTGGGTTCAATCCCCAGTGGGGGACACTGCTGCTGTACCCTTGAGCAAGGTACTTTACCTAGATTGCTCCAGTAAAAACCCAACTGTATAAATGGGTAATTGTATGTAAAAATAATGTGATATCTGTATAATGTGAAATAATATATAATGTGATATCTTGTAACAATTGTAAGTCGCCCTGGGTAAGGGCGTCTGCTAAGAAATAAATAATAATAATAATAATAATAATAATGCATGCATTACAGTCTCCATCATCATATGTGGTAGAACTTAATTTTGAATCCTTGTTTGAGAGATGCAGTCCAAATCACTGTACTATTGTTTAAGCAAAAGAGCCCGAAGAAGAGGGCTTTACTGTCTGGTAAGGGCTACCCCGTGCCAGAAAGAGAAGGACCTTACCAGACAGTAAAGCCCTCTTTTGAGGGTTCCATTGCTGTTAGAAAATGGCTGCGTTTTTTTCGTGATTTTACATAGTATGAACGGTAACATTTAAGGGCCTTTCCCAGATATTAGGGACTTCATATTGACAAATCATGATAAAGGAAATCTACAATCCATTTTCTAATGTCTATTTAAGCAATAGCAATCGAGACACAGGGCATTCCTGAGGATTAATGACTGGATGGGCGAGTTGGTGGTTATTAACCCCTGGACTCAGCCTTGGCACTGGATAAGTCTTCTAAGTGAATTAACACTGAGATATTTGGAGAAATATTGACTCCTGATGTACAAATCTGTACCAGTATTTTCTAATCTTTAAGGGTGGTACGATAGAAACCACAGGACTGACTAGACCGGATATCGCAGCTTTCTTTTTTTATTTTTTTGCGGTACAACTCGCCTCCGTGTATGAGAGAGATTTTTTTAAGCACTAGATGAAATTTATATTGTTGCAAAAATTACTTGATTTAAGCATTGTAAATATACCCCAGTTTCTCTATGTGTAAGTTAAACTGAAGCGCTTTTTCTGAAATACGGTATCAACCCATGTGTTGAAAGAGTTAAAGAGGATTTACAGTATTTTGTATGGTTTGTTCTCAGCTAATTCAAAATTAACTATATGACCTTAAACCCTAGTGCTTTTAAGCCTTTCACCTTTTCATTGTTTATATTCATCTTCATGTTCACATAACTGATAACTCCCTGTGAATTGTTTGAGAAACCATAAAATGAACAAATATTTGAATGTAGAGAAAGAAAATTAGCATTGCAGAGTTGCTGCTACTTGTATGATAACAGATTTTTAAAAATTATTTTAAAAATAAAAGAAAACTGCTCATTAACACAATTTGTTTGGTTACATTATTTTAGGCACGACAATACCACAACTTCTGAACAGCACATCGAATAACCTGTATCTGAACTTTCAGTCAGATATTAGTGTGTCAGCTGCTGGATTTCATCTTGAATACACAGGTATGGCATATGCATAGAATTGGTATCAGATAAAAACACTGCCTATAGATTTGTCAGTCTGATATAAAAATCAATTTAAAGGTAACAGTCTTAAGCCTTTCATACAAAATCTGAAAAAAATGGCACCTGACAAAAGTGCATAGATTGTTTTATTCGATCACAACTTTGAATTCACAAACATATATCTTAAAATCATCCCATAAAAGGAAGGATTTCAACATTAGCAAGATGATGATAACTGTTTTGCCATCAAATAATTATTATACTGCAACCATTGGTAACCAAATGTTGTATTTTACATGCATTGCAGGTCTGTATTTCACTCATTGTTTATTGTAAAAGTTTAGTATGCTTTTAAACCCGCTGTGTTTGTACATTCAATGATGTAAAGTATGTAATATGTCAAGATTCTAATTTTGTAATTGTAAACTGCAATAAGTGAAAAGATATATCAGTCTCCATTTCCATATCAACTGCTAAATTGATTACACAATCCATTTAAGTGCTAAAACTAACCCACCAGTTAAAACGCCTTGGGCATTTAAATTAATTCTGAACAATACATTATTTAAAATTATTCTTGCAGAGTTCAGCATCAATCAACATACACAATTACAGTTGGTACATAATTTTAAGAAATGAATCTCTTGTTTAAATGTGGAAGCGTAGTCGTTCAGATGTAATCTAAATAATGTTATTTTCTTTTTGAAAAAAAGATGTATGAGATTGGATAGACAGTATTGGTTACTCAGAAAGAAACATCGGAAACATATTTAGATGCTGCTTTACACGACGACTGATTTTCCATACATTTCATGCAATTCCTGAAATTGAACATACATGTGTGTTTCATATTTACTCCCTTTATCCTGCACCTAGCTTGTTCCAATGTGCTACTAAATAATCAGGTATCAGAAATCCACCAAATCTGGTAAGGCAAACTGGTTCTTCTTCATGGCCTCAAATAGGTTATACATTAAAAACTAACAGACTTTGATTTTTAGTTGGACAGTTCTTGTAATAAGTTAGATAATGATTTCATATTGGTTGTGACAGCCAGCCTACATCTCAACAAAGTAATAATAAAAAAAAAAACAGAACAGACTGCAGGACCACCATTGACTTCTGGGATAATAGAATTCAAACATTAGTAAATATAAATTGGTTTCCAGCATAATGCCTGGGTTTATCCTCTGACACATACAGGACCAGCCTGCCTATCTAGTACCAAGCAGGCCTTGTTGACAGTCCAGTTACTGCCTTTAAAAAAACACGTTTCTGCGAGTTTTGTTTCTCCATGGCGCTCTGCATCTCTAGGAGCTGACGTTCCCGTCTGAGGACGTGGAGTCAGATGGTGCATCCCCTGCGGTTAAGCTCATCCTGTAACGGCAGAGCTTATGCCATTGATCAAGAGGCCACTGCGGTCTTGCAGGTGCCCTGGTCTACACAGCGTCTGCCCTGTTGCATTACTGCACAGCGCCATTGCTGCTTGAGCAAACGGACCCTTGAGTGCAGCTACAGTACTGTACACTACTGTACTGACCCAGTGCTACAGGCCCCAAACTGGTACCAAACTGACCCTGCACCGGTTCCAACCGGCTACTGACCGGGGTTTTACAATCCCCAATCTGATACCAAGCAGGCCTTGTTGACAGTCCAGTTGCTGTAACTTGCGGTACATTCTTGCGGTACATTGCTTGCTATTTGCATAATGACTGGGTTTTATCCTTGTGACACATGCAAGGCCATCTGGAGTATTGGCATCAGTGCACCTCAGACATCTGGTTGTTTACTAGCGTTCAGACCGGCTACTCCCTGCAGTTGAAGCCCAGGCCCCCTCCCTTTCGGGGCATGACTGCAGCATCAGTCACGGACCAACAGGATGTTGCTGTGGTGTCTCAGGATGTAGCAGCTCTGCTGCAAAAACAGGCTATTCACATGGTACACCCCCTCCAGTTGGCTTTAGATGCCTTTGTACACAAATGGCCGAGGCAACTGTTATATGCCTTCCCACTGCTCACCATGCTCCTACTGTGTCTCGACTAAATCAAGCAGGACCGGGCCAAGGTGCTCTTAGTAGCCCCTTATATGTCCAGGAGACTCTGGTTTTCAGCCCTGATGCAGCTCCTCAGCGGCTAGCTGTGGAGCCTGCCCATGCCGCAGCCTGCTCAATCAGGTGCGTGGGACCTTATGGCATCCTGACCCATCGAGTCTGCAGCCCTGGGTCTGACCCCTGAACGGCTGCATTTGAGCCGGCTGGGTCTGTCCAATAGGGTTATTGACATCCTGCAAAATGCCAGAGCAGCAGCCTCACGTACGGGTACAAGTGGGGCTCCTTTCAGACGTGTTGCCTGCCCCGGGGGTTCGATCCCACAACCTGTTCCATGGCAATTATACTGCAATTTATGCATCCTGGAGCTTAAGTGGTTAAAGGATCTCTGGCAGCTATTTCAGTTTGCCGTGTCAAAATTGACACAGTTTCCTGTGGTGCTTGAAGCACTCATGAAGCCTCCAGTTGAGCGCTTGCATTCAGCTGAGCTGAAATTTGTATTTCTTAAAGTGGCTTTCTTTTTTGCAATCATCTCTGCAAAGTGGGTGAGTGCGATGCAGGCATTCTTATTTGTGAAAGCCTGCTTAATTTTTGCAGAAGCCAGGACCAAGGTTACGCTCCGTACAATCCTGCTTTTTTGTTGAAAACTATCTTGGCATTTCATGTCAACCAGTCTGTGGAATTGGAGGCTTTCCATCCACCTCCTGTCCAGTCTGACAGAGAGCGGCAGCTGCAGACGCTCTGTGCTGAGCGGGCACTAGCGTGTTATGTTGACAAGACTAAAAGTTGGAGGCAGTCCGAACAATTGTTTTGTGTGCTGTGTCTGTCCAAATGGATAGCAGATACAGTCAGGACTGCCTATGAGCGAGACAACTTGCCCCCTCCAGAAATGCTCATTACCAATTCAAGCAGGGGCATGGCAACTTCGTGGGCTTTATTCCAGGGTGCATTTGCAATGCTGTGGTGTGGGATACTCCCCATACCTTTACTAGGTTCTAGAGACTGAATGTCGTGGATCCTCAAAACCCTGGCTTTGGAGTGTTAAGGGCGGCTTCCTGGTCAACCCTTACAACACAGTCATAGAGATAAATTTCTCCCTCAATTTCTTAGTCTCAGCTACTTGTTACTGGTGTCCCGAATGGTAATGCACAAGGCAGCCTCGACTTAGCCTTGTAGCATTCCGGGCAGCAATCTTGCCCTTGCGATGGCTTGGGTATACTGACCCATTCGGTAATGGTTACATTTCGTACTTGAAAGGGAAATTAGGTTTTTATCATAGCCCTGGTTCCCTGAAATAGAAATGTAACCATTAATCTTCAAGGTCACTACATCCATGATTGCAGCAGGATTGAAGGAAAAAAGTTCTGTGCATGCCGTCCTTTTATACCCTCGGGGGCAGGCATGACTGCGTCACAAAGGCTCGGCTGAGCTTGATGTATTTTATTCAGGTTTCGGGTCTTTAGGATGTAAATACCCATTCGGTAACGGTTACATTTCTATTTCAGGGAACCATGGTTATGCTAATGTTTTGACTGTTTCGTACAATACAGTATGCGGGCTTTGTCTTAAGGAATACTGGCAAAGCTGTCATTGCTTTACACATATAGAGTGGATGAAGTCAGAATCCTGCGCTGGTGCGATATTTCTGACCCGCTTTCGACCCGGACCTGCTACTACAGGGCCGACCGAACCGGCAACCCGCTGCAACACTTCTTCTTACCCGCGACCCGACCTGACCCGCTTTAATAAGACCTGCAACCCGACCCAAACCCGCAAGTGTTTGTCCTTTACCTACTGCCTGCGTCAACTGACTCTCACGCTCTAATAATAATACATTATTTGGGAAAGGGTTACAGACGATTACGCTGAAAGGGCACACAAAACATTTTTGGGGATTCAAATTCATACCTGCGCATGACCCGAAAATGACATATTTTGACCCGCACCCGAACTGCAAACCGCAAAAAAGTTCACATTCCGACCCGAACCCGACCAGCTTTGCGGGTCAAACCGCGGGTATCCGACCCGATGTAGGACTCTACCAGGTGTAGTAAAAATGGTGAAATTTAACCATGCTGTATTTGGCAAATATCTCAAAACCACCAAAGTGTTCCCTTATAAAACATGCCTAAATGCCTAACCATGGTAAATGCATAGTATAACCATAAATATATTGTGTAAAATTACTGTGATAGCACTTTTTTTTCTTAAAAGAATAAAAGTCCCATTGGTGTTGCAAAACGATAAATAAACACAGTTTGGTGACTTCGAAGCAAAAGGCTTGATGTATTTCCTCAATTGTGTCTTTGGTCATGAAGTAGTGTACAAATGATATTCACAGTATGTAAGTTGAATAATATTTTGTCTAATTGTGCATGTGCTATTGTTTTTCTAACGCCACAGAGAATTACACTTTTCAATTTAAACCTGAATTTTCTCTACTCTAAGCGATAGGTTTAGACTCCTGCCCAGAGCCACAGACACCAAACAGCGCAATAAAAGTTGATGATAGATACATGGTTGGGGACGTGGTGACATTTCAGTGTGATCAAGGCTATTCTCTTGAGGTAAGAAATTCCTTTTAATATTAATCCAGCTGTGGGGTGATGTATAGACCCACTTACTAACATTAGTACACACAATAGAAATACAGAGAAATCCGTTTTTTGACAAATCAGGTTTAAATTTGTAACACCTTGATATTTTAATCTAACACTATTTAGATCATTAAAACAGACCCTGGTGTCAAAACACACATAGTAATATAACAATGGGAAGTCATGTTAGCTAAAATACTATAGTTCTCTTTTCCTTTTGATATCAATGTTACATTTAAAGGATTTCTAATCAAATACAACACTTCTCTTTAAGGGACATACCCATATAACATGTATGCCTGGTCCTGTTAGAAGATGGAATTACCCTGTTCCACTATGCCGAGGTATGTTCTGTAATCTGTAGCCCATGTAAATTGTATTTATGCATTAAAGAAGTTGCACTATTCAAGCATAAATGTTCTATAAACATATTTGGATTAGTTCACTTTATACAGGAGTAAGGCAACATTTTGCACTTGTGTCCCATCGAGTAGGAATACCAGATTATTTAAATGGATATTTCCAAAGCAATGCAACTGAACTGTACATTATAGATATGGAACGCTATCATAGGGGTGAGTAACTATTTGTTAAGGTCGTCTTTTGCAGCTTAATTTAAACTAAAATACAGCATAATAATTTGCTACAACTGGGGTTTTGAGTTTTGTGTAGACCTAAATTACTTTACCGTAACATCTAGAGATTTTTATCCTTGATATAAAACCATGGGAATAGAAAGGGACAGCAAACAACATTGAAAAAGTTATTTAAAGATCATGATATACTGTATATATATATATATTTTTTTAAACACGATAGACCCTGCCCCTGCTAGTTAAAAGTACAAATAATAACCAATAATAACGAAAAGTCCATTTTGCTTCTGTCGTTTCAGTTTAACAAGCTGTTTCTTGCTTTCTCTTTTGTTCTTTATATAGCCCAGTGTGGAGGTTCACTGGATGAATTTAGTGGAGTAGTTTTAAGTCCTGGTTTCCCTGGAAACTACCCCAGCAGCTTAGATTGTATATGGACAATAAAGCTTCCAATTGGTTTTGGTACGTATGCTTTGCCTCATGTGTTGGTCAGGGCATAGGTGTAATTTACACGGGGGACATGTCCGCCTCACCTTTTAAATGATGTGGAAATGTCCCCCTCACATTGCAGGAGTACTAAAACTTTTATTGAACAATAGTTTATTGGTATAATTACTAGTCAGTATAGAAGTCAATGGGAAGAAAAATTGGATCAGTACCGGGATCACTGGAGCCGGATCATGAGATGGTGTTTTACTATGAGGATCTGGATCAGACTCCACTGATCCGTAATATTGATCAGATCCTGGAGCTGCACACACCTTTAACTAGGGAAACTGACCAATGAGAAATGAACATACGTGGTGCATAGTTTAAAGACTAAAACAGTAAACTTAAAACAGCAAAATTACGTTTGTGCCTTGTGCAAATAAATACAGACATCAATAAAAACTAAATACATTACCAAATTATTTGCGTGTTTAAATACATTGCACAGACTCTCGCATCTCTATTCAATGTTACAAAAACTCACTCTTGGTCACATTTTAGTAAACCCTTTTAAACTAATAAATAAACAATTACCATAATCACGAAGTTGATTTCTTACCTGTAAACAGGAACACGTTTAAAGTTTGCAACTCATTGTCTGGAGCTTGGTGTTATTTACATTATCATCGATACACTGCGGTTTGAGGTTCAAGCTACATCTGTATATTTTAAATGGATGGAAGCTGAAAGTACTTTTTAAAAACACCCTTGTACTATACCAATACAGTACTAGCATCATTTTAAGCAAAACTGTATTTCTCTTAAGTATTTCAATTCTGGGGAAACCTCAATGTTTCTAGAAATATATGTCAAGGGCAATTCTCATCCCTGTACACTCACTCTTGCGTACAACGCTGCCTCAGGGACTGGTTGTACTAAAGGGATCTGATCCTGGATCCAGGCTGTGATCTGAGAAGTCATGGCTTCGTAATTCCATGACTCAGAAGCAACTGAATAACATAGCTATTTGCCACTCATCACTCATGACAACATTGTGCCAACAATTTATGGTTTTGAATGACTGCCGCAAGAATGTATTTTGATCTTTTAATTAGACATACAAGGGATGCAATGTTTTGTTATACTTGTTTGTAACATATTTTATTGTTTCAGATAGAATAATCTTCATGCATGTCCCAGCTACAGAAACTGCCCCCCCCCCCACACTTTTGAAACCAACATTTTCACCACTGGCTCAGGGTTATAAATGTAATGAATGTTGGCTCTAGGGAGGCAAGACAAGCCAAGTGTCACGTTTAGTTTATTTGTAAATCAAGGGTACCTTTGATCAGGAGTTCCTAAACCTTGCCTCAAAGCCAGAGATCCTGACCGAGGACTCCCATCCAATGATCCATACAAATTTGAAGTTTGGTTCTCTTTACCCATTTTGTTGAATAATGGTACATGCTGTCAGTGTGAAATTAAGATTATAAATGTACACAGTGTTACAATCTAAATAATCACAAGCTCTTAACAAGAGTGTTAGTCTCTAAGCCCCCCATGAGACCTCAGTTAGGAACCACTGCCTTATCTTTTTTTTTTTAAAGAAAGCTCATCACTCAATACTTTATTCAAAGTAAACTGGAATGCTTATGTTCTAAGCTCTATCCTGTTTATTAATGGTGATCCAATAGGCATTTACAACATTTAATTTCTGGTGCTTTAATTGTATGCCAAGGGATACAATTAAAGCACATACACAGTATTAATGTTCTGATTTTGAATCCATTATAATATTGCCTACCTATGATTTATTCATAGTAGTACCATGTTAGTTAGTAGTTGTCGTAGTAGTAATAGTAACAGTTGTAGTCGGAGTGTATTTGAACACACTTTTATTATGTACCAGTATTATAACATTGACATGTTAACAGTATTTGAAATGGCTTGAACATTAATATGCCATATTGCAGTACAGTATTACATTTTGGTTATGTGGAGGGGCATTTTCATGTTTCATTTTCATTTTTTTTTCATATTACTTACAGGTATTCAACTGCAGTTTGTCAATTTTTCCACTGAGTTAATCCATGATTATTTAGAAGTGCGGAGCGGCTCCATAGAGACTGGTACGGTGATTGGCAGATTTAGTGGCACTCAAGTGCCAGCCTCACTCTTCAGCACCACTCATGAGACCAGTTTGTATTTCCATAGCGACACTTCCCAGAACAAACCAGGATTTCATATTACATATCAGGGTAAGTACTAGGGTAAACTAAGTGATCTGCTCTCATTATGCTGCTGATAGTGAAGTTTGAGGCCTGGTATAAACTCAAAAGAGGCAGGGCATGAGCTGCCCATATAGTATCCTTGTAATATGTTGTATATACGTGTATATTGTTTTTAATGTGTTGTATTATATAATATATTGGTTTTAATGTGTTGTAGCAGTTTACCACATGTTTCAACATTTTAATTTTTTTTTTAAGTGAGGAGAATTATACAAACTTCGATATTGTATTCTTATATAACCCAAAGCATCATATTTAAATAACTTTGATTAGAAATATAACATATAATTTAATATCAAACAATAAAGCAGCATTATTCACATGTTTGATTTATATAGCTTATCAGTTGCAAAGCTGCCCTGATCCCCGTCCTTTCCGGAATGGTTTTTTGATTGGGAATGATTTCAGCGTGGGACAGACTGTTACTTTTGAGTGTTTTCATGGTTACACTTTGATTGGAGAGGCAGCGCTAACATGCCTCCATGGTTTAAGCCGGAACTGGAACTATCCTGTGCCTAGATGTGAAGGTAAGGTCTAAAGAAAATGATCTTTCTTACTACATATTGATAAACAACATTAAATAGTGGGGTAAAATAACAGTAATAAGTTCTGACTGGATAAGCTTTGTCAGTAAATAAATCTTTTAACTAAACAAAGAAATATTATAAGCTTGGCATGGCTATGGAGTACTAATGTATTTGTCTTGTCAATTAGAATCACATAATTTTCTGCTGTATTCATCCTTTTAAAAACTAAATCTAAACAACTAGAAGAATACATAGTTGATATATTCCATACCCAACAAATGTGTTCCTTTAGAGACAAAAGACATATTTATTTTATTTGACCTAAAATTCTTACTGGAAATCAACTCCAATTCTATTAATCCTGCAATTTCCCTAAATTTTCTCATTTCTACATGCCTGTTCAGCAGGGATATAATCCTCTTTATAGGAGATTTCCTCAGAGTGTATTGTATGGCAAATCCCCTTGTCTAAAATATCTTAAATCTACTGTACTGTAAGAGTAAAGCTTTCAAAATACATCTTATCATCTTTGATAAATACACCATTGCACTTTAATTCTTGTATCAAAAGATGCATTGTTTTCAAAAACTAGTTCAGTTTCCTTGGTGCAATGTTTACACACTGTTGTTTGTACACGTTTGTATTTAATTACTACCCTAGTTAATGTAAGGAACAAAAGAAAGGTTTAACAAAAATATAATTGAAACATAGTAATTAATTTACATATAAATCAACTGGAGGACATCAAGCAAATGTTAGATTTGTGGGTAACCAAGTAAGAAGTAAAATTGGTTTCAAATGTTTTGGATTTAAACATGTTTTGTTTTTTATTTTAAAAGAATAAAACAGCCATTATAAAACAAGAGTTAAAGTAAATATTGATAGGTATGAAAGTTTGTCCGCACTCGGATGTCCGTTACCCAGATATACGTCAATCACGTTTTACCACCCTTGTATTAAGAATAAAATCAACCCCATTATATATATGTAACAAATTAATGCACTTGTCAGTCACACAAGATTTCCGACTCCGTCACCAGTTTTCTGATACAAAGCCCATCTCTTCAATGTTACAATGTACTTGTTATCCGTCACTTTTTTTTGAGCGTTTTTTGTTTTGTTTCCTCGCATGTCAAATCAGTCTGTCTTTATTGTGCAGTTACACAGCGCTTCCTCCAATTTCACAAACGAGAAAAGCTACGGTAATGTAAAACAGTTATCGTTAAACAGTTTTAGATATTGTGATGCATTTTTTTTTTTTAATCTGTGATCTTTAGTTGCTTTTGTGCATTTTCAAGTGAACTGTAACATTAAGGCTTTATCGAGCACTATATTCTGCAATTTTGAATACTGACGTTGGATACAGTTTAAATTATGGCAACTGGTGTCTTTTGCCAAATTGCACAGCATTTTACCAGTTCTGTGCATGGGTAACAGTTTGATTTCATTTTGCTGTTGGGTCGTTAATGGGGAATTTTACATACTGCTACAATATGTACCGGATTTAGAAATATGTACTGTATTACAGTCCACGTGTCCACAGTTGTCTCTTTTGGCAAGTGATATTTTCAGAATTATATTGTTCTGAATTAAAATAATTCTGTTGAAAATATACTATTGGACCAACAAAACCAACTACAGTACATCTAAATGGATTCCTACTTATTTTAAGACACACACCATGCAGGTATCGCAAAGTCCCTAAACAATATGTTAAAATAAATTAGTTCAGCACCGTATAAAAAAAGTTGATTTTGCCAGTGCTTGCTAGTCTATTAACCAGTTTTAAATTTAAAGCGTTAAAACGTCCCGTTCTATGGTATTTCAAACAAGGGTTGGAACGGATCAAAATGAAATAATCAGATATGCACCACACTTGTTTAACCGTCGCTGAAGTCCAAATTTTATAGGGTTGGATACGTGAGTGCTGACTGTATAACCCAAGCACTCAACCATACCTGTATTCTTACAGCAAGCTTTGTTTATCTTTAAAAAAACTGTAGTTTTTACCTATGATGTAATTTCCTAGTGTACTAAGAATTGTCCCCTGAAGAAACTGTGCTTTTCCCAGTGAAGAGTATGTTCTGTGCAGACCAGACACATGCTGAGCTCTGCAAGACCACAACCAGTTTGAGAAGAAATACAAGCACTGATAAATCACAATGTAGAATTAATTTGTCTTTTAAATATCACTTTGATATAGCATTGTTCCCTATATATAGTGTAATTTTAAGGTCATCAATATGCAGATTATTTGCTAGACATGTGAATAGATTTTATTGAGGTATGACACAGGCCTAGTTTGTGGGGTGAAACTGCATAACAGTCTAGCATTTTGATTGGTCCTTGTCTGTCAGAGGAATATGATGTCAACACAAGTGAGAAAGCTTGGAGGCATTTTTTAACATTGTGATCAGAGAGAGAGAGAGAGAGAGAGAGAGAGAGAGAGAGAGAGAGAGAGAGATCTGCTTCCCAGAATCTTTCAATTAAAATATAATATGGTATTTTGCTGTACTAATATAACAAACTATGGGTGACTATTACTTTATATAAATCATCATAATCATGTTATGCACAAATGTAAGAATTGGGTTTCTGTGGTAATGTACTTTCATTCAAATAGCATATATATCTCTAATCGTTTGTGTGATTTATTTTAATTGCAAATATATATATATATCCTGTCCACTATTATAGTTTTGTTACAGGATACATTAGTTTATCTCTAATGTAATCAGTTTTACATATAGACTGCCCCTGTTCTCAGGCTACGTCCCAAATTCTGGGCCTCTTTGCTCTTCACATAATGCCCCAAATTCTGGGCCGATTTGGTTTTCAGATAATATACCAAATTCTGGGCCTATTTATTTTTCAGATAACATCCCAAATTCTGGGCCACTTTAGTTTTCAGATAACGTCCCAAATTCTGGGCCGCTCTGCTGTTCTGAAATCAACACCGTTTTTGAGATGTTCTGCTCTTACAGAAGACAGCCCAGTTGCTAGGTCATGCTCAGTTTACCACAAAAATGTATACCAGAAATGGATAGTGATAGTAATAGTAATACTTAGTTCATGAATCAAAGTTAATATATTTTTTGACTCTCCCCAGAATTGTTTTTTTAAGCAGAAACAGAAATCAAATGTAAATGTTTTTAAAACAGCTTATTTCTTTAATACAATGAGGAAACTGCATTGCACTGAAATAGATACATCAAATACAGGTGTTTTCTTTTTATTAAGGTTAATATTAAAACACACTTTTGAGAAGGAACATGGTATTCCAAAAAAAGGACAGCTCATTTGCTTATGTAATGTCATTCAATATATAGTCATGCGTAGGGGTTTATCAGACCTCAACATAAATAGAAGGCGGAATTCATGAATATTTTATTCACCTATCACACGCAAAAAAATAATACAGAAAAATAAAGGCCTATATCAGCTCTTTCACTTACAGGTTTTGAGAGACCAGTGCCTTTCAACAACTTAACATGAATATTATTGTACTGTATTGGTCAAATAGTCCTCTATTCCTGATAGTGTAATCTGTAGGCTATACATAATATTTAAACAGTTGGACTATGCAAATACAATGGGAAAAAATTAAATAATACATTGTAAAATACTAATAATTACATCTAGTGAGAGATTGCAGACATTCTTGTGCAAGGTACAAGTAATGTGTAAAAATGTGCCCCTCAGCCATTAACTGTAAAGTCCTTCCCACTTGGACACATTTACACTGGCCTTAAAAGGGTTGACTGCAAGAGTGATAGACTGACACAAGTTAATCGTGTACCAGTAACTATCTTAAACTGCTGTTGTTAAACCGAGACCTACCCATTACAATCAGGTTTGGTGCGTCTGTACTCACTTGTTTGTTGCCTCATTTTGCTGAATGGTTAGTCTATGCAGCTGATGACTGCAATTAACTCAGCATGTTTATATTTTTAATATTTTGCAAGTGTTGTACTATATGGAAATGGTGACCGCACTTTTAATTGTGTACAGTTGTAATATGGGAAATAACATGCTGCAGCTCCCCTGCTCAATGTTTTGTGAAGTCCTGATCTGACAGCATGTAACAGACAGCTCTTATGATTTACATACCATTTATTCTTCCGTAAAAACAAGTTTAAATTGCAGTGAGTTAGTTCTGCTATGTTTACAATATTAAATACACCACAGCAAGCACATTGTCATATATTTTCATTAGCACAATCTGAGTGACAAATTTAGTAAATGGTGTTTTTTTTTGTTTGTTTTTTTTTGTGTTGTTTACTGCAATCAGGTAAGCTGCAGTACACAGTACACTTCCTAATTACAGTCCCAAGTATTTCTGTGTGTTCTGCTTTCACATTTTTTAAATGGTCAGTTTGAGAAATAAACGTTGTTTTCCCTGCAACAGCTGACCCTGCTTTAGTGCAAAACTCACACTACATACTGTTTTACATAATGGTAACAGTGCTCTTAAATTACTGTGCCTGCTTCTTTGGCTGAAGAGGTATTATCAGCTCATCATCTAACTATGGAATATTGTGCAATTAAATCATACCTAAACCCCTGACGGTAAACAATGTAACTAAATATATTATATCTGGGATGCAAGACGCAACAGACGAACAAAATCCAATCGTGTTGACTCAAAACTTTCTGCTGGTGTTAATATACCTCTCTCTACACTTACAAGCATTTTTATTCCATCAACATGTGATATGCGTTTTTCTTTTATATATACAGACCGACGTCATTTCGCATTCGTAAATATTGACACTTGCTTTTAAAGTGATATGCAGCATTTTTGTGCTTAACCCCTAAAAAAGAGTTGTCAAAATGCATCGTAATTTCTCATTTCTCTGTGATTCAGTGGTACAAACAGATTGATACATTTCGATGGTGCGATTGAGGGAACATTGTGTTTTGACAAATCATATCGTCATAAAGAACTGTTGGTGCGTACCAGTGGCAAGCCTGTCACGTACCAGTAAAGGTATGTGTACCACAGGTTGAAAACCACTGGTCTAGATTGATATTTGATTCAGTACATACTTCCAGTCCACAGATGGAAATGCCTGACATTCTAAACAGCTTGACATTATAAATAGGCTTGGTAGTTTTTGAGGTACATTCCTAACAAAACTACTTGCCTTCAAATATCATTTTAATTATGATATTATATTATGGTATACTGAGCATGACCTAGAAAATGTGCTGTCATCTGTAAGAGTAGAACATCCCAAAAACTTGGCTGAATTCGGAACAGCAGAACGGCCCAGAATTTGGGACATGTCTGAAAGCCAAAGCGGACCAGAATTTGGGACGTTATCTGAAAACCAGAGCAGCCCAGAATTTGGGACGTAGCCTGAGAACGAGCAGTCTATATGTAAAACTGTGACTACATTAGAGAAAAACTAATTAATCCTGTGACAGAACTGTAATAGTGGGCAAGATGTATATTTGCAATTAAAATAAATCACGCAAATGATTATAGATATATGCTATTTCAAAGAAAAAAGTACATCACCACAGAAAGGCAATTCTTACATTTGTGCATAACATGATCATTTATATAAAGTAATGGTCACCCATAGTTTGTTATATTAGTACAGCAAAATACCACATTTGATTTTAATTGAAAGGTTCTGGAAAGCAGAGCTAAAATAATGGTGACATTGATTTATAAACGTATCATATATTGTGGTCTATGATTTTTTTTGCCAACCTAGTGATTTATTATTTTGTGTTCCAGTTTTATTTTAAAATAAATTATTTGCGGTTATAAAAAAAACATATGCACCATTATCTACACATGAAAAAAAATGTTATACTTTTTTTTTTTGTATATTGCTCTTATTTGAAATCATTCTCATTCATGTATCATACTTACTATGTGCTCTTACTGGACTTTACTCGTATAAGCAAATATTTTTACTATGTTAACTGCTTTTCGTCGAACTTGCTCTTAATTGTAATTATTTACTGTATTCTTTATTTTGCTCTTATTTGAATTTGATCTTTTTTTGCTACTGATTTTATTGTACTTTTACAACTGCTCTTATCTGTAATGTGATATTTTGTAACAATTGTAAGTCGCCCTGGATAAAGGCGCCTGCTAATAAATAAATAAATAAATAAATAAATAAATAATTAGTTATCTGTAGTAAGCTATTGCTATTTTAATGTATATTGGCCACTGGGAAAAAAAAACAGTGAAGAATCAAATTATTATTTTTTTTTTTTGGTGCGGTCTTGCAGAGTTTGGTACGTGACTGTAGTCTGCACAGAACAATCTCTACTCTGAGATAAAAAAAAACACCTTCTTCAGGGCACAACTTTTGGTACACCAGGAAGTTATGTTTTTTTTTGTTTGTTTTTTTTTAAAGATAAACAAAGCTTGCATTAAGAATATTGGTATGGTTCGATGCTCAGGAGTTAAATAATTAGTTTAATGTTCAAATGGACAAAAAAGAAACTAAACAATACATCCAAGAAAAGTTGAAATACGCACGAAACAAAGGCAAGCAAAACATTAGTAAACTTTCAAACCTATCAATATTCACTTTAAAGGAGCAATTCATCGTGAGGCTCTGCTGTAATGAGAAATTATTATCTTGTTTGTTTTTTTGTTTTTGTTTTACTGAAAACGTTAACCTGTGAATGTGTTTGCTTTCTCAGCTCTCTGTGGGGGAAACATTACAGCAATGAATGGCACTATTTACTCCCCTGGGTACCCTGATGAGTATCCAAATTTTCAAGACTGCGTTTGGCTTGTTAGAGTTCCACCTGGTTATGGGATATACATCAACTTTACAGTCTTACAAACAGAACAAATATATGACTTCATTACTGTTTGGTAAGCAATAACTGACATTCTTATTTATATGAGTAGATGGAACAACATTTTTAAGGATGCATTTTGTCCAAAGATCTTATTTCAATGTTGATACAGACCATGGACAAGTAGCTTTTCTCTTTTGTGTATTCACATGTATCAGTCCACTTCACCTAACCCTTGTGCTAATTCTCTTCATCAATGAATGTGCTGCTTATTTGTGATCTTTATGGCTACTCAAATAATCTATTCACTTTAGGAATGCCATTTGAGTTGTGAAATGCATTCTGGTCTTAAACGTTTAAATCTACACTTCTGTTTGTTGTTTTAAAATGTAGTCATGTTAGGTGTACTAAGCCATATTTAGAAAATCTAAATAAAGCTGTGCTGGTGTGAGAAACCTCTACTGTCTTAGTGGGAAGTTAAACAGACGTAATCCAACATATTAAACAGAAAATGGTAGGCCTTTGTTAGTATTTTACAAACATTAAAATGTATCTTTATTTACTACCTTCGTTTACTCACAGTAGAGACACGTGTCCAACACAATTACATCATTCATTTTTTCATTTACCAGTATTTGTGTTGTGCAACCATGGGATCACAAAAAGAGGTCTTTTTTAGATGGATTTTTGATCAGATACAGTACAATAATAACCAATTTACAAACAGTTTATAAATAACATTTTATTTCACTTAAACATCTGAATCAAAACAATTCTGTGGTTGGGTAAACATGTTAATATTAGTTTAGTTGGATGCACTGCAGTCAGTTGTTCTTAAATAACGGCAAAAAGCTGTCAATTTCCCTTCAGATAGAGTGCTTTCCATTCTCTTGTTGACATACGATAGATGTACAGTTGCATTTTCTAATGAAGTAGCTTGACTACCAGTGGATTGCTCGGTGCATTGTTCTTTAAAGGGCTGCTTAAAATTCATAGAAATGCAATACTCTGTCTGACTCATACTTCGCCATAATGGTTTTGTCCAGCTGCAAATTTAAATAATTTATTTTGATTCTGCTGTGTCTGAATTAACATTCTGATAACCTATTCATTAACTTGATTTTCTTTTTGCGTTCTATGTGGCTAATATAAAGACTGCAAATTAATTTTGCTAACCATTTATCTTTCTGGAAATTATTTTTCATTGAGGCCAGGCTGCATTGACTAAAGCCCAATTTAAGAATTAATGAACAAACATATTATTGATCCATTTTTAGAAGGTTTGAGATTAACTCACCTGTTCACAGATGATAGATTTATTCCTCATTACCTGCGGACCCAAAGCTTGGAATTTTCAGGATAAATGACTGCCTGTGCGAAGTTCAATCATGGATGTCAAGTAACTTTTTGAAGCTCAACTCGGACAAGACTGAAATCCTGCTCCTCGGTACTCAACAGAGGCTGCAGATTGTTTCTCCTCTTGCTATTTGCATAGGAAACACGTCCATTTCTCACTCTTCAACCAACAAAAATCTGGGAGTCATCTATGATAGAGACCTCAGTTTTAATAAGCACATTAATAATACTGTAAAACATCTCCTATTACCATCTTAGAAGATGTTGAAATGCTCGTCCATGCATTTATCACGTCAAGAGTGGATTATTGCAATACTCTCTTTTCTGGTGTTAGCGACTGCACCTTGAAAAAACTTCAACTGCTTCAAAACTCTTAAGGACAAAATCAACTGAGCACATCACCCCCGTCCTGAAGTCTCTAAACTGGCTCCCTGTGAAGTCCCAGATTGACTATAAAATTATTCTGCTGGTGTATAAATCATTGCATGATCTGACCCCAACCTATCTGTCCAACCTACTTGCCCCTCATGCTCCAAAGCACACGTTGCGATCATGTAGTGCAGGAATGCTACAGATCCCTCGAGCTAATATCAAATCATTCGGCTCGAGAGCTTTCTGCTGTTATGCCCCAAAAGCCTGGAATGCCCTCCCAGACGAAATCCGACATCAGACTCAACTTTTTCATTTGGCTCGGTGTGGCAATGCGCCCTTCCCCTGTGTGCATTTGTGTGTTATGTGTTGTATGTTGCGTGTGTTAATGTTGGTGTATAGTCATTGGTACACGGGATATAAACGGGTCTGTGTTTCACGTGTGATTTAAAAAGTGTAGATTTGTATTTAGGCACGAGGAGAGCACAAATCACTTCACGTGCTGGTTAAATGTAATATGTGAGCACGGGGTTGCACAGAATTAATTCACGTGCTGGGATTCAAGTGAATAATTAATTAGTAATTGAATCCCAGCACAACAGTATATATAGAGACACGTAGCACTCAGTCGGGGTTAGGTGTTCAGAGAGTGGAGAACGGGTGAGAGAGAAGGAGTGAAATCGTAAGCGTAAATATATATATAGTGTTTTGTTTGTACTCACCGTGTTTGTTCGTCTGTCCTGCACCGTCTGTTTAGTGTTTAGTCGTTTTGTATGTCTGTTTATTTTGGCGTCAAGTGCCGTGTCCCGTGTTTTTTGTCTGTTCAAACCTTTTATTTTCTGTTCTGTTTATTAAATGGTGAGCGCGATCACGCGCTCAGCTTAACGAAAACCCCAAATCTCTGTGTGTTACTTCCTGATTCTGGTCTGACGCCACCCACTCCGGCCGTCTTTGTGACATGTGGTGTCCTGCGTGGGATCGACAGCGCCTCCAGGACTCAGGCCAGAGCAGGAACCGCATTTTTTGAAAAAAAAAAAGTGTTGGATTACCAAAAAAAAATATATATATAAATAAATAAAATGGGATGGAAGGAGGATAAAGAGGTGAAGGACAGGGAGGAGGAGTGCTGCCTAAGGGCCAGACATCCACGGCGATCTAACAAGCCAACGCCGGGGTGCCTCCTCTGCGACCAGGATCATCTGTTTGCCAACTGTCCCTTCCGCAGTTATGAGGAGGAGCCTGAGCGTCCACAGCCCAAGTGGGAGGAGCCTGAGCGTCCACAGCCCAAGTGGGAGGAGCCTGAGCATCCACAGCCCAAGTGGGAGGAGCCTGAGCGTCCACAGCCCAAGTGGGAGGAGCCTGAGCGTCCTACGCCCAAGTGGGAGGAGCCTGAGCGTCCTACGCCTGAGTGGGAGGAGCCCGAACGTCCTACGCCTGAGTGGGAGGAGCCCGAACGTCCTACGCCTGAGTGGGAGGAGCCCGAACGTCCTACGCCTGAGTGGGAGGAGCCCGAACGTCCTACGCCTGAGTGGGGGGAGCCCGAACGTCCACAGCCCAAGAGGGGGGAGTCGGTGCGTCCACAGCCCAAAAGGGAGGAGTCGGTGCGTCCACAGCCCAAAAGGGAGGAGTCGGTGCGTCCACAGCCCAAAAGGGAGGAGTCGGTGCGTCCACAGCCCAAAGAGAGGAAAGTCGGGGCTTCCATAACCCTAGGAACCAAGCTGCCAGCAGAGGGAGAATGCCTGCTGGTCCCACCTCCACCAGCAGAGGGAAAATGCCTGCTGTCCCCATCTCCACCAGCAGAGGAAGAACGCCTGCTGGTTTCCCCTTCCGAGGCAGAGCCGCACCAGTCCCCTGCAAGAGAGGCAGAGCAGCACCAGTCCCCTGAAAAAGGGGGAGACTACACGCTGCTCCCACCTCCGTCGCCAGGAGACTACACGCTGCTCCCACCTTCACCGGCAGGAGCAGAGCAGCCGGAGCTGTCTCTGCCTCCGCCACCTTCACCGGCAGGAGCAGAGCAGCAGGAGCTGCCTCTGCCTCCGCCACCTCCACCGGCAGGAGCAGAGCAGCAGGAGCTGCCTCTGCCTCCGCCATGTCCACCAGCAGAGGGTGAATGCCTGCTGGGTCCTTGTCGACCAGCAGAGGGCGAATGCCTGCTGGTATCACTTCCCCCACCAGCAGAGGATGAATGCCTGCTGGTATCACTTCCCCCACCAGCAGAGGATGAATGCCTGCTGGTATCACTTTCCCCACCATCACGAGGAGAGGAGCGGGAGCTGCCTCTGCCTCCATCACCATCAGGGGGAGAGAAGCAGGAGCTGCCTCTCCCTTCACCAGAAAGACCAGGACGTGAAGCTGGCGGCCCTCCGCAGCCCTTGCATAGGCTGCTGAGGGAAGCATGGGGAAGAATCGCCTGGTCGCAGAGGCCGAGAAGAGGGCCAACACCCGCACCCCAGCTGGTCCTGACTCCCTGCCACGCTTCACCCTCGCCTGGGGCTGCCAGCCGCGCCGCATCGCCTGGGGCTGCCAGCCGCGCCGCATCGCAGCAGGAAGTACTGTGGCCGGAACCCCACCAAGGGGAGCTGTTGGCCACGAAGAAGGGGGAGGAGGTCTGGAGACCACCAACCCCAGCAGCAGTTTCGCTGCCGGAGATCGTGGGGGAGGTCAGGAGACCTGCTCCCACTGCAGCAGTTTCGCTGCCGGAGATCGTGGGGGAGGTCCGGAGACCTGCTCCCACTGCAGCAGTTTCGCTGCTGGAGATCGTGGGGGAGGTCCGGAGACCTGCTCCCACTGCAACAGTTTCGCTGCCGGAGATCGTGGGGGAGGTCCGGAGACCTGCTCCCACTGCAGCTTCTTCGCTGCCGGCAGTACTGTGGTCGGAGCCCCACCAAAGGGAGCTACTGGCTACAAAGACAGGGGGAGAGGTCAGGAGACCACTTTCCCCAGCAGCAGTTTCGCTGCAGGAGTGGACCAACAGGCTGTCAGCCGTGCCACTACCGGCAGGGGTGCTGACAGCATGGCCAGCCATGGGCCCACTGAAGCCTCCCTTCCCAGCCCGAGACTTTGTCCTGGACTGCTGGATTTTTAAGGGGGGAGGTGGCCGTTGAGGCCATGTGTGCTGCGCACAAGGGGGGGTATATGTGGCAATGCGCCCCGCCCCTGTGTGCATTTGTGTGTTATGTTTTGTATGTTGCGTGTGTTAATGTTGGTGTATAGTCATTGGTACACGGGATATAAACGGGTCTGTGTTTCACGTGTGATTTAAAAAGTGTAGATTTGTATTTAGGCACGAGGAGAGCACAAATCACTTCACGTGCTGGTTAAATGTAATATGTGAGCACGGGGTTGCACAGAATTAATTCACGTGCTGGGATTCAAGTGAATAATTAATTAGTAATTGAATCCCAGCACAACAGTATATATAGAGACACGTAGCACTCAGTCGGGGTTAGGTGTTCAGAGAGTGGAGAACGGGTGAGTGTTTTGTTTGTACTCACCGTGTTTGTTCGTCTGTCCTGCACCGTCTGTTTAGTGTTTAGTCGTTTTGTATGTCTGTTTATTTTGGCGTCAAGTGCCGTGTCCCGTGTTTTTGTCTGTTCAAACCTTTTATTTTCTGTTCTGTTTATTAAATGGTGAGCGCGATCACGCGCTCAGCTTAACGAAAACCCCAAATCTCTGTGTGTTACTTCCTGATTCTGGTCTGACGCCACCCACTCCGGCCGTCTTTGTGACACTCGGATACTGAAAACCCATCTGTTCAGAGCTGCCTTTAACTGGTAGAACTGTTCCTTGTTCTTTTTATGTGAAGCACTCTGTGATGTGAACACATAAAGGGAGCTATATAAATGCAAGATATATAGATAGATAGGTGGCTGCTGTCTTCAGCAATGTATCTATGTAACAGACAATATCTGGGCATGAACGGCAACCTCATGCTTCCCAAGCAAGTGTTTTAACCACTTTACACACGGATTGAACCGTGGACATTATTGTAATTGGCCCTTCAACTATCTAGAAGTTGAGTTAAGCTGTTGTTGCACTTAACAAATTTAAAATAGCCAACATATGTGCACTAAAATAGCAGCTGCTATCTTTGGATGGTGGACTAAATGAATCAGTTTTGTTTATCTTTTTTTGTTGGACAGTAAAACAAATTCACTAGTCAGAGGATGCATTAATTGGGATGAGGTAGACAATAACAAAAATGTTTCTCACACAAACTTAAACTTTAAAACCACCCCGGTTGGCTATATCACTAGACAAGATATGCTATTTCCTTCCTGCTAAGAATCATGGGTGCCAAATAATAGTGACCCATTAGAGACACAAGGCTTGGAACCCCATTTCAGTCACTCAACATTTCTGTATAGCAAATTTGGATTAATACTTTTTTTTTTTCTTTTAGGGATGGTGCAGATCAAAACTCTCCTCAAATCGGTCAGTTTAGTGGAAATACAGCACTAGATTCTGTGTACAGCACATCAAACCAGGACCTGATCAAATTTCATAGTGACTTTACGACTGGTGGATTCTTCGTGCTCAGTTATCACGGTTGGTACCTTTCACTATTACATTTGGTTTATTGTTGCTGATTCTTAATCATGTGTATATTACAATACATTTTATTCTTCAGTCTTCCAACCATTTAGCTGTTGAGCCATTAGTTCCATAACTGGTGCATTATCATTTTTTGTGTGTAGTTAATGCAGGCATAGTCCAAAGAACTTAAAAACAATATAAAGATTATATTTACTTCTCCCATAACAATTACTTGCCCTTTTCATATTATACTGTATAAACATTCAATAGAAATGACTGTCAAAAATAATTTGTTTTCTTGCAATATTTAAATAGTAAATAGCTTCAAATTTAATGTCTTAGTTTTTTTTTTTTTAACTGTCACTTACCCTTTTTTATGTTTGCAAAAAATCTGACAGATTGTCATTTCAATTACTAGTACTGAAATGATTTTATAAATCTGTGCTAAGGTGCTCTCATCTGAATTCAGGAGATGCTAGTTGCCTGCCATAGATTTATGTAACATACAGTCTGGTAGATTAGCCAAAATGTATTTTTAGAAGTAGAGCCATTGAGATGATGTTTCATTTTGTTTTGCTGTTAATACATTGCTGTGTACTAGCTGATGTAGTGTACATAGGCAATTACACACTTATTACAAAAACTAAATTTGAGTTTGAAAAAAACCCAACAAAAACACTCAGGCCCAGATTTATAAAAGAATGTTTTACGACCGTAAAACAGGCGCTGAGGGTTCTGAATTCTTGGATTGGATTTATAAAACACACGCAATGGCATAAACACGCAATTAATACGTGATTTGCGGGGGCAATATCTCTGTGCGCTTTAGCCCTTGATGCACATGCAATTCTGGGGCGTTTCTGAATGAAACCACTAAAATTGGGAGGGGATTTTGCAAATGAGGTCTATTAAATATTCTGTCTAATTTATTAAAGTTGCTGGTAATTGCGGGCCTCGTATTTGCTTGATTATTTTAAGAACTCTGAAAAGCAGGCGTTAATTTGCCGCAGTCAGACAGTAGGCTATATAAAAGACAAGGTGATGTGGGAGAGTTGTCTGCAGCAAGAAGGAGACATCGTTTTCAAGGACAAAGAAACATTTAATAACATTTTGCAAAGAGCTAATTTTGTAACCCTTCTGATCAAGTCAGTTTGTAAGTTGCAGTTTATAATACTGTATTGTTTTGCAAACTCCAATTTTCAATACATGTTTCATAGCTTACATGACAAAACAGAAAGTCTGCAAATAGAGAATATAGAATCCATGTAAAAAAGGTTCTTAGAAGAACCTGAAAAGGTCTCCCCACAGTGGCAAAGCAAGGTTCTAACGAGAGCCTTTACTTCTAGAGTGTACGCATTATTAAAAGAACGGTGGAGGAGATTAAGAAAAGATGGACTGATATTCCGAGGCGCACAGGCTGTGTGGTCCAGAGGTTAAAGAAACAGGCTTGTAACCAGGAGGTCCCCGGTTCAAATCCCGCCTCAGCCACTGACTCACTGTGTGACCCTGAGCAAGTCACTTAACCTCCTTGTGCTCCGTCTTTCGGGTGAGACGTAATTGTAAGTGACTCTGCAGCTGATGCATAAGTTCACACACCCTAGTCTCTGTAAGTCGCCTTGGATAAAGGCGTCTGACAAATAAACAAACAAAAGAAAAAGTCTCATATACAATGAGGGCTCATCCTCCACTGTTATTTTAGTAATGCCTACAGAATTTATGTTTTGTAATATGCTATTCTGCTATTTAATAATACTGGTTCAGGCAGTATTGTTAAATTCGAGTTGGAAAGAAAGTACAGTTTTTTGACCATATATACCATACAGATATGCTTTAAAATCATACATAGAGTAAGAAATACAGACAAACATAAGAAATAGGAGAGTTGTAACTGCATAAGACTTTAAGATATAAGTTGTAGTTAAACTGAAACGTATGAAGCTGTATTGTTGCTGAACATATTGCTGTACAACAATGGAAGTATTATCCACCCATTTGACTGCCATGGATGTAAGTAAATAAAACTTATTGTTTCTGAAGTTTGAAAAGTCTATAGCCTGGAATTATTCTATACGAAATTAGTTGAACTAATATGCGAAGCACAGTAACTGGATGATGTGTCGTAATGTATAAGCAACCTAGACTACAAACTCTGAAGGGGTACATTTGTTTATTAAGAAGCCACCACACATTCCATATGTTATTCCTTTGTCCTGGTGATGTATTTCAAGCTTGCATCTTCATGTGTTACAAGTACTGCTTGTACCAAAATCTCCACTTCCATATTAGTATATTTCAGTGTTCGCTTCTGAGCATCCTCATCACCATGACTAGTACCAGGCTGAGGTCTTTGTGTGCCATTCATTTTCTTTTGGAATGTGTAGCCTACACACGCAGGGTTGTCTCAATTTTGAGAGGTGTGTAACTCTTCACCGCTAATTGCAGTGAGGGGTATTTAAATTGTTTGATTGCGGAATCGCCTGCTTCACCTAATTAGTCTTATAAAATAGGTTGTTATTTTGACGATGAGTGCGGCCGTACTGAACACGCACATTACGTGGCTTTTTGTGGTCGGTTTTTCCCCTTTATAAATTTGGGCCTCGGAATTTAAGGGAACAATAAAACTAAGAATATGTCATAGTTTGCCGGATTTGAAAAAAAAACAACCTCGCTTAATAAGTAAATAAACTTTGGCTAAATTTGTTCCTGTTGAAATGACGTCCTACTGACTCCAGTGAGATGATAAAAATGTAGCAGGACTGCAATAAATATATAATGTTGCCGCAATACACAAAACCAAAGTCTTACCATTCAACTAAAGAGCAATCTCTGTAGTCGAGAGGCAAGTTTGTGTCTTACTGTATGCTGATGTCAGTATCATTAACTAAACAGTCGATAGGATGAGATTCATTACACATGTAGCTACCCGTGTGATTTTTTTAATAATTAAATTACAGTAAAGACAGGCATACTGGGAACTAACTGTGTATCAATAGAATGTATTGGTACAGTTAAGGCAAGTACTTTTAAATCAATATAAATATAACATAGAGGAAGGTCATTTTTCTGCAATATGTTGATTTTATTTTGTTTTAAGTACTGTGCTGATGTGAAGTATTACTACTATTGTATTCTGAATGTAAGATAATAAACAACACAGTAATGTTAAGGCTGTATGACTGTGTGATATGCTAGTAAAA
The DNA here is from genome assembly GCF_902713425.1 of Acipenser ruthenus. NCBI lineage: Eukaryota > Metazoa > Chordata > Actinopteri > Acipenseriformes > Acipenseridae > Acipenser > Acipenser ruthenus. The sequence goes on from NC_081192.1 coordinate 41,532,197, forward strand.
CATAACCAATGTTTATATTGTTTATTCCGATCACAATATAATTGTTGCCTGCTATAAATTGATGTGGGGGTGTTTTGTGCTTTCCTATTCAATTCATACAGTTCACTATGTGCCATAGACCTACATACATGAACAGACCTTTCTAGTATATGTCAGTACTTATTTAAAAATAAAAGCAAATTTCAAGGTGACATGATCTTTACTACATTGTATCCTGTCAAGAGGAAGTGCAATCAATCTGCTATAGAGTTTGTAAAACAAGAAAAAAGCATAACCTTCAAAATGAAATAAATGCAATAAATTGAAATATAACTGTAACCACTTGAAAAGATGCCTGTATTGAAATTCTGCTTTTTTTGTTACTGAAGATAAGTGTTCGCATAAGTAAATATTTTCATTTTTGGCTGTAAAATTACATATATTCAGAGCTATTAGGTTAAGTGAGACCAACTTTATAATAAAAGTTGCTGTAAAGATAATTCAAATGTAATTGTAATATAAGTATCAATAGCCTGAGTCTCTGCCAAACTTTAACTGACTATACTGTGGGGAGAGTCCTTTAAAGCTCCACTAATTAGAAATCAGTTTAGACTTTTCAGTGCTAAATGCTTCAAAATACCGTATTATTTTACAGTAATGGTAATTTTAGTACGTTTTTGTTGTAGATTTCCATACAAATTTGAGATTTGTATGGGAAGCTATGCTGGCAACTTGCTAACAGGTTTACATGGGTGGCTCCAAGTGTGAATTCTTAAACATGCCCAACAAAAACAGGCACAATACAACTAAAGCAATGGATTCAGTTTGCTGCCTTCTAAGGACCCCAATTCAGTGAAGCATTTTGTTGATTTTTTCATTAGACAATGTACAATAAAATACAAAAGTACTATAGTGCTGTGTGTAAAGATTCAAAAGGATTATGATTGATCTGAGAACCAAGAGTAATCTAGAGCTCTTTGTTCGTTCAAAATATGAATGTGGTTAGTCTGCCTTAGTAAATCATAAGCATATTGCAATTTCTTCTCATGCATGGTGCAGCAAAATGTATACATTTTTTTTAAATGTCAAATGTTATTCTTCTGTTTATTAAATAGGATTTCGTGTGGTCTGTAAAAAACAAGCAGATCTTTTCTATTTGACTTACATTCATGTATCACTTTTGCCTGACAGAAACATCACAATTAAAATTCTATTCACTGATACCAGTACAGTAAAAGCATTTTAAAAAGTATATCCTTTGTAGTAATATTGAATACACACACCAGTGTTGTAAATTAGATGGTGTGGCAACATGGCAGTCTGAAAGCCCTGCCGGTGCACAGGTGTGTGCGTGTGTGGGGCATATTGGGTGGCAGGTAGGGGGTTAAATTCCTCCCTGCAAAAACACGTGGGGATGTGGCTGCAACCGTGAATTGAATAAGTGATTAAATTATTAATTAAGGCTCCAGCAACAGGTATATAAATAGGGTGATCACAGGTGTTAATTGAGAAGTAGTGTTGTGGTGGTGAAGGCAGCGTGTTTTGTTACTTTGTTTCGTTTTATGAAATGCATGTAAATAAAATGCGCACAAGCGCTTCAACAGCAGCGTTTCTGGTCTCTGAGTCTCCTTGCAGACGCATCCCTTCACATACGGTGTCAGGAGAGGGATAGCAGCCCTGGATACAGAGACTGAACTGCAGATTTATTTGAAAAGATGATGGATTGGAAAGAAACTGTGTACAAGCAGCAGTGCTGGTTGGAAGCAGAAGGGGCTGTGTTGTGTGAGGAATGTGGGGACTACGGGCACAGCTTTGAGGAGTACACATGGATAGACCCCCTCTTCAAGGGATGGACTCGGCTGAGGAATGGCTCTGCCTGAAGGGTCTCCCAGCGCCGGCCCGACAGCGAGAGAAGGAGAGGAGCTGCCAGTCCCGGAAGCGAGCGAGGGAGGCGTAGCTTGCTCAAGAGCCATGGTTGCCTCATGTGCGAGGAGTGGGGGCACAGGTGTATAAATAGGGTGATCACAGGTGTTAGTTGAGAGGTAGTGTTGTGATGGTGAAGGCAGTGCGGTTTGTTGTTTTGTTTTGTTTTATGAAATGTATGTGAATAAAATGCGCATGAGCGCTTGAACAGAAGTGTTTCAGGTCTCTGAGTCTCCTTGCAGATGCAGATGGCTTTGTGTAATCACTTTTCAAATAGTGAGTATTTCATTTTTTATTCATTGACTGGTTTAATGCTAGTTTGTATGGGTCATTATCAAATTAAAAACGCTTAACACATATAATTCTTCTGTCCTTTTAATTTCTGTAGCATATCCCCTGAGAGTATGCCAGGCGCCTCATGAAGTTCTGAATGCAGAAGTGCTGACAGATGACAATGAATTTGAGATAGGTATGGTAACTTCAGCTCTGTAAAATCCACTTTATTTATAATGAAAAGCAGGGGGTGTTTGTCTCAAGTTTGTGCAATTAGTAGAAATTTCAGAACATGTGCTCTGACAAGCATTTACAGTGCTCCCAGATAACAAAATGCCTTTTTCCAGTAATAGCTTTTTTTCCTCTCTCTATCAAAACAACTGTCTTGCAAGTGGCTTAATTTTTTTTCTGTAGATCTTTTAGTTTTCCAGACTTTATATTCAATTTGAATTGAGTGAGGCCCATTTATCCTGCCATAACACAGTAGATTCAGCAGGGATTAGGATTCAGTGTGCAACAAATGATAGGAAGACATATGAACATTTTTCTTTGAAGTATTTCCATTCATCTAAAAATGACACTGTATTTGATAATTAACTAAAAGTGTAATTAAGTGTGCAGTATCTTGCATTATATTAACAGTTTCACTAATTAACCGACAGGAGACATAATCAGATACCAGTGTCTGCCAGGATTTACTCTGGTTGGTAATGACATTCTCACATGTAGACTTACAGAGCGTTTACAAATGGATGGACCTCCCCCTTCTTGCCAAGGTTTGTTTAATTTGTGTGCCAGTAAGTTTGTTTTTCCAATAAACAGCCATGGATGAGTATTACAATATATTTAAAGTGTGTGTGTGTGTGTGTGTGTGTGTGTGTGTGTGTGTGTGTGTATGTGTGTGTGTGTGTGTGTCTATTTTTTTAAAAGACACAATTAAGGAAAGATTATATATATATATATATATATATATATATAGAGAGAGAGAGAGAGAGAGAGAGAGAGAGAGAGAGAGAGAGAGAGAGAGAGAGAGAGAGATAGAGGTTATTTAAAACAGTTTTTGTTACACAACTAGTACTAAGCACAAATTAGTTTTTTTGGTAAAACCTGAATGCACTTAAAGTAATTGTAGCTAGCATAATAGGTCTATACATTTTCATGCACATCTGTTCATTATATAGGTCTGAAATGTGCAGTTTTGAAAGAAACACATGTTTTTGCAAACATGTATTTTCATTTTAAAACAGGATATCTGGTACTGCACTTTGTTAAAGAAAAGTGTGTTTGGAAGCCATGCTTTTTGACTGTCCTGTGCATCCTGGGTCAATTCACCTTGAGAGTGAAACTGTCCCCACCCCTTCACTAGCTTCTTTCCTGTCAGTAACCAATCACCAATAACCAATCATCTGCTTCACCGATTGACTGACATGCTTTCAGATAACCCAAGAATAAGGTATAGAAACTGAGAGTTTCCTTTGCCTAAAGCAGTACCACATATGGTGTTGTTAAATTAAAATACATGCATGGAAGTGCAAAATGGCTAGGATTTATAGAATGATTTTGTTAGCTACAATTTAGGTTTCTTCAGAAAAGTAGAAGTTTACTGTAGTTTCTTGAATTGTTTGAGAGAATGAAATAATTTGTAGGATTACAGTGTATGTTGCTTTATGTAACAACTGCCGTTTTCTTTAACAGTGCTGTGTCATGCTAATGACATGCGCTTTGATTCTACTGGAGTCATTCTAAGCCCTGGTTACCCTGATAGTTACCCAAACTTACAGATGTGTGCTTGGAGTATTACGGTGGAAAAGGGATATCGCATTACTTTGTATTTTGAGTTCTTCCAGACTGAGAAAGAATTTGATATTCTTGAAATTTTTGATGGTAAGATTCTATACTACATGCATCTTACATTGTTATGTTTGACGGTATAAATCCAATCTTGCAGTTTGCTAGTGAGCTATTTTAAGTCTGAACAGCAGTATATGTTATTGCTGGGCTTCATTCCCAGGGGTTCTATCCAGGCATCCAAAATCTATTTTTTGAAAATGCAAAACACCCTTGAGTTTATTTTTACTTGTTATTCTCAACTTTCATCTCCAGTCTGGTTACAATATTGACATTTTATTTACGGGAAACTGCTTTTTGTTAAAACTAGGGGTGGGACTACATTTGTTATGTAAAACCAGTAACAAATAAATCAGAAGGTTCATTTTAAAGAGGCAAAGTTATGAGTAAGGTGTTTGTTACCTGTTTTGCAAAAAACTTGATAAATCTGTCCATTTAAGCAATACATGAAAACTAGGACATAGAGATGTGTACACACACACAAACAAACAAAATTGAATATTTTAAAATTATTGTACACTTCTAAAACTTTTTAAAATCATATATTTACTGTTCCTATTTTGTTTCTGTCTTTGTAGGGCCAACCAGCCATAGCCCGATATTGGCTACCCTTAGTGGAGATTATTCGTCTTTCAACATAACCACCACTGGTCACGAAGCCCTTCTCCGCTGGTCTGCAGATCATGGCACAAACAAGAAAGGGTTCCGCATCAGATATGTCGGTGAGTATCAAAGTATGTATTACAATTTAATATACTTTTTATTAGAAATCTCTTTATGCGGTATTGTTGTGACTCCTGTGGTTGTGTCTCATATGTTTTTATAGAACCTTAAAAAATATATACACTAGTTTTGTTTTATTTTGCTTCCTGAGCAATACCAGAGCTTAAAGTTGTCATTTCTACTGAAATTAGTTAGAGGAGTAAGAATATGCAATGAAAGCAGGTTCACAACACCTCTGGATCTAGATCTGCTTTCTCATCAAGATGCCTTAAATTTAAAAGAACAAACTCTCCACCTCCACTGTTCTTCCTCTCGTATGCCTCATCCACGGAATCCTCCCATGGCACTGTTCGCTCCACCAGGATAACAAGGCATGCTGAGGTTGACCCCAGAACAATGTCAGGTCGAAGGGTAGTTGTAGCAATCTCAGGCGGGAAAATAAGACGCTGGCCTACATCTGCGTGCATTCTCCAATCTCTAGCAGCCTCCAAATGCCCCGGGCGACTCTTAGTTCTAATAACCTTTACTTTTGGTGCTCTCCTGGATGAAGAGATGTCATTTTCTGTCTGCCAGCTGGTGCTGTTATTGGTGACGAGCTGTCGATCTTATTAGGCCATTCTTAAGCATCGCAGCACCTGGTCACAGAACCTGACTCAGAGCCACCTTATGTCCTGTAAGAATATGAGCAAAATAAATAATTGCTCTAAATCTTGTAATATACAGTACCAGTATAGTGTTGAAATGCTGTACACTATCTATTTTTGACAGTACAGTAATACAATGAAAGGGTTAAAGAAAGGAAGTATGTGTAATATTTTTGCCAATGCATTTTTCTTTTCTATAGCATGTTAATTAATGGTGTACACAGTACTCGGTCCTGTGGCCAGCACAATACATTTTACTTTACATGATTTCCAAAGATATATTACAATTGCTTTAGTACTTATTCCTTGGCACTGTAACTCAGATGGATAAAACAGCACAATCTATTAATGTTCACTTGAGCTTTTTTGTTTGTAAGTGATGGTAATATTAGTTGATATTTATGATTGATTTATTTTTTAGACTGGATGGCTTAGTTTGTAAACAAATGAACAAATGAAATTAAACTTTTGGCTTTTCTTTTTACACTGTAAATGGATGGTAGCCTTAGGGCTTGTATCATAACACAATAAAATTTTATTTTACCTTGTATTAATTTAATATAATAAAAGCCATTTTTGAATACAGATCTACTCAAAAGGGTGAAAGGGCAAACAAACAGAGCAATAAATCATTCAGAAAATGTAAGCTAGATACCATTTTAAAAAATGAAATAATCATGACATACTGAATCACAGATATGCTATTCATAAAAACACCTACAGGCCAATTTTCAATTGTTTTGCTCTTAACCTCTTCAACTCCAGATGCAAAAATGAATGTGCACTCCAGCCACCAGATTTTGAAATGATTGTAATTGGCATTTTTACCCCTGAAATTGGTATAAAATAGAGGAGACCGGGGTTGGTTGTCACAGTTTTTACTTTTTATTATTTTCCTCAATCTGGTAACATTCCGCGAGGTTCTGTTCCTCTTTATATTAAAGAATAACTCTTCTGCTACAAATAGATGTTTTTATAACAGCATAACTTTATTGGAAATATTAAATTTAGACCGTTGAATAGGCATTGGTCACTTGTGACAACCTGCCCCATACCAGGGTTGGTTGCCACAAAATATGTCATTTCCATTTTTCAAAATAACATGAAGTTTCTACTGTGTAACACAGGATTACATTGACAAATAACGTTATATTTGAACTTTTTTTTTATATGACCATAGGCTATATTTATATGAACATAGGCCTATATATTTCAAATGTTGAACACATGGTATGAAAAAATAATTCCAGAATTTTCACAGAACAGGTGGTCAGACATTAAGGAATTGAAATAAACGTTATGTAGTGACATATCCCACATGTTGGTGTAAAAAATAGAAAACCAAAAATATAAGTAGTATTATAATTAGGGCTTCAAGTTTTCGTCTTTTATTTTCTATCTCTCTCCCTCCCTTTGACCCTTAATTAATAGTTGTTAAGCCTTAACTGAATGCCAGATTGTTTAAATGAGTGACGCACTACTAGAAACTAACACAGTGGTAATCAATAAGTTGAATTCCGTGATTAGAGCCAGAACAAAATGCAGGTTCAAATAGGATCATGTGAGATCAATGCACATTGTTTGTTAATTCAATCAAGATATGAGGTTAAAAAGAAACAACTTCCTTTGGTAATTAGTGTTTAATTAAGAAAGCAAATCGGTTCACAATATGTTTAAAGGGACATCATGTGATCAAAAATAAAACCCGAAAACTAGAAGCCCTAATTATAATATATCTTAGTTTTCTAAATCAAAATAATTCTAGGTAGAGCTACAAGTGAAGACATAAAATATTAAGCAAGGCCAATTGTCTTAGCCAACATCCACAAAGCATCTCCTAAATGTCAGAATCACAGTTTTGGCATGTATATATTAATTGTTCTAGAGTGCAAGCCTTGTGAGCCCAGTTTTTACACTCATAGCACTTAATCCAGTCTGCTATTTGAGAAGTGCTCTAGGCAAACAAGGCAAAAGCATTCTTCTTCTTCTGAAGACTAGGAAGATGTTTTTTTTTTTTTGTCTGCCAACAACCTTTCTTTTTCATCTTTTGAGGCATGCCTTTGTAAGGCCTCTTCTTCTTATTCTGAGAGAATAGCTTCTTAGTTTTTTTTTTTCATTTGCTGATTGCCGTTTTTCTTTTTGTTCGTGAATTGCCACCTTAACAGGAGTATCTGTTAATATTGCTGTGCTAAGTTTTCGGCTTCTTTGGATCTTTACGCTTGTTCAAGGTCCAGCTTTGGGAAATGGTCGCAGATCTTCAGGGGTGGGTGAAAGACATTTGCCATCACTTTCTGTAGGATTAGAACTACTGGGTCCAGGTAGGGCATTGTCATCAGTGGTGGGCACAGGTCTGTTTGGTCCAGGTGTGGCACTGTTATTAGGTGGTTGTTGGGTCAGGGCAACAGCAGGCTCTGGAGAAGTTGCTCTGGGATCAACTTGTGGAGATACCTCAGTATTGTTTCCCAGTACCATGTTTTCAGACATTGGACGGTCAGTGACATATGAAGGAGCATACTCTGAATCAGGAAACACATCTCTGTTGTAGGGATATATGCCACTAACTGTAAAAGAGATAACAACTGGTAGTGTTGTGCCTTTATCAGTTTTCTTTTTAAAGTTCCGGACCATTTTTTTTTTTACCTGCAAGATAATAATCCCACAAAAATATAAATACAGGCGAATGCTGGGGCTGGTTGTCACATGTGACAACTGACCCCAAAAACAATGTGACAACCTGCCCCAACCAGAATTTACATAATAATTTGATTCTCACAGTCAAATGTCTTGACCTACTGGTTTTGTTTTTACACCAAAAGATAGCCAGTATTTGGTTCTATTTAGCATGACCACCAGTTCAAACAAACCTCAATGCTACAAAGAGTTATAACATAAATAACAAGCTTTAAAATGTTTACTTTGGGTATGAAAAAAAAAAATGTGCTAAACATAATGTTCAGTGGTATTGACTTCAAATTGTAAGATGGACCTCTTCCAGACAACAAAACACACATTTCAGTGTTAGTCTCACCTGCCAATGCCCTCTAGTGTCATAGTTATGAACACTGTGACAACCAACCCCGGTCTCCCCTAATAATGTTTGGGAAAAAAGTCAATACATTTATAACATTTTTATTAACCCTTTAAGCTCCTATGTAGTAGATAGTCATATTCAATAAAGCAAAACAGACACAAAAGTTGTTTCTTATATATATATATATATATATATATATATATATATATATATATATATATATATATATATATATATATATATATATATATATTAGGCAGCAAAATGTATACACAGTAAAATAAACGTTTGATATACATAACAGAAATTTTCGCGGTTTATGTAAAGTATGTACAAAATTACGCTCACAATATATAAAAGGAATATAAAAAACAATTTTTTTTTGTAAAATAAAATGAAATACTATGTATATAATTGATAGTTGATTGTTTCCTGCGGTATCTCCAACTCTTCTCAATGTTTTTACAGCTAGATAGGAGGCAGGGTGGTCCAGTGGTTAAAGTCCTGAGCTTGTAACCAGAAGATCACTGGTTCAAATCCCACCTCTGCCACTGACTGACTCACTGTGTGTGACCCTGAGCAAGTCACTTAACCTTGTGCTCTGTGTTTTTTCCTTTCCAGTGTATTTATTTATTTATTTTTGCTTTCAGCCTATTTTCATTAACACTGCTGTTTGCTCCTGTTTGGCAGAGCAGAGAGAATTTAAAAGAGCACGTTCTCTGTTTCTAAATTATTGAAGACTGAAATTAAACCAACACCCACTTTATTTCTACTAAATGATGATTCCAAACTCTGTCTATCCTTAGTTAATCGTAGGCTCCTGCTAGCTTCTCTTACCGCTGCAAAGAAAACTATTCTACAGTCCTGGTTCAATCCTGACCTTCCATTATATCATACCTGGTTATTACATCTCCAGTCCATTGCACGTTTAAAAAGATCTACAGCCAAGCTGCACGGTGCTAAGCACAAATCTATGTCATCATGGTCGGAAATTGTCACAGCTGTGAGAGACCTACTTTAATTCTGTATAGGTTTAATTCTGTATAGGTTTTGTGTCCCAGCCAGCATTGTAAATAGTTTGCTATTACTATTATTATATTGAATAGTATTGTAGTGCATTGTCTAAAAACAATTAAAAAAAATTCACAAAAAAAAAAAAAGAGCACGTTCTCCATTAGCACAGGAATGAACAAAACCAGGCAGGGATCAATTGAAAATAGTACATTTTTGTACACAAGCAAGTGATGAGCATATTAGCTACAGTATGTTTAGGGCTCTTCATTTTCGGTTTTTATTTTTGGTCACGTGATGTCCCTTTAAAGTTATATTGAGCCGACTCTGTTTCTTAAACTCTTGGAAAAGCGTTGATTGTGAAACAAGATCACTTTTGTTTTCTCTCCCGTAACTTGAATGAGACTATGATTCTGTTTCATTGATAATGTAAAAAAGAAAAAAAAAAGGTAGCTCCTTATTTTTAATTCAAACCGAACACAAAAAGCAAGTTCAGTTAAATTGTTTTCCCCAGATTTAAAATTGTAATGACTTTGCAAAAATGTTATAACCTGTTTTGCAAATACAGTGCAACGTTGCATATCCAACTCACTGTGGACTGGGGTATAGGCATGTATCTGAAAATGTCAGATTTGCGAACATCTATAGAAAATGACATTTGCACATGCACAAATAGGTTACTGGACAAAAATGAAACGCAAATTGCTTTAAACATGGGGAAATGCTTTACTTTAAAAGTAAGCGAATGTAAACGAGATTAAGAATACATTGCTATGCGGTTTACAATATAAAACAAGAAGCTTTTTATAGAAATACAAAACAAGGGGTACTAAATGTACAGTAACTTACAGATGGCTTCTTAATTCCTTAATGGTTTTCTTTTTAACACTAGAACCTGCCGTGGTTCTACTCATTCCTAAAACGGTCGCAGGCAGTCATTGTGACGGTTACATTTTAAACAACATCAATATTAAAATGAAAGACAAACTATCGGATCAAGCATGACATATCATACATCTGCACAGCCAAAACATTTAAATGAACAATTAAACATAAAGGGGTTTATTTTCTAACTTACCACATATAAAGCACAACTTAAAAAAAAAAAGAAAAACTATAATAAAATAAACATTTCAAAAGAACTACTGTGTAAACAGGTATATGTACACAAAAAACGGTGAAATAAAATATAAGTAACATATGCTTTCTCTTGCGTGTGTCACTCTGTGCAGCACTGAATCCAGGTTGAGCTGCAGCAGCCTACTGCTTTGCAGTTTTCTGATCGAAATGTTTCTGCTGCGCTGTGGCTAGCTTCAAGATGAAATCTCCTACTGATATTTTCCCTGGCGCATTTCTTGTACAAAACGAAGGAATTGATGGCTGCCAGGTCCAGTAGAGATAATAATTTGTTAATAATGACATGTCTAATTCTGCACAAAAAAGAATGCTGCTTCTCCGTACCACTGTTTGGCACCTTCTAACACTCACAACAGCCGCTGCTGCCATTGTCTCAGCGGGAGAGAATTTTGACTAGACGTGTGTAAAAACCTGATGCGCGTCACTTAATCCAACCCATTTATCTTATAAAACCACGCCTGATAGGATAATAACTCAAAGAGGTATGTCTTCCTGACACATAGCACTAACCAATGATGTATTTTTTTGTCGGTTACGACGGTTACAACTTTGAAATACCACCTTGAAATATTTAAATGCATTTTTTTTATGTTTGACGCGTATAACATTAACGCCCTCATATCTCAAAAATACCCGACCCCATTAGCTAAATATTTAAATGAAGATGATACTGACAACTAAAACAACAAATCATGTAAATCTTATGATGGCCCTGATTGGTTTAGTGTGAGTTTAGAGTGACGAGGCAAATTCAGTTTTTTTCACATTTCTAAATGTCCCACAAAGGGCGCGCATGACTGAAAGTTTAAATGGTCTTCTTCTTATTGGATATGCAAATATGAATCAAAATTGAGAGCTGTCACGGGAGATTAAGTTAAAAAAATATTTAGATTCGGTGCCACGGAGTTGCCGCTGTCGCCATTTTTGAGCTATCATCACAGCGCTTTTAGCTGATGAGGTGTTTTGAGATCAATATATGAGAAACAACAAGCAAAATGAAAAGTAAATTGCACATGATATGTTTTCTTTAGTTACTATATTATACTTAAATGTTTTTCGAATCTGAATTAATATTTGTATTCAATTTTTACCAGTTTCAAAATGCTTGAGATGGTGATATTTTCAGAAAAGGTCATTTTTAAAGGGAAATAAAGACAAGATATACTTAAGTATGTGTGTTGTGATTCATATTTAATTTGAAAGGAGTATTTGAGATTATAAAAAAATGCAGACAGATTGTGCTTTACTGATTCATATTCAGTTTTACAGTGAAAATGGCAAAGTTGATGAGTAGCACTTAGTGCTCTGAGCAGAGTTCTCCATAGAGGCAGACTGGTGAGAGCAGAGCGCCGCCCACCCTAGTTCTAGTGTTAAATTATCTCTTTTTTGTAGCCATGTTAACCAATGATCGCACAAGCATTAGTTGCGCTGGGTCTGCCTCCGCCGCTTCTGCTGCAGCAGAGAGTTTCTTGCCTTGGATACACAGCTGTCATATTCTGTGACGCAGACGCTGCACATGCTGCTGACGCCATTACCCCTGTACTAAGTGTGAGAGGTTAATTTGTCAGGGTGGTTATGTGATGGTTGGATGTTAGAAGTTCCACTGTAATAGTTTCCTCTTAATTATGATTTAATTGAATCAATTTAACTTCAGGTCGCTATTTGCGTTTGGTTTAAATTAAAATAAGGAGCTACCTTTTTTTTTTTTACATTATCAATGAAACAGAATCATAGTCTCATTCAAGTTACGGGAGAAAAAACTAAAGTAAACTTGTTTCACAAGCAACACTTTTCCAAGAGTTTAACTGAACAGAGTCGGCTCAAAAAAAAGGACATAACTTGATCAAAAATAAAAAAAAAAGCTCTAAGTATATTCTAACAACCTTTTTTAGGTATATCCACACATACATGCCAACTGTCCTGTCACAGTATTGTTGGGATAGCTACAATTTCCTAGCAAATGTTCTGGTTCCTGGTGCATGGGAAGAAATATTTATCCTGGGAAATTCCTCACAGCTCTAGGGCCCTCGCTCCCACGCACATACTGGTATTTTTCTTTAGCAGCTGCTGACCCGCATGCACTGTCTGGCAGAGATTGTGTTCACATGACCAGATCTCAGTTTATTGACATCTATCATATCATCATATTGGAGATGAATATAGCAAGACATTTTAACAGTTTGCCATCAATTTCTAATGCAATTCACATTTTTTATATCAATAATTCTATTTCTGATATCAACAAAACATTACTGATATCAGTAATATAATTGTTGATATAATTTTTTTAATTGCATACTAATTTGATGATGACACCCGGTCTGTACTTCTTCATGCTAGGCAGATTTTTAGTATGTCATGGCTGATGGGGAGGTACCTCCTAACAACACAGTGTTTGGCGTATTAAGGTTCCTGTTTTCCACTATAGTAGGGGCCAGAACAGAAATATCTAACAACAAGGACGCTTCAGAAATATTGTCATTTTCAAAGACATATTATTTTCAATTCTTGTTGCATTTTAAATAGCTGAACCAATTTGGTGGAGTTCCTGTTGGCCTGCAGATTGTAGTTCTAAGGCTTGTCCGATAGAAGAGCATTTCTTAGAGACTGCTCGATGTCACTCGTGTTTTCAGACATTTTTCAAAAGATGTATGTGGTACATAATACAAGAGAAGTGTAGACCGGATGTCATCATCTAATTAGTATTACTTCTATTTCTGATATCAGCAATTCCATTTTGAATATCAAAATGTCTATTATACTTTTTATATCAATTTGTGTTTATTTGAGGGAACTAAACAGGTTGTATAGTTAAGTCGATTACTATTATGATAATATGAATGTTTGCATGTATGTGTGTTTTTATGCATATGACTCGCAACACTAAACCCTGTCAATCTATTAAGCTGTTAAATTTGAACAGCCTGTCATAGTATGTAGTCCACCACCTGCCTCCATTATAAATTGATTAAGTCACCTAGTAGCTTTAGCTATTTAAGTAGAAACACCAGTATGTTGTGAATATATGAAGGTGTAAGTAAAGGCCATTTGTTCAACAACCCTGTGAAATAATTAGCAACATTATTATAGTTAGACGTATATAGATATTAGAAACAGACACCTCAAATAATGGCAGCCTAGACTGTGTATGAACAACCATCTGCAGAAAGTGCTCCAATCAATGGGGCACTTGTCCTGCCAGATCAGGTCACACAAGGATATCTCAGAAGTCATAGGCAAATAACAAAAAAATAAATAAATAAATAAATAAATAAATAAAAAATAGCTGCAGCTCAGGCAGAAACTGCAGACATGTTGATGTTGATTTGCCTGAAAGCAATTCCTCATTTAGACATAACCATAACAAAGCCAGTATTCAGGACAAAACTACATAAAAAAGCTCCAACACCACCACCAACCAAACTTTTTTTTACCCCCTTTTTTATCTGGTTCTTTCCAGGCATCAAAAGTCCCTTTTTAAAATGATACGCACACACAACAATCTTCTATTATTTTTCTCTCCAATTTCAATGTAATTTCTCCTGTATTTAAAAATGTTTGCTTGTAAGTACATCATTGACATTCTGTTTAACTACTTTTTGTTACAACCAGTGAAAGAGTGGTTACTGTGTTTTTGTAACCTGAAATGTGTTAATTGTTTCCTCTTGTTTAATCAGCTCTTTACTGCAGCACACCAGATTCCCCACCCCATGGGTCAATTGTTAGCCAAACTGGAGGGCAGCTTAATAGTATGGTCCGTTGGGCTTGTGACCGAGGATACAGACTGATTGGGAAAAACACTGCTGTTTGTAGGAAGACACAATATGGATATTTTACTTGGGATGCGCCAGTCCCAGCTTGCCAAGGTAAAAAGTTTTCTTTAAAAGGAGGGAAGTGGATGTCGCAAATAATGTAATAAACAGTTGCAAATAGTTAAACACATGTCCATAGTTAATAACATGTGCATTTTTGGACCATTGGAAACAATACAAAAGAAAAGTAGACAGGAAACTCAAATTGTTAAATTTACAAAACTAACCACTGTCAAACCCAATACAGTTGATATGGGTTATTTGAGAAGAATCTCAAGGGAACATCCATTGATGGTTGGTTAGTTTACAGGTTTGAGACCTGTGCTGAACTGAGCTGAATACAAGTGCACAACCTGCCAAGCACTAATGGTATGTGTCTTAGGCATGACTCTGGTAGGTATTTCACGGTGCATTGGTTAGTCGTGAGGGGAAATGATTTATAGCACCTCGAAGAGCGCCATTTACTTTGAAGGGGGGAAAGAATGATAGGAAAGCAAGTCTCAGTCTCGTGATCGGGAACCTTGGTGACTGAAGGCTGGTCGGATGACCCCCGAGACCTGGAAAACAAAGTGTTAGTCCCCTACTCACAGGAGAGACGCAGCGGCAGCTTGGATGCAGATGCAAACCCAGAGGGGGAAGAGGATAGATGACCCGTCTCAGTGGGCAGAATGGACTCACGATTGTGCCCTTGAAAAGGAAAAAAATAGATATAGAGAGACCCCGACGTTTAGGTTGGCATCGGCTTTAGGGGCACCCTTAATAGGAATTATGTATGTTTTGTATACAGTTATATAAATAAGACTGGAAAGACGGGTAACGATAGATTGAATAAAAGCATTATAGAGCATAAGCTGCTACAGAACAGAATTATTTGTGGCCAGGGGTCCTGCTGGCTAGAGAGCCTGGCGCTGATAATGGCGGATTCCACAGAAGGCTAGGGGAAGAGTGATCACTATCCCCCCCAAAAGTTGAACCCCTGGCCCCCCGCTAGAAAGCCTGTACCTGTGAGGGGAAAGAAGACTGCGCCCTGACAACATTTTAGGATGAAATACAAACAAACTCAAAAGAGACTGTAGAAAAATTGGGAGTGTTTTATAGCAGGCAGTAGATTGCATGAAAGGTCCAAGAGATCGGGTTACAGATCTGGTTACCATGTTGCAAGGGAACATGTCATGAGCTGATAGGGAAATCAGATTACAGTGAAACTCACAAATGCACCCTGAAATTCAACCAAAGTTAACACTTAATTAAAGGGATTGTGGATACTGATACTGGTGTTTGGTACAGTATTTCAATCTGGGTATCTAGGTTGCCTATAAACTGTATTAAGTCCATAGATCAGATGGCGACCAAGTTGGATTTCAAGGTGTTTTATAACAACTATAATGTATTGCTGTTAGTTGTAACATCAATTTTTTATTATGTTAAGCAAATGGTTTACTTTTTTTTTTTTTTTAGCTGTCTCCTGTGGTGTACCAAAAGCACCTATAAATGGAGGCGTGCTGACGACCGATTATTCGGTTGCTACACGTGTAAACTACTATTGTAATGATGGCTATAGGCTTTCTTCTAAGGAGCTCACAACTGCTGTATGCCAACCAGATGGTACATGGAGCAATCATAATAAAATCCCACGTTGTTCAGGTAAACTGAGTGTCTTCTGAGTAATCTATGCCACAATTACTCTGCGTCAAAACAACATTTTACTTTAACATTGCCAAACCATTATGTCACTGGCCATTAAAAAGAAACAAGGTCTCCATGGGCTAGACTAGTGCCAAAAAGATGACTTGGATTTTACTTTTTAACTACATTGAACTCAATTATAAATGCAAAATTAAGAGACATATCTTTAAAATTATATTGGGTCTGTTTTAATGGAATTAAGAATGTCCTGGGATTTCACAAATTTTAATAACCACTTCTATTTTCTATGCCAGTGATACTTACTCTTTCAGTCCATTGCAATCCAAGACCAAGTTCTTACCAGGTCCTTAATTCTTCAACTGAACACCATAATTAAAGGCCTGGTTAAAACAAGGCTCTGTTTTACTCAATTCAACAAACAGGGTCTTGCATAAAAAAAAAATAATCTTGAATCCTGTGGGATCCTCCAAACACAGTTCCTGCATCATAGCATGATGTGCTCAATGCCTGTTTCGGCAGCACAGCCGCTCTCTGGTCCACTTTAGAGGCTTTCTACATAGACATTTTTTCAAAATTATTGCACTATAGCAGCTGATATATAAAATACATAATGAATAAAAAACTCTTGTTGAATGATTTGCATTTTTCCTAATCCACGTGTATGACCGTTATAACCCATTCCTCCCTGAATTTGCACAGGTGCTTACTTTTTTTCTTTTGTAGAGTAGGCTTTACACTGTAGGGTACTCCTTCCTTTACCGATGTATCACTATCAGTGTCACTTCAACAATTTCGCATGAACAAAAAAAAACACTGAAATTAAAATATTCTACGAATTGTATTTTGTTTGCTGTCGCCAAAGCAGATCAGTGTCAGGCTGTTGGGGAACATGTGATGTGAGTGTAAAAAGTCACATGATAGTGGGATTACATAGTTTTATGTCTTAGATTGGCTATCCAATGTGTCATTCATTCTGTGGCTGTCAGGCATTGCAAAATAATGCGGCAGGGGTGGGGCTTTGCTCCAAACAGATATGCTATGGTTTGATTGTGGCGCTAAATATGTAATGTACCATTATTTTGGATTGGAAAATAAACTACACGTAAAAGAGAGAGAAAAAAAAGATAATTTCACCAATTTTATTTTTTATTTTCTTTCAAGTTGTTACGTGTCCCAGTATAGGCTCTTTCACACTGGAACATGGGAGGTGGAGAATTGTAAACGGCTCCCATTATGAATACAGAACAAAGATTATTTTTAGCTGTGATCCTGGTTATTACCGAATGGGACCTGCATCTATCCAATGTATGGCTAATGGGGCATGGAGCTGGCGAAATGAGAGACCCCACTGTCAGAGTAAGTCCTGATGTAACTTTCACTATTATCTGCTGTATTATTGAATTGTGGTTTGTCACACTTGAGAATTATTGTATTTCTTGTTCTTATTGTATGACTTATATTGTAACACTTGAATGTATTTTGTATTTGCTTGCGATTGTAAGTCGCCCTGGATAAGGGCGTCTGCTAAGAAATAAATAATAATAATAATAATAATAAGTATACAAGCAATTGTTCTTATCTAAAATCTGAAGAAAGACCACTTAAAGATACCTGTCTTGAAATATAGTGCTTGTTCTTTTGTAAGAAAACAGAATGGTTATTTTGTTGTCAGCAAACTGATTTATATTAAAATGCATCCAAAATACATCACCATGTTGGCGTTCCATTACCCAAGTCGAGCATTCACACGAGCATTCTTTATATATAGCAAATACCAGCATCCACAAACTCCTACGCAAACTCCCCCCTTACTCCAAATTGCCTTGTTGTCTCAAATTGATGGTTTGTCTGCGCGAGCCTTCTTTGTTTCTGTACACAACACATAATTACTCAGACAGAGTCGAAGGAGAGGCTATCAGACTGTCACTGTCTCGTTCACGCAGAAATTACCAGAGAAATAAGAGAGAAATGGACATCAATGAGAATTTAATTATTAAAGTCAACAAATATAATTGTGTCAAGTACAAATTGCTTTGACGACCAGTACGACTCGTATCACCTTTTCACCATGCAATGCTCCACTGAAAACCTATTACCCAAAAAGCTTTAATTTATGACAAGTTAGTTGGTGTCCACATCTTGCTAATTGCTTTACTAGGATGATTTATGATAAATTGATCTGAGTTTTCTCAAGTATCATCACCCCACAAAGAAAAAAAATCAGACGATTCAGAGACACATATAGGAATATTTCTACAACCTGTCATTTGCTTGAAAAAAGTGCTTGTCAGAATGCTTCCTGTCGCTTTACTCCACTGATTGTAGTATAGACTGGGTCTGTGTGTTGTAAACCCATCAAAATCTTCCTCTGAGATTGAACTAAAATCTAAAACTCAATCAGACAACCTGCTACTTAGCTTTTCACTAGTTAGCTCCAAGTCAGACATTATTGTAAATTCATCACAAATATCAACCTTTATTACTCACTGTGTACATTTTTGTAGTTGTCAAATCTCCTTCGATTGTGCCTCAGACTCTCCTCAGAAACAAAAAAAAAACAAAAACAAAAAAAAAACACTTGTAATTGTCATAAAAAAATGAAATCCTATTGGTCAATTTGCAATGACAGATTGTCGTAGACATTTTTTAAAATGCGCTTTTAAGTTATATATTTTTCTCCATTTTAGGTTTCTTGTACTCCCTCTGCTTTTGAAGGTGTTACTGTACCTGTGAATTGTGATCTAATTTTGTACATGATACATTAATTTTGCAGTTATTTCTTGTGGAGAACTGCCTTCACCTCCTAATGGGAATAAAATTGGTACTCAGACAACCTTTGGAGCAACATCTATTTTCACCTGTGACCAAGGATACATGCTGGTTGGCTCAGTTGTGAGAGAATGTCTTTCATCTGGGCTGTGGAGTGGGTCAGAGACTAGGTGCCTAGGTATGGGAACACAGTTATGTTTGTCCTTCTACAGTTTTGGGGGGAAAACAAACATTTTTATATGTGTTCAATGCAAGTAAATGACAAGACTCTTTGACTAATCAGCTACATATTTTAATCATGTTTTCAGTTACTTTGGTGATTTTTAAATGCAAGTTTCATTATTATACAGAAACACAGTTGTTTAAAATGATCCCCAGCAGATTACCCAATTTAGAAAGCTGTTTGTTAACATTCTGAACAAATCTAACATAAATATTATGTATTATATGTTGTTCCTTTTTTGCTATCCAGCTGGACACTGTAACACTCCAGAACCAATAGTTAATGGCCAGGTGATTGGAGAGAACTTTGGGTACAGAGACACGGTGGTATATCAGTGTAATCCTGGACTTCGTTTGATTGGCTCTTCAGTGAGGATATGCCAGCAAGACCACAACTGGTCTGGTCAACTCCCAGTCTGCGTTCGTAAGTAAACTACAGTTTTGAGTGTCATGTTTTAGAATATAGCCGTCTTGTATACACTGATCAGAATAGTAATTCTTAAACCATTTAAAATAAGTGAACCTATTCAGCGGTTTCTTTTGTTAATAACATAGAGGAAATAATATTGTTAGTCATACAACCAGCCTTGGAGAGAAAGGAACCTTAATGGCCGCAAACCAAGGGTTAACCCTTTGCGGTCCTGTGTTGGACCTGGTCCGACATTGCAATTAGTCCTATCCGGACCCTGTCCGACATCATCAAAAAGATGCAAAAAACAGGTTTCTAGTCATTTTTTCTCCGGAAAAAGCCGAGAAAACCATTCAATGGCCGAGTGGGAGCGACAGGAGCCGAGACAAGTGGGAATAGTCATACTTGCCCCTGGCATCAGATAACGGCGGCCATAAGGAAACAAGCTGGCTGCTACTGCATCCAGCGCTCAGAGAATATCACGGACATTTGCAGAGCTTTTTTGAGATGTTATAGTAATAAAATAATGATTTGGATCGCATTATTGAGGCGTTTGGTGATAAAACGAGTGATCGGGAGATGATTGATCGGTATGTACGACTATTATTATTATTATTATTATTATTATTATTATTATTTATTTCTTAGCATATGTGAAAGCTATAGCGAACGAAAGGGTGGGGCGGGGCTGGAGATGCCTAGTGAGTGCTTTGTTGATATGCAGGGCCTTTTAAACCCGTTTGACTGTGGGAAAAAAAATACTTTTAAACAGTGCGTCTAAAATTAACTGTGCGTGTGAAAATAAATTGGAACCTGACACGCCTGACACGCACTTAATAAATGGACTGCAAAGGGTTAAGTGGCCAAGAGTCTCTGAGAAAATGGCTTGGCACATGGTTGACACAGACCTCTGCTTTTTGTTGGAGAAATTAAGTTGAACAGTAGAAAGGAAGCTGGATAAGTTTGAGGATACCATCTATGCATATGGGATCAGCTTCCTAATTAGGTCCACATATGATGTTATTCCATCATCATAGAACCTGAATGTGTGGGTAGGAAAGAACCCTACAAATCATTTGTGTTCTTCACTTGGCCTAATGACCAGGCGCTGCGATACGGTGTTATAAGATCAACAGCGCGCAGCCAATATCAGCAATAGCTGGCACACAGAGAACAACAGTCCTCCATCCAGAAGAGCAAACAACAAGAAAGGTTATTAGAACTAAAATTTGCCTGGGACAATTGGGGGCTGCTAGAGAATGCACGCAGATGTAGGCCAGCACCTTATTTTCCCACCTGAGACTGCTACAACTACCCTTTGATCTGACATTGTCCTGTGGTCAGTCTTTGCACACCTTGTTCTCCTGATAGAACTAACGATGCCATGGGAGGATTCTGTGGATGAGGCATACAAGAGGAAGAAACTATGGTATGCTGAGTTAGCCATTCAGGAAGAGCGGGGGTGGAGGGTTTGGGTTTAGCCAATATAGGTGGGTTGTCTGGGATTCATTGCACACTCCAGAAACCGGCTTCTCAGAGATACATGATTCAGTGGACAGGAATTACTGAAGGCTCTATCCAAGAGGCAGAGAGAAGTAGCAACTGGCTCTGGTTGAGGAGGAAAGAGTCCAATTGGGGACCTCAAAAGAGAGGGCTCAGATGAAGTTAACAGCAGTGAAAAGGAATGGATGGCTAACGAAACTGGACTGGATTGGGTGGGGGATGGAGGGGAGTGGTACTGGGAAGCAAGCAAACTGTAAAGCCTTCCTGGACTAGTCAACGAAACACCGAAGATTGGAGGTGCCCACCTGATGACTCCTACGAAATGCCCCACTCAGGCCATTCCAGATGGTTGCTATGCTGAGGCACTAGGGATGCTGCACTTTGGTTGATCCCTGGAGCCAGCATTACATTTTAGCCATCAACACCGGGCCAATTACCTGGAGGAAAAGCGCTGAAGGCTCATATATTACAGCGAAGCTACGTTTCATTTTATCTTGGTGAAAGCCGAGTGCAATATTACTATGAAGTAAATAACAGCTACTCTCATGTAATAACAGTCCAGAGCCTTTTACACACCAACACTAAACACAAACAGAGTTCTCAGTGATAGTGAAAAGTGCAAGTGGTGTATTACAGTTCTCTGTGAAATGCAGGGGTGAAAGTGATGTCTGGTTTTGCTGGCGTTCACTACAGCTCCGGATCGTGCTACTGGTAGTGTATTAAAAAACAGACAACAGTTAACAAACACAAGACAAACACAAGACAAAACTCACGATACTGCAACACAGACTCCTTGTAGGTTTGAAACACTAGCCATTTACCAAGGAAATGATCACTTACACTACGGCCCCTATTTATACCCTTGCTCATGACCCCTAGGTTAACAAGCACATCCGCTTCTCCAATCCTCGGATGCCACGCCGTTTCCTGTCCTTCCTAAATGACCGACTTCCACCTACCCATAGGAATAACTTGTCATGCCATTTAGTTAAGGGTACTCTGTTCCTTTTATACAATGCCCTCACAGGTCAGGAGGGAGATCTAACACCAAGAATTATTCGATCTGTGGGAAACACTGTTGCAGCAGCAAAGATCATTCAAAATGATCTAGACAACATTCAGAACTGGGCAAACACATGGCAAATGACATTTAATAGAGAAAAGTGTAAGGTACTGCATGCAGGCAATAAAAATGTGCATTATAAATATCATATGGGAGATACTGAAATTGAAGAAGGGATCTATGTTGACTCAGAAATGTCTTCATCTAAACAATGTGGGGAAGCTAAAAAAAAAAAAAAGGCCAACAGGATGCTTGGATATATTGTGAGAAGTGTTGAATTTAAATCAAGGGAAGTAATGTTAAAAATTTACAATGCATTAGTAAGACCTCATCTAGAATATTGTGTTCAGTTCTGGTCACCTCGCTACAAAAAGGATATTGCTGCTCTAGAAAGAGTACAAAGAAGAGCAACCAGAATTATTCCTGGTTTAAAAGGCATGTCATATGCAGACAGGCTAAAATAATTGAATCTATTCAGTCTTGAACAAAGAAGACTACGCGGCGATCTGATTCAAGCATTCAAAATTCTAAAAGATATTGACAATGTCAACCCAAGGGACTTTTTCGACCTGAAAAAGAAACAAGGACCAGGGGTCACAAATGGAGATTAGATAAAGGGGCATTCAGAACAGAAAATAGGAGGCACTTTTTTACACAGAGAACTGTGAGGGTCTGGAACCAACTCCCCTGTAATGTTGTTGAAGCTGACACCCTGGGATCCTTCAAGAAGCTGCTTGATGAGATTCTGGGATCAATAAGCTACTAACAACCAAATGAACAAGATGGGCCGAATGGCCTCCTCTCGCTTGTAAACTTTCTTATGTTCTTATGTCCTAACCCCACAATGGAAATACCAAATTACAATAAAGAGGGAGTTATAGTGTTATCTGCATTAAAACTAGTTTACCTCATAGGTAGGGCGCTTCGTTTTCAGTTTTTATTTTTGATTAGGTGATGTTCCTTTTTTTGAGCCAACTCCGTTCAGTTATACTCTTGGAAAAGCGTTGATTGTGAAACAAGATTACTTTAGTTTTTTCTCCCATAACTTGATTGAAACTAGTCTGTTTCATTGCCTTATTTAAACCAAACGCAAACAGCAAGTGAAGTTAAATTGATTTAATTAAATTGCAATTAAGAAGAAACTATTATTTACAAAACAGGTTATAACATTTTTACAACAAGTTATTAAGATTTTAAATCCGGGAAAAGCAATTTCACTGAACTTGCTTTTTGTGTTTGGTTTGAATTAAAAAATAAGGAGCTGCCTTTTTTTTACATTATCAATGAAACAGAATCATCGTCTCATTCAAGTTACGGGAGAAAAAACTAAAGTGATCTTGTTTCACAATCAACACTTTTCCAAGAGTTTCATATTGAATCCTTAACTTGATGTGTTTAAGCCTTTATCTATACAAAAGCAATTCCATTATTGTTTTCATTGATACCAGGTTGGCGATTCACTGATTTTATTAAATTAAATCATCCAGTTTTTTAGTGTTTTGCGGAGATGTTGTGCTCCTCCATTTCAGTTGTATCTCACGATGGTAGAACCCCTCTATAATGTTGTATCATGGTTATACAGGGATGGAAATAAGTCACCAATTGCATAGTGATGTGAGCCATTACATTGTTTCTATCAGCTATCATTTTCTTGGGATGAATTGCCCTCGGGCTAATTGTCCAGGGACAAAATGCCTGGTCCGTAGACCGTATAGAAAGTAGCAAGTCACACCCATATATACTACAATAATAATTGTGTTAAAATCAAAAGTCTTGTGTCTGTAGTAGTCCTTAGTCACAAAACTTGGTTTTGTTTGGTATCAGTTCCATCTGTCAGATATAGTTGCATTCTTCTTTTGTACTTAAAAGCATTTTTTCTGTCTATTCTTTATATTTTCTTAAGTATTTTCTATACACTGTGTACATAGTTTTTTTCAGCTTTACAGCTATCTGCCAACTTAGATCTGCCTTGCTAAATTGAGGATATTGTGAGAATTGGGCCACAGGGAACAATGAGGAAAAATAATCTTTAAATGGGAATGAAATGCACTTTTAACAATAATTTCCACATCACTAGATAAATGTCAGCAATTGAGCAAAAATAATTGGATATGGGTACTGTAACAACAGTAGCAGTTACCAGCATGATTTGGATAGATGTATGTGTGCTGTTTTCTGTATATGTATATTCATGTTCTGTACAGCACTCTGAAACCACTTGTGGTCTGTTGCGCTCAATAAAATGTTAAAATAAATAAATAAAAATAAATAGACATGTAATGCAACTGCTCAATTGAGGCTGTGCAATAAGAAAGAAATGACCAAAAATGGAACAGGAACCTTTGGGAATGAAAGTAATAGCTCAAAGAATTTTTTTTCAGAAGTATATAGGATCTTATTACTGAATATTTATTTTTAATTTAAAAGTGCTAAAGCACTTTATACAAATCTATAAAAATGAAATGATGTATACAAATGCACTGTGTATTGATAGTTTCCCAGAAATATGAGCCAGGGTTTAACCTGCTAATTTACTTTTTCCCCCCTAGCTATCAGCTGTGGTCATCCTGGTAGTCCTATTTATGGAAGAACAATTGGAAATAGTTTTAATTTGAACGACGTTGTCACCTTTTCCTGTAACACTGGATATATTTTGGAAGGACCTACAAGAGCTCAATGCCAAGCCAACAGACAGTGGAGTCATCCACCACCAACATGTAAAGGTGGGGAAAAGAGTTACTTTTTCTATTTATACTGTGATCAACATTTATTATAATTAATTCAGTGGTGACACTAGAATAACTACTTGAAACACCTGCCTCCTCTATAATTGGTAATAACAGCATTACTTGGTTTTCTTCTTCTTTTTTTTTCAATTGTTGGTTAGATGCCATAAACAGAACTGCTTCTGGTTTGGTGTCCTGTATATAGACATTAACATTATAACATTCTGTTCAATTTAAATTATAGTATGGTCTTTGTAGTGTTTTGGACACAGAAGCATAATACTGCATTAACACATAGTTATTTTAATAGCCCACAGTAGTTAACTGTAGTTACCATTTAATCATTATTGTTTGCCAGGGTGGTGTGATGTGCTGAGATATCACAATGGCTGGGGGCATTATAAAACTTGATGATATAGCCCCCACATTGTAATGATCTCTGCACATCATATATAATCTTAAGTAAAATACATTTTAGTTAGGCATACATTCAAGAAGATGTGTATGCACCTCCAGTGTCTACAATATGACAAAGACTAGTCACAGACTATGTAATGGTCAAAGCAAGTAGGAAAATAATATTTTAAACAGTATGGAAGTGGTTTAAGATTATTAATGCATTTCTCAGACACTTGAGTAGTGTTAACGTTACAGAAATACTGCTCTGTGCTTAATCATACCCACAACAGTTTTATTTATCAAACAATAGCTTAATCATCTTAATAATTTTAATTTAGCATGCTGATTAGAAAATGTGATTGACCAATTAGAGTGCAGCATTGTGACTTTATATATTTTTTGTATTTACTACATGTACTTAATAGGGTCGTGCCGAACAACGAGTACAAACGAATATCTGTAACAATCTTTACAAGTAATACATAAGTATTGTTGCAATTACTCATTATTGGGAGAAATATATATATATATATATATATATATATATATATATATATATATTATCAGACTCGTAGGACTCGAGTCCGGGACTCTGACTCGAGTCGCATTTTTCGAGACTCTGACTCGAGTCACGGCCGCAAAAGACTTGGACTCGACTTGGATTTGACCTTGTGTGACTCGGACTCAGACTCAGACTCAAACATTTGGGCTCCGTGACTCGGAGATATTAACGGCGAGTCCTTTTTTATTTTCTATTATACAAAAAATATCACAGTAACTAGGAAACCTATGGACAATAAAAACCCACCCAACAAAACATTATCCAATCACTGGTTAGCCCTGTTGTCTTTGCAGCCAATCATAGTAAGAAGATTGTGAATTGTTTTTTTCTTTTTAGATAAATTAATTGTTGCCAGTTTGCAAAAAATAATGTATAATTAATGGTAAATGTAACTCTTTAGACAATAGGAAAACACCCATCAGATCGCAATTGATTGCACATGTACCAAAATATGACAACGCACAACTTACAATCTGACATTGTACCACTTTCTGCCATTACATGAGTCAAGTTGAGGTACACATGCCACATTCTGACGATGTACCACTTTCTAACACTACACCGGCTCTATAGTCCAGATCACAGCTTCTATCAAAGTGAAAAACAACATCCACAAACTTGAACTTAAAGCTTATCTATAAACTTCAGGTACATTCAAACAGTATTCCAATTCCAAAAGAAAAGAAGACAGTGACAGGCAACTTGAAAAAGGCTTGCAAACAGAATAATCTAGCTAGAAAAAAATACATCAAATTATTGTTTGTATTTTTATTTTGTATTTGTGCCTTTTTCCTGAGGGATATCAGACAACGTTCGTTAGGTAAACTGTTACCCCACTACTACCACTATTTGAATAATTTATTTGAGTTTGTTTCAAGGACTTGGACTCGAGACTCGAATTCAAGGACTCATGACTCAGACTTGGACTCGAGTGATAGTGACTCGGACTCGGACCCGGACCCTGACCCTGTTGACTCAGACTCGGACTCGAGATTCGGACAGGGACTCGGACTTGAGGTTTGAGAACTCGACTACAAGTCTGATATACATACATACATACATACATACATACATACATACATACATACAGATGAACCTGTTTTATATCACTTCGCTTAATATCATGCCCCATTTATTATCACGATGTTTCAAAAACCACTCGCCATGCACCATATGTTCTTTTATAAATTATTTCTTAATATCATCTCACAAACCCGCTTATTGTCACGTTTTGTGCAGCCTGTCCAATGCTACTAACAACCAATAATCATCTCGGCTGATAAACTGACATTTTTTGCAGCCTGTCAACTGCTATGTGGGCAGTCTTAAAGGGATACAGTTCAGTTACAAAACACCAACGTCACCAAATGTTTCTTTTTTATTCACACAAAAAAAAACACTAAGTGCACCATCTAATTTTTAGCTCTCATCAGTCAACAATTCATGCCTTTTTTAGATAATGTCACAAACTGTTTTGTTCCAGGTAATGATACAAAACATATTATCTTGTACTAAACTATATGCATTTGTTTAATTGTAAAGAACGACTAAATGTACAGTATTAAAACACTGCTGTTTAATTCAAGTTAGTTTTCTTTCTTTTTTTCTCTCGTAATGTGCTGTCATAGGCAAACGTGAAACTCGGTTTATATCATGACCCACTTTATATCACGAATTATGCCTGCACAGCAATCATGATATAAAGCGTCTTCATCTGTGTATATATATATATATATAAAAAATGCAGTGAATCAGCTCCTGGCTCCAATAGGGCAGTTTGACTGTCAATCTGAAGTCTAGAGATAGAGAACCAATCCAGGAGGAGGGACCAGTTTCTGACAGAGGGGAAGTAAGTGGTATTCTGTGTTGCATGAGTGAGAAGGTCAGAAACAGAATGCTTAGGTCAGAATCAGACTGTTTTCAGAGATATATAGTTACTTTCACTTTGAAAAAGGGACTCCCTAACAGCTTTTCTAAAATAATATTTAAAGGTGTTTTATGTTGGATTTGTTGTTTTTGTGTTTTTTTGGTATCTTGTCTTTCTTTGTAACTGGAACAGCCAACACAAACATTAACCCCATGTATTTATAAATATACTGTCGATCCTCCTCATAATAAAACCTGAGGCAATCACATTCCTAAAGGCGTTATGAGCCTGTAGCAGGGCAGAGGAGAGCCCTGCACGTAATTATATTGTGGGATGTATTGTGTGGGGTTGTAAACACAGGTTATTGTATTGTAAAATAAATGTATGGTGGTTTATTGATATGATATGTAAATGTGATATTGTTTGTTTATTTAAAATAATGGGTTACTGGTGTGGTATTTAAATGTATTGTGTCTTTATTTAAAATACTATGTTATTCTTTGTTCTTGTTTGGCAGCGTGGATGGGGTTAAAGCCCCAACCCACTAAACCTGTGCAGAATGTGGCCGTCTCCGAATTAATTGGTTGTTAATTCGGAGATGGCCACATATATATAAGCATGCCTGTGTGTGTGTTTGCGAGGGTGTTCAAGAGGAGGAATATGTGTGTGTGTGAGCGAGAGAGAGATGGGAGAAAGAAACAAAAATGAAAGTAAGATGAAAACAGAAAGAAAGCAATTGCTACTCATGCTGGGCAGACCAGCAAAGTATTTGTTTGGGTGTCAGAATAGTTTATGTTTGAGACTTTGTTTTGGTTCAACCTTTTATTTTACTCTGTGAGCGTGTTTTTGTAAAAGTGTTTTATTTATTTTTTATTTTCAATAAATATGCTAATCCAGCGCTTTCAACCCCGCAAGTACCTGTCTCTGTGTCAGCTTCCTGGACTGGGTACATCACCACTCAAGCTGTCCTGTCACAGAGCCTTTAACCCTTTCTCAGTCTTGTGCCCTGTGTGAAGCCAGCGGCTTGTGTCGCTTCTTCCCAGGGACCCAGCACCTTAAGTCAGCTTACATTGTGCTCTCCCCCCAGGCTGCATAGCCCGATTTGAGCTTATTATTTTCCTTGTTTTTGTTGCTTATGCCAATATGAGATGGTTATATATATTTTAATATACAGATGAACCCGCTTTATGTCATGATTGCCGTACAGGCATAATTCGTGATATAAAGCAGGTCATGATAGAAACCGGGTTTCATGTTTGCCTATGACAGCACATTATGAGTGTGAGAAAAAAAGATGAATTAAAGAGCAGTGTTTTAATACTGTACATTTAGTCGTTCTTTACATTTAAACAAATGCATATAGTTTACTACAGGACAGATACGGTTTGTATCATTAACTGAACAGTTTGTGTCATTATCTAAAAAAGGCATGAATTGCCGACTGATGAGAGCTATCAATTAGGCGTTGCACTTGGTGACGTTGGTGTTTTGTTAATGAACCGTATTGAACTAAAATTAATTATATCATGTGGTTACTTAGTAAAGCAAAGCCACACAGCATTTAACAGGCTGCACAAAACATGACAGTAAGCGAGTTTGTGAGATGATATTAGGAGAGGTAATTTCTCAAAGAACCTATGGTGCATGGCGAGTGGTTTCTGAAAAATTGTGATAATAAACGGGGCATGATATTAAGCAAGGTGATATAAAACAGGGTCATTTGTATTTATAATTGTTTAAATTACTGTTTGTTGAAACAGAGAAAAATTGTTCTCATTGTTTTATTTCTGTTTTACAGATATCATGTGCAGGCCTGTCTGTAATGTGGTGCTTGACACGCGTACAGAGCAGCTGCTGGGCTCAGCTTGTTGTATTACAACCACAGTATCACGATGCCGCTTTAGTGAACAGCTATTAGCATCACCGTTGGGAAGGCTGTTAGTTTATTCTGACAAGCAGACTTCCCTTAGTCTCATGTTGGTACTGACTGAGTGGTTTTCCCAGTGGCTTTTACTGTACATTGCCACCCGGGGGAACCGCGACCAGGCAGCTACTTCTGATCTCGACCCGGTACCACACCGGTACCGAACCGACCCGGTCCCAAACCAGTAATGAACCAGTTCTGAACCAGTACCGATCTGGTGTTAAATACACGAACCATTACCGAACCAACCTGGTTCCAACCCACTAACGACCTGGTGCCGAGGTTACCGGTCCGGTACCGAACTGATCCTGCTCGGATCGTGACCAGCCCGGTCAATATATATATATATATATATATATATATATATATATATATATATATATATATATATATATAAGCAGATTGAGGCCACAACTCTACAACTGTATGCTGTACATTTCATTGCTTGCTCCTTGCATAATGCCCGGGTTCCATCCCTGTGAGACATGCCAAGGAGATGCTAGTTAACTGCAGTTTCTGCAAGTTTTGTGCCCCTTTCTCCAAGCGCATGTTGGAGATGAGGTTGTCCCGCAGCTCTAAAGAACGCTCTGTGTCACTGACTCTTGCAAAGCGCACTTCTCCATTGCCAAAGGAGAGCAGACGACATACCCGGGAAAGTTGCTCAGGCTCAAAACCGTCTTTACGGGTCTTCATAATCCTCCTCGAGCTCTGCCTCTCCTTCTCCTCCCCCCCGGAAGACGAAGAAGAGTCGCCATTCCAGGCGATCAGCAGACATGGAGCAGATGAAGAAAATCTGGGCAGCTGTTTCCCAACAGGGAGTAATCCTCAAGTAGTTGCTGCTGGAGCGCTCAGCGCCACCAGCCCTGCCTGCCCCCTTGGGGCCCCACGGGGCTGCAAGTGCAGATTGGCCACAGGAGGACATACTGTCCGTCAACATCTCTGAGGAGGCAGGCAAACAGGAGCTGATGTTCTCGTCTGAGGATGTGGAGCCGGACACCACGTCCTCAGCGGTAAAGCTCTCCCTGTCTGCAGAGCTCATGCTGCTACTCAGGAGGGCCACTGCAACTTTGCAAGTGCCCTGGACTACAGCAGGGGAAACAAGGCAATCCATCTTTGAGGAGCCAACAGCCTCTCCCATAAACCCCCCAGTTCACCTGGATTTCTTCCATGAGATCCAATCCTCCTGGAGCCATCCGGCAACATCTCCTGCTGTTTCCTGTACAATGGACAACCTATACAGGGTGCATGACAGTTGAGGCGTCCATTGTTGCCTTGGGCCAGGTGCCTAATTTGGCTCTGCTGTCCAAGGACGCTGCCTGCCCTAACAAACAATGCCAGGTTTCTGAGGTGATCCTCAAGAAGGCCTACAGCCGGGGCATTCGCCACAAGGTTAGGGAACTACAACAGTATCCTGGTAACCTATCAGTCGCAGTTGCTGTTCCCTTTCCGCAAGCCACAGGCCCTCACCACAACAGCAGGCCGAACTGCGCCTGATGAACAAAAACCTGCTCTGGTTGTCTTAGCTCAACGGACCGGCTGTAAGCAGAAACCTGACTACACTGGTAGCCACCCACAGGCAGCTTTGGCTTTCCCAGGTACGTGTCCCTGATAGGGACAAAGCACAGCTGTTGGATGCCCCAATCACTCCAGGGCATACATTCGGTCCCACGGTGGACTTGATGCTGCAGCACTCTCATCGTGCGCAGAAATCCACTAAGGAGCTGGTTCGCCTGCTTCCCAGGCGACCACCTCTGGTATGTAAACCAGCGGCAAACTGTAGCCCTAGGGCCCAGCAGCCTCAAAGACCAGCACAGCCAGCTGCTTGCCGCGGAGGCCGTAACAGGCGAAACAGCATCCCTAGGAATTTGCAGCCACAGGCCCAGGGCCCCTTCTCAGAGAGCCTTCAGGACTATTGGCGTCAGTGCACCACAGACATCTGGGTGCTTACTACCGTTCAGACCGGCTATTCTCTTCATTTTAAGCATGGTCCCCCTCCCTTTCGGGCCGTGACTACAACATCAGTCACTGACCCACAGGACGCCGCTGTGGTGTCTCAGGAGGTAGCAACTCTGCTGCAAAAATTGGCTATTTGTATGATAGACCCCCTCGACTTGGAGGAAGGGTTGGAGTGTGCTTAGACCATTTGACAAGCTTAGAACCATTGACTCGGTCTCCCCAGGAGCTCACTTCCTGGTTGGGCAATTTTTGAACGGGGCTGGGCAGCTTCAGCCGCCTATGAAGGACACTGTCCCTCACTGGAGGTTAAACGTGGTGCTTAACGTACTCATGAAGCCTCCATTTGAGCCCCTGCATTCAGCTGAGCTGAAATTTGTATAATTTAAAGTGGCTTTCTTGCTTGCTATTACCTCGGCAAAGCAGGTGACTGAGATGCAGGCATTCTCTATTGTGAAATCCTGCTTAATTTTAACAAAGGCCAGGACAAAGGTCATGCTCCGCAGCAGTCCGCCTTCTTGCCAAAGACTATCTCGGCATTCCATGTCAACCAGTCTGTGGAATTAGAGGCTTTCCATCCACCTCCTTTCCAGTCTGACAGAGAGCGACAGTTCCATACACTCTGCCTAGTTTGAGCCAAGATGTATTATGTTGACAGGACAAAAAGTTGGAGGCAGTCTGAACAATTTTTTGTCAACTGTGTCCCATGGTCAAGCCCTGTCTAAGCAGCAGCTGTCCAAGTGGATAGCAGACATGGTCAGGACAGCCTATGAGCTGGCCAATGTGCCCCCTCCAGAAAAGCTCACTACCCATTCCACCAGTGGCCTTGCAACTTCATGGGCTTTATTCCAGGGTGCATCTGTCAAGGACATATACAATGTGGTGATGTGGGCTACTCCCCATACCTTCACTAGGTTCTACAGGCTAAATGCTGTGGATTCTCAAAACCCTGGTTTTGGAACTAGAATGTTAAGGACGACTTCCCAGCCGACCCTTGCAACACGTGCATAGAGGTGAAATTCTCTCTCAATTTCTTCACCCTAATTACTTGTTACTGGGGTTCCGAATGGTAACGTAGCATTCTGGTCATTCTACAATCATGCCCTTGCAACGGCTTGGGTATACTCACCCATTCGTTAACGGTTACATTTTGTACTTTGAAGGGAATGTTAAGTTATTATCATAACCCTGGTTCCCTGAAATAAAAATGTAACAATTAACCTTCAAGGCCGCTGAGTCCATTATTCGCAGCAGGCTTGAAGAAAAAAATGACGATGAGATCTGTGATGGAAGAAGCAGCATGGTTTTATGAGGCCGGTAATTCTCTCATCACAAACAAGTAGTTACAAAGCAGATGCAGTTGAATATTAACAATGAAAAATGACTCTGTACAGAAGAACCCAATGAATATAAATCTTAACTTGAAATATAAGAGTGAGTCAAAAAGCTGTGATTCCAGTTATAGTATAGCAAGCAACATATAATTTGACAAAAAGAAAATTTGAATATATTGGATATTAACAAGATACTGTAGCTCTGTAATTCTTGATATCAGCGATTCCTTATCTATGGATATGTATGCATTTTTATCCTTTCAAATACTGTGTGCCAACTTGTACATGATAAAACACAATCATTGAGAAAACAATTACAAACTTTTCAAAATAAATAGTAACATTTTAAGTATAAATTGTCAATATGTGTATTTTATTTTATACCATTCTGTGTCAAAACATTTAGAATGATATACCATTAATAATATAGCATACCAGGAAGTTTTTAAAAAGTTAAATCTGCTAAGTAACATGCATATCTCCTTTTATTTTTATTTTTTTAAGTGGTCAACTGCTCTGATCCTGGAATCCCTGCCAATTCCATTCGGGAAAGTAAAATCGAGCATGGAAACTTTACTTTCGGCACCGTGGTGTTCTATGACTGCAATCCTGGCTATATTTTATTTGGTTCTTCAGTGCTAACCTGCCAGCATGTTGGCCATTGGGATAAACCTTTACCTGAATGTATTGGTAAGTTAACTATAGAGGTAGTTATTTATCTCCATCATTAAAAGTAGAAGTAAATACTTCATGGGCCCAATTTTGATTAATGCTAAAAAATGGAAGGCCATGTGCAAACTTAAGAATGCTTGTTTTGCGTCCTGATAGTCTTGTATTAGCTGTCATATCCCCCATGTTGTGAGTCTAAATAGAGCAAAGGAAGGATGCTGGCATGATTTGGATAGCTTTGGCCAATCCATGGAAAGTGGGAGCAGAAAGGGTTTGCAAATCAAGAGAAACTGACTTACTACACATTAATTTTCTGAGATTTGTTTGACAATAATAAAATAAACATAATTATTTCCATTCTATTAAACATTACACCACAGTGCAAAAATATGTATATTTTAATTGTCTTTTTCAATAACTTATATAATTAAGTTTGTTTATTTATTTATTTATTTATTTATTTATTTATTTATTTGTTTGTTAAAATGATAGTATATGCTTTTCCTGAATAAATGTTATTTTACATTGGATTTTTCTATTAGCATAAAGTATGTAAAGTGATTAGTATTGGCATTTTTTGTAGTATTAAATGAGATGGTAAATACATAAATGTTATTAAAGCTTTTTTAATTTGCATTTAAGCATCCCATTTCCCTTTTACAAGACACTTCTGTTTATTCCAGTGATTGACTGTGGCCATCCCGGTTCTCCCCCTAATGCTATATTAACTGGAGACAAATTCATGTTGGGTTTAACGGTTCATTATTCTTGCACTGGAGGAAGAACACTCATAGGACAGTCATCACGAACTTGCCAACTGAATGGACTTTGGAATGTACCTATGCCACATTGTTCAGGTAAAGCATCAGCTCATTGATTGTTATATACAAATAAATAAATATAAAAGGTGTTAATAGTTTAATCTGTCTTTTTTCGATTAGTCTATGGATACACAGTATTAGATAGAAAGGAATTAATTAATTTCATTCAAAAAAAGTTGTCAATATAGACATAATTATGTAGTATATATCTTGATTGCCTCATATCTCAGAAACCATTTGCAGTAATGACTTCAAATTTGCAGGGTGATCTCTGACCTAATTTGACTGCCATAATGAGATCATGTGCTATTTGAAGAAATAGACAGTACACTTTGAGTAAGGATCTTGCTATTTGTTACACAGCTGTATTTGATTTTCTTAGTTAAGTGGAATTACCGGTAAAAACAATAATAATCTCACTGATATTTTAACATTTGGCCAAAATGTTTCAAACCATTATATTTGGTACACAACTGGATTATTCTCTCAGTAAAGTTCCATTACAGGTTATGTTCAGTGTACATCAACTGGCTCAGAGCCACACTCGTGACATTATTAATACAGATGACTTGCTGTCAGAGCATATGTCTTTATAGTTGGTACAGATTCTATTACAGGTGGTGTCCAGCAGAAATTAATTATTTCGCTGCCACTTTGTTTTAACCTCTTTCTACTTCATTCATGGAAGATTAGTCTCAAAGCAGCACTGAAGGCTGAAAAAGTGTTAGGACAAAAGTATCGACTTGTGTCATGTGTACAGGTATAAACTGAGCAAGAAGGGAACATCTAAAAAGGTGCCTAAAATAAATAGATGCCATTAGACCTGAATCTGCATACATTATGTATTCAGTACAAAGAAAATGGCTCAACAGCTCTAGAAAAAACATGTCCTCTACATCTTTGTGTGTAAATGGTGGTGATTAATGCAAAAGTACAGACAGGCTGTAATTGTGAAATAGCTGAAAGGACAATGATAGTCTTGTATTAGCTGGTTAACACTCTGGTTTTCATTATTAAAAATATATTTTAAATGACTGGTAAATAGAAACCAAATTCATTATTTTGTAGTGAAGATGTTTAGAGGATATCATTGGCCAGCTGTGTGAATTCATTTTTCGCATTTGTTTTTTAATTTGTGATTGACATATTAATCAATCCTCTGATCGATTTAACCAGAACTGCCGAGGTTATACTCATACCTGAAACCCTGGTGCATTTCCCCTGGTGTATTCCTTGTCCAAAACAGAGGAATTGATGGCTGCCAGGTACAGTAGAGATAACAACAGGCTTGTATATAAAAAATAGAATAGTGTAAGTTATATTCAAAATAAAAACATGTATTGTAAAAGGCAGTCAAAATGACTGCTTTGGTGGTTCTAGGTGGGTATTATCATCCTTAATTTCGTGATCCTGACTTTCAAACGCTGTCAGGGTATTTAATACTAGGGGTGTGCTTTTGGTACATTTTTATGAATGTTTAAACTCTTTGTAATGTCAGCGTTTAAATGTTTAAACTATATCTACGTACACACACACACACACACACACACACACACACACACACACATACACACACTCTTTATATTACATTCTGATACTGATAGCCCTGGTTAGTATTTTCGAAGCAAATAAATCCTAAATAAGCAAATAACATTTTAGCATCGCAAAGACTTAACTACAAAGTAAAAAATAAATAAATAAATAAATAAACACGTACACATCAACGTATATATTGAAATGTTTATATTTATGGTTGGAATTAAAGTTGCTAGTGAAGATATAACTAGATACATATTGAACACATTTTCAGATAGAATAATGTTTTTTATAATAGTGTGTTTCTTAAAGGTTCATTTAACAACAAAAAAAACAGGAACCTCTTACGTTTTTTTGTAGTTTTTTTTTTGTTATAAGTAACTTTGCCCAAAATTATATGGTTTTAAAAAAATAAAATAAAAAAGAGACAAACATCACCCACTCTACAGCTCGAAAGCGAAAGCAAGTTGTGCTTACAATTGAAAAAAAGTTGGAAATACTTTCACTTCTGGAAAAGGTAATTACCAGGGATAAAAGAGCACATTATTTTGGAATTTTAAAGAGCACTGTGACTGATATTAAAAAGTCTGCCTCAGAGATTTAAAAGTTTGCGGTCTTTTGATATTGCAGTGGGATTTTTGAGATCTATTGTTGCTTGAGACGAGTACTTAAGCATTGCAATTTCCGAGTACTCGAATCAAACACCACTTTCCTCTACATACTGTACTAGTGTACATAAGCCTCCCTTAACTATAGGCCTAAACTGGACGGCTAAGGCACTTAATCACCAAAAAAAACATATAACAATGTCTTTTCTATACAGGCCTGTCCACACAGGCTTCCTCCATACCTTAGACACTAGAGATGTATGAACCGGTTCCTTTGAAACCGGGTACTCGGTTCCTGGTATGGAACCGACAAACCGGATACAAATATCAAAGATCCGGTTCCAGTGAGTACTATTATGTTTTTAATAAAACTAATTATTAAAAGCATAAAACCATTAAAATTATCAAAGACTTTTAATTTCTGTCAAAAATACACTTGATAACTATAATTGACATGTTTATAATTAGAAAAAATAAATGAAAAAAACATGCACTTAACTAGACTCTATATTTGCGTTTTGTTGTCCTTGTTTTGGACTACTGACTGATCGCAGCTGTGATGAGTTTAGTATGACTTATTTTTTGCTCTGTGATTGTTGTGGTCTTTCTCATGGTTTTTATGCTGACGTAGAACTGTAGGACTAGTGCTTGTTTATATGTATATAAGATGCCACACACCCCTGCCCTGCTCACACATTGACATACAAACATGTTTCTCTAAATAGTTTGGGAACCGGAAATGAAATAGAAATACCCGGTTCCAATGACAGATACCCGGTTCGGACCCGATTGCAAAAATCTCAAGCTGTTCTGCTCTACTATATATATACACCTGCCTGCTAAATTGCAGACAGGTGTTTCCAAATAAATTAATAAAACAATTAAACATGTAGCTGTGTAAAAGCAGCCACAAAACACCCATGTATCGGTGTGGAGGGCGAAAAGATTTTTAAAAAATGTACAAAGGTTTAAAAGCCCTTCTTCAGCTGTTTAAAAAGAAAAGCTGCATTCTAACCATTCTGTTAATCTCATTTGGAGCAATACTTTTTGAATTAATTTTGTTAAATAATTAGTTAAATTACAAACCAGGCCTGCTGAAAATGAATATAAATTATGTTGAAAATAATGTGGATACAACTCACTTCCTGCAAACCAAGTAAGTCAAAGCCATTGTCCTTAGGCTGAAGTAAAGAAAAAGGCTGGGAAGAAATATGCTTATCAGGCCTTAAGGCTCCGGTCTGGCCTGGAACTCTAAGCCTGAAGGGGTTGAATTAAAAATGCCAGTTGGGTGTTTTTTCTTTTACATTGTAATCCACCTTTGAGCAACCCTTTGTCTGGATTGCAAAGCCCAAAAATGAGCTTTGCTGTATTAAGTGGATTCTTTCACTTTCCAGATGATACAATAACACTTTAAAATTGTTTAATTTGAGCTTTTATTCTTAAATGTATTCTTATTCTTATTATTCTTATTATTCTTAATAATAATAATAATAATAATAATAATAATAATAATAATAATAATAATAATAATAATAATAATAATAATAATAACAACAACAATGCATTAGTAAGACCTCATCTAGAATATTGTGTTCAGTTCTGGTCACCTCATTACAAAAAGGATATTGCTGCTCTAGAAAGAGTGCAAAGAAGAGCGACAAGAATTATCCCGGGTTTAAAAGGCATGTCATATGCAGACAGGCTAAAATAATTGAATCTATTCAGTCTTGAACAAAGAAGACTACGCGGTGATCTGATTCAAGCATTCAAAAGGTATAGACAATGTCGACCCAGGGGACTTTTTTGACCTGAAAAAAGAAACAAGGACCAGGGGTCACAAATGGAGATTAGATAAAGGGGCATTCAGAACAGAAAATAGGAGGCACTTTTTTACACAGAGAATTGTGAGGGTCTGGAACCAACTTCCCCATTAATGTTGTTGAAGCTGACACCCAGGGATCCTTCAAGAAGCTGCTTGATGAGATTCTGGGATCAATGAGCTACTAACAACCAAACAAGCAAGATGGGCCGAATGGCCTCCTCTCGTTTGTAAACGTTCTTATGTTCTATTATTATTATTATTATGCAATAAAATGCTATTATAGTTACGTTCTATACGGTTCATTATTGTTATACAGCTGTTTAAATACAAAAAAATGTCTGGTAGCTAACAAATAATAATACTTCACTGGGATATTCTTGCCCGAGTATCAGATGGTTTCATGGCTGTAGTTTGCTGACTAGCACCGGTTGGATGGCTAATACTTCTGTATATTAACCTCCTAGAGTCCTTGAAGCATGGCACAATCAGCACAGTCAGTTAAAGATGGAGCATGGCAGCTGCTAAATCAAACTACTACTAGATTTTGAAGTCAGGCTATGTGCTTATCATAATACGATGCTTACCACAGTCAATACAATGTTATACAATCAGACTTTTCTTGGGGCTTCAGTGTAACTGAAGTATGAACATGTACAGGAAATACCCTGTCTCAGTCTAGGCATTTGCCTCAGAAGTTTGTATACAGTACAACATTTTTCCTGATGCCGTTGTTTCAAGGGGTTTCATTTAGGTCATTTGTAGGTTTTAGCACGTTACTAATGATAAGTGCAGCCCTGGGTTATTAAGTATCCAAATGTTTTAGATGGTAATTAATGTTCTGTGACAAAAATACCTTTCTAATTAATGTTTTGTGGATATCTCTTCTCTGCTTCAAGCTGAATCAGGCCACTGTGCAATGAACACTTTAACTTGGGACAGTAATATTGCTGCAGACTTCCACTGTGCCTCTAATGGTACTGTATATGAAGCTTGAAAATATAATGTCAGAATGTTAAAGTATCATCATACCTGGTATATAATAGTTCAGCAGAAGTCACATAATAATAATAATAATAATAATAATAATAATAATTACAGTGTTTTAAATTAATAATAATAATAATAATAATAATAATAATAATAATAATAATAATAATAATAATAATAATAATTAAGGAAGCAATTATGTGTCTTGATAAGTAAAGTGGAACTGACTGTTAGATGACTGCTTGGTAAATTAAAATCACAGCATTCTTTACATTGTTTTTAAATGGGATACTTATCATATTAAATCAGCTCAGCACATGCTTGTTGCTTAATGAAAAACATAATTGTGTTTTTCAAACATAATTTCTATTTGTAATTTGGACATTTTATTTTCATATGTCACTGATGCTTCCAAATCACTATATTCTTTGTCAGCAACAAAAGGAAAATATGTACTGTAATTATAACATGTTTGCTCATTTCTTAGGTGATGTTTCAGGTACATGTGGGGATCCAGGCATCCCAGCCCATGGTAACAGAGAAGACAGTGGTTTTAAAATCAGGAGTAAAGTACACTTCACATGTGACACGGGGTATATTCTTTATGGGTCAACTGAGAGGATGTGTTTTCCCAATGGGACGTGGTCTGGAAGACAGCCAGCATGCCATGGTAAGTTAAACTCAACTCGTCGAGATGCACTACATTAACCCCCGGCAGCGGTAAAAACTGAGCTGACACGGAAAGTAGAAAGGGGTGAAAATGCACCCTCACACATAAACGCAGTTAACTTGTAAAGTAAATAAAAAAATCGACACAAACATATTTTTATGAATATCTGAACAGTTTTTTTTTTTTTTTTTTTTATTGCCAAACACAGTTTCGAACTTCTGTAATGATTTTTAGGTTAACATTTTGTTAATAAACACTTTCTATTCCACATATTTTGCACTCGCTCGCTATTGTATACAAAAAGAACTACAAAAATATATTTTTTTTTTTACTGCACATGCTAATAAAATAAACAGTACATGAATAACAAAAGAAAGAACTTGTTAACAGCGAAAAATTGCATGCCTCAATATGAAGGTGCCATATGAAGCTCTTGGTATCAAAATAAAGGTAAGCGATTAAAGTTTACCCACTTCTAA
Source organism: Acipenser ruthenus (assembly GCF_902713425.1). NCBI lineage: Eukaryota > Metazoa > Chordata > Actinopteri > Acipenseriformes > Acipenseridae > Acipenser > Acipenser ruthenus. Next base: position 41,572,548 of record NC_081192.1, read on the forward strand.
TGATATCTCGCGATCTTCAAAGAGTCATGTGATATGTTCATTTTAAAGTCGCTGGGGTGCAATTGCATCTGTAGCTGCCGACTAAAGATTACATTTGAATTAAGTTGTTTTTTTCTTAACCAATTTACATTGTAATTAAATGACCCCATAGCTAATGCTGTATATCTGTTTATGTTGCTGACAAGTACGTTATTTCTTTACTATTAAAAAGAAAACAACGAATCTACACTTTGTCTAACAGACTGTTATGTACAATATATGATGATATTTACAAAAAAATAATGAGTTCTGGTACAGTGTTTTAAAAGTCTAAGTCATATAAGGAAAAAAAAAATACCAACATCTAAGTGACAGAAATTATTGCTTTATTGTCTTTATTTTCATGGACATTTAACTTTTATTTAGACAGCTTATTCTGGCAAGCTGTTTTCTAGGTCTTTTTCTATGGACAGTTATAGTTCAGCTTTGCTGTTAAATAGATTTACAGGTTGTTCACTCTTAAACCGTGGAGGCTGGGATTGAGCCATGCTAAATGCTTGCCTCACGTTAAATTCTACCCTGCCATAGATTATATTTGTAACCTCAGAAACCTTTGAAAAGTTAAAGAATGTATCCAAATAGAAATACAGTTCTATGAAGTTTTGACTATGTTAATATTATTATTATCTTATATCAGACTTTAGGAAGAATTTTAATGTAGGAGCTATTTGGAGTTTGTTTTTGTTTTTTTTGCATGTTTGTTGCACAAGGTGGGTATGTTGTTACAATTCTCATAACAATTAGTTGGAGCTTTATGCAACACTGCAAGCGCTCTCAAAGGATGCTCTACGTGTCTAGAGAAGTTATCTAAAGGTGTTCACTAGACTTAAATTCTCTTTCAACTGATGTTAGTTATGCCATCCTCTTGATCTCATGTATACAGGATAAGCAGTTAAATATAATGCTTACTTGAGTGTGGTAGTAATAAATGATTTTGAACCTATATGTAATACAGCTTTTTTAGTGTTTATTTGAAAAATGAATGATGTTATAATGTAACGTGTGATGATGTAACATTGCCTGGCTACCAACTCCCCAAAAACGGGACTTTGAATTGGATGTATGTTGGTAGAATAAAGCTTGAAACACCAATTAAAAAACCAATAACAAATCCATTGTGTTTTCTTAGCTGTACAGTGTGGAAACCCAGGAACTCCTGCAAATGGACGGGTGTTCCGCATCGATGGGACGACCTTCTCCCACTCAGTCAGTTATTCTTGTATGGAAGGATATCTGCTTTCTGGATCATCTGTGAGACAATGTACAGCTAATGGGACTTGGTCTGGAAGTCTTCCTAACTGCACAAGTAAGTCTAACAATTAAACTTTGCACTTTGTGATCCACTTATGTAGAACAACCAACATTCTGGTAAATTTGCGTATAAAACAATTCACAATGGTGTTGAAGGATATTGTACTCCAAATACGTAGTAGTTTGATGAAAAATAACATTCTGTTAAATGCAAATTAAATCATTTAGTACCTTCGTTTTTTCAACAGAAAATCTCACTTTGGTTATGACACAAAACATGACAAATACAGGCACTGAATAGATATATTTACTTACTTATTGCAGCCTGGTAGACTGTGGCACTTGAAGTTAGGACTCCTGAAGCCTTACAATGCGTGAAAACGAGACATTCGGTCATTAGCCAGCCACTTGGTTATTCTTGAGATTTACCAGATAAATGTCAGAAATAAAGCGTTATCATGTTAATTTCGGACATTTATTGTTTTGCTTGGTAAATGTCGACATTTGCCAATATTCAGACCTTTACCGAAATACATACAGTCTGAAGATGAAAAACAAAGATCTGGTCAATGTGTACTATCAAATAGGCACAGCTGGGATACATGTTGCTGTTATGTTTTATTTGGCCTATAAAATATTGAGGACCGGTTTTCCAACTAAATATCCCAAATGAAGTAATAGAATATATATTGGTTCTACTTTCTGTCCAACCCCTGCATGTGTGCACATGGGGTTATATATTTGAATTCAAATGTGGGATCTTGTTAGTAGTTTTGCTAAATTATCTTAAGAATAGCATATTTCTCTCTTACAGAATCCTATATGCTAAGTATACACTTTTAAAACTAATTTAATTATCAAGGAAAATGTTGTGTAGCTTTAGTGTTCTAGGTTTGTTCAACACCAAGATATTATCAGGTTGCAGAATACAATATTTAAAGGTTTATGCCTGCAAACATAATTTGTCATGTTTTGTTTATCCTTTAATGGATTTTTTTCTTGCATGCCAATAAATATTGGTGATGAAAAAGGGTAAAGAACATAGGTGACATTTATAATGAATGAAATATAAAGCCTTTTCTGAATTACGGAGTTCTGTTACTCTTGTGGTCACAGGAAGCCACATTAGCAGAACTGTGTTCATATAAAATTGCCCAAACTGAGAAGGTTAAAGAAACTTGTTAAATAGCTTGCATTCGAATCATATCTCTAAGGGTATTTGTTATTTATATATATGAGACATCAGTAATACTAAATGATTTGCGGTTTTGATTATTTAGGTCTAACCATTAGGTGCACAATTGAGGAAACTCTCCAGTGTGTAGTGAATTGATTTTTCAACATAATTGGAACATTTATCATTCTTTATTCAAAATAAAGCACTGGAAGCCACACAATGTCACTGCATAATTTAAACAAATGGCATGTAAACTGTGCTACTTTATGACTCATAAATGTAGTATAAGCTACTATAAAACCAATCAAATTTTCTCTACTCCTTTTGAATAGTCTAAACGCTAAACAGTTTGCATTGGGGACTTTGGGGGTAAAGCATGGGCAGTGTAAATGACCCCGATGTACAAACAGTAGTCACATTAGTTAACAGAAGCATCTTGATTTCAGTTTGGTCCTTGTGACACAAACAGACTTGTAGATCTTTAATGAGAGACAAAAATAAGTTTTGGTGCTAAATTCATATATTTGCCCTCTTAGTATTATTGGCTAAATTATAAATATTTTAACCCTTTGAGTAGTCAATTCTAAAATGCACTGCCAGTCCTACAGGAGTGTTTTTTTTTTTTCTTTTTCTGTCTACTGCATGCGCTTGATTATTACGAGTACAGTGTACAAACAAGCTGAAAGCTATATGTTTGTACCGGTATGTACTGTACGTAATGAATACTGACGAAATACAGACAAATCATTTTTACTGTAAATAAATAAAACAAATAAATATATATTTTTATTTAGTCATAGGGAAAGGTTTTGACGAAAAAATAACATGTAGACGATAAACAACGGGTTGGAACAACTACAACAACACGTCCTAACAAAAAAAAAGGGCGAGAGAGAGAGAGACAGAGAGACATGAATAAATCATATCCGGGTAAACAGGTTGTGGGGGCGGAGGGAGTGAGAGTGTCTAATGCTTCAGCGTATGATACTGCTTGGTGCCGCCTCTTCATTGACACTTGATGTTGATGGTCAATATTCTTCGCTTATGGCTTCATTGACACACTCACTGACATCCGATTCAGTAGAAGAATTGTATGTATTTGAATTTAAATCGGAATCTGAATTAATTATTATTAGTAATACTACTTTCTCACAGCGATTTTCGCAGGTTTACAAACACTGACATTTTTGTGACTGGGATAATTATATGTAATTCAGTCAGTATCTGGCAGAGGGCGCAAGAGACCAATAAAATGTGTTACAATATTATGGGATCAGGGGTTTTTTAGGCCCAGTAATTCAAGTTTAAAGTTGCAGAACGTACCGGTAATTTCGTACCCCCTGGGGACCAGAGAGCAGCGAACGTACTGGTACGTTCATACTACTCAAAGGGTTAAGTGTATTGCAAAAAAAAAAAAAAAACCTAATCATGAAAATAAAGATTTTAGAAAGTATGCTATTAATAATGGTGTCATTTTAGTTTTAATAATACAAAATATGATGAACAATTATATATAAATAAGAAGGTATCTGCAACTGTCTGAATTTACCAAATTTTACCAAAAGACCTTTTTCGTAGCTACCAGTAGATTGGACTACAGATATTCTGAGATGGCAATATATTCTTGCCAGCTAATGGCTGCTGAACCCAGGAGCAACATTTACCAACGCATCTGTATCAGCTGGTTTCACAGACTCCGATTTAGCCCCAGTTATGGACTGTATGTAACGTTAGCTACTTTAGTCCAAGATTAGTGATAACCACAGTCTAAGAAACTAGCCATAATGTATACTGCATGTATTGTTATGAACTGGGTTTTTTTTTCTGGGCTTGAAGAAACAAAGCCAGTAGGGTTCCCTTTTTATGGGCTGTTGTGTATTTACTACTTCCTCTGCAGTCAATTTTATAGCTCAGTTTATTTTTAGTAGTACTTTAAATCGAATGCTTCAGTATTTAAAGTTATGGAAGACAATGCAGTAGGACCATTTGCTGTTAGCAGATGGTAATAACTGAGGTGCCACTGTCTATATAATCTAAATACTGCTACAGTACCAACTTTATCTAGGCATTAAACTTCCCACTTTGTTTAATGTGGAAAAGACGATTAACCACCCAGCTGCTTATCCCGCGATTTCCAGGTGGAGTGCAAGCGAGTCCAAATTTGTCACTCCTGTGAGAATAGCGTTCAGGCATTTCTCTGTGCATCTGCAAAGTTTCTCAAGTCATTTCGACGTGCTACACTAAATCAATAAGCAGAATATATACTACTATAGCCTGCAGTTTTGTTTTTCACTGGCAGATGGCAGCAGTCCATAAGAAATGTGCTTGACAGTACCATCCCACCCTTAGATAAGCACATCTGGGAATAAAAAATGGACGCTTTCTACAGAGAATGAGATGAGGGTATTTATTTCTTTGTTGGTGTTGTACGGAAACCTTGTCAGGATTGGTACTGGTCAAAACGACCGATTTATTTTGCTGATGAAGTAACCTACAATTTACAGATAATAATGCATATAACAGCGATACACGTCCGTACCTGAAACTGTGGAAGATATAGTATATGACGTGATTGAAAATGGGCAACCTCAAGTGTTCTGATGTATATGTGCTAGATAAAGATGTTAGCATTGATGAGAGTTTGAAGGGCGTCTGTTTTGAAATCACAAAAAATAATTTTTAAAAAGTGATATGACTGCACAATGACTTATATAATGCTGCCATTGGGGGAAAAAAAGTATATTATGTTGTGAATTATATTGTTATAATGCTGTTGTTTTTATTGTGATATTGAAGTTTTATTGAAATAATATATTTCCTGTTTTTCATTTATGTTGTTTTGAAAAGTGTCTATATTGTTTATTTGAGGGCTAAGAATGAAAAACCTGCAAAAAAACAAAAGCCAATCTTTGAAATGGAAATTGCCAAAATAAATGGGCAGCTAGGTGGTTAACATAATAATTTAATAATTTCTACTGTAAGTCTGCACTTGGCTAATGTATGTGCTTGTGTTTCAGTAATCAATTGTGGAGATCCTGGGATACCAGCTAATGGACTGAGATATGGCGATGAATTTTCCGTTGGACAGAATATGACTTTTGTCTGCCAACCAGGATATACAATGGAACCAAAAATCAATAGAATTCGTACATGCACTAACAATGGAACATGGAGTGGTGTAATGCCTTCTTGCAATGGTAACTACAATGTATTATTTATGACATCTTCAAATAGCAGCAATTGATCAGTATTCTTATACAGTTTTTTAGATTATTTATTTTTACAATTGTCCAAATGGGACACCAAGAATAGCTCCTATTAGCTGGAATTGCCTTATAGTAGAAGCAGCAGAAAAACATTTTTTTTGCCACTTAATGAGAATTTATGATGAACAAACATCTTCAGATTATAAAATGACATCCAAAAGCATCTGTGTAGCAATAGATCTTTGCATATACTTTGCTGCTAGCTTCTAGTAAGCCTTCCAGTAGGCCTTGCAGTGCAGTTATTGTATGCCCAAAACCAAGACCAATTTATGGCTCACAGCTTGGTGGGGAGTACTCTTCCCTCTTGGGTCAGACCATAACCAATGCCCTAGCATGGTGGGGTTGTTGGCAGTGCTGTCTTTCAGTTGATACATTGGGAAGCTGTTCTGTTACTTTGTGCTATTAAGATATGCTATCCCAGGAGTGAAGAAGTAGGCCTTACTTTACCCAGTGAATTAACTACAAAGCAAAGCATGCCAAATAGCAGTTTAAGTTAAATATTGTTTTGTTTATTCCCGAAATAAATTGTACATAGAGTTGACACCGCATTTTATTCCTTGCCATTGCCATTTCTTCACAGTAAACAGTGGCCAGCGACACGTTTTCATAAAGTAATAGCATGAGGTGCCTTTTTGTAGCTGAACAAGCAAACGAAAACTGAAACTTAACTTTAAACAATTCAAATAAAACAAAAGTGAAAATGGCGTTGTAAAATGAAGGGGAAAAAAACTCACCATTTTGATTCTATTTTATTACATTCCACATAACAAAGTTGCAACAGAAAAATATGTAATCTATAAAGTCTATATAAAAATCATAACACATTTCCAGCAAGTTGGGCACCTTTAACCCTATGCTGCATACGGGGAATTACCATATTTGGTCATAAATATGAATACTTTCTGTTTAAGCGCTTATAGTTTTGGAACCTTAAAGCAGAAATTAAAACCCAATACACCTACAGAAAGGCACTAAGTGGATCTCTCCAGTGATGTCATTTTGTTCTGGGGTGAAATCAACCTCCGAAATGGCAAATGTAAAATAATAAATACTATTTTAAAAAATTGCCAATTTCAACCTTTTTCCAAGTTTCATATAAAAAACTTAGAGTATATTGTTGCTTCACAGTTTGTCAAGGATTTCAAATCCGAAATCAGAATTGAAATATCTTGAACAGTTGCATAACTAGATAAGGTTTTAAATGCGTAGTATTTTACAAAAATCAACCTCCAAAATGGCAAATGTAAAATATTAATAAATAATTATAAAAACTGTTAATTTCAACCTCTTTCCAAGTTTCATATAAGAAAGCAAATAACTGAGTTTTCGGAGTGGGTCCTAGTTATTTTTGGTGTCGGGGTCGACAGTATGTAAGGCCACCATAATAGATTTAAAATGATGAAAGCCCTAGCCCATAAACAATGGTGCAGCGAAGCGGTAGTCCAATACCTATGTAGGTCTGGAAGGCGCACAATCCCCATGTAAATTATCAAGCCAATAAATTTCAGAAATTCCTCCGTAGTTATCTCATCCCAAGTAGCGTGTCGATTTACCATATGAGGTTTTGTCTATTACAAGCCCCCATCCATGTGTGTTGATGAACCCGCAAATATCGGCAACTATTGTCTGCGTAAAAAACAGCACAAAAAAAATTTCGCAGGTCATTCTAGTTGCGGTTGATCGGAGAGCCTGGCTTAATTTTCCTAGATCTATGCCGAAAGGAGGTTTGGGTGTGAAAGACAGGGGTGTGGGTGCTTGATGATCAGGGTCATCATACGTAAATAAAAAGCATTAGGATCAGCATGCAGAGGATTAGAAACAGAAACAGAAGGAACAGAGTGAGACATGCAGGGACGACGTTTCTTCTTTGTCAAAGGACCATGCCCTCATGGTCCTCCACTGATTGTCTCCATCCATCTTCTGACTTAGTTACACGCACACAAAAAAACATGAAAATAAATACCAATTAATAATAATAACAATTATCTATCATTTTTCAAACACACAGAATAAATATAACTTATTGTCTCTCTTTTCACACATACACAAAGCAAAAGTAAACTACTAAAATACATGACTAAATAATAATATTAATAACTGCAGCTAAATAATGTCTCTGCTCTATACACACACATAGCGATACACAAATCAAAAGTAAACTAATAAAATATATGACTAAATAATATTAATAACTGCAGCTAAATAATGTCTCTGCTATATACACATACACAAATTAAAAGTAAACTAATAAAATACATGACTAAATAATATTAATAACTGCAGCTAAATAATGTCTCTGCTCTATACACACGGACATACACAAAGCAAACTAAATAATTCCTCATTCTTTTGCACAGCGAAAATAATAATAATAATAATAATAATAATAATAATAATAATAATAATAATAATAAATGCATAGCTAAAAAATAATGACTACAGGTAAATAATGAATCGTCGTCCTAAAACATAATAATAACAAATATAAATATATATATAGCTAGCAATACAAAATATACAACACCTAGATAGATGTGTAAAGTTTTGCCTTATATCTCCTGAAAAGTTCAAAAAAGGAAAAGAAAAATCTAGAATAAAAACGTATAAGTGAAACTAACTATAAGAACTTTGTATTTAATTTTTAAATTGATTTTGGTGTAGTACTCTTGTCTCAACAGTCATAAAGGATAGCCCTGCCAGCAAGCATGCACTTACTCACTCACACACACACACTCACACGCCCACACAGACATGACACAGTGAAAAAAAAAAACCTGCAGGTGTAAATAATCAAAAAACTAGTATAAAGTTAAAAACATTAAAAAAACAACAATATGGCAAATTAGTCCAAGTATGTTGATTAGCCCTCTTGGAATTGTAAAACCAGAGATACAGAACTTCGAATTCGCTGTGCACTCAGTCGTAATGGCGCCGACAGTGACACTCGTCTTCATCATCAAAATATTATATGTCCCACCCATCCTAGCCCTCAACCAATGGTATCGTGACATGGCCCATAGCCATGGCTATTACCCACATTTAAAAAAAAAACAAGATTGCTGGTTGGACGGCTAAGATATGGTGCGTTTTGTAATTGACATCATAGTATCAAAATTAGAACACGTCGGCAGGCGAGGCATTTCAGAATGACGTGTTTGCCTTTTTTCTGTTCCATGAGATTCTGACTCGCTCTAAAGCAGCACAACACGTTTTTGACCCTGATGGCTTTCCATAGATCACTATGTGGGCGTACAAAAATAAGTGCAAGGTATTTTTGTAATTTCTAGCGAATACGAACATTTGATTTTTGTATCCAAATACATGTCAAAAAATTTCTACACGAAAATCCTGGTTTGGAAATGTGTTCAGATGGCACAGGATCGGCAGATTATCCAGGAAGAGAAATGCAGTCCCCATTGGAGAATTCGCTTCTACATGGTAAATGCAGTCACCATTGGAAAATTCGGTTCTACATGGTAAATGCAGGCACCATTGGATAATTTGCTTCTACATGGTGAATGCAGTCACCATTCAAGAATTCGCTTCTACATGGTAAATGCTGTCCCCATTGGATAATTCGACTTTACATGGTAAATGCAGTCACCACTGGAGAATTTGATTCTGCATGGTAAATGCAGTCCCCACTGGAGAATTTGCTTCTACATGGTAAATGCAGTCCAATTGGAGAATTCGATTCTACGTGGTAAATGGAGAAAACAGATCACTTCCTGTTTGGATTGCAATTCTTTTTTCAAAGAGCTTTCAGAATCTTGTCATTAGGCCTTTAAAGAATGCAGAGCTGGAAAAGCTGTCTTTCAAATAAACTCAATTCAAACAAACTAGGATGAACCGCCCCTAAAAAAAATCTTCCAACTTAAAGGACGCAGAGCTGGAAAAGTGCCCCGGGGCAGAAGCGGCAGACTCAGGACTGTACAACAAGCAATAAGCGGGCACGGTGAAGCCCAGAGAGGCATGCTCCAGCTGAATGCATTCTCACAACCACAGTACAGAAAAATGCAACAATGCAAGCGAAAGCCTGGTGACCCATGGGGAAATGCAGATGGCAGAAATGGAAACAACCGGTGGGGTCTGCTGCACTGCGTGGCGTGGCCAGCGGGTGGACAGAGTGATGGCAACGGCCATATAGTCTTGAATGCGGATGACTAGCCATTTCAAATCTAAATTGAGAATCAGATTTAAATCGGAGTCTGCAGGGCTGTGTAGCAATATACGAACGGAAACAGACAGCCCATTCGGGAATTCAGCATTCGACCGAATGGGGAGGCGGTGGGTCCCAAGAGAAGGGATGCGAGAGGGAAGAAGCTGTATTTACCAGGTCTCCTTTAGCTGCTATATACTTGCTCCTTGCTCCTTGCTCCATGTTCCTTGCTCCTGCCCCCCGATCCATACTCAAGGTTAAAATAGTACTATTTTGTTACAAAAAGGAGGTGTTTTGCCTGATTCCATTACAGATTAGCAAATTCTGGCTTGACTAATTCCCGTAGCCCTGGCTAATTCAAAGTATCAAAGTAAACAAAGAAAGCCTTCGCCTCCACAGTTTACAAAAATGGGGAATGTCTCTGAATATATCTTCATATGACAAATGCAAAAGACAGCTCCAAAACCTCAACTTAGCATAAATAGTCAAAATACCTTTCAGCAAAATCCTTTTGTTTGTTAATGAGTCAAAAATAGAAAGTATGAAGCATCGTCATTGGCCTATCAAAAGTGTTTTTGTGTGTGTTTGTAAATTACTGAAAAATGGAACATTGAAACAGCAAACAACATTGAAAGCATTTTACAACTTGGATTCACAAGTTAGATTTCTTCAAAATCAGAATTTGTTCAAATCATAGGGTGCTGAGGGAGCATTACAGAATTTGTATTGTGAAAATGTTCAGTCAACATGAATGGCCTTACTAACTAAAAATATATTGCTAATAAAAATATTATTATATAAAGATGCAACAATGATTTGTTAAATTCATTGTTTAGTATATTTCTGTACCAAGTACAATGATAACTATGCTGCACACGTACCGGTGCTTTGGCATGCTTGAAAAAAAGATAATTATTCATAATTAAAACTGGCTCAAATAGTCTTTCCATTATTATGATAAAAGATATAGAAATGGTAATTTTACTGGCCTATAGTGCTGAATAACTTAAAATATACATTTCAGAAATAGTTTAAAGGCTACATGCACATGATTGTGGGCCCTATAGTTACCCATGAGTGTTTAAACAAGTATGTAGGGATATGTCATGCCTCGCTATGTTTAATGTTTTGGCAGCTGTTACCTGTCTTGCTCCACCACCAATATCCAATGGAATACTGGAAGGGATTTCTTTTGAGTGGGGAACCAGTGTTAGTTACAGTTGCTCTCCAGGGTATGAACTCTCTTTCCCTGCAATCTTAACCTGTGTTGGGAATGGAACATGGAGCGGTGAGGTGCCTCAATGTTTGCGTAAGTTTACTTTTTCTAGTCTTTCCCCAATTTACTGTAGATTTGGCAATTTATTATAATTTTTTTGGAAGTGAACTTCTGTTAACCATATTTTGAGTTATTAAACATGGCAACAACATGTCCTTAAAAAGTAAATCCAACATTGTACCTTTTTGTTTGCCCACTGATTATTCATCAAGGGGAGTCAGGCCAATCAAAAACTTGTGTTTGACTTTTCCTTGTACATTAATGGTAAATCAACTTTTTTTTTTTAGAATATGCAGTGTAGGGGAATCACTGACCTTGGTCTATTGAAATGGCACCGAATCAAAATGTTGCTACATTTTAGATAATTTGCATTTTGACTGATAAATCTGGAAATGCCATCAGATATTTGTGTGTCTCTAACTGCAATAAGCGTCCAAGTGTTTCTAGATCTGATGGCATTTACAGGTAGAGCAATTGAACAGACTCAATAGCCTTATTAAGACTGAACCTGTGCAAACCATAGTCAAATGACAGCAGAAGAAACATTGCTTGACTTGATTGTGCAGCTCTTTAAAAATATTTAGCACCTGAGGTCACTCTGACCTTTTTGAATGAACCTAAAAAAGTGTTTCATACACAAATTTGAGATGCAATTAGATTTAGGCTTTAATGACTGATGCAAAGGTCATTTTCTAACAGAACAGCGCTCAGCAACCAATAGGCCACTGTACAAAGAAAAGTAAACTTCTATTTAAAAAAATAACAGTTTTGTAATGAAAGAGAGATTGAGGTATTACTTTTATACAGCTAAAATAGGGTTATTATCCCGAATACCACCAGGTGAGAGGAAATGAGTGACAGTCTGATAGTTAATGTACATTATAACAGAAGAAACAATCCATTTGTGTTTCAGATGACTAAATTGCTCAACCGACCTCAATGTATCAAATAATCCAAAACCTGTCACTATCGTGTCTACTATGCCATTATAAAGTACTTATACATATCCTGCAGCAATTTCTAGTCGCTGTATTAATAGGCATTGTAATACTCAGGCACTGATTTATATAGACAACCTGTCATCTTAGTAAAACAAATCTGAAGTTTCTTTGGCTTTTATCCTAAATAGTACACATGAAGTAAAGGTTTTGAAATTTAAATACATTTTAGGCATGTTACTGTACATCTTTTTTTCAGCAAAGTTTTGTGGAGATCCTGGTGTCCCGAGAGAAGGGATGCGAGAGGGAAGAAGCTTTATTTATCAGTCAGAGGTCTCCTTTAGCTGCAATCCTCCATTTCTTCTTGTGGGATCCAACACAAGAATATGCCAGGCAGATGGAACATGGAGTGGATCCCAGCCTCGCTGCATAGGTACTGAGAAACCAACACTACCAATAATCTGGAAAAGGATTTCTCACAATAGAAAGTTATTGCTAAATACTAAATTTGTCAAGGAAGTACAAAAGCTTCCGATGCATGTTTTGCCTTCATTTTCATGCTCATGTTTTGAGTGGTTTATTTATATTTTTATTTTTATCATTTAATATTGGTTAATTGGGCAAGGTTTCTGTTACTGTATGTAGATATTTATGTGGTTGTCATCAGGTTTACATTCAGAACATGGACTAGTACACAATGCAGCTGTTCATTGGGAATAACTAATCAGAACTTGTAAGCAAGTTCCAGTCCTAATCTAGCATGTAAACACAGTACAGTTACATTGATAAAAATGCACACTCATATTACTTCAAATCAATATAGAAAGATGTGACTAAAAAACTGTAAATGCAGCCTAATGTAAACAGATCTAACTTCTGGCCCAAAGCAAAATTTGAATTACTTTGTTTGATGTTGCAGTTGGCCACACCGTTGATCAGCCTGCTCTGTATAGAACTGTCTGTGGAACACAAATCACTGTGTTTTATTTTCCTAAGTTAATGTGTTGTGTTTGTATAAAAAAATAAAAATGAAACACAGCCAATGTTTCTAAGGGATAGTTTTTCTGCCCACTCTGGACAGAATAAAGTACATTGATTTTATGCTGTGTTTCCTGCCTTTTTATCTTTCTTCCATAAAAAGGCAGGAAACCAAGCATAAAATCAGTGTACTTTATTCTGTCCACAGTGGGCAGAGAAACTAGTGCTTAGAAACAACAGTAAAAAAAATAATAATAATAATAATTCTTTAGCAGTTTATGCAAAACATCGTAATCAAACTGTTCTCAAAATGCCAGAGCAGCGTCCACGTGTTCCCAGTACGAGTGCAAGTGGGGCCTCTTTCAGGCGTGGTGTCTGCCTCCTAGGTTCGACCCCATGACTTGTCCCATGGCAGTAATACTGCAATTTTTGCAGGACCTATTTGACGATGGGAAATCCCCCTCCACATTAAAGTTGTATCCGGCAGCCATTTCAGCTTGCCTTGTTAAGATTGATTCTGTCTCCCAAGGAGCTTACTTCCTGGTGGGGCAATTTTTGAAAGGGGCATGGCGGCTTCGGCCGCCTGTGAAAGGCATTGTTCCTTGCTGGAAGCTAAACGTGATGCTTAATGCACCTCCATTTGAGCACCTGCATTCAGCTGAGCTGAAATGTGTATAATTTAAAGAGGCGTTCTTGCTTGCTGTCACCTCCGCTAAGTTGGTGAGTGAAATGCAGTCATTCTTTATAGTGAAAGCCTGCTTATTTTTACAGAAGCCAGGACAAAGGTCACACTCCATATCAATCCTGCCTTTTTGCCGAAGACTCGGCGTTCCATGTCAACCAGTCTGTGGAATTGGAGGCTTTCCCTCCACCTCCTTTCCAGCCTGACAGAGAGTGACAACTCTGCCCAGTTCGGGCCCTGGCATACTATGTTGACAGGATGAAAAGCAGGAGGCAATCGGAACATTATTTTGTCTTCTATGGGGCAAAGTCCCATGCTCAAGCCCTGTCTAAGCAGCTGCTGTCTAAGTGGATAGCAGACACGGTCAGGACTGCCTATGAGCTGGCCAAGTGCAACATCATTTTAGCATAAAAATGCTGCATTATAAAAGTGTGTTTTTAATATTGTTTTAAAAGCAGTGACACTTGGTGCTTCCCGTACAGAGCATTCCAGAGTTTTGGAGCCCTACAGCTGAATGCTCTACCACCTCTGTGTTGTTTTTTTTTTTTTTTTTTTTTTTAATTTGTGGGACAGTAAGCATCTGTTGCTCGGCAACTGCTCTTTCTAAAACTTTAGACAGAAATGGAAGATTTGAAATAGGCCTGTAGTTATTAAGAACATTGTGATCTAAGGTAGATTTCTTGAGCAGTGTTTTTACAATTGCAGTCTTGAAAGAGTTAGGAACAATACCTGATAAAAGGGAGCTATTAACAATATTTAATGCTGTGGTATTTATTTTGGCGAATACTTCTTTAAAAAGTGGAGTAGGGATAGGATCTAATGCACATGTAGTGGATTTCATCTTCTTAACTATATTAGCCAGATCCATTTGACTAATCAAAGAAAAATGATCAAAAATGTGGATTGGTGTACACTGACCCATTTGTTAATGGTTACAATCCATATTTGAAAGGCAACGTTAGGTTATTATCATAACCCTGGTTCCCTGAAATAGAAATGTAACCATTAGCCTTCAAGTCACTGCATCCATGATTGCAGCAGGCTTGAAGGAAAAATGGCACTGAGATCTGTGGGTGCAGTCCTTTTGATACCTCGGGGGCGGAGTCATGACTGTGTCACAGGCTCGGTGAGCAGCTTTGGTATACAATATTCAGGATTCGGGTCTTTAGGAGGCAAATACTCATTCGGTAATGGTTGCATTTCTGTTTCAGGGAACCAGGGTTATGATACTAACTTAACAATTTGGGCCTTTTTTTAGGTTGTTATTTCTCTTCCATTTTGACAAACATATTGCTTTAATACTTGCTTTCCTAAATAAACTCGTCAATGGTCTTTCATAATGAACCTTTGATATATATTTTTTAAATTTAATGGTTATTCTTTGATTATACAGTAAGTTTTGAACAACAATTAATTATTTTTTTTGTTCTTTAGAACCTACACGCACCACATGTGAGAACCCAGGAGTCCCAAGGCACGGATATCAAAACAAAACTTTGGGATTTCAGGTATTGTATTGTTTCCTTAACTGTTCTTGGTAAGTGGCAATTCCGTGGTTCACAGTCGTCACCTTCCTCAAGGGTTCAGCTTTTCAGAATCTGTATTTAAATCCAGTTCATGTTAATTTGACTAACTAACCATTGATTCTTCAAGATAAGCATTTAGACAATGTTTTTTTTTGTTAGTTTATTTTGTGTTTTTTTTAGTTATATTTTATAATTAAGTAACACTTTATTCTGCAATGGACAGTAAAAGGGAAACAGTAGTAAATAGTTAACTGTAGATTACTGATTATCCTCTGTGCCCATTGTGTTGAGATCAGGAACTGATGAAGACATTTGAAGATATTAAGCACTTAGTCTTGTACTGTCAGTCCTGATCATTTTAAGATATCTAAATGAATCAGTTCTGCAATACATTAATAACCCAAACCTTAACTGTGTCCTGTGAAATATGATTGTGTTGCTTATATTCATATTTTATTCTGTGATGTGGCCAAATGAGATTTATTGTCCAGAGTAGTGAATCTCCATGCTGTAAAAGTATGATGTGAAAGCTGACGTTACTGGTACTTACTATCTTCAGCTTAATACAACTGGGGATTTCTGTACATTCAAAGTACTGTAAAATGCTTTGGAAACCTGTGAAAAGTGCATGTCTGTCAGTTTTCATCTTCAGTTGTAAAAATATATTACTTAATCCTTTTGGACTTGGGATCTGCTTAAAGAGATTATGCCACTGGAGAGACACATTACTGAGATACGTTTGAAAACGTTAACCTAGTGGACAATAATGGAATCCAGCAGTGCCAGCTGACCCATGCAGTTTTTAACAACCTTTCTCATTGAAGCCCATGTTCCACGTTAATGTTATACTTCTATTACCATATACCTCAGTGATATCCTAAAGGTGGTTCAACTGATACAGACTTTAACCACATACAGTTTATGTATTCAGCAATGATAGAACAAATAATATGCTTAACTTTGATGATTTGAGACTTGAACCACATAAAATGACGGTTAGGGTTTATTTCTTAACAGTTGCATATAGAACATAATGGAACAATCTGAATACCCTCACTGTGTCACCATAAATCAAACATTTCTCAAGGAAAGCACACCACCTACTGTGCGCAATCTATACCAGAATGGGAGCAGGTCAATATTCCAGTTTAATCCCAATTAATTTAAACCAAAAAGCAACTTAAAACTTAAATATAGTAATAAAAGCTGTTAGAGTGGGAGACTTACAGTGCTGTTCTTTGTGACAAATAATTTGGATTTGAATGATGTTTTGAATATATGTTTATTGATAACAGGCCCGTTTGACAAAGGAGAACAACAACTAACAAGAAACAATGTTAATTCACTGCTTCTACCTAAACCTAACATGATTGTTTTTAGTGTTATAACATTAAGATTTTTCTGCTTGCATGAAAAATCATACAGTAACAGAGGGAAACTGCACTGGTGCAAACAGATCAACTTGTCAATTGTATCAGTGTGATATTTTAAATACAGTATGTGTCATCTCTTCTGTTTGAAAATTAAGCACAAACGTAGTTATTTACTTGCTTATTGACTTAGTTTTATTGTACTAGGTTGGAAGTGTGGTTCAGTTTCATTGTGAAAGGGGGTACCTCCTTCAAGGGTCTACTACACGGGTGTGTCTCCCGGATCTCACCTGGAGCGGAGTTCAAACCGAATGCATTCGTAAGTAATGGTATTATGTATGCTTACATTCATTAGAAAATGATTCAGTACCATCAGCTAATCAGCATCCAGCTTTAGCGGTCTTCTGTTAGACAGTAGATGCCTGCTGGAACGTCACAGCATCAACTGTGAATAAAACTTGAAATCAATCCACGCAAGTGCCCGCTTTTTCATTTTGACTTGCGGTAATGAAAGCTCAGTTCACAGTTATTCACCTGTCGTGAGACTGTCACAAATGTTGCAGTTTGTTTTTTCTGAGCACCATTCAATCAGCTGCATGTCATTAGTCCTGCCACTAGGTGGCATAGAAAGCAGAAAATGCAGTAAACAAAACAGCAGGGAGCGCTGTGGATTTAAATACTAAGCTATAAAGACAATCGTGTATTTTGTCAGAGCGCAGCTAAACTGCAAGATATTGGAGGCAATTGGAATGTAAATTAACTGCACTTCTACATGGCAAGACAAATAAATAAACTACAGAAGAGCCTGTCATAATTGACTTTAATTTAATTTAATTGGCTCCAGTGGTCCGTCGAATACGTAAAAATATCATACCTCAGATGGAGTCATTATACTACATTGTAGTTGCTTTATTAATGTTTGGGAATTATAAATGAACAATGTCAAGTTCATCAGTGTGTCTAAAAGATCAAAGTATGGTACAGCATGAATACTATACAAAGAAAATCAGTGAAAATTATTACAAAACAAAGCACTGTAATACAGCATTTGGCAGTTTACAAAATAGCATTACAAAAAGCGCTTATCATGTTTTCTCTGTCTATGCCAAAGTAATCCATTTTTTGCACCGCATGTGTTCACCCGAGAAAGTGCTCACACAAACTGTCTGGTGAAAAATCGCGAAAAAATGTTTTAACGGTACAGAACAGTAATTATATGAATCTCTTGCTTTCTTGTTTTCTTTTATTTAACATGGTTAAACTGGGCAGTTACGTGTAGTGACAGCGTGTTAAACCGAATTCCCAAACGCAACTAAATCAACTAAATCGATTCTGCCTTGTTAAGAGCTGAATTTATTGTTTTAGACCCATAATAATGTGTCAGTTTCCATCAGTACCATTCAGTTGGTAAGAGCAAGTGCAAATGACACATGCCACAGATCCAATAGAGGGTCAATAGAGGGTGTCTTACAGGATCAGATATGACAGGTTATACTGTATAGCCTAATTAAACCAATGCATACCTACAATTACAAAATGAAAGTTATCATCATCATATCTAACACTGAATTTCACATAAGAAAGCATTTTACTTTATAAATGATGAATGTGTTACATTTCAGTACCCTACAATGTCATGCAATGGGGTAATGAGATCATAAAACACCTAGATTTGCTCGTAACACAGTCTGACAAACAAAAGGAGACCTATCACAGGATATATCATGCATTCCTTTTCCCAAAGACAAAAAATAGCACTACTGTTTTATTTTGTTTTCATTTATTTTAAGTTAGCTGCTTCTTTTTTGCCTACCCCTTATTTAACATACAAATGTAATATTTATCAGGGAAAAGGTTTTGTTATTGCTGGATGCTGAAACTAGGACAGTTAAAGCCCCTCCCACATCTACGTAAATTCCCACATATATATGTATACAGTATATATATATATATATATATATATATATATATATATATATATATATATATATATATATATATATAATATTTCATAAATCTCATGATTTTCGTAACATTATTTGCTCTTTAGAAACGAACGAGAGCTGTATCTTTATCAGATCGAAATAATAAATAAGACACTCAACATGATAAAAAAAAAAAAAAAACTGATCGCTATTAACAATATATATCAACTCATTACACATTAAAAATTAACAACATCACATCATAATCAAGACCTGAGAGAAAACGGTAAGTGTTAATCTCAATATATTTCTCAGTATGGCCCCATTTATCTATGCAATACAAGTAGCAAATATACTATACATTAAATTATTTTGCATATATTTTACATTTTACATAACCAGCAAGAGCGTTATATTTACGTTTTATATGTGGTGAATCATTTTAGTCAAATTAGAGGAACTTACAGAAAAGGTTTAATATTGAATTCCTCATTAAGACCTCTTGGTGGACATTGCTTATAACTAGTAAATCCAAAAAGTTTCTCTTCGCAGTAACATCCTATTTAAATCTCCCCCCTCCTAGGAACCTGAAGATGTCCAATACCTATATATTTAAGAGATGCAATATTATGGTTTTCTTTCAAGAAGTGCAGCCAGCCAACAGACTTTGTAAATCTTTTCTACGGATGCTACTCCTGTGTTCACCAATCCTAATTAATTGGCATCTCATAGTTTTTCCCACATAGGCTAGGCCACATGGACATTTGATCATATATATATATATATATATATATATATAGAGAGAGAGAGAGAGAGAGAGAGAGAGAGAGAGAGAGAGAGAGAGAGAGAGAGAGAGAGAGAGAGAGAGAGAGAGATATGTAACATTTTGTTGCATGTTATTATACCTTTTATATCAATTGTTTTGCCAGATGATGGATGACAAAAGGAAGTACATTTATGTGAAAAATTAGATTGGGCACAACAAACACATTTATAATTCCCATCTGGAATTCCATCAAGTAATGTTCTATGAACAGTAGGGGATAGATCTGAATGTACCAACAAATCTCTCAAATTAGAAGGTCTGCTGAAAGCTAAACGAGGGTGCTCTTTGAAGACCTTATGAAGCAAAGGATCTGAATCAATAATATACCAATGTTTCTTAATAATATCCCTAAAGTGGTGTCCCAAATTTGAGTCCTTCGTTACATATTGTACAGATTGTTCTTTGACCATTTTTTCTTTTGGTATTGGACTTTCTGATTGTGTGACGGAACTAAATCGATTGGCAGCACTACCTAGCCAGTCCTCTGTATAAACTCTCTCTTTTTATCTATCTCGTAAGATATCCACCTGTCGTGAATATCTGTCATCAGAACTACAGATCCTGCGTAATCTACTAAATTGGCTAATTGGTAGACGCCTCTTAAGTGGTTCAGGATGGAAGCAATCAGCTCTCAATAAAGAATTTTGTTCAGTGGGTTTGCGATAGAGGTCCATGCTTAACCTGTTATCCTTTAAAATCAAAATATCCAGAAAATGCAATTATAACTGGTCAAATTCTAATGTAAAGTTCAAATGTTCACTAACACTATTTAAATATGCATGAGAATTTACTAATTGTGCCTGAGTACCCGTCCAAATAAAAAATATGTCATCGATGTAACAAAGCCAAGTAAAGATGTAAAGTCTTATGTAATGTGAAAAAGGGTTACACACAGGATCATTATTATTTTTATTATTATTTTATTTCTTAGCAGACGCCCTTATCCAGGGCAACTTACAATTGTTACAAGATATCACATTATTTTTACATACATTAACATCAAGGTCTTCAAATAGTCCCATATAAATTAGCGTAATTAGGTCCCATAGTGCTGCCCATAGCTGTTCCCTTAATTTGCAAATAATAATAATTCTTAAATAAAAAATAATTATAATCCAAAACTAATTCTGTCAATTCTTGAATACATTCAATAGTAGGTAAATTGTCCATTTTTTAAGAAAAAAACTCGAAAACAATTGCTTCTATACCCCCTTGTTTTCGTGTATTGGTGTATAAGCTCACCACATCGAGCGTCGCTAATAAGCAATCAGCTTCAGTGTCTTTATAGTCTTCGACATATTGATCATATCTAATGTAAACTGGACTGTAGGATCAGTCAAAAGTTTTGTATAATATATGTCATCATTAAATTTTGTCTAATCACTTCAAATTCATAATCTATTACATTCTGTATTACTATGGCACCCCCTTTGTCAGCAGATTTGATACACTATGGAAATATAATTTTTTAATTCCATGATCACTTCCTTCTCCCCTTTTAACAAATTATTAAATGTCTTATATTGTCTTTTTTTGCTGAGAGTGGAAGTTATATCTCTTTGTACTTTGTATTATTTCTTCAACCATTCACCAGAGTTTTCACTATTAGAGGCTGACAAAGGAGGTGTCAAAACCATACCAGAATTGCTAGAAAAAATCTCCTTTAACCTTAATTTCCGAAAAAAAAACCTTTTGCAAATCCATAATTGTGTCAAAATCATGACGAAACAAAAGATAAAAGATTGCAGACGAAACAAAAGATAAACCTTTACTTAATAAACTCAATTGAAGATCTGACAGTGACTTACTAGAAAGGTTAACCACATTCAATGTCTCTGGCTGCGTGTCCAAGGTCTGTGCTGGATGTTTCTTTCTCCCCCTCCTGCATTTCTTCTTTGTCGGTGGCCCGGATCGACTGCATCCACCAAATTGTCCCCCCCCCAAAAAAACCCTGCCTCTGAGAGAAACGAATACTATCCGATCCGGTGTTAAAAAATGAAGAAGAGGACCATGTAGAGGGATTTGACTTTCTACGGAGCATGTTCCCCCTCTCCAAAAATAGACCTCCTTCTGTTTGTAGTCCTCAATGTCACGGTTAAATTGATTTATCTTATTGCTTTTAGTTCCATTTCCAGTTTGTTGTTAGTTTCCTTCAAATCCCAATGAAAAGAGGATAATTTGTCTGTATCCTCAAGTTGTTCAGTGAGTTTTTTGTCACTTGTTCAATTTCAATGCGTGTAGTCTTTAATTGTTCTTTAGTCCCTGGATCACGAGAGCCATCAAATCAAAAGAACATTTATTGATGATTTCACACCACTTGTCACAAAATTGTTAATTCTCTCTCCCAATAGTTGGAGCTTTTTGAATACGCAGGACACGTGGAATTCTCTTGTTCCTCAAGTAATTGCTTAGGGTCATGACATGTAGAAAAGACCGCAACTCATGATTCATCAGATTTTTCAATGTTCTACTTTGTCCACATCCATCTAGGTCCTGATCTTGGTCCATTATCTCGAGGACGGTTCCAAAGTTGATCTAATTAGGAGTCACAAAGCAGAGTGTTGTATATAGAGGATAAAGTCAGAAATCAAATCTGTTTATACGCACATCCATTGATCAAAAAGGCTCAGGTCACGAATTAGTCAAAACAAGTAAAAAGATAGAATGCCCGCACACTTATGAAGCTCCACATCTTTTATTTAGTTTAAAAACACCATGCCATCAGGTAAAATCAACTTTCGATCTACAAAAGATCTTCATCAAGATATGAGATAATGTTGCAGCAAGCTTGTCTTAAATAGACCATTAATTGACATCCATTAGATACAGGTGAGCAAACACTTTTCCCTTTTACCACTTTTGTCTTTATCAGTACATTTGTACACCTTACATGTGCTTTTACAGGTCTATCTATCTATCTATCTATCTATCTATCTATCTATCTATCTGTCTGTCTATCTATCTATCTATCTATATCAGACTTGTAGGACTCAAGTTTTACTTTTTTTCTTTATATTAAAGTACATTAATGATACATATGTTACATATTTTACAGCTCACACATGCAAGCAGCCAGAGAGTCCACCTCATGTTAATGTGGTTGGAATGGACCTGCCCTCAATCGGATACGCACTGCTTTATTCTTGTCAGCCTGGCTTTTTTCTATCAGGGGGATCAGAGCACAGGGTCTGCAAGTCAGATGGCACTTGGACTGGGAAAATGCCTGTGTGTCAAGGTAATAACAAAATCTGTTAAAGCCACTGTAATTCATTGTTGCATATTTTTTTGTTAAACTACACATTTAGGCAGTTTCTTTTTATAAACATACATTTTTACTTTCACAGTGGGCTCCAAATTATCAGAGAGAACCAACAAACCTGTGGCAGGGACTCCGAGTCCTAAGTTAAATGGTAGGAATTTCTTCTTCTTCTTTTTCTTTTTCTTCTTGTCTTTTCTGGTTACTCAGACAAGCTTTGCATTTGATCTCAAATTTGCCATCGGGCTGGTTGTACTAAAGGGATCCGATCCTGGATCCAGGATCAGATCTTGATCCTGTGAAGTGTTGAGTTGTACTAAAAGGATCAGCGCTTATCCCAAGTTCAGTTTTGGCTCAAGATCTGATCCAGTTCCGATCTTATTTCAGAGTAGGATCAGAGTCAAATTAAAGCTTGATCTATTTTATTTTTATTTTTTAAATAAATGGAGGGACTTCATCTACAAAAGCTTATTCGTAGACTGTACGATGAGAGTGTGTATTCTGTGATCGGCAAAAGCCTTGTAGCGTTTTTCAAATAAATCAATAAATGTATTGGCTAATTTAAAATATAGTAAACTGTAACAGGATAAAACAGGATATCCCTTATTTTTTGTCTGCATGCTATATGTTTGCATCACGTTCCTCTTGCAGATTAGGCCTATTATAATAATTTTCATGAACAAAAAAAACATCCACTTGGTACAATTTCAATACACACCGGTACGTGTAATGTGTTCACAAATTGTACTTGCATTATCATTGTATTGATTTTAATGAATGGCTAATAGTTTACTTCTATCTAAAAAACCTTGTAAGGGTGTGTTCACACTGGGTCCATTTAGAGAGTTTGGCCCGCACTTGGTACGTTTGTTCACAGTGGGGGGAGCCAGGCTACCTGTAGAGATGTCGCCTGACTTCTTGGAGAGCTGCCCACCGTTGGGACCAAGCCCTCGGCAGAACGAGGTCACCGCTGCAGATTATGAGAGGGCTGCGTCGTGATGTGGCTAATTCCAAGGGCTGGGTGCTCGGCACCCTCAGGGACATATAGTTAGTAAAGATTTCAAACATATAAGAGAAGGCCCGCCATTTGTTAAGGCCCGACATATAGAAGGGGGTCCCTGCCGCTTAGGGGACCAGACACACAGGGGAGATCCCCTGCACATAAATAGAGGCTGGAGAAGAAAGAAAGTGGACTCTGACTCATTGAGAGCTACACTCGATGAGGTGAATTATAGACTTCCGAAGCTGGGGTGGAGATGCACCCCCAGAGAGCCTGAAACAAGAAGATTGCCTCAAGTTACAAAGGCAGAGCTCCTTCTTCGAGGTTAGCTAAAATAAGCGTAGATCCTCGGCTTGCGAGGGGAGCGATAGCGCATGAGATTCTACAGGTTTGGTTTGGCCGGGGGTCCCCTCTGACTAACTGAGAGAACCTCCCTCGCTAGGTAAAGGAAGCGTAGCTTGCACAAAGGTTGGGGAAGTGTGACTCACGAACCCCCCAAAAGGATGGACCCCCTCACTAACCCCCCAAAAGGATGGACCCCCTCGGCTCCCTGCTAAAGATTCCTACGAGTACAGACAAACAAAAAGAACCACCAATGCATATACAAAGAAAGAAAGAAATACATTTAACAGAACAGAGAAGGTTAGTAACTGGCTCCCTACTAACTATGTGAAAACCCTCCGCTCAGTGGAAAGGAAAAAAAAACAACATTCTTTTTGGGGGGAAAACCTTTGGTGGTCCTGGCGGAAGGGTCGTCCCCACTCTGGACATACTAGCAATAGACTTGTGCAGAAGATATCTCAGATGGGGAAGAACGTGTGTATGATTCAACTGCTGATGCGGTCCAGCGTCCCATATTTTTTATTAGATGCTGGTTAATCTTTGCTCTTGCAGCTGATGTGGCTGCCCCGATTCTGAATGAATGAGGAATATAGAATTATAGTATAGTCCTGCTCTGGAAACCAATGTGGACAGATGAGTTGTGAACCAATGTCTGGATATAACAGTCCGGCTTGAATTGATGAAGAGGGGGTCAGAATTTGAAATAGGTTTGCGTTCTGCGATATATTTCTGCATGGAAGCATATGGGCATAGAGGAGAGTAAACTTTTGATAGCTGAATGAATTGACCTTGCCAGAGCTGATCCATTTTGGAAATGCGCAGAAAGAGGATAAAGTGGGAATCTGAGATGAGTGTGAGATCACTGCAGCGAATACCCAGCATAGGAAAACTGGCAATAGAAGGAACAGCATATTCTGAGTTTACAGGTAGGTCAATACAGAAATACAGGCACAAACTAAAATAAAAATCTGCACCCTGGGAAGTAACACAGTACGGAAACAGAATAATTTGTCATGAACACTGAAAGGTCTTATTGTTATTATTATTATTAATATTAGTTTTTTGTTTTTTTTGTAGTTCCTGATGATGTATTTGCTCCTAATTACATCTGGAAAGGCTCCTACAACTATAAAGGAAAGAAGCAACCAATGACTTTAACTGTCACAAGCTTCAACACCTCCACTGGTAGAGTTAATGCAACTTTAACAAACAGTAACATGGAACTGCTACTGTCAGGTATGTTTGTTTTTTTTCTGTTGTTTACCTTATGTTAGTATATAGGTTAATGTATATGTAGCATTTTCTTTATTTAATAGTTCAACTTTTGGCATGTGGAGATGTACAGGCAGTTTCTTGTCCCAGAACTGTAATAGATTAGGGACTGGTCACACACAACACATCCTGGTTGCTTTCCTGCGATCCTGGGTTGCCAGGTCTGCTGGGACATATTCTGCAACATGATGCCGTGATCAGTTTGGTGGCAAGTCTCTTTAATGAACCCAGAGAATATTCCATGTGATGAGGTCTGCATATGGGCCTCTCCAGCAAATCTAACTGCCTGGCAGTTTGGCCTCCAGCCATTGCCAAACAACTTAGTGTAGCCCTGAGACATCCTGTAGACTAGAGAGAGATGTGTTGTTTTTCTTTGTGTCTGTCATTGTGCCAGAATACAGTATACAGTAGTAAGGGAGTTGCTGCTATCTATGTAAGTAAAAATAACTAAACTAACCAACAAAAAAAAAAACATGACCTCCCACAGGATGCATGTACAGTAACGACTGTTTATTTACTACTGCAAATGTAGTTGGTGTTTTAGTTCATGATAAACAGGATAATTTTTCATAGTTCTAGCCTTGTTTTAGCAGTGTGATTGCTTCCCTTTCAGTATTTCCAATCTGACAAAAAATAAAAGATGCAGCAGTCATATCCTGTAATAACACCTGCTACAACCACTGTAGGGTTAATGGAATAATATCCATCAGGTGATATAGTTTTAAAGGAATGCAGAAGGATATAGCCTAATAGCCTAAACAGACCTGTGATTAATACATTTTGACTGTTGACAAAAAAATCCACAGTGTACACATGACCTTAAAATGATATTCATGCATTGTAAATTATCTCGAAAGAAATTCCTAGTATTTAATTTGTCTTCTCAGTCTACCTACATCAAAGCATTCAGACTATGCAGACATGATCTGAATTCACTAAATTAATCTGTTCTTGAAAATAAGTGAGCTGACCTTTTCTAATGGAACACGAAATTATGCATGAAGCATACTTAAGCACTAGAACCCGAAGAATAGGGCTTTAGCGTCCGGTAAGTCCCATCTTGTGTCGTTAAATGTTCCGTGCCGAAGGCAAGGTCATTAAGATAATGAGAAGTCCTTACCAGACGGTAGAGCCCTCTTATTGCTATTAGAAAATTGATACATTAAAAAAAAAAAAAATACATTTTCAATTTTTCTGTTTGTTTGGGTTTTTTTGTGATTTTTATGCAGGACTAGTTGTTTTTGTTGCTAATGAACACAAATTCCATGAGTAATGAGGTTTGCTCATAATTCCATCTGTGGTCTGGTAGCCTTCAGGCTTCATTATTACCAGGGAGCAATAGACTGCACACATGTGCCGCTAACCCCTCCAGCTCATTCTGAGCTTCTGTACAGGAACAGGAAACACTAGGTTCTATTAATGTGCAGGTGGTTTGTAATTGTGCAATATTTAGCACTGCACCACTGACTAACTTTAAGAAAAATGGACAGCATACATTTGGCTTATAGGCTTCTCATGATAATACAAATTAGTTGTATAATGCAAAATTTGTTGCTGGTCCTTTGAAATTCGTATTAATAAGAATTGACTGTCCTCCTGTAAGTATCATAACTTGTCAATGCGGCACCATTATATATTTTGTGTTAATTGTCTAGGCTGCCAAGTTAATAATAATAATAATTAAAACAGAAATGCTAAAAAAAAAAAATTCAATTTAAATTAATCTTTTATTCACATTACACCAATGTGTGCAATGCAGCCGCATGATTTATTTAGTGTTACCGTACCAGTAGCCTACAGGCTAAAGTAAAAAGAAAGTGTGCTAGGTGTTCATTTGATTTTACTACTGTACTGTATACTGCAGACATACTGTACAGATTTATAAATGTTTTCAGAATGTAATGTGTAGCCTACCCAAAACACATTAGTGTTATTTCAGTGCAATGGTTTATACATTTAATGTTAACCTATTAATGTTGTTTGGGGGGTGGAGCTAGGCCCCCTGCGCCCTATCATCTTCTCCCATCAATCAGTGTGGAGTAGTGGTTAGGACTCTTGACCGGAGGGTTGTGGGTTCAATCCCAGGTGGGGGGACACTGCTGCTGTACCCTTGAGCAAGGTACTTTTAACTAGATTGCTCCAGAAAAAAAACTCAACTGTATAAATGGGTAATTGTATGTAAACATAATGTGATATCTTGTAACAATTGTAAGTCGCCCTGGATAAGGGTGTCTGCTAAGAAATAAATAATAATAATAATAATATTTAACCCTTTGCGGTCCATTTATTAAATGCGCGCCAGGCACGCCAGGTCTAATTTATTTTCACACACGCAGTTAATTTTAGATACGCTGTTTAAAAGTATTTTTTTCCACAGTCAAACGGGTTTAAATGGCCCTGCATATCAACAAAGCACTCACTAGGCATCTCCAGCCCCGCCCCACCCTTTCGTTCGCTATAGCTTTCACCTATGTAAGAAATAAATAATAATAATAATGATAGTCGTACATACCGATCAATCATCTCCTGATCACTCGTTTTATCACCAAACTCCTCAATAATGTGATCCAAGTCATTATTTTATTACTATAACATCTCAAAAAAGCTCTGCAAATGTCCGTGTTCTCTGTGCGCTGATTCACAGGCAGCCAGCTTGTTTACTTACGACCGCCCCGTTATCTGATACCAGGGCCATGTATGACTATTCATGAGATACGCCTTTTTTTTTTCGACTTGTCTCGGCTCCTGTCGTTCCCACTCGGCCATTGAATGGTTGGAGAAAAAACGACTAGAGACCTTTTTTTGCGTCTTTTTGATGACCGAAAAGGGAAAATTGCAATGTCGGACCGCAAATGGTTAAATATGCTCACAAAGCATGAAATGTGGGAGTGCAGAAATAAAGGAGATATATTGCATTATACCTAAAAGTCCCGGGAGCAATCACATCGACGGCCACACATAAAAAAAATTGTATTTTGATTATACAGAACGGTATTCTAGTTTATTATTTTTATTTACCAATCCGCAATGTTTTAGCTGTAATTAGATTAGTCTGTACTCTCTGCCTGAGTGAATGACTGACAGTCTATTGTTTTCAATCAGCCTTTTGAAAGGCTGGCACCCTCTTGCCAGCTGCGCTGCTTTGGTCAGTCAATTAGCATCGGGATGTGAAAATAAATACCAGAGACTGTGGAGTTTTACAACGCAACAAAATATGGAGTTGATGTTTTGGATCAGATGGCATGGAAGTATTCTGTGAAAGCTGGCTCTGGACGGTGGCCTGTTCAGGTGTTTTACAATGTATTGGACCTAGCAGCCATCAACTCCCAGGTACTTTACAAGAATGCACAGAGAAAAATTTACCAAGGAGAGAATATATTTTGCAGTTAGCTAAAGCTGGCAACCCCACTGAGAGCCGCAAGAGACGCCAATACCAGGTTGGCAAGTGCAATAAAAATAAAACTTTGGACAGCTGTTCCCTGTGCAAAAAGGCAGCGTGGAGAAGCACATTATCTGTGTTGACTGTGAACAGCCTTAGACTTAAAGTAAAGGAATACCCCTTTGTTGAAAAAAAGAAAAATAAATTCGATTTTTTTTTATAACTTCTTGTGCTGTGCACCTCTGTAAAAAGTTGTTCAGTTGCTTTTTCTCATCTGATAATAAACTGATTGCTGTTGAAAAGTAAAAAGTGTATTGCTATTGTTTGTTTGAACTGGTGTTTGTTCAGATGTTTTTTTTTGTTTTGATTTGTAAAATAAATGTTCATATATATATATATATATATATATATATATATATATATATATGCTTCATTTTTCAGATATTTATGTGACGTACTCAATAAAAAAAAATAAAAAAAACATCTGACTGTTTCTCCTTTCATTATACTATTTTGAATACAGCTGTCAGAAAGACTGCTGTGGTGCTTCTAGGTATGAGTATATCTTCTAGTGTTAACAATTAATTTTTTTTGTCACTATTATTATTACTTATTATTATTTGTTTATTTAGCAGACGCCTTTATCCAAGGCGACTTACAGTGACTAGGGTGTGTGAACAGTGCAACAGCTGCAGAGTCACTTACAATTATATCCCACCCGAAAGACGGAGCACAAGGAGGTTAAGTGACTTGCTCAGGGTCACACAATGAGTCAGTGGCTGAGGTGGGATTTGAACCGGGGACCTCCTGGTCACAAGCCCTTTTCTTTAACCACTGGACCACACAGCCTCCACTAGAATTTGAAAACCTATTACTGCATCTAAAATCCACAGCTCTTCTTCAAATATACCCAACAGTCACAGCAGCACATATATGGGGTCATCGTTGATCAAAGAAACATGGACTTTCTATATATATATGTTGTATGTTTGTGCTATGACTGACCCATCTTAGTAAACCGCCCCTAATGGTCTAATTTATCACACAGGAGTTTATAAAAGCCAAGAAGCGCGACTGATGTTGCTAATGTTCCACGCAAAAGCATCTGCTCATTCTTCCTTGAGCAAGATCAAAGAAGAAAAATGGTCCATGGATGGTTTTGTAAGTAGATCTAAATTGACTAAAGATGGAATACTTTTGGTTTTAAAACAGATGTATGCTGTAAAAGTAGGCATGTTCCCATGAGAATTGTGAATTAGATTCAAATAATGTAGTTTTGCTTATACAGTGTATTGATCTAATTGCTGAATACATCAAATGTACAAGAAGTCTGCAATGAAAGAAAAAAAGAATTGGCAATAAAATAATGTATAACACCAAATCGCCAGCAAATAGTGACAGCAAGCTGCCATATTGGTTAACTACATACAGACTGGGATTCATATGTTTTACACTTTAATTATGCATTTTAATGTGTAGATGTATAACCCAGGGTTGAATTTTTTGTTTAGGTTTCTGCTGAACCTGATGGGGCAACATATGTCTTTCAAGGATTCGTACAGAGTAAAGACTATGGGCAGTTTGGACTTCAAAGAATAGGTATTATTACATCAAGTTTTTTTTATAACTATATATATATATATATATATATATATATATATATATATATATATATATATATATATATATATATATACTGTACACACACACACACACACACACACACACAAAAGAGAAGTAAAAGTATGAAATGTACATAAACCCATTGCTTATCAGTGTTCAGGACATTATACCTGCTACACCAGGGGCCGGTTGTACAAACAAGATCAAAAAACAGGATCGAATCTGGGCTCACTGGAGCCGGATCATGAAAAGGCGTTGTACTAAGCGGATCAGGATCAAGCTCCACTGATCCGAAATCTTGATCCGATCCTGGAGCTGCGCAGCCGTAACTAGGGAAACTGACCAATGAGAAGCGAATATGCGTGGTGCAGAGATTGAAGAATCCGAATGTCAGAAAATGAAGTGCATTTAATTTAAAGGACATGAATCAGAAGCAACTACTGTACATGTATAATTTAAAACTCCAGCGATTCTATTAAAACAGATAGAGTATATTAATACCAGTATCTGGTTTTGTTTTGTTTTTTAACTTCTAAAATGTTTTAATAAATCTTATCCTAAATCATGGCCGTGTGTATTTTCTGACAGACACACAGATATTTTACAGCGGTATAGCCTCCATACAGACAAACATCTAGCTGCAGTGTCGGTTCAGGGCAAATTATCAACACATTTTAAGCAAATGTAATCAAGTGCTGACAGACAGCAGCAACTGGAAAATGTCGCGGACAGGGGGAGATTGAGACTGTCAAAAGGTAAGCTTAAGTTATTGAGAAAAAAGGAATTGGGGGGGGGGAAATGATATGCATTTAAAAAAAAACTACAACGTTAAATCGAATTATTGATTTAATTGTAATCGATAACATGAGAACGCCAGTATTATTTTCTCAACACAGAAAACGTAGAAATAATATTTATGAAACCTCATTACGCAGTCGGGTCTATTTTTTCTGTAGCTATACGGCAAAAACAGAAATGTCAGATATAGCTAAACACAAACTAATATTGTACAAAGTTTTTTTTTTCTAATTGATATCTTAATACAGTACTGTTACAGCTACTTTTAAATGCATTGTTACTTACTGGTTTCTAAAACATTAAATCATCTGTTTCAATCTATGTT
Organism: Acipenser ruthenus; assembly: GCF_902713425.1. Lineage (NCBI taxonomy): Eukaryota > Metazoa > Chordata > Actinopteri > Acipenseriformes > Acipenseridae > Acipenser > Acipenser ruthenus. The sequence goes on from NC_081192.1 coordinate 41,603,956, forward strand.
TAGTTCCTCACTTTTTCAAAAGTGGGATCAAGTTCTGATCCTGCTCAAAAGCAAGATCAGGTTTAAGCAATACACGCCGCTGTATTGCTTCATTACCATTGTTATTATTTACTGTTGTTTTGCCATCAGGCTATTGGATTTAAAAAAAACATTAAAAAACATTGCATCTGGATTATAATTGTCTGTTTATTGATCACCTGCACCTGCACACTGTTAACCACTTTGCCACAGACCCGTTGTGTGTTTTTTTTTCTATGCCTAGGTGGGCTCCAAACAAATGCATGTGAGCCAACCACATTACGACTTTCCTGAAACACAAGGGAACTAGTAGAACTTGTTCAACTTTGTCTTCCCCGACATACGTCTCCCGGTACAGTAGGTCTTCCTGTACTATGAATTGTTCTCCAGTATCCCTTTGCCTCACCTCTACTGGGATCCCGTTTACCTCTACCACCTCCAGGCATTTACTAGTGTCGGGTCACTTACCTGTTCTCTCCTAAACTGAGGGCAGGGTACATGCCATGGCTCAATTTCAATTGGCCCTGAGTTCTAGTGTCACATGAGTACTCCCTATCTCATCTAGAATATCCTGGGAGCTACACTGCATACTCACTCATTCTCCTACCATCACATTTTTTTGTCTAGGTTATGGGGCGCTCCAGGCCTGTTTAGCTTCCCTTTTTTCTTTTCAGTCTTTCTGACCTTGGTGTTACTTTCAAAAATTGCCAGGTCAGTAAACGGAAACAATTCTTCGAAGCTCTCTGGAGGCTCAATATCAGCCTTATTGCTTTTTTTGGTAGGGGGTTCCAATTTCCCTGGAATTTGGTAGCCTTGATAACACACCCACCTGGACATTGCTTTCTACCTTCACAAACTTTTGTGTGACCAAATGGCACTTCCCGAATTGGCAAGAGCTTGAGCGGGTTTTCCATTTACATAGACTGGTATCATATACTGATGGCCACCTATAGCAGCACCCACAATACCTGTTACCCCACAGTATTCAACCTCATGCACATTACACTCCATGGGTCCCTGATCATTTGGGCAATGCATTGCAATATGGTCATATTCATTACAATGGTAGCACTTATAATTCTGATATTGACTCTTGTAAGTACCCCCAGTATTGCCCGGCATACCCCCCTTTTCCCCCAGTCCCTTCACGGTCCGTGACCGCTCTTCAGCAACCCCTCCCCTCAGTTCGGTCTTACAGGAATTCAGGCTGTGGCATTGTTTTGGGTGAGGAGTCCGTACGTTGGTCCTAGAGGACCCAGTAATAGGGGTTTGGGCCAGTTCTTCTGCGTCGATCTGCCATTCAACAAGGGCCACGAAGTCGTCCAATGTAGCGGGGTCACCTTGCCCAATCCACTTAAGGTTAAATGGCAAGGCTTGCAGGAACCGCTGCATAACGAGAATCTCGATGACTCGTCCTGCCAAATTGATCTCCGGTTGAAGCCAAGGTTTTGCCAGGTGGACCAAGTCATACATCTGGGAGTGGGGGGCCCTCTCGGATTCGTATGCCCAAGCGTGGGACCGTTGTGCCCTCACAGCGTTTGTTATTCCTGCCGTCTCCAGGATCTCACCCTTGAGTTGGTCATAATCCTCGCCCACCGGGGTACCCAGATCATAATAAGCCTTTTGGGCGTCTCCAATAAGGAATGGAGCCAAGTTCCCAGCCCATTGGCTCTTAGGCCACCCTTCACTGGCTGTGATTCTCTCAAAAGCAAGCAGATAGGCTTCCACATCATCCTGCTGGGTCATCTTTGACAAGAGGTGACTGGGTCTCATTGGCGTTGGCCCACTCCTGTCATTTTACCAGATGGGATAACAGCTGCTGTGTAACTTCTTGTTGGGCCGCTAACTGTTGCTGTTGCTGCTGGTATTGTTGTTGCTGTTGTTGGCGTGCCCGGGTTGCCTCCTGTTGTACAGCTGTTTGTGCCACCAGCTGCCACGGTAATGCCAATGTGGCTTTTACAAGTTCTTCCTCATTCATTGTTGAAATAAGTTTTCCTGCAATTTCTCCTCCAAACATATAGGGGACGTCAGGTCCCACTTCTAACACCAAGTTGTGGAGAGGTGACGCTGGGTGTGGGAGTTACTGCAGTAATTTGCAGAAACTTTAAATTTGGTACAATTAACACTTAGTATCTTTCGAAGATACTAACTACACTTTTCCTTCACAAGCACTAGCTCACCATGGGACGACTAAGCCGTCAGAGTTGAAGTGAGACAACAACAAAAAAAGTTATTTGTTCACACAGAACAGAAATGGACACACAGACTTACAGGATGTCTTCACAGATCTTTTTGTGGATTTTCTTAACAATGAATTCTTTCTCTTTTTGCTCCAATTCTCACACACCTTCCTTCTCGCTTTTTCTCTCCCTGACTGGCTGTGCCTGTCCTCTTTTAAAGGGTAGCCAATTACCCAATTAAGTATCAATTGTCGACAGGTTTGTAGAAATTACTAGAACCATAAGGTCTAAATTGTGGGAGTCTGGAACCAACTCCCCAGTAATGTTGTTGAAGCTGCTTGATAAGATTCTGGGATCAATAAGTTACTAACAAACAAACGAGCAAGATGGGCCAAATGGCCTCCTCTCGTTTGTAACCTTTCTTATGTGCTTATGTTCTTACTTTATAGTCCCTACACTGACCCTAGTGGCTGCAGGAATACTTACCGGGCACATGGCCCTTTGCATCCTAAGGCTCACATAGTATCCTTGTATGTCACTGTTACAATATATAATCTTTTTTTTTTTTCACATGTTGTAAAACAAATATATTGCATGGTTCATTATGTGATAACCTAATGACACACAAGAGACACAGCATACATCGACATTGAATATAATAATAACAAGTAGTGCAACGATATGATAACCAAAATATGGGCAGCTATTGCAGACACTTAAGATGTGTTATTGCATTAGCTACTCACAGGGATGGGCACAAAAATAGTGTACATTTAATTATTTGTTACATGTTTCCATTAAGATTCCCTCATAGCACAAAATAGATGTGTTATTGTACTGTGTAAAAGATGTATTTTTTAAAACTACATCCTATTAATAGGTGCTTTGTTTTATTGTTACTCCTCCTTACTCAGCAAAGTGACCATCAGAATAGCTTCACTGTAACATGAACTTCAGTCAATGTAAACAAAGTGGGTCTGCTAAAAGATGTATGATTATTAACTCCAAATAAATTCATTTTCAAATAAAGGCTATAACTACTGTAATTATCGTTACAGAAGTACCTGTTCTTTTGTATTAAAATACTTTCCAGCAGTGGGATCCAATTATATGATCTTATAGACTGCAAGCAAATGGTTTATTTTAAAAGTATTTAGAAAATATAGTATAATGATGGTATGATGACATCAAAATTCTAGAAAAATAATATTCCATTCTGGGTGCCAGAGGTTGCTGTAAACATAACCATTGATAATTCATTTGTGAAAATATAACAATATACAATATTTTTTTCTTCAGATTCTTTGGAAAACAGTTAAAAAATGCTAAACAGTGAGTAATCCTTACTGAAAATGTGCAGTATAGAAATGCTTAAGCAATAACTATTATATTATCACAGATCTGAGGATGAAATAAGGGATTTCTATTATTTAGTTCACCATTATGTGTATACCCTCTCAGCCAACCAGAATGCAGACATTGTCACCATTGTGTTCTGTTTTACCTGGGTATTCCTGCGGACATCCCTGCATCTGAATATCAGATTCTGGGGCTACATGGCGGTGTCTGGCTGTCTATTCATCTATGTCTGTATGTCACACTAACATTTTTAAATAAATATCTGTAGAATAGCTTATCAAATTGTGATTAAAGATTCCAATGCTAATTCGTACTCTGTACTAATCTGTACATACTGCTGTTATATCCCTGACTACTAATAGGGCCAGAATTCACAGACAAGATCTCAGTAGTTAGTGCCTACAAACAAACAGAAATGTGAAACAAGCCTCCAAATGTACCCTTCCATATGCAACCATAGGTCTTCCAGTCAATTCCATTGCAGGAGTTTGTTTAAACCAAGTCTTTAACAGTGTAATTTATCTTCTTTTGTTATGTAAAGGAAAATGTATATTATAGTTCAAAGAAAACACATCTAATTAAATTTAATTGGGGGGGGGGGGGAGCAATCAATTCTGTAACAGAAACTAAAATGGAAAGTTGCTTCCAGATAATAACAAAAGAGCACTCAATGGGAAGATAAATTGTATTTCCATGCCTTATTATGAACCATTGTGCTTGGTCTTCATGATTTTTTTTAAGGAAGTAGCTTTATAAATAGAGTATTGTTATATGATCTGCTTAATTGTCTTGATTTAATATTGAATCACAGCAATTAATTTAGTAATCTTATATATTTTATTTCTTCAAGGTCTCAACTTGTCAGAGAGTAATAATTCTTCAAATCAGCCCCATGGTACAAATAGTAGCTCTGTGGCTATAGCAATCCTTGTGCCTTTTTTCGCCCTGATATTTGCAGGATTCGGATTTTATCTATACAAACAGAGGTATGTTTTTTTTTTTCTTTTATATATAACACTAGTATAACAGTTTATTACTATAGAAATGTTACTTATAGTAATTTTTCAAAAGCTAAAATCAAAGTTAAAATCAAATGGAAAATAATTGTTTGTTCTTTTGTGTCAGAGTGAAAGGAAAATATCTCCTCCAATGTTTATTTATAACTCATACACACGGATGTGTAATTTATTATAAAAATTGCAACCTACATTTTAATCAATGAAAAGATTGAGGCGCTTAAATATGTAAACAATATTTGCTGTAGAACTGTAGAGGAGAACTATAATAATTTATTCTAGATTTGTTTGTTGCGTCTGTTGGAAATGTTTCTTTTTTTAATTTACATAATAGGCATACTATACAGTATGTAATTGTACATTTTTAAATATGATGTCCAATATTTACTTCAGTACAATCTAGTACAAGTACTGTTGATGTTGGTAAGACATCACAACGTAGCTGCATACAGTATATAAGCCAATAAAGTATATTCTATGGGCACGGTTTATTGAGCCTACTGCTCCAATATGCCCTGTAGTAAATGATGTGGAACTAATTCTGGTGTCAAAAGTAGTACAAGTGTATAGTAGCAGGCCTGTGTCAGTTTTAGTTTAAAATAACATTTTACCAGAACCTACGGGAATACTCAAGCACCAAGCCATGTTGAGCCAACCGTAAAGGTTACACATCCTTTTGGCATATCTGCATAATAGAATACATGAATATATACATTACTCAAGCTTCTGGGCGTGCCTAGCCATTCTATTTGCCCGTTTTTTGATAAAATATTTTTAGAGGTGTGTTGGGAACTTACTGTAGCCCCCTAACCAGGACTCTTTTTAAATTGTAGTGTTGTACAATATGCCTAGTTAAAATAGTCAGAATGTTTGCTCCTGTATTAACATACTTTTTTCTTTTATTATCACAGGACTACGCCTAAAACAGAGTACACTGGGTGTTCAGTACACGAGAACAACAATGGTCAAGCAGCCTTTGAAAATCCGATGTACGACACAAGTGCAAAATCTGTAGAAGGGAAAGCTGTTCGATTTGATCCTAACCTTAACACAGTCTGCACAATGGTTTAATGAAGTTGGCTAAAAGGACAATATATCAAATATTTGTTGGATGCTTGCATTACCGGGTACTCCACCTCAAAATGGTGCACGTCCACTGATCTATTTAAAGCACACTTTTCAGGAACCAATTGGTCATGTGCATCCAGAAAATGAATCAAACAAAGGTGTTTTAGAAGACTGGTTTAAAAATGATCTTCATGGTCACTATGGAGAGTTCTACAGATTTATATCTGCACTCTAAGAGTGCTTGTTCACAGTTTATTTTGTCTTTTTTAAAGGGAAAATTGATCTTTAAAATCTACCTGCATATATTTGAGGAGCATTCACCACCTGTATTTTTGTGCTATATAATACCACTTGGGCTGGTTTGGGGTAAAAAGGCTATAAACAGAGTTATAAACTAAAGATGTTCGCTTAGATTTGAAAATAGATGCACAAAATTATGTAACATTAAGCTTCCTTATTTTCCTATTTGAATTTTTTTTAATTGTTATAAATTCTTTCATGTTTATTTTTCACACCAAATACGTTCATCATAACAAACAAAAAATTTTGTTTTGTATTTCATCACATTTTATGCATGGCATATCTTGCACATTCTACTAACAATTTTATAGTACAGAACTGATAAACAATCTTATACAGTATGTTTATTGGTTGCAAATGTTGGCTTAGTATATTTCTATGCCTAATAATCTTTGCATTACTGTTTTAAATTAAGATTTGTTGAACACTACCCCATTTTGAATATTTGTAATGAGCATTTTATTATTACCATAATTATATTTCCCTACTTTTAGATACATGCTTTCACATGACCTTATTTATAATAAAAGGTAGTGTATGTATTCTGCGTAAAGGCTATGACAAGGTGTAGTTATTTTTCACCAAAAAAAAAAAAAAAATTCTGTTTTAATCAGGATCTGTAGTTAATCTGTCCCTGGACTATCAGGAGATGCACCATTAAGAATCTCAACTATTTTTTATTACAATAGCATTGGCATCTGGCTGGTAGGGGTGGTTTTCACAATCAGTGTTATATGTGACAGGGTTTAACATCAGAATGTTAAAAGCATACACAATTATTTCATTTATAGTATAATTTAAGATAAATGTATGGATGTTTTGTTTAGTTATCGTTTAAGAAAGTAATGCGCTGATGTGAATAAATGATCACAGTGCCTTGTTAAAACAGACAGAGCAGACCGTGTTGCAATTATTTAATTAGAAAGTTGTTTGTTTAAACATTGTTATTGTGAACTGACAGTCCAGGTGACATTACATGCTGCAGGTACCATTACTCCATTGTTAAGCAATGCATTTAGTGATATCATTCTTAATGTCCGCCTTACTAGACTTTAAATTTACAAATAATTACATTATTTATACTGTCAATGTCTATGCGGAGAATTCATATATTATTCTCAGCTGGGTGAAAGGAATTGTTATGAATATGAGTACCATTTTACACAGTGCCTACCAAAAATCACAAAACCCAGGGTTGCTGCTCACTATTCATTGTTTTATGATTAATGATTAATGTATTCAGCTTCACAACATTTATGGTTTGCATATTTATACAGTTTTCTTATAAAATTGCTTTCACTTAACAAGGATGATGTTTGTGTTTCTGGTGTCTTATATATTTTACCCCTAGCTGTTCTTTATATAAATGACTGCAATAATTACAAATCACCCATAATGTCTTGGAATGAACACGTTCAATTGGATTAGAAAACTATTTGCAGTACAGCTGGGTACTCCTCTTATGTTAATGGATAAAAACAAAAAACTAAAAAAAAGATTATTTTGTAAAGAAATATATTTTTATGGAAAAAGAATTTGTAAAATGTATGACATCAATAATGTAAATTTTCAATGCAGTGTAAAATAAAAAAAAAAAGGCTAATTGCTTTTGTATTTTGGTGACCTTTATTTGCTATTTCCGACATGACCCCCCCCCCCCCCCCCCCCTCCCTCATCCCGCTGTAACACCATAATATGGAACCTGTTCATCATTGTGTGCTTACTATCTGATTAAAAACACAGTAGTAAGTACTGTAGTATAAAAAAGTGATGTGTAATGAAAACAGACTGGGATCACACAGGCAATAGAGATACTGTATTTCCACAACTCAAACCTGTTGTAAAGATGTAATTAAATATTTGCACACCCACCTTAGCATTGAATTTATTCTACCCCATATACAGTTTACAGGTACAGTAGTCTCCGTGTACAGGAACACCTCCTTAGAGAGCACTTTGCCTAAGGGAACACCCTTGTGGTGAAACTGATTTTTCCCATTATAAATGCACCGGCTAAAGGAACCGGAACTTCACTTAAAAGAACACCTTTTTGGGACTGATAGCAATTCGATCACAACTGATACAGTACTGTTTTGTAACCTGATAACTCATCATCATCAAACTTAAATTAAAATGGTGTATTCAGTCTTTTCAAAAGCAACTTGCCATCGTGAGAGTGTCTTGAGGCACACTGATTGGTTTAACAAATCTTTCCAGAACCGCCGTCATATCATTGCCTCGTTTTGTATTCTGATGTCCACAAGTGCACCTCATTGCTACAAAATGGCATGTAAACAAAACGGTGAAATGCGTCACTGTTTCTCTTGCTACACAAGCTGGAAATTGTTCAAGCTCTTGAAAAAAACTTGACTCAGACACGAGTCGCCAATACAATTTGGTGTTTTCCGTTCTGTTTAGTTGTTTCACCATTCTGTTAAATAATGTGCATGTCTTGTATATTGCTGCAGTTAGTTTATTAACGTTAGTTTGTCCGTTACTTTATTATTATAGTTTATTAACATACACAGTTATTCAGTTCATTTCATATGTTCATGCATGTGCGTCATGGCAAGTAATGCATATTTATTTATTGATTGATTCATATTGTGTCTGGTGGCTAACACCGCCTTAGAGAACACTTTGCTTGCTTGCCGAGGGGTGTTCTCTTAGCCGGACACTACTGCATTTGATTAAAAAAAAAAAAAAAGACCTGATTTTCACACTTGTTACATGAAGTTCACAATTCAGCAGATAATTTCTAATTAAAGGGCTTTTCTTGAATGACTAAACAAAGAAAGGCATCTTAGGACTGTTACTCAGTTTATTGATTTAGAATATCTATTGAAAATGTACATGTTACACCACTATGTTTAGTTTACGCACCCTAAATGGTTTTCAGTTGAAGGGCTGTTTTAGTATAATAAGACTGTTCTGTTCAGAATGACTTTTTGATTTACTCAAACAAGTATAAGATCATATTTAATCATATTTAAATAACACAATATGCAAATACCAGGTCATATGTGTAATACATAACGTAAGTTACACATTGTTGTATTCAGAATTTCATTTTTAGTAAATTACAATCCAAAACATATATTTATATACATTTTGATGGAATTAAAACTGTTTTGAAAATCTGAGATCATGTAACTTTTATTGGAGATTTTATTGTAGCTGTATAAACAGTTTTAAAGAGTCCGATAATTTACAACACAAAAATATAAGTAACATACACTTTAGGTTAGTCACAGCCTTTGAAGCTTAGACATTGTTTTCCAATGTTATCCTCCCCCCCCCCCCATACCCTTTATTTTCAAGCTTGAACCAAAGGGCTTCTACAAGATTTCTGAGCTTGCAGACAGTAGGGATTCAGGTGGCAGAAACAAGTAATCTGAAAAGAAGAAAAAAAAAACAGCCTCAGGCCCTAGCTGGAAGAACAGGAAGAAATAAAAAATAGAAAAGCCATCTGCCTTAATACTGATGTTTTTAATGAGCTTTTTGGGAAGAAACTGGAACAACTGTTTACTCCGATATTGAAAACTTACAAAAAATATCTAAAACAAAAGAGGCCACGACAAACCCTTATCAACATGCAGAGCGGGACCCATCGAACATCATTTTCATTGTAATTGTCAGTAACTTTTCTTTTGGTTTCAGAGACAGCTCTTTTACATATGGGGTTTGCCAAGTACATGGGTCATATCAATATCTGTTATGGTTATTAATTATTTAATATAGTTATCAGTGTCCGTGGCAGTGAATATGTCTAACGCACACACACACACGCAATTATATATAACTTCCATTTTGTTTGTCTGTGGCCAAGATGTTTTTTTTTTTTTTTTTTAAATGTCCGTCACCACTCGACATGGTGCCAACCCCTGATAATTACACCAGTTTCAGAAGTGCATTCTATGACACTGTGACAAGACGTGAGTGGTGCAGTGTACACAATTAATGCCCAGCCAGATGACTGCATGTACCTTCAATGCATGTTTTAACATATATATGGTATATGTCTTTCTCAGAATAATAAGTAATAGCAAAATTAGTTGTGTATTACTCATACTCGGAAAAATGACCATACTTGTTACGAATACCCCTTTGTATTCATTACACACCTCTACATTTCAAAGCTAGTACTAGGAATCTATCAATGTACAACAGCTACAGTGGGACAGTAACTAGCATTTATATCTCGATAGAACAGTAAAGGCTACAGATAGTTACGCTACATTTATAAATCTCTCTGCTCACAGTTGTATTTATTGTTTTAGTATAATGCAGCATGCCATATAATACCTTTAGGCGTGTGATTCTCATGTTATTCGCACCACCTATTGTGTCTTAATGCTTAGGGATGCACGTAGAGTATCAATTTAAAAAGTATTTTGTTTAGCTGTTGGAATGTATCTTTTATTTTAAATGCCAAATTCACAAGGCAGAAACTGGTAGTTTGTGTACTAATGGTCATTAGAAAGTGATTCAGTACTATCAGGCAATCAGTTTCTAGCTCTAGCAGGCTTCTATCAGACAGTATATTCCTGATCGAACGTCACAGCATCACTGTGAATAAAACTTAAAATCAAACCGTGCAAGTGCTGAATTTTTCTTTTTTTACTTGCCGTAATGAAAGTTCAGTTCACATCTACTGGACAGCAAATACTAAACAAAGAAAAATTGGTCCAACTAACCTGCTTGATTTTTTTGAGGATGCAACATTGACAATGGATACTTGCTCAGCATATGACATGGTTTATTTAGATTTCCACAAAGCTTTTGACAAAGTCCAGCATAAAAGATTAATTCTCAAATTGAATGCAGTAGGGATTCAAGGAAATGCATGCACATGGATTAGGGAGTGGTTAACATCTAGAAAACAGAAAGTACTGATTAGAGGAGAAACCTCAAAATGGAGAGAGGTAACCAGTGGTGTACCACAGGGATCAGTATTAGGTCCTCTGCTGTTCCTAATCTGCATTAATGACATAGATCCTGGTATAGTAAGCAAACACATTTGCAGATGACACAAAAATAGGAGGAGTGGCAAACACCGTTGCAGCAGTAAAGGTCATTCAAAATTATCTAGACAGCATTCAGAACTGGGCAGACACATGGCAAATGACATTTAATAGAGAAAAGTGTATGGTACTGCATGCAGGCAGCAAAAATGTGCATTATAAATATCATATGGGAGTACTGAAATTGAAGAAGGAATCTATGAAAAAGAGTTTATGTGGACTCAGAAATGTCTTCATCTAGACAATGTGGGGAAGCTATAAAAATGGCCAACAAGATGCTCGGATAAATAGTGAAAAGTGTTGAATTTAAATCAAGGGAAGTAATGTTAAAACTTTGCAATGGATTAGTAAGACCTCATCTAGAATATTGTGTTCAGTTCTGGTCAACTCACTACAAAAAGGATATTGCTGCTCTAGAAAGAGTGCAAAGAAGAGCGACCAGAATTATTCCAGGTTTAAAAGGCATGTCGTATGCAGACAGGCTAAACGAATTGAATCTATTCAGTCTTGAACAAAGAAGAATATGCGGTGATCTGATTCAAGTATTCAGAACTCTAAAAGGTATTGACAATGTCGACCCAAGTGACTTTTTCGACCTGAAAAAAGAAACAAGGACCAAGGGTCACAAATAGAGATTAAATAAAGGGGCATTCAGAACAGAAAATAGGAGGCACTTTTTTACACAGAGAATTATGAGGGTCTGGAACCAACTCTCCAGTAATGTTGTTGAAGCTGACACCCTGGGATCCTTAAAGAAGCTGCTTGATGAGAGTCTGGGATCAATAAGCTTCTAACAACCAAACGAGCAAGATGGGCCAATTACAGCCTATTTCGTAAAACTTCTCAGCAGAAAGGGAATCCAACAAATCATTACAAGTTCATGGTAAATCTAGGTTTTAATATGCTGTTTTAAAAAAAATTAAGAAGAACAAATGTTTTCTAATAGCCGCAGTGCCCTCTCGATGAAGGCTCTTTGGCTTGAAACGCGTAACTTCAGTTGCGGTCAGCTCACACACGGTGGAGACTTAATCGACGGCCTCTATTGCTTAATTAGAATTTGGAATGTTCCCAAAACTGAAAAATGTACATTTGTCAACCCAAGATTCTGCAACCTGTAGTCATTAATTTGTCTACTATAAAACAAATAAAAATTAGAACTTCGATCCAATTTGCTTTATAGATTTCATTGTAATAAATAATTCAGTTACAAATATAAAAGCTGTTTTATGATGATATATTACTTTGCACAATAACACATTGTTTTACAGGTTGATTTTAGCTGACAGCCCGTATCCCTTGCCAGTATCCTCAGCCAAAAAAAAAAAAAAAAAAAAAGCATTAAAATATTGTGTTGCTGTTTTCATGTCTATATATCCGCTATACCTAAAGGACACATTTTTCCAAACAATTAAATCTGGTTCTGGGGGGAGAGAGGAATGCTGGTCTTGGTGGTTTTGGGAGGGCTCATGTGGTCAGTCAGCGAGTTGTGTAGACCTGCCATTAGGTGGTTATTGGAGCAGAGTGAGGAGTGTTTGTGATTTTTGTGTTTAGTCACCAGCACAAATTGGCTGGTCATTTGGCATGGGGGAATGCTGCCACAGCCTGTGTTTTGTTGATATGTTTTTTTTTTTTTTTTAATTCCCTGTTAACACCACAATTCAATATCTGTATTGATTATAGTGTAAATAAAAAAAAAAAAATGTTGCTTAAATAAAGAGATACAGTAGATGCAAAAAGTGATTAACCTGAATTCCTATGTCTTCTGAGTCAAAATATGCTAAAAACATGGCAGTCAATAGGGGAATCAGCTGACTGATTATTACAGAAAGAAGCCAGTGAATGGGGTAAAATGACCCAGGAAGTACAAGACAGTCTAAAAGCATGTCTTGCAAACGTGAATGAATGTACATAGCAGAGAAATATTTTGCTAGCTACAATTACTTTAAAGAGCCAATATCATGTCCATATAAGTTATAACAATACCTGTAAGAGGTATTGGTCTTTGCTGTCCTTGCCAGATCACTTCAAATAACCTTTATTACTGTTTCAAAATTCTGAACTGCTTTAGGCAACTCCAATCCCAAAGCTTGAGCTGAGGTCACAACCAGTGTTTGGTTGTCGTCATGTAACATTTTCCTAACCAACTCTAAAAACATCTCTAAAAGTATCTTTCTGTATGTTGTGGCAGCAAGAAAAAAAACAGAACAGCATTTCACTATTCTTTTTTTTTAAATGTGTAGGCTACAATATTATGATAACTGTTGCTCTGACTAGCGTATGTGTAGACATTATCTTTAATATTTTAATTTATATTTATCCTTTTATTCATGACTGCACTCTTAATAAATTATTTTCAAGAGACATTGATTTTTTTTTTAAAATCATTCTCCTCCACTGAATTTGAATGATTTACTTCTATTGTCCCGGTAAATCTTGATTCCTGCAGTCTTTTGAAAACAAGTTGGTGTTATTTCAAGTTTCATTTTTATGGCTGGAATTTTATTTCAAAGATGTAAATTGAACATGTATGAAGAATTCACCTAGGTAACCCAACAAGAAGCCAGGTCTCTCCGAAATGGGAAAACAAGAGAATGACAAAACACAACATGAAAAGGTTTTAGGTAAGGTAAAATAGTGTAGAATTGAAAAAGAATGCATGACCAGTTTAAACCATGACACTTTAACTCCAACTACACTTTTCAGTCATATAGCTCCACCTGCTGGAGAAAATGAACATTAGCTTAACTAACTTGTGCAATACTGTTTTGGTAGTATTATTATTATTATCCAAGGTGACTTACAGAGACTAGGTGTGAGCTATGCATCAGCTGTAGAGTCACTTACAACAACGTTTCACCTGAAAGACAGAGCACAAGGAGATTAAGTGACTTGCTCAGGGTCACACAGTGAGACAGTGAGTGAGCCAGGATATGAATCAGGGGGCTCCTTGTTACAAGCCCTTTTCTTAACCACTAGACCCAACAGCCTCCTACCACTGTGTAGTGGAACTAAAGTCATTACAATCAAGAACAAAAAAATATCATACGCTCCACCTTATGAGAAATACACATACGTATACACATATGTATACGTGAAATGCCTGGCATAATGTCGTCCAACGTAGGACAACCATGGGCAGCCAACAGGGCAGTGTGTGATGTGAAGGTGTAGGAATAGCTGTGAGATGCTTGTGGAATAATTGGAATAAAGCTTCTAATTCTTTCAAGTTCAGTCACCACCACCATGAAATTACAATAATTTGGTATTTACTTTTTAAAAGATGTGTACTCAATATATTCCCATTTTATTAAAGAAACTACCATACCATTGTTTAAAATAAACTACCATACTCCAAATATTTAATATTATTGTGGCACACTGCAACTTTAAATGACCTATTACCCAATTTTAAATGAACTACTATATACTCAATATTACTATTATATTTTAGTAAAATGCATTGTTTTTGTACAGTGTAATTATGATACAAGTAATGTGCATGTACTGTAACTGTAACTAGAAAAAGCAATCCAGCCAGGATAAATTATCAATCTTTTCCTTCCGAGTATCCTAGTACAGTATTTTAAATTTCCCATAAATTACTGTACACTCCCGAGTGGTGCATCCAGTAAAGGCGCTTCACGCGGAGTGCAGGATGTGCCCTATAGCCTGGAGATCGCAGGTTCGAATCCAGGCTATGTCGCATCAGCGACCCCTGTGGCCGCTAGGGCGCATGTGGTTCTGCAGTGGAGCCGCCAGATCTGTGTTGTCCTCCGGCACTATAGGTCTGGTGGCATTGCTGTGGATCTGCAGTGCGAAAAATGACGGCTTGGCAGGAGCACGTTTCGGAGGACGTGTGTTCCAGCCTCTGTTTCCCGAGTCGGCAGGGGGGGTTGCGAGCGGTGAGCCGAGGATACAGATAATAATTGGGCATGCTAAATTGGGGTGAAAACAGGGGTAAAATAATTGGTGACGACTAAATTTAAAAAAAAAAAAAAAGACTTAAGTGTAAATCACTTCTCCGTTGAAGGCTGGATTATTTTGATGTGCTTGCAGAACAAACTTATTCTGGATTGGTCTTCTCTATTATGCTGTTCTACAGAACAAGCATATCCTTCAGCAAAACAAGTAAAAAAAACTTGGTATTCTCTTAGTGAATCCAATACTTTTTCCCAAGCTTGTTCATTTTTCCTGTTGTTATCTGTAATTCTGCTGTGACCCAGCACTGACTTTCAGAACATACTGATTCCACAGGCCTTTTCACGCTATCTTCGTGTCATAGCTTTATTTTTACCTCTTAGATTGCTCTCTTTGATCCATTTGTCTCTTCTGATTGTACGACTGTCAATTTTACTTTTTTCTGCATCATCATAACACTCACAGTTGCCTTGCCAACTTGTGTTATCATTCTGTTGGTCAAATGAGTTAAGCAAACATACATATTTTTTCCTCATGGGGACCTGTGCATTATTTAATAGGACTTATGTTTGCATTACAGTACATATTTGACTTTCTTATATATTTCAGACCCTAACTCTATGCTATTTCCCCATGACAGCGATTGAAAGAGTGTTATTTGTGATTGTGATCACCAAGCATTACAACAGATTTCCACTGAAACTAACCAAACACCAACACCATCACTCTGTGGCACACATGTTGATAGTATAGCTAGACAAGCAAGATGTTGCCTATAGCAGGCCTCTTGCCCACTTGATACATCGGTCAACAAGATGCTGTGCACAGTCTGAGCACCTACTCACTGTCTGATGATATAAACTGTCAAAGGTTTAACATTCCTTTTGACAGTACATGCTGTTCTCCAAGATGTCCAACATAGTAATACCTCTCAAGTTAGCATGTTTGTGTTATAACCAGACATTTGCACTGCTTTTTAAGACATGTAGTACACAGACCTGCAAGGACAGAACTCATTCTCAGAATTTCAACCAAAGAAATACAAAAGGCAGTAGAAACCTTCATTTAAAGCAGTTTCTTTTTATTATTATTTTTATTTACAAGATGAGCAGGTTAATAAATGTAGTATTATTGACAATGTTACTGTTGTCCCAACACACTCAATTTACATTAAAGTGGGGTCTTGCCCTGCAGGAAAAAAAAAATACATTAAAAAAAGTCACTATATAAATATTGGTACAAATTTTAGAAGACAAATTGAGCTTGTCACTATATCTAGAATCATTCAGCATGCTAGTCTCTACAAATATGCCATATATGCCAAAATCTGTTTTAAAATTGCAGGTTATTTCACTAAACCATCCAACCTTAAACGCTACCAAGTCACACATGCAAAATGTACTTATAAAGCATTCCAGTGAGAGGAACTTGTTTGAGTTAGCAAATCCCCTGCCACTACAAATGCAAATATCATATTTTGTTCTCACTTACTTTATAGTTGTCTTTGTAATATCTATTTCATGGTTTACTGAAATGTTTACACATATAAACTTTTCACTGTTTTGATTGTTTGATCTCAGGGAACTTGATCTCCAACACTCTCCGGGCATGCTTGCTGCAGCATGCAGCGTTATGGTGTTATGAGTGCTGTGAAGTTCCCCCAGGTCCACTTGTTGTGTTTTCCGGGATGGATTGTGTTGCTTAAAGGCTGTCTCTAAATGCGGTCAATTGCTTTTTAGAAGCCTGGATACTGGCTTTCTTGTTTCTGCAGCTGTGGTCTTTACACTGGAGGCTTCCTTCTTGTTTGGTTTTGCGCACTTGCATCATGTGGAACGGTTTGGTCCTGCTGCACAGCTCTGTTTTTTTGGGGTGGGAGCCGTGATTGTTCTTCAGTGTCCCGGACCCCTCCCCCAAGCCGCTGGGGTGTCCCTGGCTGGTGGTGTGGATATCCTGGGTGATGGTGGATCTCGGTCCTGGTATGGAGCCAACCAGTCACGGTGGAGTACCACCTTCCAGTCCCTGGATAGAAGTTGGCCATTGATTTTCCTTAGAATTAGGACACGCTAGATTTGGTTGGATTCGGTATGGGGCTCCAATGCGTTAACTACCTAACCTAAAGCTTTATTTTCTAGCATATTTATTTTTTTATTGTGCATAACCTTAGCCCTACCCATGACATCATCACATTGACCAGTTTATACGTGTGAAATGGGTTTGAATGGAAACCCATTTTTTGTTGTTAATGCACAAAGCGTTTGTCAAATTTTAGATGTGCATAAACATTTATTTTCTTCGACATTTCAATGGAAACATAGCCAATGGTAGTGAGACTACTTCTCTGAAAAATGTGGCACAGTTCAGACAATTCCTCCAAAACGTCATCTCGCACAGTCAGTGTAATACGATACTACGGATCTGTAAGCTTTTTGAGACAATACTTTGCTACAGGATCATTATTCTCATTGACTTCCACAGCACAGTAGTCTACTAGAACATCGTCATTTCTCAGAAGGGCATTTACAGCAAAGTGACGTGATAACCAGCGCACTTCATGCAAAGGCCTGATATTGCATCAACTTCCGATATGCTGTCCAACTCCTCAGACTGAGTTTTCATATTGAGCTGCTAAATATTTTGTATATACAGTTCATACTAGTGTTTCATCACTGGTACATGTTCCCAGGCATCCTCGATTTCCATACCTTCTCTATAAGCAACACAGTGTTGTTGCAGTAAGTACAGCACACATTCTCTAAGCAGTGCACCTACACCGTTATGCTTACCTAGTATGACATTGGTGCCATCTAAAGTGAACTTCACCATTTGCTGTATATCCAGATTGTGATCCATGTAGAATTTTTTGATAGCATCTGTAATATGCCGAGCACTAACTGGATAATGCCAGCAAACAATCTTGAAGCTGAAATTGTTCGGAGTTCGAAATTTGCAATTTCAGTGCTCTCGACAACTATCAGCGTATGAACAGGAATTGTGTACCGCTGAAATCATCTCGCTTTGGACTACAGCATTATTAGACTGTACAAATTCAAATGTGCAGTTCTAGCTTCTCCAGCTGGTAGGAAGGTGCTGCACGGATAACATGGATTCATTCATTTTTATAACAAGGAGCACAATGTCAATAAGAATTTTTTATTCTGACTGGATTTGTTCAGTTTCAGTATATTCAGCTAGTAAATGCTGAATTCCAAGGCTCTCCAGTTATGTAGAGTTTTAACTGCATCAACATGGGTTTTTGAACTACCGGTGCTGACTGAATACAGACAAATGTGGTTGTTTTGGTTTTCACAATTTTCAAAAGCCAATCATCTTAAAAAGTTGAACTGCACTTTTTCTGAGCCACTGTTGGCACCTGTGCCCCCTATGTTATGCTTGGACATGGTATTGTTTGTATAAGATATTTTTCACACTCTAAACAGTTAGCAGGTGATTTTCACATATCACATGTTACTTTAGGTTTTTAAACAATTCAATCAGGTGTTCCCTTTAGATGATGTCACAAGGGATGCTTTGTTTTTGTTAAATAAAAATCATATTTATAATACAAGTTTACAAGTGTTGACATTAGTATAAATGACAGCAAAGAATTACATCCATCTATTCAAGTGATGTTAGTCACCAACCTGAACAACAGTTTTCTGTGATTACAAAAGCAACTTGGTTGTTGATAGAAAATGGTGAAAGTGTTCAGTCATGAGCAGAAGATAATTCTACAATGTATGCTGAGTAATTATAAAAGAATGCATAATAACACCAACACAACTGGCAGAAGATTGCTTATTAATTCAAAGGTTGTTTGCCTGTGCTGCAAATTATTTTCAACTGCTGAGATCCAGCTGGTTTCTGCAGGGTTGGAAACAAGGTCAAACATTTGAATCTGTTAAACTTTGAAAATGAAACATTGTGTACAGTAGGTATCAGGTTAGATTATATTTTTACTACAGATTCCAGAACAGCAGAGAAACCAATCAAGAAATAACAAGATACATTTTTGGAGCCTATAAATGAACATAAAAATGAATTATGAATCTGTGGATTATTTATTTACCAAATTCACACTTTGAGTTGTTGACATAGTTTAAAAAATGGACCTGAAAAGAAACACATTAAAAATGGTTGTTAAAGATAATTGCCTACAATGCATGCGAAGAGTGTGTTCTGAAAACTTGAAACTTGAAAATATAAAAGCATTTTGTCTGCCTTGACTGATGGTGCCTGTTTTGAATATGTATGTTTATCTCCTTAATATTTATCCCCAATAAAATAGAGAGGCAGAGTTTAAGGAAACCAACACACACCACCTCTACTATGCATAATTACAAGTCACTGTCACAATATATGACACAAGTACTGTACTCTGCTGTCATAAGTACACTGCTCCCATTAATGCTGCACAATGTTGAGTGGGCCTGTGGTGACTTCTGCACACTATCTGAGAGATGAGCTCACTCGGGGGACCTGACAGCTTCAAACCACCCCAGATGCTTGTCAACACCTAACACAGTCACATAGCTTTAGGAGGTGCAGTGGCCAATTCTCTAGTGTTTCATAGCTGAGTTTGGTGGTCTCAACTTTAATAGTGGAAAGTGCACAAGTGATCTCATGATGGCTTAAGAATGCTAATAGAATTGTTTGACTTCTCAACCTTGAAATTTTTTTAAATGCAAAACTGGTCTGCATAAATATGGGGTGTCTGTGAGCTGCTCAGGGAGACATGCTCCTAAGAAGACCTTCAAGCCCCTCGCCGCACATCGCGGAGGGTTATGCTCATGTGAACTCACAGTATACAGGTAGCAAGGCTGGTTATTCTAATTGTTATGCTAGTGGATGCATTACATCCCTTTATACATGGAACCTTTATACGTTTTATTCAAGAGCCATTTGATTCTTGATTAGACTTTATCGATAATC
The DNA here is from genome assembly GCF_902713425.1 of Acipenser ruthenus. NCBI lineage: Eukaryota > Metazoa > Chordata > Actinopteri > Acipenseriformes > Acipenseridae > Acipenser > Acipenser ruthenus. The sequence continues at coordinate 41,623,768 of NC_081192.1, forward strand.
ATTGATAAGGAATATAATAGGATCAATAAAACCACGCTCATACACACCTAAAATGATAGTTCTTTAAAATACCAAAAGAAAATACAGAAGCTACTACAGAGTAAAACCAATTTAAAATATGGAGCCCTATGCATAATAATAATAATAATAATAATAATAATAATAATAAAGCTCTTTGAAAAGCATTGTTGAAATTAATATATTATAAATGTTAGTTAATGTTCTTTTTTCCTCTGTGCATTTTTGTGTGTAGAAAATTACTGTGATTCCAAAATTTAGTTACAGCTTCAACAAGGATATTTTTTATTAACATAGCAATGGTGCTGGGGACTCCCCTCCCCCAAGCACAGGTTGAAGAGAGTCCAAAGATACAAGACAACGTTTGATTTAATATAGACTTAACCTTATGACATCACCCCTTTCTCTTAACCTATCAGAAAAGACAATTATATACTGATGCAAGTTTTACAAGCCTCCTATCAACCAATAATATTACTGGTCACGTGGGGCCTCACTCACAAGGCAATAAAACTAAAGCTGAAAAGGGAGGAAGAGCTTTGAAGTTTAAACTGTGGTAAAGGATGTTTAGAAAGAGGTGCCATTTCCCTTAAAACACAGAATAAAGTGGAAGCACCTTTCAAGTTGTCATAAAATTTAGGATCACTAAAGCTTTCCTGCCATCTGGCTGCTTCACTAATACTGAACCCATATTGTCTCCAAATTACTTTAGTCTATGAAATCCAGATAATTTTTAAACTACCCAGTTTCTCTAACGTGTGTTTCCAATAAGCATAGGAAGATATTTTTTTTATCCTTTACACTTTTGCTATTTTCAAGCCTTGCACTGTCCCTTTGGAATTCAGATTCAGGTATTTATTATTATTACGATTGTAAGTCGCCCAGGATAAGGGTGTCTGCTAAGAAATAAATAATAATAATAATAATAATAATAATAATAATAATAATAATAATAATAATAATAATAATTATAGTGGAAAAGATGGGTAGCCTACTGTAGATTTACTACCACTAAATTTGTACTCTACTGACATTTTGATTGGATTTTTTTATTATATACAATTAACCTAAAGTGGTGGATTTTAGCTAAGTTTGTATGTAATATATATATATATATACTGTCAAAAAATGTTTAGCAAATAATGCATGGACAGTGTAAAGTGTTCTCTTATGGAATGTTGGTATTTATTTTGGTTTTTTTTGTATCTGTAATGATATGTTTGGGTTTTCGTTTTATTCCTTTTGCTTTTTAATTTTTTTTTTTTGGTGGCCAAATGAGGCAGGCTGCATTTGCGGTTCTTCAATAAACCTAAAAACTTATTGTAAACGCATGTTAAGAAAGTTGCATGGCCAAGGCCAAATCGGAACGCTAACACATTTAAATATACCCTCCTGTATTTTAACATTTGGAAGGATAATTTCTCTCCCTAAAAGAAAAACTACATGTAAACCCAAATTTCCAGAAAGGTACAACCCAAATAGCATGCCAAAAATGTGAGATTTTTATTTTTGCATGTAAACCATGACACTGATATTAAAAAACATGAATTCCTAGTTTCTAGTTTTTGTCAATCCACAGCAAAAATTATATTCCTCTTTGAAATGTATCGGAATCCAGACTCAACGAAACAGTGTCAAGGACCATATTATTCCTTTCCCTCAACAATCTATTCATTGTGTTTACTATTCTGCCTTCTCTCCGTATTCATTGTGTTTACTATTCTGTCTTATCCCAACCCATATCTGAACTTGCTGTGTACAGTACGTATAAGCTGTATAAAGAAAACTTTCTGAACTCAATTTTAACTATACAGGGACATATTTCAACAGTTGAACAACTAAACTGCTTTGGACAGCCCAGAAATAACACAAGCTGAAAATGTGACAAATTATACAATCAATTCGCAGCTCCTACTGAAGCAGAAAGTATTAATTTCTGTAGAGCGTGAATTGCACCATAGGAAAGCTGAAAAGTTCTACACACAGCTGCCACACGATGTACAATGGGCTAGAGCTAATCAGGACTGCCATGTGATATGTGTTGATCTGCAATCTGTAAATTAATGCCCCAGTCTTACGCATTGTAAAGTGTGCTATAAACAGCAGCTGTCCAACTATAATTTGGGTATTCAGGAGCCTGGTACTGAAGAACCAGCAACAAAGTGTGTCTGGCATGAAAGTATTGCCAGCAGAGGATCACTGGAAGTGGCAAGCTGCATCTCTAAATAGATCAACAAAATTCACTCCCTTGGCACAGAACTGTGGGCAGAACTGAATGCTGAACCTAATTTCTCTTTTCGTTTCTATGTGCTACGCCACCCAAGTTGATGAAGTTTATGGTTTCTAGACATTCCCTTTCACCTTGTGATCGATCATTTTCACTTGCTGTCATAGAAAAGAGATTGAAGGTTGACAGATGACATAAAGAGTGAAGACTTCAGGAAGCTTCTGACTGTTCTGAAGTGTCTGCCTGTTCTGCAAAATCACCACTATCATGTGATTCAGGTTCTCAGGTATACATAAGGAAATAGTGCAGTGGGAGACATTTTTGAGGTTAATTGTTCTTTTTTGTTTGTTTGTTTTTTACAAAGGAATAGGATTTGTGTCTTTGCATAATACATGTAATAAAAACGTATTATTCTAACATAGTCAAGTATTTTAAAACAGTTCTGCAGATCAGTGAAACGTGTCTCAGGATCTCAAGATAATATAAAGATATATTGTTATATGTTTTGTCTTTTTGAGTGAATCTAAAAGTGAATTGCTAGTTATCCCATTGTATACATTTTAAATAAACAAATAAATATACAGAAAATATGTTTTGCTGTTATGAAGTTTTATTTATATTATTTTGTATCTTCATCCAAGACTCTCCGGAACCTTTACTCCAGGAGAGCCACAGTCAGTTTGAAACCTTGCAGAAATGGGTTGATCTAATTGATTTATTTACAGTAAAGTTGGAATTTGGTAAATATTTTGCATTTGAAATTACATATTCCTTGTCATGTGTTACATACTGTTCATCTGCTAAATCACTCATAGCTGGAGATATACTGTTCTTCCACATTGTATTTTTTAAATTGTAAATATTACATCCAACTGAAACACCAATTCATGGGAAAATCCAAGTAACATGAACTATACCGATATCCAAGTGTGTATCATATTTTCAAATGGATTTAGCTCAAATCCAACTTGTTGGTAGTCTGGCAATTGTTAAAGCTGTTCTGACTTCTGCAGCATACACCAATATTAACACTAGTCCTCGATACAGGCTAATACAAAGCATGCAGTAGAGATACTAGTAAGTGCTTAGTACTGCAGCTCTACTAAGGATAGTTGCTCTCCCAGCATACAGACATTGGGCTCTATGTATCATTGATTTTTCTATCATATCTTGATTTTTCATAGCTTTTTGTGACTTCGTGGACATACCAGTGATGTATTAAAGTCATTTTCACTCCTGTAACTTAGTTTCATCCCTGCTGCGGTAGCTTAGTTATGACTGTTCGTTTCAAACTACTTTCTAGTATGAATCTCATTATAATTTAGAAGTTTCGCACTTAGCCTTGATATACGAGGAAAAGCATTTACTTGCGTAGCCTACTGTATGTACTATACTTTTTTTTCCTTTACACAACTAAAATATACTGTAACGTGCATGGGGGGGCTTCATCAAAATACGAGCTGAGAGTCCTTGTTTACCCTTGGCCAGATTATGGAAGTGCACATCCTCGTTAGCCCTGCTCAGAGGGGCAATCACCAGCCTGGATGCCAATTGATGGGTCCTCACAGGGCTCTATGGGAAGAGATAAGAGGAGACACAGGACTGCTGCTGGTGGTTGGTCAGAGAGACTCAAGGAGAAGGGGGGGGGGGATTTAGTGCTGGTTGTAGGATTGGGGGCGGCCATGTTAGGTGTGACGATTAGAGAGGGACTGTATAGACAGAATAATAAAAAGATTAGTTACGACGTGGTTGTGGCCAACAGCAACCCTGCAACTGTTGTGACAGCACATAGCTGTTTGTTATTGTTTTGGTACATTTCATGCCTTCAGTGCCAATAAACATGGTGTTCAACCCAGTTCAGCCTGCTAGTCACTGTGATTCCAGAGTACGTTACAATACATAGACTCAAACAAAAGTTTTCTACGATATTCTTAAATTAAATCACTGAAAGCATAGGCAAGCATGGTTAGGGTACAGGTGAGTACAAACATGGTAAACTGGAGAATTTCCATTCAAATTTACTATGGTAAACATCCATATATAGAAACAAGCTTAGTTTTATTTATGCTTTCAGTTTTTGGGGACCCTTTCTTTTCGATCTACATTTTGGTTTGTTTTCGCTGTGCCCAGGGTCTGCGCTACATTTATCACATTCAGTTTGTCCTGTTTGTCATTTATTTTCTGTAATCCTCCTAAAGGCTGTACCATTTTTTTTTTTTATATCAAGTGTCTATCACTTACAGTGTCCCAGTGAATTAATTTTGTTAGTCATTTCTTTCCATGTTTCTTTTCTTAATGTTTTTTTGGCCCTGCGAAGTGTTAAATAATATTTCTTGATTTTTGTTTTTCCATTTCACTAACTAACAGGTCAATTTTGTATTTTTGTGGAGATTTGTTTTCCTTTTCTTTTTGGCTGGTGCCATAGTTGCATCAAGGTCTGCAGAAGCCACAGCTCGATCCTGTTATATCTGCCTACTACTTCTTTCTGTACACTATATTGCCAGAAGGAAGTTAGAAATCTTGACTTTTGGCATTGCAAATCTATTTATAATGAGATGCAAATTCCAGTCTGTCCTGTATAATGAGCAGTAATTTATGATGTTCGTAAACTTGCGTGATATTATGGTAGTGTAAACGCAAAAATTCTACAAAGGATGGAGGCTACGAATTTGCACTATTTACTAACACGTAAGTAATATTAGTACATAGAGCCCAATATCTTTACTATTGAAGGAGGCTGTGTGGTCCAGTGGTTAAGGAAAAGGGCTTGCAACCAGGAGGTCCCCGGTTCAATCCCACCTCAGCCACTGACTCATTGTGTGACCCTGAGCAAGTCACTTAACCTCCTTGTGCTCCGTCTTTCGGGTGAGACGTATTTGTAAGTGACTCTACAGCTGATGCACAGTTCACACACCCTAGTCTCTGTAAGTCGCCTTGGATAAAGGCGTCTGCTAAATAAACAAATAATAATAATAATGGTATCTCTATGGTTTAGACAAGCAAACCTGGTTATCAGTCATGCTTCTCTGAACCCCAAATCATGTGTCATTAAGGTGTTGTTTTTCTATTCAGCACTGTTCAACACTTTTTTTGCAAATCTACCTTTCTCGAAATAAGTTTTTAACATAATATGTAGGTGATGTCTATTTTTAAATGAAGACGTGATGCCAGCAGACCCTTACAGGGCATTTAAATTATTAACTAGAAAGAGTTTTTACAACAGGTTTACTAAACAAAAAATACATCATGCACATGCTTCATAATTGTAGTCTACCATCTTCCTACTTTCCACTCATCCAATACTACTTTTATTAGCTTAGGGTTACTTAGTCGGGACATTCATCCCAACCCAGGTCCCCCTCAAATCCTTAATACTGTATGTCTAAATCCTAATCTAGTCCCCAATGTTTATTGCTATTAGTGACACTTGGTTGGGTGAGATCAGATTAGAGCTGCCCAGCAAATTGGTTTTGTGCTGAAATGAAATTGGGTTTGAAGACTACTTCTTGGGGTCTATTACATGCCCCCTTCAGTAAACTCATTACCATTGCTGTATTCCAGTTTAGTTAAGGTTTCACATTTGATGTACACTGGTTGTGAGTTGCTATTGATTGGTGATTTCAAAGTTACCTTTATATAATTTGATTTTACAGATCTTCAGAATAGCCTAGAAAGTTTAAATCTATGCCAGCTTGTTAGTCGGCCTACCAGTAATAACACAATTTGGGCTACTTTAATTGACCATGCTTACACCTCAAATGTGAATCTGTTCTGTTCATTTATTTTAGTTGAAGCTCCATTAGGTTCCTCTGATCACAGAATAATTAGAATGGGTTTTTAATAATACCATTTCTCCAGCATATTTATGGCAAGCATTCCATCTTGGTCTATAAATTGGTTGATTGGGGTCTTGCTAACTAGCAGGGTTTCCTCTAATGTTGAGGATTCTTGGGATAAGCTAAGGCATCATTATTTAGAGATTATGAAGCACTGCATTCCATCAAAATTGATATACCGTACTGCAATTTCCAAACCATGGTTGTTAGCTAAACTTATAAAAAGTACTAGGACTAAAATGATGCTGTTTAAACATGCCAAACCACTTGGTTGAGAAGCTTTTCATACTCTTAAAAACTAGCTAGCCTATTAAATAAAAACTAAAACTCATTGGTTAGAAAGTATTCCTCAAAACTTTTCAAATCCTGTGACGTTTTGGTCTATGATAGAGGCCTATTCTGGAACGGGGTCAGTGCCTTGAGCAGACTCTCCTGGTGACATAGCTGATTTTTTAAATATATATATATATATATGTTTCTTGTTTTAATCCAGGTGGTATTTTGTTTGATTCTAGTACACCATTATCAACATCTTTATTAGAGGATATGCACTGCATATGGGACTTGAGAAAGGAATAGCTTTCCTCTAAGCTGCCAGTGATATCTGGTGTTCCTCGAGGATCTGTTTCAAGCACTCTACTATTTATCTTGTACTGTATATTAATGAATTGTTAATGTTAATGTCTTGTTATGTTTGCAGATGATACTACGTTATATAAATCCAGTAATAATTACAATAGCTCTTCACCATGATATTAATCTTATTTATGACTGGTTTTAAACATTTTTTTTAAACCAAACATTTCCATAACTAAATGTATGATTATTGCCTCATCTAGGGAGCCAGCTTTAATAATGCCTTTATCTAAGGGGTGGCTCCCAATCGGAAGAGTTGCTCATTACAAACCCTTACGGTTTTGGGTATCTCTAGACATACCATGGTGATTATTGTGGCAAACCGAGAAGTGTTATGGGGATTACTTTTTTATTCTGTTATTTCAAGCTAACAGTGCCATAGTAGGATTCTGTGGATGAGGCATACCAGAGAAAAAAACTCTGATATGCTGAATTAGCCACTGAGGTGGAACAGCAGGTGTGGAGAGTCCTGGTTTATCCAGTAGAGGTGAGTTGTCTGGGATTCGTCACGCACTCCATGACCTGGCTTCTCAGAGATATTGGATTCAGTGCACAGGAATTGCAGCGTAATAATTTAGATTCTGGTATAGTAAGCGAACTTGTTAAATTTGCAGACGACACAAAAATAGGAGTGCAAACACTGTTGCAGCAGCAAAGGTCATTCAAAATGATCTAGACAGCATTCAGAACTGGGCAGACACATGGCAAATGACATATAACAGAGAAAAGTGTAAGGTACTGCACACAGGCAATACAAATGTGCATTATAAATATAATATGGGAGATACTGAAATTGGAGAAGGAATTTATGAAAAAGACCTAGAAGTTTATGTTGACTCAGAAATGTCTTCTTCCAGACAATGTGGGGAAGCTATAAAAAAGGCCAACAAGATGCTCAGATATATTGTAAAAAGTGTTGAATTTCAATCAAGGGAAGTAATGTTAAAACTTTACAATGCATTAGTAAGACCGCATTTAGAATATTGTGTTCAGTTCTGGTCACCTTGTTACAAAAATGGCCTCCTCTCGTTTGTAAACTTTCTTATGTTCTAACTGTAAGTCGCTCTGGGTAAGGGTGTCTGCTAAGAAATAAATAATAGTGTGCAAGTGTGAGCCGTGATATCAGGCACTATACAAACTATAATTAAGTAGCCAACTACGCCAACCTCTTAGTTATAGAGAAGAGTTAACTCTAATTTACTTTATATCTATAGCTAAACTAAGAACAGGTTCATTTTATTTCGGGGAAGCAGCAATATAATTGAGCAGCCACACAAAAGAAGGTCCACCAGTTGCCATCAATTATAAAACATTTATTATACCCAACAGTTAAAATCAAGTTTTTAACTAAAGTTAAAACAATCAGTCAGCATTATCCCATAATACATTAAATGGACAAATACAGAAAAAAACAAAAAAAGGAGACAGTATATATAAATGGGAGTCCAAATAGGCAGTCTCTTTCCAGGGCTCAACAGTCTGTAAAGTCCATCCGTTAAAATAGTTCAAACCAGTAGGGTGTGCAGGAAACAACGACTACAACAGATGTTCAGAAGTAGGAGGGGGCAGGGCGAAAGCAGGACACAATCTAATAATAAAAAACACAAAAAAACCAACGTGTACTTTAAGTGATAGAAAAAAATATAAACCATTAAATAATAAAAAAAGAAAAAAAACAAACTTAACAAAATTAAAAAAAAAACAGCACTTAACTTTGAAGAGGGGAGTAAACGAATCCCTCTCCCCTCTTAGATAGTAAAAGCTGAGTCTCCTAGCTGCCGGCTTGCTCAGCCTCACTCTGTGGTCTCGTTGATCACTGCTCCACGAATCCAGCTGTCAGCCTCCTTGTTTGTGCGAATGGGCTCTGCTCGTCCCTGCTTCAGTCGGTCTTTATAGTTACAACCCAGAAAAACTCAGCCTGAAAAAGACTCAAGCAACCACATACCCCAGCGTACTGGATGTCTACAAAGTCAAAAAGATAAATCAATCTCTTTTCATATCATTCCTGAGTTCCCTGTCTTTTCTGTGTCTTTTTCCTGTCTCTCAGCTCTTCGTTTCTCTTCTCTCTCCGCTCTTAGTCCCTTTTTAAGCATAACAAGGTAATTTTAACCTGCTGCAGGTTATCCAATTAATTATTCAATTACATCAATCAGGTGCACATTTAAACAAATATGAAATTATTTTTTTACACAAAAAAGAAGTCACACACAGGGTATATAAAGAAAAAAAGATGTTAAACTCAATCGTGCAGTTAAAAATGACAATACTCAACATCAAAACAATTAATCACACCTGTGACATAAGCACAGCAGAGCTGAAATGGCAAGCCAAGCAGCATGATCAGCACTCAGGACAGCAACTAGCATGAGCGCCCAAGTGATTTCTGCCAGCTGGGACGTTAAGGCAGCACTTGAAAATGCAACTTGTGTACAACCTATAAATAATATAATGTGCAGTACAATACTGGTGATTGAAATAAACACAGGGATTGTTCTACAGTGATTTTACATCATCGGTGATTGTACAACATCTTTATTTGTACAGGGGGTTCAACAAATTATGGTAAACATACAAACATTAGTCAGTTTGTCAGTCCCAAATTCTCCTGATTAATGTTACAAGATTCTGGATCCCCATGATATGATTTTAACCTACAGTACAAACATTATGCATGCCACTATTTTCAAATTAAGAACACCTGCCATAGGGTATTTATACCAGACAGATGGAAAGTCCCTGAGGATTGAAGGAAAGATGCATTGTAAGAAGAAATTATGAATTCCAAGTTGAACAGCATTTGCCAGGGTGTTTGGAAGTGAATGCCACCTAACCTTGATTTCTGTCCAAATTAAAGCACTTAAGCTGAGTCCATTACCAATCACCAGCTACAGGTCATTTAGCAGTTCACACTGAAATGGGACTGTCAGATCACGTAACCCCTTTCCAACAACTAATGAGCGCTTCTTCTTGGCTAGCTTACCAGGCTTCTGCTGAAGCAAGCAATTTATGGACAGCTGCTGCACCATAGTTCATATTTTTCGTAAGCTTCTAGTAGATGATGTCTGAAGTGATGGTTGGTTTTTGTTTAAATTAAGTTTATAACTAAGGTTCGGGGGGAGGGTCAGACACCAGACTCCACGTCACCAAACGGAATCATTCAATTTACACATTAGCTAATTAAGAATGTTAGCACAATAAATACCCTCTTCACTTACCTCTCATTTGCGTTTCGATTTCATCGTAACCCATCACCTCCCCATCTCCATGTGTTTTGTCTATGGGGGGTCTCTGACACGTCCAGTCGGCCAGGCAGCGAGCCCTTACACCAAGTTAGGTTTGATGCCAAATGAATGTGTATATATATAACATACTTCTGTGTAATTTTGCATACTCCACATTCTCCTCAATAAATATTTGTGATTGGTGTTTGTCCCGAACTACTGAATACTTGTTGGAGAGAACCACCTTCATATTGCATTTTTTGTATTCCTACACAGGTTCTTGAATGATGATGTTTTACCACAGTTTTACCAACTATTGATGGCACAACAGTCATATTTCTATATAGAGGACTTTATCTTCTAATCGGGCATTTTAAATTCACTCACATCATGTGTCTTTGTACTTCTGAAATACACATACATGATAGTGTAGATCAGATGTCAGGTGTCTAATGACATATTGTTTTTAAGGTTGCCTCTTGGGGTCTTTAGCCTTTGACCACTTGTCTCAAGGCACTCAGGGTCCTACTGTAAGTGACAACATAATGGTAATATTGGGTAATTCTTTCATATCGCTTCACTCCTTTGCTATGTAAAAGTATTGATTATTTCATCAAATATTTGTCTTTTGGCTTCAAAAATTATAAATGTCACATGTTTATTTTGTACCTAAGTTATCATAAACCAGTACTTCTAAAATCAGTTATGGAATTCAGTGTAACTTTAATGTTCTTTATTTAATTTTGTATTTCCTTTTATTGATTCCAATAATCAATAATGCTTAAACATTATCATTTAGACATAATGTAGCACCTAGTTATTAACAGAAATTAAGTAGTGATCAATTACCTAATCCTGTGGAAGAAGCACAGGCATAGGATGGTTGGTCATCAGGAGAGGACTCAGGTTTGCTTCTTGAATGCACCTTCAAGTGCCTGCTGTTCTATACAGTCTCTATACCCATTTTCATGCAAAGCTTAGTTACTGGCTTGTCAGCATCATTTTGACCAGACCACTCTTACTTACATCAGATCAGGTGAGGTCAGTTATGTCTCTCTGTACTCTCTGCTTGACCCTCTCCAATCTGGCTTCTGCTCTGCCCACTCCACTGAAACCGCCCTCCTGTCTGTCACCAACTCTCTTAAGAGTGCCCGAGCTGCCTCTCTCTCCTCTGTCCTAATTCTCCTCGATCTCTCTGCTGCCTTTGACACTGTTGATCACTCTATTCTACTATCATCTCTTGCTGACCTGGGGATCTCTGGCACTGCTCTGGCCTGGTTCTCCTCCTACCTCTCCAACCGCACTTACCAGGTAACCTGGCCTGGCGCAACCTCCACACCTCACCCTCTCTTAACTGGAGTCCCCCAAGGGTCAGTCTTGGGTCCTCTCCTGTTCTCTCTCTACACCCGCTCCCTGGGCCCCCTCATCGCATCCTATGGTTTCTCATATCATTTCTATGCTGATGATGCTCAGATTTTCCTCTCCTTCCCCACCTCTGACTCCACCATCTCCTCCCATATCTCTACCTGTCTGTCTGCTATTTCCTCCTGGATGCACTTGCATCACCTCAAACTCAACCTCTCTAAATCTGACCTCCTTTTCTTTCCCTCCTCCTCCCCCTCCTCTGATCTCTCTATCTCTGTTCCTATGGAATCTACCACACTCTCTCCCTCTTCCTCAGCTAAGAACCTTGGAGTCACCCTGGACCCCTGCCTCTCTTATTCCCAGCACATCTTCACTCTGGCACGCACTTGCCGATTCTTCCTGAGCAACATCCGAGGGAAACTGACCCTTCCTCACCAACTATGCTACCCAGCTCCTGGTCCAGGCCCTGGTACTCTCCCGCCTAGACTACTGCAACTCCCTCCTGGCTGGCCTCCCTGCGTCCGCCACCCGTCCGCTCCAGCTCATCCAGAACTCTGCTGCCCGCCTGGTGTTCTCTCTGCCTCGCTTCGCCCACGCTACTCCACTACTCCGCTCGCTCCACTGGCTCCCGATCACCACTCGCATCCAGTTCAAGACTCTTGTACTAGCCTACAGATGCCTTGACCAGACTGCACCCAGCTACCTCCAGACCCTCATCTCTCCCTACACCCCCACTCGACCTCTCCGCTCCGCCTGCACTAGAAGACTGGCTCTACCTCCGCTACGCTCCCCTGCCTCCCGAGCCCGCTCCTTCTCCACCCTTGCTCCGCAGTGGTGGAACGACCTTCCTACAGATGTCAGGACTGTCCAGTCCCTGACCACATTCCGGCGCCTCCTTAAGACTCACCTCTTCAAACAGCACCTGTAGAACTCTTCTGTTTTTCCCCTGGGACACTATCACCCTTCATGTAAATGTGCTTTATTTTGCTCTTATCTGCCCCCTATTTTACTGCATTTATTCCTGTACTTCAGAATACTGTAATCTGCGAAGTGTTTAACTTGTAGTACTTTGTATTTAATCATATCCTGATGTAACTATCACTATTTAATCATATCCTGATGTAACTATCACTATTATCTGCTGTATTATTGAATTGTGGTTTGTCACACTTGTACTTTGCTTGAACAAAAGTTATTGTATTTCTTGCTCTTATTGTGTTACTTGTATTGTAACACTTGAAATGTATTTGCTTACGATTGTAAGTCGCCCTGGATAAGGGCGTCTGCTAAGAAATAAATAAATAATAATAATAATAATAATAATAATAATAATAATAATAATAATAATAATAATAAATGCAATAGCCCCTTTCCCAGGCAATAAAACATTATTTCCCTGATAGCAACATACACTGCCCACATCTCAATCATAGTTTTGTACTTATGTTCTTTTCATGAACTCTTTCCTTAAAGTCCCCCATTGATGCTGACATTGTTAAATCACACATTCCAATACACACCACATTATGACTTGAATAACTACGAGAACAAAAACAATAACAACAGCAATTGTAAAGGAAAGCTCCCACCACGTGCTTTCATATAGAAGCTGTCTGTCCCCTGCTGAGTATAATTCACCCAGCTTCTTGCTATTACCCTTAGTTGCTTGCCGTATAGCAATCAAATTGTCACTTTTTCTCTCCAGGAGGTAAATGAGCGACTCAGAGTTGACATTGAGTTGATAGTGACAGGTCAAAAGTATGTTGTTTGGCATCCCACATTGCTCTGAATTATTTACATATGGAGTCAGCTGTTAGCTGTCCCCTTACCTACTGGAGGTGGATTCATGCTGGGACAATATAATATGTCCCCACTTTGATGTTCTAGTCTTCCGCTCCAGACATGCTTCTAGAACTTGTCACATGTGGTTGTAAAACAGGATGCACCAGAAACTGCATTTAAAAGCAAACACACTACTGTGCAATGTAAAGCCTGTGATGTGTGCCCTTGTGCCTTGTAGTGGACATAAGCTGTTTAATTGAATAGCACAAGAAGTACTGGCCAAGGTTGATTCCGTTTGAAGGGATTTTGATACTTCTACAGCTGTTTTGGTAAACAAGTTCCATTTTGTACATATTTGGTTGTAGGACTAATTTTGTAAATATGTTGATTTTAATGTTTCGGACCAGGACCAGGCAAAACCGGCAGGGACTGTTTCTCCTCATCGTACTTCATTGGACCCTGCTGGCCAGGCACTTGTATTTATAATTCAGACTAAAATATGATACAGCACTGTTTAAATCATTAAAATAGATCCCAATGTTTGAAAACGCAGCAACGTGCATACATATGTACATTTGTTTGCAACCATTTAAATTTAAATTGTTGTAGTCCAGCAGTCTGTGCACATAACTGATAACTGAGGTTAAGGTGAAAAGGGCTGCAAGCATAGAGAAAACATGCAAAAACATGGCGAAAAGAACTTGAATGTCATGTCTATTTAAAAAAGGCTAAATAGACTAATGCAGAACGAACAAAACTGGAAGTAGCTAAAGTGGTGAAGTCATAATAATGAGATTCTGGTAGAGAAAAGTGAATAGGATGGATGAACACAAACTTGCTGCTGGTGATGAGCCAGATAATAGCCTGACAGGATAAAACAACTTAAGGTCTTGTGATCAAGCTGCTGAAGATAAAGAAAGCTGTGGGTTTTATGAAGCAAACATTTACAAATGAGACAAAGAGACCCAGGTAAGTAAACAAAAAATGATGCAAGTCTGAGGGCACTAAAGCTCATACATTTGCACTGGAAATTTGTATGTAAAGCAGACATTTTTCTGTTTGATTTTTTTTCATTTGCATGTGCATGTGTGTATGCATATCTAAGCTATATGTATGTGTATTTGTATACAAATATACATATATACAGTAATCCGTTGCATGTATCTGACTGCGCTGGGACCAGAGTAAGGGCAGATGTGTAAAAAGTCCCATTGTACCCAGCTTTAACAATTACTATATTCACACAATTATTGTTTTGAGATTCAGCTTTTATTAGGGAGCTCCCCTAAATCCCTTGTTTAGAAAGATACAGGGTATTAATGCTTGTGATAGAGCAGCCGTGTGGGTGTGTGCATTTGCTGCTGAGTGACAGGCAGGAAATCAACAAGGAGGTTGAAGCTGCTACACCCCGCGAACAGGATTTATTTACATATCAAGTGAACACAGTGAACAGCTCACGTGACACTACCAGCAGTGGAAGAGCACAGAGCACATACAATATTGTACGAAAACTTTGGTAGGATCTACAATCTCTGAACTAATCTTCTAATAATAAACTAACGTTGCTGTAGAGACTGATCATGGTGGTAAACGGTTTGTAGGGGTATGTGACGGGCAGATACGCAACGGATTACTATAGTATATATTTTTTGTAAAAACAAAAATGTTGTCTGTATATACAAAATGAAACAACTATGTAACAAGACTACTTTTAGCAGATGGCAGGGCCAGTGTCAGTGGGGGGGTGCAAGGGACGCAACTGCACCGGGCCGAGCCTTCGGGGGGGCCCAGCCCCGAGTAATTTTTTTTCGGAGCCCACTTGAATGACTAGACGTAAAAAATATTTATAGGTCTAATCTACTGGAATTAGAAAAAGAAAATTTAGCAAGGTAGTAATGGCGGATTGTTAATGAAAACACAAATTCGCAAATTACAGCTGACAGATTGTCTATCTGGAGGCGGGACGCAGAGCAAGTGTTCGGCAATAGGTCTGGTTTCAGGTCATGTGATTGCGCTGCTGTGAAATGTGATACTAAAGGCATAATTTCGTGAGACCGAACAGACCGATTTGGCGAAACCGTTCAGTCGAACAGCCCGGTCTGCTCGAGGAGCAGTTCCACAAGGTGAAACATGGCAGAGCCCCGCAGATACAGATATGGACAAACGTTTTGCATCACATGCATTTTTGGGGGGATTAAGACATAATTAAAAAAAAATAGATTAACATAATTTAGATGTTTTATTTAACATAATGTAATCAAATAAACTACAGAACGACATTGCAAAAGGCTACCGGAAGCCATAATAGCAGTACAGTACAGTATTTCATGATAATATATAAACAAAGGGGACAAAGCTGTGCTTACTAGGTGATAAAACTGAAAGAAAGATCGCTCGGTGATCCTTTTCACCACCGCTGTTATGTTTTCCATGCAGAATTTAAACTGAATAGGGACAGTTATTTTGAAAAACGAAACGCTTTCTTACAAATCAGCGTTCGAGTCTGTGTTCGATTCTCTTGTCTACAGAACTACAATTGCATCAGACAGGGTGTGCGTTAAGAAAATTCTTACCGCATGCCCTGGGTGCGTTGTGAGGCACAAGTGTGTGTGTGTTGTGAGAAAGTGTGCATTGCATGACTGAATTGTTTACCTGGCATGGTGAATCCAAGAGTTTTGCGACAATATAATTTAAAAACCTGAAAAAATACTGCAAGAAGCCTGTCATTATTGAGGCCTCTTTTTTTTTTAACTTTGAAGTGTTTTGCTTGGAGGTCTATCACATACAGTACGCTATATAGTGTATGTTTTCTGTTGCTCCTTAAATGAAAATATTCTTACCTGACATGTCTAGTTTGGCCGCTATGGTGTCCCAGGTGTCTTGCTTCTTTAGCGTATCCTTATAATCTGGACAGGACGTATCATACAGTTGAGGGCGAAAATCAGTCTTCTGTTCACCATCTCTCACTGTACATAGTGCAGATAACATCACACAACAACACTTCAGTTGATTGGTCTAGATGGAAATTTGCCACGCGGTATTTTCAAAAAATCTCTCTGGTTTCTATCCCACATGTGCAGCTTTTCCATTCCGCGCTCAGTGTAATTGCACCCATTCAAAACAATATTCAATTATTTTTTTTCTTGCTGCACGGTTTACTGCTTTCTGCTACCCCTCCAGTGTAATCAGACCATAAAGGGGATGCATCATGCATTGTATGCATATAATTTTATTCAAAAAAATATCTTCACCCATGTGCAAACAATACTTATTTATATATTGTTTAAATAACATTACTTGTACATATGTTGTAGCTGTGCAACCAAATGACCTGGCTGTGCACAAAAGTGATACACATCCTTTCATCCAGGGGTGAAATTCTTAACAGAAAAGACTCGTATACGCAACCAGTTGGAGCAGATCTGTCGTTGAAGTTTTTTTCAAATAGTGAGACAATTTGAGTGCCAATGAATATCTATAGTTATTGGTACACAATACATGTTTTAATACAAAATAAGCCTTAAAAAATAACTGATGAATTATAACCAATTCACATTGAGCGCCTTGGATTAGAACATATATTTTTTTTACTTATTCTACAGTAATATGTATTCTGTGTGCTTCCATGTTGTGTTTCTGTTTAGATTAATTAACGTTTCATGGTGTGTTTCTGTTTAGATTAATTACTATGATCTATTCCAGAAAAAATAGCTTATGAAAAGGTTTCTCAAAGCTGAACAAGAGGAAATGAAAAGGAATTACACATACACCTTTTTCAATTGATTTTTCATCAGCTTTAAGAAGTCTTATGCTATAATGCTATTTTCAGATTTTCCCCAAACTAATAAATTATGCTTTAACTAATATAGCTTTAGGCAATTTATACATGGAATAGTATTACATCAAATTAAGACTAAGAGCATTTCAAAAGGAATTTCTTTTGAAAGACAAGTAAACATATGTCCCTTCCCCAGTGCATGAATGCAGAAACGGTAACACTCTTCCATAATGAATCAGCATAAAACCGTTTAAAAATGCAACATTTGTTTAGCTTATTAAGAAGGGAAAGGGAGAACAGTGGCACTGCCGTATGTATGGGATGTAAAACCATCAGGGACTGTTTCCCCTCTTTGCGCTACATCGAACCCTGCTGGTTAGGCGCCCAGAGAGCTCAAAGGTGGACACCTGCAGGGCTGGCTTTTATCTTCCAGAGGTCGGTAGGTCGCTGACATCCGCTCTTGAGATCCTGGGTGAAAAAGGCTTGCTTGGTCGTGGGATCGGAGGATGCCCACTGAACCTTCAGGTCTCCTTAGCCACGTGAGGAATTGCTGTGGTGAGGGGAAAAGTGATTGGCATTCCAAAATGGGAGAAAATCGTGGAAAAATATATAATTGGACATAAAATAAAATGTAATAGGCATTCAGCTTCACCTATCAAGAAAATGTGCTGACTGTGAGGTGGAGGATGGGAAATTGAAGGTAAATTCAAAAGCACAGCACAGGTAGGTTTGAATTTAGCTGGCTTGAATATTATTGGTAACCACCAAATAATTGATGGTTGACATATACATGTACATCAGGCTTACTTCCCTGGTCCATTCTGTTTTATTGATGGTTAAAAATGTTGTCCGTCCTAACCCAGGAGCAGACACTCTCATGATCACTCACTCGCTTTGACATCATCCCAATAATACTCAAAGAAATGAAAGAAGTTATTTACAAACCGCTAACCAAGATCATGCAACAGTCTCTTGACACAGGGGTTGTACTGACAGACTGGAGAATTGCAAACGTAATACTGATCCACAAAAAGGGAGACAAAACCGAACCAGGTAACTAGAGACCAATAAGCCTGACTTTTATTATATGTAAACTTATGGAAACTATAATAAAATCCAAAATGGAAAATTACCTATATCCTACAGGTAACAGTGTCCTGGGAGACAGTCAGCATGACTTTAGGAAAGGGAGATCGTGTCTAACTAACCTGCTTGGTTTTTTTGAGGATGCAACATTGACAATGGATAATTGCAAAGCATATGACATGGTTTATTTAGATTTCCAGAAAGCTTTTGACAAAGTCCTGCATAAATGATTAATTCTCAAACTGAACACAGTAGGGATTCAAGGAAATGCATGCACATGGATTAGGGAGTGGTTAACATCTAGAAAACAGAAAGTACTGATTAGTGGAGAAACCTCAAAATGGAGCGAGGTAACCAGTGGAGTACCACAAGGATAAGTATTAGGACCTCTGCTATTCCTAATCTACATTAATGATTTAGATCCTAGTATAGTAAGCAAACTTGTTAAATTTGCAGACGACACAAAAATAGGAGGAGTGGCAAACAGTGTTGCAGCAGCAAAGGTCATTCAAAATGACCTAGACAGATTTCAGAACTGGGCAAACACATGGCAAATGACATTTAATAGAGAAAAGTGTAAGGTACTGCACACAGGCAATACAAATGTGCATTATAAATATCATATGGGAGTACTGAAATTGAAGAAGGAATCTATGAAAAAGACCTAGGAGTTTATGTTGACTCAGAAATGTCTTCATCTAGACAATGTGGGGAAGCTATAAAAAAGGCCAACAAGATGCTTGGATATATTGTGAAAAGTGTTGAATTTAAATCAAGGAAAGTAATGTTAAAACTTTACAATGCATTAGTAAGACCTCATTTAAAATATTGTGTTCAGTTCTGGTCACCTCATTGCAAAAAGGATATTGCTGCTCTAGAAAGAGTGCAAAGAAGAGCGACAAGAATTATCCCGGGTTTAAAAGGCATGTCGTATGCAGACAGGCTAAAAGAATTGAATCTATTCAGTCTTGAACAAAGAAGACTACTCGGTGATCTCATTCAAGCATTCCAAATTCCAAAAGGTATTGACAATGTCGACCCACGGGACTTTTTCGACCTGAAAAAAGAAACAAGGACCAGGGGTCACAAATGGAGATTAGATAAAGGGGCATTCAGAACAGAAAATAGGAGGCACTTTTTTTACAGAGAGAATTGTGAGGGCCTGCGATCACTCACTCTCTCCTGACCCAGGAGCAGACGCTCTCACGATCACTCACTCTCTCCTGACCCAGGAGCAGACGCTCTCACGATCACTCACTCTCTCCTGACCCAGGAGCAGACGCTCTCACCATCACTCACTCTCTCCTGATTAGGTAAAATAAATAAAAATAACCCCTTTAACAACCTGCACAGGAAGGAACCAAATGACTGATATACTCCTTTATGAAAGAAAGCTAAACCTTTATCCTACAAAAATGCGCCAGAATCTAATTAAGCATATTTAAAATATGACAAACCTAAATTAGGAAAGTAATGTGTGAATCAATAATATAGCACTGACTATCTATAAAACAAAATACAGCTTGTGTGCTAGGCCTAGTTGTGAATGAAGTATTATAGGACATTAATCATTTACTTGTGTGATATGAAATAAAATATTATCCAGTGAAGTGTGACTTCAGTTTCATGAAATAGCCTTTGAGGTCAAATGGAAAAGAGTTCTAGTTATTTACAAAATCAACACCATAATTCATAGTTATTGTACTGGTAGGAGTCCTACATTATTTTTGCCTGTTGACCTTGAAGTACTATGTCCTCAGCTCTCTAGTGCTGCCACCATAGCACCTTAGTGAGCACAAGGCTAAGTACAAATATCAAGGTAATAATCTTAAACTTCCTGAGCAGTGCTCTCTAGCTCTTAAAATAATAGGGATCACAGCAGAAGAGCAGACTATGTTTCTTCCCCTGTAATGTCACTCACCAGCTAGGTTTAGCATCCTGTTTGTTGGTCATTACTAACCAACAAAGAACAATAATTAAAACAAATGTATGCATGGGTGCTGTTGGTGTTACCCTAGTGGAAATACAAGAATGATTTATTATGGAATGCAATGACAGATACAATTAAATCCTAAGGAAAAAAAGTGAAATAATTATGCATATGCATTTTACATATGTTGACCTGGACTTCTGACTACAATATTACAAAGTAGAATTGTACTCTATATATAAAACAAATAATTATAGTTTATGCAATAAATACCAGACCAAAGTTATAGTAGCAGTGACACAATTCTCAATCACAGCAGTAGGGGTGTGCAGATACTCAGATTTTTTTAAAAATATTTTACAATAAGAAAAATTGCATTTCCTCTCGTTTACAACTGAGTACCAATAAATGGCACTGAGTGATTTGAAAGCCAACTAGAAGCAAATGTTCCTTTCACCACTGACTGCTATACTGAGGCCATAAACTGACAATCAAAATATGTTGCGAAACTAACAAATGCAACTGACTTATCACGTACATGTGACCTTTCCTATGATTGACCTTAAGAGCTACTGCTATGCATACTGGAATATGTATTTCTTTGTCAAGTTTAATCAGAGGTGAATTCTTGTCCAGGACTACAGTCCCACAATTCACTGCAGAGATGGCATATTTCTTGGAAACGAGCAACGTGAAATCATAATTTTATTACAAAAGTATAAAAGAAAGTACAACAAATCTCAAATAAAATGTGAATGCTTTTAATATATTCACAACAGGTTCTATATAAAATCAAACTGTCAGATTGGCATTGATGGTTACCTATGA